>NC_057359.1:89775217-90984592 GCF_016509475.1 Prionailurus bengalensis
GAGGGAGGGCAGCACAAGGCAGAGGTGCTGGGGGTGAGCAGGTGCAGGCTACACTCTAGCCATGCAGCTGTGGGAGCATCCTGCACCTTGGGGAACAGGAGACCTGAAAGCCCCCAGGAGCGGCTCTCTTGCTGCTCTCCCAGGGCAGGCTGCAAGACTGAGGGGTCTCCAGGCAGGTTTGTGGGCTGGGGAAGTAGCCAAGCAGGAGCCGGGACAGCGGCCGGGGAGCGGCACAAGATGCCACGTGGCGGCCACAGCTGACAGGTTAGAGCACATGTGATACTCACTTCAGCAACTCAGTGGAGACAGGAGGTGCCAGGGGGGCTGGGCTGGTGTCCCGACACCGAGCAGAGGGAGGGGTAGAGAGACACGGAGAGTGAGGGGGAAAGTCGCCAACGCACAGGCACGTCTGGCTAATGAGTGGAGAGACAGAGAATCACAGGTGAAGGGGCAGAGAGGGAAGAAAGGCAGAGATGAAACATGTCGGAAGCACCAAGTTAATGGAACTACTAAGTGGTTCGTATTTCCCAGCTAATGAGGACCCCTCTGCAGGAGGGAGGGGTTCAGGACAAGAAAGCACCGTGGCTTGAATGACTCAAGGCGCTGGAGCTAATGAAGTCACCAGAGACTCGGAATTCCTTGGGCACATCTGACACAGCTCCGTGGCAATGCTATTTTAATTCAGTCTGAGGATGACCGAAGGAGAGAAGGTCCCCTGTTAACACGACGAGTCTGGGGGAGAGGAATTTGGAAGGGGGGGTGGGAAGGATCTCAGGCAGGGGTTGTCTAACATGGACAAAAGACCCAGGATGGATGCAGGGATGGGGTGGGGGCTTGCAGACAATGTGTCTGGAAGGGTGAAAAGAAGCTGTGGCCCGCAGGGTGAAGCCAGGGTTTGGGAGCAGGTGCGACATGCTGTCTTGGGAGGCGGCACGCACACTCATGGCCAGCTGCACTCCCCAAACACACACACACGCACACACACACACCAGAACCCATGAACTAATATTTACCCAGCACCTCCTGTGTTGATGGGCAGAAACCAGCACGGCTCGGATCCCATGGGGCTGAAGGCTGTCGGGCTCCCAGCTCGAAGCAGCACCCTGATTCTCTCAGCACGAAGTCCAAATTCCTCTGGGGCTTCTGCTGCCCACTTCTCCAGACACATCTGGCATTGCCTCCTCTGTCCCCAGCACACCAGCCCTCTCGGTCCTTCCAGGCTCAGGGCTTTTTGCACCTGCTGGTCCTTCCTCCACCAGGAATGTGCTCTCCTACCAACTCCTATACACCCTTCAGGCCTCCGTTCAAATGTCACTTCCTCAAGGGACTGTCCTTGACTCCCTAGATCAGGACACATCGGATATTGTCTTAGTTTCCTCAGGATTCCATAACCAACTGCCACAAACTGGGTACTTTAAAGCAACAGAAGTTTCGTCTCTCCTGGTTCTGGAGGCCGGCAGTCCGCAGTCAAGATGTTGGCAGGCTTGGTTCCCACTACAGACTCTGAGAGATCATGTGTCTTGTGCCCTCTCCCAGCTTCGGATGGCTACTGCTAATCCCATCCCTCCAGCCTCTGCCTCCAGCCTCATATCACCTTCTCTGTGTGTGCAGCTCTCCCTCCTTTTCAGTCTCATCAGGACACCACCCTTGGATTTAGGGCCCACCCTGGTCCTGGGGATGATCTCACCCCAAGATCCTTCCCCTAATTACATCTGCAAAGACCCTTATGCCAAATAAGGTTGCATTCTGAGGTTCTGGGGGGACAAAAATTTGGGGGGATCCTATTCAACCCATATCCCATCTATAGAGAATTCATCATAATCGGAAATGATCAGTTATTGGTGTCAGACATCTGTGTTTTTGGTTAGACTTTCAGGTCTATGAGAGCCATGACGGGATCAGGGTATCCCTGCTGCCTCTACAGTGTCCAGCCAGGGCAGACATGCTAAGCTATTTGCTGAATGAATGATGGGGGCTGGCAGGCTCTCAGAAAGGAGGCAGGAGAGGGCACACCCAGGGGCACCCCACTGCATCTTTCTGTCCTACAGTGAGGGAATGGGAAGGCACAGGTGGGGTACCCTGAGATGCTCACTGATGCAGAGAGTGCCAAGGACAGGGAATCACTGGCCAGAGTCCCCAGAGGTTAACCACTCCCACGTGCTTAGCCATCAGAGATTTCCTCTTGGTGTCTTCAAGGAACTTCAGTTTTCCTTGAAATCTTGTCCCTTTGCTTAATTATCTTCCAGCCTCATAGCAAGAGAGAGGACACAATAGATTAAGGAAGACCAAGAGGACCTTGCATCAGGATTGTGAGCTTGGAGATGTGAGGAAGGGGGGATTCCCTCCAAGGCCGAGGGAGTCTGGTCAAAGCAATAGAAAGTCGTTCCCTTAGAGGGATGGAATGTTAGAGTGGCTGAGAGGGCGAGCTCTGAACTCACACTGGCCTGGGTTGGAAACCCAGATCACCACCTGCTGACTCAGGGACCTTGGACGAGTCCCATGTCCTCTCTGGGCCTCATTCTCCTATCTGTGATATGGGAATAATAGTGTCCACTTCCACAGCGTACTGTCAGGGTTTATTGAGAGCATAGCACTGTGTCTGGCATGTGGCAAAGTCTCAATAAATGTTGGTGATTTTCCATGGCAGAGGTCAGGAGAGATGGGGGGAACTCAGGGAGCTGGAAATAGGTCCAGAGTCCCTGATTTTGAGTGTCTTTGCAAGTCCACAAAGGCAGGACCACACCTGTCCTGTCACTGTTGTACCAGTCCCAGCCCGTGGAGGACCTCCATAAACACAGAATGATTGAAAAGGTTGAACGAATGAGTGAATGAATGAATGAATGCCAACAATCCTTCTTTTCTCCAGCTGCAGAGGCCAATAGGTAATTTCTCATTCACGCATGTCTCCCTCAGCCTGGCCTTTCTTGCTTTCCTGGTGTCCTCGCCCAGCCTCCAGACTCTTTGACCACTGATATCACAGAATTCTTTCCAGCGTTGATTGCTGAGATGGAGTAGCCTCCCTACCCCCAAACCCCACAACCTTCCTCACCCCTTCCCACCTCTGGTGATGCCACCGAGCTTCATGATTAATTCCCCTCCAGAAACGTTCTGATGAAGCCACATGCTCACGCCAGGCAGCCTCCCAGATCAAGGATTATTTCACAAAGCTGCTTTTCTCTTTGTGACCTGTATTCATTAGCTTCTGCAAGGGTCATGCGGTCCGGCTGGTTCAGCGGGGCCACCTCTGAGCAGACAGTTGCCCTGGAGGGAAAGCTCTCCCCAGCCTTCCCACAGAGGAGAAGTTTGATGCTGGCCAAACCCAGTGGCTGGAATATTGGGGAGGAAGTGGACACCTGGCAGGGGGAGGGGTATTCTCAATGGGAAAAAACTAAGGTGAGCCATATGATATTTCTGATATTCAGCCATTTGTTGACCCATAAGAATGTCATTTCCACCCAATAGGACCATCTAAAGTTGCCTCTACAGCAAGAGAGAGGGAAAGGAGGAAGGAGCAGAACTTTGTGGAGTCAGAAACTGGTGTCCAGTCCTGCTCTGCTACTTGTCAGCTGTGTGGCATGGGAAGTGTGGCCTCAACTCTCTGGGCACACTTGGCAAGTGTAGGTAATCAAGGTACCACCTTGCAGGGAGGGCATGGGATTTCTTTGCAACGGTGTGCATCAGTGCCTACCTTAGTGGCTGGTGTAGTAAAAGTACACGGCCAACGGCAGCTGTTTTGGCATTAACTAGTAACTCATGGTCCCTGGGAGGGTGCAACTGTCTTCTGACTGGTGCCCAGCATTCATTTCAAAGGAAGTTGTGTCTCTGGCGAAGGCACCCAGGGGCTCCAGGAGATCTTGGGGGAAATGCACATTCGTTGATACCAGAAGACCCTCTGCAGCCCTCTCCCATTGGCAGATAAGCCTAGACTTTAAGTCAGTACAGAACCTGGTACAGACAGGACACTGATAAATGGGATGAATAAGGCAGATATATCAGCTGACTTCTTGGAAAACAGAATAGGCTTTGAGAAGTATGAGGTGCAAAAAAAAATTAGGCAGGGGTGGAGATCTGAGAATGGGCACAGCAGAAAAGCAGTAACCAGTACCTAGAGGAGTGGAGGGTTTTTAAAGGAACATGGAAATCACTGGCCTTTTGAGCCCAAGGTTGTGGCATGGCGGCGCCCAGGGCGCTCTCCATGGTGCTGAATCACCATTGCTGGCTGGGCGTCCAGCTGTCTCACCTATGCCTGGGCCCAGTGAATCCTGGCCACCTTCTTTCAGGAATTCTGAGCCAGGGAGAAAAGAGGGGGTGGAGATGCGGCAGAGAGTGCAAGGTGACACCAAACAAAGGCTGCTGGTCAGACACAACCATTGTCAGACTACTGGAAGGAGAGACCTCTGTTTTCACAGTATTGCTGTCACCAAGCAATAACTCCCTCAGTGGGAAGCACGGGCAACCGTCCCACACCCATTGTGCTTCCGATGCTACCTTTATGGTGGAAGCCAAACCCACCATGCGTCTCCAGACCTATGATCTGTGTTCACACAGCTTACTCTTGTCCAGCAGCTCTTTGCAGGCCATTGCACACATTCTGTTCCTTTCAGACCCAGGCCTTTTGCCCCCCACCTCCTCACCTCATCATCTGAACCACCCCTCATATCCTTCAAGGCCCATACCCATATCTTCTCTTCCAGGAAGCCTCTCTTGACCACTTCAGCCACCCCCCTCACTCCCCGACCTCCTACAAAACTTAGAGCTAAGTTTAGCAAGCAACGCTTCTCTAGTTCTCCACGAGCATCTCCCCATGCAACTGTGGGCCCTCAGAGGACCTGATTCTTGCTTTTTCTCACCTTTGTGCAGCAGAGCCAGGCCTGGACTGTGCATGAACACCAAAATCAACAGCAAAAGCAGCAGCACCATCATGAAGAAGCACTAATGTGTGCTAGGGCTGTGTTGATCCTTTTCGTGCTTCATCTCACTGAGAACACAATAAATCTTTGAAGCAGGTCCTATTATTATTACCATTTATAATAGGAGGCTCAGAGGGATTGAGTAACCTGCCTGAAGCCATACATTCACCAGAGCCAGGGTTCAAGCAAAGGTCTGTCTGGCCTCAGAGTCCAGCTCTTAACTGCCAGTCTATCTGATTCATAGCAATGACCTGTAACTGAAACACACACTGAAACCAGCCTGGCTCTGCTGCTTACTCTGGCGAAACTCTACCTCTGAAAGAACCAGTGCCACAAGAATCAGAGATGGCAAGGTTTTTGTTTTTTTTTTTTACTGGGGTGGAGCAGACAGCACTGCAGTCTTCCCCCTGCTTCTAAGAACAGTCTCATCACTTAGAAATTGCATTCATTTCTATAAACACTTATTGAGCACTCACTGCATGCCATGAATCATGCGTTACAATGAGTACTGGGTTAGACGGCCATAAATACAATGCAAGTTGACACTGTCAGCCTGTGATCAAAGCTTTTAGAGAAAGAATTAGAAAGGGACTCAGTGGCCCAGCCCTGTCTCTCTTCTGGGTGCTCCACCAATAGTTGGCACCAGCTTCTATGCTTCCAGAAACGTCCTGGAGTATTCTGAAGATTCCACGGGCTCCAAGGGAGAAATGCGGGACATTTGAGGCTGGGCTTCTAGAATTTTTAGGAGACAGTGAACCATAGACATGACTTATCTGGTGGTTTCTTTGCTTTGTCAGGTTATTGGATAACATCTGATCATCCACAGAGCCAAGCTGGTCCATCAGGATAGGTTTCTGTGTGTGCATGTGTGTGTTTGTGTGGTGATGGGTGCACATGCATGCCTATACACTTCTGCATTTTAATTTTCCATTAGAGACATATCAATGCTGACAAGGAACAGAAGCAGGAACATGATGAACTCATAAGGTTATTGGAGCATGGGTGCATGATGGGGGAAATAAGATAAGTGAAAATAGATCATCCCCGTGTGTGTGTGTGTGTGTGTGTGTGTGTGTGTGTGTGTGTTTAACTCCAGCCAATGAGGAAATCAGCTCTCGGAGCTGATGGTGAGCAGAGCAGGGGCTCTCTGGGGGAGCTCCTGGAATTGTAAGGTTGGGGTGAACAGGGGCAATTAGGATGCTTGTGAATGGGCCTGATCAAGTGTCTCTTCCCCACCATCCCCCAAGATGTCCCTCTGGGCACTGCCTTGGTCTCAGCTTGTAGTGTCCTAGCCTGTACCAAGCAGCAGCCTCCCGGCTCTGAGCCTGCCCTTTGAGCTACACCCTGCTGCACCCTCTTCCCTACATCTTTCCCAAAGGAGCTGTCATCATGTCAAAAGCCCAGTGCTTTTTAAAGGACCGTTCTCTCCTTCCCTTTGATTCTTCCCTTGTTTCCCTGGGCCTTCTAGAGAACAAAGTGCATGACTGAGTGGTAATATATCCCTAGTATTGTCGTTGATTTCACGCTCCTGTTGATGGGGTGGGATTTTGATTGCTGGTTCAGTGGATTCTTCCTCTGCCAGAGAAAGGTCAATGCCCCCATGTGCTTCCTGAGAACAAGAAGGGCCTCTCAGCCACTACCACTCAAGAGCAGAATTTGTTCACTTGCTCAACAAATATTCGCACCTACTATGTGCCAGGCACAATTTCAGTTGAGGGGATCAAGCCATTGTTAAATTTTTTTTTAAATATATTTTTTTCAACGTTTATTTATTTTTGGGACAGAGAGAGACAGAGCATGAACGGGGGAGGGGCAGAGAGAGAGGGAGACACAGAATCGGAAACAGGCTCCAGGCTCTGAGCCATTAGCCCAGAGCCCGACGCGGGGCTCGAACTCACGGACCGCGAGATCATGACCTGAGCTGAAATTGGACGCTTAACCGACTGAGCCACCCAGGCGCCCCTAGCCATTGTTAAATTTTTAGACAAATGCTTTGGCTTTCATGGGGCTTGTGCCTTAGCAGCAAGGGCAATGGTGAGAGACCTACAGGGGCAAATCCAGGCTCTGCCCTTTACCAACTGTCAAACCTTGAGAAAATGACCTAACATCTCCTAGCCTCCGTTTTCCATTTTCAAAATGGAGAGAACAAGAGTGTATCAGTTATCTACTTCTGCAATAATGCCTGACAAACACCCCCCACGTCCCAGTGGCATGTGACAAGCACTGATCTCTCACAGCCCTGGAGTCAGCTGGTGGGCCATAGGTCTTGTAGCTTTTCAGGCTTCGGCTGGGCTCACTCTCACGTTTGGGGATCGGGGAGGGGGCTGTCAGGTGGGGTGACTCGGGAGACTCAGCTCTGTATTATGTGTCTCTCGTTCTCCGTTAGGCTAGCCTCTGCATGTGCACAGTGCAACAGCAGAGTGCCAGAGTGAGGGAAGACCCCATTACACAACAGATTTTAGAGCTGTCCTTGTATCAGTTGCTAAAACCCCCTCGACAAAAGGCAGCCTCTTGGAGATTCCAGGGTGAGAGGGGAGGATGGCAAAAGATGTGGATGCAGGGAGAGGGTGAACCTTAGCTCCATTTTTATGACCTACAACAGACTTCCTCCCAGGGCCCTTGGGGAGATGATCTAAGAAGGATGTAAAGCCCTTAGCCCAGCTCCTAGTTCACACCAGGGGCGAAAAAAGAGCTTAAACAAACAGACAGACAAACAAAAACACACAGGTTTTTGGGTGAATGAGGGCGGGCTTCAAGCGGGTCTTGCTTATGGTGACACCCCCCAAATACCCTACAATAACTGATGAATGAATGAGCTTCCAGACATGAGAATAGCTGATTGCAACAATCATCTTATCCTGACAGAGGCTGAGGCTTCGCCTGGTGTCCGGGGGTTCAGATGGACCCCTCTCTCCACCCCTCTAAGACCTCTATGGTCAGACTAGAGGAACAGGTTCAGGAGCATGCTGGAAAAACATTCTTGCTGTTAAAGCTTCCAGAACTGATGAGGGAGGCCTCCTATCTGGGGGTGATTGTAGCATGGGTCAGGGGCAGGAAGGGGGGCAGGTAAATGCTGAAAGCTTTTTCTAGCCTGTGTTTCTCCTGGACACACAGGAGAACTATACTTCCTGGTGCCCCCCTCCCCCCCCCCCCCCCCCCGCTGCCCCCGGCAGTGAAATGGGGCTATGCCACTGAGTTCTGGCCAATGGGTGGGAGCAATGTACATCACTTCCCAGCCTCACCCCCAAACCTCCTGCATGATCCCCCATAGCTTTCTCTTCCCTGATCTCCTCATCAGAGGCAGAGAGTCCAGGGAGGGCTCTAGGGCAGGGGTGGGAAGGCTATGGCTCACGGGCCAAATCGAGCCCTCCATCTGCTCTTATAAATAAAGTTTTATCAGAACACGATCATGCCCATTCCTTTCTATGTTGTCTGTGTCTGTCTTCTCACCAAGATGGCGGACTTGAGTAGCTGCCATTGTATGGCCTATGATGCTAAAATATTTACTGTTTAGCCCTTTACAGAGAAAGCTTTCTGGCTCCTGCTCTGAGGGATGGTGGAGCCACCAGCTGGAGGGAGCCCGGGTCCGTGGGTGCCTCCGTGGAGCACAGTCTCCCTTTCTGCAATAACCCCCACTGGACTGTGACATAAGCGGGAAGGACGCCTTCATTGTGCTGAGCTGCTCAGATTTGGACACTATTTGCTTTTGGCAGTCCATCTGCCCAAGGAGCTATGATTCTTGGATCAGCAGAAACATGGCTGTTGGTCCATTTTCTCACTCTGTGCCCTGCACACCCTGGGAAGCAGGCCTGTCTCCAGGCCAGGGTTCATGCGGGACCACAGTCATCAGACCTGGTGACCTTGAACGGTGATCTGGGTGTTACTCTTAGAGAGCGGTGGGGGCCGTTCTCTCCTGAGGGGGTGCTACAGGAGTGAGGGGAGCCGGGAGGGCGGGGAGGGAAGCCCACGGGTGGCCGGTGCTGGTGCCAGCCTGCTGGCCTTGCAGAGACAGCCCTGCTCTCAGGAGAATCATCTTAGGCAACTTGACCTTGAGGGTTTGTCAATCACTGGCTGTGCCATCCTAGATAAGTTACTTGACTCCCTCTCTCCAAGCTTCATTTGTCTTATCTATAAAATGTGATCAGAGTCCCCGTAGCCTAGAGTTGCTGGCGACAGGAAGTCTCCAGCAGAGAGGCACATCCTCTGCCCCGAGTGGCATTTATATACAGTATCACTTCTCTGTGGCTCTTACTGTCAAAGCTCTGGCCCCTGGAAAGCTCACTCCCTTCCAAGGAATCCCCCTGCCCACGGCCCTGATGCCCTGGGCACAGCTTCCCACACAAGGGACCCAGTGCTCACCTGCCGACTGGGTTGAGCCACCACTGAGGCGGGCGGCTGGCTGAGAGGGTGTGAAGGGCATGGCCAAATGCTCCCGGCAGCCGTGCCGGGCCACGCACCAGAGGAGCAAACAGGAGGGTCCCACGTATGGAAAGGGAGCCCCAAGGCTTCCAGAAGACACCGCCCAACGGAACGGTCTGAGGTTCCATGTCTGCACCCGACCGCTGGGACCGATGGCAGGTCTCAGAGTCGCACCCTCCACTTACGACACGCGGCCCCTGAGCCCTTGAAGCACAACTGAGGGACTGGAAATTGTACTTTAGTTACTTGAATTGAATTTAAATGTGACTCAAGTTCATTTCGTGAGTTTTCGTTCGAACGTGGCCATGGCCGTCATCTGGGAGGTGTTAGTGCTTTCTTGTCAATGCTCAAGGTCTGGAAGTTTCCTGGCCTCGGCCCCCGGGGCTCTCTCACCTTTGTTATTCTCTCTCCCCCAACTCCTCCAACTTAACTTACCCCAGGGTGGGGGGTGGGGGTTCCTCCTGAAACCTGGGGCTGCGGGCCGAGGTCCCACCCGCACTTAGGTGCCTGGGGCCTGCCAAGGCCAGCTACGGTCGTGCGCGTGAGCACGTGGTGGGACACAGCGAGGTGCTGGAAGGCAGAACGTGGCCAATGGAGCCAGGCAGGCACGATGCAGAAGCAGGCAAGGCCTGTGTTTCCTGCTCTGTGGGTGTGGCCTTGAAGCTCAGCGCTTACCCGCAGTTCCCCCTGCACAGAGCTCTTAACAGCAGAATCCAAAACGACCTGTTCTGGGAATAGGTTTCCCAGGCCATGAATTCCTTAACCAGCATCATTTACCCTGTTCCTTCTCAGACCAGCCGTTCATTCTGCTTCTCAATCAGGCGTCTCTGGAGGTGGCAAAGGGAACAAGGGGGAGCGGAGGGGGCTGGCGGGGTCTGCAGGGCACGGGGTATGTTGGGGCAGAGTGCTGGGTGACGTGAGCAAGGTAGTCAACCTCTCTGGGCCTCAGTTGACTCATCTGTCGAGAAGGGTACGTGAGCCACAGGAAAGGCCTTACAGAGGGCAAGGGGACAGTATCTGGGCCATGCCACCCATTGTCCGCTGAGCCCAGAGACAGCCAGCAACTTACTTATAACTACACAGCCAGCAAGGAACAGACTGCATTCCAACTGCCATAAGCTGGGGCCTCCACTCTCCGAAAACAAAGGATCTGAATCCAAAGCAGCAGGTGGTGGGGGCTGAGGAGCTGCAGAGAAAGGGGCAGCATCATGGACTTCAGAGCTTGAGGAGGGTGGGGAGGGGGTGCGGTGGGGGTGGGGCCGGCCCCAACCAGGACCTTGAAGCAGGAACCACTGTGGGGCTCCCCGGAGCCAAGAGGCTGGGGATGTTGGCTGAAATGTTGGCAGATTGTGCGATCCTGACGGAGCCTTAGTCTTCTCATCTATCAAATGGGCATAATCCTGGCAGCCAGGGTGGTGTTGTGAGAATTCAGTGCACTGTTGTCTCTAAAGCTGGAGCGTTGGAGGTAAGCAATCAGCGGTAAGATTGAGAATTCCAGGGGCGCCTGGGTGGCTCAGTCGGTTGAGCGTCCGACTTCAGCTCAGGTCATGATCTCGCCGTCTGTGAGTTTGAGCCCCATGTCGGGCTCTGTGCTGACGGCTCAGAGCCTGGAGCCTGCTTCGGATTCTGTCTCCCTCTCTCTCTGCCCCTCCCCCCACTTGCTCTCTCTCTCTCTCTCTCTCTCTCTCGCTTTCTCAAAAATAAATAAACATTAAAAAAAAAAAAAAACAAGAGCGGCAATTCCAGCAGGGCAGAGGAGGGTGTTCAGAGAAAGGACCAGGAAACGGGCCTGTGTGTACCTCTCCTAAGAACAGCCCCTCCTAAACCAAGGCTGAGCGGGAGCCTGAAACAGAAGCTCTGATGGGCATGAGGGCTGGTGAAAAAGCCCCTGTCCTGGCTGTGACCTTGGCCGACCCTTCCAACTCTAAAAGGCGGCAGGAAGGGGGACCTGAGGTCCTCAGGTCTGAAGATTTAAAAGCCCCCCCCTCCCAGCTTGCCCCCACCCTCTCCGCTGATGGGGAGCCGTGGGGCGGGAGCGCAGGGGAGGGAGGGAGTCTTTTGGCTTCTATCCACCCAGACTTGCCCTGGGGTTCCCTGAGAACCTTGAATTCATTAGTGGCTGCAGCTCTGAGCCTTGATTAAAAAGATGCTTTTTCCCTTTTTTCATTCCCCCTTGGTTCTTTCCTGGGCAGTGATTTCAATTTGCAGCCGGCTCTCTCTGGGGTGGGGAGGAGGGCAGGGCCGGGGTTGGGGCGGGAGGTGGGGGGGGGGGGAGGCGGCGGCTAGGCCCTGCCCCTCTCTCGCCCTCTCTCCCCTTTCTTTCTGTCTCTCCTCTCCTCCTCTCCCTCTGCTGGCGCTCCACCCCACCCCCCTCCAGTCACAGGCCAGTATCGGCCACACCTGCAGTGCACATTGATTGCCTGATTAAGGGGGAGATTGATTGGTCCCTGCTGTCATTAGCATATAGTTAGCGGCGACCCCTCTGCTTGGCCTCTGCTCTGACCTGCATGGATCAGTGAGCAGGATGGGAAATGGGAACCCAGTGAGAGGAAGGGCTGGGCAAGGGGGGCACGCAGAGGCTTCTCAGTGTCAGGTGCGGGGGCGGGGGTAGGGGAGGGAGAGAAGGGCCCAGAGGCCTCCAAGCCTCTCTTGGCCCAGAATCTTCCACTGGGACCAACGGACCTTGGGTTTTCCTCTCTTCTAAATGGGGACACTGAATGCAATGCATCCTAAGAAAGTGTTGCTGGAATCAGAAGAGAGGAAGGCCCTTGCCTCCCCGCCCGACCTCCCCAACATCTCCCCTCCGTCCCAGCCCCTCTGCCTGCCTGGACTGGAAGTCCCCTTCAGCTGAGCTCTCTCCTTCTTGTGGACTCTTTCTTTTTTTTTTCTTTTTTAATTTTTTTAATGTTTATTTATTTTAGAGAGAGAGAGAGAGAGAGAGAGAGAGCAAATGGGGAGGGGCAGAGAGAAAGGGAGACACGGAATCCGAAGCAGGATCCAGGCTCCGAGCTGTCAGCACAGAGCCCGACGCGGGGCTCGAACCCACGAACCGCGAGATCATGACCTGAGCCGAAGTCGGCCGCTCAACCGGCTGTCTCCCATCCACATCCGTGGCTCAGCACAAACGTGGAGTAGTAGCGAAATAAGGGCCGCAGATTTCCCCCTCCCGACCTTCAGACGAGAGCGAATTTGAAACCGTCGAGAGTACATAAAACCAGCTCTATAGGCTGTCATATGAAGCCACGGTTCCATACATTCAGCGGCAGTAAAAATCGCAACTTTTCTATAAAGCAAAACCCAGAAACACCCCGTGCTCCAGGGGAGGCTGGGAGGGACACCCCCAGAGCCGGGGACCCAGGGGCCTCGCTCAGCCTGGGCGGGTTCCCTGCTGGTCCTCAGAGCGTGTGGGCGGGGCCTGGAGAGGGAGCCGGGTGGGGGTGGGAGCATCAGCTTTGGGGGCAAGTCTGAATGTTAGTTATCATGTAGCAACTTTGTCACCCTCTGCCAGCTCACACCCTCTCCGAGCCTCATCGTCCTGGTCCCTGAAATGGGGTGGTATGATCTACCCTAACAGGGTCCTTGAAAGGCTCACGCGAGCTCGCTCAACGAATAGCGAACGGGGGGCGACTGGCGTGCACTCGTATATGCCTTATCATGTGGGGTGCTTACTGATCTCCTGAAAGCACATTCTTTGAAAACGAATCTAAGGCATTGTTAAAGCTTTGTGACCGCAGGGAACACTGTCACATCCATCCGGGTAACATCTACGGTGCTCACAGTGCCTGGGACATGAGCAGGTGAGCGGGTATCGGGGGAGGGAAGCATTCAGACTTGAGGCGCTCCTGGGCTCGGTCCGGGGTCCCCTAAAACTCCTCGGCCAGGGCTCTCAGAGGATGACAGTGCCAAACAAAATCAAGCCGCAGTCACCCCTCCGGCTCCTTGGAAGGGAGATCCGTGGAGCAGTGGGTGGCACGGGGGGCCACGGAGGGGCCTGCCAAGTGTCACACTGGGCTGGGCAGGTGTCCGTGTCCAGGCACGTGCTGGACGCCCGGTGGGGGGTGGAGCCCGTGGGATGGGCAGCGTCGGGGGTCAGGTCATAGTCTCCTGGGGCTGCTGTAACCAGGTACGACAGACATCTCTTGTCTCCCAGTTCTGGGGCCAGGAGCTTGAGATCAGCACTGGCTCCTCCTGAGGGCGGCGAGGACACATTGCAGACTCTCTCCTAGGCTTGAGGACGGGCCCCTTCCTCCGGGGTCACTCTGCATTGCCTTCTCGTGTGTACCCGTGCGCAGGCCTCCTCATTTTGGAAGGACGTCACATTGACTTAGGGCCCACCCCGACGACCCCACTTTAACTCAATACCTCTGTCGAGACCCTGTCTCCAGATGAGGTGACATCCTGAGGCCCTTGGGGTTGGAATGACAGCAGATGAATTTGGCAGGGGGTGGGGAGGGACAGATAGATCACTCCGAGCTCAGAGTGGGGATGTGGCCGTGAGGGCGGCGTGGACTCCCTCGGGCCAGTGTGCACACGGGAACCCCGGCGACAGGAAGGAGCAGCTCCGGGGGATCGGGCCCGCGGGGGACCGGGCCGGCGGGCACCGGGCTGAGAAGGGGGGCGGGGGCCTCCAGCAGGGCTGGGCGGTGCCAGCCAGGGAGGCCGCTCCAGCTGGCTGGGCCGGAGAAGCTTCCTGTGAAGTCGCAGCCCTTTGAAACATTGACTAATAAGGTTTTCTTCTCTTTCGAAGTTGAGTGAGTCAGTGGCTTCATATAGGATCCCATCTGTCCGCTCCGTCCCTGCCAGTCGGATTCTAGGCCCCTGGCCAATTGAAAACACCAATCTAGCTTAGTATGAATCTGCTTGGCGACCAGCTTTGGTGGATGTTCTGTTTTCCCTCGGTGGAAGAGAGGCCTCTTGACTGCCCTTCTGGGTCCTGCCTCCACCACGAGCCTAGAATCCTACAGCCAAAGAGCCTAGATGGTGTCTGACTTAGTCTCAGGAGGTGGGAAGCGACAAGGAGGCGGAGGAGCCGAGCTGAAGGTGCGGGAGGCGTTTTCCACCGAGGCGGTCGGGGTGGGAAGGCAGGGCCTGTAACACCTTAGCCCTTCGCTCACTGTGGGGTGTGCCCTGCTCCACCTGGACGTCTCCCCGTCGGGACTCCAGCCCTCAAGGACAGTGCCCGGCACGTGTCATCAATCACTGTGGAATGAATGATGCACAAGTACCCGGTGGGCGGGGGGCTTTGGGGGGAGCCCAGAACTGGTCCCCTGTGGGCTTTCAGCCCCCTGGTGGGGCTCTGGGAGGGCGTCCACATCACAGCTGGCCAGTGGTGCTGGACAGCGCCCCGGGGTTCATGGCGGCCGGATCGGACGCCAGAGGGGGTGTGGAAGGGCATGCTTGCTGCTGGGCCGTAACTTCCTCTGTGGGACAGGGTGTGTGTGAAGACGTGAAGTTCATGGGGGGGGGGGGAGGGCACCCAGAGGCCAGACTTCAGCAAAGAGCAAGGCACACCCCTCAGGGGCTCAGCACAGCTGCCACCGAGACCGGAGCTACTATAGCAATGATGAGGCATCGGTTCCTGTAAGATGTGGTCCCCTGGGAGTCAAGAGACAACAGCCGTCCACAAAGGGAGTGGGCAGAGGACAGTGCGGGGGCCGTTTCTGCAGGGGGACCTCTAGCAGGCCGCTCGGGTGTCGGCCAACGCCCTTGTCACGTCGCCCCGTCCCACTGCTGGCTCTGGCAAGCACCGCCAGGGCTCTCCGGACCCTCACTGTTCTCCATCGGACACTGGCCCTGCCAGGCTCCATCACCGTCTCCGCCCGGCTGCCCTGGCCTGCGGCTCCCTGACTCCCCCTTGCCCTGCCCTCGTCACCACGCACAGGTCCTTCTGTGCCAGGGAGCTCCCCTCTCCCCGCCGGCTGCTGACCTCTCTCTTCCCATGCCTCTGGACCAGATGTCAGCCCCAGGCTTCCTTTTTGGCCTCCCCGGACCCCCAGGCCAGCCCAAGGCCCCGTGTCCTGGGTTCTCGCTGAAACCTGGAGGGCAACCCCCTGCTCGAAACGCCGCCCTAACTCCTGGGGTTGTCTGCTTGCCCGACTGTGGGGGTCCCTGACGCACAGACGCTGTCTTGCTTGGTCACTGTTTTATCCCCAGAGGCCGGCGCGAGGCTTGGCTCACAGACTCTCGCGAACTCGTGCTCAAAGGAGAGGACGAGTCCAAATAATCCGGGATGCTTACCACAGCAGGAAGCAATGCTATGTGGAGTGGCCAGGATTCCTGACAAGGGACTCCAATAGTTTAGAGAGTGGCTGGACCCAGCCCTGGGTTCACATTTCCATTCTGTCATTGATTGGGTTCGTGGCGGCCTTGAGTAAGTGACATAGCCTCTCCGGGCAGGTGTTATCACCTGTTCCTTGTGCAGGGCAGTGGGAGGAGTCAAGGTGGATGACACGGTCAGGGAGCCCCAGGCACAGAGCCGGCCATGGGGTGGGCTCGGGGGGCAGGGGGCCGGGGCCCTGAGGTGGGGGCAGAAGGGGTCTTCCCTGGCTGCCCCGGGCCATCCAAAGCAGCAGCTGGAAGGCTGGAAGGCAACAAACATAATTGGTGGTAATGGCTCCACTCTGGCCCAGTGAGTCTGTGAGGAGCTGCCGTCGATCCCCACCCCGGCCACTCCACCTGCACGACCAGCAAAGCCTTCGGGAGACACAAGGGGGTCTGGGCCCCTTGCAGGATGCCAAGCCCTCCCTGTGCGCCGGCCGCCCGCCCCTGCCGGGAGCTCGTCCCGTGGAGCCCGGGCTTCCCCAGGGATGCTCGTCTCCCCTCATCTGACCCCAGGAGAGGCCCAGCTGGGACCTTAACCGGCGGCACAATCTCAAGTGGCTCACTTAATTGCCGGGACTCAGTTTCCTCATCTGTAAATTGGGGGTAGTGATCCCTATTGTGCCCAGTGACACGTTGATGAAACTGTCTGGCTCGAAATAGGTCCCAAATTAGTCTCAGCTCCCCTCCCTCTGCCTCCAGCTTCCCCGCACCGTGTTGCTTTTCCTCTGGGGTTTTCCGACCCCATCGCCTACGTTTTAGAAGCAGAAGCCTTCTCTCCAGGCTGAGGAAGGGATCCCCATCCCCTTGCAGCGACGGAGTTAAGGCACAGAGTGGCTTCTCCCCAGCGGGAGGCAGTATTGATAAAAGGGAAGCCATCAGCCAAAGGAACTGAACTGAGGGATGATGGTGACATTTCAGGACTGGCATTCGTGGCGAGAGATTTTTCAGGCTGAGACTGCCCTGCCCGAGAGTGAGTGGCTGTGATGAAGAATGAGTTGGTGGGAGGCAGGAGAGTAGAGCCCTTGTCTCCTGAAGATGAGACGTTAAATCCCTGCCTCTCCACCCTCTGGCTGTGTGACCTTGGACAAGTCCCTAGACCTCTCTGAGTCTCCGCCTCTGTAAAGTGTGGGTGCTCACTGGTGCTAATTCCTGCAGGGGTGCGCTGAGGTCCACGCAGGCTTTGCATGGGACGCCTTTAGCACGGAGCCTGGCACGTGGCAAGAGGTCTTTTCTTCTTAGTCACTGCTGCTGTTGTTTTCATTTTCATTACCAGGAGTTGGCAGTGCGTTCGACAAATTCATCAGCCTCAAACCCTTGTCTCCCTAACAGCAAGGCTGAGGGAATACAGCTTGAGGCTTGGGGAGGGGCAGACATCTCCAGACTCTTACCAATCTGATTCCTTTGAAAACATAACATTTTTTTTTTTTTTTTTTTTTTTTTTGTCCTTGGACTGGCTAACCGTGTTCACAGATGGACTGGCTTCCAGATGGAGCGGAGGCCCAGCGAGGCCGAGGGACTTGGGCAAGGTCACTGTGTCCCAGAACCTCTGTTTCCCCATAAGCCAAGCTGCCTCCTCCCAGGGCTGCCCCAGCATTCCCGAGGGCCCGGCCGGTGAGGACAACGTGAGCCGACACTGACTGCATCAGGGAACAGGCCAGCTGGGGTGGAGAGTGGGGGTGGGGGACCTCTCGGGATAGCCAGCACTTGAGGCCATGGGAGGGCTGGAATTTTCCAGGCCCTCCGGCAGGAGTGGAGACCCTGGCCAACCTGCCAGTCTGTGTGAGAGCTCCTGGCGCTGACCCAGAGGCAGCTTCCAAATGCTTTTAGGCAGAGGGTGCTGGGAAGCCGGCCCAGGCTCCCTGGGTTCCTAGTCTGGGGGCAGCGGGGCCGGGGGGCGGGACCGGGCTGATACCCAGTGGCAGGGAGCCAGCCACTGCCCACAGGTGGAGGGGGGAGGCTGAGCGGGGCCTGGCTGGAGCGGGGACCGTGAGAGCAGAGCTGGGTGAGACAGTGTCTCTGTCCCCATCTCCCACACCCACAGGCAAGCAAACCGGGATGGGGAGAGAATAAGAGAATGTAGCAGGGAAAGATGAGAAAGAAGGAAGGAGAGACCGCGGAGGGGTGGGGGCGAGGGGGGAGTCCACCCTGGCCATTAAGTATGAGTGAGGGAGGTGGCCTGCCCGTGTCCCCATGGGTGGCCTCACATGCTGCCGTGGCCAGGGAGTAGATCCTTTCCTAGGAAACGGCCAGGCTTTCCTCTCCCCTCCTTTGACACCATTTGCTTTTGGTGGGAGAAGTAATGAGGTGATCAAGTGGCCGCTGTCATACTCCTCTGACCTCAGCTCCCACCCCCTGGCCATGTCCTCCCCCCCCCCCACTCCTCCTCCAGGAAGCCCTCCTGGATTTCTCTCAGCCCCACCGAGGGCCCCTTTACCCCTCTGGGGCCCTGCCACACTCCAGACAGTTGTCACGACACATACGGAGGGGTGAGGGGGGGTGGGTCAGGTACATCTATAGAACAGCCAGCCCTTGAGCCCGTTCTGAGGGCCTCACTGCGTCCAAGCAGCTTCCCAAGCTCCCGGTAAGCACCTGCTGCTGGACCAGAATTTCCTTTGCATGCGTCTGACACACGGGGGGCAGAGAGGGGTGGGGAGGGGCAGGCGGGAAGGCGGAGGCTTAGAATCTTTTTGGCAGCAAGAACGACGTGAGATCGCTCTTCAGTCGACTGAGTTAAGGGAAGAACAATACTGCCCACCGAGGTTTGAGGGCTTCTATTTGGGGAGCACCAGGCTGAGCCACCTTCGGGGCCGGTGCTCCGGCACCCCTGAGCCCGGCCTGGCCCAACACCGTCCGCTCAGAGGCCCGGAGGTGGCCCGGGGTCTTGCAGCTACGGTGCTGGGAGGAGAGAGCACCTGAAGCCGGGTGAGTGGCCAGCACTCTCCTGCCCGTGTCCCCACCTCCCCGGCCAGAAAATGGAGGCCAGTGAGCTCAAAGACCACGTCAAGGCATCGTCATGGTAACTGGGCAGGAACTGGGTCCCTTCCCACCGACCGGGGATGGCGGACATGGCACCGGCTATTTCCCGGGAGTCGGTCTGGCTGCCGGGAGCCCTGGGCTAAGGATTCAGAAGCCATGCTTGGGCTCAGCGGGAAAAGGGCACTGGGATCGATTAGCGATGTCTGCCGAGGGTGTGGGTCGGGGAGCAGCAGCCTGACAGACCCCAGACTCACCAGGAGAGCATTGTGATGGCAGGCCCAGCAGGAAGGACTGACCGGTGTCTCCAAGGAGAGACCCTCCACCCCAGCGACTAGGCCAGTGAGAAACTGCCCTCACCCCGAACTCCTTCCTGCCAATCTCCAGGTCAGGACAGCCCCTCCCAGCGTCCTCCTCGTAAAATAATCCTCTTTGTTGGACTTGCCCATGGTTTTGCCCCGGCTGGCACGTCCCGAATCGCAATTCGCTGCTATTCCCCGAAAAAACCCATTTTGCTGGTCAAGTTTAACCCCTGGTTTTACTTTGTCAGTTAATGGTCTGGATTACCTTACAGGTCTGAGGGAGGAGAGGGGAGTTCACTGTCCTCATCCAGCACGGTGACATCTAAAGTGGAAGTGAACAAAAGAGCAAAGAAGACAATGACGGTCATGACAGTCACAATGCCAGGTGCCACCTGCCAGGGGCTGGCCTTGTGCCAGGCTCTGTGCTGAGTGATCCCAGTTAATTTCTGCAACGGCCCCGTCAAAGAGTGCTGTCAGTCCCGCACCGCGGGTGAGGGAATGGAGGTCCGGAGGGGCTCACACAGTCAGGAAGAGTCAGAGCTGGGAATGGGGCCGCTGGCTTCTGGAGCCTCTGCTCCTGACCCACGTGTGGTGGGACCGGGCTGCCCTGGCTTTGGTGTGTGGAGGCTATGGTGCCAGCCCCTGGGCAGGAGGGGGCCTGGGCATCTACCCCAGGGGAGGCATGGGCGGGGCCTCCCAGTTCCTTTCCTTGGTACCTCTCGGACTTGTGGTCTTGGAACGGGACCCTGAGCCAGGGCTGGGTCTCACCCAGGAGGTTTTAGACTTTCTGAATTGCTAGAAACCTTTATAATTTAGCAAATAACAATGGCACTTTGATCCCCTGGCAACACGGTATCGGCTGGCCCGTTGGCATGATTCCCGACTGCAGCTGACACTGAATACATTCTCCTGGAGGCCTCATGGGACAGGGTGAAGGCGCCTCAGGGGTCACCCGGGGTTGGAGGTCACAATGTCAAATGAGGAAGAAGGCCCCTGGTGGGGTGTGGTAAACCAGGTCCAGACCCCATGTTTCCTGTCCCCCAATTTTTCTTCACTCTTAAGTAGACACACATAAAAGAGGGCCCGTGAATTAGTGCCCACGAGCGTATGAGTTTTCACAAACTGAATGCCCACCTGGCCAGCACCTCCCATCAACGCAAATTGAAGGAGCCTTTTAGAATCTTTTAAAGTATTTATTTATTTGTTTACGTATCCGTTTGTTTATTTTTATGTAGACTCCTCGTCCGGTGTGGAGCCCAGCGTGGGGTTTGAACTCACAGCCCTGAGATCAAGACCTGAGCTGAGATCAAGAGTCAGACGCTTAACTGATTGAGCCATCCAGGAGCCCTGCCCCCCGTCCCCCTTTAGAATCTTTAAGAGAAAGAGAGTTTTCTTCAAGCCGAAGTTAGGATAGCTGCCTGGGATATACAATCTTCCCAAAGGTGCTCCAGAGAAGGAATATTTGGTGCAGGGTTATACACATTTTTTTATGTAAAATATCACACATCATTAGGACGTTTCAGAAAGTTGCAGACCTTAAGTTTCTAGAACATGCAGGGCTGTGTGACTTTCATCTTATGGGAACCAGGGAGGGTTTTTTTTCCCTTTTCCTTATCTTTATGTTTGGAATGCTCCTTTCTGGTTATTTTTTTTTTGAACGAAGCAGATGTACAATGTGTGCTCAGGGCAAAAATAGAGCCCATGCTCCGAGGTTTTGCCAAGTCATTTTGACCTTGGTAAATGTTAAAGTGTAGCTTCCCTGGGAGTCCAGGAGCTGTGCCCACAAGCATTAGAAGTTGAACATTTCCTTCACTGTATCGCTCAGAAGGCCCCTCACATCTGTGTTTGCGCTTCGTGTAAGTGGAATCATACATCGTGTGCTCTGTCGTGCGCCATCATGTCTGGGAGACTCACCCAAGCCACTGGCCACAGGGGCGGGCGGTTGCTGCACAGTGTTCTGTGGGTGGGGATCCCACACTTGACCCACTCTCCCGTTGGTTGGTCTCCGGATAGGTGCACATGGTCATGCTACAAACGTTCTGGGCTCTGGAGCATGTCTCTTCCTGAACATTCTTGTGAATTTCTGGTTGGAGCAGAGTTGCGGGGCCATTGGGTATGCATATGTTCAGCTTTATTAGAGATTGCCACACAGTCTTCCAAAGTGGTGTTCTGATCCCCATCCTACCGGCAGTGGATGGCAGCCCCATATCCTTGCCAACCCTGAGTATTCTCCGTTATTTTTCATTTTAGCTGTGCTGGTGGGGGCACAGGAGTATCACATGGCAGCCTGCCCTTGCATTTCCCTAATGGCCAATGTTGGGTCTCTTGTTATATGCTTCTGGGCCATTTGGGAACCCTGTTGGCTTGTCTGTGAAGTACCTGTTCAGGGCTATTTCTCTCCTGGGATGTTTGTTTTATCTTTTAAAAAAAATTTTTTTTAAATGTTTATTTATTTTTGAAAGAGACAGAGGCAGAATGCGAGTGGGTTAGGGGCAGAGGGAGAGAGGGAGACACAGAATCCAAAGCAGGCTCCAGGCTCCAAACCGCCAGCACAGAGCCCGACGCGGGGCTCGAACCCACGAGCTGCGAGATCATGACCTGAGCCGAAGTCAGAGGCTTAACCGACTGAACCACCCAAGTGCCCCTGTTTGTTCTTTTCTTGTTGATTTCCAGGAGTGTTTTCAATATAAGTCCTTATGTTGCAAATAGGAGGAAAAACTTCTACTCTGCGGATTACCTTTTCATTCTCTGCTGAACAGACATCCATACAATGGTCTAATCCATTACTTTTTCTATGTATGGTTAGTACATTTTGCACCCTGTTTAAGACATTTTTGCCTCTTCTGAGGTCACAAAGATGTCTCTTGGAAACGTTTCATTGCTTTGCCTTTCACAGGTAGATATGCAGTCCGGGATGTGTTTGTTTGTTTGTTTTGTAATTCGTGAGGTATGTGTTAGAAAGGACTCTCCTGTTCTCGCTGGGCAGGGCTGGCCCTGCTGCCTGTTTTGTGGGGAGGGGCTTCTTCTCCCAAATCTTTCTGTCCCGACTGGTCAGTTTGTCTGCCTTTGTGGCAGCCTTTGTGTTTGACAGCCCCATGCTGTCCTAACTGCTATGGCTCTATCACAGCTCTGATATCTGGTAGCACTAGTCTTCAACCTTGCTCTTTGTTTTCACAATCTTCTTGGCTATTCGTTCCTTGGCCCTTTGCCTTTTCATATAAATTTTATATCAGCTTGTCAATTTCCACCCAAAATAAACCTACTGGGATTGTGATTGAGGTTGCAGTGAGTGTAGCTATTAATCGGGGAGTGGGGCGTGGGGTGGGGATAACGTGTTTACAGTAGTGTAGTTCTCCTATCCATGAACATGGTATACTGCTCTGTCTGTTGAGAGCCTTGTTACTTTCTCTCAATAACATTTTGTAGTTTTTGATGCAGAGGCCTTGTAGGTCTCCATCAGACTTCCTCCTGCTTTGAAACCTACAGCTAATTTACAAGATTTAAGCAATGGCCAACCCTAGACCCTACTGACCTGACTTAAAGATAGGGCTGTTCTGCCCCAGCTGAGTGGGCCTGTGAACAAGCGGCCCGTGGGGGCCAGATGTCTTGCATTTTTGTTTTAAATCTTGGACTTTTAAAACAAGTGGTGTATGTACAGACAATGGTTCATGGAGCAGGTTGGAGACAGCTATCCTTTTGAAGGCCTGTCTACAAGGTGCAGTTTGGACTGGCATCTGGGAACTTGGATTATGGGAGAGTTTCCACCATCCCCTAATTGATAAGAATGGCTCACTGTGCCTCAACTGTTTGTGCGAACCACGTGGTTTATGCCGAACTCCTGCTTTCCTTTGAGTAGTAAGGATGTTTGGCATGTGTTAGGCAGAGGGTGCTTATGTGACCGGCCTATAATAAGGAGTTTCCCTGGTAGACAGCACTTCATGCATTGTTGCAACATGTTGTGGGGAAGGTTAAGCCCATCCGTGTGACTCCAGGGGGAGAGGACTCTTGGAAGCCCGTGCTTGGCTTCCTCCAGCCTTCATCCCACCGCCTCTTCCCCTTTGCTGATTTTGTTTCATATCCTTTTGCTGGGATACAACTATATGTTGAGTCCTTTCAGCCTTTCTAGAGAGTCACCCATCCTGGGGGTGGTCCTGCGGACCCCTGCCTGCCCCCTACAGAGGTCCCCGGCTTCCTGCTCCCAACCCAAGGCTGCTTCCGGGAGGGTATAACCAGTGGGAGACAATGTGGAAGCAAGTTATGGATCAGTTTCTGACGGAGGCTGTTTTCAAGCTAACGTTGTATGAAAAAGACGCGGGCACATGGAAGTCTGTACCACACAGTATAACTTTATTTCATACACAGGATGTCTCTCTTGGCCTTGGAAAGGGAGGAAATTCTGACACGCTCCACCTCCACACCATGGATGAATCTGGAGGACGTTATGCTACGTGAGGACGAACCCTGTATGATTTCAACTGGAGTCATCAAAGTCAGAGACACAGAAAGCTGACGGGTGGGCGTCAGGGGCTGGGGGAGGAGAAATGGGGAGTCGTGTTTAATGGGGACAGAGTTTCAGTTTTGGGAAAATGGAAAAGTGCTGGAGACGGATGGTGACAACAGCTGCAACAGGGTGAGTGTGCTTCATGTCGCTGAACTGGGCACTTAAAGATGGCTAGAGTGGTAAGCTTTGTGATAGTAAGCTCTACGCCCAACACGGGGCTTGAACTCGCAGTCCTGAGATCAAGAGTCACACGCTCTACCGCTCTACCGACGGAGTCAGCCAGGTGCCCCTGTGTTATGTATGCTTTTCCACAATAAGAAAATTTACAGTAAAATAGGATGTCTCTGTGTTCACACTGGCACAGTCCTGGGAAGGCATAGACCAACACGCTCATTCATGGCCGTCATTTTGGAGAGAGCGATTGTGGAGATTTTGATCTCTTTCTGCTTCTCTGTTTTCTACGTTTTTTGGCATGAGATTATATATTGCTTTTTTCATACTAAAAGACTTTACATACAGGAAAACGTGGAGGAAAAAGAGATCAAACATTTAGGTAGGTATTCCTTTTGCGATTTGCAAAAAGAAATCTGTCAACAATAAATAACATGAAGGGGGGGGAATATCAATGTCCTCAACCAAACAGAAATATTGGGAAATCAAGGACAACCTAGTGGTTTTGCAAAAACACCTCAAGCCGTGCTCCAGCTGGAAAATGCTCTGTGGAGTGGTCCCAAGGCCTTTTCTGCCTAACCTGTTTCTGGCCGGGCGGTGGACACTGGGGTCACAACCCTGAGGACTGGTGGGCGACTGGTCACCCGCACCCCTGAGCTGGAACTCCCGGGGAGGCCCGGGCACTGCCCTGTCAAAGCCCTAGATGGTTCTGATGTTTCCTGGCCTCCTTGGGAACCCATAACCCTGGGTTCCGGGAAATTGCATTTGAAAAGCCTTTTTTTCTGCCTACGGTGGCTTTATTCCTGTTTTGTTGGGATCCTGCTCTGTGCTTTCAAGTACAAGCAGGAACGAGGTCCGGAGGTCCTGCCTGTGGCCACACTCCGGGAAGTGGGGCCATCACCCCCAGGGCGGCCAATGGAAGACTGCGGTAATGTGCTAGACGGTTCGCCTCTACCACTGACAGCCCCACACGCTCTGCTGCGGAGGGACAGCGCCTTTGGCCTACAGCGTGTCATCACCGTGCCTCCACCGGGACAGGGCTTGGCTCAGGCAGGCCGAGTAACACGCCCAAGGTCACCCAGCTACTCGCGTCTGCGGGACTGCGGCCTGAGGGCCCCTGCCCAGGAGGCCGTCTAGAAGGGGGTGCTCAGGCCCACACGGAGGGGAGATTGGGGCATGCGCCCCAGAGCCCTTGCCCCTGAGATGGCAGACCGTGGACAGGTGGCTGTGACGTCAGAGAGGGCCGTTTCCCCGAGCCCCAGAGCGTCCCGTTAGCTCGGGACTCCGGTGGCATCGGCAGCGTGGGGACCGGCAACAGAACAGACCACCGGGCGGGCCCCGTCTCCCGGACGCCCCTCCCCAACCGCTTCGTCCGCACGGCGGAAAAGGCCTGCGCAGAATTCACAGCTGCTCAGGGGCTCATGAATTATGTACGGGCACCAGATCAATTCGTCAGCACCCTGTCAGGGAGGAATCAAAGGCCCCGGCGGCCGGCGGACAGCTCTTTCTGCGAGGAGACACGCGCTTTCAAGGCCCGCCGAGGGGCCGCCGCCGAGAGTCCTTTGCCGGCGAGCTGGAGGAGCCCCGTGGGCGCTGTGCTCCCCGCCCCTCCCAAACGCCCCTTCTCTCTGTTTCTCTGCCAGGCGCGGGTTGGACAAATGTCTTTAAAGGCAGCGGAGGGGGTAACAACAAAAAGCCTGGGCCCGTGTGTTTGGAGCACATTCCAAGATGCTCCACGTGAATAACTGATGCCAGGGACGGGTTTGTCACGAGAAGGTCACCTTGGGCGGGGGCGGTTTCTGCCACAACATCACAAGCTTCCCGCAGAGCTGAGGAGATGGCCCCTCCTCGCCCAGATTACCATCCCAGTGCCAGGCCAGCCGAGAGGGGCTGTGGTTCGCTCCTAAACAAGGATGCTCTGCTTTGCTCGGTCCGGGCCCCAATGGACAACGCGGGAGGCATCGCAGCGTCCCCGGGCGGTTGTAACAAATGGCCACAGACTGAGCAGCTTAGGACAATAGAAACTTCTGCTCTCACCGTGCAGGTGGCCAGAGTCCAAAGTGTTGGCAGAGGGGTTCCTTCTGGAGGCTCTGGGGAGAATCCATCACATGCCCCTCTCCCGGCTTCTGAGGCATTCCGTGGTCTGTAGATGCCTTACTCTGGTCTCCACCGCTGTCCGCAACGGCGTTCTGTCCTTCGTGTTTCTGTATCTCTCTCTTTTCATTTTACTTTTTAAAAATGTCTGTTTATTTTAAGAGGGGATGAGGCGCAAGGAGAAAGAGAGAGAGAGAGAGAGAGAGAGAGAGAGAGAGAGAGAGAGAAAATCCCAAGCAGGCTCCCTGCTGATGGCACGGGGCTTGATCTCACAAACCAAGGGATCATGACCTGAGCTGAAGTCAAGAGTCAGACGTTGAACCGACTGGGCCACCCAGACGCCCCTCTCTCTTCTCGTTTTATAAGGACACCTGTCCTCAGATTTAGGGCCCACCCGATTTCAAAGTGACTGCGAGATCCTTATGTTAATTACATCTGCAAAGACCCTTATTCCAAATAAGGTTGATTCTGAGGTTCTGGGCGGACACATCTTTTGGGGGCCGCCATTCAACTCACTTCAGCGGGAGACCCAGCAGCACGAGGGACAACAGGGACAGGGCTGCCCAGCCTCCTCTGCCCCTCCCTCGCCCACACCCTGCAGGCCGCTTGGTCCATGGTTCTCAATCCTGCTGGGCATCGTGTGTTGTAACTGTTAAAACTTCCCCAAGTGACTCTAATGCCCTCCTGGGGACCGCCCACACTCTCTCTGCTGAGGCTGTTCCCTTTGCCTAAGGTCTACAGGTTTTCATCCGGACCTCTGTTCAGTGGTCACTTCCTTGGGGATGCTGTCCTGACTTCCCTGACCGGGTCTTCATTCCCCATTAAATGCACCACATACAGCTCCTTCACCAGATGCAGCCCAGCGAGAGTTTTCCACTGGTATCTGTGACTCTTCGTTTTAGTCAGCCTCTTTTATCAGATAGAATGCCTTGGGCCACAAGTAATAGAATATTCCGTGAAAAGTGGCTTTAATGATCAGGGCTTATTGTTCTCACATGATTAGAAACTTGAGGTTGATTCAGGAGCTCAGTGATAGCAGTAAGGACCTAGCATCTTCCCATTTTTCCACTTCCCCAGCATGATGATAACATCCTCACCTCGTGGAGACAAGATAGCTGCCGCAGCCCCAGACATCACATCTCCCCACAATAAGGTCCATAGGGAAGGAGAGGAAAATGCTACTCCCTACTATACTTGTTAAGGATGCAAAACTTTCCCAGAGGTCCCCAACAGACCTCAGGTCCCAAATGACAGAACTGGGCCACCTGCCCATGCCTCCACGTAAGGAAGACTGGGGAGGCAGATGTTTGGCATTTTTAGCCTCTAATTTGAGAGATGGGCTCTGACAACAAGATGGTGCAGACAGGACAGTGTCTCATGGGTGGGTCACCTACAGTGTCTCACCTCCTAGACTGCAGGTAGACTTCCTTAGGGGAGGAGCTGGCCTCAACCCACACCCTTCTGACCCCAGCCCCTGGCAAGACCGTGGTGCTCACCAAATATGGGCGGAGTTTTGCTTTCCTGGCCCACCGCTGATTCTCCAAGCAGTCTTGTGTTCCTTTAGAGCAGGGGGCATCCTCTGGGCAAGCACACGGCCCCTCCCCACCCCCCAGGGGGTGCACTCCGGGGGGGGGGGTGGGCAGCTCTGGCTAACATCAGGAAGAGTAGAGAAGGGTCCGTGAAGGGAAAGGGGGCGCCCAGAATCAAAAGCAACACTAAACACCCCAGACTCACTAGGAGGTGATTGTAAAAAACACCAAGAACCCAAAACGAAACCAAAACAGAAAGCGACGATGTTGGCGAGGATGTGGGCAATCCTTGGGCCTTGCTGGTGGGGATGGAAAACGGTCGGGCCACCGTGGAAAACGGGGTGACAGCGCCTCAGGAGGTAAACGCAGAATTGCCATCGCATCCAGCAATTCCAGTTTGGGGTATTTAGCGCAAAGCTTTGAAAGCAGGGATTTGAACGGGTACCCGCACGCCCACGTTCCCAGCGGCACTATTCACAGCAGCCGAAAGGCGGAAGCAACCCGAGGGCCCATCCGTGGATGGTGGGTGAGCAAAACGTGGCACGTCCGTCCGTGGCTTCGGCCTCAAGACGGAAGGAGGTTCTGACTCAGGCGGCAACGCGGATGAGCCTGGAGGATGTTACGGGAAGTGAGATCAGCCAGTGGCCAAGGGACGCGCACGGTAGGATTCCTCTCCTGTGAGTAGGCGGGGCGGTCAAGTTGCCGGAGCCGGAAACGAGAGCGGAGGGACGCCGGGGCGGGGGCCTGGGGGGGGGGGGGAGTCAGTGTCCACTGGGGGCTGAGTTCTGGCGTGGGAAGACGAAGAGTTCTGGACGGTCGGGGGTGAGGGCTGGATAGCAGTGCGAGCGGACTTAATGCCCCGAAGTGCACGCCGAAACATCGTTATAATGGTAAATTTTAACAGCTCCCCTGTTGAGCCCTTGGATCACTGGGCACAGGGGTGGATGTGCCGGGGAGAGATCTCCGGCTGCTGTGGCCTGGGTCTTGCGTCCATCCCTGGGCCAGGGGAGCCTCCGGGGACGGTCCCTTAGACAGAGTAAATGTGTTTGTGCTTGGGGTGTCCCAAAGCAACATCAGGGTGCTGCCCCACAAAAGCGACCAGGGCTGGGCAGGGAGAGAACTAACAGCACCCGGAATCTAGGGCTTGGGGTGTGTTTGTGAGGCCGGGTGTCCAGCCCACCTGGGTGCTGGGGAGGGGGAGGGACTGCTGGTTGGACCTCCCACCTGACCTGCTCTGCCTGCTTCATGGAAACTAAGAATGGTGTTCTCCTCTGAGAGAGAGAGAGAGAGAGAGAGAGAGAGAGAGAGAGAAAGCAGGGGAGGGGCAGAGAGAGAGGGAGACACAGAATCTGAAGCAGGCTCCAGGCTCTGAGCTGTCAGCACAGAGCCCGACGTGGGGCTTGAACCCACGAGCCGCGAGATCGTGACCTGAGCTCAAGTTGGACACTCAAGAGACTGAGCCACCCAGGCGCCCCTCAACTTGCTTCTTTTGATGGCGGCTCTGGGGAGGTGAGTTTCGGTGATCCGGCTCCTCTAAGAGAGGCCCACGCGGTGCTGGCTTCCAGACATGGCGGACGCTCCTGCCAGCAAAACCATCCATCATAGCGTGCAAGCGGCCTGCCTCCTAAAGGCCACGTTATGAGAAGATGCCAATAAGCGTATTTACATTTCCCATGTGGCATCAGGGCAGCCGCGTGGAAGCATCTGCTGAATGTGGACTTTTCGCCCCACGTCCCCGTCTGCTCCTTGATCCCTCTTCATCGATTGTAGATTGAGCCCAGCTTGGGCAACCAATCGCCAGAGGGTTGGTGGGCATGGTTTTCTTTCTTTTAATTTTCTGTATCAGGTTTAATTAAACCCAGGTGTGCCTGACCCTGTCAAATCGTATCAAAACGGGTCTCCCTGCTGCATGAGGGAAAACATCAGCATAAATTATTGATTAATCTTCATTCAAATTAATCTATCAATGACTTGCTCTGGCTGGGTGGACCCGGGGAGCCCTCAGACATTTCAACGCAAACAGCCTCTGGAAGCTTCACTTCAAAGAGACCTGAGACGTTCAGTAGTGGGCGGCGGTGGTGGGTGCTGCCCCGGGTTCCTGGGGGTGCCCCCCCGCTTCAGCAGCGCCTATGATGTGTCCCTCCGGCCAGCGAGCTCCATCTGGTGACAGCTCGGGGTGGGGTGACACAAACAGACACACGTCCACAACACGCAGATAGAAGTCGCCGAGCGCCACGGCCGAGGTGTTACGGAGTGACACAGGTCATCACACAGACACCTACCGCAGCAACATGGAGTCTAATGTTTACGCTGCATCGAGGAAGACATAAGGGACAGCTTTATGCTGATCAACCTGAAAATTAAACGAAGTAGAAAAGAGTACTTGACAAACACAGCTTATCAAAACAGCCCCAAGGGGGGAGGGGGAACCCCCCCCACCGCCTCTCAAAGATATTGAATCCAAAATTAAAACTATGTGACAAAGAGATTTTCCCATGGCTTCACTGGCGAATTCTGCTCAACATTTAAAAAAGAAATCACCCTGACCTCACACAACACTTCCCGGAGAAACGGGGACGAAGCGGTGCTCCCCAAGCTGTTTTACGAGGTTGTCGTCACCTTCACGGTAAATCCCGACAGGGACGTTACACAGCAAAGGAACATTAGAGATCAACCGTCCTCATGAAACCAGCCACAAAAATACTCGACCAAATGTTAGCAAATCAAATAAGACAGTATTACAGCCAAGTGGCATTTAGTTCAGGAATGCAAGGTTGGCTTCACATTCAAAAATCAATCCTAACAAGACAAGAAAAAGGAGAGAGGATCATCGTCTCCGCTGACGCGGAAAAATTACTTGATGGCACTGAATACCAGCTGTGAAGAAGGAAGCTCTCAGAAAAGTACAGTTGGAGGGAGCGCCCTTCACGTGATAAAAAATACACACTAGAAACCCGCAGCAAACGTCGTACTGAGAAGTGGGTCCTACAGCCTGAGACTGGCTTCCCGCTGTCACTGGTTTTCTTCTACGTGGTCCTGGCCTTCCTGACCAATGCGAATGAGCAAGACAAGAAGTGTAAGGACGGGAGGAAAAAGAACCGCCATTGGGTTGTAAATGGTATCATCGCATGCGTTAAGGTTCTAGTCGAATCTACAACGCACTACCAGGGTCAGTAAGTGAACCCAGCAGGGCTGCAGAAACAACACCAGGGCCGCTCTGGCTCCTTCCTTGTTCCAGAAACAAACGAAAAGGAAAGGAAATAGGATGCAGGAATGAAATACGGAGGAATCGATCGAGGGAAAGGCACACGGGAGCCACCGCGAGGCTGAACGAAGCCTGGAGGCCACCCGACAGCACTGTATCCGTGCAAGTTTCCTGTCCGGGTCTGTACTCCAGTTCCGCTAGACGTCACCGCGGCGGGAAGAGGCCACAGACCCTGTACTATGTCTGCCCCTCCCTGTGAGTCCACCATTACCTCAAAATGCAAAGTCTTTGGGGCACCTGGGTGGCTTAGTCAGTTGAACGTCTGACTTCGGCTCAGGTCGTGATCTCACGGTTCATGAGTTCGAGCCCCGTGTCGGGCTCTGTGCTGACAGCGCAGAACTTGCTTGGGATTTTCTCTCTCCCTCTATCTCTGCCCCTCCCCTGATCTCTCTCTCTCTCTCTCTCTCTCTCTCTCTCAAAATAAATTAATTTAAAAAAAAGGATGCCAGTCATATTGGATTGGGGACCCACACATGACTTCATTTTACCTTAATTACCTCTTTAAATTAAAAAAAAAAACTGTTTTAAGTTTATTTATTTTGAGAGAGAGAGAGAGCGCACAAGCCAGGAGGGGCAGAGAGGAGAGATAGAATCCCAAGCAGGCTCCGCACCATCAGCGCAGAGCCCGACGCAGGGCTCGAACTCACAAACTGTGAGATCTTGACCTGAGCCGAGATCAAGAGTCAGACGCTTAACTGACTGCACCATCCAGCCTTAACTGGCTCTTTAAAGGCCCATCTCCAAATAGGCACATTCTGAGGTCCTGGGGGTCAGGATGTCACCATCTGAACTCGGGGAGAGGCATAGTGCAGTCCGTGGCATTATCTTCTCTAAGCAACGAGAAACTGAAAACAACCCACACGCCCACTGGTGGGGGGTTGGGGGACGCACCTGATACATGGGGAGCATGTATGTGATGGCACATCAGCCAGTTATTTATAAAGGGATAGAAACATATGTTTACGAACAGTTAAAGGTGCTCACGAGATGCCCGTGAGGGAAGAGAAAAATCTGGATCTCTATCGGCAAGGGTTTGATCAAAATAGTATTCGTGCTTCCTTCTGAGGGTTGTGATTATGAGGAATTTTTATTTCCTCTTTGTGGTATTTTTTATTTCTCGCCTTTTTTTTTAAACTTTTAAAAAAATGTTTATTTTTGAGAGAGAGAGAGAAAACACGGAAGGGGCAGAGAAAGAGGGAGACACGGAATCAGAAGCAGGCTCCAGGCTCCGAGCCGTCAGCACAGAACCCCACACGGGGCTCGAACCCACGAACCGCGAGATCATGACCCGAGCCGAAGTCCGACACTCAACAGGCTGAGCCACCCAGGCCCCTCTCTCGCCTTTTAAAATAATGAACATGTAATATTTCTTTGATAACTTAAAAAAAAAAAACAACTTGTTAAAAAAGACCTTTACGGCACATTTTACCGCCCTGGGAATTCACCGGAGGAAACCGTCAAGAGAATCCCAGCAACTGGTAAGGTTGTCGTGTGTCAGCCGAGGGAATAGCTTCTCGCTGACTCAAACAGAAGGGTAGTGGGGCTCACCGCCTCGCCGGAGGAGGCCTGAGGACCCAGCTCGGCCAGCGGCAACGGTTCAGTGACATCACCACTGCCACCGGGCCCTGTCACTCCTCCCCCGGAGGGTCACTGCCCATCAGCAGGACCGATTCCGCAAGGTCCTTGCTTCTCACGGCTCAGCCCATCGGGGCGGGTGCTGCCCCGTTCGGCTCTGCCAGCTGGAAGCTTCCGGCCGACCCACAGAGGGGCTTTGGGTGTCGGCGAGCAAACAAAATGGCACCCTCAGCTCTTAGGAACTAAGAGCAGAGATCAGAAAACTATGGGCCCGTGGGCGAAATTCGGCCCCACGCCTGTTTTTGTACAGCCCATGAGCTAAGAAGGTGAAGACTAGCCGGACACGTGAAAATTTTGGGAAATGCACATTTCAGTGTCCACGAGGCATTATTGGTACACGGCCACGTTCATTTGTTTACATATTGTCTACGGTTGCTCTTGCACAATGATGGCAGAGTCGAGCAAGTTCAACGGAGACGTGCACCGTTAAGTACTGGCAGTCTTGGCTCTTTGCAGAACGTTTGCTGACCCCTGACCAAGAGATCTTGGGGGGCTCACGCCCCGGGCAGGAGGTGAGACGGCTTCCCCGAGACGCAGCGTGTCTTCACATTTTTGAGCTGCCACGAGCGTGCCTCGGCCGCCTCTTGGTCTCTGCTTCTCATTCTCATTGCCAGAACTCCTGCTACCGGCCCGCTTCTGTACCTTGTTTTCTAGCGCTTTCCTCCGTAGCTCTTAGTTTCTGCATTCTCGGTTTCTGCTTCCACGCCGGTCCTGCCTGCTCCCGGCCCTTCCTCTCTCCGGATCTTTTCAGCTCCTCTCTCTCCGGCTGGTCCAGCCTATCCAGGCAAGGCTTCTCACACCAGGGCCCTCGCCACTGTTCGTGCGCCCTCAGCCGTGGCCAAGGCAGGAGCCGTGAGATAGATACGCGGTATGGGTGTCCACGGCTGTCCACGTACAAGGAGACGTTTCCCTTCGGAGATGCTGGGGCGTGGACAGATATCACCACGTCCAAGCAAACCACGAGGTGATGCATACCTGTGACGTCTGCCTGAGCACATGCCAAGAGCAGAGGAGAGCCACCCCAGGCTGTCGATGGTGTGACAGTCGCCCCTTCCACGTACTGAGCCATCCGCCCCTCACACGCCTTGAGAGGCAAACAGGTGGCGCGGCCAAGCCTGTCGCCCTCTCCTCCTGGGCACCCAGCTGGACACACTTCCCAGCCTGCCTCGCAGTCTGGGGAAACCATGCGCTGAATTCCAGCCATGGAATGTGCGTGGCTCCCAAACTGGCCTGTGTGAACTCCTGCTTCCTCTTTCCCAGCATTTGCCAGCCGGACTTGGACACCAGGAAGCAACATGTAGACAATGGCAGAGAGCCTTCTAGCCTGGGTCTCTGGGTCACCGCGTGGAGCAGAGCCCTCTTGGCTGCTGACTGCACTTTTCGTGTGTGCGGGAGATTAAAGATGGTCACAGACTCTGTGCACTTCTCCCTCTGAAAGGAGAGGTCTAAATCTCCTCCCTTTATTTTTTATGTTTTATTTATTTTTGAGAGAGAGACAGAGTGAGAGGCGGAGGGGCAGAGAGAGAGGGAGTCACAGAATCCGAAGCAGGCTCCAGGCTCCGAGCTGTCAGCACAGAGCTCAACGCGGGGCTTGAACCCACAAACCGTGAGATCATGACCTGAGCCGAAGTTGGAGGCTCAACCAACTGAGCCACCCAGGCGCCCCTAAATTTCCTCCCTTTAAATGAGAGGCCTTGTTACTCCTTTGACCAATAGAATATAGTGGCAATGACCGTGTCTGGACCCACTAAGCTTCCTGTCTCTTGGGAGCTCTCAGCCGTCTTGTGCAGCGTTCATCCTGCTGAAGAGACCACAGAGAGAGGCCACACGGCCGTAAGGAGAGACCCCGGGAGACCCTGGGACTACACGAGAGGGAGAGGGCCTCTGCGTCAAGGCACCAGGCTGATGAGGAAAGCCGTCTTGAAGCCTCCGGACAGATTCAGCCACGAGCTGAATACCACGAGTGATCACAACCGAAGCCACATGGAACCAAGATCACCCAGCCAAGCTCTGCCTGAATCCCTCACCCACAAAATCGTGAGATTTAATAGAATGGCTGCTGGTTTACGTTGGTTTTCAAAGTACCTATTTAAAAAAAATAATAGGGGCGCCTGGGTGGCTCTGTCGGTTAAGCGTCTGACTTTGGCTGAGGTCATGATCTCACGGTCCGTGAGTTCGAGCCCCGCATTGGGCTCTGTGCTGACAGCTCGGGGCCTGGAGCCTGTTTCAGATTCTGTGTCTCCCTCTCTCTCTGGCCCTCCCCCGTTCATGCTCTGTCTCCCTCTGTCTCAAAAATAAATAAACAGTAAAAATAATAATAATAATAATAATAAAGCCGTAGACAACCAGAGCAATGAATGAGAAATACATTTCTATTGTGTTATGGCATTAATATCTGGGGGTTTGTCTGCGAGCTGGTGTTACCTTAACTAATTCGGGGGATGCTTATTAGGCCCGTGTTACGGGTGAGGCACAGGATGTCCAACTAGCTCGCCCCAGGTGATGGGGAAGGCGGGAAGAGGGAGGACTCCACTCCAGGACGTCTGACGGGGCTGGCTCATCGGGCCAACTCTGCTCCTGGCTGATTGGCCGGGCCTGACTGCCGGGTACATCCCGGTTTAATCTCCCCGTGCGCGTTCCGGGAACAGTTCTTTTCAAGGTGCATCACCTGTGCGCACGAGAGGCAAGTCCCGCTGTGCCAGCACGTTTCAAGCTGGTGCTCAGGGTCTGCGACCATCCCCCCGCCAAAGCCAGTCCCCAGGTCACAGCCAAGTCAGAGGGTGACGGAAATCGGCTGCCCCCACCGCGAGGATCCTCTGCCGTGGGGGAGGGAAGGAATCAGGACCTGCCCTTAACACCCCGGTCCTTGTGCGACGGCCACGTCCCATCTGGGGTATTTTGTCTGTTGTCCATTCTTAGACATCGTGAGTTCTCGTCCCACGTGGGTCCTCTGCCTGGGCCTGGATCCCCGGACCCCTGAGCCGGGCAGCCTGCCTCTCCCCCTTGGGCTCATGCTGGCCGCCACCCCCCCCCCCCCCGTCCCCCTCACAGGCGTGAGCAGCCTCGGCCACCTGAAGATTTGCAGGGGGCCTGGGGACAGACAGAAGGTGTCGCCGCCCTCCCCAGCACACAGCAGGGCTGAGAGGAAGGTCTGCGCAGCTGGGGGGCATGTCAAGAGAGCCTCTGGAGGGAGAGGCTGTCCGTCAAACCCAAAGGATTTTTAGCTGCAAACTTCATCAGAAGAAAGGCAGTGTCAGACCCGAGAGGCCCATCGTCTATCACGAGGCCGAGGCTCCTCTGGAAAGAGGGGAAGGAACCCCAAAAAGGCTGGAAGGGCCACCGCCTGGCTGGGGGGGGGGGGATGCCTCCCTTCCCAGAGCTTCTGAAGGAGCCAGAAAGCACAGCGGTGACTCAGGGACTGGAGGCTCCTGACCTCCAGTTTGTCAAAGTGAAGAAGCGAGCCTTTCTGCCTTGAACAGCTGTGTCCTCTTCCCCCTTCATCAGAGCAGGTCCAGCGTCCGCGCCCTTTCTCTCGTCCCGGGCTGTGGAATCTTCTGGGTCCTGGATCCCTTCGGTGCAGGCTGCCGGCCCTCCCCCACGTGACACAGGCTTGCCAATGATGCCAGGTTGCCTGTCACAGAGTCCCGGAGCCGGGAGAGGCTGTTGGGGTCCAGGGACCCAGCTCAGATGGCCTCCCTACTCTGCGGGGCACCACAGGGCTTCCCTGCTACCCTGCCTCCTCTCCTTCCTGGACACTCTGGCCTCTGGTCGGGGGCAGTGGGTGTACCAGGCACGTGGGGCAGGGCACCCCGTGATGGCCGCTCTCTTCGCAGCTTCCTGGACCAGCCCAGGTGTCCCATGGACGCTCATGCCCCCAGTTCTTTTGTTCAAAGCTCATCTGTCCTTCTAGGCTCATTTCAAATGCCATCACCTCCAGGAAGCCCTCCTTGATACACAGGGCCCTCTCCTGAGCTCCCTGGAGCCCGCTGTCTGCTCCTCCCCAAAGGCCCTGTGACCCCACTGGACTGGATGCATCCTGAGGGAAGGACCCATGCTGGAAGCAGCACAGCTCTGGAGCACACAGCCCTGTGGTGGGACCCCATCTCCTCTACTTTTTAGCTTGGGACCTGGGGTAGGTCCCTTACCCGTTAGCGGGCAGTGAGACTGTGGGCAAGGGGAAGGTTCCCCTAGAGATGGAGAGCGGGAGCCGGGCGACCCCGCTGGGTTCTGGGCCGCAGGGACCTGAACTCAGGGAGGGCTGTGGGCACTGGGGTGGGGGTGAAGGATGTGCCAGGGCTGGGTGGGAGGGAGGAAGGGGTCCCAGGTTCTGGCCTGTTCCATGGCTTGGGGACCCCAGGAGCCAGGCAGGCCTTAAGCTGGAGTTGGCCGAGCCGAGTGTCCTGCTCCGACCTCGGCCAGAGCCGAGCTTGGGGATGAAGGCCAGGCACAGCTTTGGGGCGCCTGTCCCCCGTTTCCAGTTCTCCGGGAATGCTGCTTCCCAGTGACGGAATCTCACTGGAGGCTGTCAGCCCGTGTCTCCGTACCTTCCCTTGGTTCCCTGGACCCGCGGCCTCAGGGAGCCCCCCGCCCCCGAGCAGCTGAGAAACAGGAAGCAGTTTTGTTCCGCACGCTGGGCTCGCAAGGGGAAAACATTCACAATAGCTTCGTGAGAGAATCTGGCTTTTATGACAACTGATTACCCGGTGGCCAAAACAGATCTGGTATTTCACTTCCTATTTCCCCCGCTTTGTCTTCTCAAAAAAACCCAAACAACCACACATTTCAAAAGCCGGGCTCCTCTGGAGGTGGTTCGGGATGGAACCAGCCCTGTGAGCACATCCCACGTCCCTGTGTAAAATGGTGCTGGTTTTGCCAAGGACAAACGCACCGTTTTACTTCCCTCTGGAGGACATTCCGTGTCGGCTCGGAAACCAAACCTGGAGCTGGGCCGACAACGCAAGTGCTTTGCTTTACGCGGATACCAAACTATCGTCGTGGCCGCGACCCGCAGCGATAACAAAACAAGAACAGTTAGCAATGGGCGGTTCTCCGGCATGTTCGTTGAATCTACACAAAAGCTAGGTATCCCTTCTGTCGAGGAGGCCTGTCCGGCCTGTGCTTGGTTGCCTCTCCCGACGGGGAACTTACTACCTCGGGCAGCTGATTTGTATAAACAATTGCAGGTGGATGTGTCCAGTGTCCTCCCAGGGGGTGCTGGCGAGTGCTAGACCTCTCTTGCTTTCAGATAGCGCTCCTGGTCGCAACGGGTCGCAACGGACTCTGGCACCTTCTACGGGCAAGGGTAGAATTTGAGAGACGTCTGACGCTCCCAGAACCGTTAGGAGAAGGAACGAACGGCAGAAGCCAAGGCTGGCGGGGCGGCTGGAAGCACAGCGGGCCTCGAGGAAGAGCTGGGAGGCTGTGGCTGCGTGTTCCTCTGTCCCTGAACCTTTGCTCCATTTCCCTAGAACCCAGAGGCGGCCTCTGACGGGCTGAGCCAGGCACATGCCTTGCCTTGGTTGGCAGCTGGTGGTTGGTGGGGAAGAGGAGAGGAGGGGAGGGTCAGGGTCCTTCTAGGCCGAGCAAGGTGGGTGAACTCGGGCTCCCAGGCGACCCACACGGCACCCATTTCCTCCCCGCTTGCTAAGCTCACGGAGGCCAGGGAGTCACGTTGGCAAGGTTTTACGTGACCTCCCCCTCTCCCTCCTTGGCACGGCCTCCGCCCCTCACCTCAACTGCTCGGAACCCGTAAGAGCAGCGGCTTATCTGGAAGGGGCAGGAAACGACCTGTAAACGCAGTGCCCACACCGCATGAGCCCCGGGGGCTCATCTCAGGATCGTTTCTCGTGGTTTTGGCTTCCTGTGGGGCTGTGTTTCTCGATGGTCTCCGCAAACCCAACGTCTTGGTACCAAGATGGGCCTCAATGGCTGTGTCCTTCTCTCTTTCCCGAGGTCCGGCAGCAAGACAAGCCAAAGACCCACGTGGCATCTGTCCCCGCGGGCCAGCAGGGAGGAGCCAAGCATCCCAGCCTTCAAGGTAGAACGGAGATGTGACTCGGGAGGAGAGCCGTACCACCGGCTGGCCTCACCTGCTTTGCGGAGAGGGAGACTCAGAAGGGTAAGGGGGCAGCCAGGAGATCAGACAGAGCGCGGTGCCCGCGCCTTAGGGTACGGGAGGGCCAGTCACCTCAACTCCATCTTTAAAATCCCACTCTTCAGCTGGAGAGGCAGCGTGGCGGTAGCTATGAACTTGCACCTTGCAGCCAGGGAGACGTGTGACAGCATCTGGGCGGTGACTTAAGCTCTCTGAGCCTACTGTCTTCTCTGCAAGAGCAGCTCAGGGCCCTGCCGTGGGGGCAGGGCCGGATCGCAGAGACGAGAGGCTCGGGGGCCGCAGGGACCTGCCTCGCCCAGTCTGTGTTCTTTGAGGGTAACTGGCATCCGGAGACCGAACGAGGTGGGGCGGACGGGTCCGACCATTGTGGGCCAATGCAGGACACTCAGGCAGACAGGGAGTGTCCTGAGCTGACCCGCGGGGCTGGCGGAGGCCTCGTGGGGCCTGAGTCCCCGGGTCCGCCACTCCCTCTGCCCAATCCTGCTTCCGCCCTCCCCTGTCCGCGGGCATTGATGGATAATAACGCCTTGTCGCCCATCTCAGCACCTGCTTCCTAAGAACACAACCTGCTGCCGCGGGCATGTGGGTGGCAAGCCCTCGGTGAGCTTGCCACATGACATCCTGTTACCACCCTACGTCCTGTTACCACCCTACATCCTGTAACCACGGGACGTCCCGCGACCACGTGATATCCGGTTACAACGCGACTTCCGGTTTCCACGCTGCCATTACTATTCCTAAGCCTATCTCAACTCGGAAGTCAGGTTGGAAGACAAGTAGATGAATTCGAAATTGGGTGGAAACGAAAAGCCAGAGGCCCGAACGAGCAGAGATGGCCCCGTCTGGGATGGGGATGCTTAAGGCATCTGTCCTCAAAAAGGCGGAGACTCAGCCCGGGACCCACACCGGCAGTTAGAAATGCACATAAATTGAGGTAAGGAAAAGAGGATCAGAGAAGGAAGAGGTTTAAATGGGAGGTGACATCATCGGTCACATGGGTGGCTTCCGAGGGTTTAAGTTGGGGCACTGGTGATGTTTGGAGAGGCAAGTTGTTCTGAGCTGAAATGCCAGCTTCTTTCCTGACGCCCTTGTCGGTGTCACCGCCCATCCAAGTTCACGGGTGGCAGGGTGATGACGTCTCCTACTCCCCAGCACATACAGCTGCATGAATCAGGGCTGGGGAGAGTGGGAACACGGACCAGAATATCTCTTGGTATTTAGTAATGGTGGGAAAGGACATGGGTGGGAAATCGAAGAACTTTGCCGCGAAATGCCTGGTGAGAGCTATTCTAAGAGGAGTCGGTGTTGTAAGTAAGTTCCACTCCATCCTCCCATTAACCCCTTGAAATTGGCCGTGAAAAGATCTTGCTTGGCGACGGTCAGAGAACCATCAGTGGCTCCTCCGGGAGCTGGAGGGCAGGGATGGCTCGGGCCGCACTTGGGGGAGGGTGAGCTGCAGACAGATGCAATCGTGGGGGAACCATCGGTGTGTGTGTGGGTGGGTGGGGGGGACAGATCAACGGTGAGGCTTTTCCGTCTCTGGGTTTCCCTTTCAGGAAAAGGTGCGCAGCGCAGAATATGCTGGGCTGCCCGGGGGAAACACAGTGAGGGTGCGTGAATGCAGGGGCGGCCCTCTCTCTGCCTCTGCTTCCAGAAAAGGCGCTCCCTTCCTTAGCGTGGACTTGCAGAAGGGCCTCCGGGAAGCGGGCAGCCGTGCTGTGCCGTCCTTGGGGTGTGGAGCCACAGAAACCACCGAGACCAACCCCTCCGGCAGCAGAGGTGGCCCCCTGTTCCGTCCTGGATCCAGGCGGTGACACGGGGCCCCGCCAGGGACCTGGGGACAAGCCCCTCGTCCTGGGGTGCGAATCCCCCCACACCCGGCACCAGTTTCCCTCTCCTGCTCCCAGCCACCCAGGAGCGAAGGAACACACTGGTAGGTTTTACAGGGTGGCCCCTGAGGCCTGAGCAAGAGGTGAACTCAGGGCTCCCTCATTCGGTCAGGACGCACCCACTAGAGGCCAGGCCCGGAAGAGGGGCTGCGGACGCACGGGCGACGGTCCCTGCCTTTCCGCACACGGGGAGCACAGGACCACGCTGCAGGGCACTGCACGGGTAGGCAGGGTGCTCTGAGAGGGGAGACGGCCTCTCCCACATGAGCTGGGGAAGGCAGAGGGCAGGATTCACCCGCAGCTCAAGGTGGGGAAGGACAGCCAGGCTGGGAGACAGCTGCGCCCTGGAGGAGCCCGGGAGGGTTGGGCAGATGCCAAGAGGAGTGCAGTGTTTGAAGGAGGAGGTGACTGAGGAGGCTGGCAGGTGTCAGGCAGGGACACTAGGTTATGCCAGGTTTGCAGCACCCGCTGTGGGGTCCTGCTTGCTCTCCCGGACCCCTCGCCGGGGGGTGGGTGGGGGGAGGCCATGCCAGCAGGACACTCCAGAAGCATAGCGGAGGCGCCCGCTGGCGAGGAAGGGGGACCTCCTGCCGACAGCCGTGTGGGCGAGCGAGGAATCATATCCCCCAGCCCCAGTCAGGCCTTCCGGGGACTGTCCCTGCCATTCTGATGGAAACTTCCAGAGACTCTGAGGCAGAGCAATGCAGCAAAGACACTCCTGAATTCCTGACCTGCAGAAGCTGTGATGTATTCAAGGTTTGTTCCTTAAGCCACTAAGTTTTGGGGCAATTTGTTACACAGTGATGACAACTAATACTGAATTTAGTTGTAAAAGTTTTTTTTTTTTTAAGTTTATTTTGAGAGAGAGAGAGAGAGAGAGAGAGAGAGAGAGAGAGAGAGAGAACGTGACTGGGGAAGGGGGGAAGGGGCAGAGAGACAGAGGGAGAAAGAGAATCCCAAGCAGGCTCTGCGCTGTCAGCTCAGAGCCCAACGCAGGGCTTGAACTCATAAACCGTGAGATCATGACCTGAACCGAAACCAAGAGTTGGATGCTTAACCCACTGAGCCACCTATTTCGTTTTAAATAGGTCCTCAGTCATCAGAGGGGATCTGTAGATGCTTGATTTCAAAATACAGCCTCCAAGTATTCTATTTCGGTGACAGGTGTCGAGGGCCCGGTTTCTGGTAAGTTCATCTGCTGATTACCCCCACACCACAAGGGCGGGGGATGCCGGGGTCGGTGGAAACATCTGCCCGATACGTTGTATCGTGCATGGGAGGCACACGGCGCAGGGAAGGAAGGAGCAAGGCCCCGGAGTCAGAAAAGGAGAGCTGTTTGCTGTGACTTGATGGCTTAATCAGCCGATCGATACTGTTCGCAGGGCAGAGGGAGTGGGGAGCTGAGATGAAAAATGCATGAGGGGCCGGGGGGGGGGGGGCTGGGAGGAGCACAGAAAGAGCTGGCCTGCTCTATTTGCCCAACGCCAGCCAAGAAATTAAATCGGCACAGAGGCCACAGGCAGCCACCGGGCTGACTGCAGCTGGGAGCGCACGCGCACAGCTCCTGTCTCGTCATGAGGCAGAAACGCGCTCATTAAATCGCTTTTCCTGACTAAAGATGGATTCAGTAACCTTCAGCGGTGTGAAACACCAAGCAGACACCAAAACCGTGCGGGTCTCGAGAGACGCTGATGGAATCGGGGTGCTAATGATCTTGGGGCCAGCAGCCAACATGACACAGGAGGAGGAGAGCTCTCAGCACGGGCTGGGCCTTCCGTGCGCCTGTGACTAACACCACGTCCAGGAACAAAAAACGGCAATTAACTGGAACTCTCAATTAGCTCCTGGGGAAGGTGAGAAAGACACAGGAAAACCAGCTCAGACTGAGGACTGTGTAAAAAAGCCAACTTCCGCCGGCCATCCTTGGATCAATTCGGGTCAAATTCAGCCGTGACGCGGGGGCCAGAACAACGACGGCTTAGACGAGATGGCCTAGCTGTCGCCCACATAAAAGACGACCGGGGAGGGAATGCCAAAGTTGCCAGAGAGCCAGACTCCCTCTATCTTGCTGTTCTGCCATCCCCAGCACGTGGCTTCTACCTCGTGGTCCGTGACGGCTGCCTGAGTGCCAGCCATCATGTCCACGCTTCAGCCGGGAGGAAGGAGGACGGGGCAGAAACGCCCTCCCACCTCTCGCCATGCCCTTAGGAACCCCTCCTGGCAGTTATACGTAACTAGAGTCACATGTCAACGGTCACTCCGATTTGCAAAGGAGCTGGGACGGGAAGTCTCTATCCCAGGCTCATAGGGGGAGCGCTATTGGAAGAAGGGAAGTGTGGCTGTTGGGAAGGCACAGGGCTCTGGCATGTCCTGGGTCAGAACACATTCAAATGGAAACGATGTCTCCGGTCAACACAAGACACTGACCTGAGTGCACTCAGGGGAGGGGAAGGCTGACGATAGGGGCGCGTGAACCGCCCTGGAAGGGGCAAAATGGAACATGACAGAATGTTAAAAGTACATGGAATTAGTCATGTAAATCGTGACATTTAAGTCATGATGCTATTCGTGCTACAAAGTGTAAAAACGCTAACCTTTATCCGGACAGCAAACAAAAACGTACCCTGACCGCATCTAAGTAATCAGCAATCCGGCTCGCCCTCAGAGCCCCCGTATTTTAGTCACACTGTGTGTACCGCTCGGCAAGGCCCTCAGTCTGGACCCTGGGCTCCACAGCCCGCGGAAAGGTTTTCCGTCAATCCCCTTAACCCTCAGCTAACCATGAAGCAAGCCATCAAAAAAGCTTAGGTTCGGAACAGCACCTACTATGTGCTTAAAACCTACTGGGGGTAACAGACAGACTGATCCAATACTCGCAGGAGTAAACAGAGCATGTCCAGTGTGTTAAGGGCCAAGAAAGCCAGGGACAGGGGCGTGTTAGTTAGGACAGGGTTAGGCCGTAAGCGACAGAGACAAGGTAACAGCAGCTTCAGCAACAGTTTACTCTTCTCGTTCGCTGAGCCCGGAGGTGGGCAGACAGGGCCGGCGTGGAGCCCATCAGGCATCGAGTCTGTTCTACCTTGTTCTGCACGTGTGGACTCCATTCCCAAGACCGCTTCATGGTCCAAGATGCCAGTTCCACATCCCACGGCACTGAAGAGGAAAAGAGACCGCGGGCGGGCGGGGCGGCCTTGTCTTGGCTTTCAGACAAGCTCACACATTTTTGACACCCCCTCTGAATCAGAGCGGGGTCTGGGTCCCCTCCCTTGAATCTGGGCCACCTTTAGTGACAGGCTGACCGAAGTGATCTATATAATTTCCCAGGCTAGCGTAGAAAAGACCATACGGCGTCCACACGGTTTTCTTCGGACGTTGATGCTTGGGGCCCAGCTCCATGTGGTGGAGAGGCCCAAGGGGGGGGGGAACCAAGGCCCAAGGGAGCCCCCAGAGAGGGCTTAAAGGGGCGCGAGGGAAAGGTTCCCGGGAGGAGGGGGTAGGGGAGCCTGTCGTGAACGTGGCGCTGGTCAGTGTGCAGCAGTGGAGTGTGATAAAGCAGAAACCAGGGCATCTGCCCCAGGACGCGCGTGTCCCCCCGAAGGAGACGTCGAGGCCCGGTGCTTCGTTTCTTCCAGCTGTCCACGGCAAGACGCAAGAGGCACGATGGGTTAAAAAGGAAACTTTTCCGTTTTTAATTGAAAGGAACATGCAAAAGAGCCGTAACTTGCCGGGTTCGGAAATAAAACCGTTTTCTCATTCCCGGCTTCTCCAGATGGCAAAGGAATCTCCAATGGAAAAACTGGCCTCCGGGCAAAGATCGAGCCCAGGCTGGGAACGGAAGATCCTTTGCAATACCTCAGAGGCGCTTAACACGGTGCCTCCTTTTGCCAGCCACCAGCTTACTGCCGTTCGGTTCCGAGTTTGTCCTTCGTCGCCTGATCTAGAAGATGGATCGGGGCCCTTTAAATGGTTCTTTGCTCACTGGCATGGTGTTCAGCACTGACAAGGGTGTGTCTGTGTGTGGAGGGGCGGGCCTGGGGCTAAGAATGGCCAGGGCTCTAACTGAAGCACATGGACCGAGGAGGGGGTGAGGGGTCGTTCTCCAGGGGCAAGGTGACGTTCATTTTATCCCAAGAAGGGCGACGCCACCAACATGTCCGGATTCTTGGCATCATGTGCTCCCGCGGGGCGGGTGCCGTTCACAGACACGGCTCGTGGCGGGACGGCATGGCTGACACGTGCCTGGCGGCCTTGGGGCACTGAGGCATCAGGCTGCAGAACCCCCGGCCTCTCTGCCTCGAGGAGCGGTTCGATGTGTTTTGCAGCTTAGCTGGAAATGCTAGTGAAAGCCCTTTGCTCTGGACGACTACAAGCTAGGTTCAGATCATCGGTATTTATATTCTGAGAAAGGAGGCAGGGCTGCTCTCGTTCCCCGGAGCCCTCAGCCCTTCCCCCTGCGGAGCGAGCAAGGTGCCTTGGAGCCGGGGCAGAGGGCGTGGCCTGGGATCCCTCACGGAGGACTGAAGACAAGTTATGCGGCGTCACACACGCACCCACTCAAAGGCTGTCCGGGGCTCTGCGGGCCCACGGCCAGGACTCGGCCGCGCGGGGAGCTGGTTTCTCTCGCTGGTGCAATCTCACGACCATCCCTTGGCTATGGCCCCCAAGTCTTTGGAAAAGTCTAGAACTACCCGCCGGCTTCCTCATTAGCTCCCTACTCTTTTATGCTCCCAAGTTTTCCTGAACTTTGCCAGTTTGCAAACTAATGGAAAGAAACAGGAAGGACAGCAAATTAACTACGGCCTTTTGGCGATCATTAATTTGACCAACTACCCTTTGGAAATGAAAGGCCAGCGCCTATTAGCTTTAGGGGCATCGAGTGCAAAGTCAAATATCAAAAGGCCACGGCAAAAGAGGGGCCCCGTCCTAATCAAGGCAGGGAGGTGCGGCGCATTCGCAGAAACGCAGATAGGACTGGGAAATGGGGCGGTGTCCTGTGATCCTGACATTCTCTTCAGAACACTTCCACTCCTGAGACGGGGTTTTACATCTCTCGTGCTGAAGATTACGAGAAGGTCCCGACGTACCGCTGAGGCCGTTCTGCAGTGTCTGCAGAGGGCAGGCCACCCCACGGCACTGCCATCAAAGCTCTGGATTCTTCTCGGAATCTCATCTTTGTGGGAACGAGAGACGGGAGGGGGTCAGAGAGGCAGGAGACGGAACAGGCCCCCCACGGACGACTACGCCCCCAGCATCCACGCTCGTGCCTGCACTGGAGGCGCTGACAAGGCTGCTTGCGCCGTCTGGCCCTCTCCCATTCGACGTGCGAACCGTATCCCGGCGACAAGCACCGGTATGCAGTAGGCGCACAATAAATACCTGGTGTGGTCCTTCACAGGACTCACGCGCCTGCACGGCCAAACTACTGGCCTGATTCCCAGATGAATCCAGGCTCACGCGGACCACGTATCTGGCCCACGGTCGCCTGTCTAGGGGCAGAGCAGAAACCCGAGCCCGGCTTTCTTTCTCTCGTCAACATCTGGCAAAGGTTACTGAGTGCCCGCGCTGTGCGAGGGGACAGACCAGTGCCCCGGACAGACGCAGTCCCTGCCTTCCGGGAGCCGACACTCTCGTGGGTGTCAAGAGGGCGCGGCTGACGGCGTCCAACGCGAGGGCTGCTCGGAAGAAACGAGGAAGGGGGCGGGAAGGGATCGGGATCACTCCCACAGCGAGCGGTCGGGGGACGCCTGCCCCGTAGGGTGACTCTCCCCGGAAGAGGAAGGGACCAAGCCCGGGTGACATTTTCCGTGGTCCCCTTCAAATCGAAGCGGAAGACGATTTGGACTCAAGCTAACAAATACGGTAGCCGTAGACACGGTCATCTTTGCCACCTATCGAACACTTCCTATCTGTGGCCCGTTTCCAGGGTATTTACGTGATGTGTGGGGTAAACGGCAGTCATTTGAGAAAAAAACAAACCTAAATCTCGGTGATTTGCCACAATAAAAGGTTTGAAAGTTTACTTCGCTCACACAAAACCCACCGCGGGGGCTCCTGGCTGGGAGGCTCACCCGGGCAGCCAGCTCTTCTGTGGGTCTGGACCCGGGGATCCGGGATCTTTCCATCTTGTTCCGTCGCCGCGTGTCACTTCCGATGCTGCCTCAGAAAAGGCAGAGAGAGCAGGGCAAACGCAGGCCTTCTTTCGGCCACCTCTGAAAGGGACACAAAACTGGGGTGCTCACCCCGCAGCCCTGCTTAGACGCAGGGGGGCCGGGAAATGTGGTCTGTCGGGTGCTCTGGGGCAGGAGATGGTTTGGACGGGCATCGGCTTAGTGATCGGGAAGAGAAAGTGCGCGAGCATGGGCGAGCGCCGTGTGGCTTTCGGGAGAAAGAATGTCTGGGCCGAGAAGAACAATCCAGAGGCCGGGGGCGGGGAACTCGCTGGCGCTCCCGGGAGGGAAAGGATCCTGTTCTGGAGGCTCTTTCCACTCCAGGCCCAGGGCCCCCCGCCCCTTCCATGTTTGAGGATGGTGTCCTCCCAGAGGAAGGTGACAGGAAGCATGAGGCCCAGGTGACGGGTGAGGACAGCCCCTGTCTTGAGCGCGGGCCCACCGCAGTCCGTGGGCTGGTGCTCCACCCCTCCCTGGGGTCCTGGAGCAGGCGCTGAGGGCAGGAGGGGAAGGGGGGGAGTCAGCTGGTTTAAACGGCTTCCACATCCAACAGACCCTGTGCCCTCCTTTCCCCTCCCAAGGCACAGCCGTCAGTGTGGGCTCTCCGGGTGGCCTGGCGGTCCAAGAGCCTGGGAGCTGTGTGTGGGGAATCGCCCCCAGAAAGCCCTCCCGGATTCCCTCCAGTCGCCTCACACACGCTTGCTTAAGCGTCAGGACTCGGCACACTGCCACGCATCCGACCACAGGCACGGACCGCCTGTCTTCCGGGACAGGGAGGGCCGGAGCTCCCCTGGTGTCAGACTGCTCCTGACAGAGACGCTTCCCCGAGCACTGCTACTGGGCTGTCACTGCCAACGCTTTCAGAGCCCGTGCCCCAGCGGGATCTATTTCACCGTGACACGGTAGGCCAAGTGGTGTCCCAAGAAGTGTCGGGGAAGTGGAAAAGGCGTGGGCTGAGGGCCGCTTGGCTGTGGTCCTCGCCGTCGCTCACCTGCCGGGTGAGTGAGGACGGGTCTCCGGGCCTTGGACGCTCTGACGGCCCATCAAGTGCACAGGCTGAAACAAAAGGCAGCTAAGGTCGCTGCCAAGATCGGAGATCAAGATCGCTGCCAAGATCAAGATCGGAGATCTACACGGGGCTGTAAGTCAAGACGGAGGGAGAGTGAGAGGGAGAAGGAGGAGAAAGAAGAGGAGGAGTGGGGTGGGACACAGAGGTGGCAACAACGTTCCGAACGGCAGAATGCTGGTCCCCTAAAACCCAAACAGGTTAGACTTGACACCAAAGGCATGATGCGTAAGTGGAAAAAACGGACAAACGGGGCCTCATAAGAAGTGAATATGTGTGCCCTGTGAAAGATCCCCTTAAGAGGATGAAAGGCAAGCTACAGCCCGGGAGAAAATACGTGCACGTCACATGACCGACACAGGATCCGCACCTAGAATGTAAGAGGAACTCCCAACGCTCAACAGTAAAAGATCATCCAAGTGGAAAATGGGCAAAACACATGCACAGACCTTTCACCTGGGCTGATACACACATGGTAAATAAACAGGCCCACGACCGGCTCCTCAGCAGTGTTAGCTATTTGGGGGTGGGGGGCCGGGGGGGGGGAGGTTTGCAAATAAAAAGCACACTGAGCTGGTGCCTCACACCTGTCCAGTGGCTAAAACAGGAAGTGGCGCCGACGCCAGACGCCGGTGGTGATGTGGAGAAGCCGGATCCCTCAGACTGCTGGCGGGGAAGTCAAGTGGCACAGCCACTCTGGAAGATGGTCTGGCAGTTCCTTTAGAGCTAAAAACGGACTTACAGGGCGGCCCAGCGATCGTCCTCACGGGCGTCCACTTCCACGCAGACACGTGCGCACAATGCTCCCGGCAGCTTTACCCCGAAGAGCTGCAAGCCGGAGGCTCCCGACGTCCCCGCGTGGATAAACGGTCGAGGTGTGGTGACACACGGCACGGCATATTCCTTAGCGATGAAGAAGAGTGGTTGGCTGATATGCACAATGACCTGGGTGAGCCACAAGGAGATGAGGCTGAGCGACAAAAGGCAACCTCAGGAGGAGACGCGATGCGTGATTCGAGGCATGTGACGCCAGGTGACAAAGACGGTCACGGAGATGGGGAACGGATCGGTGGCTGCCTGGGGACAGGGATGGGGAGAGGAGGCGTGCATGGCTAGAAAGGGGTAGGACGAGGGGGTCTGGACCGTGGCGGTGGTTCCACAAAGCGGCACCAGGGCAGACGGCCACACACAGACACACACAGCGCGTGCGGAGCTGGTGACGTCCGGATGAACTCTGGGCACTGCGCCAACGTCAGCTACCGTAGATGTGAACACCGGGGAGGGGTGGGGGGCGGCTGGCGAAGGGCACACGGGCCCTCCCGTACAGATCTTTGCAACTTCCCCTGAATGTACAATTACTGTAAAATAAAAAGCTACAGGAGGCCAGCAGGAGACTCATGGTCTGAGCTGTGGCCGTCGGACACTGGAAGGCCATCGCAACCCAAAACTCAGGACAAAGCAAATAAAACAGACGGGACCCCGAGGGCAGTGTCACTCCCGAGGCAGGAAGAGGTTCGGGACAGGCTGCTGACCACCCACCAGAACAGGCTTGCTTCCCTTCAGAGAGAGTTTCTGCCGGACCCACGGCCACCCAGTTAGAGACCACATTTCCCAGGGGCCCTTGCAGCTGGGTCTGCCATGTGACGGAGTTCTTACTAATGAAGTTCAAGCGGAAATGACACGTGCCAGTGCTGGGTCTGGGTCTTACAACATCGGGCACGTGTTCCCACGTATCCTTCCCTTGTGGTGAACTTGGAAGGGGCCAGTGGCCCAGCTGCCACCATGCAGACCGCGTCCTAGGCCAGGCGGTAGGGCGATAGGGCAGGAGGAACAGGATCGCTGAGTGGCTGCACCCAGCGGAACAGTCCTTTGATCGGAACCGCCTCCCCTTGGGGGTTCAGGGCAAGAGCAGTGTCCACATTTTTTAAAAATTTTTTGTTTTTAATGTTTATTTTTATTTTTGAGACAGAGGGAGACAGAGCGTGAGTGGGGGAGGGGCAGAGAGAGAGGGAGACACAGAATCTGAAACAGGCTCCAAGCTGTCAGCACAGAGCCCGACGCGGGGCTCGAACCCACGAACCGCGAGATCATGACCTGAGCCGAAGTCGGACGCCTAACCGACCGAGCCACCCAGGCGCCCCCGAGAAGGGTCTACGTTCTTTAAGCCACTGTATTTTGGGGCCTCTGCACTAGAGCAACTTAGCCTTTGCTAAACGGGAAAAAAAAGAAAGCAGGTTTCAAAACAGAATACGGCATGATCCTATTTTTGGCAAAAAAAATGGGATGCGCACAAACATACCCATATGAGGGTCTGGAAAGAGATACAGCAAAATGCTCTGTTAATTATCTCTGGTGGGTGGGAATTATGGCTATTCTTTTCTTTGCTCGTCCACATTCTCTTAATTTTCCATAAAAGGAACACATGCGTCCCTCTAGTAATTAAGAAAGCAAGCCGATGGGAGACAACAGAGGTAGGAATCAGGGAACTGGGACAGTGCAGTTAAGTAACAGCCCATCCCACGGCGTGGGGGCTGACGAGGTTCGCTGGTGTCCCCGGCCGGCTCCCAGGCTCCTGGCCTCTGTCCTCCTGCCTCTCTCCCTGAGCCCTCTTCTCTCGCCGCCCCCCTGTCCCCCCCGCCCCGAGGGACACGTCACTCTTTTGTCTCTATCAGGCTTGGACAAGCACGGTGCCACTGAAGCCGGCTGCCGGCAGCACCCGCCAGTTCAGCCAGCACCAAACCACAGCTCGTATGGTCCCAGAGGACGGCCAATCTCCAGTGGAAATTTCAAACTCAACTGGCACAGAGACAGGCTGGAGCTGTCCTCGAGTAACTAATCATCTTAAAGCTGCCGAGATGGCGCTTTACCTGGATGTGCTCGTGAACTCTAAGGTTTGTCTCTTCCAGCACTAATGACAGGGAGCGGCCAACCTGCAGTTTAAAATTCAACTTGAAAGTGATTTTTGAGGTTCCTTTCCGCTAACTGAAGGAGCCGGGGAGGGGATGGGAGCGGGGGGAAGGATGGCAGAGACGGGAGAAAGGAACCCGCCTGTCCTAGAAAGTGAAGCCTGATTATTCCCCCGAGCAGGTGCAGACAGACCGCAAGGGCTTGACGGCAGGCAGGCTCGCCCACAGCACCCCTGCGCCGGCTCGTCTTCGATGCGCGCGCCGGGCAGGCCTGAATGAGCTCCGAGCAGGTGCAACGGAATCGGCCCACCCTTTCCTGTCAGACGCAGGACAATTAAAGTTCACCGAGATCATCCTGAGCAGAGATGCAGAGGCCGGGAGGCGCAGACAAGCAAGGTGAATCGTCCTACACACCCGATGGCCTGACGATGCCTCCCGTCAAGTTGGCCAAGGTTCCAGATCTTGTGAGATCCTGGTGGTGAGGCGGATGTCCCTTCTCCTCCCCACGAGGGTGACCTTACGAGGCTCTCGATTTAGCATCAGGCCCGCACTCCTGACAGTCTTAACGCGATGGAGAGTTTGCACGTTAGCACTGAAAGATCACCATTTCGTGCCTACGGCTTTCCGTCGATGGTGTGAAGTAGAAAAATATCACTCGATACCAAAAGGCCAGTTCCCAATTTAGTTCAGGAAAAAAAAAATCTGGACAACCCTGCCCAGATCTCCTCATTCCGTTCTGTCAGGTCCTAACGACCGCCCCGCTGATGAGCGGTCACCCGGCCGGCAGACGGCACAGGTACCTGCCTCACGGATTTTCACGGCAGAGGGGCAGGCGCAGGACCGAGATTTCTAAGTTCGGGCCCAGAGAACTCAGGTCCCACACCGCGGCAGAGCGGGGACCGGCCCCTTTGCCTCTCAGGAGGCGGCTTTGTCGCGAAGCAGCCACAGCGCGTGGTGACGGGGTCTGACACCCAGCCCCTGGGTAGACTGCTGCGTGAGACCCCCACCTGGTTCTGTCTGTGCGACGAGGGGAAACAGCACGCGCCCACTTGGGGTGAGGCACCTGGCCCAGAGCAGACGCCGAGCTGTGGGGGTCACGATTAAGTCACTTACTGTACCTGGTAGGTCTGGCCTAGAGGTCACCTTGGACAGCCTAAGTAGCATCTGGGCAGCACGCTCACTGATGGCCACGCTCCTATCCGCGAGAGGCATCAAAGGAGGATTCCGGAACCTGATGCCCTCGCTCCTGGGGCAGCAGGCCTCCCGGCCACCCTGCAACTGGTCCCGACGTACCCCCAGTCCCTACCTGTGCCGACTTGGGGTCAATACGTTGTCTGGATTTTAATGGCCGACGACAAAGCCAGTCTCCCTCGTGTCCGTCTCTCAAGCCGCCAAGCATTCGTGGATTTGGCGCAAACAAGCTCGTCACCCTTCCAGCCTCGCTCAACTCGCCAGGCCTCAGTACGACTTCCTTTCAGCTTTCCCCTCTCAGGACCGAAGAGCAGAAATGCCAGAGATGGGAAGGCCGTGGTGGGTGACTGGCCCGGCCCTTGTACTTCTCACCGCCCCCTCCCCCACATTTAATTTGGGAAAGATTTTTTTTTATTTTATTTAAAAAAAAAATTTTTTTTTAACGTTTATTTATTTTTGAGACAGAGAGAGACAGAGCATGAACGGGGGAGGGGCAGAGAGAGAGGGAGACACAGAATCGGAAGCAGGCTCCGGGCTCCGAGCCATCAGCCCAGAGCCCAACGCGGGGCTCGAACTCACGGACCGCGAGATCGTGACCTGGCTGAAGTCGGACGCTTAACCGACCGCGCCACCCAGGCGCCCCAGGGAAAGATTTAAAAAAAAAAAATTTTTTTTTTAACGTTTATTTATTTTTGAGACAGGGAGACAGAGCATGAACGGGGGAGGGTCACAGAGAGAGGGAGACACAGAGTCTGAAACAGGCTCCAGGCTCTGAGCTGTCAGCACAGAGCCCGACGCGGGGCTCGAACTCACGGACCGCGAGATCATGACCTGAGCCGAAGTCGGACGCTTAACTGACTGAGCCACCCAGGCGCCCCTGGAAAGATTTTTTTTTAAAAGCATATATATATATATCATGTATACGGAGAGAAAAGTATATATATATATATGTATGTAAAATATATAGAGAAAAAATACATAAAATAGAAAAACAGAACAGCTAACATCACCCACATATCCAATGCCCAGCCATAGTTCATTATCAACTCATGGCCCATCTTGTTTCATCTATAAAACCCCACCCCTGGGGCGCCTGGGTGGCTCAGTCGGTTAAGTGTCCGACTCTTGATTTAGGCTCAGGTCGTGACCTCACGGTTTGGGAGATCGAGCCCCACATCAGGCTCTGCGATGACAGCACTGAGTCTGCTTGGGATTCTCTCTCTCCATCTCCCCCAATCACACTCCCTCCCTCTCTCTCTCTCTCTCTCTCAAAATAAAGAAATAAACTGAAAAAGCCCCAAACGCATCCCTCCAGCTCCCCTTTCTCACCATCACTATCAGCCTTCATCTCACAGAAGCGGAAGCGGGGGTCATACCAAGGAAGGGTGAGCTGTCTGGGCCCCCAGCACTGGGGGCAGGTGGCCAGGATTCAGGCCCTGGCTGCGCATGCCTCCTCGGTCGCACCCCCACCCCCATTTCTGCTGTAGCCACGCTTCAGCTGTGCCAATATTTATTTAATGTTTTTCCTCTAATGGTCTCACTTTTCTGCCTAAATACACTTGTTCAAAATGGAAACTTTATACCTTCCCCGTAAATGGGAAACAAGCATCGTTCGTCACGAATAGAAGGTGTCACTAAGTAGGACACAGAGAAAACAGGGTCATTAAGCAGAAGCTGTTGCCCGCCCCAGGCTCTGGACTCCAGGCCGGCTGGCTCGCTCTCCCGAAAACGGGGGCCGGCAGCAGTCAGAGCCCCTGGTTCTAGCGAGGACCCTTCTCCGATCTGGGCAATCAGGAGGATGCAAACAGCTCTCTCACAAGGCGATCTACTGTGCACCTCAGCAGTGCCCTCCCGCCCCCCAACGCACTTTTCAAAGTCGCTGGTGGGTGCTGGCAGCCATGATGCACTTGGCCCTCCACGGGCTCCAGCGTGGTCACAGCCGGTCACACCATCATCACTGCACGGGACAACGCGCACTGCAGCCCCGCAGAGGTCAGCCTACGTGCCGTTCAAATGTCTCCCAAAAGGTGCGCAGCAATGAGATGACATGTTATCACCTACCCTGTGTCCTCAGTTCTGTGTTTTGTCCCAGAGCAACAGGCAAGCGTCTCACGAGACCAGAGAAAGGCAGCTACCCGTGAGTCAAAGGAGCATGTTATGTTCTGTTACCAGGGGCCCCGAGAAGGGATCGTCTGTCCCACGCTAAACAGTAAAACTCAGGCGGGAGAAATCGCCAACCCCCTTGGAAGACATGAAAGGCTGGTGTGACCGACTCATGTGTCACACGGGATTCTCATTAAGGCCTGGGCCACGGTTTAATTGGCAGCCTGTTTTTCTTTCCTAGTGGTTCATGAAATAATGGTGCCTCTCATGAGCGACAGCATCTTGAACGTGACGACCATGGTATTTAGTCTGGAATCTCTGGCTGTGTGGGAACGTCCCCACTGCCTCCCATCACACCTCCCCAGACGGGGCGCCCATCTCCTGAACGGGGTCTCTCAGACTTGGGCCCACAGCAGAGTCCCCCGGGCCGGGGCCCGAGGCTCTGTGTTTCTAATCTGTCCCCATGTTGCTGCCGCCGCTGGGCCACGCCCCAAGCGGCACTGTCTTATCCTTTCTCCATCACTGGATCCTTGGTCCTCAGCTCCTTTAAGCCTGGTGGGGGCAGGTGGGAGGGCCTAAGCGGTACCAGAAGTCACCCAGGAACCACTCGCTCTTTTGGCCACCTCAAGACACCTCTCCCGTCTTCGTTGCAAAGGGACCATTTGTAGCGTAGGCTGGGCCGGAAAAGCTCGAGGAAGCTCCCCCATCCTTCAAGAGCTTCGCCCGGTCTTATATATTTCTTCATACAAACAGGTTCTAGCTTTTGATGTTGGGGTCAAGGCCCCGAATGTCCTCAGCAAACTGGGCTGGAATCTGTCCACAGTAACGTTTAGGACAAAACCTGGGACCAACGAACCAGGTACCCCCGTCACGCCCGCTCACACGCGTTCTAGCTGCCGACACGGGCAGACTCCTTTCCCTTGGGCATGCATGTGCCACTGGCTTAGTAAAAAGAAACATCTGTGCGCTTTTTCCTCAAAAAGAACAATCCGTTTTTCAAACTGCAAAAACATCTTTGAAACGGAATATTTGCCAACACTGTCCTCTCTCCTAAGCAAGAAGCAAGAAACTGTGTCCTCAGAAAGAACAAGGTTTTAAAAGCAGACATTACTGTTCTTTTTTCTTCAAAAGGCCCAGATCTGCCCACATGTTCACTACACTGAATGTGGAAGGTGCTTTAAGAGACAGGAGACAAAGCCTTGTCCTGGGTACAAAACGTTTACTGCTTTTATATATATATATATATATATATATATATATATATATGTTAAAAAAAAAGTTACAAAACAAAACGCCCAGCATGGCAGGATGTACGGACATGGGCTTATTCAGACGATAATGGCTCGTGAACATGACTTAGAGCACAGGCCCAGGAGGATGATTCGCCAACACACAAGGACGAGCATGCTGCGTGAGTTCCTTACTCTGAGTTCTAGAAGGTTTTCTCTGCCTTCCGTTTACCACCTGCAGTGGGTAATTAGTCCCATCAAAACGAGAAGGAATCTGTTCTGCAAGTGGCTCAGCCTTAAGGTAGGACGTGCTGCTCTACGCACGGGGAGGAGTGGGTGCTGGAGTCTACGCGGTGAGGACGGGGCCGAGCCGTCAGGCTGACCGAGGGATCCAGGGATCATCTGGGAAGGTGCGGGGCAGAGCCTGGAGGCCGGCCCGGGGCTGGGGCGGGGTCACTGGCGGCAGGTGTCGTGGAAGGCTTCGAGGGTTCGGAAATCCCTCCACGTGGGGGGAAGGCCATCTTGTAGAAACTTCCCGCAGCGCTGGCACGGAGCCTGGAACAGCTTTATGTAACTTCGTAACCAGGTCTAAAAAGAGAAGTGAAGAGACAAATAAAAGAAATGGGATCCGGGAGCTTCCAATGTCATCCTTCCTGTCAAGCCTAATGATCTCGAGGCCAGAGGACTTAAGTTGGCTGTGCCCCAAAAGATAGCCTGTGACTTCACAGAAAGCTGCACGCGCCATCCACAAGGTCGTAACACTGCTGGCTGTCACTTCTGGAGCTCCCCCTGCCCCTCCCAAATGAGGGAGTTTTTAAAGTAGAAATTCCTGCTCTCAGGGGCAGGAAGTCCTCCCACAGGAGTGGCCGTGCCCTAGCGCACAGCCCGTGGCTCGGGGCCACGCGTAACCACGTTTCATTTCTGTGTCCCGTGTCTCCCGACTATGCGTACTGATGTTCTCGTTCGCTACCGAGAAGTGGGCACAGACACGTGTGAAGGAAGACGTCGCGTCGATGACAATGCTCGAACCCTCCACTGAGGTCAACGTGCCTTCCTTCTAATTTGATTTCAGAGGTCATCACTCACTGTCACAATGTGGCCCTTTGCACCTGCGGGGGGGCGGGGGGACAGCCTGATGCCATCGGGTAACATAATAAGCGGCAAATACACCCCGGAATGGTTCAGAGAGCAGAAATCTCTCGGGCATCATACATAAGGATGAGGCTCCCGTAACTCAATTCCCAAACTCAAGGAGATTCGCTACAAAAAAAAAAAAAAACCTCAACCCAACCCACACCCCGCAGCAAAAGGCTTGCGAGCAAGTTAAGCACATTCTCACTGTGACAGGGGCACGTGAATCTCATCATTTAATGTCCTCCCGAATTACGTCCATAAGAGAAAAGTGTTCTTTGAAGAGGTAGGTCGAGTTTATCGATACAAATCCTCCTGTCTTCGTCGCAGCCGCCTTCGTGGTGGCAGACCGTGGCCCCCCGACACTGCCCCCTTCCAAAGGCCAGGTGTTTGCAGTTCTGGCAACAAACGTGAGGGGGTCGACGGATCACTCAGCTAAACTCTTTATCCTCCAGTGCCGATCAAATGCAAATGGTCCCCGAGTCCCAGAGTCAGTTGCCAAAGGGAAGATGGGCATGACACGTGTTAGGTTAGACGGCGACGCTCGGTACACACCCGAAAATGAGGAGCCTGCTGGAGGCTGTCGGCGGAACTGTCCTCCGGACACACAAAGGAACCACAACTCGCACGGCTCTGCGGACTGCCCGGGCCTGCTTGTCCGCCCTCCCCAGCACCGCGGGCGCCGATCGAGAAGTCGGGTCTGTGTCTTCCAAGAAATGAGCGGCAGGTTCTCTGGGCAGCTCACTTCCCGAGGCAAACCGTGACGGGATACGTGGGCAGCACCACGGCAGCTGGCTGTCAACACAGATTTGGACTTGCGAACAGGTAGGTCTTCTGAGTAGGTCTCCAGCTGGCAGCCTTTCGAGCATGAGCGGCAAAGGGAGTTTCAGCCGCGGTGAAAGATGGGCGCCCGCTGAGGTGAGGGCACGAGGCCGCGTCGGCACGATGCCGGAACAGCTGCCGGTTCCGTCAGGATCCGGTGCGGCCGGCTGACGGCCCTGCTCGGGCCAAACGGGGGTCGCGGGACAGATGTGGGCCGCAGCACGCGTTTGACTCAGCCCTGGGGTGGTGGGGAGTCCTGACTTGCGGCGTTTGCCGATTTCCGTGGTGTAAACCTTGGGGTTCGACTGCAAGCTACCGCCGGTCGAATAACCGGGTTGCCAAATTCCGCACGCTTCACGGGAGCTGGCAGGAGCCAACTCCAACACACCGGTGCAACGGCCGTTTGGCTCTTTTGGGGTCACTCCCCATCCCGAGCTCCACCTCTTGGGGGCACCGCAAGATATATCTTCGTCACTGCTACCTGCTCAGTGCCAAGCACAGGGCCTGGCATGGATTAGGAGCTCAATAAATATCTACTGACTAAATCAATGCGGGGAAACTGTGTCGGGAGATCACATCTGAAACCACCATTTGTTCAGCACGATAGAAAACACCAGTTAATTAAGTGGGAAACGGTTTCTCATAGATCCCTTCCCCATTTAAAGGAAGCATCGGTTCTACGCTGGCCGTTGTGGGGCCCTGGCCCACCGTGAGCTGCGTTCTGAACTGCCTGTTCTTACTGGGAGGGCACCACGGTTTCCATAGGAGGCTCAGCTCTGAAGCCTACTTACCATGAAGGATCTGACCACGACGTCTGGCATCTGGGGCAGCTGATAGTGGAGCAGGGCGGTGGTGGCGTGGTCTGTCACCTGGAACCAAGGACAACGAGTGGCGTTAGATGCCCCTCCGAACCAGCGCAGAGAAAACAAAACCAATGCATTCCCTAGATAGGATAAACCAGTCTGCCTCTGGACGCCTCTTGGAGGAAAGGACATCTAGAATACGACCGGAGTACGAAAATTAGTGAAGTTGGCGGCGGGGAGGACGCAAGTGTTCGGGCCTGGAGGCAATGGAGTTGAGTTCCAGCGATGGAAAACCCTGGCGGGTGGGCGGGAGCACCTGTGAGGGGGGCGTGGCCACAGGCCAGCGGAGAGGCACAGACCGGGCAGGTCACGGAGAGGCTATGGAGCCAAGTCGCTGCAGGGAACGCTGCATGAACGCGAAGGTTCTCCAGCTGTCCACATTCGACTTCATGTCGTTTTCTGAAACGTTTACTCATTTGTTTTGCAAGAGAGCGTGAGCTGGCGAGGGGCAAAGAGGGCGAGACAGAGGGCAAGAGGGAGAATCTCAAGCAGGCTCCGTGCTGTCAGTGCAGAGCCCTCCTGGGGGCTCGAACCCATGAATCGTGAGATCACGACCTGAGCCGAAGCCCAGAGTCGAACGTTTAACCACCTGAGCCACCTCGACTTCATTTTTGCAATGGAACCCTTTCTCTGGCAGGGTAACTGGTCTTTCTGCTTTCTGTCATTCTCATTCTGTCTCATAATTTGTAGTCACAGAGATTTTATGACCAGGAATCTGGTAATTTCTGATCTTTCTCTTGGGCCTCAATGTTCCTATTACCTTTCTGAGGAGCCTTGACGCTCAAAGTGTGGTCTTCTCTCCAACAAAAGTTGTGGCCTATTTATGGCATCTCGGAGGGCCACCCCCCCACCCCCCACTGTCCCCAAACTCCAAGTAGAGGCTTTGCCAGCAGGGCCGAGGGCATGAATGCCTCAGGTCTACTAGAGGCATCCGGTGACCAGACAGAACGCACACTGGCTTGAAGCCCCAGCACTGTCCGCTGACCTTGATTCGACTACTTAATCTCTCTGGGTCTCAGTGTCCCTTCTGGAAAACAAAGGACTAGTTTCAGCTCCCCTGTAGTTCTGAAATTGGACACCACAAATTGCTAATGCCTGCCATCAATCAGCAAATTAATAGATTGTACCTAATTTGACAGTTGTGTTCACACTCGTGGTTTATCGGGTGGTCCTCACTAGGGATTCTCGCCATTATGAATGTTGTGGTTAAAAAAACAAAACGAAACAAAAAAAACCCCAGATAAAACGATCACCTTTGTGAGCAAGAGCAAACATGGGTCTGCGTTGCGTAGATGCCTCAGTTTTCCAGCTGTCACCAGAACAGTAAGGGACAAGCAGCAGTAGGTGAACTGATCAGGTGGAAAGAAACTCGAAAGGCTGCTCCAGGCCCGCAAGGCAAAGCTGCACACGATCTGGAAATCAGTCCTGCTGTGTCCACACCTAAGGTCAGAGAGGCCACACCCCAAGGTGGAGGGCGTAGGCCCCCTAGCTTACCTGAGCCTCACTTTCTCTAAATAAATGGCTGTGCGTGTGAAGCACGCCCCGTCCAGCCACAAGGCAGCCCTGCCTCTCTCCCCTCCCTCTCTGCTCCTCCCGCCCTTGGGTGGGCACTCTTCCCTTGCTGGACTTTCATGGCCTGCCTGGTGGCTGGTGAAGCCACAAGATGATGAGCTCTATGGGGACAGGGATCATGCCCACCTGGTTCATGGTACGTCCCCAAGGCCTGGAACATCACCTGGCTGGCATCTAGCAGGAGCAGGTGCTCAATACTTATTTGTAGAATACAGAAATAAAAATGCCACTCGCCAGGGGCGCCTGGGTGGCTCAGTCGGTTAAGCGTCTGGCTCTCGGTTTTGGCTCAGGTCACGATCTCACGGTTCGTGTGTTCGAGCCCCAAGTCGGGGTCTGTGCCGACAGGGCACGGCTTGCTTGGAATTCTCTTTCCCTCTCTCTCTGCCCCTTCCCTGCTTCTGCGTGCGTGCTCTCTCGCCGTCTCTCTCAAAGTAAATAAATAAACTTAAAAAAATAAAAGTTAAAAAAAAGTGCCCACTCACTGACGGCCACATACCAGAAACACCTGCCCTGGCTTTCTCGAAAGGACAGCTATAGGTCGTGGATCCAACATGGCCGAGAAACTGTCACTGAAGTGACTTTCAAGAGAAGTGGTACTTACTCTTTCAAGTGCAGACTGGTTTTATTTTAAGCATTTCTGACAGACAGCCTTCTAAAATGAGCAATGCTTTTTTTTTTTTTTTTTTTTAAACAGTAGTAATGATAACTTGGCAAGAAGGTGGGTGGTGACTGGGGGGGTGAGATTAATGGCTACAAAACACAGCAAAGCAAACTGGGCCCCACGGCCCCTGAGCTTGGAGGCGGGTTCTTACCCACCCAGACCCCTTGCCAAGCGGGACAACCCATGCAGGTGCCCCTCTGTGGGCTATCACATTTGCCATTACGAAGGAAATTTCCGGAAGAGGGAGCTTCTGGAGCATTCTTACCCCAGCGCCTACTACTTGTTTCAGTGTTTCGAGCAAGCTCTGCCCCGCACATCAGTTGCTGTCACGGCAGGGAAGCCAGGCGAGCTGTCCACTAGTTCGGGCTGCTCCTCGCCCAGGACACAGAAAGCTCATCGGCGGTCCCAGGGGGCCTCTGGGACAAGCCTAGATCCGTCCGTTTCAGCAGCGTGAGCACCGGTCCTGGGGCTGGATTCCCCAGTCACACTGGCCACCCAGAGCCCACACCCCAGGCTGGCATGCCGTGTCTGGCTGCACACTTCCTTTGCGTCTCTTTGTACAATTTTTAACACGAATGACCAACCTATAAAGTTGAGCGGCAAACGGCAAGTGAACGGAGGTGGGTACTCTCCTTATTTTCATCTTACAGACGAGGAGGAGGAGATTCCCGGAGGCCGGGAAGATGGCTAGGTCACACAGCCGGTGAGGGGCCCTGGGTTTGTGTTTAAGCCCAGAGGCCACGAGGCCCACGCCCAGGCCGGCCCTCGCCAACAGGCACCCCGGCCAGCAATCCTGGCTCTGGAAAAGGCACACGCTCCGGGTGCCCCCGGCATCATCTGCCCACACGCCCCAGCCTAAGGTTCTTGGAAAGCCGGAGTCCCGATGGGGGGTGCAGGTTAGGAGGTTTGTAAATGTGGCTGCTGGTCAGCTAGCTACTCTGGAGCAGAACCGGACGAAGCGGGGAATGTCCTCCAGACACAGCTCTCGGTACCACGGCACTGTTCCGGCATCTGGCTCCCAGAGAGGGCACCCAATTAGCTTTGCCGCTAGTGGGCTGGCCATCTGGTCAAGTGTAGCCACTTTTTCGGATGGTCTAGTGTAAGGTACTCCCTTAAATCGCCCAACGGGGGCAGGGTTTTTTTTTTGTTGTTGTTTTTGTTTTTGTTTGTGCTGCCATGATCAAATGATGTTTGATTTCAGTTTCTTCAAATCTCTGTCACTGATGACAGACATTGTAATAAAGGGAAACAAAGTTGGCTGATCTACTGTATGTCCCCTCCCTTCCTCACAAACTCCACCGCTCCTGGTTCTGGGGTTCCTGTGGCCGAACTCCAAAGCACCAGGGAAGGCATGGCTGCAGAATGGGGGGGGGGGGAATTCACCTATAATGCTCTTCCTTTCTTGTCCAAGCATTCCTTCAACCTTCAATGTTTTCTTGTTTTACACTTTTCAATATTACAAGTCCCCCCCCCCCCCCGCCCCCAGCATCCAAGGTGTGGGGGAAAAAACAGGCCCGGGGCAACAAAAAAATATTGCTATTAACTAATTTAGGTGAAATCCACTCTGTGCCAGGCCAGCCGAGGCTCAGGCCCCATTGTAAGGTACAGCTCCTAAGATTCCACTGGGAGATTAAAGCCACCCTGCCCAGCAGGGGAGGCTGAGGAGGGGCACTGATGCTCCTGAGGAGGGGAGACCATTCATCCCTCCACTCACCGCTGGTTACGAAAGTGCCTGCAAACAGATCAAAGCAGACCTTGAGCTGCGAGCCCCTGGCAAGGGAGGGAGGGAGAACACAAGAAAGAAACAATAAACCAGCGGGATAGGGGACCTTGGGAAGAACAGGAGAGGGGCAGCGATGCCAGGTGACCAGTGAAAGCACCGCACAGAGAGACAGGGCCACTCAAACAGCAGTGAGCAGAGGCGCCTGGCGGGCTCGGACTCTGGAGCCTGTGTCTCTTGATCTCTGGGTTGTGAGTTCGAGCCCCACGTCAGGGGTCTGGCTTACTTAAAAACAAAAAAAGCTGCCCCAAACCAGTGAGTAGACAGCCATGCAGGGGCTTGGCCAGGAGGTGTCCCTTATCGCCTCCAGGCAGAGCAAACTGCAGATGTTCTGGCTCAGGCTGGGGTGTGCTTCCCTCTCTATCCCGAAGGGAGCACTGCCGGGGAGCCTCTCTGAGAGTGACGTGCCCATCGCGGCCCCGGGGGGCCTTATCCCTCTCTCGGTGTCGTCCTCCTCCGCCAACCAGGGCTTACCGAAATTGTGTCCCCAGCTCAAACAGGTGAAGGTCTTCGTGCCCCCAGACTGGCAGGGAACTAAGCTCGGAGGGAGAAAGGAATCTTTCAAGAGCCCTTGAAACAGCTGCCAGTCACACTGGTGAAGGAGATGCCAGTCAAAACAAGTCTCCCAAGGCTCCTCTCCCATATTGCGTGTGAGCCTTTCTGACGTCTGCACTCCGGAACCCGAGAGCGAGGGGTGCTCGGGAAGTCACGAGTTAGGTCGGCCGAAGCCACGGCAGCGCTGCCTGCAGTGAGGGCCACGGCCCTGCGCGAGGTGATGCGCACTGCACAGCCGGGAAGGGGCTGGGGCCCGGGAGCCGGCCCGCACGGGTCTGGGTCTTGTCTGCTACTCAGGGGCCGCGTGACCTCGGGCACGGGCTGCGTGAGCCAGTGCCAGGGAAGCACTGGGACGGCGCCTGACAAACAGCACCTACCGACCGTGAGCCTTCCCCTCCCTCCCCGCCCTACAACCCTTCATCCCTACAAGCACCTCAGGAGGGCGCTGTGATGAGACCGCCCGTTTCCAAGACAGGAAACAGTCGCAGGGAGGCGGGGTGACAGGCCCAGCCAAGTGGCTCCAGACGGCGATGGCCCTAGGAGGGAATGACCCCCAGGACTCCGGGGGGGGGGGGGCAGGACTCCATGCCAGTCTCTTTACTTCTGCCCCAGTGCTTGTCGCTCACACGACTCTCTCTCCCTGTCCCTTTTGCTCGCTGCCACATCCCAGGCGCCCAGCCCAAAAGAGCCCGACACGGGTGGGCCCTCAGGAAGTCTCTGGACTGGAGGAGTCTCCCTGCCGCTCGGAATGAAGGGGGGAAGGGGAAATGGGGCAAACAGCAGCCAGCAGCATTCGGTCAGTGTGCGCACGCATTCATCAAGGGCAATCAAAAGCACAGTGCTAACGAGTGGGGGAGGTCCTATGTCACCACGTCGATTTTGGCACAGAAAGCCCAAATCCTCTTTCCCACTGGCGGCCTCTGGCCAGCTGTGGGGCAAAGAGAATGGGGGGGGGGGGTCCCGCAAGGCTACTTTCTGCTTAACGTCGCCCTGCAGAGCCTGGGTTTCACGGTGACCAGAAAGGCTCTGGTCTCTGATCTGCAGAGGAAGAACCAAGGACAGAGCGGTGACAAGCGTAAGGGTCAGCGGGACACAGGAAGGGGACAAAAACTCTCAACATACTATCACTCCTCAGCAGTTCCCTAAAGTGAGAGTCTGTCGTACAGATCTTCCCCGACTTACGACGGGCTTACATCCCGATAAAACCACCCTAAGTTGAAAACGCATTTAATACACTCAACCTACCGAACGTCACAGCTTAGCCTGGCCTACTTTACATGTGCTCCCGGCATGTGTGCAAGCCTACAGCTGGGCAGAGCCGTCAGACACGAAGCCTGTTCTGTAATAAAGTGCTCGATGTCGCTTGTAACGTACTGAAGACGGGACCGAAAGTGACCAGCGGAGTAGTCGTCAGTGGGGGGGGGGGGGTCGTCCTCGTGACGGCAGGGCTGACTGGAGCTGTAGATGTTGGCCAGCGTCACGAGACAGCATCAGACCACTCACCGCTAGCGGGAGGGAAAATCCAATTCAAAATCTGAAGTGTCCTTTCTGCTGAATGTGTGTCGCTTCTGCACCGTCGTAAGGTCAAGAAATCATAAGCGGAGCCAGCGTAAGTCAGGGACTTGCTTGGTGGCCCAGGAATCGCCCTCGGGGCTTCTTGAGCTTGCCAAGGTCGTAGGCATCACCCTGCCGAGGCTTCCGGGCCGGAGTGGGGAGGCCGCAGGGTGGCAGAGGTGACGGGGCGCCAGGCACCATCCCTCAGCTTCTAGAAGGTAGTCCAGGCTGGGGGCCAGGATGTGTGTGGTTAAAAAGCTCCCCAAAGTGACTGTCAGCAGCATTAGGGACCACAGGTGAACGGACCGCTTGCGTCCCACCAGCTGGTGGGAGCTGAGCCCGCACCCAGGCTCTGGCAGTTAGTGCCGCTCTTGCTAATGCGACCGACAGAGAGCACCGAGTGAGGCATCTGTCAGCACAGAGCCCACAGCCTGAGGCCGCCACAGCCAAGCCAGGAGAGCTGAGCGTGTCCCGCAAGGTTCACAGGGCAAGCTTAGCACCCAAGTGTCCAGAAGTTGCTTATTTAAGAGAGAGGCAAGGTAGAGCCCCAGATTCTGGCTTCCCTCCAGCCAATACCTGCTTTCCCAAACGCTGAAGGGACCACGCGGTCTCTGGCCGACAGTAACATGACCAGAGGCGGCGTGCCGGGAAAGGTGATGTGGAACTGCCAGGAGACCGGAGTTCAGTCCCGGATTCACCACTAATTATCCGGGTGACCTTGGCCGCATCGCTCTCCCCGCTGGCCCTGGGAAAGGAACACGAGGCTGGGATCCCCGGCACCGGAGGTCGAGCTTTTCAGTGGACGCAGCTGCAGGGCCTGGCTGCACGCCCCGAGGGTACCCCTGTGCTGAGCATCACCCTCAGGCCAACCGGCAGTGACACTGAAGCCCTTTGTTCTTTTAAAAAGGACGAGCTGGTCTGCCCCCACCCCCCTCCAGGAACGCGCCCTCCGCCTCCCCGCGTGGTCCTTGACTTCTGGGCCGGTCACGAAGAGCCTGGGGAGCCCAGCTCGGATCCAGGGAGACCGTCCGTACAGACTGCTCTCGGTGCCGGCAGCCTCCTCGCACGGTGATGGCCTCCAAGAGCTGTGCAGCACAGACGAGGTATTTGCTACTTGGTTGTAACACGCTGCAACCCAAAGGAAAAAAAACACACTTCTATTCACTGGATGTACTTTAATGCTGCGCAAAAAGAGCAGCCCAGGACGTCAGGGTCTCCACTCAGGGCTCTGCCAAGGACAGACCCACCCTTAAGGAGAGGGGCCCCAGCAACCTCTCAGAATGAGAACATTCTTTGTGGGTCCAAGGAGTCAAAGACGGGAATGCCGTGTGTTAAACGTTCAAGGAGACAGCGATCCCTGCCGGCCACGCTGCTCCGAGGAGGGGCACGGGCTTTACGAAGAATATTTAAAACGCCCCCCGAAGTACTCATTCCAAGAAAAGAGAAGCCATCGTTATTTCCAAATGGGAATGCTATGAAGTCAGTCTTGAAAGTGCTGGGGGTGGGGGCGACGGGGCCGGAGCAGGGACAAGCCTCTAAAGCTGGGATAAAAGTCCAGTAGAGCGGAAGCTGGCGGTTTCATTTTATTATGTGCCCCGAGTCTCTAATCCGCACCCTGGATCTGTATGCCGCGGGATCGTCAGGCCCAGAGGCCCGAGGAGAGAGCATCGCAGTCCGGGGGGACCGGGGATTACTTAGACAAGATCGATACTTCTTTCTCTGCCGATGAAGGGGCCATCTGCATGGGCTTTGAAGGGCTTCTCGCTGTCCCCGGAGTCTGGCAGTGCCGCCGGGGGGTGGGGGGAGGGGGGTGGGAGAGCAGAGGCAGGGTTGCCCGCGTGGGAACTAGACAGGTCAACACGGACGCGGCTGCTCCCTCTTGCTTGAAAAGTGGCCACAGTTTTGAGACGCAGCTCGGTCTGAGAAGGGTGAGACCTTGTCTATCAAGTATTGACCACAGCCCGTCGCACCTACCAGCGCTTCCATAAAGGAGTTTTGTTTGGTTTGGGGGTTTTGCCCCGATCTCTTTCAAGTTGCAGCCAAGATGCCACGGACACACTGAAGGGAAGCCCCTCAACCCCCTGGACCTGAGTGCTGGTTGCTGACGGCCTCCGGAGGCAAACGACAACAAACCACACACACACACACACACACACACACACACACACACACACACACACACCACGGGGTACTTGGAAACACCGTGGTGTGGCGCCTGAGGGCCCGGATGACCTGGAGGTCCTCCCACCCATGCGTCCCTTGGCCTCACGACATACTCCGTCACTGCTGGCCACTCTGACTCCTCCCAAACCTGTTTTCCTGGCCCTTCTGTCCCTTTGCCCGTAACCCTCAGCAGCATCTGTGGACACCCCAGCCCCGCACTTGCCTGACCTGTAAGCAGGAGCCCTGTCTGGCCCCAGGCTGTGTTCTCCATGAGGATGAGGTCATGCTGGCCTTGTGTGGCCTCCGTGGGCCTAGCTCGGGGCATCTACAGAGAGGAGAGTGCTCAAAAAGGGGGCTCCGTGCTGGTGCCACTCACCTGGTAGGACCCTGAGTGAATGACAGACAACATAGGCGAGATTCTATTGATTTATTTTTGGCCAGTGGTGTTCGGGGAGCAGAGTGGAGGTGTGGGAGTGGGAAAGGCAGAGGTCACGGGGCGCTGCCGGGAGGAGGGCCTGGGTGAACGGGGAAAGCCCAGGGTGGCCACGAGGGAACTCTCCAGGGTGCTGACCAGCCTCAAGCTTCTGCCACAGGCCTCGTGCAGGGCTGAGAGGAGCTGCACACAAAAGGTCCTTGACATTTCCCAGGATTAAGGAATTAAAGCTCTTCATTTAGATGAACAAAAAACAGTTCCATGCTTTCCAGATGGTAAAATGCCAGATTCTGTTGCTGGCTGCCAGGAGAGTCCAAGCCCAAAGACACCTGAACTGTTCTGTACCCACTTGGTGTGATGTTATTTTCTGCAGGAACAGCCTTGCAGTTAGAGAAACACATCCAAAGACATCTGGGCTCCCAAGAAAACCCAGACAATACCACCTACTTCCCTATGAAAACCGAGGCAACCGCAGGGAAAAGAACAGAGTCTGCAGAGCTGGGAGAGAGCCCCGCCACCCTGATGCTGGCTGCCTTCTGCCCAGGTCCTGCTGGGTGGGGGAGATGGGGCGTCAGGGCGGAACACATTGCTCTCGGGCGCCTTCTGGGGATCACCAGAGGTGCCCCTGGGCCTCTCAGGACACGGGGGAACGTTTCAGGTCCTGGGACCATGATTCTATGCCAGCACGTCACGGCTGCCCAAGAGGCACTGCTGGGCGGTGGTAATTTTGGGTACGGCTCACTCTGTGCCCGGGTGGGGCGGTCATATGCCCGGACAGAACTGAAGATGGCTGTCGCTTTGGTGGGAGCATGTGGGTTGTTGTGGCAGCTGGTCTTTGGATTACCTCACTAAGAACACGTAACGTCAAGCGGGCTGTATGTATATATTTGGCCATGGATTCTGAGTTCTGCGTCCCTTCCCCCGTAGGGTAACAGCAGCCATCACTCACTGAGCACTTCCTCTGGGCAGCCACAGTGCCAAGGACTTCTTAAGCTTTATCATCATGCAGAATCCTCACGATATGGACCCCACAAAGTAGGTTCTTTTTTTTTCTTTTTTAAAAATATTTTTAAATGTTTATTTATTCTTGAGAGAGAGAGAGAGAGAGCGCGCAAGCAGGGGAAGGGCAGAGAGAGAGGGAGACACAGAATCTGAAGCAGCTCCGGGCTCCGTCCGAGCTGTCAGCATAGAGCCCGACGCGGGGCTCGAACCACGGACTGTTAGATCACGACCTGAGCCGAAGTCGGACGCTTCACCGACGGAGCCCCCCAGGCACCCGTATTATTTCCCCTTGTAACGGCCCCGGGACCCGAAGCGTGGAGAGGCTGAGTCCCAGCTGGCAAGTCCACGTGGGGGAGAGCCGGTTGCACATCCAGCCCGGCTGACCCCAGAGCCTGAGTCTTCTCTACTGTGTCCACAGTGAAGAGACTGCGAAGAGGTGACAGTGAAGACAAGAGGAGACATGAGGAGGGGTCAGCGAGGCGGGAGATGGGCCGGGGGAGGAGAGCTCCCCTAGGAGAGGAGAGCGGTCACTGCGGGCGAGCACCCGAGGGAAGTCGGGGGAGCCACGGACTGGAGGCGCCCCGTGCGCTCCATGCCTGTCGACTCAACCTCCCACCACTTCTCTGAGGCGAGTATTCGTCTGATCTCCATCTTACACACGGGGAAACTGAGGCAAGTCTGGCCAAAGAGGGAGTAGCGGTCACCTGGCAGAACGGCTCTCAGTCACTGTGCCGGACTGCCAGTCTCTGGAAGGGTCACTGCGGGGAATGCTGACCGGGGCCCGAGACTGGGCGAGGCAGCCTGGTGGCCCGTGGGAACAGGGCTGGGAAATGCAGGGGGGCCAGGCTTCCCGGAAGCACTTGCCGGATTCTGGCCTGGAGCGCACGGAGCCTCGGGCCACCCGTCAGGAAGAAGCCGGCTACAGAGATGAGGCCGACTCCCTGCCTCCTCTAACGGCAGAGAGCCGAGAACCGCCTCCAGCAGGGTGGGCCGCGCCCTCCTCCTCCACCCCGACCGCGGAACGGTGTGTGAGCAAGTACCCGAACAAGGCTCTCGGGCATTACCACGCTCGGCGGTGGCGGAGGGCGCCTTGTGGAGGACGGTGTCGGGCTATCGCGAGGGGGAAATGAATGATCAAATCTGTTCTGTGGATACTCGCACGTGCCCCTTACAAGAAAAGGTGGTGACGAAGCAGTACTCAGGCAGCAGGCGGACAGTGATGATCCGTCCCCGCCACTCTCAGCGCCCAGGGCCCCTCGGGCTGGCGCGCCACAACATCCACTCCCGTCTCCCTTCTGCTTATCCAACCCGCTCAACACGGCCCGGCTCTCGGCTCGGGAAAGGCTGCCTCGGGCACGACCCTGGAATTGTCTGCCACCGCTCCTTCCCTGAAGCGAGTCGATGGCCCGGTCTAGGCCCCCGCAGGCCTTCCTCTGGCACCGCCCCTGGCCTGGGGTCGGCCCGCTGGCCCTCGCACCCCGTTTCATCTTTCTGGGAGCGCCAGGGCACACGAGGCAGCAGCGGGAGGCACAGGAACCCAGTGCCAAATGCCGCAGTTCGTTCTGCCCGGGGAGGGCCGCGCTGTCCTCTGAAGCCTCTGGAACGATGACTGTGGACCCCGAGCTGGGCATCCGCGGGCTACGGCTTCTGTGCTTCCCTCCGAGTGGAAACGCCGCGAAGGATGCGCCAGCCCCCGTGGTACGATCTCTCCTGTCCCCACCTGCCCGTCTCGGCCGCACACGCGCCCCCACCTCTCAGCCTCCCCGCCGGGACTTAACGCAGGAAGTAGCCGCAGATTTGCTCGCACTCTTCCTAAGTGCCGGGATGAAAACGCACACGGTTTTGAAACGAGGAGGCTAAAGATCAAAACGGTGGCTGCCCCTGCAGAGTTTAAATGTCAGGAAAATCCGAACACGCCTGAAACCCTTCCTGGCTCTTTGTGCTTCTGCCCTTTCAGACGGCCCCCCATTCCTAAGTCCCATTCTCCGAGTCTGCTCTGCTGGAGACGGGCCGGCTATAAAAAGCCTCTTCGCCCTAGGACGAAGCGCACAGAGCCTCCGGGGCACCGCAGGAAATGACAGGAGCCTGTCGGCAGCCGTGGCCCCACAGCACGCTGTCCCCAGCCCTCCGCCGGGGGAAGGGGTCTAATGAGGAAGAGGGAAAGGGCCTACTGACAGTCCCCGCTGCAGACAAAAGGCAGGCCACATTTCGATTCACGTGGGGGGACTTGCGACAGGACCTCGTGTGCCTGTCTTTGACCCAGGGAGTCCCGCGCACGCGGCCTGAGGAGGATTTGACAGGCGTGTGCTTCTATTCTCTTAGCTGCTGACATTATCTTCCGGGAATAAAAAGGCAAGTGTGAGCTCCGCGCGGCTCTGTGAAGCAGCCCCCCTCCCACCACCTTGCTTTGTCACATCGAGGGCAAGACCCGGGAGGGGTCCCACCTTCCCAGCACGCCTCTCTCTGCGGCCGCCGCGGCTGCTTGCGGGCAGGGAAAGACACAATCCGCGGTAACTGCCACCACGTGGCGAAGGAAGTCCTGGCGCTCTGCGGCACAGCAATGCTGGGAGAGGGTGCCTCCCGCCGTTCGAGGAGGCCGGGGCCGGCGGCACACAGCTGCGGCACCTGTCACCACGGGCACTGTTTTCTGCCGGGGAGAGCCCCTCTTACCGATGACCAAGGATGCTCCTTGACCGTGTCACTGTCGTCTGAAAATGCACTCTGCTCCTGATTCGGGTCCGGCCTTTCCGGACAGTGGGGATAACTAGCCCTCCCCTGCCTGGTCCGCCTGCGTGGGTGTCAGAGGGCCGACGCCAGGCAGGAGGGGACGTTTTCCGCGGCACTGTCAGTTGCTTTCTGGGGACTGCTACCAGTAACGTCGATCGGGGACACCCGAAATCTAAGTGGGTGGACAAGCAGCAAATAGGATTCTGAGACAAAGCGGAGACTAAAAGGGAGAGTTTAGAAGTGTTGCCCCCTAACTCTTCTCTGTTGGCATTCTGAGTCTGAAATGCCAAATAGCATCCCACAAATCGCACCAGATCCTCAGAACCCGCAGCAAAGTGGCCCCAGCTTTGCTCTATCGTGCGGTGTGTGTCCCCTGTCCCCCAACGCGGCCCGAGACTCACACAGAAAAATAAGCAAGGTACCGTCCTGCCCCTTCGTGAGCGAGGCCACACTATGTGTCCCCATCCTCCCCACCAGCGTCTAATGCCAACACAGGACTTTTTAAACAAAACCCCAAACCCTTTCCATGTGATGATGATCAGTTAAAAGCTTCCCTGATAAAAGATTGAGCTTAATTCTATACTATTTTCCAGTATCTTCCTTACACTGACAGCAAACAGACAATGTTTTAGTCGGGAAGCCAGAGGACTCTTTAACCCGCAAACCCTTACCTGCCCCTGGAACAGGAAAAGGACTCTTCACTCCCTGGAATCAGAGGGTACCATCCCCTATCCCCAAATTACGGCTCGTTAATTGAGTACAGGTCAGTATCAGAGGTCAAGTCCATTTAGGTAACAACAGTCGAAGGTACGGATGACAAGGGGCGTCCCAAAGGGCTCTGCCCACATACGACGCACCGATCAGCAGTTGAGGTAAAACCCCCGTCCCTACAAATGCGTCTGCTTCTGCTTCAGACGCGTTACATAAACTTCGAGGGAGGAATTGGGGGGGGGGGTGCTGCTCCACATCTCTGGCTAGACTAATATCAAATTTTAAACACTGCTTCTGTGTGTGTTTGTGGTTTTAAACAAATACAAAGAGTGCTTGGCGGGTTATTTTTAGGGGAGGTAGAATAAAAATATAGCACTGTCTCTCCACATCTATGCCTCACCAAATCTGTGTCTCACACATTTTACAACTTCCTAATAAACTTTACGCTCGCATTCAAAAATACTTAATACTACACGGAACATTAAAATACACACACACACACACACACACATATATATGCAAAGGCAAGCATGTGCAAGCCCTTGTCACACGGGGTATTTGTATGGAAATTGGACCATTGTCGAAAGGCCAGGTTTTGGTCTGCAATGCTCATGGCTCCCCGAAGCCACCGCCTGCCTGTGCGGAGCCCGGGGAAGGGAGCTCATCACAATACCACAGAGGGACAACCAAGAGGAGGCAGGTTAAGAAAACAAAACCACTTTAATGCTCCTCACTATCGAAGCGACACACAGTGCAAGGTAATGATGGCTGTCCTTTCTCTTTAGAATGCTTTTCCACAGCTGCTGGGGGAAAACTGACGAACGCAGTCAGCCTGGATAAAGTCGGCACTCAAGGCTGAGACCTTACGCATGCTCAACAAGTACGTGCCGCAGGTATGGTCGCTTAGATAAGGACGCTACGACTCACGTGCAGCAGCCTGCCCGCGACCACACACATTTTCCTGCAGCCTCTGGGCCGAGAGTCGGCGGCTCTTTTCTCCATTCTCCTTCTAGCTAGCTCAGCTGGGTAAAGGAGTGTTAGAGGAGTCAAGACCATCATCTTCTTTTTAAAATAAACTCAATTTCGGGGCGCCTGGGTGGTGCAGTCGGTGAAGCGTCGGACTTCAGCCAGGTCGCGATCTCGCGGTCCGTGAGTTCGAGCCCCGCGTCGGGCTCTGGGCTGATGGCTCGGAGCCTGGAGCCTGTTTCCGATTCTGTGTCTCCCTCTCTCTCTGCCCCTCCCCCGTTCATGCTCTGTCTCGCTCTGTCCCAAAAATAAATAAAAAAACGTTGAGAAAAAAAAAAATTTAAAATAAACTCAATTTTGGACTAGAAAAGTTGCAACGATGGTGCACGTAGCTCCCACGTACCCCTCGCCCAGTTTCTCCCCGTTAATGTCCTTCACAACCGGGTACCCTTGGCACAACTAAGAAACCAGCATTGGTTACTTACTATTGATTCAACTCATTTTCTCATTAACATCCTCTTTTTGTTTCAGGATCCAACCCAGGATTGCATGTCCTATTTGACTGTGATAAGATCGTGAAGCTTTAGGGGCGCCTGGGTGGCTCAGTCGGTTAAGCGTCTCACTTCGGCTCAGGTCATGATCTCACGGTTCATGGGTTTGAGCCCCGGGTAGGGTTCTGTGCTGACAGCTCGGAGCCCGGGGCCTGTTTCGGATTCTGTGTCTCCCTCTCTCTCCGCCCCTCCCCTGCTCATAGTGTCTCTCTCTCAAAAAAACATTAAAAAAGAAAAAAAAAAAAGATCGTGAAACTGTAATGCTTTTACAGGCTCCCTAAATGTGTGGTGTTGCGTCTCAGACCCCTCTCCTAGCCCCAGGCATCTGTCCTACCTTAGCCTTTCACGCACAAGGGTCCAGGGAACAACGTGAAGTGATGTATTAAACACCATTAGAGGGCTGGTCCATTATGCTGCTTTGATACAAAAGCCTTAAGCTCACTGCTTAATGGGGACGGGGTCTCCTTTCGGGGTGATGAAAAGGTTTTGGGAGTAGAGGGTTCCACAGCACCACAAAGGTTCTACAAATCACAGAACTGTTAATTTTATGTTGTCTGAATTTCACCTGCGTTACAAAAAAAAAAAACAACAAACCTCCGTGATCTCCCTTCTAAGCTACCTGGCATCCCTTGGACGCAACTATGACTCAAGTGGAAATGATGTGGGCTCAGCTTTCAAAACCGTGTCCCTCCTCCGCACCAATCCCTTCAATGGAATCGAGAATAAGATCCAAATTCTGCAGCAGGACCTAGAGGCACCTGCCCAGCCTGGGCTCTGCCTCTCTGCTCCACTGCACGCTCCGATGGCCCAGCCTTCGATGGTTCTTAGAACGTGCTCCTCAACACCAGGTTTCTGGGCTGCCGCTTCCGTGGCCCGCCAAGCGTCTCCCGTGGCTCTCCGCACGACCGGCGCGTCTCATGAGGTGCCCGTCCTGTCAGGTTTTGCCCCATAAAGTCCTCCTGGCACCGCCCCAACGAGAGGGGCCCCTCCTGTTCTGGATTTCGGGCCCTCATTAACAACCCAGAGTCATCATCTTCCTCGTCTGTCTTGTTTTCCCTCCCTTGTATCCCTAGCACCTCGCGCTAGGTGCCTGGCACATGGCGAAAGGGGCTCAATAAATAACCGTTGCTGAGCCGGATGAGGCAGCAGAGGAAATTGCAACCAACTCCATCACGTCCACTGCCGAATGAAAGCAGAGACGGGGGATGGCTGAGGGCAGGGGAAAGTAGCTGGTACCCCGCAGGGGAAACAGCTGGGGCGCTGTGGGGGGGTGCGGGGAGCCCGCGTAAGCCCCAGGTGCTGAGCTGCTCCGGGGAAGGGCCCCTTCCACCATCAGAAGCTGGGAGAGGATCTTCTGTAGTCACATTGCCTTTCTTCCGACATTTCCCAAACACCATTTCGTGGGGAAGCCCGACATTGGAAAAAGAAGTCACCAGGGTGTTAGGTGGGGGTGGGGGTAGGGTGAAGACGGGGCCAGCCTGCCTCTCTCAGCCTGTGCTAGGCACCTGCGTAGACCACAGGGCTCTGAGGAACGGAGCTTAAAAACTGGGTTAGCTTGGAACTCAAAAGCCTCTGTGTTTTTCTTTTTTCTTTTTTTCTTTTTTTTTTTAAGGTCTGATTTCTGTACAGCAAAACTCACCCTTTGTAGGTGTGAGAGAACAGGAAAAAATACATGTATTTTTCTCATCTCCGTCCCTGGTTCCTGGCATAGAGCTCCTGAAACCCTAAGCGACAGAGTGCTAGGGGTATCTCTCGTTCTAATGAGGGGACCATGGGTGGGCACCTGGATGGGGGCTGGTCACCAGAAAGACCAAGCCATGATCAGAGTAATTAGAGGCTTAGAATTTTCTGTCCCATCCCCCATCCTCCAGAGAAAGGGAGTGGGGCTGGAAACAGAGTTAATGATCGAGTATGTCTGCGTGAGGGGGCCTCCATGAACTCCCAGCAGCACAGGGGCGCTGGGCTGGCTCAGTTGGTGGACTCTTGATCTCAAGAGTTGTGAGTTCGAGCCCCACGCTGGGTGTAGAGATTACTTAAAAATAAAATCTTGGGGCGCCTGGGTGGCTCAGTCGGTTAAGCATCCGACTTCGGCTCAGGTCACGATCTCACGGTTCGTGGGTTCGAGCCCCGCGTCAGGCTCTGTGCTGACAGCTCGGAGCCTGGAGCCTGTTTCAGATTCTGTGTCTCCCTCTCTCTCTGCCCCTCCCCCACTCATGCTCTGTCTCCCTCTGTCTCAAAAATAAATAAACATTAAAAAATTAAAAAAAAAAAAAAGAAAGAAAGAAAGAAAAGAAAAGAAAATCTTAAAATCCCAGTAGTACAGGGCTCGGGGCGCTTCCAGACTGGCCAACACAACCCCAGAAGGGTGATGTGCCCCCACTCCACAGGGACAGAAGCGTCTGTGCTTGAGACCCTCCCAGACATTGCCCTGTGTGCCTCTTCATCTGGCTGTTCACCTGTATCCTTTCTTGGATCCTTTAATAAACTGGGAGGAGTTAAGTAGGCATGTCCCTGAGTTGTGCGAGCTGCTCTGGCGAATTAACAGATGGGCGCCGGGGAACCTCTAATCTACGGCTGGTAGCACAGAAGCACGGGTAAGAACCCGAACTTGTCACTGCGGTGTCTCCGGGTACACAGTGTCAGACTGAGCTAAGCTGTAGGACACCAAGCTGGGGTCCGGGACTTGCCTGTTATTGTGGGGCAAACCCCCACACGTCTGGTGACCAGAAGAGGCAGAAGTGAAGTGTTTCATGTGCCCAGTAAAGGCGACTCACTGCAGACAAACACAGGAGGGAAGGACTGGGGTGTCCCCTGTATAGGAAGGAAAACGCAGGTCTTCCTCTAGGGTAGGTATACGGTTCCAGGAGTTTGGAAACATAATAGTGTGCAATCACCACCACAATTAAGATCCAGAATATTTCCATCACCCTAACACATCTCCTCTTGCCCCTTTGGGGACAATCTCTTGCCCTTACTCCTAGCCCTTGGAAACCACTGGTCTGATTTCTGTCCCTAAGGTTTTCTCTTTTCTAGAATGTCATATAAGTGGAATCATATCGTGAGCAACCTTTTGTGTCTGGCTTTTTTCGTTAAACACACACACACACACAAAACAACCCTCTAACTTAAGACCAATGTTTATACTTTAAAGCATTCACATTTCTCTTACTGCCTCATGAGTAAGAAGCAAAAAATAAAGCTTACCTTCTGGAAAACTTGATAGTTGGATTTGGACCATATATCAAGCTGGGAGGGAAAGAGAGAAAAGCATCATCAGCATCGCTTTTAGAATTTTGGACTTCAAGAGATGACGCTGTAACCCCTGCTATACCTGTCAGCTTGAAATAATAAACGTGATTACGGAATAACAGAACCATGGCATTGCACAGGCGTCTCAAATGTCCTGCTTGACTTTCTTCTTTCTCAGCCTGTCAGTGATTTAAGGAAGCCAACAGAAGGGACACAGAGAAGTCAGTTGGAGCCACCTGCTGCATCCAAGGCCACATGAGCTGAGCTTCTGGCTCACTCTTCTAACCTGGACTCCTACCATGGTTCTCTTGAATGCCAATGTCAATCCTGCCTCAGGACCTTTACACTTGCTGTACCCTTTGCCTGAAATCCTCACATGGCTCCTCGTAGCTCTCTGCAGCTCAAATGTCACCTTATTAGAGAGTCATATGCCAGTTACCATGTCTAAGATATTATTTCCACATGTGCTATCTTGATTCTCTTTGTCTTTTTAAAAATTTGAAATTTTCATTATGCTTAAAACTGTCTGGAACTTTTTTTTTAAGTTTATTTAAGAGAGAGAGGGAGAGCAGGGGAGGAGCAGAGAGAGAGGGAGAGAGAGGGAGAGAGAGAGAGAGAGAAAGAGAGAGAGAGAATCCCAAGCCGGCTCTGAGCTGTCAGCACAGAGCCCAATGTGGGGCTCGATCCAATCAACTGTGAGGTCATGACTTGAGCTGAAATCAAGAGTCGGACGCTCAATCGAATGAGCTACCCAGGCGCCCCCAGCCTGGAACGTTCTTTTGCTCATGTTGTCCTGATGTGGGCCCTAGCATGTCATAGACAGCAGTAGGTCTTTGCCGAGTGGAGGAAAGCTAGCAGCTTCCAGCTGCTGAGGACCTGTTCCATGCCAAGCACCACCCTGGGCCCTCCATATGCACTCTCACTTAATCCCTGGAATAAGCCAGTGCGGCTGGTCCCACTAGCAACCTTACTTGCCAGAATGAGACAATGAGACAATGGTTCGGAGCCATCTGATTGCCTGTGGTAATGTGGAGGGGCTTACTTATGGATGGTCTCCCCCCGTGGTGCTCAAACTTGGCCGGTCAGAAGCTGCGGGGCTGTTTTTGTTTTTGTTTTTTGTTTTTGATGTACAGATTCCTTGGTTCCTCCCCAGGAGTGTCTGAATTAGCAGTTTTACAAGTGGGCCTGAGAATCCATTCATCTGTCTGTCTGTTTTAGCTTCGCTTCCCAAACGGTGACACAACTGTGGTGGCCGGTCAGGCCAGGGACCCTTGATCTTGCACACCCCTCCTTCACAGACGAGGGAGCAGGAGATCCCGGCTGGGGCTTGGAGTAAGCCCAGGCCAGTCCTCCTCTGGCTCTACCTGATCGTGCACAGGGCACTTCGGTGGCTTATTCTAATCAGAAGGATTTTTGTTTTACGGTTTTGTTATGATGAATCAAGTCAATGCATTCTCATTGTTTCATGAGTTTAGAACAAATGAAGTATAGCAAAAATACAATGACCCCCAACACAGTGCTGGCTCAAGGATAGTGCAGATTAAAAGACGGGCTGTCAGTATGTCCCCTGGGTATGTCCCCCTCCAACTCTAACATAGGAGTTCAAGAGCTGAACAAATTGAAACAGCTGGTCAATGGGCCTCTTGGAACCCACCTTTGGGGTTGGCCAGTGGTCATGGTAGAAGCCTGAGATATGACTGCATGGCCTATAGGTTGTGTTATTGATCTTGGAGCACCTGGGAACAAGAGAAGCAATCAGATGGGGCGATTCCTCTGAGAAAACAGGGAGTGGAGTGTTTTGCTTGGCTGGACCACTTCAGGGTTTTGTTTTGTTCTCAGGAAAACACCAACACCTGCTTTTCTGAAAATGGTCCTTGGAAATCAAAAGGTAGTCTGTGAGCTGGCATGCATTCGGTTCTCCCCGGCTTCCTCCCGTCCAGAATTAGTTTCGTGTAAACTTCGCCGTGTTTGAGAACTTTCAGGCCGAGGAGGAGGCGGAGAGGATTCTAAGGAAGCCCTTTGACCCCCTGCGTGCCTCCTGCTGGAGAGGGCAGGCTTAGCCGATCCAAGGCCAGGAAAAGGGCTGCAAGAACACCGCCTGAACGTTCGCTCGAATTGGCCCACCCCTCCCCGTTCCCTCGGCTGTTACCAGCTCCTTCCCGGTTTCCACAGACGCCCCTAACTGACCCTGTTCCTTCTACTCTGGCTCAGCGGCTCTCCAGAAAGGGGGTTATCAATGTCCAGTCACTGTCCCCTGGCCACCCCCCACCTCCACTTAAACCACTTGATTAAAAAAAAAAAAAAACCTTTAGGCGTTAGAATTTTAATTTGGCAGGTTAGCAATTTGTAGGGGGGAAAAGTTGACATGTTACCTCCAGGTAACTCCGAAGGAAACCTCAGAAGAACTCTATGAAATGAATTCTCCACACTGTCCATCGTGGGGAAGAAAAACGGCCGGCCAGCCGGTCGTGCCCAGGGGAAGTCAGGTCCCTGCTGGGTTCTCAGGGCCACAGTGTAGCCCAGGGCTTTTTTTTTTTTTTTTTTTTTAAATTTTTTTTTTTTTTCAACATTTATTTATTTTTGGGACAGAGAGAGACACAGCATGAACGGGTGAGGGGCAGAGAGAGAGGGAGACACAGAATCGGAAACAGGCTCCAGGCTCTGAGCCATCAGCCCAGAGCCCGACGCGGGGCTCGAACTCCTGGACCGCGAGATCGTGACCTGGCTGAAGTCGGACGCTTAACCGACTGCGCCACCCAGGCGCCCCTAGCCCAGGGCTTTAAAATGCTGCACTTAAAGATTATTCAGAGAGGGCAGAACGAATAAGAATGATTTTTTTTTTTTTTTTTGTAGCTCTTAGCTCTACCAAATCACTGCCAAGACGACAGGGAGATGCCAAAGATTCTAAATCTACATTTTAGGGAGAAAAGCATCAGTGTCTCTACTTGGAACTGATGTCGTTCTCCTTCCATTTGAAGCCCACAGATGTTTCTTCCGAGGTTCTCCACGGTTTATCCCTCCTGCCTGCCTGTTCCCATCAGACGTAGGCAGACTAAGACATAAACACAGGGCCATGGGAAGAGAGACAAGGAAGAAGCTGCACAGAAACCAAAAAGTTCTAGTTTTTATTTAAAAGAGACAATTAAAAAAAAAAAAACAAAACTCTTCGGTATCTGCAGACTGCTTTAATGGAGAAATTATCCAGGGAGAAATACGCACAAGTTTAATTAAGAGGTGGACTCTCCAGCCTAATTGTGGCTTCTCAAAACACACCATGCTCATTCAAAGTGAGCACGCTGCTCTTTTCGAAAGGTGGTTTAAATATATTATTCAGGACCCTAGGGAATAGCTCCAACCATCTGGGAACGAAGGATGTCAGGCGATACAGCCTATGTAACAGGTGCACACGGGTAAGAAAGGGATCCGACGACAATGGGTCCCCGCGTTGCTGCAAAGGCACAGCAGGCAGTTTGTAGCTTGATTTTCTGCTAGATTTATGCCAAAGAAAGCCACTGAAGTGAGTGTTCTGGAGTCAGTGCCCTGCCTTTCCTCAGGGCCAGGAAGATTTCAGAAATTCATTTCAGGGAACCAGGACGGATCCAAGTGAATATTTATTAGCTTCAGCTTATTTGCTGCAGAGGCAGGCATGGCTACCAATTTTTTACTGGCTGTGATATTCAAAAAGGAGCCTTCTGGAAGCTGTAAACTTTCAGCCTGATGAATGGGAAATTATTCTGCACTACAGGGAAAGAAATTAAAGCACCCCTCAGTATTCTGGGCGAGCATTAGGAAAACCTTAAAATGGAAAAGCCAACTTTATGGTAACTGGTGGCTGAATCTGCAGTCTTAGGAGTAGCCTCTGGGCCTCTGGGGATTGGAATGAGTATGTGGGGGGTAGGAGTGTGCTCTATTCTTGGGCAAAATGGAAACAAACCCCACAGACGATCAACTGCTCCAGCACAGACACATCTGCTCTCAGGTTCGACATCAAGATGTCAAAGGGCCTCTCGACTCATGAGAATGGTGACAATCAGCTGAGTTACCAGAGAGAACACTCGGCACGCCCAACATCAGGAGGCGAGGACACGGCAGCTATGTCACTGACCCCTGCCATCGGCATCTCTAGCACAGCCAGCGAGGGCAGACGCCATTCGCGAAGGACCATGCATTTGGTCCGCACGATACCTGCGTTACCTTTCTAAATGCTTCCAGGGTTCCGGACGAGGATGATGAAACCGTTCCCGACTCACAGAGGAGGACACTGAGGCTCACAGAAGTTGAGTAACCTGCCCAAGACCACACAATGAGTATGTGGTGGAAAATTCAAAACCAGGCCTGTCCCCAGAGGCCCAGCTGCCAACCTGGAGGACTGCCTATCGGCTAGAATCCAGGAGTGCCGACTGCTAGCACCCCTGAGCTGTCGTGGCTGTTGCGGGGGGCGGGGGGGCACACTCTTGCGAAGTTCAGTAGGACAAGTCTGCTTCGAGGCCTGCTCGTGTGACAGTCGTCGCCACTGAAGTGAAAACTTCTGGCAGCTTATCGGGAAGTTACCAATTCTTCATTTCCAAAAACACAGTACAAGATACTATAAATTATCTAAAGTGGACAATTCCAAAGAAAACGTAGAAAGCCTCACGAGGGTCTTCCAACTTTTAGAGCTTTTATTAGCAGCTTCACCTCGCAAGGTCAACAGGTGACGAGTCTGTGGGGGGTGGAGGGCCACAGACCAGCAGCGGTCCTACACTTCTCCGTGACTGTCCCGGTTTTCCAAACCATCCGCTTCTACGTGGTCCCCTTCTTAATGTGCCCACTCTTCCCTGGAGAATACAGAGGTGGGCAAGTCTTCCCAAAGAGAGTAGTGGTACAGGTCGGCTGCTCAACTTTTCACTTGCCATCAGGACAGACATTCGTCGCCAAAAACTGCTGAAAGCACAACTCCGGGGTACCCTCTGCATGCGAATTACACCGGGTCCCCTTCCCTGGCTTCCCCCCCTTCCCCCATAAGCAACAAGAGGCCGTTTTTCTGAAGGTCGTCTGAACAATTTCAAAGGCTATAACAAATCAAAATGTTCCCTGCATCTAATATCAAACGGGGCCGATGCCAACACTTATTAGAGAAATCAGATTCCAGCTTCCCTAGCCCCCTCGACCCCCCCCCTCTGCCACGCACACACCCCACTTTGAAGTGGGAAGAATGTAGGGATCAGAAATCACCCTGGAGACAGCTCTGGCTGTCTTTGAAGGTTCCCTTTGATACTACTATTTCTCTCCCTCTCTTTCGCTAGGAGGCTAAAAGCTGCCTTTTTTATTGATATGGGGTAATTAATGAAGCTATAGCATTAACATAACCTAAATCCCCTAATAAGATAAATTCAACCGAGACACTTGTATTTCTTCAGTTAAGTCTGACGGGTGCAAAGTCAGGACAATGGCCAGGTATTCAACTTAAATCTGCCTTTTAACATGCTGAGTCATGGCTCTCCGCTCCTCCCTGGTTACCGTGAAAAGCGGGTTGGTAAGTTTTAAAAGCATTTTTGTATTTTATTAGAGGAATGAGTGTACTGGAGCTTGATCTCAAAAATACGCATCCCAGGTAAAGAGGCAGACCGATTAGGGCAGTGGTGGCCGGTGGTTACTGCAAAATGCAAAGTGACAGCCTTGCAGGGATTCTGACGGGGGGGGGGGGGAAACCTGCCCGGTCTGGAAATGAGGGCGGTGGGGGGCCGGGGGGGGGGGGCGGAGGGTGGCGCTGGGCCACTATTGCAACCAAAGGGCCAATTAAACTTTTCAGGACGTGCTGGCTGCTTGGGGTCTGGGGGACACAGACCTGCTGTGGTCGCAGAGGTTCAGGCCCCAGCAAGTTGGTGGCTTTCCAAGCCACACCCACCGAATCAGTGGCTGTGCTCAGACTGCAGCAGATTACCCCCAGGCCAGCACCCGGGCACCAGCTCAGCAAACGCAGGGCTGCAGGTTGGGAACAGCAAAACTGCAGGCAGCAATCTGTTCCTGCGGACCACACCCCAAGCTCCCACGGCTCCTTCCAAAGGTTACATTTTGTTTGGGGTAGGCGAGACATTTCCACACAGTAATTACCCTAATGCTTACGTGTATATAAATATATATAGATTCACATCCACCGGCATCAGTACTGAAAATAGAACGCTAATAACGTCTGCATGGTTTTGCAAAGTGCTCTGAAAAAAAGAAGGGGCTAATCAAATTGGCTAGGATTCGATTCCGGGCAGACCAGCCGATTGAGGGCATCTCGGCCAGATGAGGTGAATGTACCTTTAAAAGCACCAGCGACTCGGTCCTCTCGATCTCGCTCTTCCCAGTGTTAGGGTCCCTGCTGACCACTTGGGCCGATGTGCGCAGCTGTAAAACGCGGCGAGAGGCCTCCAGTATCGCATGTGTGATGTGAATCATAGCTGAATTCAGCTTCCCAGACACACGCTCGGGGTCCTGATGAGCAGGGAGCCCACGCTAATCTCTCACCAGGAAGACACGTGCCATGTGCACACGTGTGTGTACCTGCTTCATTTTCTAATTTACTTAATGACTTCACTCCCTGCTGCTTCCTTGGGTCCTGTTGTGATGTTTGGTTCGCCACTTTTCCATCCCCGCTGAAGCATTTTCACATCCCGCGTGGGCTTCTCCGGCTATCCCTTCCCGTGTGTCACCGGGCTTCTCCGGCTCTCCGGGCACCGAGGCACAGCCCCGGGACAGAATCACAGGACACAGTCGGGCCCCTTGAGGCGCTCCTGGCAGACGGGGTCTGAGGCCTGGCGTGGTGTGACCGCGGACAAGTCCGCTGTACCGTTCCGGGGCTCAGTCTCCTCGTCTGCTGAACGAGTCTGACTTAGAACCTAGGACTCTATTACCCCCGTGGGCCAAGTTTGCTCAGCAGGACGCCTACAAGGTCAACATATGGAATCCTCTTGGTGTTTCTATCAATTGCAAGATAGAAACGTAAACAAATAACCAGGAGGTGCTAGTTCTAATCCTGGACAAAGACCGTTCTAAACGCTACGCGCGTGTTCATGAGGAAGCTAGCCTGTGCTGCATTCGGACGCACACCTGGGCCTGTGTCTCCAGAGCCCATGCTTGTACAAGAGGCTCCTGGGAAAATGGGGACAGGAAGAGAAGAGGATGGCAGGAGGTCAGTGTGAAGGGCAGAGGGAGTCTGTCAGGTGGACAAGGGGGAGAAAGCATCCCAGGCCAGGGCACAGAGGGTGCAGACGGGCGACAGAGTCGTGGGAGCCCCAAGCGGCACGAAAGGCTGGAAGATGAAGCTTGCATATGGAGACGGACGGCAGGCGAGGTCACGAAGGCAGGGGCCGCATCACTCGACATTTCTATGCACTGCTAAGGAGCTTGGATTTTATTCTAGAAGCCAGGGTTTTCAGAAGCATTGCCGCTCAACGCCACTGTCACAATGTACTCTGAGATTAAAGGGAGAAACGATGAATTTGGGGTTCAAATAAGTTGGGAAAACATCACACGCTATGTCCTCCTCTAGGGAGATTCGTAAGACACTCAGCAACCTAAAGCTTCTAGGAATTTCTACGGTCAAAACGCCTACTGACCCTTCCCTACCCCCGTGTTTCTCAGACGTTTTGACTGTGGCCTGCTTCGTGTCCAACACCTATCAATAGTCTACTTCCCTGTCTGCTTTGGGCAATGCGGGTGGTGCACAGGAGTCATGTGCTTGGCTGTGTATCCTGGGAAGACCACTCTGGAAGCCAAGGGAAGGACAGGCCGTGGGAGGGAAATAAGACTGGAGACAAGGCACGAGGAGGCCAGTGCACTCTCTCCGTTGAGAAATGAGAACCCGGAAGGGCAGGCGGGGCCCAACTTGGGAGAGATTTAAGCGGGAGAATCGCCAGAATCCACTAGATTTGAGGGAGGGGACGGTTTCAGTGGTTAGGTGGGGTACGATTAACAGCAGCGGGAAACCAAGTTTCGGGAGGAAGCGTGACAGGCTGAACGTGAGGTGCACCTGGGGAGGAGAGGTCCCACCTAGACACAGGTCGCGAGCGATCCTCGTGGGCTGACACACAAAACCACGGCGTGGGGGGATGGTCGGAAGCCCCTGAAGAGGAGCGACCAGAGAGAAATCCTAGAGACGTACATTCGCGACTGTTTTCTAAGTCCCTTGTTTAGGTGCAGAGTAAGAAGGACGTTAGTTATCTACTGAGTATGGACTAGGTGGCAAAGTGCCAAGTGCGTTCCGGGTCTTATTTAGGACACTTCCGGAACGGGGCAGTTAAATGCCACGTGAAAGGGATCAGGCAAAGCAGGTAAAACCTCACTCCTCAGAATCTAACATCAGAGAATGTTTCCTTCCTCTCTTGAGTCTGGATCTCTTATCACATGGTCGCTACCGCTGCTTAGCTTTCTAGGTTTCTAGCCTTGTGTCCCCAGTGCACCTGTGAGACCCTGGACGGCAAGGGCTGTGTTTCACACCAGCCGTGACTACGGAGTCGTGAACCTCGGACAAAGGCAACGAGAACCACAACTCTCAATGGCCAGGAGCAGTGACGCGGGGGCTCCTGGCCAGGGTACGCGCTACCCCGGGGCTGCTTCTGCGGAGGCTAACCAGTTTGGAGCTGCTCGTCAGAACGGCCGCCAGAGTCCACGAATCGTACACAGGATCACAAATCATACACACGCCCGCCCTGATGACGCACATTGTTCTCCATCCCTGCTCTAAAGAGTCACTCTGGTGTTTCGAAAGAGAAACAAGAAACCTCCCCTCGAGGAATGCTTTGTTTTCAATGGGGAGACATCCGAGGACTTGGCAGAGTCCCTGAAGTGAGAGCAGCTTCCCTCGTCGACAACACTTGAGTGGGACGTGGAAATGTGGGGTCACTTGTTCAAAACACAGCTCTTGTGCAACACACCGGTATGTGCTAAGCTACCTTTGCCACTTTGGGAAGAACGTTCTGTCCTCATTATAATGTGGCTGTCGGACGGGGCGGGGCTAGCACCGTAACAAACTTCAGAATTTTTACGGGGATTCGCGAAGCAAGGGGAGAGCTCAGGAGAGAGGGGCAGACAGAGGCTTAGTGCAAAGCAGTGGGCAGGGTGTGTCCGGGTGGGCATCTCAGGCGGAGCAGTGCTCATTACGTTCCGGAAGCAAACACAAACGAAGGCTGTCAGCTCCCATTAGCATCCTCTGACGCTTGCTATACAGCCATATGGACAGTGTGCAGTCGAGAGGAATTAGGGGTTCACACGGGTGAACTGTCTATGAAACAAATCACCCACGGAAATAACTTCTCTTTTTTCAATTACTGTGTTCCCTACATACTGCCGTGTATGCGCGACTTCCTCAGGGCCCCTCGTTAGTCTCATGGAAAAAGATCAGAAGCAGGCTGTGTGTCAAACTAACTCGAAGTTTCCTCGTGGTTCTAGGAAAAGCAAGATGCCGAAAATGCCCAGCCCTGGGCTATTGATGTGCTTGCACTACTAGGCAAAAAGGGAAAAAAAAAAGAGAGAAAAAAAAAAAAAAGACAAAGAAATCCATTTCCTCAGAAGACACATTTAATGAGGCAACTGGGGTCTAAGGTGATAAATTAGAAATTCAACTGAGGGCATCAGGCTTAAAGGAACAAGCAGAAGCATGATGAAAAATGCAGGGGGAGAGAGAGAAATGTTTTTCTGTGCAACGTTCATCTTCCTACTGATAAACTATGCTGGCTGATCATTTCGGCTATGACTGCTGGCGTCTAATGTCATTCATCTGGGACTCTACTACATCTGCTCTGGGATACGGGAAATAAAGGGAAACAGAACAGAAGACTCCAGAACGCTTACCTTGCCATCTTCCGTGTAGACATTTTCATTATATCCCTTAACTATTGTTCGATCAATGAACAGGCTCCGCATGACGACAATCACTTTCAACACCTTTCCCAAGGTCACCTGTCAAAACACGTGCACGTGGGCATGAGAGCTTACACTCGAACATGCAAATGCAGGAAGCGGGGCAAGACGATGTGAACAAGAAAGGGTCACCTCTCCCTCTTGTTCCAGAGGGACGTGCCGGAGGGCCTTCTGAGGGAAGACATCCTCAAACGTTCATGAACCAGCCCTGAGAACAAGGCCCTCCCGCCGTTGCTTCAGGATGGACGGGTCCCCATTTATCCACCTATGCCGAATTTATTCAGATTTTTAAATCTCAAGATAAGTTCCGTATGTTTACTACTTGGCGGATAAAATGAAATTTCCTTCTATTTGGTTCTATCTTAAGATGATCCTGTTCAAAGGCTATCTATGATTCTGGCATCCCAGGATTTGGTAAACGCATTTGTTTGCCTGTTATTTCGTGGCCCCACGTACGCACAAGGATTATGTAGAGACGACAACAGAGAGATGAAAGGCAGGTGCCAAATGCCCGCCTGGCTCAGCGATCTATTTATAATAGCTGGTAGTAGGTGGAGACACAATACCAAGTAAGTTCTGGAGGTAAATGGAAAGTTGCTGAATTTTGTCTCCAAAAAGGGACACGATCCTGGAAATCCATTAAGTGCTTTTACTCTGTTAGAAACGAAGCATGTATCGTGGATAAAAAACAAAACCCACACACCTAAAGAAGCACGCAGTTTCCTATAACGCCAGGGAAGAAGTAACCCGCCGTGCTTGCTGGGACGGGCTGGGCACTAAGACCGGAAGCGGCACCTCCCTTGCTTTCAGGGGCTCACGTAACTCTGCCAATACTCTGCTAAGCCTCTTGTGTTCATTTCCTAGATGAGACCCTAGAGGCATACTTGGAACACGACCCATCCTAGGCCCACAGTCTGGGTTGTTTGATGAGGCTCCAATATCACAGGATGGACCCCAAAAGACCCCCCTGTCCCAATCCTTTTTTTTTCCTAATTAAAAAAAATTTTTTTTTTTTTTTTACATTTATTTGAGAGACAGAGAGAGACAGAGTACAAGTGGGAGAGGGGCAGAGAGAGGGAGACACAGAATCCAAAGCAGGCTCCAGGCTCCGAGCTGTCAGCACACGGCCCGATGCGGGGCTCGAACTCACAGACTGTGAGATCGTGACCTGAGCCGAAGTCGGGCACCCAACCGACTGAGCCCCCCAGGCGCCCCCCCGCCCCCCGCCTCTCCCCCCGCCTGCCCCAATCCTAACTCCACGAGCCAACATGCGCTCTGTTTCTGTGGATGCCGCCCTCAACCGTCCTCTCCTTATTTCCCTGTTCTCCACGGCTTCTAACCAACTGTCCACAGCAAAAACCCTCCTCTTTCCTCGACTAGTCCTGGAGGGGCAGCGAACATTCCTAGTATCCGGTTCCTTCAGGAACTTCTAAGTGCTGAGAGGAGCTCTCTATTTTTGTATGCTTAAAATGGCCCAGGATTATACACAGTGTAAGAAAAAGACAGGATAGCCTTATCTACATTTGAGAGAGTGTTAGTAAAAACCTCTCGTTTCTGTGTAGTGCTTTCAAATATTGCATACCACGTAGCATTTCATGGGCCATTTCTTGTATCCCTGGAAATCACTATGGAAGGATGTCAATAAACCACCAAGGTAGGAGCAACGGCTCTCTCTAGTTTACATGCACTCTAGTTGGGGGGGGGGGGGAAGAAAAGAATCAAATTAATGGTTTTGTAATCATCAGCACTGGGATGAACAGCCTCTCACTGGGCTGCAGTGGAAATCCAACACACCTTTCCCAACAGGGTCACCGTCTTCAACCGCCCTTTGCGAATAAGCAGAGATAACTAAGCAATTATTTCCTTAAAAAAACCAAAGTCTAGCCGACTTTAACCAATAAACTGCCTCTGTCATTTCTCAGGCTTCTTAAGATGGAATTCAAAGAGAACACACGCTAAAAACACTAGATATTTTATATGGAAAACTTTTTTTGTTGTTTTTAAGAGTGACTTTTGATACTTTAAACCTAACAAATACTAGAAAGTTAACTAATAAATAAGCTTGCTATAGAAAATCGAAAATTGGAGTAAAAAGGAAGAAAATAATCATTCACAGTCTGTCCTTCTAAACTATTAACATTTGGGGGGGGGGGTATTTCCTTTGAACCTTTTTACTCTCCAAGATCTACGGACTCCACAGAAAGAGAGGCCAGACCTGTGGCTGCCAGAGACGGAGGGCGGGGCAGTAGGCGAGCAAAGGGCACAGTGGTCCAGTTACACTACAGGTAACGTCACCCACGATGACCTCAGCTAGCACTGCGGCAGGATGTGCAGGAAAGCAGTTTCCAGAGTAAATCCTACAAGTTCTCTTTACAGGGAGAAGTCTCTCCCTTTTTCCTCTTCTTTCTGGTACTTCTATTCCAGAAGACGGATGTTAGCTGAGCCTCCTGTGGTAATTGTTTCGCATCAAACTTACGCAGTGGTGTAAATCGATTACTTTGGAATAAAACCGGAGGAAAGAGCGAGCTACTGTTTCTGAATTTTTGACATGGTTGTAATTGAAGCCATATATATAATTTCAAATCACATTTTCATTTAAAATTCTGACATCAGCACCCGTTACACATCGCCGTGCGGTCTCCAAAAATGGTGGCTGCACAGCATTCCACTTCGTGGGTCTATTTACAATTTCTTTACCCATTCTCCTACTGCCGGACATGAGTTGCTTCTAAGTTCTCCCTGATATAAACATGCCTACCATGTGCACTTTGGTTTTTGTTTTTGAGATGTTTATTTTTGAGAGAAAGAGAGAGACACTGAGAGCATGAGTGGGGGACAGGCAGAGACAGAGGATCTGAAGCGGGATCTGTGTTGACAGCTCGATGCGGGGCTTGAACCCACAAACTGTGAGAACATGACCTGAGCCGAAGTCGGACACTTAACCAACTGAGCCACCCAGGTGCCGTTACAATGTGCATTTTTGTTCACATCTTCGTTGCGTCTGGGATGACTTCCTGAAGATCTGTAGAACTGTAATTACTGGGGCCAACAGGACAACTATTTTAAGGCTTCTGATACAATCTGCCAGCCAACCATGAACCACAAGGGTTATGCCAGCCGAAAGGTACGAATGCAACTATTTCACTCTTGTCTTGCCAGTAGCAGGTGCCATTAAATCAAAACAAAAGTAAAACCCACCCCCTTCTGGAGGGAGCAACTTAGTTATTATTATAATTTTTTTTATGTTTATTTGCTCCTGAGAGAGGGAGAGAGGGAGAGAGAGCGCGAGTGGGGGAGGAGCAGAGCAGGGAGAGATGGGGGATCCAAAGCAGCCCCCGACAGCAGCGAGCCCAATGTGGGGCTCCAACTCACGAACCGTGCGATCATGATCTGAACCGAAGTCAGACGCTCAAAGGACTGAGCCCCCCAGGCGCCCCTTAATTTCTTTAACCCATTTATTATGGGAGATTTAAACACATATACAAAGGTAAGTGAAATAAAACAAAGAACCTCCACAGACCCACAGTTCGACAGTTACGTTTTCACCGCTATCCCCAGCTACTTTGCCCTTTTCCTGCGTTGTTTTGAAACAGGTAACAGCCGTAACATTGTTTCATGTGTAAATGTTTTCCTTCCGTGGCTCTAAAGGATAAGGGCGCACAAAGCAAAACGCGCAAGATTATGATGCCATCCCCCATCCCAATCAACAAGAATTCTCCAATATTATCAAAACTGAAGTGGTCAGGGCTCAAATTTTCAACGGTCTCGTAGATGCCACTCTTAAGAACGTCTGCTTGTACCAGGATCTGAATATGGTCCACACCATGTGACGGGCTGACACGTCTCATAAGGCTCGCCTAAAGGTTCCCCATCGCCACCCTGCCCCCCCCCCACCCCGTCCCCTTTTATTTGTTGAAGAAACTGGGTCAGTTTTTTTCTATAGAGTTCTCCATAGTCTGGATTTTGCTGATGGTGCCCCCATGGTGTATTTTACACGTTCCTCCTCACTGTGTACTTCCTGTAAACTGGCAGGAGAGGAGATTCAGCTTGACTTCTTTTGGCTCCACGAGTTCACAGGCGGTGTCACCGTCTACCAACAGGAGGCAAGCAAGCTTGGGTGTCTCGGTAGGTGATGCTGGCAGCTGCTGACCCATTAATTCACCAGGGGTCTGTGCTGGCCACACACCAGGGTGACCATTCCGTCTTCATTTATCAGCTGGAACACTCTGATAAAGAGAAACCTCCCCTCATCTACGATTCGGCTACTCAGTGGTTGAGTTTATTACGCAGGAGGAGAGGCAGGATACATGCTCCGTTCTTTCCCTTTATTTACCAGTTTTTGAAACAACGCATCAATTCACTAGTTTCCTTCCCGTGTAGACGGCTCAGTTTTCCACCCAACATCATTATAAACTCGTGGATTGAAACACATCTGATGTATCTGTATCTGATGCGATTATGAGCCTCACAGTCTTACTGATGCTCACACTGTCCTGTCTGTGGCCAGGGGGCATCTCCCTGGTTGAGTCCTTCCGGCACACTCTATAGTCTCTGTGCCTTGCTTTCTGGCGCAGGGCATTCCAGGCTTGTCTTGTTACAATTCCTGCCCGAGCTCATGAGTCAGCCGTTTCCCCCAAGAGTCCTACTTTTCAGTGGGAAATGGCATTTCACGACCACGATCAGGGCGAGAGAGGCAAATAATTTTGACCGGTTAAAATTTTTCTTTTCCATTTTATGAATATGAATTAGCTCAATATTTTCCTGTCCACTTCTCCCTTAGCCTGTAATCGTTTAGACAGCGAACACCCCCACAGCTTGTGCCTATACTGGGCTTTATAGGTCCACAACCTATAGTGGTTTGTGGACAACTTCATTATCTCCCAAACCGGTAAAGCTCTATGAAGTCTACCCATGCTTGTTTTTTAGAAAGCCAGAAAGGACCCTGGTGTTCATCTAGGTTGAACATGCATAGATTTATGGCTTTCTGAATTTTTAACATGGTCGTAACGAAACTACGTATGCGACTTTGAAGCCTGAGAGTGAGGCCCCTGGGATCGGGTGCCCTCGGGTCTCAGCTCTGCTGCTGGAAAGCCTGGCCGTCTACCTCCTCTGAAGGTCAGTTTCCTCCAACGCAGGGGAGGCGACGACAGCCCCGCCTCGGGGTGGCAGTGGGGAGTCGGTGCGCTGGGAAAGCTGCACAACGGGCCCGGCACAGGGTGCATCCCAGGGGCAGCTGTCGCCACTCGGCCCACGCCCTCGCCCGGGCTTGGCAGAGGCGGGATCGCTCGAAGCCGGTTAACGTCAAAGCCGGACCCACGACGGGTGCTGCCTCCAGTTCAGCGACCTTGGCACTGGCGTTAATCTACCTTCTTCTGCTGTCGCACCTGGGGCTAAAGGGAAGCTGCAGAGAAGGGGTGACGGTCGGGCTGGGCCCTGAGGTCCGAACAAAAATGTGCCTTCCGATGAGCGGCTGCCGAGTCAGGGCCAGGGTCAGGGCGGTTTAGCGGAAGATGTGAATGAAGCTGTCACGTGGGCTGATCTAGACAGACCCTGCTGACACCCAGAAGAGGCCATTTAGTGTGCAGGTCAAGTGCACTGGGCTTCCTTCCCACGTCTGCCACCGGGCGGCGTGATCGAGGGGAAGGAAGGCAAACAATCTCTCCTGCCTGTTTGCTCAGCTGCGGAAGTCGGAGGGCCCGAGAGGAAATCAAACGAGTCGGTCCACGTGAAACACGTGGCTACCGCTGTGGCACACGACTGCGCGAGACGGCGGTCGGCGTTGTTTCTCCTGAGTGCGGTGTGGTGGACAGGGCTGCGGGAGCCTCTGGAGCTCCACCGAGATGGTGCTTAACGAACGTTCTCTAACGGGCTTTCCAGCCCTCACGTCGCTCTGCAAGGATTCACCTCCTCACCTGTCTAGACTGCTCTAGCGTAGAAGGTAACTGGATGCACCAGGCTGTAATGACCTTGCAGTTCCTGTAGACTGATACGGCAAGGCGTCGCGTACCAGCCCACGGACAGGGTTCTACAGCGTAGCCAACGCCGGCCACGGTCACAGGCGACACGCCCAGCGACAGGGGCTACAGGCTGGTTGCTGGCAACTGCCGGGGATACCGCAAATAAAGCTAATGCCATCTGGTAATGAAGCGGGCTTGCTGTTACCAAGGTAACACTTCTTCTATACCGAGCAGCACATTTCCGGAGAGCTCACTCACTACTCCTGTGTCTGTCCCCATGAGGGTTCAAATGGCAAGTTGTGAGGAGTCTGAGGAAGCCAGTGGGCCTCCCAGCCGCTCGCTGCCCTTCCAAGGAGGTGCCTTTCGACATGCTGCCACGGCCTCGTCCCTCGTCAGGCTGGCTGTGCTCTGGGCAGCTGGGGCCGCGTCGGTGGTCTTCTCTATGGGGTCTCACAGCGGTCGCCTACCAAGGCGCGTAGCCCAGCAAGAGAATTTCTAGTTCACGATGGCAAGGCGAGTCGCAAGATAAGGGGAAGCGGAAGGAAAGTTGAGGATAACAGCAAAAACACTTAGTTGTATTCTCACCGACTGCTGCCTACCACAAACTTACCAAATCTGGTAGTTGAGATGTTGTCTACACTGGCAGACCACGTGAGCTTAGAAGGTGAGAGAAACTGATCGCCTAAAAGCTTACTCCCCTGGGGCGTGTGCAGAGGGAAAGGCACTTTGAAACTGAACAGTACCTGTGTTTAGGACACAGGGGAGGTGAGTGGACCAAAAAGCTCATTTGCATGGGGAGCCCAGGACCGGACCCGGCATCCCTGAGCAAGCATAAAGCATGCGTGTGGGAGGTGAAGGGGGTAGCAGGATCTCTGTCATTCAGACAAAGGCCACATGGCTGAGCAGGGGGGTCGGAGGGAAGGAGAGAAGCCAACCATACAGTCATCATCAAATGTCATTTTCCAAGTATAACCACGGGAAAAGTCAAATATGTTAAGCAGACCCCTTAATATGTTAATTTGTACTTTAACTGACGGCTGCTGTGCTTTAAGTGATGTCCGTCAAAGTGTGGTTAGAAGGGTGGGGATGGGGAGGGAGGGAGAGCCACAGAGGCATGTCTACCCAGGCTCAGAAGTAATTATCTTTCAGTATGGTGTTATTAAGAACGTTCCTCTTGGTATTAATTCCAAAGAAAGAAAAGGATAAAGTGAATGGTTTCGGTAAACATTTACCGAATACCTACACATCCTGGGCGAGGACACAGAGTCAATCGTGTAACCTTAGCACTGGAAAGGACTTAAAAAAATCATTTTTCTCAACTCCCCCATTTTTTTGGTAAGTAGGCTTCATGCCCATTGCCGAGCCCAACGCAGGCCTTGAACTCACGACCCTGAGATCAAGAGTCGGATGCTTAACTGAGAGCCACGCACGTGGCCTTCTTCAACTCCCCCATTTTATTTTTTAATTTTTTAAAAATCTTTATTTATTTTTGAGGGAGAGAGAGAGACAGAGCATGAGCAGGGGAGGGGCGGAGAGAGAGGCGACAGAATCGGAAGCAGGCTCCAGGCTCCGAGCTGTCAGCATGGAGCCCCACGCGGGGCTTGCATCCATGAGCCACGAGACCATGACCTGAGGCGAAGTTGGACTCTCAACCGACCAAGCCAAGCCACCCAGGCGCCCCTCAACTCCCCGTTTTTAAAGAAGGTTAAGGCGTGTCAAATATGGCTCCTGCCTTGAAGGAGGTGATAAAACCAGCGTGTGCCTGAAATAATTTCAGGGTACCTAAGTGCCACAGCACGTGGGGCTCACAGTGTAGGAAGAATTTCGGGGAGGGGGGGGTGCTCCATCACTAAGCTGTCTGGCACAATCAGAAAGTGCTTGGTCTGGCATCTGTCCGATTTAGCACACGTTTTGACAAGTGGGGCTGGTTGTATAGACGAGCAATCCCCGAATGGTATTTCACGGAACATTCCTCCAAAAGATGTTCTTAGACGTGGCCTGGAACAAATGTCCAGTGCCACCCAGTCTTTTCTCTGTCTCCTGGAGGTCTTCCCCCGCGGACTGCAGCCTTACCACTTGACTCCAGAACAAGGACAGATGTGCCAAAGAACCCTGGGGTGCAGCCCGGCTAGGTGTCTTACCGTCATTCTTAATAGAAGGAAGCTGAGGTCTCGAAAGATCGGAGTCCAAGTTCCCTGCTTTTCTGTGCAGGGTCAGAAGCATGCCTCTTGCTGTCCCCCTCCCACGCCTACCCCACGACCGGTCCCCCTAAATCACAAGAAATGGCGACCACAGAGCTTCGCTTCATCTAATCCTGCAGCCACCCGGCCGTCTTCTCTGGGACTCTGGTATGTGGCTCAAAACCTTGCTTCAGACGACTCCTGGTTTCCCTCACAAGTGGCTTTATACCCACACTCTGGACCCCATCTATACAAGACCCTATTAAAGCACCTGTTTCCTCTAAATGTAGTGGTTTTTAACCAAAACTTAGCGCTCTGACTTCTGCATAGCTGCTAGGTATGTGTGGTCCCGACACTCACACCGGGCCAACCGTTCTCCCGACAGCCGGCTTCGAGAAGCCGCGGCAGGACTGGAAACTAAGAGGGGCAGTGGGACAGTGGCTGTTTGCTTCCTTCTAGGAAAATGCTAAAACGGGATACAGCTACGAGGAAGTGGAGACAGACCAGCCCTGAAAGGCTGAAACTCCGGCAAAGCTGAGGTGTAGAAGACAGACCGGCTGGCAGTGGCCTGGAAGGGGGGGCCACCAGCACCGCGGTGAGATGGACAGTAATCGAACCGTAAAAAGAAAATGGGCTATGTGACTTGGAAACTAAGGGGTCAAAGTGAGGGACTGTCAGAGACAAGATGGATGTTCTTCCAGGCTGAAGGTCACTCCTCTTGCTCAAAGGGTTGGATCAATTATACCTCCGATGATCAACGCCACGCAATGAAATGCAAGAGAAGAAAGGAAAAACGAAACTGGAAAGTAACCCCCAGGTACAGCCCAGACTTGAGACAGAGTCCTCAACGCCCTGAGCCGGGAGTTCTGCTTTCCCTACTCCAGATCCTGTCTCCCAACAAGTCAGAAAATCGACTGGCCAGCAGGGCACCAGGGCATGGCCGTTCGGTTTATGGACTCTGGGAGAAAGAGACCTGAGTTTAGATGTTAGCTCTGCCCCTTCCCGGCTGCATGATCTGGGACAAGTTCCCTGGCCTGTGAAGCCCCCATTTTCTCACCTGTGCACCCAGGATAAGGCTGTTGTGAGAGAAGTTACCCCAGACATGTGCAGTGCCCAGCACTGGGATTAATACACGGCAAGTACTCCAGCAGTGGTCAGGCTGGGCTACCCCCGCTGGCGCCCTGGTCATGGAGGGAGAGGCCCAAGTTCAAATTCTGCCTCCGCCACGTACAGAGCAGGCTGGCCCTGGGAAAACCAGCCCAGGGGAGCTCTGGCTGTGTCACCTCTAACGCGGAACCTTTATGAGAACGGGACAGCTAGTGGTATCCGGTCCCGAGGAGGGGCAGGTCACCACCGGCCCTTGCTACGCGGTGTAAGTTACGAGTCAGTTAGGGTGTTAATTACTAAACACCCTGCCTGAGAAGAGGAGGCTATTTTGCGTCAGTGGCTTACACTGTTGATGAGTGACTCCGACTCATTTGCTAAGAGCACCCATGTTAATGTTCGGGTACCTGATCCTCCCGAACCCCTGCCTCTCTTCTAGGCTTAGACCTGCCCTGGACAGAGGGGACGGTGCCAGAGAGCACGGATGCGTTTGACAAGCCTCATCAAAAGGTTTCAGGACAGGGATGGCCTAGGAAACAACTTCCTCTTTCACACACTAACTGTAAATTTCCTCACCATCTTCCTACCCCTGCACCCTTGGCGATCCCATCAAAACAACACAAATTCACACACAGGGTTAAAAACCAGAGTGAACACAGGTGGACTGTCCATCCCGGTTTCCAGCTACCTGTGGGCTCCCCTCGCAGCGTTACGAAAAATTCCCCAAATCGTCAAAAATAAAACTTAACTCACTTTAATTTATAAACTATATCTTCAACTACGTCCTAACAGCTCTTCTGGGAAAGAGGAGGGGTACTAACGCGCGGCCGGCATGAAAACCGGGGGCCCCAGTTCCGGAAAGATTCACGTGCCTGCAGTGGGGTTCAGGCTGGCTGCCGAGAGGAGCAGCTGACCACCGTGTTCTCGAACACACTGACCATGGCGAGCTTCTCCTACCAGATGTGAAGGGGAGTCTTCAACGACACGCATGTTCCCTGCATACCCTGTACTGAACACGCCGGCAGGGTGGCTCCTGCACGCATCGTTCCAGCTCACGAGCCGACCTGCTTCCTGCGCCGGACGGGGGGGCCCAGCGGCAGAACCGGTCCGAGGGCGACCCCATACGGGGCCCTGGAAGGGAAGGCTCTGCCCAGCCCGGCCAGGCCAATGGGACTGCCTCCTTCTAGAAATCGGACTGCAGAACGCGGAGACGAGCGGGAAGAGGCACGGCCCTAGCACGAGAAGGAGGCCGTGTGGGAAGAGAGGGAAGGGGTGAAGGGGTGAGGGAGGAGCGGGGCAGAAGGACAGACAGACACAAGGCCACGACCCAGAGCTGCCGTGGACCACAAATGCCTTGCTCTTCCCTTCCTCCCGCCCTCCTTCCGCCCAACGGTTCTTTGTTAAATAGGGATTGTGTGCAGGCCAGGCCTCAAGTACACAGAGATAAAGAAACACACGTCATAGAGCGACAGGCAACACATTAGTATAAAGAAAGGAACACGATTTGCAAAAAAGTTTTGAAGGAAACGAAGAAAAGGGGGGCAGCTTAAAGAGAGATTTGGGTAACACCTACGTGTGAAAAAAGCGACATTTACATCAGATCGTTCAGTTCGCTCAAATATTTATTCAACGAACACCCACTATGTGCCACATGTTCTGAGGCTTAGAGATGGAGTGAATGACACAACGTCTCACGAACGGACATTCTTCGTGGGGGCAGCTCTGGGCAGACAGCAAACAAACGTAAGACCATTTCACCGCACGGGGCGACAAAGACAAGGGGGTGGTTCAAGTTCGGCAGAAACCAAGCTCGCCCGGGTCAGTGCTGGGGCGCGGCAGCCCGGGCTGGGGGAGGAGCCTGTGCGAAGGCCCAAGCGGGGGAAGACTGGGCGTCCTGGGAGCGGTGGGGCGGGCGAGAAGGTGGCATGTGCTGGGTAGAGGTAGGCCAGGTTGGCCACGAGGAGCCCCTGAGGCTCTGGTAAGGCCTCTGCTGTTAGTCTGGTAGAAATGGGAAGCCACTGCAGGGTTTTCAGCAGAGGAATGACAAGTCTGCTGTGTGCTTTGACAAAACACGCCCCTGGCTGCTTCACGGAAGCATCGAGAGAAGGAAGGCGGGGACTCCGAGCAGGGGCGATGCCAGCAGAGATGGTGAGAAGCCGATGGATTCAGGACATAGAGGACACGAGGTGCCAGAGACTGGACGCGAGGTGAGAAAGAGGCAGCTAGAAGCTAAGGAAAAGTCTAGGTTTCCGGCTGGAGCACCAGGTTGACAGTTTTGCTCTTTATTGAGACGAAATGAGGAAGAAGAGGGGAAAACCACTTCCTTTTTGTCAAGCTTAAGGTACTTCTGAAGTATCTAAATGGAGAGATGCTTGATGGGCAGTCTGGAGACTAGGATTCGCAGCTCAAGTTCACGAACGAGCATAAGAGTCGCTGGTTCTCAAGGAAGCCCGCGGAAATTCGCAGGAGCCGAAACGTCATAACCCACGCACCCGAGCGAGCGGCACGATCTGGGCTCTGAAGTGCTCAGGGACGCTCTTCCCCGGGGAGGCAGGACTGGGAACTGACACAGGGGCTCTCCCTCTGATGCGGCAGATTAAGCCCAGGCGAAGGTGGTCCCTGGCCAGATCTGCCGCTTGTCACCTGCCTGAGAATGGCACCCACGGTGCCCTCTGTGGCAAACTTGGCCCCGTTACGTCTCTACTTCTTGTGTTGATACCCTGTTAGACCGCACTTGGCTTTTTAATATTTCGACTGTAGGATGTGTGCCAACCTGACCTTGATGTAGGAAATTTTAATTCAAATCAATACCGGGACAAGGTCACTTTAAAATCCAATTAATATGAATGGGAAAATATGCCCCACAGTTCTGAGGGCTGAAAATGGAACAGTTGCAAGTTAACAACAACAAAAGACACATCCACGCAAGCCTGGCTGGTCCTTCTGTTTGATAAGGCAGCTAGCTGTGTGCCCTTAAATACATGCGGTAGTTAGAATACCGACAAACTTTTTTCTGTCGGGGCAGGGGCTCTATTTAGGGTAGCTTAAAATTAAACTGTAGTTTGTTTGAAGAAAAACATAAAATGCAGTGAAAACTGTGAATTCCTATAACCCAATTTTAAATAAATTGAGCCCTGGACTTCGACTCACCCAAGAATCCCTAGAGAAATCTAAGGTGTTAATATAGTTTGAGTAGTAGCAATTTGCATTTATATAGAACACATTCACAAAACTGTTTGCCAGGATAACCAGAACATAAAGGGAAACCGAGGCACTGGTATTTGGAAGCCTTATTCCTGCAAGCATTAGGCAACCAGGGTGCTATTGCTGTTCCTCCTCCTCAGATTTACTGCCTCTACACCTATACTTGGTTTCTTAGTAATGAGAAACGTTTCTTTTATGCCCCAAATCAGAGAGTCTTGTAAGAAACGACGAAATGTATTGTTATTTCAGGATCTTGGGCGGGGAGGGGGGGGGGTTGTTCTCTTTTCCTTCTGCTGTACTGCTGTCCCGTTTGGAATCTCAAGTTTTTCAGCCTTAAGCCAGGTTGGAAGAGAATATAAATGATCCCACATCCACCTAAAGAAGTGAAGATTGGGGCGCCTGGGTGGCGCAGTCGGTTGGGCGTCCGACTTCAGCCAGGTCACGATCTCGCGGTCCGGGAGTTCGAGCCCCGCGTCGGGCTCTGGGCTGATGGCTCGGAGCCTGGAGCCTGTTTCCGATTCTGTGTCTCCCCCTCTCTCTCTGCCCCTCCCCCGTTCATGCTCTGTCTCTCTCTGTCCCAAAAATAAATAAACGTTGAAGAAGTGAAGATTGCTTTGTAACTCCAAGAACAACTGCAAATTACGTAAAACTGGGATGAGATATTGGGGTGCCAGGGATGTATAAGCCGATTTCTCAACTGACTTTACGTTTGCTCATTAAAGAAAAAGAAAAAGGCTACTCCATGCGGAACGTCACACGGTTGGGGCTTTGTAGGCTTTTCTGGCATCCCGGGGAACCCTTGCCGATCTGAGGTGCAGGTGTTCCGCACGGCAGGGCTGAGAAGAAAGCCTCCGCCTGAGCGCTGCCAGCTGAGGTCACAAGACGACCGTGCCAGTCCGTGCTCGCCTGTCCGGGGGACACCGCAGATCAAATCAGAAGCAGCCCGACCCTCTGTGGCCAAAGGACGAGCTGGCTCCTGGCACAGGTCTGCTCCGTCCTCCCCGTGTGGCCTGGCCCCGGGGGTGGGGGTGGGGGCATTCTGCACTCTCCATCCATTCGAAGTAACGCAAACCAGCAGACTTCCCGTCCGTACCCGCACCCCCACCCCCCACCCCCCGCCGCCCCCGGCCAACCTCCTGTTACCTCATCTGCACTAGCATTAATGCTCTTCACATGCTCATTATTCTTTAATGATGCCTGTTTGTAAATAGCAGGACGGGATGCAATTAAACCATGAGAGGCTAAATAAACACACACACTAATTAGGATCTTTACAAGAGATTTTTTTTCATGTATAGACTGAAATTTACCTTTCATTAATCTAACTTAATTGCAATAGTGCACCAATAAAGAGTCAACACAAATTAAGTGCTCTAAATGATTTCTCCATATGAAGGGTGAGCAAGTGATCCTTCCTTTGGGTAACAAGCCCTGTTCTGCAGCAGGCGGGGAAAACATCGCAGCTCTGCACCAGGAGAGGGATTTCGGCAGGAAGACAGGTACTGCGCCATTATCGTGATGTTGGTGCTTCCGAGGCCTGAAGTTAAGGAGGTCAAGGCCATAGGTTCAAACTGCAGCCTCACCCCGCCTTGTGAGTCAACTAGCTTCGCTCGGTTCCATGGTGGCAGACGTCACCCCCTACGTTCGTTGGCTGTCACTGGGTCCGAGAGACATGCAGCAAAGGTTTGGATCAATTGGTTAAAATCTACTCCCACTCCTGGAATAATGATGCCCGGGAACGTTTGCTCTGTGGCAAGGCAGGACACTGTGGATCTTTCTATATGAAAAGGACATCTGGTATTTGCAGAAATAGAGGTTATTGTGCTTTCGTCTTTGATTTCAGAAGGCGTGGGAGATTATATACGTTTGGCACCTAAACTGAAACAGAATATGATGGCCCATCAACATTAGATCTTTTCTGCAGAGGCCTCAGGGCACCTAACAATTTATTCATACGACAAATATTGACTTGAAGCCCTCTAGGCAGCAGGCGCCGGAGCAGGGTCAGGAAACTAGGAAAAATGTCACTCACTCCAGGATTCTTTTTATCTTTTGCAAATGTTGTCCCTCCCTAATCACTGATGCTGAACCACGCATCACTTTCTTTTCCTTGCCAGGTACAGACACGCATGGGCGCACAGAGCCCCCAGCTTCCCCACTGGCACCCTGGCTTGGGACCCACAACTCTGAGAAAAGCCAGGCCCCGAAAGGTCCAGAGTGGCAACGTGGCTGCGGCAACCTCCCTGCAGAAGCGAGACTGGACATCACACTGAGTGACTAAGACAGCCTCAGCTAGGTTCTTCGGTTCCTCCATGAGAAAGAATACTTGGGAAGTTCACCATGACAACATCTCCCAAAGTGTGTTCCCTGCAAAGGGGTCCGCGGTCAAACATGTCGGGGAAACGGTGCATCCCTTCTCCTCCACCTGGAAGATTCGTGGTATGCGCAAGCATATTAAACGTTCTGAAAAGGACTGCACTAAAGTGTGAAATGAATCAAGGGAGACCGCGAAAGCAGACTCAGGTGGCCAGAAGGGAGAGCCGCACTACTCAACGTTAGTCACAGGAAGAATCGTCAATCAGAGACCCCAGCAGAGGCATCGTTACCAGGAGAGCATCGTGATCACAGGCCCAACAGGGAAGGACGGACCCTGCATCTCCCGCGAGAGACATCTCCCGCGAGAGACATCTCCCGCGAGAGACATCTCCCACGAGAGATCCACCACCCCAGCACTCGGCCAGTGAGAAACCGCCGTCACCCTGAACTCCTGCCAATCTCCAGTGAACTTCCGTTCAGGACAGCCTCTCCCAGCGCCCCTCCTCCTTCTCATAAGATAACGCTCCTCTCCGTTCTTCGTTGCACTGACCGGTGGTTTTGCCCCAGCTGGCATGTCCCCAGTTGCAATTCTCCGCTATTCCCGAATAAACCCATTTGTGCTGGTGAAACAACTTTTATTTTGAAAGTTAACAAAAGCAACCTTCTGTCTACCTTTGTTGAACCAGTTAGTGCTTCCTAAACTGATGGCACATGTCAATTTCCTTAAGAGTTAGTATTCCAAGAAATGCACTGTCAGGAAACAAGTAACTCGCCTATTCAACCAGCCACCGGCAAGCCTGGATCCCGTTCCTCCACTGAGACACACACCTTTCCTCCTTCCCTCCCTGGGAGCAGACACAAGACATCGGTGCTGCCCCTCCCCCACGCCCCCCAGAGCCCGGACCCCCCTGGAGCTGGGCTCTCGAGCGGCAGACCGACAGAGCCTCCAAGGATGGAAAACGGCTCCCCGATAGACTGTGGGTAAAAATCCATCAGCTCTAACACATTTAATTACTCCCAGCTCAAGAACTTTCAAAGATTCACTCTGAAATTTATTTTTATGGTTACACGGTAAGTCTCTGAGAATCCGAGTCTTCACACAGCATCACCGACAGCCCTCACTTAATCGCTCTGGTAGATCATATATAAAAACAAAATAGAGCTAAAAAAAAAATCATTCCGTGTTAGTGAACAGATGTCTGGCCCATTTGCAATTAATACGACCCACTTCCATACAATCAGACTGCTTAAAATTCCTGGAACAAGATGTAAAAGTTAAGATGCAAATGTTCCGATTTTAATGAGAATGAATGGAAACTATAAAATCCTCTCTCCCTTTGAGGGAAGGTACAATCTACATATAAGTCTCAACTGCACACTAAATTTATCAACAAAACAATCATTTGATAAAGCCTGTGTGAAAGAAGAAAATAGAACCAGGAAAGTCAGGAGTATATTCAGAAAGCATTTCCTACCCAAATTAAGTGTTGTCAGAACCATCATTCTTTTAAGAAGCTTTAAAGAAAACCTGACTCATTTCAATTTATTTCTGCCAGTTACCTGCATGACCTGGGAACCTCTTGCGTTTCTTTGAACCCCTGGAACCTTTTCACGGGCAGTAGGGGAGAGTGACAGAAAGATCAGGATTTTGAAGTTTCTTGCATCTTGGTTCGAACCCCACCCAGCTCCAGCACTTAATGTGACCTTGAACGAGTTATTTAACCTCCCGGGTCTCAGTGTTCTTATCTGTAAAATGGCATATTGCCCCCCTGCACTGAGGGGTTGGTGTGAAAAATCAATCAGCATTCCTAGACTGAAGGGCCAAACAGAGGAGCACACGGTAGGCACGTTAAATGGCGCAGTGATATTATGTTCACGGCGGTGGCAGGGGCATACGGTTCAAGCGTCACAAGACAAGCCTCACGTCTGATTTTTAGTTCTCCCTGCGTGGAAAGCTTTTCGGTCGGCTCACCCAAATCTCACCCCTTCCTCGATGGTCCAGTTGTGTTGTCTCTCCTGTAGTCTGTGTTTTCACCAGGCAGCAGGGAGTGGGTCTCTCGAGGTGTGAGTCCCACCGAACTCCTTCTAGATCGGATGCCCAACCCCGCTTCACCCCATTAGCTCTGGGTTGAAACTGACATTTCCAACAGGCCCCAGGGGCCCCAGTGATTCTCCGAATATTGGTGAGGTGCCTAACACGGGCAGTGCTCAAGTCCGTCTTTGGTGAATTAAAAACAAAACAAAACAGAACAAAAAAAACTCGAACTCTCCCAGCTCCTCGTTTTCAACCATTCTTTCAACAGCTGTTAACAGGTACCCCTTCTGTGCTAGGCATAGCTCTAAGTCTGGCAAATACGAGTAAGAACAAGAAAGAATTTGGTAACGTTCTGTTTTTCTGGAAGAACTCACGGTGTCGTGGGGGATTTGCTCAAAGGTGAGGGTGGAAGGACGGGGACCAGGCACTGACCCTCCTTTTGCCCCTGTGACTGGCACGAGCTCTGTGGAAACCAGGCACTCGAGTATTGGATGACAACAGTGAACAAAATCAAGACGGTATGGCTTCAAAAGCACAGAACATTCTAGAGAGTTGGTAGTGGTTCAGAAGCGTCCAGAAATGAGAGGCCATGCCGGTTATCAGAAAGAACAAGCACTTTGGAGTCGAAGTGACAGAGGTTAAACCTCAGCTTTGCCACTTGTTTGCTACGTGCCTCTGGCAATTTATCTTGCCTTCCGTTACAGTACCCATCTCAGAAGGTCGCCGTGGGTCCAAAACAGCACATTCATGCGTTTCATAAATGCTTGCCGGGCATTCGGCATGTGCCAGGCACCGTTCTAGGCCCTGAGGGTCTAGCGGTGGCCAAAACAAGGTCTCTGCCTTCACAGAGCTTGTATTCCAGTGGGTGGAGATCAACAATAGGCTAATAAAACAAATACCAACCATGCCACATGTGAAGATGCTATGAAGAAAAATAAAGCAGTGGCAGGGACAGAGTGGCCAGAGGTGGGTACTATTTTAAAACAGTGTGACCAAGGAAGACCTAGGAACCTTCAGGAAATGAAGGAGAGAGCCAGAGGCAGAGGGCACAGTCAGTGCAAAGGCCCTGGGGCAGGGGCAGGGGCAGGCCTGATGTACTCTAGGAGCCATGAGAAGGCCAGTGTGTCTGGAGTGGAATGTGCTGGGGGCAAGTGGTAGGAGATGGGGTCTCAGGTAACATGGGAGAAGGGGGTGGTTTATAGTGGGCCTCAGAGATCCTGGCGAAGAGGTGTCTAAGTACAATGGGAAGCTAGCAGTCTTCTGGGCAGAAGAGAGACACTTCCAAAGTAGCCCTCCGGCTGCGGTGTGCAGAGATTGCAGAGGTGCCAGGGGAGAGGCAGACAGGCCAGTTGGGTGTTGCAATAACCCAGCTGAGAAAGAAGAGGCAGGGGGCAACTCTAAGACTTCTGGGTTGGGCAGCAAGAAGAATGGGGAGGTCACCGAGTGACACAGAGGCCACTGCTCAAGAGCAACTGTGGAAATCAAGGGGAGACGGCAACAGGCAGGTGCGGGGATCCGAGGCTGAAGCCCAGGGAGAGACCCGGACTAAGGGTGTAAACGTGGGCGTCATCCGCTAACAGGACACGTTTACAGCCACGGATGGAGGACGGCATCCAGGCAGTGCGAGGAGACGGAGGAGGGACTCGATCCAAGAACTGAGCCCCGGGACACACGGGTGTTTTGGGAAGAGGAAGAGGAATCTGCAAAGACTGAGAACCCAAAAGCAGGGCGCGGGGGGAGATCCTAAGGGAACAGCAGCTGCTCTCGTGAAAGGTGGAACCCACCGAGCCCCACTCTGCGGTTCTGCTGCACAAGACCTCCGCGCTCTGCGACCGAGGGAGCTGCAGGGATCCGGACGCCCCACAAATAAGCACGGCCGGCAAGCAGTCACCTTAAGAGCAGACACAGAGCCCATCACCGTGGCATTTTCACTAAGAGTAGAAGGCAAGAACGAGGGGAAAGGGAGAAGGTAAGTGTTTTCATTTCATGCTTCCAAAAGGCCCCCACATTACTACACAGGATTTTTGAACAGAAACAAAGGAATCTTCTTATTCACAGTGTTGGTGATCGACAGTCCTCATGGTAGTTACGTCACACCAACACCTGTAAGACCCCGTGACCTTCACCAAACGCGCAGCAGACACGACTGCAGCCGTCCCCACCCGCGCCCCAAGCGTGCTGCCGGGACAGCGTCACAACAGCCCCGCGAGCGGGCACTCTGGGCAGCTCTGGTTTACATGGGCAATGACAGGAGAGTCTCCGGGTGACAACTTCACGTCACACAGCTAGCAGTGGCCCAGCAAGGACGCAGACCCCAGCGAGCTTGCTCCAGAGCCTGTATCCTCACCGCGGTTTACTCACGAGCTGGGTCGACGATGACGACGGTGACGGTGACGACCGCGGCTCTGTTAACTACGTACAGCAAAATCTGCTCAACTAATTTTCACTCAAATTAAGCATCGTGTAATTTGTATAATTAATAATACCATGGGCCGTATTAGCGTAGACTCGTACTCCCCTGTTGAGCCAAATGCCAACGGAAACGGATCGTGTCACTTTTATTAGAATCCAGCAACCGGTTTACCTTGACGCGCAGAGAAAAGGAAAAGATGAACTGGAGGAAAAATCAACTGTGTAGACTGGGATTAGGAAATAAAGTAAAAGGCCAAGATAAACTGCTTTTAACGTCAGCTGAAGATTTAATACAGCTCTGGAAGGTTTCAATTATTTACATGCTTGGTCCACGCAGTGTATATCTGGGCTAATGAGATTCAATTGCTGGGTATAAATCTGAAACAGGACAACCCGATTGTCTAAAGGAAATAGTTGCCTGGGCTCCTGTGTTAATAACTCTTCAAAACAAAGATTATGATTCGGGAAGAGTAGCATCATTTCTGCTTCATGTTATTGACTGCAGCAGGAGCTGAGAGAAATGGCTCCATCTGGTCAAACGCAAACTCTGAGACGAGGTGCAAAGGATTCAAAGAACCTATTGATCAGTATTGTTGTCCTTCTAATAACAAGACCAACAATAATAATTTACATTGTCTCTTTGTCCTGCGACGATTATGAAGCCCCAAGGGAACCCCACCTCTTTGTGAAGTTCCCCACGTCTGGCACTAAGGGCTACGTGACGCCACATAACGATGTGGACACAGAGACGTTAGCGGGTAATTGGCCGGATCACAGCACTTCCCCGTTAGGGTTTCCAGAAGGGCTTTGCGCACATGGTAGGTGATGAGGTAGGTGCTGCAAATACGTTTTGAAGCAAAGGGACCCATTTAAGATCAACCCGCGTATGGTCCTTCAATACAGGCATAAACAGGGCGGAGGAGCACAAAGGAAGAAACCATCTCCGCCTGAAGTAAGGGTGGGCTTCTGGAAAGGTCACATCAGGTCCCAATCATAAAGAAGACACAGCAGGTTTGTCAGAAAGGGCAGGAGGGAGACAAGAACGCCACAGGCAGAGGGAAGAACGGCAAGAGGCACCGAGGCAAAGGGACGTGAAGCATTTGGAGACTGGTTCCCAAGGAGCTTCTGGAAAAGAGGAGGTATGTTCGCTTATCACAGTAAGCGGAGAAGAGCTACGGGCATGTCGCAGCTTGGGGTGAGGGGTACTAAAACTTCTGCACTACTCTGGCCGGTACCATACCAGGAGGAGCCATTGCATCCGAGATGCCAACCGTGCCTCCACTGCGAGCATTGGAGGGCGGGGAGAGTGCCCAGGCAGCGGGGAGACAGGCAGGAGGAGAGCCGGCAAGGTAAACTGAGGCCGGGTGACAGAGACCACACAAGCTTCCCTATGGAGGCAGGCTTTATACACTGCAAGCCAACGAGAAGCCAACAGGGCGTGGCGAGACCTGCCCTCTGGAGCGATCGCTCAGACGTGGAAGATGGAGCGGAGGCACAACATCCAGAAACACGGAGACCGGGAGAACACCTGGACGGCTGTGGCAAGAGTTCCGGCAAGAGTGGGGAGGAGCGGGGGGGTGCGGAGGGCCTGCGGGGAGAGGCCGGGAAGGATGCGTGTGGCATTCTGTGTGTGTGGGGACGGCTCACCGCTGGAGATGACAGTTTGAAGTTATCGTTCCCATGGGATTTGATCAGTAAGCATTTGTCACGAGAATGGAGACGAGCACCGGAACAGAGAGCTGTCAAACTGGGGGCAGAGTGTAAGACAAGCAGTCCGGAAGTCGGGTACCCTGAAAACAGGCCCAACACTTAGCCCTGAAGAAAACCGAAGGAGACAACAAAAAAACCAGTTACGGAAGCCGTGGCACCGTGCGTGCCCGGAACCCACTCTTCACCCTGCCCCACAGAGCTAAGTGCCACCTGTCTGCACCAGGTATTGAGTTCAGAGAATGTATTCAAAATATTTTTAAGGTAAAATCCAACTCCAAAGGACTTCACGAATAGCCTTCTCCCACATTTCAAGTCACTACTGTAAATGCCAGCCTCGTGAGATACACCTGTCAGAGCTGATGGAACATGCCTCCCAATATCTGGGGGACAAATGCAACTGAAATGTGCCGAAGGAAGGAAGCTGTCGATCTGAATTACAGGGGCTTTAAAGGGAATTCGCCAGAAACGGCAGACTCCCGGCATACTGGCGTTTTGGGGTGCGGTTCTAGGGCGCCTCACTGGGCTTTCACTAATTTAGACTAAGTATTTTTAGGGAATCCTAGGGAAACTACCAAACGAAACGCCCATTCAAATGACAGATGTAAGCGCGCCATTGCCTCTGGGAACAACTATGTTGGAGTAATAGCTAAAGAAACTAGAGATAGAACATACATCTAGTAAATGGTATTTTCGAACAAGGAGAGAGAAAGAAAGGAAGGAAGGGAGGGAGAGAGCAAACAGTATAAACTGCTCCTTGAAATTAGTCCTAAAAAACATGCTCGTGTCAGAAAATAAAAACCACGTAACTCAAAAAAGTGTTTCTGAAGATTTGGTCGTCAGAAAACGGGAAACCGGATTTAAACACCCAAGTATTTTTTTTTAAGCCGCTCTGCTCTCGTGCCTGAAAGTATCAAATCCATCCGCCTCTTTTACATGGCCCGCATCACTAACACGGTCCCTCTAAGGCTGCACGTTAACCTGGAAGCTACCGGAAACTCACCTGGAAGTGGAGTACAAACGTTAAGATGCAGTGAATACAAAACGAGAGGGAGAAGAAGCTGGTGACCAGGCAGCCTAAAGAGAAAGGACTCAGAGCTCCAGCTGGGGTCTGAGACCAGGGTAATTAGCCTCCCTTAGGCACCAGGCGCCCTTCCGCCCTTCCTCCCTTCCTTCCTCCCTTCCTTCCTCCCTCCCTTCCTTCCTTCCTTTTTTTTTTATGTTTATTTATTTTTGAGAGAGAGAGCACCCGCAGGGGAGGGGAAGAGAGAGTGGGAGACACAGGGTCTGAAGCGGGCTTTGCGCTGACATCAGTGAGCCCGATGCAGGGCTCGAACGCATGAACCACGAGTGCATGGCGGGAGCCAAAGTCGACACTCGACCAACTGAGCCACCCAGGTGCCCCAGGAGCCCTTTCTAATGGAAGCCACAGTCCCCCTCTCTCAGGAAGGGGCACAGAAGTAAGTGCAGCCACACACGAAAACTGCAGAGATTTCCGGAAGCCTAGCCATCACCTCCCAGGGCGTCACGGACCAAGGTTAGGACCCCTGCAGTTAAAGCAACAGCTAATTAATTATAGCAGATGAAACAGGAACAGGACAGGGAGCTCCCACAAAACGACATCTGTATGTTTTAACGGAAGATGGTGTCTATACCGAACTTAAGATCCCACGCTTTCAGAGCCAAAGCCAAGCATATTTAGCAGAAGCCCTACAGACACTTTGCCTAAGAAACCAAGTGGGTCCAGAAAAATTACCAAGGCCACCACCCCACCCCCCCTCCCATGCCCCAACATCGTTTCCTGTTCCTGGCGCGCTGAGTCCCGAGTTCATCTCTGGCGGTGGTGGGGGGGTGGGGGAGGGGCTGGGGACTGCAAGGGTAAGTGTCCCCGGAGCAGGCAGGCACAGCACAGTCATGGCGTTTGGGGCAGCTGCAGGTAACTTCTCAAAGATGAATGAACATCTGGACACTTGAGTCAGACAGACTAGGGTCCCACCTCCACTCTGCCACTGAAGATCTGGGTTTCTCTTCCGGTGTGCCCTGAGCCGCCCAGCTCCCGGGGTCCCGACCAGGGCTGCGTGAGGTGGCGCATGGAAGGAAGGGAGCTTGGGCCTGGCACAGAGAATGCGCCTAGTAAATGAGGCAATCTCCTTAAGAAATATTTCTAGTATCAGGACAGCCTCTCTGTACCCAGGGAGTTCTATCCCGGAAAGGACAGTGTTTCTTTTATAAATTTGAATCCTAGAGTAATGCAGACTTACAATAAGTGCTTATTATGTGAAACAGTAACACAGTTCTAAAAGTCAAAAACCATACAAAAGGTGACACCCAGAGGCACGTCACCTCTCCCCACGCACCCCCCCCCCCAGTGCCTTGCTGCAGGTGGAGCCTTCCTGTGCGTCTCCCCTTAGAGACAAGCAGATGATGGTTACTTTATATGCTCCTTTCTTACAAACAAGGAAACAGATTAAGAATACTCTCGCACTTTGCTTTTTTGCTCCTAACAACATGCCCTAGAAATCGCGTCGTAGGAGCCACAGAGGTCTTTCTTGTTCCTTCTCAAAGATGGAGACAGAAATGGTGTGGCTCCATGGTGTGGCCATATCACAGTTTACTCGGCCACTCTGCTCTGCCCAGGTTATTTCCAGTGTTTTGCAATTGCAAACAGGCTGCAATTAAGGCGTCTGCGGACATGTGCGCTCACACTGTAGGAGGTGTGTGTTGCGGGTATATTCCTGGGGCAGTGCCGCTGGGTCAGAAGGTGCATGTACACACGGCTTTATGAGACGTGGCCGAAGTCCCTCCGAAAGGGCTGTGCCACTCTGCACTCCCGCCAGCAGGGTACGATGGTTGTGTGTTTCCTTACGGGCTCACCAATGTGAGAATGTGTTGTTACGCTTTCTAACTCCTGCAGATCTGGAAGTGGGACTTGGTGCCTCCGAGTGGTTTTGATTTGCATGTCTCGAATTACCGCTAAGGTTGAACATCTTTTCATATGTTTAAGTACCATTTTTATATCTTTTTGGTGGGGGGGGGCATGAATTGTCTTTTGTTCCCCTTTATTTTCTTTATTTTTGGTCTTTTTTCCCTTTAAGATTTAAAAAATGACCTTAGAAGGGCACCTGGGTGGCTCTGTCGGCTAAGTGTCCAACTCTTGATTTTGGCTCAGGCGATGATCTTAAAGTTTGGGAGTTCAAGCCCCAGGCTGGGCTCCATGCTGATAGCACGGAGCCTGCTTGGGATTCTCTCTCACCCTCTCTCTCCGCCATTCCCCCTGCTCACGTGCCTGCTCTCTTTCAAAATAAATACTTAAAAATAAAAATAAAAATAAACATAAAAATTACCTTAAGGATATTAGGTCTGTATCTGTGATATATGTTGCAAATATTTTCTCCCAGACTATCAGTTGCCTTCTGACTTTATTATGGTGTTTTTGGCCACCTACAAGTTTTTCCCTTTTTATGAACAAGGCCCTATCAACTTGAGATGCCACCTTTATCATATGCTAAATGTACTAAATCTTCATATGTACTTGAGTCTACTTCAAGCCTATCTTATTCTACTAGCCTGATTGTCTACCTATAAGCCAATACCACACAGTTTCAGTTACAGAAGCTTTAGAGTATGTTTCAATGCCCGACAGACCAGTTTTTTTGTTCTGTTTTGGGTTTTCTGGCGTCTTCCTACCCTTTCTTACATGTTTCTTTTCCATATGAACTTTAATATCAACCGAAAAAAAAATCTTTTAATGATTGCATTCAATTCATTCACATTTATTGTTATGACGGATACATATGGACTCAACTTGGTCACACGGTTGAATAGTTATCACGGGTGCTATATTTTCAATGCTTCTTTCTCTGAGCGATGTTTTGTTGGCTCACTCAGTTATTGATTGACTCACTGTATTCAGGAAGGCTTGTATTTTTGTTCTCTTACCTTTGTACTTATCCATTTTAATGCCTTTAGACTCCCATTTTCTTAGATAGCATTTTAGTATCTCGTTTGTCAATTTTTAATGGGGTCTTTTCATGTTCATCTATCACACACACAAATACAGTCCTGCATCGACAACTGAACACATCACATGCTCACTGTCGGTCCTTCGGCTCAGGCTCCCCAGCTCAGCTCTTGGTTGGATGAAGCTCACCCTCCGGTAGATTCCACAGGATAGGCTGGCAGGTACAGAATTCTCATATGTTCAAATGGTTCTTCCTGGCTTCACTACTTAAAAGACACATGTATCCTTCATTCACACTTTGAAAATGCCGCTCCATGACCGCCTTGCTTTATATATTGTTTTGGAGACATCTGATGCCAGTCTAATTCTTTTGCCTTGTAAGTTACTGGATTTTTTTGTTTGTTTTTTTGCTTGGAAGCTTTGAGGATTTTTTTCTCTATCTTTGAAGTCTGATAGCATTACTAGAATGTTTCTTAGACTTGATTGTTGCTGGTCAATTTCCCAAGTGTCCAGAGAGCCCTTTCAATGTGCACATTCAGCCCTTCTTTAAGTTAAAATTTTTCTAACAGTCTTCCATATTAAGACTATTTGTTCCATTCTTTCATTTCTCTTCTCCACAGACTAATTACATACATGTTGTTTCTTTGCCTCTGTCTGGCTTCAACCACTTTCCCTCTGACCCTTTCTTACTTCTTTGTCTTAGTTTCATTCTCTCGGTTTCCCCACCTTTCTTCAATGTTCTCTAGCAAATTTCATTTGAGTATCTTTGTCCTTGAATATCTTGAAATTTAGTCTTAATTTCTGAGACAGTTTTATCATCTTCCAAGTTTTCCAGAGTATAATAAATCCTTTTCATTCCTTCATAACCTTTTCATTTCACTTCTGTTCTTAATTTCTGAATTTCTGATTCAAGGACTTTCAAAAAAGTCTCCCCAAATGCTTGGGGAGTACCGTGTTAGACAGTTTTCTTCTGCTTTGTGGTGTTTGTTTCCTTGATGGGGGGCCTGGGGGCGTGTCTTCAGTTGAGGTGTTTGTTCATTGAACATTTTCTTACGAAAAATTTCAAATATCTAAATAGTCAGAAGAACTGTGGAGTGAACATCCATATTCCCACGAGCTAGGTTCTGGGATCGTTACCACTTTGTTCTGCCTGCTGTATCACACATCCATCTATCTCTCCACTTACCATCTTCTTTTGTTTTTTTTATTAAAAAACATTTTTTTTAACGTTTATTCACCTTTGAGACAGAGACAGAGCATGAATGGGGGAGGGTCAGAGAGAGAGGGAGACACAGAATCCGAGGCAGGCTCCAGGCTCCGAGCTGTCAGCACAGAGCCCGACGTGGGGCTTGAACTCACAGACCGTGAGATCGTGACCTGAGCCGAAGTTGGACGCTTAACTGACTGAGCCACCCAGGTGCCCCCCATCTTATTTTCTTGATGCATCTGAAAGTTGCAGTCGTTAGTAATCAACCCTAAACACTTAGGCAAGCATATCCTTAAGGAGAGTTTAATATTTATTTAAAAGAAATTTTTCTGAGGGGCACCCGGGTGGCTCGGTCAGTTAAGTGTCTGACTTTTGATTTTGGCTCAGGTCATGATCTCACGGTTTGTGGGTTCGAGCCCCTCACTGGGCTCTGTGCTGACAGCGCTGGGATTCTCGTTCTGCCCTTCCCCGGCTCATATTCTCTCTCTCAGAATAATAAACATTAAAAAAATAATGAAATCAAAATTCTGAGGCAAAATCTGCCTGTAATAAAATTGCATACACCTTTGTGGACCACTCTCTGTATTTTGAAAAGTGTGAATGGCCACCGTAAACCACATCTCTATCAGATTACAGAGCACCTGTGCCACCACAGAATGTTCCTTCATGCCCTTCCCAGTCAATGCCTGCCCCATCCCTCCCAGGGCAAATCCTATTCTGATTCTGTCCACCTTAGTCTTAGCCTGTTCTATAACTTCATATAATGCAACCATAAGAGAACCATATGTTCTCTTCCGTGCGAGGCCATCCACGATCTTCCTGGTTGTGAGCAGGTTCAGACACAAAGAGGGATTGCTTGGTAGCCACCCAGATTAAAAAGCCATCAAGATTTTGCCACACCTGCTTTATCTATCCCTCCTCTTTCTCTGCTGCAGTATTTTAGAGCATACCTCGTATATCACGCCATGTCAGCTCTAAATACATCGGCATCCACCTTGGAAAACCACGCCTTTTGTTTCCGGACCACGAGCTCGGCATCATACCTAACAAAATTACCCCACATTCCTTGGTATCATTTGAAATTTAGACCATCTTCAGATCGTTGGGATTGCTTCAAAAACTGTTTTGCCGCTGGTCTGTTCGAATCGGGATCCAAACGGGGTCCACATTCTGCATTTTGCTCTAAAGACTTTAACCACTCCATCCTCCCTGTTGGTCCCCGTCACTGACTTTGTTGAAGAAACACAACTCACTGCCCTGTAGAATGTCCTGCACGCCTTTGCCTTGTGCTTTTTGCCTTTTTATTTTTTTTAAACCTCAAAGTTTTCTATCGCTGATAGACTTCCATTCATGTCACTGCCATTGCAACAAATATTTTTGGAACCACCTTTCTGAGATTTAGTTTGAGATACTGTTTTTGAATATGCTTAATAACTGAATGTACTTCAAGTAGTGGCTCTCAAACATTTTGGTCTCAGGACTTCTCTCTACACTCTTGAAAATTATTTGCGGACGCCATGGAACTTCTGTTTCTGTGAGCTACAGTTACCAATATTTACCATATTAAAAATAAAACAAATGATTAAAGACTACCAGAGCTGGGACACGCGGGTGGCTCAGCCAAGTTAAACCGACAAGTCTGACTCCTGATTTCGGCTCGGGTCACGAACTCACGGTTTGTGAGCTCGAGCCCCACATCGGGCTCCACGCGGACAGCGTGGAGCCTGCTTGGGATTCTCTGTCTCCCCTTCTCTCTGCCCCCCCCCCCCCCGCTCACTCTCTATCTCTTGCTCCCTCTCAAAATAAATAAATAAATAAATAAATAAATAAACAAACAAACATTAAAAAATTATATCCATAAAAAATACAGACTATTGGAGCCAATCAATTGGGTGTCAGCATGACGACATCATCTTACGTTGTAGAGGTTCTGGAAAACTCCACCGGGAATGTGTGAATAAACAAGTAAAACAGGTGAGCAATGTCTCAGTATTGCCATAAAAACAGTTTGGGCGTTGCAGACCTCCTGAAAGGGTCTCTAGGACCCTTGTGGCTAAACCATAATTTGAGACCAGCTGCCACAAAAGAATGGATCTGATTTTTGGAGACAAACATCTTTTGGAACCAGGTTTGGTAAAGCAATTTTGATGTCTCCAAAATGAAGAACTATAAAAACAGATTTTTCTTGTAAGTCTTATAAAATGGCATTTAAAAAAAACCACAAGCATTTAACAAAGAATTCCAGTAATATTCTATGCTGTGACAAAAATGTGAAAACACGGGCAGAGTTCCCTAAACCGACCGTTGTCGCATCACAGACTTTAGCTCCAGATGGTCTTCAGACATCTCCAAGGTCAACCAAGGTCATGATCTAAGTCTTCGCACGTCTGGAAAAAATCTGTGTTGCTCCTTTGGAATTCCTGGAGGGGTGTCAATCAGCACAGCCATTCAGGAAAACGCTTTGGCGCTTCCATGGGCAGTCACACGTCCGCACGCCCTACACCGGGCTTTCTCGGCTTTGACACTTTTCATTTGGGGCTGGACGGCCCCCCTTTGAGGTGGGGGGCTGTCCTGTTCGCTGGAAGACGTCTAGCATCAGGTCAGGGCTCTACCCACAGGATGCCAGTCACACCCATCCCCTGAACTTGTGACCGTTAAAAATGTTTCTAGACTTTTCCAAATGTCCCTTGGGAGGCAAAAGTCACTCTGAGAACCACTGCCCTAAACCGAGCATTCAGCTCCTAGGAGTAGCTCCGGGAAAAGCTTGGGCCCGTGGGTCCCAAGGAACATGAACAAGAATTGCAGAACAGAGACTGTTCAGGGTACAAACACAAAAACCAGAAGCGCATCAGTGACCACTGATCGAAAAATGGTTAACTAAATTAGTATACTTTCATATAATGGAATATTTCATATTAGCAAAATGAATAAGCTATAGCTAAACCAACAATTTGAATCAAATTAAGTAAAAAAAAAAAATTAAGTCCCTGCAGACAACATATGATATCTTTTAAAAATAATTAAGTACAACAGGCCACATTAAAGAGTACACTAAGAATACACAGTACATGTTAAAGCTTCCCTCATAGAAGGCCAGGGAAGAGAATAATAAACAGGGGAGAGACAAGAGTTCCTTACAGGGCAGGGGACGGGAGGAGATACTCACAGGGTGTAGAGATTGCAGATAAATTCTAGCTCTGGGGCTGGGTGGTGGGTTCACACATTAAAGAGATACGAAGGGGCCACGCCTGGATCAACAATGACAGTGTGGCATGAATCAAGGATTGTGATCAATTCAGTTTTGGACACCTAACGTTAAAGTAAAACTTAAAAGATCCCAGTCCCCCGCACAGTCTGTGAGTCTGGTCTACCGCTCCTGTGGTCTCACCTCCTCTGCGGGCGCCCAGCCCTCCGGGCATCCCAGCCTCCGTGGTTTTATCTGAACACACCCACTGTCATCCAGCTAGGGTCTTTGGTACCTGTGCCGCCTCTCCCGGACCCGGCTCAGCACGTCACCCCACTTCCTGCAGGTGTCTACTCACAGAGGCTTCCTGACCCCCAGCCCCACTCCTATGGCACCTCTGTTTCTCTCCAGCCCTGTTCCGCTTCTTTCCCCCTCAGCCCGATCGCCATCTGCCATCAGATTACACAACAACTGGCTGGTGTCCCATCCATTTTCCGTTCTCAACACAGGCTCCGTGAGTGCGGGGACTTGGGTCGGTGCCGAACAGCACCCCCAACCATGTCTTTCTCTCCTGGTGCTCTGAGTATTTACTGAATAAGTGAATGGATGCTTTAGCAACCTAGCTCATAAAACAGTGTGATGCCAAAGCTGGGACTTACCGAACAGCCCGCCTTCACTGGAACTCCAAGGGCTCCACGGGTTGAATAGTTTCTCAAAACAGTGCTGCACAGATTACCTGAGGCTTGGGTGGGGCACCTGTGAAATGAGGTTCTTGGGCTCTATCCCGGAGCTGCAGAATCAGAATTTCTGTGCTGCCAGGGATGTGCACTTCTCCCAAAGTATACTGGTGATTCCTGGGCTGACAAAAGTCTGAGGACTACTGAACCCAGTGGAGACGACAAAGCCCAGGGGACGTAAGCAGTTTAGCTGTTCAACAGTCTTTCCTACCGCAAGAGCTTCTGCTAGAGCAAAATGATATAATCTGCCTGAATGGTTTAAAAAAGATGTGTTGTTCAGGGGCACCTGGGTGGCTCAGTCGGTTAAACGTCTAACTCGGCTCGGGTCATGATCTCACAGTCCATGAGTTCGAGCCCTGCCTTGGGCTCTGTGCTGACAGCTCGGAGCCTGGAGCCTGCTTTGGATTCTGTGTCTCCCTCTCTCTCTGCTCCTCCCCCACTCATGCTCTGTCTCTCTCTCTCTCAAAAATAAATAAACATTTAAAAAAAATTTTTTTAATAAAAAAGTAAATAAATAAAAAGATGTGTCGTTCAAATGCAAGGCACGAATATGTTAAAAAATTAAAGGTTAGTTAACATGTGTATTTAGAAAGATTGATAAATGAGTCTCATCTCTTGTAAATCGTACACTGTAAATAGTTACTTACAAAATAATCAAGGTATATTTCAAATATCATGGTTGAGGTTTCATCTTTTTCTTCTTTTCTACGTTTGTATACCTAGCGGATCAGTCAAAAATTGTAGATTAATATTTTAAATGCCAAAAGAAGCCAGCTGCTTGTTCTAGTCTCTGACTCAGTTAAGCTCTTACAATATTTTGACTGTTTGAAGAAAATTAATAATGGGATGTTAGGTGGTAGATTAACTGAAACTAAATATCAACACAGCTAGATTTATTTTTGGATGGCTGAGCTCATCCCTTCAAAGAACGGAAACAGGATTTATTATATCATGAGTTATGAACTTACACAACACCAAAACGGCCCCCTCCACCCCCCAACAGAGCAGAGAGCCAGCCACAGCATATTTAAAGATTATGTAAGAGGCTGAGAGTTTATGTTTCCCATCAGCTAGGACTTGGCATTTACAGGATACAGTCAATTACCTAAGGCTCACGAAGACGCCAGAAGTTAAGACAATAATTGGAGTCAAACTAGTACCAATGCTCACTGCTTCTCCCTTGAGTAGAAGGTCCCCCCCTGCAGCCAATGCAAGCAAACGGATACATACAGAAAAGAAAGATGCTTTTATTGGTCACTCACGCATCTATTCAGCAAACACTCCCCGAGCACCTCACCTGTCCTGCCTTCCCTCCTCCAGCCCCACCTGATATGCACGCACTACCTGGGGGTCCACACGTGTGACTGGGTATGTCGAACACAGTGCCCAGGCGGAAGGCGATCGCTCCTGACGTTTCTGATGGGCTCTAGAGCCCCGATGCTTCCAGCCAACACAAAAAGGCTGGTTTCACTTCTGATGTGCCAAATTGACCCCAATCACCTGAAAAAGTACCAATCCTATACTCTCCGGTTTCTCTTTTCCCCTTCTAGACTGTGAAGAAAACTTGATGATAGACCGTGGCTCCCCATTACAGATCTCTGTACATCTCAGGCACTTGGCTGCCTTTTAGCAGTGAATGCTTGGTGAAGGGGAAAACCCAAACGGGATCACCACACCTGCCTTTTGTTCACAGAATCCCCTGGAGTTCAATGACTTTATGCCGTTTTCCTGTGCGTGTGCACAAAAATATCGCCACCGCGCCCTGCCCCTCCCTCCCCCCCCCCACCCCATACTCACACACCCAAACCGGAAGAGATCTGTAACAACAAGATTGGCACAACAGGAAATCATGGAAGAGAGGCCATTTAACTGGAGCTGTTCCTGGACCCCACCTTGTACGCCAGTGTGGGCACCGTGCCGCTGCGCTTACGACTCAAGTGGCCCTGAGGACAGAGCTGTCTGCTCTACTGCTCTCAGTGCTCCCCTTCCTCCTCCAGACAGTGGCCAGCACTGGCTCCAGAGCTTGGGTTCAACATCCACATTTATAATGCTCAGGCGACTATTGTTTAGAAAGCACCACTGGAAACAACCCAAACACACACAGAGAGAAAGAATACAGCATACATAGTCACAGAAGGGACTGCTACCTAGCAATGAAGATGGTCAAACTACCAGATCCGACCACCAACATGGATACGTCTCAGAAACCACACACACACACACACACACACACACAGGAAAGGAATACACAGTATGACGCTATTTTTATAAAGTTCAGAATGCTTTAACCAAACTAATTTGTACATTAGCTAGGAATGCATGCCCACATGGTAAACTGCATTTAAAAAGGAAGAGAAGAGGAGGATTACCAGGACAGTGGTGACTCTGGATGGAGAGGCAGGGACTGGGGAGGGGCACACACTGGTGAGGCTGTGCTTCTTAAACCGACTGGGGAGCGCTTGGGCTTATCCCTACGCTTTAGAACTGGCATACACGTTACACACATTCGTTTGTATCTATCAAATTACAGCATAAAAAACCTTTCAGAAGAAATGATCAGCTCAACGCCTGGCGACCCAAACCTTTCCTGCCACCATCAGGAGCTATAAGCGACGGGAGGAGAAAGGCACCCGGAGACTTGGGAGTGGCGTCCTGGCTGTGGGGTCCAGGAGAACCTCCTGTCCCCGGCTTTCTCACTTGTGACAAGAAAACCAAGTGGACACTGACCTTCCCGGCCCTGCCTCTCTCTCCCTGGGGAATCATCGCCTCCGGCCCGCGCAGTTCCCTGGGGTCATCACGGGAGGGGGAGCGACCGCAGGGAAGCCTGGCCGGAGTGCTCGCCCAGGGTGCAGGAGCACAGGCATGGGATGGAAGGCTGGGGACACTGAAGCATCTGGGCCAGAGGGTCCTCAGAGGACCATCATCCTGCTCTGGACACCCCCGGGACGCCCTGGTGTCTGTCCCTCCTGGCAGAGCAGCTCTACCTTCGCGTGTGGGAGCATCCGGCATCATTAGAAAGCAAACAAAACCAAAAACGAACCCTTTTCTTGCTTGAGGGAATCAGAGCGGGTTTCTGTCGACTGCACTCAAGGAAGTCTGGCCGACTCAGGAGGACATGTCATTTTATTCAAAGGCACCAGGGCATTTTGGGCCTTGGCCGAGGTAGGGAAGAGGAGAGGTCAGCAGAGACAGCTCGCGTGCGTCCTGTTCACCGGCCGAGAGCATCTTGCCCTGTCAGCCTCGCTCACCTCCCAAAGCTTTCCAGCACAAGCTGTACATCAGATGCATACACCCCATTCCAGACGAATCTCCAGGAAAACCACACTTTCAACTCTCGCCTGGCCCTCCTGCCCACGGTGCAGGTCCCACGCGTTCTCTGCAGAAGACACAGGAGCGGCTGAACGGCAAGGGCACTGGAGGAGCCGCCGGTCTCGCTCCTGTGCCAGGTGAGAACCCCCTTCGTCTCAGAGGGGGCGTCTGTGCAGCAGCAGCAAATGGCCTGGAGGCCTGCAATCTAATAAAACGCCATCGTGTAAAAGTAAAAACCAAATGAGACAATTAGGTTAAAAGTGTGACTTGCCACCCAGCAATGGGATTCCGAATCACATCTCTCACTGCCCTTCCTATCAAGACGCACCGCCTTCTGTGAATTCCTGCGTCACCTCGGGAAGGTAACAGCTAGCTGGCTGGATGCGTGTCGTACTCCGAATGAGCCACGCCTGGGGATAAAAATGTGCACATAAAACAGGGTGTAAAACGGGGTTCTTCCCCTGAACCGAGCCCCTAACTCTCTCATCGGCCTGTTAAAACAGCAGCCCCATGGGAAAGGAGATGGGGCTGACGGGTCATTGGAAATAAAAGCCGCTTTCTCGGGTGGAAGTAACTCTAATATCCTAGGCTTGTTTACCTGTGATCCTGTTCTCTCTGTCCATCCCCCTCGATGCCAAATCCCTGCCTCCATCATGAAATGAAAGCTCAATGGCCCAGAGATAATTTGAACAAACCTATTTCACTGGGGACATTCTCATTTTTATCTTCATTAACTCCGTGGTCCCTGTCAAGTATGCTGAAAGCAGGATTTATGCTTTCGCTGCTGGGTGGAGAGGATCCTAAAATTTAGACAATTTGTACATTTAACTGAGGCAGAAGATATTACAGGTTTTGTAGACAGATACAAACTGTTTTCTTTTTCTAGTAAAAGAAAACCGTTATCACCTCAATCACTGTATTTTTTAACTGAAAGAATTTTATAGTACGATACCCTGGTGAAGTTCACTAATTTTTTCTCACAAACGAAACAACATACATTTATTTCATAAGCCCACATCTCTTAAGAGAAAAAAACACGCGCGCGCACATACACACACACGCACACGCGCACACACAGTAAGCCTATTCTCAGGTGAATGGCTAGAGTGAACAGTGGCTCATCCTGGGTGACTGGCTCTTTATAAAAATCTGCAAAAGTCAGAAATGCTAACGTATGGGGAGTTCACACGAGGCCCCAGAGCAGCAGCAACTGACAAGACACGAAAAACACTCTATCCTGAATCCCATCTCCCTGATGCCCACAGAACACCATCACTCTGATTCAATTAATTCTACTTTTTTTTTTAAATGTTGATTTATTTACTTTAGAGAAACAGAGAGAGGGAGAGAGAATGAGCAGGGGAGGGGCAGAGAGAGAGGATCCCGAGCAGACTCCTCGCTCAGCACAGAGCTGGACAGCGGGCTCGATCTCCTGACTGTGGGATCGTGACCTGAGCCGAAATCAAGAGTCGGACGCTCAGCCGACTGAGCCACCCAGGTGCCCCAATTCTGCTTTCTGTAAAATATGGTGGCTCCTCAAAACCTGTGTTCAGAGAAGTGTTCTTCAAGCACCCGTCATCACACAGACGATTAGGAGAGCTCCACATCACTGAGGTCTCTGTCTTTCTAATTAAATACAATTCAGCATTTGTGTTCTGTTCTATTTCCCGAGCACACGGGTCTTTGGTGAATTCAAGAGGAACAAACATCGGTGGTGCAGTTATGAGGCATACGTGCTCAGAGCAACTCGAAACCAGAAACGCCCAAATTAGAATCATCAGCGGTAAGGTCTCAGAACACATCTTTCAAATACATAATGGATTTTATAGGTGATTTTTCCACAGAACCTGGTTCTGTTTTAAGGTGGTGTTTTCCTGAGCAGGCTCCAATAGCTGGGCATATCTCTGGTCTTTGGACAACGTGAAACAGATTCACCAAAACATCATGGACTGACTCACAGGTGACATGGTCCTTCAGGATATTTCCTCTCTGGTGAATACTTAGATGGGCTCTGCAATTTCATTCAAAAGCAAAGTTTCAATGTGCAAAATTTCTAAACTGCAGAATGCCAGTGAACGGAGATACGCCATTCACCGTCAAACTGGGATTTAACCTCCATTTTCTAGATCCTACGACACAGAACCAAAGACCTAACCTTGAGGCCAGTCTTCTTCTACGTGGCCCTACGGATAGGTCCGATAGAACTTACCAGAAGCATTGCTGATGTTCCATTGGGCCTGGATAAGTGGATGGACATTTCAGGAAACATCCTGTCGATGCGGCTGATCACATCATCAACGTACCTACGTGGGAAAAAGAAGTGCACACGTATGAACCGGAAACTCAGTCAAAGAAACGCACGTCTACGAGGTACTAGAGACTTCTCGCTTCCATTTGCTAATCAGTGCAATAGAGTCAAGGAGGCAAATGGCATTTACAAGTTCTTTTTACAAAAAGTACTGCTCCCTTGTTCCTCCTCGTGCCTTTCAGGGCCAACCAGTTCTCAGTGAATTCTTCTGGCATTTACCTCTGTATTTCCACAGGACACGTTTTTAATGCCAGTTCTGGCTTTTTCATTTCATTTTTTTTTTAAGTTTTTTTAAAATTCTAGTTAGTTAACGTACGGTATAATGTTCGTTTCGGGTGTACAATATAGCGATTCGACACGTCCATGCATCACCCAGTGCTCATCACGACAAGTGCGCTCCCTAATCCCCGCCACCTGTTTAACCCATCCCCCCACCCAGCCTCCCCACTGGTCACTATCCGTTTGTTCGCTACAGAGTTAAGGGTCTGTTTCTTGGTTTGCCTCTCACTCTTTTCTTCTTTTTGAACCCCCTTTGCTCATTTGTTTTGTTTCTTAAATTCCACATGAGTGAAATCATATAATATTTGTCTTTCTCTGACTGATTTATTTCACTCAGCAGAATACTCTCCAGCTCCATCCATGTCATTGCAAATGGCAAGATTTCATTCTTTTTATGGCTGGGTAATATTCCACTGTGTATGTATATACACCACTTATATAACTTATTCTTAATCCACTCATCAACTGAGAGACACTCAGGCTGTTTCCATCATTGGGCTACTGTAAATACTGCTGCTATAAACATTGGGAGGCATGTATCCCTTTGAATTAGCACTACTGTATTTTTTTTTTAATTTTTTTTTTCAATGTTTATTTATTTTTGGGACAGAGAGAGACAGAGCATGAACGGGGGAGGGGCAGAGAGAGAGAGAGACACAGAATCGGAAACAGGCTCCAGGCTCTGAGCCATCAGCCCAGAGCCTGACGCGGGGCTCGAACTCACGGACCGCGAGATCGTGACCTGGCTGAAGTCGGACGCTTAACCGACTGCACCACCCAGGCGCCCCGCACTACTGTATTCTTTAGGTAAATACCCAGTAGTGCGATTGCTGGATCATCGGGTAGTTCTGTATTTAATTTTTTGAGCTGCCTCCATACCGTTTTCCACAGTGTCTCCACCAGTTTGCATTTCCATTAACAGTGCAAGACGGTTCCCCTTTCTCCACATCCTCGCCAAACTTGTTGTTTCTTGTCTTGTTGATTTTAACCATTCTGACAGGTGCGAGGGGGATACCGCACTGATTTGCATTTCTCTGATGATAAGTCATGTTGAGCATGTTTTCGTGTGTCTGTTGGCCACCTGTAAGTCTTCTTTGGAAAAATGTCTATTTATGCCTTCTGCCCATTTTTAAATTGGATTATTCCTTTTTGAAGTGTTGAGTTTTGTAAGTTCTTTGTAGATTTTGGATACTAACCCTTTATCAGATATGTCATTTGCAAATATCTTCTCCCATTCTGCCTTTCGGTTTTGTTGATTTTTTTTTTTTTCACTGTGCAGAAGCTCGCTATTTTGATGTAGTCCCAATAGTTTATTCTTGCTTTCCTTTGCTTCAGGAGGCCTATCTAGAAAAAAGTTGTTATGGCCAATGTCAGAGAAGTTACTGACTGCTTTCTTCAAGGACGTTTATGGTTTCAGGTCTCACATTTAGGTCTTTAATCCATTTTGAATTTATTTTTGTGTACGGTGAAAGAGAACGGTCCAGTTTCATTCTTTTGAATGTGGCTGTCCAGTTTTCCCAACACCATTTGTGGAAGAGACTCTTTCCTACTGGGTATTTTTTCCTGCTCTGTCGAAGACTGATTATATAGTTACAGGTTCATTTCTGGATTCCTACGCTGTCCCACTGGTCTGCATGCCTAGTTTTGTACCAGCACCATACTGTTCTGATGACTAATGCTCCGTAATATGACTTGAAGTCTGCAATTGTGATGTTTCCAGCTTTGCTTTTCTTTTTCAAGATTGCTTTGGCTCTTTGGGGTCTTTTGTGTTTCCAGACAAAGTTTAGGATTGTTGGTTCTACTTCTGTGAGAAACGCTGCCGGTATTTTGATAGGGGATTGATTAAATGTGGACCGTTTGGGGTAGTACGGACATTCTTTTTTTTTTTTTTTTTTTTAATTTTTTTTTTCAACGTTTTTTTTTTAATTTATTTCTGGGACAGAGAGAGACAGAGCATGAACGGGGGAGGGGCAGAGAGAGAGGGAGACACAGAATCGGAAACAGGCTCCAGGCTCCGAGCCATCAGCCCAGAGCCTGACGCGGGGCTCGAACTCACGGACCGCGAGATCGTGACCTGGCTGAAGTTGGACGCTTAACCGACTGCGCCACCCAGGCGCCCCTAGTACGGACATTCTAACAATATCTGTCCTTCCAGTCCATGAGCATGGAATGTCTTTCCATTTCTTTGTGTCCTCCTCAATTTCTTTCATCATTGGCTTGTAGTTTTCAGAGTCTAAGCTTTCACCTCTTTGGTCATCTTCACTCCCAGGTATCTTACTCTCTCTGGTGCAATTGTGAATGGGACTGAATCCTTAATTTCTCTTTCTGCTGCTCTGTTATTGGTGTACTGAAGTTCAACAGATTTCTGTACGCTGACTTTGTATCTTGAGACTTTACTAATTTATCAGTTCTAGCAGTTTTTTTGGTGGTCTTTTGGGATTTCTATATACAGTATCATGTCATCTGCAAATAGTGAAAGTTTTTTCTTCCTTGCCAACCTGGATGCCTTTTATTTATGTTGCCTGATTGCTGTGGCTAGGATGCGTTTTCATTTTAACGTGTGACCTTGTGACTTTCTTCCCTAGGAGATCAGAATTTAGCTCTGTCACCACGCTGGCCGCTGGGCTCTAACACGGAAGCCCTTCCTTCTGCCTTCTAGTCCAGAAATGGCAGCAGTCTCCTGTCACTGTTCGTCTCTAGCAGCTCGCCGTCCCGTTTGGCTTCTCACTTCAGTCACCTGAATAACTAATTCCCTGTATCAAATTCCCTCTGTTTTAAATACCTGAGTTCCTGTTTTCCTGGTTGGTTCTAATTAATTCAAGTTCACATCGTAATTTTTGCTTAAATCGGTATTTTGCATGTACATTCTAAAATCTCTTTATATATCTTAAGTAGCTGAGCCACACATGACTCGTGAGTACATTTATTTACTTGTACGACTTTCTGTTTTGCTTTAATTTTCACTTGGTTAGTTTTCTATGTCTACTACAATTTTATCCCGGAACTCTCTGACTCTAAAACTTCTCTCACTACAGTCAGACATACCAGGCACTCTGTCAGTTCCATTTTTCCTGGAGACATTGCTCTGCAAGAGTCTTCTCCTCTCCTAGCCCAAATGGAACTTAACCCTCTTACGGTTTAATAATCGTTGAGTTTCGTAATCACTGATATTAAGTACTTAGCATGGTGCCTGGCACATATTAAGGACTCGAAAATGACAAATACTCTTATTGGTACCTCACGGGCCTGCTCTGCAAAATGCTTCTCTTAGCAGGATGAACTCTCCCCTCCGGTGTAACTCTCCCCTCCGTGCCAACCCACAGTATCAACAGAGCTGGGTCTGGCTTACATCCTTTGAGGATAAAATCATACCAATGTTTGTGCTCACCGCCAATCACACTGGATACAAAGGGGATGTATAATACAATAGCTGAGATGCAAAACTATCTATTAAGGATTCTGCATTGGATTTCATATCCATTGGATATGACAAATTAAATTACATGTCCATTAGATCAGGGACATATAAAAGCTACATTCTCTTGGGGGAAGAGGGAGATTAACTCTCCACTCACAATGTGGAAAGATTTTAGTTCAAAACCGGGGGCTCACGAAAGATAGACGACATTAAGCCATTTGTTAAAAAGGGAACACCAATGGGGGCGCCTGGGTGGCTCAGTCGGTTAAGCGTCCGACTTCGGCTCAGATGGAGATCTCATGGGTTGTGGGTTCAGGTCCCGCATGAGGCTCTGTGCTGACGGTGCAGAGCCTGCTTAGGATTCTCTCTCTCTCTCTGCCCCTCCCCAACGTGCGCTGCTCTCGCTCTCAAAACAAATAAATAAACTTAAAAAAAAAAAAGTGAACACCAATGTATCAGTTATGAAAGTTGGAGAGTAACAATACTGATGAACCTATCAGGTTTCCTTAGAGAATGCCCTGCACAGTTTCAGACTTGGAGCTGAAGAAGGGAGAAAAAACCAAGGGGGCCCAGTGGTAAACCACAAGGATAGTAAGCAGACTGGACCAGAGAAGTGCGAGAAGAGAGGGTGCAGACGTCTAGGAACTCAGTACCCAACAGCCCTCTCCCACCTCTGGAAAGGACCAGAAGATGAGGGCAAGGCCTTAAAAAGTGAACTGGCTCAGAGACAACAAGAGGTATTTCTTAAAAGCGAGGCCCCATTCGGTTCCTTTTTTTTTTTTTTAAGATTTTATTTTTTTAAAGTAATCTCTACACCCAATGTGGGGCTCGAACTCACGACCCCAAAGGACCAAGAGCTGCATGTTCTACCGACTCCGCTAGCCATGGGCCTTCCCCCCATATTCCGTTGATTTAAAATGGGCGAGGAAACAACCTTTCCTGGATGGTAAGGAACAGACCAAGACACCGCACATCATCTCCCACAGCCCCCCTCGAGATTAACAGCTTCGTGATACAACCTTGACTCTGAGCCACAAATAGGTAAAAAGAGGAAGAAAGGAGGAAGCTAACTCATGTTTCATCACTGCCTGATGCCTGATGTTGAAACGGCAGAAGACACCTGGCAAACTTCATGTCAAAAGTCTACACCAAGACGCTGGAAACATTTCTGCATTTACATACTTCTCAAAATCTGTGTGCGTAGTCTAAACCCAATTATTTCAGACTCAGCAGGAAGCAAAAATCCACTGTCCTGTGTGATTGGAGGTCATTGCTAAGTATATGCTAATGGAGAGGGGGGTGGGCAGTGTCTTTGGAACCAATCCTCAATCAATAACCATCATAGCTCTGGACAGAAGAATGCAAATGAGTATATGGGACATCAGTACAAAGGTAACATCATAATTTGCTCTCCCTTGTACCTTTCACCTTGAAGGTTTCAAGACGCTTTCTGGAAGACTTGTCTCTTTAGGTTAGAGAAATAGGGGACGAGTAGGTCACGTGATGATGCCAGAAACCAAGTTCAGCGTGTGGATTTCCAGGATCCCACGCCAACTACCTGGCTGTGCTTGCTTTTAGTGAGGGCCAGAGTTCTACACAGGCAGACGACAAATGTCCCCTGCCATTTCTGGATTCCCTTATGCGGGAGACCTGTCAACTCAGGAAGGTAGTGAGGTGTGGGGCAGCATTTTTGGTGTCCTCCCCAAGCAGTGGTCTCAGATAAAGCTCAGCAAACTCAATCCAAAGATTTTAGTAGGAGTCAAAAATGAACCTCAAGGAGACTGTTTTTCACTCACACGCCTAACATAAAGGAGATGCAAATTTTCTTTTCACAGGTGACATTATGTGTTTGCCAAAAAGAGAAAGAGAGAAAGTCAGCTGCGTTTTTAACTGAGGAAAACAATGTCTAAATCCTAGAAGCAAAAAATCAAAACATTTCACTTTCAGATACACCCAACCTTTAAGACGCAAATCCACCGCTAGTAACTTGACAGAAATCAGGAAAGCTAGGAACGTCAAATTAAAAAGCTAGAGACAAAATGTCGCTTTCCTCCCGCCGTGGGTGGGGGTCGGCATGGGGGGTGGGCGGTCCTCGTCGCGCTGCCGTGAGCCCATCAGCGTCTGCGCAGAGCTCGGCGACACGTCGTGCCCCCCTTTGAGTGCAGGGCTGAGGACAGGTAGGAACAGCGAGCTCTCCTCCTACACGGCCACCATATGCTCCACTCCATTCTGTGGCAGGATCAAGTTCCTTTAATTTCTACCTTCGGAATATAGGCAAACAAGCAGTAACGCAGCAGCGGTGACTACTTTGCACTTGAGCAGACGCGGCGCGGAAAGACATTAATTTAGTGCCAAATTGAGCAGTGAGTCACAATTTGCACATATCTGTCAACCTGTTAACAGGGTAATAACTTGGAAAGATTGCTGTTCCTATTTACATGACGGAGGCCTCTCGAAATGCAGAGCTGCCTGAAGCTCTCCTCCCAAAGCACTCGGCCGGTGAGCTGGCTTACAGTCCAAGAATCGGGCTAGAAACACAGACTCCTAGAAATCACAGGTTCACATCAAGGTGTGATTCACAACTTCAGTATTTTCAGGCAGAAAGTTAACTTTTCAGCAATTAGAGAAGCCAGTCTCCCTGCTCTGCCCTCCAGTTCCAGTCAGACTTTCGATGGTTTCCGATCCCATTCTTCCCAGTGCAATCCAAGCAATTCTTCCCAAAGTTTCCAAAGGCTTCTTTGGGACCAAGCTTCACGCCCAACGACTTCAACATCTCTGCAGCATCAGAAATGATCACGCCATTCTCAGACTTCTAACGTTAATTTCTGAAGCCCCATAAGCCTTGTTCTTTCTGTCTTCAAGTAGCTTGGCCCGCTCCTTTCAGTGTCCTCCATCAGAGAATTCTAGAACACCGGGCACCCAGAGGGCCTCTCATCGGAGGCCGCGTCAGTCTAGGGATGAGCAGCATCTCCGAGAGGCGGTCTGCATAAATGCCCCGTACCGCCCCTCCCCAGGGAGCCCCGGACTGCTGGTCCACCACCCCTCCACGGCCTCGTGGCATCACACACAAATACTGCCTCCAAAACCGAAAGGCTCTCTACAAACATAGAAAAGACGATCAGGCTCTCCAATTTCTTCTCTCCGTGTCTCGTGATCTTCCTGGGTCACGGAACCCTCCAGGAAGGCTCTGAAAACGAAAATACACAGTCTGCACATTTTACACACGACCATCTACGGTTCTCCGGCAGCCATGATGAGAGGGCAAGGTTAGCTTCGTTTGTTTGCTTGCGTTTGAACCACTACCTCTCACTGTTGCTTAGTCTTTCCAACAAAGTCAAGGACCTACTTCTATGACCGGAGAGGTCATCTGGAAGTGAGTAACCATTTCTGCCCTCCAAAGCCACATCACCCAGAAGCTCCTTGCTTATACCAAGGAAGAGGTCCCTGCTTCCTGCATCACTGCTTAAGGCACAGCTAGGTGGCGAACTGAAGTCTCAAGTCGTAAGGGGGCCAAGGAGGCCTGCGTTCCGGCTGCTGCTACCGCTCCAGCCTTGGCTGGCCTCCTCCTTCCACAGCCCTGAGCAGGCTTGCACTACCTTGCACGCCGCCTTCTCTGCCCAGAAGGGTCTTCTCACAACTGCTTCTGTCCCCACGTCCAGGTCGGTCCAGCTCACGTGTCAAGTCTTCGACGCCTTCTCAGGGAGCCTTCCCTGACCGTCCTTCAGCCCGTGTGGGTCCGTGAACCCCACCTAACTTCTTACGGCGCTTTTAACTCTCTTTGTCGCTCTCGTCCCGCGTGTAATCGAGTACCTTTTCTAGTGATTGTCTGCTTAATGTCTAGCTCCCCAAAAGGATTCTCTGAGGGCTGGTATGGCTGCTTTATTCCATGCTGAGTCCCAGCACCTCGCCACGCTGCCTGGTACCCTCGAGACGCTCCCTAAGTATCTGCGGAATGAGCAGGCAGGACCTTGAAAGTAAGCCACGGAGACCCAGACTCGGCAGTTACGAAACACCCAAAATGCAAAGTTCTCTGCAGATGAAGACTAGAGGTGCTGGGGAGTTCATTACAGTAGCCACCAAAGGTGTCTAACAACAGCAACGGGAGTGCTCCACAAACAAACCTCAAAGAAAGGAGGAGAGATTCTTCAAAGTCTCCCGGCTTCATATGCAGCTACAAAACTCCTGCATCTGTTTTGGTAGCTCGATGCCTCTTAGAAGCAAAAGCCTTCTAAAGGAAGGTACTGCCTTACTGACATGCCCGTTTTAAAATGTTGCTTTTAATGAACTAATTAATTCTGCAAAAACATTAGCACAAAGATGTGCGCTACCAAACTGGGATTACAATACCAAAATGATTAGCAAAACAGAATGTGGAAGACATTTCTAAAGATATCAGTTTCGCAAGACCTTAATTTTCTACTCCACACGTGAAAATATATTGCGAGCTATTTGTTATTAAAAGCCTTAAAATAATTTGCTGGACAGATGGCTTGGTTCTCTAAAGTCTGACCCCTCTTCAAAAGAAAAAAGAAAAAAACCAAAAACCAAAAAACAAAAAACACAACCCCACCAACCTGGACTCCAGCCAGTGATCCCGTGTTAGTGAGATGTTTAGCAGCTCGAACCAGATTTAAATAGCATCTACCCCACACAGTGTGTACAACATGCTGTTCATTTTCTCCACCCATACAAAATCTGAAAGTGAGGCATGCATAAATTAATAAACCACCTTTTCGGGGGAGAGGGTGATGCCCAGTAGCTATCACAAAGAGAACCATGTGCACAATCTGAAAATGGTTCCAGATTTTCCTCCACACCTGTCTAGAATGATAAGTCCGAGAGGACTGCCAGCGGGTGGAACAGAAGGGGGTTTGTTTAATTACTCCACGAGAGCGAGGCTGCCTGAGACTCAACAGTCAATCTGAATAGATGCTGAAGGCACAAGACGGTCCAGCTTCTCAGATTTGTAAGATATTTGCATCGCGTGTGTGAAAGACTTCTGGTTATCCTCTCGAGAAAATTAAACGTATTCTCTGAAATTTTTTTTTTAATGTTTATTTTTGAGACAGACAGAGACAGAGCACGAACGGGGGAGGGTCAGAGAGAGGGGGAGACACGGAATCCGAAACAGGCCCCAGGCTCCGAGCCGTCAGCACAGAGCCCGACGCGGGGCTCGAACTCACAGACCACGAGATCATGACCTGAGCTGAAGTCAGACGCTTAACCGACTGAGCCACGCAGGCGCCCCAAAAGTATTCTCTAAACTGTACGTGGAAAGGCAAGCCTCGATGTACCACAGATGGGAACAAGAGCATTTGCTTAGATGTCTACACCATCTTCCGCCACACTCCTTCGCCGTCCCTCCCTGCGATAAGGGTGCTATTACCCTCTTCCAAGGAGAGACACTCACCGCTCCAAAATCTCTTCGTGGAGACTCAACGCCTAAGCAGAGAGGGCCGTGGAGATTAGGAAGAGCTGCTTCCTGAGAACGAGACTGTGGCCAGGCAGTGAAGAGGAAGGGAGCCTTCCCCCGTTCTCTCCTTAGCAGCTTAGGAGTTTTGAACTCCATGAGGACGCTACCTGAACAAATTTAGGAGAACCAGTTGGGCGAGCAGGCCGACGCTATCTTCCATTTCCTGAAGTTGAAACAAACGCACGGGCCCGTCGCACACAGAAACACACGGGTGACCCTGCCCGCCTTCCTCCTTCCTGGCGGGGTCGTGAGTTCACGGGCGTGTATGACCTAGAATGCAGGGCACACACCACCCAGCGGAATCGGGCCCTCTGTGGGTGCCGGGCAGCTGGAGGGATGGCTCTGGCCTTTGCTCCCCGCTGGAGAGTCAGAGGAGCTCAGGAGGGCAGGCACTGCTGCCCCTGTGATCTCATTTGCTGGCTCGCCCGCTCTGGGAGGTAGGAAGGGGGAGTCCAAAACTCATTTGATAAGTGACAGAAAGAAGGTGAGGCGACACGCCCAAGGGAACAGTACAGCCGAGGGGCGGAGCTGAGCCCGGAACCCACGTCTGCTTCCCCACGTTCCCCACGCGAGGGCTTTCTCGCGCACCACAGGGCTTTCACCAGGTCTGCGAGGGTCCCGCAGAAAAAGGAGGTTTCGTTTTCTCATTCCCCTGACTTTTTATACCACTACAGAAAAATTTTAGTAGCATATTAATGACATAAAGCCAATTCATGATTTCCTTTCTTCCCAGTCGTTCCGTAACTATCCATTCGGCGCCGCAGTGAGGCAGGGACACAGCTCTTTACGGTGGATTCCATCCTCACGGGGCTTAGGTTTCACTTGCTCACGAGCCATTTTCCAGAAAAACAGGCCAACCAAGTTCCTTCCGCTCTCCTGTTGGGTTTCTGATTTTGCACCTCTCAATTAATATGTGAAATTGGCACGTAACAGGGGCAAAATATTTGTTTGGCGGTTTGTTTTACATTAATGAAGAAAAATTTCTTCAGGTACCTGTGGGCCTCAGTTTTTCCTAAAACATCTCAACAATGTATTAAGCTTGGGAAAGAATTACAATTTCACTCAACATCTGCCTCCTATACAAGCCCTTACATGTTACAGAAAGAGAGGAAAAAAAAAAAACAAAAAACGAAAAACCAGCCCATCTTGAGCTTTCCAGAACACCAATTAGCAATAGTTACTAAATCAGTCATCTCTGGTCAGATCTGGGAAAATGACACTCGGGGCTCAGATGGGCAGTGATGCACGTGTGAGCGGTTCGCACCGTGAGGAAGCACCCCTGGGCCTTCGACTTTCAACTAGGGAGCCGGTCGGGACAGACGAAGCATGCCGGGAGGCCACACCCGTTGCCAAATTCACAGAGCTCTCCTTCCCAGCCCTGGTTACACCTGAGGCCTGGTTTCCTAAATGCACAGTGGCCTGCTCAGAGCTGGCACTTCTTGGCAATGCTTTAGCACGGCGACCGTGTTCCACTAATTCTGAATTCACTGCACACGTGCAGGACGAGGTTTTGTTCCTACCTGACTTGTAACGTTCCCGAGAACATACATGGTAGATTTCACGAAGAGAAATGCCAAAGAGAACACTAACAATCACTAAACACTAACTTGTTCCAACCGTAACAGTACATTAAGCAAATGCAGAAATGGCCAGAAACAGCCAGCACATTTCAGGAAAACACAAAACTCTTTTTTCCCCCTCGTGGGACAAGCGTGTGTGTATGACACAAGTTTCTGTTCACTCATCAGACCCTCACTCCTTGAGGAAGAGTCTGAGGCCCGCCCGTCTCCAGTCCCTGCAATGATTTTGCACTTACTACATACTTAATCAGCATTCTGTGGACTGGATTGGGTTAAGCAGACTGGATCAGGGCTAAATAAAAACTAAAGAGTAAGCAGAACCGTACTTTGTAATTGATCCTTTCACAAAACATAAAAACTTCTAAACCGGAAAATACTACCCACCAGGTTAGAGACACGCTGGGGTTGTTTCTTTCCGCTCCCCTTTTCTGACAGCGGCTGGGTTAGACGACGATACGAATGGAAAAGAACAGAAACAGAGGCAGAGCTGCCTGGGTAGGGTCTCTCGACTGGCGCTTCAGGGGAAATCCCCACATACTGTCACCGGGAGTGCTCTCTGCCTGACTCCTCGTCCCCAGTCTGACCCCCTCCAGCTCTCTGCTGACCCCAAACCCTCAGCAGGAAAGTCTTCTCCCGGACCCCCAGTGAACAGAAGCCCAACGCCATCGCTCATGGTGTCCTTATTAGTACGTTTCACAATCTCTCCCACACATCCGGGGCGCTGGCTGTTTAACGTGTGCCTTTCCCACCAGACGGAAAACTCCTTGAAGCGGGGGGCAGGGTCCAGCTTGCTGCTCCTCGCCGTCAGCCCCTGGCACCCTGCCCGGCTCACAGTGAGCTCTCCATGGACGCCTGCCTGCATGGAGACTCCTTCCAAGCGTCTGCAGCAGAGTACTGCCGGAGGCCGGGGCTCAGGAATCCCACGGCCCGACGCGCTCCGTGTCACTCTGCCCTCGTCTCAAACGAGTTACTTTAGCCACCCTAAGCTTCGGTTTCCTCGTCTGTAACAGGAAGAAGAAAAGCACGATCTTCTCTAAATGGTCACTGGGAGAATTCAATGAGAATGGGATCCATAGAGCACCCGGCGGGAAGTAAGCAGTTAGCAATATTGGCTGTTCCTTTTATATGTACAAATATTGCCTTTTTCTCCAAAAAGAAAAAAAAAAAAAAAGTTAGGAAGGCCCCTGCCCTACGACCTTACACAGAGAGCACAGGGTGGAAGTAAGACCAAAAAGACCCGCTCCCTTCCAGACCAGCCCTCTCCTCCACGGTGCTCCCTGCCCCGACCCGCTGAGCCCTGACAACAGGCTCCTTTCCCTCTGGCTTCTGGACGAGTTTGGTCGAAGGGAGGCACAGGCGACATGGAAGGAGGGTGCGGTGAGGGTGTGTCCTCTGCAGGCACGGCCACTGGGAGTGGGTTCCATCCCTGGTCACAGCCCTGCTGACCGCTCTCCACACGGCTCCCTCTGCCTCTGGGTGCCTGTAGCCACATCCTTGGGGGAAGGACCAGCCTGAGGGACCGCACGCACTAGCCCCTGCGGTTTCCCTGCACCTGCCCGCACCTTTGGTGACAGTCCTTTGGTAAAGTCTCCTCAAACTGGAAACAGTCCCCTTGCTGGAGTTTCCTCCCAGGACCACAGAAGACCCTTCTCAAGTAAAACACAGGACATTAGGATACACCCTGCAATTCCCCCACTGGAATAAGAAAGGCGGTAAATTGAAGACTATTTAAGTTAATTGAGGGTAACGGTGAGAATGGAAAGTCTAAACTGGTAACAAGATAAAACTCTGCATACCCTCTGCTTCCTACTTAATTCAATCATTCATTCACCAGCTATTTCCTGGAGTGTTTGAACTGTGGCTGCGGCCATTTCTGAAATGCACAGCATTCCCGGGGCGCCTGGGTGGCTCAGTCGGTTGAGCATCCGACTTCGGCTCAGGTCATGATCTCGCGGTTCCTGGGTTCGAGCCCCGCGTCGGGCTCTGTGCTGATGGCTTGGAGCCTGGAGAGCCTGCTTCGCATTCTGTGTCTCCCTCTCTCCCCGCCCCTCCCCCACTCATGCTCTGTCCATCAAAAATAAATAAAACATTAAAAAAAAATTGAAATGTACAGCATTCCCACAGAATAAGGGAATCACAATGACAGGATCTGCCCCCTGAGAAAAAGCTACCCCTGCCTCTTCTGCTACTCCCTCCCTCTTTCCTCGTGAAGGAACCAGCGCCTCCGGGCCACAGGCAGAGAGCATTTCCTCTTGGACCACTGCAAGTACTAGTCTGTTTCTTCCCTCTCTCCAAGGTCACGGTCAAATTCACATTTGCCCCAGATCAACAGTTTCCATAGGGTGATGTGTATACCCACAAAGTGGTACGTGACGGATGTTAGGTGACACAGATGGGCAAACATTTATAATTTGAATATACACGTGTATATAGAAAAATATATAAAAAGCAAATAAAACCTGTGATTCCGTTTCTAGAATGAGGCTAAGTTTTCAAAATGAGTTTACTTAAAGAAAAATATTATGCAGGGGCACCTGGCTGGCTCAGTCAGTTGAGCCCCCGACTTCGGCTCAGGTTGTGATCTCACGGTCTGTGAGTTCGAGCCCCGTGTCGGTCTCTGTGCTGACAGCTCAGACCCTGGAGCCTGCTTCGGAGTCTGTGTCTCCCTCTCTCTATGCCCCTCTCCTGCTCATTCTCTCTCTCTCTCTCTCTTTCTCTCTCTCTCTCTCTCTCTCTCTAAAATAAATAAACATCATAAAAAAATGTATTTTTATTTTTATTTTTTTTTTTAACGTTTATTTATTTTTGGGACAGAGAGAGACAGAGCATGAACGGGGGAGGGGCAGAGAGAGAGGGAGACACAGAATCGGAAACAGGCTCCAGGCTCCGAGCCATCAGCCCAGAGCCTGACGCGGGGCTCGAACTCCCGGACCGCAAGATCGTGACCTGGCTGAAGTCGGACGCTTAACCAACTGCGCCACCCAGGCGCCCCAAAAAAATTTTTTAAGAAGAAAAATACTATGCAAATGATAGAACAGCTGAGCAAAGGTTACGGCAAAAATCCTAAAGGTGGCTTGTAAGTGACTGAGTTGAGAAGCCCCCTTAAAGTAAAGTGGGTAATTAAACAGCTTGGTTCAAAAAGATCTTGCTTGTCTTTGTAAATTGTGTTTTTCCCATTCTAAATAAATTCACTTTCATATCTTAAAAAAACAAACAAACAAACAAACAAAAAAAGGTCTTCGCGGATGTATCTGGAGCTACTGAAGAGAGAGAAATGGATAAGCATCCTAGGAGGGCCAGGGTGTTTAGGTCAGCAATACCATGAAGCAAGGGCTGCGGGTGATCGATCGATCACCCTGGGAGCTGACTACACGGGAGCATGTGCCTGGGAAGTGCAATCTGGGCATGGGAAGACGGCCTCCATAACAGAAAATAAAACGGCTTTCACATAGGCAGTACCACATACGGCCACTGGCCCCCACACTCCTTTTGTCATCTCCAAAAGGAGTTAAAAACTGTGCCAAGATCGATTTCTCCCCGTGGAGCCAAAGCTGGGACTCTACCTGAGACCCTTGCAGTGCCCTGAGCAAACTCTCCGAGGGCGCCCTCTACAGGTGCAGAGAGGCTTCACCAGACTACAAACACTCAACACTTCCTCCCCGAAGCGGAGAAATCTTGCGGCTGTCTTTTCAAATCCTGTACAGACTCTTCTACATTGTAAATCAGAGGGGAAATAAAGTTAACCAGCCTGACCTCCTGCTCACCCATGCCTCCACCGCCCCTCTGAGCCCTACCTACGTGTTCAGCCTCTATGGCACCCTAATCCAAGGAAAGTTTCCTCTGCCCAAGGAGAGGGGAAAACTTCAGGGGAATAAAGCCCATCATTTATAAACAAAAGGAAGGTCACAAGAATGATTTGAAAAACAAAGAAAGGAAAAGAATAAAAGCTCAGAAGGGTGACTTCATCCAGACGTATAACAAACCCTAAATGTGTGTGCTCCTAAAAGAGTCAATCACAGGCCTTTCTTAGTATTTTACTAGAACAAGCAGATGGAAAATCAGTAAGACAGAACTTCCGAATCACGCTCTCAACTAACTTGACCTGAATGACACACATGTTCCACCTCCCCAAAGAGTAGAATACATACACTTTTCAGGTGCAAAGGGAACATTCATCAGACAGATCATAAGCTGAGTCTAAAACAAGCCTAAAAATCGTGCAGAATGTGTTTCCTGACCACGGTTGAAGTTAAAAATCAATAACAAAAGTCTATCAGGAAAGCCCCTCAGATATTTAAAAATTGAACAATATACTTCTGAATAACTCATGAGACAAAGAATGAATAACGAGGCAAATTAGAAAATATCTTGAACTGAATGATGACAAAAATATATCAAAATCTGTAGAATGCAGCCAAAGCCATGCTTGGAGGGAAATTTATAGTTCAAAAAAGCTTTATATAAAAAAACAAAAAAAATATGAGTAAACGATCAAAGACCCATGCTTCCCTCTTAAGAAGTTAGAAAAAGAAAAACAAGTTAAGCCCAAAGTAAGAAGGAAGGCAACAGGCTATGCAAATAAATGAAATGGAAAACAGGCAAAAAGTAGAGAGAAATCATTGAGATCAAGAGCAGAAAATCTGAAAGAAAATTAATAAAACTGATAAATCTCTAGCCAGACTGATCAAGGAAAAAAGAGAGAGAGAGAGAGAGAGAGAGAGAGAGAGAGACACAATTTGCCAGTATTAAGAATGAAGGAGGAGATACCGCTCAGATTCTAGGGACATGAGAAAGCCAGTAAGGGATTATTAGGAATGATGTTATGCCAATGTGCTCGACCTCTGTGATGAAATGGACAGTCCTCGAAAGGCATAAATTAAACAACTGATTAACAATAAACGCCTAAGGAGGCTCTGTACTTCTTAAAACTTGAATTTGTTATCAAAAACTTTTTTTTTAAAACGTTTATTTTTGAGACAGGAAGAGGCAGAGCATGAACGGGGGAGGGGCAGAGAGAGAGAGACACGGAATCCGAAACAGGCTCCAGGCTCCGAGCCGTCAGCCCAGAGCCCGACGCGCGGCTCGAACTCACGGACCGCGAGATCGTGACCTGAGCCGAAGTCAGCCGCTTAACCGACTAAGCCACCCAGGCGCCCCTCAAAACCTTTCTTGATAAAGAAAACTCCAGGCCCACAGGGATTCACTGGTTGATCCTATCAAAAATTTAGGGAAGCAATAGTATGAATCACAGAGACACTTTTGGGAAACAAAAGAAGAGGGAATTGCTTCTCCACTCCTTTAATGGGGCCGGTATCCTCCCTGATACTAAGACAAAGCCATTACAGGTAATACATTCTTCATAAACGAAGACACAAAATTCCTTAACAAAATATTAGCGAACAGAATCCAGCAACATGTAAAAGAGACAATTTATCACGACCAAATGTATTCCAGAGAAGCAAACTTGAAGTAACATTCCCAATCGCTCCCTGCTGTGGTGTAGACAATGGAATATTATTCAGCATAAAATAGGCACGCTTTATGTAAAGTATACCTCAATAAAGTTGATTTTTAAAAAACGTTTAGAATATGTGTTGAATTCTCCACACTAATCTCAAATATTAACAGGATGAGAGTCAAAGGAAGTGGTTTTTAATAAGTCGTGGGGAGACAGGCAAGAGACTGGATCCGCTCAGAGCGGTGGGCTGCATCAGGGTGGGGAACACCACTGACGCACGTGAGAGCCAGGTCCTTTGCGATCCCAGGCCCAGAGGCTCAGGCACAAAGCTGGGTTTCATCATCACCGTCTTCTCATCGGAGCCCAGGCCCGTCTTTACAACTGGTGAAAATGGGCATTTTCCACGTGCCAGGCATGCCCCAGGGCAGAATGTCAGCAGGGTAACCTCATACAGCGGAGCCCTTTTGGCCTCCGCATGTGCCCATCTGGACTATGAAGCGTTTCATATACATCTGAATATAGAAAACACTCTGGGTATATTTAGATCTGTAATCACTACCAAAACAAGATACTACTGCCCTCAAAATAACTTTTGTACAGAAAGTCTTTTCTCTTCCTGCTGAAAGGGAACTATGAATAAATCAGGAAGGCAGCCCGTAGTTCCGATCATGCGATCTGGAGTCCCGCTGGGTGGGTTCAAGTCCTGGCTCTACTAAGTGAGGCAAATCACCGGGCTTCAACCCTCCTCTTGAAGTGAGGATAAGAATAGTATCTTTCAGAGAGTGGTTTTGACGACTACAGGAGATAATGCACGGAAAGAATTAGCACACTTCCTAGTATCTCTCTCTCTCTCTCTCTCTCTCTCTCTCTCTCTCTCTCTCTCACACACACACACACACACACACACACACACACAGAGTAATAGTAGGTTATATAATCACTATGGTGAGTACATTACACTCTCACCCAGAATCCAAGTAACTGGGTCTTTGGCCAGTGTGTCCTTCGTCCCTTCTCCTTGACCCACGGTGTGTGGGGCAGGGGATGTGGAAAGGCCCAGGCTCTTCCCCCTGTTCTCCTACTTACTCGTGGGCCACAGCGGGCAGGTCTTCTGGCCCATCTGGCTTTGAGGAAGGTCTCTGATGGTCCTTCTAGCTCTAGTCAATTCTGTGTCTATGTCCCCAGCGCTCACTTTGTGCACAAAGAAACAATCACACACTTCTGAAGACTCTCCATCTGGGAATGGTACACGGGGTAATTATTCTGGAAAATCCAGTCCATCGGAATACACTGCTCCTTCAGCGTTGTGAATAGCTGGGATCTACTGTACTCGCTGGACCAGCAGGACCCTCCACATCTTCACAGCAGGGCTACTCCAGGGGCAGTTCTGCGTAAAACACACTGCCTTCGTCACTATCTGGGGCGCCAATTAGCAGACATTGCCGAAGAAACCCGCCACCATAAAGGACCGCTGCAACTAACTCTCAGGACTAAAGGTGAGGATCGTCACAGGAGCCCCGGGAAACAACACTTTTGTGATCAAGGAAATTTACAGGAGGGACTCGGACCACTGGAGGTCACAAACGTATGCTGGCTACGGCCGAGTGGGCTGCCCCAGTGTGGCGGCATGGGATGTTCAGAGCGCACGTGCAATTAAAGGGCACATATCTAGTATGTCTTTCATTTGAGGATCTCATCGTAGATAAAAACAATTATTTATTTAAAGGTCAACAGCTCTAGAAGTCGAAGGAGTGTAAGCAGGGGGATAAGCATCCAGGTCCTTAATTTCTTAAATTTCAGACACCCACTCTCGTAAACAGATCTGCCATGAGAACAGATGCAGCTCTAACTCAGATTCAGTTGTGTTGGATCAATCGCTCCATTTAATGCTCCAAATATCACCATATGCACCTGCCCATCAAGTTGTAACTCGAGCTCTGACCGTTGAAGGGAGGGGTGTGCACGCGTGCGTGTCCACACGCACACATGCAATTTTTCGGCGGGCAGAGCAGATTATTCAAGAGTTAGGGATACAGCTCATAGTGATAAAAACAACGTCAGCTTCCCCTGCTCAGATCCCATAGTCGTCCTCGACAAGGGGGACTCAGTGAGCCACCCTGCCAATGAGTCAACAACACGGCATTGTTAAAGTCAACCGCTTGGAGTTGCGTTAATAATGGAAGATTACGTGTAAGAGGACAGATAATCATTCCGTTTGGGTAAAAACAGGTGCGGTACGAACGTGAGCGATAATAAAGGGATACGACACCTCAGAGGGTATGCACAGAACACGAACACAATCCGTAATCCTCTTGGGAAACGAGGTGCATACAGATGTAACAACGAGGGGAAAGAGTTTGTCTTTAGCAGAGATGAGACAGATGACACAGTTACTCCTACAACATGCAAATGGAAGTTGCTGAGTGAAGACAGATCAATTATTCTCGGTCGATGAGAATACTAAGAGAGAGTTCCAGCAGGGAACACTGAGGTTAAGCATTAGGCAAAAGTTTACAAGTAGAAGGATTGCCAGCAGAGTAGAGAGGCTGCGGGGAGAGGCAAGGAAATGACCCCCGTGGAGGCATGCAGGGTTAAAACTCGACACCCGCCTAATTACAGGTGGAATGATTCCTGCCACGATGGAGAAGAAGGGAGAGAGACGTGCCGTTAGGGAGGGCTGTTCCGGTCTAAATGAGAACGAAAACAAGGACGTTAAACTCTTGCTCTGCAACATTTTGAACCCTCTGGTGTTAAGGGAGGGTTCTGCCCACTGGACAAAACCCTCAACATGTAAACCCATCACATGCCCATTACAATGGCCCTGGCGTGTGCTGCAGCTGGGCAAGAAATCAACACGATGGTGACTCCTTTCAGAGGACAGAAAGGCAAGTTGTCTGGAAAGTGGCTCCCAGGTAACGCACATCACAACCACTGAACAGTATTTCTTCCCTGCCTGAAATGCTCTCTGACATTTTTCAGCCTTAATTCAAAGGTTTCTTTCTTTGTTGAGTTCAAAACAGTAGCGTATTATTTGTTGTTAAACAACGTAAAGCGTTTCAGCTTGATTAGCACGATTCCAAAACTTTTCATCATTTTCCTGAGGGTTCTAAGGGCCTGCTGACAGCTCCGGGAAAGAGGACTTTTTCTAGATATCCACCGTAAATGATGAGAGACCGCTGGCCTCTGCATTCCAAGGCCTAATGAAGGCAGCAGGGTATGTGACCGAACTTTTGCCTTGGTTGACTAGCTAAGGAATCTTGGTGTTGGGGAAACTCGGCTTGCCACATCCTTTGACACCCAAAACAGCAGAGTCCAGGGGCGCCTGGGTGGCTCAGTCGGTTGAGCATCCCACTTCGGCTCAGGTCACGATCTCACAGGCCATGAGTTCAAACCCTGTGTCAGGCTCTGTGTTGACAGCTGGGAGCCAGGAGCCTGGAGCCAGCTTCGGATTCTAGTGTCTCCTCTCTCTCTCTCTCCCCCTCCCCAGCTCATTCTCTTGCTCTCTCTCCCTCTTTCTCTCAAAAATACTAAATGTTAAAAAACAAAAACCAAAAAACAAAACAAACAAACAAAAGAAACCCCTCCAAAACAGCAGAGTCCGTTCATGGCCACTGGGACCACACCTCCCCAAGGTGGCGAAGCCTTCTGCTTGCTCTCTGCAGGTGACGTGTAGACTGCCGTGTCTAATGCTCCTTCCTCCATGAGGAGGAAGGCACTTTAGAGAAATCAATTCGTGCTTGGAAATATATTTCACAAGTTGACAGATTTGAGAATTATAGTAACAGCCCCCAAAGGAATCACATAATTCTGGAGCTGGGCAGCAACCGAGAGGTATCCAGTCCAAGGTCTTTACTTTCTGGAGAGGCAAGCAAGGCACCCAGGGTTGGCTGACTTGTTCAAGCCTGCTGGCAGGCTGGCTGTCGGGCAAGGCTGGGGTGAGAACTCACACCTTCTGAATCTGTCCTGGGTACAGACCTTTCAAATGTGGCTGCTAATAAACACTATAAACCAATAAACTCTTCCAAAAGACAGATGTAAGAGCCTCTCAGTCACATGTAAAGAAGCTTTCGGTGTATTTTCCCAACGCATTTTTTCCCTTACACTATTCATATCCACTCCCACTTTTCCAACAATGAATTCTGGTCACAGTTTAAGTGTAATTGAAATTATGCCACGAGGCTTTAGGAAACCTGCTTGATCTATTTTCAAGCACAGATTCTGGAGAAAGAATGAGTTTGTGTTTAAACGTATGCTTTAATGCACTCCAATCAGTCCAAGCTGGGTGCCACCGTGCTCAATCAATACCTGCTCTGGTGTTTTCTGAAAAACTTTTGGAACAGAAATAAGAACCCGGCCTTTGGAAAGAGTCTCGGTATTCTCTCCTTCAGCGAAGAGCAGAAGCTGGATGGCAGACACAGGAAGACAGTTTCATCCTTCGTGGATTTCAAGTAACTGGCTAATGATTTTCATGCCGCAGATGCGGATGACATTTCAGCATTGATTCAAGCACACTCGATTCATCTATTTTGGTCTGAGAGAAAGTTTCCAGCCCAAAAATAAAACTTTGAAAAACCGAACATATATCTCTAAGGCCTGTGCCGCAGTCCCCAGTAAAATATTGAAGCATAATGTTCAACTAAACCATTTTCAAGCCATACGTCACTTTCTGCTTGGGTCCTGCCCAACTGTTTCAAAGTTCATTTTTACGGTGTTAAGGGATAACAGCAACCATATCATTCACAGAAGCCATGTCCAGTCAATTTCTACAGAGAGTAAATGGAATTTTTCCAAACAGATTAAGTTTTAGTGTAGCGAACAGAGACCCCCCCTGAGGTTAGTATTTCTGAAACAAAATGGCCAGAAATTAAGTTTAGGTAATTTCAAGGGATATTTTTCAAGTGTGACTGGCTCCAAATGGGAGGCCCGCCATCTTCAACATGAACTTTTTAAAAGCCCCCAGAAGGGGCAAGCAGAGAAAAAAGATGGGAAGAATCAGGATTCCTGTATCATGGCAAAAGTATTCCTAATACAAATGGCTTGTAAGGTGCAAGACTGGGTCCCTCTAACCTGTGCTCATCGCCCACCGCTACCGAACAGTGTGCTTTCTCATCAGCAAAGGGTTCAGATCCGATCTCTTGATGCCTCGACTATTTTAATATTATCTGTTTTGGGGGCGCCTGGGTGGCTCCGTCGGTTAAGTGTCCGACTTCGGCTCAGGTCACCATCTCGCGGTCCGTGGGTTCGAGCCCCGCATCGGGCTCTGTGCTGACCGCTCAGAGCCTGGAGCCTGTTTCAGATTCTGCGTCTCCCTCTCTCTCTGCCCCTCCCCCGTTCATGCTCTGTCTCTCTCTGTCTCAAAAATAAATGAACGTTAAAAAAAATTTTTTTCATTATGTTTTTATGAATATTTTTGAAAAACAAAGATCTACTTATTCCTAACCAGAAAACAATTTAATTTTTCATTAACGCTGTAAGTACCAACTCAAGCCCTGTGTTTTATATTTATAGGGTTTTTTTATTTGTTTGTTTCTCTCCCCGTTATGTAAGCATTGGCTCCTAGCTGTTGTTAGTATGTGCGCTGTTTCCAAACACGTTACCCTGACAACCTGAGGAAAACGGGCTCTGCGGGAGGGTCTTTCACCGTCTGGGAAACGGACGACAGCAATGCCGGTTAGGCCTGCTCTGCGTTCCAATTTGCAACAGGGTCAGGAACCAAGCAGGGACTACGTGAGTGTAACAAGTGCCCACCCGGCTCGAGCACCTCTGGGCTGATCGTGAGATAATGGAGGAGGCAGCACGGACGCTGAAAGGGCTGTGAAACGTAGGCTCCGGTGAACTTGGGCAGGCAATCAATCATTACAGCTGCACCTCGCTCACAAGGCTGTCAGGGGCCAGCCTGGGGGGCTCTGTCGGTTGAGCATCCGACTCCTGGTTTCAGCCCAGGTCATGATCTCACGGTTTGCGGGACCGAGCCCCACGTCGGGCTCTGTGCTGACAGCATGGAGCCTGCTTGGGATTCTCTCCCCCTTCCCAGCTTGTGCGCACGCTCCCTCTCTCTCTCGCACTCTCTCAAGGTAAATAAATAAACTTAAAAATAAGATCGTTAGGATTCAGTACAGTGTTAAATGCTTAGCATAGGCCTGACACCAAGTAATCACTCAATAACTCAACAGCTGTCGGTGGCACTGATGGTGGCCGTGATGATGCTGACAGTGGCAGAGATGGTGGTGATGGTAAGAATGGTGTTGGTGGTGGTGAAGGTGTCAGGACAACTGTGAAGCAGCAACGAGACTCATCTGCACCTTGATTAACTTCTTCAATGTCAAGACTGTCACCGACAATTTCATCCACAGGCAAATCGCTGTGGCCACATAACAGGCCCACAGATACAAAACCATGGGAGTTTTTTTTTAACTTTTTTTTTTAATTGTTTAACATTTATTCATTTTTGAGAGAGAGACACACACACAGACCCTGAGCCAGAGAGGGGCAGAGAGAATGGGAGACACAGAACTGGAAGCAGGCTCCAGGTTCTGATCTGTCAGCTCAGAGCCTGATGCGGGCCGTGAGATCATGACCTGAGCCGAAGTCGGACGCTTAACCCGCTGAGCCACCCAGGCGCCCCAGAAACCATGGCAGTTTTTAATGACATAAGAGCAAGAACAGGTGGTGTGGTGGGGGAGGGGGCGTAGTTTCGGTATCGTGATACTGGTACCTAATCCCCACTCCAAACTCTCTTAATTTAAACCTTGAACCAAGGACGTGCAATTCTTAGAAGACGGTGGTCTGTTTCAGAAAGCGGAGAGCAGAATGCTTAAGCACAAGGGATCAAACTGGTCTGCTTTGATGGAGTCCTTTCCGACACAAGGACATATTAACCATATTTCAAGCTTTCCCATGGCACTATGCTAATGCATGTTCAATGTTACGTCTAAAATCCTGCAACCCTTCCAGCAATTCTATACCCACTTCTTATTTTAAACTCACTGTATTTACATGCATATGCACCTTTCTCAGTAAAGGTTTTTTTAAAAAGTGAAAGTATATAAACTTACATTGTGTATGTTAACAGTTCCTTATCTGGATCTGTATCATTGGCAGATTATTTTCAGCTTAAGTTAAAAAAAGGTTTGGGAAGGTGAAAAAGTTGAGATCCCTTAATCTTTTCTTTTGAAAATAAATTATTCATGAAGCTCTCTCCCTCATTCCCAAATGGTTAGGTTTAAACAATTGCTTAAAGTGCTCTTTTTAACTGAAGAACACATTATTCATAAAGCCTACAGCCCAGGAAACACTTACTTGCTAACTGGTCATTTTCAGCTGATCAATGACTTCACGGTGTTGAAACAGACCACAGTGGAATGTGCTTCCAGCACGAGGTCAGTGGCATTAAGTGCCCGCCTCTCATAAACAAAGCAAGTTGGTTAATGGTCATTTTATGGTCCACATATTACTCTGAAACTCTATTACAGTGTGGCATGGCCAACCCTATCTGAGATGATTTGGGGGAACTAGGCACAGTGAAAACCTTCCTGTAACAGGTTAATGGATCAATTTATTTACTTCAAATTTGTTCTTTTCAAGTTGAAAACCCACTAAAGACTTTCCAAGCAATCAGCTCAAGAACCATGAGGCGAGGCCGTCATGCTGGATCTGTTGATCTTGGCTCTTGTCTGTCATTTCTGGTTCCTGGGTCAGTGCTGCTGGCTCACTGCCAGCAGCCAGCCAAGCTGCAGGGCTCGGATCTGCCTCCCAGGAGTCTACGTTGATGCGACTCTCATGCTACCTTATTCTCAAAGGCATCACTGGGCTTCACGGTTTCTTAAATACAATCCTGAAGTTAAGAAACAGCTCAAATGGCAAATACTAATGGACTCCATTTAAGCAACAAAGCCTAAGGCTGCTCCCACTTGTCAATAAGTATTACCTCAAATTTCTCATAAAAAGATGTCACTAATTTTAGTCCTCCTCCTCCCTGCCCCCGCCTGGGAATTCTCTTTTTACGTGAGTATCTTTCAAACATTAAAGTCCCAGTGAGAGTAACCAAGCATCAGCAAGACAGTGGGTGGCAATCAGAGATTCAGGAGTCTCGAATGTTTCTCGGTGACCATGGGCATCTAAAGAGGACATCTGCGTTGCAATATGGTTCTCACCCCTGAGATTAAGACTATGTTGCGGGTAATGGTCCCTAACCTGAGATTTCAACACCAGGCAAGAGGAAGTTTTATTTTTGCTGATTTCAGGCCTCATGCAATAAGGTTAAAAACTCAACGTTGCCCCTAATATAAGGAAGAACAAGTTTAAAATTTCTTGGGATTCTTTTTGCTCTTTTAGCACACTTCTAATATATATATGTGTATATATATTACGTTTATTTATTTGGGGGAGAGAGAGAGAGGCAGAGAGACAGGGAGACAGAGAGTCCCAAGCAGGCTCTGCGTTGTCAGCACAAAGCCCGATACGGGGCTCTATCTCACAAACCGTGAGATCATGACTTGAGCCAAAGTCAAGAGTTGGCTGCTTAACCAAAAGGGCCACCCAGGCGCCCCTAGCACACTTCCAATGACATGGTTGAAAGCACGAACTTGGGGGTCTTCCTGGCAGTCACCATGCTGTGGCTGGGCAACGTGACACAGTAGTACCCAGACCCTGGACCCTAACTGCCCGAGTTCCGACCTTCACTCTGACACTAATGAGCTACACAACGTTGACCAAGTCACTTCACCTCCCTGTCTTCATCATCTATGAAAGACACACGATACCGCAGTCTGCCCTTAGCTGCGGTCTGTCACCCATGGTTAAGCGTGGTCTGGATGCAGACGACCCTCCTCCCGACGTGGCGACAGGAGGTCAGTGGTAGCCTAACGCTACGTCACCGTGCCCACGTCATTCACCTCATCACACGGGCATTTCATCAGCTCCCGTCATCACAAGAAGGGGGAGTACAGAATAGTACTGTGAAAAAAATCACATTCACGTAACACAGTGACTACAATATATTGTTACAGTTCCTCTATTTTTTTTATTAGTTATTGTTGTTAATCTCTTACTGTGCCTAATTTATACATTAAACTCTATCACGGGTACATACGTATAGGAAAAAGCTAGCAGATACAGGATTCAGCACTACTCACGGCTTCCGGCATCCACTGGGGGTCTTGGGACATAGTCCCCACGGGTAAGGCGGGGAGACAACAGCAGTACCAACGTCACGGGGATTTGTAGGGACTAAGTGGCTCAATAAATGCAGACAGAGTACTTAGGACAGAGCACAGCACCTACTAAGTACTACCTGTGTGCTCACCAGAACTATTCTCCACTAGCTGTGAGGCACTGTTTCACATTCTCTGATCTCAGCTTCCTCCTCTGTAAAACAGGAGTAATAGTCACGTTTTTCTCACAACCTGGCTGAGTAACACTGTATGAGCCGTGCTTGGCACAGGGCCCGGTACATATGTGCCCGACATGATATGCAGTAGAAATCAATCATCATTATTCTATCAGCAACCGAATGCCTTCTCACCTTGTTCTCTACTACGTACAGGAATCTCTGTGCTTGAGTAAACAATATGCCACAAGCTTATTCAACACACAACCCAGGGCCATTCCAATTTGTGAGTGATGACTCAAAAACATCAGAGACGATAGTACTATTTTCCGAGCTGCACTTCACCGAGAAATCTGCCTTAAATGTGTCGCCAATGGCACCACCACCGGGAATCAATAAAAAGGCTCAGTGGCTACTTGCAAATGGGTAATTGTAAAACTAAACTGAGGCGTATGTATGGCTTGTTTAAGGTATTACTTCTGCTTGTGCGTCAGCAGGTTGCATTTACAGCAGACATTCCAACGCAGAAAACACACTTGTACTTGTGGGTTAGAGTCCGTCCTAAGCTAACAGACGGTGACGCTTGCGAGAATTTTTTTTTTTTTTTTTTTAGTGTTATTTATTTTGAGAAAGAGAAAAAGCACGTGCACGTGCGAGCAGGGAAGGAGCCGAGAGAGAGGGAGGGAGAGAATCTGAAGCAGGTTCCACGTGCTCGGCACAGAGCCCGATGCGGGGCTCAGTCTCATGACCGTGAGATCGTGACCTGAGCCGAAAACCAAGAGTAGCAGGCTCAACCGACTGAGCCACCGAGGCGCCCCAATGCTTACAAGAATTCTAGTTCTCAGAGCTGAAAAGGACCCAGTCCCCTGATTTTACTGGCGGAAGGAGACCCAGTGGCATTAAGTGGTGGACCCGAGGCTGTGTAATTGTGAACGGGCAGGTGGGGCAAGAATCTCGCTCTGCTTCTGGCTCTAAGTCTACCTTCTCTCCCACCATGTTATGGGGCTGCAGCGGAAACGCTCTACTTGTGAATCTGGAGTTTATACTGTCTTAGGTGACAATTACTATTCTGTTTTTAAACACGGCACACGCGTGAGTACACATACACGCGCTATAACGAGAGACGACAGCAGAAAGGCAGAGACACACACATTAGTCCTCTTTGCTGAGACAGGTAAGCCTGCCTTTAAGATGTTTTGACGTTTAACTCAGTGCCTATGTCATTACTATTCTAATACCTTAAATGGAACTAATTCTTCTTGCCTTTTTTTTTTTTTCTTAAAGCTTATATGCCCTCAAAACCTTTTAGAAACAGATTTTTCTTTGACTTGTTTTTCAGAGTAATATAAGTCATGGTAAAAAGGGCTAGAACTTTTGGGAAAAGTTTCACAATTTCTGGGTTGGCCAGGGAGGGACCGGGCCCTCTGTCCCCGTGACTTATCCCCTACCATCACAGGGCCACCACTATTCCAGCCCCGTGGGGACTCAGGAGCGAGGGAGAGGTCCCTGACAGGCGACTAGAGAATAAAGAGAAGTTTCTGCTCACGTGGCAATGCGTTATGAGGCACACGGCTCCAGGGGTGAGACGGCAGCGTGCGAGGGTGCTCAAGGAGGCTCTGAGGCGACAGTGAATTTAATGAGCCAGCACGGTTTTGGCATCTCTCTAAATCGCCTCCTGGAAACTAGACAGAGCGACTAGAGTAGGGAGAGTCGGGTGAAATCTTCAGTAAAACCTGATTTTGAAAATTCTCCACGAACCACCAAATACACATGGGTAGGACCGCCAGGGTGGAGGGACGGGAAAAGGGACAAATGATTGGCTCAAGGGCCCCAAAGCCTCCAAGCCACCAGGAAATACCCTCCTCCAAACAGAGGGGGCCCCACGCGAGCGGGGGTCCCGCAGCGAGTCTGGGAACAGCTGACACGGTGAGTGCGTGTGTCCTCTCGGGGTCTGCGTCTGGGTGGCGACGCACACCCGGGATGGGGCTCACTGAGGGCTGCAGGAGGGTCGGCCAGCGCTGCCTGGCCCGAGAGCCATCCAGCAACACTCCACTCAGACAGGCAGAACCCCCTCCTGAGGGCGTGTGCTGGGAGCAGCGATCAGAGGGAACAGAGTAGGGAGCCCTGAACGGTAGAGGGGGGCGCTGTCCAGAGGAGGTGCAGGGGAGCAAACACAGCCCCTAAAGGCTAGCCATCCAGCACCCTTCATGCCCAGGAGGCTTGGAGCTCTGAGAAGCAGACCAGTGCCTGGGTCTTCTGTGAGCTGGGAAGGCCACCTGGCTACCAGGCTCCGTCCACGGACCTGCCCTCCACAGAATGGGCTAGCCCATGCGACACATGGGGACACACCAGAGATGACCTTGCCCTGCTCAACAGAGCAAGAGAAGAGAAGGTGAAAGTGAACGAACAGGCCACACCGTGAAAAAGTGACTGCGAGCAGATCAAAACTGTAACCAATTATTTCAAACTGAGCTAAAAGAAATTGAGAAAACGAACCGGTTTGAAAAACAGCACAAGGCAGAAACAGTTCTCAGAAGTGAGATGGCCAGACAACGGGAGGATATGAAATGAGAACTGAGAAAACCCAGCAAAATGAGAGAGAAGGCTTTGGAAGTAACGACCACATTAAAAGAAACACGAGGGCAGACACCCCAGAGAGCACAGAAGAGAAATGGAGGGGGAGACAAGGAAGGGTGCAAAATTCGGATGCATCGTGTGGAGTCTGTTTGGATCCTGACAAAAAGCACGCCAACTGTAAAAGGACATTTTCGACATGAGCGGGGAGCCGTGACTACAGACTGAGTAGACGATACGAGGGAATCACTGTTAATTTTGTAAGGTGTGATAATGACATTGCGACTGGAAAAGGGAATGCCCTTGTGTCGGAGCAACAAGTAACGGGGAGTAAAATGACACGATGTCAGAGATTTGCTCTAAAGTATTACAGCAGTTGGGGTGCCCAGCTGGCTCAGCCAATGGAGCGTGTCACTCTTGATCTCAGGGTTTTGAGTTCGAGCCCCACGTCGGGTGTAGAGATTACTTAAAAAAATACTACAGCAGTAACGAGAACAATTGAAAAAAGCAAAACAAAACACACACACAAAGAAAAAAGGATACAGAAGACATGTCCAGATGACAATGATTTAGAATGCAGGGGACTGTCCCACGGGAGTTCGTCCCGCCATTCTCTTTCGCGCGTGCTTGAAACCTGAATGAAGGGGGGTGGCTACACGGGGATCAGGGGAGCACCGCAGGCAGAAGGGACAGACGGTGCCGAGGCACGAGGAGACTCCCGGGAACAGGGGCGAGCCTACGGTTAGAACAGGGGGGCTGGGGGAAGGGGGTGGCGGTGCAGCTGCGGTAGGTACCGGGCAGGGGCCAGATCAGATCGTGTAGGCCTTCGTGGACCACCAGAAGGAGTTTGGAACTTTTTCTGAGTGTGATGGCAAGCCGCCGGAGGGTTTCATCGTCAGGGATACAACGAAATCAATGTCACAAAAAGCCTGTTCTGGCTGCTGTGTGCCGGGGCAGGAAGGGAAGCAGGGGACGAGTGTGAGATGATGCCACGTGAGTGACGACGGCGAGCAGGGTAGGGTTGGAGACCGTGCTGATGGACCAGATTGGCAGGGAGGGAGGAGAGGGGAGGAAAGGAGGTGCTGACTCTTGGGTCTCTTGGACGTTGGGCTTGTCGTAATTATCTGTCTGATCGTAACTTTCCCCCCAGAAACGAGAAAACTTTGCATTCTCTATGGTTACCTCGAAAAGGTGCCCTGTGCAAAGGAGCCTGTATCTCTAAAAGGAAATTTCAGACGCACGGTCAAGATTTAAATCACCGTGGGAAGTCTGATTTACGTATCCGCTGGCTGAGGCCACTCCCTCCACACAGATAATGAAGCCATAAACGTTGCAGGTAACTCACAGAAGAGATTTTACTGCAAAACCAACCAAACTCTCTCACCGAAAAAAGCCCCTCCGTGTTGGCAATTGCTGTCTCCCTCCCAACCCTCTTAGCTCTAGTACAGATTTCTTCTAATTGGATTTGTTCCGTCACGAACCTAAAGGTTTCAAGTATGAGAGGTCTGAAGCAATGAATATGTATTTCAGATCCTTTTGGAGGAATGAATACTAAAATGATCTGTCCCTACTCCCTACATGGGAAGTGAGGGTGAATTTCATATTCCCACCTCCAACTGGAGCAGGTCCTCGATACAAAATGATGTCTCTAGATTTATCGGGGAATGACAGCTTTGGCTGTCATTTTGCTGCTATTCCTATATCAAATGCTGGTGTTCAGAGAAGTTGCACTGTAAACAGAGAAAGAGAGTCAAGGAGATACCTCTGTAGTTGAGGGACAAAGCACAGAAATAGCTCCGAGGCAGCAGAGAACAAACGTCACCTCCAGTAGTAAATTCCTCAAAAGCCAGATCTTCCTCCTGAGAGCACTGAAGTCCAAGGGGAGATGCCCACGTAACCTCTGTGGTGAGCACAGCACTGGGCCTTGCGGGCAAGGGGGCTTGGTAAATACCGGCTCAACGAATGAATGAGTGAATGTTATCTTCGACTCCAACTGCCCTTCTCCCCTGAACTCTCCAGTCCCCGGGGCTGCACGAAGAGAGCCTCAAGTAGGGGCGGTGCTCCCGTGTGAACAAGGTCCCGGAGACCGGGGGTGACATCCACAAGTAGAGCCACTATGCCACAAGAGCTACCGTCTGGACGCTGAGCTGCCTACAGTCTGCTCCATCAGTCCTGTCCAGAAAACCAGGGACGAATCAGGCACCAACCTCTCAAGGGTTCTGGAGAAGCAGGAGATAACTAAGTCTCGGGAAGCCTTTAAAGAAGAAGGTGGGGGAAACGGGTCACCTCTCCGCCCCTGAGGGAGAAAAGGGGCACTGCAGGCACGCAGGTTAAGGCTTAAGAGGGTGAGCTGGACACCGTGCTTCCTTATCAAGCAGCAAGTGGGCCACAGCGTCTGCATTTCCCCAGACGTCTAAGACGGAAAAAGAGCACCCGAGAGGCTCAGTCGGTTAAGCGTCCAATCGGTCAAGCGTCCGACTTCGGCTCAGGTCACGATCTCACGGTTCGTGAGTTCGAGCCCTGCGTCGGGCTCGCTTGTCAGTCTGTCAGCACAGAGCCTGCTTTGGATCCTCTGTCCCCCGCTATCTGCCCTTCCTCTATTTGCGCCCTCCCAAAGATAAATAAGTATGGGGGGGGGGGGAAGAAAAGAAAAAGAAAAAGCAAGCAGCTGCACTATTCCAAATAAAAAGCGGGAACATTGAGAACACCTACTTCCTTTGTTTAAAGCATTTAAAACTTACAAAATTAAGCCTAAAATATGTACTCTGGGAGGAAGACAGGAAGTGTTCAAACACCATCATTAATCTAGCATCTCCCTTTTAAGGAATTTTTAAAAAATTTTTGAGAGAGAGAGAGAGAGAGAGAGAGAGCAAGTGGGGGAGGGGCAGAGAGAGAGGGAGACACAGAATCCGAAACAGGCTCCAGGCTCTGAGCCGTCAGCACACAGCCCGACATGGGGCTCGAACCCACGAACCGAGGGACCATGACCTGGGCCGAAGTCAACGCTTAACCAACTGAGCCCCTCAGAGCCCCTCCCTTTTAAGGAATTTCAAGGGCATCACGCCATAATATAACCAATCACCAAACATTTAGAAATAAACTTCATGGCTTAAAAAAAGATAATTTTTCCAAAACCGATTATGTTCTTTGCCACCGAAATGTAAAGAAAGTAACTACCACTGCAGAATTCGTAAACAATTTAATATAGCGATAAAACATCAAACACTCAAACGCTCAGAGCAAGATGATCACAGACATTAATCACAAACCATCTTCCTGTCAACCAATTTCTATCTGGAAAAATTCTGAATTCGATCAGGATACTTGCTTCAGTAGTTCTCTATCCTTCCCTCTTTCCTCCTTGTGAATCAAACCCCGTCTAGGACAGATTATCACCCCCGGAAGGTGGCCCAGTCCCCACCTGGGGGGTAAAACCCGAGCAGTGCGACTCTAACCACGCGAGGGTAATTCCGGGTCGCTTGGCAATGCCCAGGATGCAATGACCGGGATGCGGGGGCATCAGCTGCGGGGGAAGGTTTCTTTTCCTTTTTCATAACGTGGGGCGCCAGAGAGGCAGAAACACCCACATCTTGGCTTTACCATGTCACGACCGGATGGGTGCAGCCGGCTTGTAACTGCTGAGGGAGGAGTGAGCCTGACAGGGTCAACCTGTTGAGGACGGCAGTCTGGAAAGATGATACCCGTGAGCTGCTGGATTACTGTGTTTCACTGGAGTCCAAGATACATTTTCCCCCACACCTAATCATCTTTGAAATCAAATCAAATGTGCTTTGTCATCACTAGTACGTCACAGTTTAACGGACAGATTTTTCTTTCTTAGTGGGATGAAAAATAAGGATACATCTTACGGTTAGAGACGTCTTAGATTAAATACGGGGTTCAGGGCTACCCCACCTTGGAACCTACCGTACAACAAACTGTCTTGTTCTAAATAAATCGCCCTACTGTTCAAATTACACTGGGGTTTCTGATACCTGTGAAGGAAGGGAACTGACAGGCAGGTTAGGAAATAACCTGCAATTCCAGGTCAGACCGAGCCCACATCCTGATTTCCATTCCTTAGCACAGGTACTACTGCTAGGCTGAGATGTTAATGACCGTGGACATTCGGGATGTGTGACTGTATTACCGAGGAAGAAGGGGGGCTGGGGGGGTTCATAGTGCCGAGGGCCCTTGGAGACCGCCCAGCTTCATTCTCTCAATAAATGAGAAGACTGAGGCCCAGAGAGAAGTGACCTGCCCCAAAATGCAGAGCTGGGAACAGAACCGGGGAGTTCCGGGCTATCCAGCGCCTCCCCGCCCCGGGGCTCCGCTGCCCGGCTGCCCAGAAGTGCAGCACAGGACAGAAGGCTGGGTCAGCAGAGGGTGTCACTCAAGCGACACCCTACTGTCCATTCTCCTCCGAATGCAGCTCCAGGCGGTTATCTCTGCCCTGGGAGCTCTCCCACCATCTCCGCTGTGTCCCAGGGGGCAAACTCCACATCTCCTGTCATCAGCTGCCGCACTCCTGACCGCTTCCTCGGGGCCGGTCTTCTAGATCTCTCCTCCATTTCTCATCAAGTCAGGAGGGCAGCCACATTTTTTTTTAAGACCGGCAAAGCCAAGAAGTGCCAGGGAGAACTGTGCGATTCAGGTGTGAAAAGCCTGGGTGGGAGTGGGTGGTCGACGGAGCCCAAGTGGCGATGTCTGTGTGCTCGGTTCCAAGTTTAACTCTCGTATCCTTTCACGCTGACCTTTAAGCCAATGTAAAAACACCAGAAAAAGAACCTTGATTACTTTGCAGTCACTTGTAAAACTTGTTTTGGTTACTGTTATTTATTTTTTATCCTTTAAATATGTGATTTGGAGAAGGTCTGCTGAATACTTAAGCAAGTTTTTATAACATCCTGGAGCCAATATTTTTTAAAAGGAATCTATCTCCAATTTTATCGCCAAATAAATGGCAGCTTAGCATTACCCCTCTATTATGGGAAGTTCCCCTAATTTTTAATATTGCGAGCAGTCATCCCTCTGTGTTACAAAGAGTATGTCGGAATGTGATCGGTGGCCCATCCAGACCACGTTACTCTTCCTATAATCTTGTCGGCCAGCCCCACTGCTCAACACCTCCAACAGACAGGGGCAGAAGGAAATACTGCTTCTGCTACATGCTAGAACACCAAGGAAAGAATTGACAGAGGGGAGCGGAGTCTAAAACCAGTGGCTATAGAGAAGCACCGTTTGACAAGAGTCTTGAGTTCTGATCTAGTTTCTGCCTCTAAATAAACAAGCTTCATAAAATGTAGGCACATGTCGTCTCTCTGGGTTTCAGTTCTCTAGCTTAAAAAAAAAGAAAGTACTGTGGCCTAGACACATTCATCCTGTTACCCACCATTTACCACATGCTATCCTGTCGTACGTGTGGAGAAGCAAACGTGAACACGATACAATCCCTGCCCTCAGAGGGTTCAGGGCCCAGAGAGGCAAGGAGAAACACAACACCTCACATCCAACCAGATAAGGAACGACGCAAAGAGAGAAAGACAAGGGATTAGGGGGATACAGATTAGGAGGATTAGGCTGGGACCGACTGACTGCAAGGAATGAGACTCCGACAAAACCAAATTGAGGAAGAAGCACAGTCCACTGGCAGGAGACCCAAATGTCTCTCTCAGACCCAAATAACAGGAAAGCTGCCAGCAGCTTAAGGGACAAAGCCTAGGAAATGAGGGGTGCAGGGGGATCTAGGCAGCATCCATCCGTCTCTCTTCTCTGATCCTCTGGTGACTTGGTGGCCGAGAACCGTTGCACTCGGCAGGGTCTGTGAGGGAAGGCTGTGGGGTGTCGGGCAGAGACGTCCTCTAAGAAGGCAGAGGTGAGGGCAGAGGACATAACCAGTAGAGGCAATGATTATCCGATCGAGAGACAGAAGTTCTACAAGAACCAGAATGGTATCACAGACAAGGGCGAAAAGAGACGTAAGGACTCCCAACTTCTCACAGTTAGAAGGAGAGTAACTGGGACGGACTAAAGTCAGGCAAGCGCGGGGTCACTTGGCCAAAGTGAAGCCCAGGGAGGACCCAGCCTCTTGTCTCTCATTCTGTCCCAGAATCTAACCACACTCAAGCTCTAAAATGCTTTCATGCTAGAGATTCGATTATCCTCTCCATTATCCTGATCAGTTGATGATAAGTTATGCTCTTAAAACCAAAGGCCAAGAAGAAAAGAGGAAAATGAGAAAAGACGCTGGGCAAGTGGGTGCATTAAATTAAGGTGTTCCTGAGGGGAGTGACAGGATTATTCTCGGGTTCCCGAGTACCAGTCCTGCAACCGACGCGAACAAATGCTGTCACCAATCCGATCGTCCGATCGTCCGGTACCGTTGGCCTTGCCAAGGAGTCCAAACCAATCCCGCGGGGGAAAAACAAGGCAATCTAGGAAAGAAATATCTTCAAAGTCCCTTTTCTTCTTTGACACACTAAACTTTTCACCAATTTGCTTCATCACTTGCTTTTAAAAAAATCTGTAAACATAAACTATTTACAGTGATTACGGAAATAGCTGCCCCAAGACGCGCAACTAAATAACAAATGAGCACAGCAATGAACTAAGCAGGTTCGGTGCCTAATCTACAGCCCTATTATCTCATCAGGAAAGACGGAAAACCCAATCATTATGCTTTCAGAGCACTGTAATTACGAAAGAGGCCTTCCCCCTCCCTGCTCTCCCAAACCCTGATCACAACACGGTTATTCCGAGCTTCAGCTTGCAGGAGCCCCGTTCGAACAGGAAAGGCACTAAATGGGACTCTAACAGCAGCTGTACCACTTTGGCGTCAGCGACAAGGCGGAATCTGAGCGGAATTTTTGACGGCCTCGCCAGGCCAGCCGGTCAGGAGGGCTGGCCCCTAGGCCGCTCGCTATTCCGGTCATGGTTTCCGGGACCGTATTCAAACGCCCCACATCCTCTGGCTGGGGTGTCCGCTCCGGGACTACGACAGAGTAGTCGAGTGGCAACTGAAGAAGACTAATGAGGAAGCGGTAGCTCTAGAACGAGGCCGTCAGGTCAGAGCCTGCCTGCTGGAAACAGTGCTATGCTGAGCAGTGGAAAATCTGGCTTCTAGTGGCCATTTTGTTACTCTTGCTGTAGCCTCAGGCAATCTTTCCGGGCCTCATTTTCCTCATCTGTAGAAGTAAGTTGGTCTAGATGACTGATAAGGAGTGTTCCAATTCCTTGAAAACCAGGGTTAGGGCAACCAGATTTACCCAACCCAGCCCCCGACCCCACAGGATCTCTGAGTGGTGTGGACCAGTATGCCCTGCTGGCCCCTGAAGAAGGCCTCCCTCCCCTTGAGAGCTGCGTCCTGCTCTCTCTTGGGAAGGTTCTGGAACCTTCTGCACCCATCAGCTCTCCAACAGCCTGGAGATGCTCTAGATCCATGGAAAAGACCATCTACGCCATCTCGAAAATGAATGCTCCTAACCAAAACATAAAAGAACTTACTTTGAAAATAATTAGAAAGTGGGGCACCTGGGTGGCTCAGTCGGTTGGGCGTCCGACTTTGGCTCAGGTCATGATCTCGTGATCCGTGGGTTCGAGCCCCATGTCAGGCTCTGTGTTGACAGCCTGGAGGCTGCTTCGGTTATCTGTGCCTCCCTCTCTCTTGCCCCTCCCTTACTCGTGCTCTGTCTCCCTCTCTCTCTCAAAAATGAAGATTAAAAAAAAAAAAGAAATTAGAAATAATTATAATAATAATAGAAATTATTATTGAAGGGTGCTAGAGAACCAATCGGTTTTGAAAAGCTTCTTCCCTTTATTTAAACGGGGGAAAAAAATCAAGCATTTATTCTGCCTGTCCTACTGGATAACCAAATCGTTGATAAGGGGGAAATTTCTCTTTACAGAGGCAGTAGATGAACAAAGAATGACAACATCACTACATCACTGCTCCGTACCCCGACGAATCCAGACGCTGAGCGTCAACATCTACTATCATCTAATATCATCTAATATCATCAAGAAGAGGGGTGCCCTGTGCCTCCTGATAGAAGACGTTACCATCGATGAAGCACTCTTGCCAAAACAAACAAGTAAAGCAAACATGACTGTGACCAACCTTCAGGGTCCAACATTCCAGCTACCAGTTTCCAGGACCTAAGGAGGACAGAGAAACACGCTCAACAAAACCACGGGGATGCCATCGGCAAAATCCAGGCTTTGGAAACCTCCGAAGGACAAATGACACGACCTGGTTTCTTCAAAGCAGCAACAAAAACGTGTGTGTGTGTGTGTGTGTGTGTGTGTGTGTGTGTGTATGAGAGAGAGACAGAGACAGAGACAGAGAGGGAGGGAAGGAAAGTGGGAGAGAAGAATGTCGGGGGAGAACTGCAGAATACAAGAGACACAAAAGGCACATCAACCAATCACAAGACGTGGACTTTTTAGGATCCCAATTAAAACAAACTGCTCAAAACACAAAAATAAACAAGAACCTGTGCCCCCTGTGAGACGAGCAGGACAGTAAGAACTGACGGGACACCCGATGTTACCGAGCCGCTGTTAGTTTCATTTTAAGTGAGACACCAGCGTCAGGGTCGTGTGTTTTAAAAGTCTTTATACTTCATGTATCTCTCCATCCTGAGATACACCCTTAAACACTTACGGATAAAACGATGGGTCTTCGATTTGCTTCAAAATAAGGTAAGGGGCTGGTGGCCGCCAGGGTATACGGCGAGTTCATCACAATATTCTATCTGCTTCTGCTTCTGTGTGTATTTAAGGTTCTCCATTAGAAACTTTTAAAAAAATACGACATTTAAAAGCATTGTTGGGGAAGAACAGGCAAGGCACAGAGGACCTTAGGGCAGGAAAACTATTCTGAATGATGCTACAGTGGTGGGTACGTGTCATTACGCATTTGTCAAAACGCAGAGAACACACCCCCCCAAGAGGGCACTGGTTGCAAACTACAGACTCTGGGGGATAACCAACCATGTGCCGGGGCAGGTCCTTCCGCTGTAGCAAAGGCAGAGTCTGCTGGGGGAGGCCGTGCGTGTGTGGAGACAAGGGGGAATGTGGGAACTCTCTGCACCTTTCCCTCCATTCTGTTGTGAACCCCAAAATTATTTATTACGTAAAAATATTTATTACGTAAAAAAACTATTTAGCACGTAATTTATTACATACCAAAAGAAATAAGAAGAGAAGACTGCCCCATGCACGGCTGTACTTCACCACGGCATTCAACGTGGTGCCATACTGCACTGGGGTTCAACCCGGCTAAGACACAGGGCTGCTCTTCAAAGCAACCACAGACCCGGCGCCCCACCTCAAGGGGGGTCTTTCACTCGGTTTAAATTTGGTAAAGAACTTCCAGCAAAGAAAATGTCGTTGCTGTTTTTAATATCGCTAGACCATCTCCACCCCTTCTCCCACAACTCCCGCCCTTTGTTTATAAGACAAAACCCTAAAAAGAAGCCGAAGACGGTCCCTTGGTACACAAACACGAGTTACTATTCCCAATGCCAGACACACCGGCTGATGGTGCCACGGCTGTCTGGCACCAATCTGGTGCACGAGTGTGAACAGGGAGGTGGCGTACCAGAGACAACGGCTGTCGCTGCCACTCTGCATCACCTGCCTTTTTCTGTCTCCCTCCAACCTGGGCCTGGGGCCGAGGGAGCCCCCCTGGGTGTAGCCTGGCTCTCTGGAGGCGGAGGGCGGGAGGCCGCAGACAACCAATGTAGGTGGCACACGGGACCCGCCACCTTCCATTCTGCCTCATCATCTTAAAGAACAACATCAGGCCAGCCGATTAACTACAACAGATAAGATCCTGACTATCTTTGCAATCTCCTGTTGGGCCCAGATGAGGAAATTTAACCTATGTGTTTTTATCTTTCTTTCTGTATTAGAAGCATATGATATATATGAGCAAAGATTTAGTTTTTCCAGCCAAGTGACGTTACTTACTTGCTACTGTATTTTTTTTTTAAATCCCTGGAGCTCTCAACTGAACTTCACTCCCCGTTTTGGAGATGGAGAGGTCATGTGACACCCCACGGACATCCACCTGCTCAGTGGCAGAGCCACCCACCCTGGAACATTCCTCACCTTGGAACAGAGCTCTTTCCAGCAGACAAGGCTACCTCCTTACAGAGTAGCCCTTGCACCAGTAGGAGAGATGGATGGACGGATAGGTATTTAATAAAATCCACCCACCCACAGGACTCTAGAGAATCTTTTTGTCTTTTTCCTCAAAACCTTAAGCTATTTGATCTGCCCAAACTGACACTTCCACTTTTCATTTAAAACATAATAAAAGTACATGAATCTCCAATTTCAAATCTCAGCTCAAACTGTAACTGCTTCTTTAAATGGTTATTGGTCTGAAAACTGACCAAAGTACAAATATATACCAGAAAATCGCTGTTTCCTGGGGGCGGGGGGGATATACACACACATACGGACACATATATATAATATAAGCTCACAATGTGAAAATGGCCTTTAAGAGGGGAGGTGGGTGGAGGAGAAAGCAGCGGCTCTCAGCACTAAAGTGGTTTACAAAGGAACCAGCTGCCCAGTTCATTAAATACCAAATGCTGGACGAGGCAAACATTTCCTCTCACTCACGGCACACCTGGTTTGGACCCGAAAACATGGACTACTGCGATCAGCAGAAGGCTGCACCGATTAAGAGATTCCAGTGTTCGAGAGATCCGAAAACAGACTGGTAGGCACCAGCTCACGTCCACAGGAAGCAACTTCATGTGTCTGCACTTTGTCTTTCCCATAAAACAAATGGGACCTTAGGGCAAGCAGGTAAGGGGTACAGAATAATACATCACCTTTCGCTTATCAGGAAGAACTGACAGTAGACAGGCTTCCCAATTAGTTCTTAAAAATCAGCTCACAATATTCAATCATTGTGTGCATGCTGCTCGTCGTGGAGACCATCTCTTTAAAATGGGTTTTGACTGTTTGGCGGAAAAGCTGTATAGAAACATTAGCCTGCCTAGTCCCATTTAAGAAAAAAAAAAAAAAGGCACAAGAGATGTGGAGCTTTTTAACTACTTCACTGCTACAGCCTTTTTAGTTCAATGAATTCTGACACCTCTCAAAGTAGACGGCAGTCAGCGAAGACACAACGTAACTCCTTGTTAGTGGAAGAAACGGTTCAATGGAGCAGATTAGGAAATAAAACCCTAGAGAAAGAGTTTCAGTCACCCAAAATTTTTGACAGAATTTTTACAATTTCAAAGCAAGGATTAAACCTCGGGTTTTCACCAGAAATAAACACAGCTTTCTTTATCATGGGCTAAAGCTGGGTGAGGGTATCATTTCTTGAAGCAGCAGGACTCTTCGGTGCAAGAAAGAACACCAGTGAAATTGCTACCAAAAATACAAACGCAATTTCAGAGATGCTGGCTGGGACTCACATTTTGCAACTATATGGAACTTAATTTCACACCTTGTATAAACATTTGCTCATTCACAGCAATTGTTGCAAGCTTTAAGGAAACCACTGTTTGTTTTGGATGAATTACAACAAATCACATGCTTCTGATTTTTGCGCAGGGCGATGGCATAAGACATGCGTACAGCTCCACGGAGCCTGGGCTCGCGTGCTGAAATGAAACTAAAATGTCATCGCTGATAATGAAGAAGTCCAACACGTATGAAAAGGCACACAGGATCCAAAATCCCTTTCTCCCTCCGTTTGTTTACTTTAAAACATGGCCATTTGTGAGACACAGTCCTCACTGACGCAAGCCACAGAGTTCTTCCTTCCTCAAGCATCCCAAGGAGAAGGAATTACTATTCCAAGAGGAATCACTAGACCAGAGCGGGGCGGGGGCTCACAGAATTTACAGCCATCTGGGTGCCTGAAGCCGGTCTGCACTCACAAGAGCAGGAAGGCAATTTCTCACACCGACGCCACCACGGGGCGGTGCTGCAAAGTGAGAAAGGGGACTCTGGTCAGCTGTGCGGGCCCAGAATCCGCTTCCCACCGCCCAAAGGCGGCAAGGGGGGATCCGGGAGAGGGGCGTAGTGCCGGGCAAGGAACTGCCACCCCTTCTCACAAACACCGTCTTCGGATTTCCAACCAAACTCGACCACTGACTTCTTTCCTTCCCACTTCATTTTGGAGCAACAGGGAAGGTGAGGAACGGGATTCCAATCAGGAGGAAAGGTAGCTGGGGAAAGGAGCTTTCCACATGGACACCCCCCCCCCCCCCGACAGGTATACGTGTGCATCCGCAGCAGGAGCCCCCATTCGTTACGCGCTCGCTATGCTCTTGAGTGTGCAGCCACCGCCCCACCGACGGCCCCAGTGGAACACTTTCCGGTATTTATGCCCTTGTGCAGTCCCCTCCCCTCAAGTCTGGGATGATCCTGTGACTTGCTTTAGCCAATAAAACGTGGCTGTCCCTTCACGGAACTCACCTGAGTCTCCTCTAGATGCCTCAAGAACGGCACGCTTACAAGAAGGGAAACGTTAAGACATGGATGCGAAACTTAAAGGGTACCCATCACGTTGCCAAGCAAACTTTCCCATTTCCTAGTCATTTCTGCAAGCTTTCCCCCTCACTCGGTAGGCACTGCTAATTGCCTGGGAAGATTCTCCTTTATTTCAGCAGCAGTTCTTATCTCAAAGGCCGCCTGGAATACTTCACGAAGTTGGCTTTGACTTTTGCGTGAGACAAATACGTGCAAGTTTACCTACTACGTTAAACCTGGACTTGCCTTCCGGTCATGAACAATGAATATGTTTAGCATCTGAGAATGTGCATCTCAGACAGACATGTAAATATTTAGCACCACCCTTTTGAGACTGGTAAGTGTTCATTTTTAAGCATGCAGAGGTATGCGAGCGTTTTCATTAACAGCCTAATTACGTAATATATTTTCATTCCGTAAAATATTGCGCTTCTATATTTGAAACAATTGAATTCATTTGTGCTAATAAATGTTCTAAATCGACAATTTAATCATTGAAGCGAGCACACGCTGTACCCCTCCAAACAATTTACAAAACAGCAACTAACGTTTCTATTACGGCAAGGCAAAACTGCCCATAACCAGTGGCTTGGCTCAAGGTCACGTATCGGTTTAAATTCCTCCTGTCGCCCCACTGGGCTCATCTATACCTGATCGGGGCCAGTGGTTGACCTCTAGCGTCAAGAACAAGTCCAGGCTGCCTCGCTTGGTGTTCAAGGCCCCAGCCTGTCTTTACAGCCTTCGAGTAATGCTCCCCATCCTTCCGTGTCTGGGACACATTTCCCCCAGAGACCTCAAGGCTAACCCCCACCCCATCACATTCGGCCCGATCTCTAGGTAAGTCCCACGCTCGCCATTCTCTTTAAAACAGGAACCCACCTCCCCGAGCTCTTCCTATCCTGCTACACTCCCTGCCTGCAGTGCTCATCGCCTCTAACGTTCTCTGTCTTTATATCGCCTGTCTTCCATACACTCTCCGCTAGAATGTAAGCACCGGGAGGGCAGGGGGCTGAAGTACTCCGAGCACCTACAACAGTGGGTATGCGTTAAGAATGCTTCACCTGCGAGGCACCGTCCTAGACGAAAAGCTATAGCAGTGAACAGGACAAAACAGGGTCTCTCCTTTCTGCACGGAGATTTGGGCCAAATAATTTAAAAAAAAAAAAAAAAAAAGGGTACTACGCGAATGAAAAGAGTGCAGGGCGCTACAGAGATAATAAAAGGGGGTGTGACAGAGCGTGACGAGGGAGCTAGTGCAGACTGGGTGGTCAGGGAAGGCCTCTCTGAGGAGGTGATGTTTCAGCTACAAACTAGAAAAAGGAGAGAGCCCACTCCTGCACATGCTGGGTTGGCCTTCTGTCTCCCCGACCTGGTGAGGGTTCCCGAGAAGAGTCACGATCCCCGCCCACCGCTCTGACTCCACCTCCAGGCGCCTCCTGCCCTTCCCAGGATTGGTCATTTACACCACATGCCCCCAACTCAACTTCTCCAGCATTTATCTCAAAGGCAGTTTTTTCGTGGTTAGCCACAGGGTCTGTCTTCGTCCGATTTCGTTTGAATGAAATGCATAGTAGGGTTTTGTTTTGGGTGACAATCTGCACCTTTTTACTTTAATAGGCATTTATTCCTCTGGTGTTCATTGATAATACAATATATAGTCTGAATCTGGTCGTCTTATTTTAGGTTTTTGGCTATTACTGTTTTCTAGCTCTTGCTCTATGGATGGTCTTTCTTGTTGCCTTGGGGGTGGGAGGGGGCCGGTTGGGCTGCATTTTTTTCAAGTCCTTCTTTCTAGGGGTTTTCTTTCTTTTTTTTTAATTTTAAAAAAATATTTATTTACTTTTGAGAGAGAGAGAGAGAGAGAGAGACCCAGAATCTGAAGCAGGCTCCAGGCTCTGGGTCCACGAGATGCGAGATCGTGACCTGAGCCGAAGTCGGATGCTTAACTGACTGAGCCACCCAGGTGCCCCGGGGTTTTCTTTCTAATTGTACATCGTGCACCTAAACCTCTATTTCTCAATGTTTAGACAGATCTCTGGCTCCCAAATAAGATAAGAAAAGCTGCTTAGCCAAACTCAGTGCTATTTGTTCTGTGAATATTTTTACACTCCCGTGGTTTTTAACACATACCTTTGGCTATATTATCATCTCTGGTGATCATCGGGCCTGGACTATAAATTTAAAATGACCGATGGCTCTGCCATAATTCACCAGAATGGATCCCTTGACTCACTGGATTTTGTCACTGAGTGGGTTTTTAAAGAAAGGCTCGGGGGTCTTTCCTTGAATTTATGCTCCTCCCCCCACCCCCTTTCATTAAGAACTCTGCCTTTCCGTGTAACAACACTTGGCTGAATAGAGAAGTCCTGGGTCAAACCTTCCACCCAAATTCCGTGGGGCTGCCGCTGGCACCAAATGAGTGCTGTGGGAAAACGGAGGGAGTGACCCCCGTAACCTTCTGTGAGAATTTCCCTGGCCACCAGTTTTCAGAGAAGTTACTCTGATCAGTGCATCTTTTGCTGGTTTTAACTTTTTTTTTTCTTTTTTTTTTCAATGAGATGTGTGAGTAGTAACCTGGCACAGAGACCAAAATTTCAGGAAGTCTTGGGAACAGGGAGATAAGAATGCGCAGAAAGTGGTAAGAATGAGCCACAGTCAGTTGGAAGGTCTGACACGATGTGATGTGTCCTGAAACCAGTGCAGCACAGCAATTTACTCGGCGGGAAGGGGAAAGGCGGGAAGGGGCCAGGAGGGAAGGGGCAGGCAGGAAGGGGGGCCCAGGCGGGAAGGGGGGGACCAGGCGGGAAGGGGCCAGGCGGGAAGGGGGGCCAGGAGGGAAGGGGGGGCCATGCAGGAAGCGGGGGCCAGGCGGGAAGAGGCCAGGCGGGAAGGGGGACCAGGCGGGAGCTTGAGCTCTTTCCACAGCCATGTTAAACTCAAAGAAACTTCATGCTTAAACAGGTTCTGTCTTAAAGAAATCACTACCTCCCCCAAATATCACACCTGACAATGCATGAGATCAAAATGTTTTCCTGATGATATTAAATCAGTCTTTTAGGTATTTCAAAGGCATTCTTATTTTCTTGCAAATTTACTCAATTTTCGATCTCCTCTTGCTTTCTGTTTACATTATCTCAACTGTCAGGAGGACAATATTTTGACACAATAGCAAGCAATTAAAATGCTATGGGCAGTCCTGAAGAATTGCCAGTGAAATTGGTCCTCTCGCTACCAGAACAAGTTCCAGAAACCTCATTAATCTAGATTCTACTGAGGCAGTGGGGGAAGGCAGGCTACTAGGAGTCAGGGCTGGGGGGTGGGGGAATTAACTCGGGCTCCTGTCCCGCCCACCTCGCCCTCAGAGTTCCCAGTGATACAACGAGAGGACCCGCCGAGGTCCTGGGTGGCAAAAAGCTGCTGTAAAAGGTCAGAGTGTCTGTGAAGACACAGACTGAATTAGTTGACTTTTAGGTTTACAATTTTAAAAACATATGAGCTAGGAAAGTTACTTTTGTAAATACAACAGCCCCGAGGTAAAACAAAATTACTATACTCAGGGGTAAAGCGATAAGCTCTTTTTCCAAAGTGTCTCTGGTGCGGGATTACTCAGTTTTTAACTTAAAAAAAAAAAAAGTGACAGCTGAGAAAACATTCTTTGCTAGTCACTTCGCGATGCTCGCTTACACAGGAATAGTTACTAATGCAGCAACTGTCATTTGTCCACTAAAGAAGCCATGAAGTCTGCAAACCTAGGTCTGGACGGAGACGTTCACAAGCGTGGGGCCACCCCACCGCACGGTGCTGGGTTTCTTTATACATTCATCACCTTCCTGAAACTGTACAACAGGCGCCAGGTGTAAATATCATCATCCTTATTTTGTAGGTGAAGAAACCAAGGCGTATGGCAATTATATACGTAGCTGGCGAAAATTAGAAGAGAACGCATTTATAACACTTTGAGAACACCTCATCGTTCAGCCTTCGCCGATTCAGACTGAGCTTTCCCTTAGCAAAACCGTGAAGTGAGGAAACTTCTCCGGTTCTAATATTTTGCCTGGAACTTCCCTCGCAGACGACAGCAGGAGCCCAGGGTTTCCTCTGACCTTTCAGCCCATAAAACTGTGTCTTGAGAGGCCCTGGCAGTGGGTCTGTGGCTGCCCATCACTGTCTGATATCACCCCTTTGTAGGTAAGATATGCCTTCTTTTTTGAATGTGGTATAAAATACACACAACACAAAATTGGCCACCGAAACCATTTTCAAAAGTACAGTTCGGGGGCATTAAGCACACTCACCGTGTCGTGCCACCAGCCATACTGTTTTTAATTTCACTTTTTTCATGGAAATGCTTGAACACATCCAGAAGCAGAGAGAACCGTCTCATCAACTCCCACGTCAGCCAGCTCGAGCAATTACCCGTACTGAGCCATCCTGTTTTCTTTACCCGCCCCTTACATAAACATACTTCTTCAGAAATCGCAACAGAATAACGCAAATTCGCTATCGGTCCACCTATAAGCTACTTCGGTATGATACAGTTGTGTTTCAACACCCGCGATTAGGACGCAATATATTCACACGCAAAGGAACTGAACGGGCAGCACCTTGCTCGAAACACTGGCACTGACGCCCTTCTACTTAGACTCTAACTTGAGCCAGAACCTTCCCAGAGTCCGGCTGGCACACAAACTGCGCAGTGGACTCTCCTCCCTCCTACAGGACCAGCCCCACCCCTGACCGCCCTCACCGTTCTTCTTCAGCCCACCCGACGTCTCCTCCCCACACCTTCTCTGTTCAAGAGAGGCTCTGCTTCCTTCCAAGTCCAGATCCAATCTTGTCTACAAAGGGTCGGGGCCCTTAAGAGTGCTTTCATAGACACCTTATAATCAATACCTACGGCTCATCTCCAACAACCTCCACCTTGATTCCCTCTTTCGGACCGACCCTGAGGTGCCTGACCTAGGGTCCTGAAACTGCATGCACTATTTATATGTTCCCAAGATCATCAACTCCGTGAAACAGGGGATCTCATCTGGTTAGGCATCCCAGATCTCTAGTATATGGGATAGTTCCTAGTGCACTGATTCCACAAATGTTTGCTGAGCATCCTGCACATTTTCCAAAGGCAAGGAGCGTCTGTGATTCCAAAGAAGGTTCAGAACCACGGGCTTAGTCCTTTCGGATCCAATCTCTGGCCGTACATCCTATCTGGTCACTGATTCAATGTTGCTCTAAGAGGACACGGTCCCTTGGTTTGCCCTGAACGCCATGCTTTGTAGGTCTGCCCCAAGGCCCTCGGTTCTGACCCAATCTAGGATTTCCATTAGAGCAGAGATCTGGCCAAATCTTACTTTCCGGAGGACTTCAGCTCACAAGAGTCCCCTGGAGAACTGACCGTACAAATCACCAGGAACCGGTGGTCTCTAATCTGCCTCTGAACACAATTCCAACCTCCAACTGGACTGCAAGTTCCTCACGGTCAAGGGCACATAACACTGTGCACTAATCAGACATGGAGTGGCAAATCCATAAACATTTGCGGTCAGTTCATTAATCAATGCCATCGGCATTACAGGGGCAGAGAGCGATGAGAAATTTGGAGGCGTGCTCAAGAACAGAGCAGAGCAAGTCCCGTCTCTTAAATCATAACCCAGAGGCACTAAGAGCCTGTTTTCCCTTCCAAGACAAGTTTTTCGTAACTGCTACCTGCACCCAAATATCTTTAAGGCAGCCATGCAAAACAACAGATGCCTGCCGTGTTAAAGTACGGCTGCATTTCCAAACCGGCAGGTGCCATCAGAGACCTAAGTCTGCACCTGTTGGGAGAGAACGACCCTCAGATACCACCGCTCAGAACTCAGGTTTTAACGCAGAGCTCTCTGACCCAGCCAGGAGCCCCTCAGAAAACAGCTTAAGAACATCCCAAGTTTGTTAGTTGCCGCAGAAATCCAAAGGAGCCCATTTTCTAACTTACTATTGAAAGCAGTGAAGACACCTTTGAGACTTGCCCCTGCCCATACCTCTCAAAGCGGAGTCAAGTTCAGTAAGGGTAAGAGGTAAACGTGAGCTCTGTGATTCATCTGTCCTCTCATAGAAAAAGCCAGGGCGTTCAGAACCTAACTTCCTGCTCTAAGGCACCACACTTAACATACATATATTAATAATTTTCAAAATTAAAGTACAATAAAACACAACACAAAATACATAGAATGGAATCTAATTTTTCCTGAAGATTCAGGAAGGAACTCATAGGTTTTTCAGTGTCTTGGAGGCATTACTTCTTACTAACCAAGACATTTACCAAAATTGCCTGTTAGCAGAGCTTTCAGAAGTTCATTTGGTGACCCGTGTTACGACATTTTATTATCCTTTACTGCCCAGTTTCCAGGACATTATCTGGAAAGAAAACAATGTCCTCCTAGGCATATCGTGTGTGTGTGTGTGTGTGTGTGTGCGCGCGTGTGCGTGTGCGCGCGCGTGCGGGCGCACAGCCGAAAATGGACATGTCAACAGGAGACGTGATTTCATCTCTTTAAACTGATGAAAAGAAGAGAAAAAGGAAAAGGGAAAGGAAAGGAAAGAGAAAAAAAGGAAAAAGGAAAAGGAAAAGGAAAAGGGAAGGGAAGGGAAGGGAAGGGAAGGGAAGGGAAGGGAAGGGAAGGGAAGGGAAGAAAAAAGAAAAGAAGAGGCCACGTTACTGTTTCCACCACACTGACAGGAAATCTCACCTCACAGGAGGAAGCCAGCTCCATGCAAAAAGGGGTAAAAGTCTCCAACGCTCTCATCTATCCATACTGCCTTCTTCGGTGCCCACTCTTGGAAGGGACACACATATTCATACAAAGGATACCGCTGCAGGGGCGCCTGGGTGGCGCAGCCGGTTAAGCGTCCGACTTCAGCCAGGTCACGATCTCGCGGTCCGGGAGTTCGAGCCCCGCGTCAGGCTCTGGGCTGATGGCTCGGAGCCTGGAGCCTGTTTCCGATTCTGTGTCTCCCTCTCTCTCTGCCCCTCCCCCATTCATGCTCTGTCTCTCTCTGTCCCAAAAATAAATAAACGTTGAAAAAAAAAATTTTTTTAAAAACAAAGGATACCGCTGCAGAGCCCGCCTCTACCGCAGAGCCCCTGCCGCCCCTCCCCGGGACCCCTGCGGAACTCGCCGCCGACCACGTTCATTTCATGAGTCACACTACTGTCACCGTCAATAACCATAATCACGATAAATGAGCAGCCAGCACTGACCAAGCGATCACCACGTACTCGGATGGTGGGTACTGTCCCTTTAGTACCCCTGTCCTACCAACGATAAAACTAGGAGGGAGTAACGTGCCCTGAGGTACACACAGCGAGTGGGAGACCCTGGGCCCAAACCCGGTCAGCTGGAGAACCTGTTCTTTTCGTCCACTTCCTTGTTTATTTTCATACCCACTATGCTCTAAATCCCCAATCTGACTAGAAATTTCTAAGAACAAGTGCTCTCTGCAGTCCTTACATAAGTTTGCTGATAATAAATAACACAGTAGTTTAACATCAGTTGGTATTTAAAAAAAAAAAAGGCAAAGCTTCTTCCTTGCAAACCCTTACTTACCATGTTAAAAGGTTATACAAAAAAAAAAAAAAAAGGATTCACAGTGGGGGGTGGGGATGGGGGGTGGGGGTAGGGGTGGGGCGGGGAGGAATTAAGACAAGAGTAGTATTCTGGATCTTAGCCACACGGTAAGTCTCGTAGATGAGGAAGACTCGGGCAGAGATGGAAACCACCACTCAGATCCCCTTCAGGAAGGCCTGGCGGCCCAGCTGTGGGGGTGCAGTCAGCAAGTAACCTCCAGCCGGCAGCTCATTCGGGGTCGGTGTCAGCTGCAGAGAGCCACTTCTCTGCACTGACTAATCCCCTGGGACCTGAAGCTTTGTCACATCCCCTGGCTGTTGAGAGTGGGGGCCTGGGGGCCAGGTACTAGATGGGAGTCCTGACCAAGGTCTGGTTTACAGTGAGCGGTAAGACCCAAGCCCTGGGTCTGTCTGCAGACCCATCTGGTGGCACCTAATTGGGATCTACGTACTTGGCAGCTGGCACAGTCACCACGTAGGTCCTTGGTTCGTGGGGAAGGCCAAGTGGAAGTCTGACGCCGCCCTGGCCTGTCCCACTCCTATGCCAACAAACAATATTGCATCCCAGGGCAACGGCAGAGGTTAAGCGCCTTCCTGAAGGATCCAGAGGAGGCAGAGGCAGTGGTCTCCATCTTCTCTGTTTAATTTGCCAGTCTGACCCCTGCAGAAACCAGACAGATCCTGGAGGGAGACTGCAGGCCACAGAGGACTCAATCAGGAAGGTAGCCCTGATCTTGGCCTCTGTGTCAAATGTACCCTCTTTTCTAGAGCAGAATAATACAGCCTCCGGTCACACACAGCCATTGATTTAGTGAATGCCTTTTTTTCCTATTCCAATCAAAAACGAGGACCAGAGGGGCCCCTGGGTGGCTCAGTCGGTTAAGCCGTCCTATTTCGGCTCAGGTCGTGATCTCACGGTTCGTGGGTCTGCTTCGGAGTCTGGGTCTCCCTCTCTCTCTCTCTCTGCCCCCCCCCTCTCTCAAAATTAAATAAACACAAAAAAAAAAATTAAAAAAAAAAAAGAGGGATCAGAAACAGTTCATGTCCCGTGGAACCCAGAGCAGTATTTACACAGTCCTGCCTCAGAGCAAACCTCTGCCCTCCTGGGTGCCTGGACATCCCTCGGATCATGACAGCGATCCATGGTATCAGTGACATAATGATCAGGGCGGATGAGCACCAGGGGCCCAAGTCATCGGAGGCCTTGGTAAAACACGTGCTATGTCTTCCACGTCCATAAAGTGTTTAGCAATCCAGGGGCCAGGCGCAGGCCAGCCCATCTCATTCTTGAGAGACAGAGTTCTCGCACTCCCACACATCTGCGGGAGATGCTGGGAACGCGAAGCCCCGACCACTCTTTGTCTGGGAAGTTTCTCAAGGTTGAGTTTGCAGCGAGCGGCCTTTAGGGGTGAGGCAATGGCTCCGGAAATACAGAACAGGCTTGCTGACAGGTGGCCCTGCGGCAGTGGGCCCCCCAGGCGCTGAGCCCCCCACCGGGCGCAGGCCTCCATCCATCCATCCGGGCCCACCCACATCAACTCTGCGGGAACGGGGCACAAGGAAGCAACGAGACCCCGCTGACGCAGACTCCTTTCACTGGGACCATGTAACTTGGCATCCATGTAACTGCGGTAAGCTAACATTTTAGCTGAAAAGGTGGGGGGGGGGTGGGGGGGTGGGGACAAAAGTCTCAGACCTTTCACCGTTCTTTGTACCCACCCAAAGCAAAACACGACTTACTGCGTGTTGCACCTGTTACCACGACGAAAGCAGCTCGGTGTCTGGAGGGCCTCTCTAGGTGCTGCTCTCGGGCCGAGCGGGCCCTGCAACAAGCACGTCTGGGACCGAGCGCAAGCAGAACCCGAGGCTTCAGACGCCGGGGCACCCAGCAGGTCGGCCCGGGATTCCTCCCATAGCTGCTGTCTACGGCTGCACAGGGGACCCCGTGCGATCGAACGGAGGCGGCGGCAAAAGCCCAAGCTCGCCCTACGGATGAGCCACCTTGGTACGTGGGTACGAGCCAAAAATGCACGGCCGCTACGTTTCAGTCTCGCTCGGGAAGGCCGTGAGGGCCAGCGGGAGGGAAAGGCCTCCCCAGGGGCAGTGCCCCGAGCGGTGCGGAAGGCCCGACCTCGTGGGCGGAAGAACGAGTGGCGCCAAGTCAGAGGGTAAACAGCCTCGTGGGCCGTGGTGAGCGGTCGGACCGTCGAGGGTCTAGAGGGAAAAGGCCGGAAGGCTCTCGCCTCCTGGGTGGCCAAGGCTCTGTCGGGCCTGCATCCCAGCGGGCAGCCGCCCCACTCCAAGCTGCTTCCCCCCTCCTTCCTTCCACAGGTGTTGATCCCCGCTAAGTACACTGCACCCCCAGTTCCACCTCGGCATCTGTGTCCGGAAACCCCGACCTACGTCAGGGGTGAATACAAGGCACAACTCGGCCTCGTACGGCTCAGAGGCGTGGGTTCCGGAGTCCCGGCACCAAGGTCCGAACCCCAGTGCCGCTATTTCCCAGGTGGGAGACTGCACGAGGTCTGAGGTGCGGCGCCGTCGTGGAGAGGGCCCGTACCTCTCAGAGGACGGATGGACAGCTACCCGAGTGCCTTCCGTCCCGGCGTCCAGTTAGGAACCAGCCCTGTGGTGTTTCCTCCCTCGCTGTGCAGTCAGCTTTGGTTGGTGATCTCTCAACTCATTTCTTTGAACTCGGGAGTCTATAAATCTGGGCTCATTTGTAGAACAGAAATCTCCCTTCCTACTGGCTGACAAAGTATTGCTTTTCTGCCAGAAAGCAGTGCTAACAGGGGCAGAGCTCCAGGGCCGGGAGGCGCGCTGGAGCAGAAAGCTGGAATTTTTAACACACAAATGCTGAAACCATCCCCTTCCACCTGCAGAACCAGAAGCAAACGGGCCAGGTGGCTTCTGGCAGGTTCAAAAGCAAGCCTCAAGGAGGAACCAGCGAAGTATCCCACTTGGGGAGATCTCAGAAAAGCAAGACAGGGGTGGCGATTCTACGGTTCCACCCAGAAACACCAACTTGAAAAAAAAAAGACACCATTTTTTAATATCCTGATTGTTTTCCTCCCTCTCTCTCTCTCTCTCTCTCTCTCGTGCTTCTCTATCACTCCTACCCACCCAGAGCAGGGGGCAGTGGTAGAGTATCAGCAGGAAAACAGTCAAGGGGTTTGGGTCCTGGCTCTGCTAGTAAATCTCTGTGACTTCCTTGAGAAAAACACTTCACGACCCAAAGCGAAGCTTCCTCCACCCTGAAATGAGGGCAGAGGAGTAGCTGCCTCCTGGCCCTTCCAGCTCTGGGCTTTCATGACACTCTAGGCATGTCCCTCAACAATATCAGAGGTTCCTCAGCGGGGAGCACGATGTCATACACTGTCTAAATGTCTGCTGGATGAACCGCATTGAATTAATTGGTCTTAGGAGACCTTCAAATTATAAGTACGCTTGGTTAGAAAATAAAGCACCAAGAAATGGGGAGAGGGGAAGTTATTTGTAAGAATTGAGCCTAGGTCCCCCATCGGACGTGTGAAGTCAAGACGTCCAAGTTCGGAGCATGCCACACCATGGGGGTTGGGGGCGGGGAGGGGGAGGAGGGAGGATGCATTCCAGTGAACAAGAAGAGATGGGATTTCTGGTGAAGAGAAGGAAAGGAATTTGGAGGCTTTTGTTTCCTTATCTCAGTTATTTTATTTTATGTTTTCCAAGGTATCCAGGCCCACCCCCCCCCCCCAAAAAAAGTCTGTATCTATTTTGTTATACATCGGATAGGAAAATAACATCTTTCTAGAGCTATTGTTGTGCTTGGGACTTAGGCTGGCTGAACGATATGACCAAAGTGAAGGGAAACTTTGCCGAAGACTGTGAGAGGCCGTCACGGGGATATTTTCTGTGGGGCGCGGAGAGGGAGTATAGGAGCAGGTGTGTAGGCAGAACGGGACCCTGGGAAACCTTCCAGGCTGCAGTGAGTAGGCTGGGGGTGGTGAAGGGACCAGTTACTGAATCTGTAGCTAAGGACCCCAAGTTTCTCCTCTGAGGACATTAAGCCCCAGTAAGTCTAACCCCTTGTGTGGGGAGTTGGGGCAGCTGCAGGGGGAGAAAGTCCCTGGAGTCACGAGCATTTTGGAAGAATTCAGAGAGATCTATGCAGGAGTGCCTCTGCCCGGGCCCCAGGTGCAGCAGAGCAAGAGAGGTGGAGGGGCATCAGAAGCTTTGGCTCACGAAGGCACAGGGCAGGGCACATGGGGGAACCCCAAAAGGCTATCCTGCCCTGTTTTCATGTGTCCACCAGGATTAAAGACCGGGGTTTGATCTGAGACTCCAGCCTGGTGAAGCCTCTCGTTGTGGTTACTACGGAGTTAAAAGCAAGGTTTCCAGGGGCGCCTGGGGGGACTCAGTGAGTTAAGCGTCCAACTTTGGCTCAGGTCATGATCTCCTGGTTCGTGGGTTCGAGCCCCACGTCGGGCTCTCCGCTGACAGCTCAGAGCCTGAAGCCTGCTTCAGATTCTGTGTCTCCCTCTCGCTCTCTCTCTCTCTCTCTGCCCCCACCACTTGTTCATTCTCTCTCTCTCTCAAAAATAAATAAACATTAAAAAAAAAAAAGAAAAACCCAAGGTTTCCAGGGATGAAGATGAAAGGGGTAGGGGAGAATAAACATCTGCCTTCGAAGGAGGGCCAGAGAAGGGGCTGCATTTCAGGACCACTTTCACAGCAATGCCCCGATCGCCCAGGTACATCCCGGCACCCACAGGAGATGGCATCGATAGGACGCTGTGGGCTAAGCAGCAGCCTGGGCCCCAGCAAGCCTCCTGAGAGCGGCGGGATGGGCATCTGCTCACCCCTCTCGGTGGTGGGCTCCAGGAGAGCCGGGCAGGGGAGTGAGGGCGCGGGCGGCTCACTCAGCAGTTCCCACTTCTGTTTCCACAGCGTCTTGCCCCGTCCCTTCCTTTCATCTCCTTTTAGGGGATACTGGGCAGTGGGCCTGTCATCGGCTGCTCTATTTAAGTCCCTTTATGAGGAATTTCAACTTTTCCAAGTCCACGTCCTCCAGGGAGCCTTTCCTGGGTCCTTAGGGTCAATTTCACGTCCTTCTCTCAGATCCTAATGGCCTCTTTACTTGTCTTATCTCTCCAGGACACGCCAGGTTCCTTAAAGGAAGGTTTATTCATCTCTGAATATCCAGTACCTACCATTACGGACAAGAGGTTTTATTTGTTGAATTTTAAAAATAAGTAAGGGGCGCCTGGGTGGTTCAGCTGGTTAAGCTCAGTCAGTTAAGCATCTGACTTCGGCTCAGGTCATCATCTCAAGGTTCATGGGTTTGAGCCCCGCATCGGGTTCTGTGCTGACAGCTCAGAGCCTGGAGCCTGCTTCAGAACCTATGTCTCCCTCTCTCTTGGCCCCTTCTCCACTCGCGCTCTCTGTCTCCCCAAAATAAACATTTAATAAACGAACAAATAAATAAATAGATTAAAAATAAAAGGCAGAGCAGACTGCAAATAAACACCAATGAAAGGTAAAGGACAGCAGAAGTCTAGACTCTGGTGGTTGGAAGACAGGAACCACTACCAGAAAATCAAAGTAACTTTCTCAAAAGTACTTTCTCATGTAGTAGGCCTCAACTTTCTTTCCGCACTTCACCAAAGAAGTTACACAGACGGTAACTAAGCATGTGAAAAGATGCTTGACGTCATTAGTCATTACAGGCACACAGCCACTACGAACCTATCAGAATGTCTAACATTAGAAAGACTGACCGTACCAAGTGTTGGCGAGGACACAGGGCAACTAGAACTCTAATCGCTTGGAAAAACAATTTGGCAATTTCTTAATGTTAAACATATACCTGCCACATGGCCTAGATACTGTATTCCTAAGTGTTCACCCAGCAGAAATGAAAGCGTACGTCCATACAAAGATTTGTACGTGAATTATTTATTAGCAGTAGTAAAAAACGAAAAACAACCCAAATAGCCAGCAACAGCTGAATGGAAGTGGTCATATCCATCCAGTGGAATGAAATACAGCAGTAAAAAGAAATGGTCTACTGATACATGCAACAATACAGATGAATCTCAAAATAATTATGCTGGGTAAAAAAGGCACATTTAAAAAAGTATCTACTGTGTGATTCCATCTCTATAAACTTCTAGAAAATGTAAACTAATCCATAATGACAAAAAGCAGCCCAGTGGTTACCGGGGTGGGGTGGAGGTGTGGGGTGAGCAGAATTATAGAGGGGCACGAGGAGACCTCTGGGGTGATGAATACGTTCGTTATCTTGATAACGGTAAGTAAGGCAATGATTTCACAGGTATATACATATGTCAAATTTTATAGACTTTAGACAGGTGCAAGAAAGCTCTTAAAAAATAAAGCTGTGAAGGGGCGCCTGGGTGGCTCAGTCGGTGGAGTGTCCGACTTCGGCTCAGGTCATAATCTCACGGTACACGGGTTTGAGCCCCGAGTAGGGCTCTGTGCTGACAGCTCAGAGCCTGGAACCTGCTTCGGATTCTGTGTCTCCCTCTCTCTCTGCCCCTCCCCTGCTCCCACTCTCTCCCTCGCTCTAGCTCTCTCTCAAAAATAAGTAAACATATCAAAAATTTTTAAAAAACCACTACAGTATAGCGTAAGCACAATTTTTATATGAGCTGGGAAACCAGAGTTTTCATTTGATTCGCTTTATTACAATATCCACCCTTATGGCGGTGGTCTAGAACCAAGCCTGCAACATCCCCCGGGTGTGCCTGCACCACCCCGCTGGCAGAATGTCCCCAGAGTGAGAACTGACCTTGACAGCTCACCCCAAGGACGAGCAGGCCCTGAGCTCAGAGCTTAATCGAGGTTGAGAGATTGCTTCCGAACAGAAAGGCAATGACACACTAAGCAAGCTTGGGGAGACAGTGTCTCTGAAAACAGGTTTTTTTCACGTTCTTACTTAAAAATCCTGAATGAGGACTATCAGAACGACTAGTATAACCAGATCAAAATCCACCCTGCCCTAAGAGTCTCAAGCTAAGAGATGGAGCCATTTCCCACTCTCTCCTGCTCTCATGTGACTGGGGTCACTGTTCTCGTTAGAGCTTATGGAACGGTTTTCAGCAAAGGTGAACAGAGAAACTGGCTACTGCTTCTTGATCACTCTCAACCCTAAATAGGGACTTTCTGGGCCAAAATCTACGGGTTACTAATAGCCTCAGGGCAGAGTGACAGAAAGAAAAAGACACACACATCAAAAGACCACTGAAATGACTCTCCATTAAGAAAGAACAGAAAGACGTGGGGGGGGGGGGGGGCAGGGGAACAGTTTCAGTTGCAAACAGCGTTAGATAGAAAGGCATAGTGCGAAATGGTGACTAACAATCCTGAAACTTTGGCTCTTTGTTATGCAAAAGTAGATTTTAAATAGTGCAAAGAGGAAAAAAAAACAAAGATCCAGCTTCTATCGGATGAGCTGTATGATACAACCACCCATTTCTTCCCTTCCTTCACCAGCAATGGCCAGAGTGATGTCATAACCACACCAGACAGCTGTCTTCCTGGATAAAATCACCTTGTAAAGGAGAAACACAATTAGCAGATACAGCGAAATATAATTTAAAAAAAAATTTTTTTAATGTTTACTTTTGAGAGATGGAGAGAGAGACAGTGTGTGAGCCGGGGTGGGGCAGAGAGAGGGAGACACAGAACTCGAAGAGGGCTCCACGCTCCGCGTTGTTAGCACACAGATCGACATGGGGTTCGAACTCATGAACTGTGAGCTCATGACCTGAGCTGGTCGGACGCTTAATTGACTGAGCCACCCGGGCACCCCTACAACAAAATATAATTTTTAAACCGATTCTGCAGGCTGCCACATTTGACTTGGTGCCTAATGGTCAAGTTCTTTACTATAGTTGTCTATTTTATGCGATTTCTCTTTGATTCAGTATCTAGGGAAGACACTGGGACTGAAGTTCCAGGCTGTGTCACAACAGGTCTGGGACAAACACAGGTCAGAACAGCTGAGAGTGAGGCCAGGACCAGAACCAGACAGTAAGAGGCTGCAGGGCCACCAAGAGGGGAAGGGCTGGGCGGGAGGGCTGACTCCTCCTTTGCTGGCCCTCCTCTGGTCTCCCTTCAGAACCACCCCCCCCCCCCCCAGTGGATTCTATCCACTCTGGCATTTTCCCTACCACCCCTACAATGCTGGTCACCAAAACCATTTCTTCAACAACAATGTAAGTTCCAGACTCATATACTAAAAACACTTTACTGTGAAAATATTCAGATACACTTAAAAGTAGATAAAACAGAGTAATGAACTCATCAACAGTATTACGTTCTCATCCCCCAGTTTCAACAGTTAGTAGCTAATTTTTATCATATTCTCCCCCCCCCCTCACCCCCACTCCGACACACATACTGTTGAGAAGGGGGAAGACGGGGGACCTTAACACGAGTCCGTCATATCCTTTCACTCAAGACTTAGAGCTCCTCCTTAGGAGCACGTGGGTGGCTCACTCGGTTGAGCGTCCGACTTCGGTTCAGGTCATGATCTCATGGTTCATGGGTTCAAGCTCCACGTCAGGCTCTGTGCTGACAGCTCAGAGCCCGGAGCCTGCTTCTGATTCTGTGTGTCCCTCTCTCTCTGCCCCTCCCCTGCTCATGCTCTGTCTCTCTCTGTCTCAGAAATAAATAAACATTAAAAAAATTTTTTAATAAAAAAGACTTAGAGCTCCTCCAACTTAACATGCTCATAACGGAGCTCATTCTGTGTCTCGTCTGTCTGCATACAGCAGGAACTCTGCACCTTTAGAGTTCCAGCCTGATCAAGCAAACACCTAGCCTGTAGAAAATGCCTGGGCAATGGTTACAGAGTGACAAGTATAAACACACATGCACGCACACGCACGGGTACATGCACACAGACACGGCAGGTGGCCAGACAGCACGAAGCAAAGGTCCAGACGGAGGTTCCAGCTAGTAAGACATGGTCCTGGACTTCCTCCTGGCTTCCTGCCATGGGCCAGCACTTCTGAGGATGGAAACCCTCTGGCTGAAGCAGGAGGGCAAAGTCATTCTGTCCATCGAAAGGATGACAATCAGCGACACGCTACAGATTTCAGCGGGCGGCTATTAGCAGAACTAAATACGGTCTCTCAAGGGGAGAAAAGGAGCTTCTATGACATCTATGCTAATGAAGCACAACGACATAGAGCATTTAAAACAAAATGTCCCTATATTTATTCTCCATAGACAGATTTTTGCATTAATATTTATGAGGGATTCCTCGTTGATTTCTCCCAGAGATTTTTCTCCTGCCCAAAGAGAGGGGATAAAAGATAAGTAACATGAACCAATTATCTTTTAAACAGCTACAAAGGACTACCTTATTTATCTGCATTCTGCTACTTGATTCATCGTCCTAATATACCACTTTCCATACACGGGCCCCTGCTCATGAGCCCCCCAGGGCCCGCGGCTCCCTGCAGGAACCCGCTGCAAGGCCTCGGCCCAGCTTCCGGGCCCTGCTTGCTGCCCGAGCCTCCAGATGCAGTCCTAGCCATCCTCACGCAGCAGGGCCACACCCACACCTCGAAGTCCCCGCCACCGCAGGCCTTTCTGTCGGTCCAAGTGGTACCTGGTTCCCGGCCATTTAAATACCCAACGCTCACATTTCTGATTTACTAATAGCCATGAGCAGTAAACATCTTGTCAAAAGGTGTTCTCAACCTTATCGCCCGGCGGCGGAGGGGGTGGGGGGTGGCACAGAGGGGAACCAGCCTGTGGTACTTGTCCGTTCAGCCAGTCGAGGCTGGACGGGAGACGCAGGGAGCCCTGGTTCCCAGGAGTTTCCAGCTCAACCAAAACATACTGTGGACAGTGGCAAATGCCACGGGAAGAGCTCCAGAGCCGAGCATCACAGCAGTGAGGAGTTGAGGGTTTCTTCCTGCCCAGTCAGTGGACCACATTTTTCTTGTCCCAGTGACAGGCCAGGAGAGAGAGAGAGAGAGAGAGAGAGAGAGAGAGAGAGAGGCAGAGACCCTTCCCTTCTCTACGTGCCAATCACACGAGCACATAAACACAGGAGAAAGGACGTTGCAAGAACTTTTACTGAGCGCGTTGTGTCTCCTCCGAGCCCCCACACGAGACACCCTGGAGAGCGAGGAGAGCGAGGCAGGAGGGCGGACCGGACGTCCGGGAAGACAAGTCTGCACCCTGGGCCTCAGAACGCCTTCTGATTCTATTTCGAGGCAGACGGAAACCGAACAACTGTGAAGAGCCACAAAACAGCAGGGGGAGCAAGTGAAATAGCGCTCACGAGGGGAGACTCTTACAAGGCAGCCGCGCGAGGCCCCGGGCCCCCCCCCCAACCCCGGCTCCCACTCGGGGGGCCGGGAGCACAGGCTGGCTCCGTGGAGCTCTGGACACCGAGGGAGTCCTTCCGTCACCGTCAAGATGGCCTGACACGTCACAGTGCTCTCCCTGCTCTCCCGGTCCCCATTACGAACCCCTGCAAGAGGCAGGCACGCCCGTCTCTACCAACCTTCTCACCTTTGTACAGAAAACTGGCTGAAACTAACAGACCGAAGATAATTTTGTTGACAAAACGGGGGGAGATGACGAATTAAGGAAGTGAAGATCCATACACACAGGTAACTCTTGCCGTGTGCACGTTCCTATCCAAACTCGGGACCCCAAAGAGATGTGGATACACTTTTTGCGAAGGGGCCAGTGTCTCTCACCGTTTCCGGGACACGGCGCCAGCCTTGTAGGGAAAAGACAACAGCAGCCCTGAGTCAGACAGCTGACGCACGGCTGGTGCGAATAAATGAGCCTGTGCGCTGCTGGTTATTGGAATCTGATCTCTCCCTTATTAATATGGTCCCGCAATGGAGACAAAGATTTCTCCATGTTCTAGAATGCAAACAATGTTTTAATCTTTAATTATATTCTCAATTTCAACTCTTCTGGAGAGTTACAGCCACCAAGGCCTAGGATTATTTCTTTATTACACAGCCTCTCAGTGGTATTTAATGAATATTGTTACTTAATACTTGCCGGTAGGGGAAAGAAGGATTTAGTGAGTTCCTCCTCGAGTTTTGATGACTTTTCCAAAACTCAGGAAACTCACAGCCGCCAAGTTCTCTATTCCTTTTCGGGGACACTCGGTACAGGCAGGACACCTGCTCGGCTCACCAGCCCAAACTCAGGAAGAGTCGGCCTGTGGAATAAGCATCCCAGGAGAAAGGGATTCAAGACACAACACTCTGCATTTCTAAAGCTCACGGCAATGAACCAGTGTGCTCCTCGTTCATGGTTTATTCACCGTTGGTCTGCTCGGAGGCAAACGAAACTCCAATAAAGAGGGATGCGAAATATTCTCGTTCAAGGGCTCCCATCATCATCTAAATGGAAGAATTTAATATAAACTTATCGACATATTACCAAATTCTGCCCTCGACGAAAATACCAAGATCCTCATGAGGCAAAACAAAAGCTCAAGTAGTCGAGAAGCAAATTAGGTCCCTGCAAGGAAGCACGTCCACAGTTGCTACTCAAACATCTGCATCAAGGTTTTTGGAATGGCAGAGCAACCTCAGAAACCTGGAGTTTCATATGTGTATGGCTGAGGGAAACAACACGTTAAAAAAAAAAAAAAAAAGTCTTGAAAATCGGCAACAGGAAAGATAACGATGTAATGGCCAGGAAGCTACAGGAAGAGGCCCCGGGTGTACTGCACTTCGTCCTGGCAGATATTGGCCTTGCTCGGTTGAAACACCAATGACCACGAGAGGCTCCCGCCCTCATTCATCACCATCGCCAAGGACAGATTTATGCCACTGCTTTGCTCTCTGCGATTCCAGTTGGTTTCACGTTAAGCAAAAGACAACATGAGCCTCTGCCTTTCAAGAACAGAAGCAGCGTTTACCACACATCTTGGAAAGAGTCCAATCATCTGTACAAGCACCGTGTGTAATTTCAAGTCGATGATCTTCCTGGGAATTAGCGTGCAAGGTAGTGGCGGAAAATGAGCCTCCGTCAGTTAAACTCCCACAGCCAAATTAGTGGCCCTACCGAAGGCAATCTGTTGTTCAAACACTGGAACCCCTAGGTGTATGTGCCGAGTCATTATCCCTGCTACCTCCTGAATTGGTGGCATTTCTTTCCAGCAACACTTGTCCCTGCGTGCTGTTTTTGTTACTCAAACCCAGGGTAGGTCATCCACGAACCGGAGCAGGAAGGCTCCCGGCACTCCGAAAGGTACAAGGTGATATCGAAACAGATGCAAAATGTAGAGGAAATGGTGCCGGCAGACTCCAAAGAACACCAAGGAACACCACTCTGCGATGAAACGGAACAAACCACTGACACGTACAACATAAATGAGTCTCCAAGCCATCACGTTGAGCAAAAGAAACTGGAAAGAGAATACTATGTTCTGCATGACTCCATTTATGTGGAGTTCTAGAAAAGGCAAGACTAGGGTACGGCGATAGAAATCAGAACAGTGGGGGCCTGGTCGCGGAGCTGGAGAGAAGCACAGTCAACTGTTTCGAGAAGTCACGCTGTCACGAGGAGAGAGTGGGGGTGGGAGCTGGCAGACGCGGGATCGTGAGCCAGGTCTTCCTACGGGAGGCGGGTCTGGGTGAGCATGTTTGCACACTGCCGGAAATAAACTAGGAGAAAGGGGAATCCTGACACGTGGGAGACAAAGGAGACCAGGGGACACGTGGCTCGGAGCAGCTGGGAGGGTGGACACACTGGACAAGAGGAAGGGCTGTTGCCGGTTGGCAGCATGGACCGTGTATCCCAAACGACTAGAGAAAAGGCAGCCCGTGAAAGGGAAGGTGCCCTTAATTTATTTTATCTTTTCAAGTTTATTTATGACTTATTTTGAGAGCAGGAAGGGACAGAGAGAGGGAGAGGGAGAGTCCCAAGCAGGCTCCACGCTCAGTGTGGAGCCCAACACGGGACTCGATCCCACGAACTGTGAGATCATGACCTGAGCTGAAATCAAGAGTCGGACGCTTAACCGACTGAGCCACCCAGGCGCCCCCAAAGTGCCCTTAAAAAATTTAGCAGTCAGGACCTTTCCAGGAAGGATAACGTGGCACAAAAGAAACTGCCTGTCCCCACGACTTCCGGGGGATGGGAGGTAGTATTTTTAAAAATAACATGTCTGTAAAACGATTTTTCCCTCAAATCGAAATGAGATCTAGGTGTGCAAAAGAAGAACACGTAAGTGTTCTTTTGCCTCGCTGCCCTGAGAGCCAGCATGTGTTCAGGCCGATGCCGGGCGCCACGGGCCATTCAGCCTGGTTTATGGATTAAAACCAACATCCCGTGTTAGCACAAGAGCACACGGGACAACGTGTCAGGGCACTGACACTACTGAGCGAGCGCAAACACGCTTCCATCTGACACACGCAGCTATCTCCACGTGCAACTTGCAGATCAGTCGAGTAAGACAGCCGCTCTCCAGCTGATCTCGATCCTACAAAGGGTCAAAAGCCCGATCGAGTTCGCCCAGGAACAGGGGACGCGGCTCCTTTCTGGCAACGCCAATGCCCCTTCTGCAAGAGACTTGACGCGAGCACTCGGGAGTCACAGGAGGGAGGTCGCTTCATCCGCTGACACGTGACAAAAGAGCTTTCATCACGGAACGGAACGACATCTTTGTCTTCCACCCAGCTTCTTTGGAGGAGGAGAAAAAGACGAATCATTAATCTCACAAATCGCTAATCCTCCGGGAACTCAGGGGACACTGAGTCTTCAAAGACTGCTACTGTTCAAGCCAACCGCATTTCAAAAACAAACACGCCGTACAAACCTCCCGCGTTCTTGCCGTGCCTGTGGTCTCGGCACACTTAGGCCGAGCACGTGGCCTTGTGTAGCCTTACTGCCATCCAGATGCCGACGCAAGCCAATGCAGAAACCCATCGGTCACCGCACTAACAGAGCTCCAGAGGAGGAGGGGTCCGGAGCCCAGCACTGGCCCTCCGCTGCTGACACATAAAACCTTTCCTTAGAATCCCATAAGCCTGTGCGAGAAAGCGTCGAGCTCTCTTAATAAAGTTCAGCCTCCATCCTTTACACCCGGCAGCAGAGAAATTCAGTGAAGTCTGGCCGGGCCCCCCCCTCGAAGCGTGGGTCCCTCTCAGCACCCTGCCCGTGGCCTTCTCGAGCACTTTGGGGTCGTATCCTCGGGACTTGGCACACGTTACCAGGATTCCCTGCTACTTGTTTGTTCCTCTCTTTCTGCTCAGAGCTTCCTGAAAGCCAAAATTCTATCTTCCTCATCTCCAAATCCCCAGCACAGTGCATAGAACTAAACGCATATAGGCCCTGAGAAAATATTTGCTGAGTAAATAAGTGAACGGAGCTTCCTGTGGGCTCAGCCATTCCTCCCTCTGTGCAAGGATTCTCTCCATTGGCAACTGAGGTGTGTTTTAAAATAACATCCTCAGATTCTTTCCACTCCTTCCTTCAAAAGGGAAAGCCTCATCCCCTCCCCTAGGACATGAGACTTAGAAATTCATTCCTAACCAACAGAATGGGGCGGAATGGATGCTGTGCCTTTGAGGCTGGGTCATAAAAAGGATAAAGTCCTCCTGGCTCTCGTTCTCTTAGATGGCTTATTCGGGGACAAGTCACCTACAGTCATGAGGGTAGTCAAGCGTCCTGTGGAGGGCGACTGAGGTCTCTTGTCGACAGCCGGCACCAACGTGCCCGCCACGTGAGGGAGCCACCGTGGACAAGACCTTCAAACCTCAGTCCAACCTCCAGATGACTGCATCCCTGCCTACATCTGACTGCAATCTTATGAGAGACTGAGCCAGGACCACCCAGTCTGCTGTTCTCAGACTCCTGATCCACAGAACACGTGAGAGATTATGTTTACTGCTGTCAGACTAACACGTTTTGGGGTGATTTGTTACACAGCGATAGCTAGCTAATGCAGCCAGCCCTGGAAGATTTGGGTGTTGTTTTATAAGGGATTTCCCTAATGACACAGTCAGTTTATGGTCATGTCGTGCTTATAACAAAAAAAAATGTTATAATCAGTAGTGTTCTGCCCAATACAACCATAACGTGTATGATTAATATGCAAATTTTATGTTCCGCAAAATCACACTAATGTCTAACAGCTACGCTCAGTAAGTGTGGAGATGTGATACAGGACATTACAATACAACCCTTTTTGGAGGTTGTTTCTTGTTTTTAAAAATTATATATGCATAGAAGTCGAGAATAATATCCATCAAAACCTTAACAATAACTTTCTCAGGGTGACAGTATTGTTATGTTTTCCTTTTTTTGTAATCTTTGGTTTCTATATATATATTACTAGTGGCCTATGTTTTCATTTTAAAATATTTTCTAATTCAATTAGTCCAGCAGCTATGTCTTATTGGTATTTCTATTCCTGACTCTAACACGGTAAGCACATAGTAGGCGCTCAATAAAAAGGCACTGAATGTCCTTTAGATATAGATCCTGCCTACTGGACAGGTCTCTGAAGGGATCCAGGATAACATGAGCCCCAAAAGCTCAATGATGTGAAAAGGCGGCAGTCAATTTTCACAGGAAACAGGCTACTAAGTATAGGAAATCATTCCAACGTTGTATTCTTAGGACACAGTAACCACTCTTCTCTTTGAAACGAAGTATTTTGAGTGATTTATTATAAATTTATAATGACAGTTGTGAACACCTTTTTTTTTTTTTTTTTTTTTGGCATGAGAACAGAGTCTGTTGATTGCCTCGGTGCTGAAAATAGTTTCTAAGTGTCCTCATAATAGCACGTCACCTGTAAACAGGTTTCAAGCCGATGCAAATTAACAAATGGCGAACAGATGGGTTAAGAGCTGACTTTTGTCAAGAGAGAGTCGGCAACAAACACTTTTTGGCTCCAGTCTTATGGGACCATTAGAAAGTCTTTCACTTCTCGCCAAACATCTTGCCTCAGTAGACAATCCATGTGGGGAAAATGACAAGTTACAAGGCCCATTAGACTACAGAGGACTGAAAGTTGGAGATTGGCAGAATCACCAAATCAACATACAAGAAACAACAGATAATGTTCCTTAAGAACCTTTCTGCCAGGGCGCCTGAGTGGCTCAGTCAGTTGAGCGCCCGACTTTGGCTCAGGTCATGATCTCCCAGTTCATGGGTTCAAGCCCCACGTCGGGCTCTGTGCTGACAGCTCAGAACCTGGAGCCTGCTTCAGATTCTGTGTCTCCCTCTCTCTCTGACCCCCCACCCCTTCATGCTCTGTCTCTCTCTGTCTCAAAAATAAACAAACGTTAAAAAATAAATAAATAAAATTTAAAAAAGAAGCTTTCTGCCAAAGAGGAAAAAAACTCTCGGTCTGGCATCCCTGAAAGTCTCTGAGGAACACGCACCTGTGCATGGTTGGTCCCGTTCATCTTATCCTGGAAGCAAACATTAAATTGTGAAGAAAACCCTAAAATCCTAGAAGGGGTGGTGTGAGTGTCTACCGGCGAGGGACAAGACCCCCAGAGGCATCCCCAGTGACCTCCCAGTTCTCCACTGGCCTTTCTGCACCAAATGTTTCCTCCTCGGAGAGGCCTTCTCAGACCCCCCCTCCACTTCCTCCTGATCTAAACAGTCTCCCCCGCTCCCACCCCTTACCACCCTACATCGTCTTTTCTAAGCACCAATCTTAACCAGAAATTATTATGTGAGCTTGTTACTTTGTTTAGGGGTGCTTTTTGTTTGGTTTGGCCCTTTCCCCCCAGCAAACAAAAAGCTTCAGGAAGGTGGGACCACATCCGTGTTGCTCATGACTGGGTCCCCACCGCCTAGGGCAGTGCCTGGCAGATAGTAGGTATGATAAATATTCGCTCCTCCAAAAGAAAAGAAAAGAGATCTTGTGTAAAGGCAAACAACCGAGTCTTACCCGGAAACACTGCTCAGGGCTGGACATTTTAAAAAGTATGGTTGAGGGGCGCCTGGGTGGCGCAGTCGGTTGGGCGTCCGACTTCAGCCAGGTCACGATCTTGCGGTCCGTGAGTTCGAGCCCCGCGTCAGGCTCTGGGCTGATGGCTCAGAGCCTGGAGCCTGTTTCCGATTCTGTGTCTCCCTCTCTCTCTGCCCCTCCCCCGTTCATGCTCTGTCTCTCTCTGTCCCAAAAGTAAATAAAAACGTTGAAAAAAAATTTTTTTAAAGTATGGTTGAGCCTTGAACAATCCGGGTTGGAAGTGCCTGAGTCCGCTTACACGCGGCTTTTTCTCCAATACGGTACTGTGAACGTATTTTCTCTTCCTTATGATTTTCTTTATAACATTTCTTTCCTCTAGCTTATTTTATTGTGAGGCTATACAATACGTTTAACATATACAATCAGTGTTCATCGACTGTTTATGTCATCTGTAGGCTTCCGGTCGGTATCAGGCTATCAGTGGTTAAGCTTTGGGGGAGCCAAAAGTTATATACAGCTCTTTGTGCCTGTATCGTAACCCCCGCATTGTTCAAGGTGTCAAGTGTAGTTTGTAACTGAGGATGTAACCAAAAGAGGGTACAACAGGAGGGCAGGACAGGCTAGGGAATGTGTCTAGAGTCCAAGCCAAGCCATTTGGGAGTACCGCCTCTCTATGGGGAGTGTGTGCGCTCACAGAAAAGCTATCAGCAAAGACTGGTGTGTTGATGTTTCTTTCTTTCTTTCCTTCTTTTTTTTTTTTTTTACAGAGAGAGTGTAAGCATGAGGGGGAGAGGGGCAGAGGGAAAGAGAGAGAATCTTAAGCAGGTTCCAGGCTCAACACAGAGCCTGATGCAGGGCTCGAGCCCACGAACAGCGAGATCATGACTTGAGCCGAAATCAAGAGTCAGACGCTCAACCAACGAGCTACCCAGGAGCCCCTGGTGTGTTTGCATTTCTGATTCCACATTGGGTGAGCCTGGCCTTCATCCACTAGGGCTTCTGGCACAGAACAACCCAACCGGGAAATGGATGAATCACCCGTGGCATATTCGAGAGAGCAACAAAAAAGAACAAACAACCTGGATGAATCCAACAGACACTGTGTGGAGTGAAAAAGAGATGATAACAAAAGACTATGTGTCGTGTGACTCCATTTATACAAAGTTCAAGAACAGGTAAAAGTAACCGTTCAAAGAAGGTAGAACAGTGTTAAACTTGGGTAGGGAGGCAGCACGTGTACCGACTGGGAACCCGGGGAGGAGCCCTCGAGGGATCCCGGACGGGGTGGCCACGCGGCCCGATGTGGGTGGATACCTGTGTGAAGGCTGAACGTGTTCTCAACCTTACAGTCTCTCTTATCTCTCCTACTAGGAAAAAGAAGCGGTCGTATTTTACTCGCTTAAAAAAGGGCAAGTGAGCCCAGCACGACTCTGGTCCCAGCTCTCCCAGGTTTCTAGGTGGCCTCCAGCTTTCTCAAAACGTGCTCCTCAGCTGTCTCGTCAGCCGTACTCACGGCTCTGCCAACTTTGGGAACGTGACGGGGAAATCAATAAAAGGCTGTAAGGTATCTTACCCTCCCAGGTCGGGGGAGAAAAAGAACCACGCACCAAACATGTCACTTACGAACGGTGTCACGACTGCTTCCCTTGAGATCTATACAAGACGTGTTACCCGCACGCTCGGTTTCTCATCTCGGCGGAGCCCTTTTTCACAAGAAGGGACGCTCTCACAAAAATAACTTTCCGTGGGCCAAAACCAAGCACCAAGTAGAGCTCACCCGGGACGGAAGAGCTTCCGCAAACCCCTTACTCACTGCGGCGGCAGGACGAGCGTGGTGGGCTGGGCCTTTGGTCTGCGCTTGGCGGACACCCCCATCTGGTTAGCAGAACGCTTCAGCGACTGCTGGTTCAAAAGGCCAGACGCCAGGCCCGCGTGGTACTGCAACTGCAGGAAGAACCGGAACGAAAAGGGGAGAAAAAGTGACATTTGGCAAAAGGGGGACAAAGGCCGTGAAACTATCGACACTTGATATATCACCCCCCCCCCCCCGCCACCTTAGAACATTGCAAGTCACCGCAAATACAGCTACTAACATTTTGCCTCGAGGAACGTGTCTGTGAGGGGACGAGACAAACAGGAAAGGAAACGTGGTCAAGGTTGCTGGGCACGGCACTGCATAACGATGAGAACCTGGGAGCGATCTGAATGGCCATCGAGAGCCGGGAACTTGGCTGAGATAATGGAAAGAACTTTACAGCACCATTTTGTTGATTAGGATACAGGCTGCACTGTCAACAAAGAGGCATGAAAAAGGGTGGTCTCTTACATGTTAACAGTATATTCCTAAGTAGTAGAACCTAGGTCACTGTTACCTTCTTCTTTCTTTTTTCACTACTATTCATGCGTGCTTTCTATAAATGGTTTTCTACAGCCTGTGTCATTTTTTATAATAAGATCCTGAGGGATTCCTTAAAGACAAATTAGTTCTCGGAACCCTTGCTAACAATAAAAGCCACGTAACTCGGTAGCCTGCTCGAGTAAACCGGGAGCACAGCGTGGCTTATCACAAACGTATACGGAACACAGCACAGGTCGGCCTCAGCCTTCAGAACCACTGGGCCACTGTTCCCAGTGGTGGAGAGACAAGTGTCAATCCTAAGGATAGGCTCCCGAGTATAGCCCACAGCCAAGTATACAAATGGGTCCAGGCTCACTGGAGGGAAGGGGATGGGGAAGTTCATTTTACTCTGTATACACGCAATCGGAACAATTGGTAAGGAGGCAAAATACTTTAAGCGGGCTCTGGAAGTGGGCCTGTATCCTTTGCTTTGTTCTGGACCAACCGCTCAGGACACGTCATTTTACTTCTCTAGACCTTAATTTTGCTATTGGAAAAGAGAAGAAATGCTGCCTAATTCTAAACCAGACAGGACTTGGAGAAAAACATCCACTTTACTGAGTTACAATTTACATGAAATAAAATGCACACGTTTTAAGCGTACGGTTTGAGGAGTTTTGATCATGTATGTACCTGTGAAACTGCCCCCCGCCCATCACGGTACAGATAATGTCCATCACGGCAGAAAGTTCCCTCGTGCCCCAATGTAGTCAGTCTCTCCCCGCCACCCCCAAATCTCACCAGCAGGAGCTTTTGTTTTAAAATACCACTCATCATCCTCCCTCTTTGCCAAGTGAGGCTGATATCCAATCTGACATGTGACAATGATTGCTATCTCCCTTTTCTAATCCCATACTTTTGTGTTTTAGATTGTAAGAGCTGTCATCAATCTCCCTATAATAAAATTATCCTTGAAAGGTATCCCAATTTTGAACAGATGTAAATAAAACATTCAAATGTGAAAATGCCAAGCTAAGAATTTGGATTGAGACCATTTATAACATCCAATATGTTTCTTCCTCCCTTCCCAAATTAAGCAAGGTCTTTCAAACATTTATTTAGAATTAACTAAACATACAAATAGTCATTCACTCTGAAGCTCTGAATCAATGTCTTTTCAAAATGCTCTTCCAAGGCATAGATTTCCTTTGCAGAGTCAGCTACCCTACAGTTCATGGTAATGAAAGTGGTGACCACCATATCAAAGGGGCTGGGCCCTGGATGCAAAGGGTAATAACGTTCAGAAAAATAAATGGCCTCACCTAAAGCCACCGGGCTGCACACAAATAGAGAGTGAAAGAAAAGAAAACCAATTGAAATGATCTGCTTCTTGAAAGTGGCTATAAAAAATGAAGATATCCAGTGACCCAGTAAGACTGAAATGTCTGCGTTTGGAGCATCCACGTTGCTTTTTAACAGGCTCTTGATTTACTTGGTCGATTTGCTGTGGGAGCCTCATGGCTGAACAATACAAGACAAAGATATATCACATTCATAATAAAAATGGAGTTCTTCTCAGGGTGGAAAAGGGGGGGCATAATTTGGCTCTAACAACTCATCTTGGACCAATGAATTTTGCTCAAATTTGTTTTTCTCCTACAGATTTCTTAAATGGGAAATCAATGGAAGCAAGGGACAGTACGAGTTTGAAAGACAATGTTTCAAAATGTCAGCTACTTGGGTTTCGATCCTCCCCACCAGAATTTGCAATGAGTGCAATATGCATGGGGCTTTATGGAATTAAAGGGAAAGACAGCTTGGCAGGGGTCCCTTCCTGGCTCAAGGAATCGTCTCTCCTTTTGGCTCTCCGTCTTCTCTGTATCTTATTAGGGTCCATGCAAGCTCAGCCATTCCGGCCCTGCTGACTCTTCCAGTGGCAGAGTCCTGCTAACTATGCAGAGTGGCAGCCTGATTTCGCCCACCTGGCATCATTTTGATCATTTGCTCAAACAAACAAAAAACCCCCAAAACAGCAGAAATGCATGCTCGCTGCTTTCTCTTAAAGGGTTCCTTTAAACCTTCTGCCATCTTGGGCACTCTTAACATACAGTGCACCTCTGAGAGCACACAGAGACTCCTCTTCCCAAAAAAACAAAACCTGCCCTTCAAAGCTGACTCACAGTGATTAAGCGACATTTGTTAATCATATATACGCATCCCAGTTTCCAGGAACACAGCTCCGACTGGCAAGATCTATAAGGGGCCCATTAAATATTTACCGAACCATCTTTATAATGGGAGAAAAGGTCAAAGTTAATAAAACTGACAGGCAGATTCTGTCCAACTGGATTTATACATTATTTAAGCACCAAATACTCCATTCCATGAAACACAGTTTAGATCTGAAAAGACTCTTGGAAAACATTCACTCAGCCAATGGTTCTAAAACAGCAGAAGGGAGTTCAGAGCGAATCCACAAATTAACATTAAGAACATATCACTCCCCGAAATACTGCCATAAGTTTTCAATTACAGGTTCTGTAATATTTTCTATAAAAATATATTTCAATAAACATACTTTGCTCCAAATGTCTGTGGCATGGAAACAACTCTATTTCAAAAAGCAACTTATCAAAGTTCTAATGTGATTTTCCTGTCCAAGATCGTTTCTCCACTAACGAGCAAGAATAAAATGAAAGAGGGTGAGAAATAAAATAATCCATTCTTTTTAACTCCCACATCTCATGGCTGTGGGGAATGGGAATGTCTGTGTGGCCAGTATTTATTTACTGGTAAATTGCCACTCTGTGGTTAACAGCTTTTTCAAGGCTCGTTTGAATTTGGAGAACATTTCTCTCAGTTGCAATTTTGCAGCTACCGTCAACTTCCTGTTTTCCATGACCGACCTCGGACTTTTCGGTAGGTTCTCAACCTAAAGCCCTTTCGAATCAATTATGTCTACTAATTACCTCTAAACCTGGGGAAATTTCAACAACTCGTAATGAGCTGGGGAGAACACCTCTTGGAATCAGGAAAACTTTGACCTCCTGGATATTTTCTTTAAGGTAACACTGTCTTCTTAGTGATACTGATCAGGCAACAATGCCGAGTGTTGTCAGATAAGGTCCTTGTAAACCCTAACGTGCAGACCGACAGCCTCTGTAATCGCGTCCCCTTTAAGCATGCGCCACTGGACCCTGCTACTAACAAGAGCTGTGTGATGTCACACACCTCCCTCCCTTCCCTCTCGACAAAACAGGCATCACATCTTCTCCTCTAGCACTGGAGTGTCATTCCTCTGGCTTCCTAAAGCAGTTACCTGGGCATCTGGCTTCACCCTACGGTGGTGAGGCAATGTCGCCCCCAATTTCATGCGTCAAACTCAACAACCCTTTTCTCCCGGATAGCCTCATTCTTTACAGAACCTGCTTTTAAACAAGTCTAAACTACTGATGCCTAAATTCAATTAGCTTGAATATATTTCAAATTACAAACAATAACACATACTGAGAGGAACTATTATTAAATTATAGAAACCAGGATTCCAACGCAAAGTTTCTGACTTAAATCTTGGGTTCAGAAAACCAGATGAGCAATGATCTCCTTTGGTTGGCTCTCCACGTGGCTCACTGTCCTCCACATTGTTCTCAAAGTTTCTATCTGCTCCAAAACACATAAAGGATAAGTTTTGCAATGGACAGAAGTTTGAGGAGAAAACAGAAGCAAAGCCATCACGTCTATCACATTCAATATACTAATTAAGCCAGTGGCATTCAATTAGGCCTAGTACTTAAAGGCTGAAATGTCTGCTAAAACCTCCCTGGGGTCCATGGTGCAGCATCTATCATTCCCAGCATTATCCTACCTATGCCATATGGCCTGAATCCCACTTTAAGAAAACCTGACATTCAAAATTCTCAAAATTTATCAGCCAGGTCAACCAAGGTTGGATTCTCCCCACTGTGAAAATCATGATTTCCTTTTCAAAGATTCACCAAAGGTTTCTTTTGAGGGATGGGGGGGGGGGGGTGTAAAACAAAAAATTTCTCCTAACCTTAGGGCGTAGTTCACGTTATCTTTAAAAATCACTTCATGTATAATTACATGTAAGTTTCTAAGACCGCTAGGAAGCCACCCTGGCACTTCGGTAACTAAACCCTTTGGGTAAGGAGTAAGAACTAAGTTAAATTCTGGCTGGCTTAGACAAGGGCCCACAGGAGGAGAGGAAGAGATCAAGAGGCTAGGGAGCCCCCCCATCTCCTCCCCCAAGCCCTCCAGGCCAGTTTCCCTTCTCTGAGCACTGAGACTGGGCAGCCTGGAGAGGCAGCCTGTGTTATTTCCTGGTCCAGGAGTGAAGCGAAGCTGGCCACCAGGGGAGACATTTCTTGAGGGTGCAAACCTTGGTACTGATTACTCTGTATTCGCAAAGTGTATCCAGGATAGTGCACTGCATACAGGAGAAGCTAATGAATTTGTCAGGTGGTAAGTGGATTAGCAGATTAGAGAAACTGCTAAGGCCTGGCCTGGCCTTGTCACTGCAGCCAATCTAGGGAGCAGAATGGTGCCATCAGACAGTCCCCTTAAGGCTGGCCACTTACAGAAGCAAACACACTGCTCTGCAGGTGCTCACTGCCACGGCAGAGCCACAAGGAACCCCTTCCTTCCTCCTCTACTAACTGCCAAAGGGGGGGGGGTGTATCTAAACTCCTCTTCAGGCTTGAGTTCAGGAAAAGGCATCTTACAGGGACTGTACTCAGATTACTTCAAATCACAGAATTCTAATGTCAGAGAAGGGCCTTGGAGACGCCAGCCTCTACTCCCCTCCATCCCCATTGTGCGGGAAAGGAGACTCGGCCTTAGAGAAGTCACTGGCCCAAGGTCACACTATGCTGAGGGGGAGGTAGGCCAGTCAGGATTCCCCTCCGATGTCTTTCTCCGGTGGCGCTAAGTGTGCTGCAGCTTTCTAACTGGAAGACCTGACATGTGTCCCCTCTGCTTCAGCAGGAGGGCACAGTGACTCTTCCCAGACCGGGAATGAGACTGTGCTCGGGGAGCCTGGTGTTAGCTAGCATCACTGGGGTCTGCTGGCTGGTTTGCCCCCCTCATGCCGACCCTTTCACGCACTGACATGCCACGTGGTCTTTCTTCGACAGACTCCAGTCATGTCTCAAGTGGGGAGTTTGGGGAAGTGCTAAATTCTACCATTTTAAGGTTTTAGTATCATTCATGGCTAAAACCTTGGAGAAAAGGAATCAAGAAACCTCAGTATTGTCCAAAAATCTAGATTCTACCCTCGGCAATACCACATTTAACCTTCCTGGCATCTCTGCTATTCTTCGGTGATGGGGCAATTGTGCTACGGCCTAATAGATTTTTATACGTTCTCTTACTGTCCAGGAGAATCCACACGGATCATCTGTTTTAACCTGGGGGTTCTCTTTGAGAAGGTGTGTAACACATCGTGACGGCAATAAGCAGGGATATTAGCCACGCAGTGTCACTTCCCCTGCAGATCACTGGCCAGAACAGCCAGCACTGGTTGGCATGAGTGTGTTGAAAGTCCTTCCAGGACACAAGAGAACAAGCCAAAGCTCACAGCCCTGACCTCGGGACACAGAACACGTGGATCAAGTTACACCCCACACTGCTGGAATGCGCGTTATGTGGCAGGGTGAGGCAGGGGCTAATCTGAGATTCTCAGCCTGCACCCATTTCCCCTCAAGCATTAAACCAGAACCAATATTTGTGCAACACCAGGCACACTTCATTGCTACTCTGAGTTGCAAGACCTTTGCCCCTCATTACTGAAATATATTTTGTTTCCAGCTAATGAGAAAAAAAACATGTATTACGATAATGCTCTGATTCTTCTTTTGAACGTAACTCTAAGGAGAGAAACAAGCAAGCCTGACTGTTATTATCTGTGCCAAGGAAAACAGCGACAGAAAAATACTATAAATCTAATTGTTTTGCTTGGGGTTTTATCTAAATATTAGATAATGGTATTAGCTTCTTTCCTCCTTTTATCTCCTAACGCTTCTTTCAAATAGCCAATATTAAAAAAAAAAAAGAAAGAAAGAAAGAAAAGAAAAGGAAACAACCTTAGATTTGAACGTTTATGGGTAAATGATCTTTTTACTTGGTCAAAACAGCATCAATAAACCATAAGAAGGAAGCCTCCAATTTATTTGCCTATTTGTTCCCTGCTGGGAAGCTGGGTTTCAGGCCTTTCAATTACCAGGATGGCAGGACCCGAGTCAGAGCTGTGCTCGGGCCCGACTGTGGCATCATTTACATGCTAAATGCCATGTGGGTTTCGTTTTTCCTGCACACCAACCCTCAAATGTCCAAACTTCACAAACAACTGTCAAAGAAGCAGATAAAGAGGATGAGGAGCAGGCTTTTACTTTCTGAAACCTCTGTAATGTTCAGGGCCGTCTACAATGGCCTCTAGTTCATCCCAGAACTCACACGTCTATTAACAGGCCTTTCTCCACAACTTCCCCTGTTTACACTACAGCTGTATGCGTGTCATCACACTTCAGAGATGCCAATCAGCTGGAAGACATCTCACTCATCCATCTGAGCAGACTCACCAACGAAGCAAACAGTCAATGTGGCTAAAAATGGAGGAAACCACCACCGTGGGGACTACGGGTAAAGGGAGAGAGTAAAAAGACAAAAGAAAGCAACGAAGGAAAGACAACAGACAAGGGTACACCAGGATCTGCGTTTCTGTCTCTGTTACTTACTCCCCTCAAACCTCAGACCAGGCCCTCAACCTATCCAGCCAGGGTAGTCCTAGAGAGCAACACACAGGGGCATAAAGGAAGATCATCACTTAAAATGCGGACAGAAATATAATTCAGATTAAGGCAAAATGTGACAAGGTCCCAACGAGAGAATCCTAACAGATTATAAAAGCACGGTGACAATGAGAGGACATTCCCTCTGAAGAGGGACAACATGGTGGCATCCTGTTCCCTGTGAGCCTGTTTAGAGGAAAACGTCCATGGCAGAAGGGTCATCACGTCCTTGTCTCCAACTAAGCTTGAACCAGCCCAGAACAATTACCCCTTTACACACTATATACTCAACAAAAACAGAACGTGTGTTTGACTTCCTCCGTTATGACCAAAGAAAGGAGGTGGAGGGAAGAATGACACATCCCAGAATTCTATGCTTCCACCAGAAATGCTGAACACTCATCTCTAAATGCACACAAAAGGCCTACAACGAAAGTCTAAAAAAGGAGGCTAGGCTTATGTCTAAGGCCCCTTCTAACATTAAAATTCTAGGATGTTATAAATATTTCTCTTAAGAAAATGCAGTTCTGAACCTGACTTCCGAATATAAAAATCAACGTTGGTGAAATTTAAATATACTTATGAAGTGCAAACATCTTCCTAGTCACTAAAAGTCTCCGACCGAGGCAGTTACTGAGGGGTGCGGAAGAGGCTCTCCATGGTGTCCACCTCCCGTGTGAGCAGAAACCGAGAGCACTAGGGGCCTGATGGGCGCGGGATGCTTACGGACATACCAAAATACCTTGTTTGCTACTCTTCCCAAACATTCATAGGGGAGGCATGGGGGAACAGCTGAATATTCCCACACAACGCGTCTATCCCGGGGTATTTCTTTACCTGGCCCCTCCTCTAAAAGGTTGGATGGGGGAGATCAACTGAGAAATGAATAAAATGAAAACCACTGGACCCTTGTGTACCCCAAATGTAGACTGTGAATGCCAAGTCTTCATCATCTGCCCAGTTATCACTAAATAGATTTCAGTCAAGAAACCAGTAAAGATGATTTCTTTAAGTGATCATCACAACAAACATGAAATTTTGATTAGAGTATTATCAGCTTCTCTTCTGGGGAATAAAAATGACTCCAATGCACCTTCCAGTTCATTCAGGTTTAGTTGGAGCTTCTCTCTACCATCTGCCAGTGTGAACAAGTGCTCATTTCAGCTCCCAGCACCATGTTCCTTTCCATCACACGCGGCCCCCATCGGCTTCTCCCACTTCCTTCCAGAAGCCGACTGTCAGCCGGGGAGGCGACAGGCTGTCAGTCAGGGATCTGGTCTGACCTCCCTCCACCCCTGGCTTACTTGGGATATGAAGTAGGAAGAGGTGGGGAAGAAGGAAAGGCAGTGCAGAGAAAACTAGGAAGGAGAAGGGGAAACAGGGAGCCATGTGATCATGGACTTTAAGATCCAGAACTACAAATGTCCGACAAAGTGGAAAGAGCAGGAGGAGAGGGGCCCCTGGGTGGCTCAGTCGGTTAAGCGTCCAACTCTTGGTTTCGGCTAAGATCATGGTCTTGCACAGTTCATGAGTTCAAGCCCTGCATCGGGCTCTGTGCTGACAGTGCGGAGCCTGCTTGGGATCCTCTCTTTCCCTCTCTCTCTCTCTGTCTCTGCCTCTCCCCTGTTCACGCACATGCACATGCTCAATAAATAAATAAATAAATAAATAAATAAATAAATAAAATAAGCAAGATTTTAAAAAAGAGAGAGAGAGAGCAGGAGTGGAGAAGGTGGAGAACAGCTGTAGGAATTAGATAGGATATACGCAAAAGCCTTACACACAGTGCCCAGCATGCCACGGACAAAGACAGAGCTGATCTTGTGATGACCAGATGTGACTACACCCAGAAATTCGCCTCTTCCAACAATGCCAGAATGACTGAATTTTCACAAAACTGATCGGAACCCATGTTTTAATCAAAAACTGTCTCCCTACACACGTCAGATCATAAAACGGTAATGGTAATGGAAAAGAGAACAATGCACCCTACAGGCTGCTCTGGATGAGTAGCTACGTTGAGAAGGAACCCCAACTCAATTCTTGTACAATTCAGGAGAATCCATCACACTGGCCGTGGCTCTCAGCTGACTCAGAATAAAACCCTCAATAAAATCGAGGACAACTGCATAAGGCCTGTGGAAACACTGTAAGAGAAAGAAAGAGAAAAAGCAATACAGAGGATTAGGATTAGCGGGGAGACTCCTACTAACACAGTGTGGAAATTGTTCTTTTTAATCTACACACAACCTAAATGCCCAGTCACCCTTGATGCCTTAAACACTCGAGTTACAGAGTATTTCTGACGCAAGCCACAAAGTATTCAGGACTGGAAGATCAAAGTCTCTCCAGACTCCCAGGCCTTGTTTTCTTCTTACAAGACTGTTGAAGGTTTTCTCTTGGTTTAAGTTCTGGCTGTGACCGTCTACAAGTCCATAAAAGCATGAGAAGTATAAAACAAAAGCAAATCAGATGTTAGCCTAAATGTTAGGATTTTCCTGTGGTAAATATAGGGCCAGGGTTTCTTTTCTTTTGGAATAAAAAAAAAAACAACAACAACCCAAAATCATACCTAGTAACAGAGGGTATGTTTTTGGTTTAAAATGAACAACAGGTCAGAGTGAGTTTTCTACTGATCAACGTGACCCAGGCATGATTTCTACTACTGTTGATCTAATGGAGAATGTAGGCTTGTGGTCAACTGTCTGGATATAAGTCACAAGCCCTGTGTGACCGTGAGTGAGTTATTCAACTTCCCAGAGCCCCTCCTCTTTCTCTTCTATGACTGGGGTAGGAATGCTACTCAATACTGCTTGGTTACTCTAGAAGCAATCTGGGGTTTCCCTAGGCAAAACCACACTCAGGGTCTTGAAGTTAGTGAGGGGTTAGGTCCATGAAAGTGCTGAGCAAAATGACTGGCACAAAATACACACTCCATAGAGGTTAACTGTATTAGCAACAGGCTGAGGTTGTTGAGCCATTAACAATTAGACTAAGTATCAAGGGTGATTGGGCCAGTAACCGGAAAGCCTTGTTTCCGACAAAAAAAAAAAACCTTAGAGGAGATGGACCAGCAAAACACAGGCCTATTTCTGGGTGGATCCGAGGAGGGGGAGGATACGGGGACGGCTGCACCACAAGAGAGTGGAGCCCCTGCTCCGATTTGCAAGTTACTTCCTCTCGTGATGTTTGAAGCCCTACGCAAACTTTCCAAATTCTGCAGTGCAGAACAAACCTGGCAACCAAACTAGGGATCAGCAGCACACAGCTGGGAATGTCCAAGGAGGAATGTTAACAACGCATCTATCACCAACCACATCCATCCAGAAGATCTCAGACGTGGGAAGTAGCTTTTGGCACCAGGGGTAGGAAACGAAGACCAGGAAACTGGCACCGCATCCAATGTTTCGTTTTCATCCACGATAAATAGGCTGCCTTTCCTCTAAGTACCTGGCATAGGAGGCTAGAAGAGTCGCAGGTTGTTTAAGCCAGCCTAGAAGACGTTCTAAAACCTCTTTTATAGGGCTGGTCAGTACAGTACTTGTGTGTGTGTATCTGTCTTTAATCTGTTTCTGAACTGGGTGCCTCAGGACATCCAGAGCTGTCTCATCATTTTATAAGCCCCACAGGCCTAGCACAGGCACCTACATAGGTGTTCAATAAATATTGGCTGAGAACAAGATGGCCTGAAAGATGCAGAGGACGGTGCCAGACACGGATGGATATACAAAAAAAAAAAAAAAAAAAAAAAAAAAAAAAAAGTTCTCTGCTTTTAGAAGGTCAAGATCTGCCTAGAATGTAAGCTAGATAAGAGCTCTACAGAGCTCCCCAGCCTTCACTGCTATACCCCCGGTGTCTAGAACATCACCGGGCACCCTAATAAAAAATAATGTTAGCCAATGCGTATATAGGACTCACTGTGAATTTTTATACTAATTCCTGTAATTGAATTAATCTGTACAACCACTCTAATAAGAGGTAGGTACCATGACCTCTATCTTACAGATGAGGGAACTGGAGCACAGATGGCAAGTGGCTTGCCCAAGATCACAGAACCGGTAAGAGGCAGGGTCAGGAGTGGGATCTAGACGGCCTGGCTCCGGGGTTCCTGCTCTGTACCCGCTACGCTATTTGGCCTCTCCGGAATTTCACGTGTTCCCAAGGAGTATTTTTTTAAACAAACGAATGCATAACTAGCACGACAAGAGATCTGAACTAAATGTCAAAGTTTGGTAGGAATTTGGGATTCTGAATCCCGCACGAGGTCTCCTCCACAAGGAGGGGAAGGCGATGGGGTTCTCCCGCCCCCCACCCCCACCCCATTCCCATTCCCCAGCTCGGCCTTTTCAGGCTGCGACGAGCAATCCTACTCAGTTCCTAACGGTTTGCTGTGCGGCTGGCTCCATGGGAAGCGGGGAAAACTGGAGACGTGTCCACAGCCAGGCCTCTCGGGAAGCCGGAGCACAGCTTAACCGCCGTTCAGGGAAAAGCTCCGAGAGTTCCCAGCCCCGCTCCCCGCCACCGCAGCCCGTGCCTTCTGAGCTCCTGTCCTGTCCTGTCCTGTCCACGGCAGACCCCCTGCCGCCCTACTCCCCCTGTTCCCTCCCGGGCCTTGCCTGCCGCTGTGTGGGTGTGTGAGCGTGCGAGTGTGTGAGCACACGTGCGTGCACACCCTTTCACCCACCCGGTGCCTGCTGGTGTCTCGCACAGGAGAAACAGAGGATGGGACGGGGATCTGCCAGGACAGAGCATCATTTTTTCCCACAATACAAAAGTGTACAGAAAAGCCCTTAACGCCGAAAGCTTTCCCCTCAATGTAAGCACCAAAACTCCTTTGACAGCACGAACCGACACGAACTGATGTGAGTCTATTTAAATCTTAATTTATCTCACTTAGTGTGTGACTAGTCTAACATTTTGCTACACAATGTTTGATTGCAGGGAGCTGCCCCAGACCCTGCTGGAGAAACGTAATATGTGGTGTATGAACCATAGTACCTTTCTGTAATCCAAAATACTCTAAATCCAAAACACATTCAGATCCCCAAAACTCTGGAACAGGAGCTGTGAACCCGGGCCATGCAGTAGAGAGCGGGGTCCGGGGGAACAGCGCCCATGCCAGCCTGCATCTCAGAAACAGTTGGTGGCCTTTGACTAGGGCACCCATCCCTGGTCCTAGTGGCCGCAGCCAGTCTGGAGAGTCGCAGGGCCCAGGGCATGAGAGCCCATCTCTCTGGCACCCACTGCTCCACCCCAGGACACTGCCCCCTCCCTGCCCCCACCCCCCTGCCACTCTGACCAGCTTCCTTTACGAGAACACCCACGCTCACTCCCATCGTAGGGCCCCCTTCACTAGCTGCCCCCTCTGCCTGGAGTACGCTACCCTGGTCTCTGCACGCCTGCCTGACTTCTCCTCATGCAGGTCTCAGCCTGCACTTCACCTTCCCTGAGAGCTCTCTCTGGCCACCCAAACTACAGGAGCTCCCAGGTACTCGCTCGCACATCATGGTGCTTCGTCGTAATCAAAGCAGTAGACCCAACTAGGTGTTTTATGGGAATTGTTTGTTTCTTTGTTTAGGGTGTATTCCCCGGACCTCACCACCCCCCTGCCCCCATCCCACACTAGAATCCAATATGCTCCATCAGGACAGAGACCTTGGCCATCCTAGTCACTACTAGAGTTCCAACACCTAGAACTATAGCAGTGTAAATAGTTGTAAAGAAATAGTTGCCGAATGAATGAATAAATAAGAGAACACTCAGACGATGCCTGCAGGCGTTGCAGGAACTGTGCACAGCCAGACCCACACGCCCTGCCCAAACAAATTAAAAATCCGTATTACTCCCCAATGGTATGGATTTTTCACATCTTCTGTGGACTCTGTTCGGTAGACTATGGGGGAGGGGTGGGACTGGGGGTTCTCAGCAGGGACTGGCACAAGCAAAGGTATCACCTGCAGAGCGCTTGCCAAAAACACAGATCGCAGGCTCCCTCATCAAATCTGCCGGATCCGGGTCTCTGCAGAGGAACCCTGACATCAGCACTGGAAGACGCACGCTCTGAACACAACCTGAGCGCAGTCTCCGAAATACTCGTGACTCACTGACTGAGTCAAGAAGTCGCCTCTGCGTGGGACCCAGCAAGAACATGCTAGAAGGAAAGCTCAGACCCACCACAGCCGGCCAACAGAAGCACACAGGCCTTGTTGGCCGGCCGCACAGGCTCGGGGTTACAACAGGGATGTAGGAAGCTTCCAACATTCGAGAGGCGCCCGTCCTCCCAGCTCCCGTGGAAAACCTGGCTGCGTGATGCACGTGTGGTTGAGCGGCGGGAGGAGCAGCACGGGGACAAACAGCAGACCCCGAGGGGGCCTCAGAATTCGGCACCTACGCCGGCACAACTAAGCCCGATTGAGCGAATACAGGACGTGCACTCTGGGAGTCTTCAAATAGTTAAATTTTCAATCTTTATAAAAAAGAAAATCCATCAGATTTGATTGATAAGTGTACTTTTTAAAACTAAGAGTAAAAAAGTGAAGATTGGCAACATTTTTCGCCATATAATTTGCTTTCTTTGCCTTTTTCCACAGCACTGCACATAAATCAAAGAAATGTTAAAGAGGCCCATATATCACCAACTGGCATTTCAAAACTATTTACCAAGTCTTTAACGGACACAGGCCAGACTATGGAAAACCATGACCAGGGAGGCAGAAATTAAAGGGAGAAAATTGACTCAAACACTGACAGAGAGTTAATTAAGTTTACAAATAACTCTCCAATGAGCAAGTTATGATATTTAATAAGAACGGGGTTACAAAACATGGAGGAGGGTGGGAGGGAAGACAAGCCAACAGAGTTTTCCAAACAAGGATAATGTATATTTGAACAAGCTGCCTTTCTATGATTAAGCACAGAAATCTGGGAACGAGGCAGGGGAACTGATGTTTTAATAAGGTATGAAACGGGCCTGTGAGCTGCATTTTGCATTTACTCTCGCAAAAGAAAAAAGAGAAAACGAAGGGGAGCATCGGTCCCAAAGTTGCAGATCAAGGGATACAGGCTACCGTGTGTGAACTGCAGCGGAAGGTGGCACAGGTCCAGAAAGGTAGATTTCAGGGGGCTGCGTTTCCCACACAGAAAACACAAGGATCCCCCAAAAGCCGAGAGCACTTAAATCGGTGGCTAAGGTCCTAGTTTTCAAGGACAGGGAGAGACGTGAAAGGCTTTACCTGGCTGCCTTCGTCAGCTCTGGTTGCTCCAACAAAATACTCTAGACCACACGGCTTAATCAACAGACCTTTCTCTCTCACACTTCTGGAAGCTGGGAAGTCCAGGATCCAGGGGCCGACAGATCCTCCGGTGAGGGCTCTTTTCCTGGCTTGCGCGTGGCCGCCATCTTGCTGTGTGCTGCACGACGTGTTCTTTGCAGGTCCACAGAGAGAAACACACTGGGCTCTCTTCCCTTTCACAAGGATGTTCCTCTTATTACGGGAGCTCCAGCCTCGTGGCCTCGGCTAACCTAATTACCTCCCAAAGACCCCCACCTCCTAATACAATCAACACTGGGTCAGGACTTCAATGTACGAATTTTCAGGGGACACATTCGGTCTGTAACGCCGTGCATTTGTTCCAGACGGCCGGCCACTGGCCAGTGCCCTGAGAAGCAGGGTGTCTGCCCTGGCTCCAGAGCCACCCTCTGTGCAGGGACAGCGTCACGGCACTGCCTCACTGGAGGACTGGCTGCCTGGCTCTCCCGTCCCCCCATCTGCTAATTCTAAGGGAGTGGCTGCTTCTTTGAAAAGTTCAGCTTTTAACACTGCGGTCTCCCACCAGGTTCCCTTGCCCTCAACTATACACTCCAGAAAAGCTAACTGCTAACAGCCATAATAACAAGAGAGCTCCACTGAGAAAGAGGTTTCAAAGCCGGCTTGTACGTAAAGGAGGGAAAAAAGGTCAGTCTTTTCTTCTCAAGAACTCGGCATTTTATCATCTCTCCCGCCTGCTACATAATGAAATAGTAGCATCAGACAGATCTTCTTAGAAAGCGTACCAGCGACCGAGAGACACATTACTCCATCTCAAATCAGCAACGTGCAAATGTCTGCACGCGTTTCTCAGAACCATGCAGTGAAAAGGAGACCTTCATGGGGAATATAAACCCACTGCATCAAAATGTGCTTTTTGAAACACAAAGCTAAGATGTTATAAAAGTAAAGCAAAAAATGTATCTAAAACAGGAGCCGGAGGTCTTCATGGTGAACACGGCAGAATGAAGTCACGTTCACCCCCGCTCCCTCCCCAGACCACTAAAATGGCAGCAAAGGGACGAACACTGGGTGTCGGCCCACGAGGACACAGCGAGCAGGGAGGACACAGGAGCAGAAAGAGAGGCTGGCCCCGCTTCAGAAGACGGGAAGCAGCAGCGGGCCAGCACCACCTCCACAGAGAGGATGCTGAAAACTCACCCTGCACGTGGCGGGGGTAGCGAGAGGGTAGAGATCAGCAAAGAGCGAGCTCAGCTGGACTGCAGAATCCTCAAAGACCGAGAAAGTGGGGGCACCTGCTACGCTGGAGGGCCCGGGTGGGGTGGGGATAAAAGCAGATGGACTGCGGCACCCGGCTGGCTCAGTCGGTGGGGTGTTCTACTTCGGCTCACGTCACGATCTCATGGTTCGTGGGTTCGAGCCCCGCATCGGGCTCTGTGCTGATGGCTCAGAGCCCGGAGCCTGCTTTGGATTCTGTGTCTCCCTCTCTCTCTGCCCCTCCCCCACTCATGCTCGGTCTCCCTCTGTCTCAAAAATAAATAAACATTCAAGGGGAAAAAAAAAAAGCAGATGGACTGGTTACATCTCTTCTAAACACCCAAATGGCTGCTCCTATCAGAAGTCGGGAGGGGTCCTCTCTGGAGGGGCTCAGGGCTCAGGGCCGGCTGAAAACAGGGGGACACATCTACACTCTGAATGGCAAGGCAGCCCCCCACCCCAAGCCTTCCCAAAAAGGAATGACAACCACAGTATACTACGTGGCTCGGCTATAAGCAACATTTCACAGTCCTGACAATATAAAAACTGAGTTATCGGTTAAAGCAAATTGACGGAAAGAAGGTGGGATAGGATAGCCAAGTCAAATCCTTATCTTCCATCGTGGGCTCAACGGACAATATCTAAAATAGCAGTCTGAGCAAGCGACTTTGAAAAATGTGGGCAAGCATCCAAAGAAACAGCCACACGACTTGAAAAGAGTTCCCTCGGGGGAACAGCATGTGGAACAGTCAGGCAAGGGACTAACGCTGGGCTTACAAATCTTACAGGATTCCTTATTCGCCCCTTTGTATTCCTTTGATGAACACAGAATTATACTGGGGGGGAGAAAAACCTGAGCCTCCAAGGTATGCAGGTCCTGAAAGTGTGAACCCCTGCACGCTACAAAATGTGTGTCATCGCCTGGGGACTATTAGTTTCCTATAGTAACACTTAATTTTATTACAAGTTTTACCGCCACAGTTAAAGGTTTTTACAATAGCAGATGCCTTCCCTCCCACACGTCAATTAATTTGCAAATTCGCTCAGGTTGTAGAAATAATGAGGCGTGGAGAGCTTTTGCCACCGGTGAGCACTGCCATCAGGAGGTGGACGGGTGGGCGAGGTGCTGAAACGGGGCCACGTGCCAAAGTAGCCTGCGTGGCCCGAGAACCGCACTGCCATCAGCCCCCAGGGCCCGAACGACCCAGCCCTGGCTTCAAATCAGGACCAAGAGCGTGGCAACCACCTTGAAAACTGGAAAACAATGGAAAAATTCTAGAGACGCGCGGGGGAGTGAGAGACCGTCTATGCCTCATGAAACAAAATCATGGCTCCGAGGCTCCTTTTTATAGGTTCTCATTCGGTGTTTACCAAGAAAGTAAACTTTCTGAAAAGAAAGGATGTGGCAACTCCGAACTCAACTTTGGACTGTAATTTGGCAAAGCCACCTATCGAGCCCACACATTTGATTTTTTTTCTTCTTTCTGAAAGAGCTGAACCGAAGTAACCAATGTTGTTTCAAAACACAGGGGTTGAAAATAGTTACGCCGCTTCCGGCTCTGCCAAAGAACTGTCTCTCCTCTTCTTTTCACTTAAATCCGTTTGTTTTTTTTTTTAATGACCTAAACGATAAGACGAACGAGAAGACACTTTTTCATTTTCACCTATGCAAATAACATTTTGTACAGAACAAGCTATGAGCTGCAGATCTGAGCTACTTGGGGAGCTGAGAGGTCTCGGGAGGCAGGGCAAATCTGGGGGTGGGGGGAGGGAGGGGGGAGGGAGGGGGGAGGGTCCCGCCCCCCCACCGCTGCACTCAGTTCTCCTGGCTCCACTTGCTCTCGGAAGTGGCTCTTTTCCACCCAAGCCTCTCTTGCCCCCTGTCCCTAAGCCTTGCAGTGAGGCCAGTCTCCCAGCGGGCACAACCTGGCATCGCACCCCACGCTGAGCCTTCTTCCTAGTCTGTGATAAATTGTCTAAGTGTGAATAAGCATTTCAAAAGGCTTCCTGCTTTGCGATTTCGCCTTCCCAGCAAATGAAAATAGGCGTCTGCAGCAGCCTGACAGGTAGCAACAACACATTTTCTTCCTCGCAACTGGTCTGGACTAGAAGTAAACCATTGCCCAAATATTCCTCGTTCCCCACCCCGCCAAAAGCGGCAGTCTCCTGCATGGTGTCTGTCTCTCTGAACATGTCACTCTCTTAAGAATGCCCGTCATAGCCTCTGGATTTTGAGGACAATAATTTTCTTTACACGCTTATGAAAGCAATCCAAAGTTCCCCTGACATTTTCTGACCCGCCATTGTCTGCAAAGGGCACAGGTTAACAATGTTTAAGAAAAGATCACATACAATATATAAATCATGAAGATTCCCGGGACGTTGTTTGGTCCGGGGCTTCAGATTCAATACCGTATTACCAAGAAACGAAACCACTTTCCTTTTCACTTGTGGACCTGGGCTCAAAAATCACCATTAAAATGCCAACAAAGGCATTTTTGGATCTACAATCATTTGACATTTTTTCTAAGAAAATTTAAATTTGCAAAACTTTGGTAAATTTAGAGTCTTATGAAGTGCCACCCACCTCCCCTTCCACTCCCCTAAAAAGGGCAAGAAAATTCATCATCAAAGGTTACCCTCCACGGAATGTCATCAGAGTGTGGCATTTCAGCACATGCATTTGTGTATATAAATCTCCAACTGTTCTGAGATCTCTGCCGTCACTGGCATAACCATGAGTTAATAATGGAACGGCGGCCTTCCTGAGCTCCTCTTTGTTTTCTCTTTTTGTCAGTGGAACTCAGATCCTTCGCGTTCTGCCCAATTCTCTTGATCCCATCTGGCAGAAAAGTGAGGGGAAGACACCTTCCTTCCTTCCCCACCGACCTCCCTCCGCACTCAGGAATCCAAGGGCGTTCGTAACTTGGTGATTAAAAATACACTATTTTTACTTCAAAAGTTCAACCATAACACATTCCCTTCTTTAAAAATTTTATAACATCTACACTTTCAATTTGAGATTTTTCATTCATGCCAGGTGAGCCTCTTATGTTCTATGTTAAATGCAAGGCATGTGCGATCAGCACCATTAATAATATAACAGTGCCAATCTCAGAAGCGGCAACACAGCACCAATCCACAGCCTTGCATGAGTAGATGTGGAACCATGAGTACCACTGCAACCTTTATTAAATATATGGGAATAAGGAATGTGGCTTGCTGCTCCGCCCCTCCCTAGCTCAAGAATCAGGAGGAATTCTTCCCTTCTTCCCCAAAGGCATATCATTAGGACTCATAAATATAAAGATCTGAAACAGAAAACAAGTGATTACCTTTATTAGATTAAAGCGAGAAAGGGAATGTGAGTTTAAAAGTATTCGTGGACAAAACAAGATTATAAATTCATCAAAATGTATCAGACGCAAGGATTCAAGGTCACCAAAGGCGTCTACCCTGATTATAACGGAAAAGCCAACTCCGGTTCTCACTTCTCCAAGAACCGGTTTCCTAACAAGGCCTGCCCTTCGTTCTGAAGCCATCACAGAGCTCTGTCCAAGGATGCAACCTGAGAAATGTTCTCTAGAAACGTCTGCAGAAGAATCACAAGGTACGCCTCACTTCCAGGTCCGAAACAGGGCTGAAAACGAGCAGGGGCTGAGAAATGAATCTCCAAATGACAGCTTGGGTCCTTGCCATGTCACCATAAAGACACTCAGCGGCACCCTCCTCGTCTCCGCAGTCTCACGTGCTAGCTCGCTCGGGGATGGCTGGTTCCTCCTTCCGCACGCAGCGGGTTCAGCGAGAGGACCTCACGAGGCACTGACCGTGGCCATCACCCTACTCCTGTCTGGCTCCGAGCACAGGTCAACAGAGAGAGGCCCAAGGGAGGGGGACGTGACATATAGGTGCTGGTTACAGACCGTCAAATCGCCAACTGTGAAAAGGGGGGGACGGTTTGTGTGGAGTCTTCAGCTCTGGAAACGACCTGTGCAAGTGGCCAAGCTCCTTCACAGCATCGTAAACCCACCGGAGCACACACACGCACATACACAGACATACACACCCACCTCAAGCGAGCAGCGTGTCAACAGAAAACACGAACCAAGGCCCCGAGTCTAAGGAACTCCTAAAACAGTACGAACAGCCTCTAGAGGCCTGCCGGGTGCCAGGTACCTAGTCCTCACCGCACGGTGAAGGTGAAACGAAACCCGCCTCACCCGTGAGGAAAGAAGCTTAGAGAAGTGAAGTCGCCCGCCCGGTCACACGGCTGATCTCAGATCCAGATGAGCCCACGCTGCAAGTTGCCGCCTCACAAACGAAATTTCATTTACTCAATTATGAATGGTAATAATAAGGAATAATAAACACGTCCTGTGGATCTAACACGCCTGGCACTGCTCTACATACAATATTGGCAAGAGAGAAACGAACAAAGCAGAAACTCCCACCCTTGTGCAGAGTACATTCCGGAGGGGATGGGAAAGATACTAAACAAAAGGCATTAAGTAAAACACGCAAGATGATGTAAGTGATAATAAGAAGTACAGAGAGGGGGGCCTGGGTGGCTCAGTCGGTTGAGCGTCTGACTTCGAATCGGGTCATGATCTCGGGGTTTGTGGGTTCGAGCCCCACGTCGGGCTCTGTGCCGACAGCTCGGAGCCTGGAGCCTGCTTCCGATGCTGTGTCTCCCTCTCTCTCTGCCCCTCCCCTGCTCATGCTCTGTCTGTCTCTGTCTCAAAAATAAATAAAAACATTAAAAAAAATTTTTTTTAATAAAAAAGAAGAAGTACAGAGAGAAACAGCGGGGGGCAGCAGATGGGGGTGGGGGAGCCGTGAGAGGGCTGCCAACATTACACGGGGTGGGCAAAGGAGGGCTCTCAGAGAAGGTGCCCCCTGAGCCAAGACTTGGAGGAAGCAACACATCTCTGAGGCAACCAAGGAAACTTGTGACAGGAGATCCGACCGCAGTCGGTCTCGCACACCTCAGCAGAGCGGGGGAGGGCCTCCGCCCATGACAGCCGCGTGGGACCCACGCTTCCCTTCCTGCGGCACCTGTGGGTGCGTGAGGTCTCTGGCCTCACCGTTACTACACAGTGGCTGACTGCCGTGGGTCCTGAGCCCGCACCTCTTCTTCGTCCAGTTTGCCAAAACCCATTCCACACAAGGAGCGGTCCTTTTGCCACTGCTCAGCACGCACAACCTCCTGCACTTGGTTACACATAAAAGTAAAAATACGGGAATGTATTTGATCGCCCATGGGATGGGCAAAGGCCTGAGACCTAGACAACATAGAGCACGAGGCACTCGTCTCTGCTGGTGGCGAGTGTGAGCTGGTACAACTACTGTGAAGGGCAAGGGGACAGCATCTGCCAGAATGGTAAATACGGCTGCTCCTGGGCCGGTGCGTCACCCTCTAAAAGCTTACCGCGTATCCGCGCAAATACTTCCATACCCGGTGTATGGCGTAGCATTGTTTGTAATAATAAAAGACCGGAAACCACCCTCATTCCCCCTACGGAGAAGTGGCCGTGGTACGTCCATCAAGTCGACTCTAACCAACTGTTCAAAAAGGCATGTGTGAAGGGTAGCAAGGGTGACACAGTGGCCTCTCAAAAGAGCAGGTCTGATAACTGTATTATGGCCATGGGTGAAGACGCCTCCGTTGTTAAGAACGGAAGGGGCAGGATAAGGTATACTTGTTCTCCAGCGCCTTACCAGAACTTCCAGGAAGGGCACTGTGTCCGAGGACAACCACAAAGCAAACGAGGCGCATCGAGGTACCGAGTGGAGTTCGACATGCTACTCTCATGACTTCTCTGAAAGCCGGAAACATTTTCAAGACAAAAACTTGAAGAGAAGTGTTAAGATCACGGCCAAGCCTCAGTAGGGGAAGCTCTGCCACACGGAGGCCACCGGAGCCCCTTCAACGGGGAACAGGTATCTGTGCCGGTGCCGGAAAAAGGGGTGGGGGGGAGGGCAGACGACTTCTCTTCGTATGTGGGTGACAGCTAGACCAAAGCTTCAGGCAGCCGGAACTCAACCAGCGACCTGTCCCCTGACCCAGCCAGAGACGCAATAAAGCCACATCCCACACGGGTCAGGGGTCAGGCGCTGTGTGGTCCACCCTCCCAGTCCAGCCTAGCGTGAGCCGACGTGCCGAGTGACGGCTCCAAAAGGCCAGCAGACTCCTCAAAAGGGGTGGGAGGGAGGCAAAATTAAATTCACGTGCTGGACTGTTTAAAGCAGAAAAAGAGAGATTTGGGGAACATCTGAAAAAAGCTGCAGAACAGAAATATTCTCTGGCTAACACTTAATAAATGAGACCACTTCGTTTTCCTAAGCATGGGATGCATTCACAATACAGGTCTTTCGGTTTATGTGATACTGTTTTAACACGTGTTTTAACCGTGTTATTAACTATGACACCCCCAGCGCCGGAATCCCCCGCCTGGTAAGACAGAGCACGAGGAAATGACTTCAGGTTTGAATCCTGGCCCTGCCACTTACTCCCTGGATGATGCTGGCGAGTGCTTTAATCTCTTTACCCAGCTTCCTCATCTGTAAAACATAACACGCGCACGTTTCACAGGGCTATCGGTGAAGACCTGAGCACATCGATCACTGCAGAAACAGCACTGATTCTACTTGGACCTCAAGGAGCTTACAGCCTGGAATATGGACAGACTTTAAGCAGATAAGCCCCGAAACTACAAGTCAATGACCTTCACGACAAATGCCTCAAAGGCAAGGCACAGCTCCTACCAGGCTGCCCCAGAAGGACACTTCCAGCACAAGGAACGGCACGTGGAAAACAGAGGCAAGGGAGCTTGGCATGTTAAAGCGAAAGAAGAAATAGCGTGTGTGAAACATACAGTCACCGCGCCAGGGACAGGTTCAGCACTCAACAGAGGCCGGGCAGCGGTTAACAGACCGTGCTCGGTAACAAGCGTGCCCCTTGCCGTCACGCTCACATATCACTCCACGCATCATGGAGAACCGCAGGCTTCCGTAACAATGCACACGTGCAAGTCTGAAATCAGTGCAAGCTTGATTCCTGGGCTCACTGGGAACTTGCCCAGACAACTTTGTGATTTAGCGTCACCTCCTGGAATGCAAGCATCAACAGCTGGGTGAGAAGCTCTTGAAGCTCATGGTTCAGGGAGGTACCTAGATACCAGCTCGTTCGGCCCAAGACGCCTGCACAAAACGCAAGTAAGCTAGGCTTTTAAAACAGGGGCTCTAGCAGTTGAAAGACTAGTTACCGGCACACAAAACAAACAGCGAGCAATTGAAATCCACGTAGTGGTTGGTAATTCCTATTTCAAAATCTAAAGCTTGGCTGGCACGGAGAACAGATGGCTGTGCACTACGCAAACATATCGACGGCAACGACGGGCTCGGGCTGGCTCTGGTGGCGCCGAAAGCAAGCTGGGGCTGCTGCGCCGGTGCGGGGAAGTGAGAACGGCCTGGCAGAGTCTCTGGGGAGCATCACCAGATGAGAAAAGGCAAAGGAGGCAGGGCACCCCCCGAGCGGTCGCAGGCCAGGCAGAAGGGGCGTGTCTCCTACGCGTGGGCTCTGGCCGACACACAGCGTGTTCCCTTCCCGGAAAGGAGACGAGAAGGCCGACGTCCAGAGCCAGCAGAGACCTGCCACCTGCCTCCCCGACACCAGCTAAGTCCCGCCTGCCCCGCGAACACGACATCCCAGGCGGGGTGAGGACGGGCCAGGGGCGCACCAACGCAAGTAAAATACAAAGGACGAACGGCGGTTCCGGTTGGTTGGATATGCCGGTTCGTCTAGTACAAGCTGCTACCGGGAAAGAGAAAACAAAGGCCCCAGAGAAAAGTGGCTTCACCAAGGCTGTGCTCTCATCCGTTCCTTCACTCATTCATTGCTGCCTTCGACAACTATATATGGGCCACTTCCCAGAATGTGCCAGGCATTGTCCCCACACTTGGGAAGCATCCGCGAAGTACACAAAGAACACTTCCTAGTAGAGGAAGCCAGGCAAACAACAAGCTCTTTTTTCACACCCCTCAAATATATGTGTGTCAGATGAAGCGTGTTCGTTTTTACAGTGTGCACCGCAGGGGTCTTGGCTGGCGGGGCGGGGGGCGACGCTGCTAAGATACAGGTGGCGCTTCAGAGGAGGACTTCCGAGCAAAGACTGGAGGATGAGCACCCGGATACTGGGATGTGTGGGGGACGCATGGCTGGCTCAGGTCCTAAGGTGAGATGCAAGCATCCCTGGCATGTTTCAGAGTCAGCAAGGAGGCTGAGGCTGGAGCAGGGAGAACCAAGGGGAGGGGAGACACAGTGCGGGGGGCTGGGGCTCTTCCGCCAGCCGAGGTGGGAGCAACGGAGGGCGTTAAGCAGAGGAGTCACCTGACTTTCCTTGCTAAAGGCCTCTGGCTGCTGGTCGGGAATTGACTACAGGAGCAAGATGAGCCAACGAGTCCACGGCAGGCCCAGACCGAGGCCGTGAGGGTCAACCTGGCTTAACGATGGCTTCAAATCTAACTAACCGGCATTATTTTGGGTCCGGTGCTTTCCACTTGGATTACTAAATTGCAAGGAATGCCACACAACAAAGAAACTCCCCACAGAATAAATGGCTGATGATTTCTAGATGGAGAAGAACTTTTCAAGCTTGAAAGCAACGTAAGAACACGACGAGAACCGTGAGATTTGACGCACAAATGTTTTAACTTTTTATCCTCGAACCTGCCGTTCACTGAGTGTGCGCACCGAGTCAGGCGCTAAGAGGCGGGAGAGCTCAGGGGCCTGTTCCCCACCACCTGGCTGTGTAACGTAGGCTCTCGGCCCCTGGGCTCCTCACCTCTAAAAAGAGAACAGTAACACACCTCAGGGCTGCTGGGGGATTAAATGCGTTCATTTAATTTAACGGTGCCTGGCACAGGGCAAGTGCTCAATAAACATCGGCCACTGTTATCCCTGGCTGCCACGGAGCGGTCCTCGTGCGGGCCCCGTGCCACCGTACTGACGGAAGAAAACGAGACAGGCTCTCGCAGCAGTGGACACTGAGCTGAATCCCCACCCGGGTCGTCTCATGGCAAAGGCCACACCGTGTCGTCCGCTTCTGGAGGGAGAGCCCTCCTTCAAGCGAGTCCTCGTGGACAATGACAGATGAGGAAGAGGAAGCAGCAGGCGCGTGTTCCCTGCACAAGAATCACTCCCTCAGCAGCCCCCACGTGCCACACCAGGGGAAGGTCTAGGGAGATCCTACGTCCAGGAGCTCTCAGGGGGGCCCACCCGACCCTCCCTTTTGAAAGAGGAACTCTAAGTCCTCTTTAGGCTCTCCAGCTCTGGAATGTCACGATTCCGTGTTTTTTCTTGTTTTGTTTCATAAGACCCCAGGAGGGGGAAGAGAAGAAAAGCAGGACATTTTGCTATCCCCCTTCACGTTCACTTTACGATAGGATGCGTTTCACTCACACTGCCACGCCTGTACCAACCACTGGCACAGCGCTTTCCAAACCCTTGTCAGCTACAAACTGATTACGTGTGAGATTTTATCTCCTTGTGCTCCGCATCAGCCCCCACACGTGGGCCAGTCGACACCGAACAAACCTGGCCCTTTCAAGCCGTGGGAGCCTCATTCTCCTCCCTGCGGCGGGGAGATGAATTATTAAGAGATGAAAAAGCCAGTGCCGTCACCCTCCTGCTTTATGTCCCAATGGGAGAATGGTTTAAACCGAACCGGGTAGCAGGCTGCGCGGCAGGTTACCTAAGAAGAGCCGTTTCTAAAGCGCGTCTGTCACAGCGGACGCTGTGGGCCCGATGGACGGCCGACCGAGCGGAGGCGGCTCCGCCATCGGAGAAGGTGTCACCTGACAGCCGCCTGCCCACGCAAATGTCACGAGGCAGCTATAAATAGGGTCTGAAATCCATACGCGGGGCCAGAGTGTGATGCGGCGAACAAACAGCGAGGCAGCGTGTTTACTTTTAGCGCTGCCCTGATGGGAACAGACGGCAGAGCAGAACTACACCCAGACCTTGCGGCCCATCGAGGCTGAAATCTGGATCAAGGACACGATGGTCCCGACAAGTGTCAAAAGTGACAAGGCATGACGCGTCCTCAGCAGACTCTGCCTCTGCCCGCCCGCCCGGCACGTGCACCGCCCGGCACGCTCCCAGGCGGCTCCGCGGCCCTTTGACTCTGCCCGTTTTGTTAATTTCGGAGGCGACGGACGCTGACCGTTTCGCCTGTGCTGAGACCGGGCGAGGGAAGGGGCCAGCAGCCCTGCTCCAAAGCGCGAAGGGTCAGGACGCCGCGGGTGTGGCTCCCAAGTTATCCACGGAGCAGGGCGATGCGCCCACCGTGCCGGCATTAGTATTAAGACCAAACCGTGGGCAGCAGAGAGGAGTAAAAGGGAGGACCAAGAAAGAGAAAATAAAGTAGAAGAGGGCCAGAGAAGGAGAGAACAAAAACACAAAGGCAGGTCAAAAGAGGGCGGCCAACAGCTCCTGGGGGTGACGGGGAGGAGCTGCAGGCCGGAGCGGAAGGCGGTGGCGAGCCGGAGGTGGCAAGCAGATGGCTGCGGCTGGGACGCCTGACTCTCGCTTTGGGCTCAGGTCACTGTCTCATGGTTCCTGGGTTGAGCTCCGCATTGGGCTCCACGTTGACGGTGCGGAGCCTGCTTGGGATTCCGTCTCCCTCTCTCTCTGCCCCTCCCCTGCTCGCTCTCTGTCTCTCTCAAAATAAATAAACATTTAAAAAAATTTTTTTAACAAAAAATAAAATAAAAGAGGGACTCAGGGGCACAGACACTATGATACCATGGGCGCATCTTCATGGCTGTCACACCCACCGCCCTTCACCATCAGCTCTGTGATCTGGACTCTAGGAGCCATTCTGTGGACTCCAAGCTCTGGAAAGAATAAGGTTTGGTATGGGTAGGGGTGGCATTACATGTGCGTTTACCTTTGCGAACTGCGCTCCGTGCAGGAGACTGCCCCGCCCCAGAGGGCGGTGTCCACAGAGCACAGCCGCGCCCTCCCGCCCAGGGCTGCAGCGCGGTCCCACGCCCACCAGCCGGCCTTCGGTGCCCGCGTGCATCTGACAAAGCTCTAGTTGAGAGCTAACCCCTGCTACCAAAAAATGTGCAGCCACAGGATTTGTGGACAAAAAAAAAAAAAAAAAAAAAAAAAAAAAAAATTATGTTTTACAATTTTTAAATATTCAGTGTGGCTTCAAAACTTAGGACCGAAGTCCAAATTAGTACTGCGTGGCAAAGAAAAAAGGGGAAAAATTCTGTCTGAAGCCATCATGTGCAGGCACATTCATGGGGCCTGGCCTATGATGGCAGCTGTCACTGACTTTCTTCTTCTCAAGAATGCAAATGATTAAGATAGATTAAATACCTACTTTGCTTAAATACTCTTGATAATGAGTTTCTTTCCTTCTTTTAAGGGTGTTTGATGTTGGCAGTTGATGGATCTTGAGTTAAATTGTTTTAATTCAAAACAGCACCATCTGTTGTTAGGATCTGCCGGCTCAAGAGAGGAGGCAAGAAACACACTGCTGAGAGCCAGAGAAGGTGCCGAGTAATGATGGAGAGACGCGTGGAGGGAGGCAGGTGTTGCGGTGGAAAGAGCACTACAGATGGGAGGTTCAGAGACCAGGGTTCCCGTCTCGGCTCAGGCCCTGTGTGGCCCTAAGATCTGGGACTCCGTTTCTTCCTCTACAAAATGGGAGGTTGGCTCAAAGATGGTGACGATGGGGACACTCACTGGCAATCGCTGCTGGCAGCTGCAACTGCTGATGCATACTGTGTGCCAGGCACGGAGATACGGGCTGCACATAAATGATCTCATTTATACCCATTTTATACCTTGTTTAAGCTCCTTATGCCCAAGAGTATGTGTCCTAATGTCCCCATTTCACTGACCAGCAGCCTGAACTCAAGAGAGGTGAAGTCAGTCCCTTGTCCAAGCTCACACAGCCAAGCCAGGGGTGAGAAGGCCAGGTAGATTTGTGTCTCTGGAGACTGCACGTGTAACCAGGGTGCCACACTGCCCAGCAGCCTCCGGGACTGAAGAGCCCTACGGTTCCTACCCCCCCCCCCCACCGGTGTCCAGTCTAGTGGCCGCGACCTGCATTCGCGGACCGCAGATACTCAGGTATTGCCGAAGCAAAACCGCGATGAGGGCTAAGCGTCCCGGAAGCTGGACTCTCGGTCTGGAGCGGACGCTGCGGCACCTGGTGCTACCGCTAGATACGTCTTATTATTCATTTACTAGGGCTCCACCTGCAACGCACACCTGTGATCCGAACGTTGCCGTGAGTCGTAAAAACTAACAAAAACTGGACTAGATCCAATGGAAAATCCCCAGCATTTGATTTTCTGAAAGGCTAGCGAAGTATCTTCCAAGAGATGTCTATTTACTCGGAACCGTGACATTGTATAAAAGGAAGGATCGTGTCCCCATTAATCAGGGGACACCACCTCTACCGCCTCCAGACGTGGAAACGAATTGCGGGGATTAACACCGACATTCCACAGACCACCAGTTTACTTTCTGAGGGGCAAGGTGCGTCCCCTAATAACACCTAAGTGGGCAAACGTAAGACTCTCCGGGATAAGAGCGCTGCTTCCAAACGACCTGGAAATCTACGGAGTCAAAATCAGGAGGGTGAGGGGGCAGGGAAAACCTACCACCACCAAAGCGGAGAGGTAGTGCAGTGTTTCCAAAAAGAAAGGAAAAGTAACAGTCATTCCAGAAACCCAGGGGCTGGTATCACAGCTGTTTTCACTGCTGCACCCTGGGCAACGCATCTCACCCTTTTAAGGCTCAACTTTCCCATCGACCACGTTGAAAAACAAAACAAACCAAAACCAAAACAAAGGAATACAAACGTCTGCCTTCAGGAGATGGTAAGCGCACCGTTCAGAGTACCCACGGCTTAGCCACAGCAGCTACACTGGTGGACCTCAGAGAGAGGAGTGAGTGAGGAGGGGCTCACGGACCCCTGGGCGCGCCGCCCCCCAGCTCTGCTTCCTGAACTAGGGGTGGGTCCGAGGTGTTCACGTCGTCATTATTTACACACTTCGTATGCTCACACTTCATGTACTAATAGACCCATTTTAATATGTGAAATCTTTCATAAAGTTTTAAGAAAGGGAAAGCTCTTCTGATTCCCTACAGTGGAGAACAAACGAAAAGGTATGCTACCGGAAAAGAGTAAACTGGGAGAAGTGACTTTCGTTAGAATTTAAGTAAGCAGATTTAAAAAGGAATTCCAACGGTCAGTAACTTATTTATAACTCAGACAAAGATCCCCTGGGCAAGAAGCAACCCTCAACAGCACGGCAGACAGCAGTGCGCGCGTGCGGGGAGGACAGAAAACGACCACCCGTGTGACCAGAAAGGGGCAAAACGTGCAGCAGCAACACGCAAACATCGCCTCTTGTCTGGGAGCTGGCAAAGGTGCCAGGCTAACACCCGGCGCTGACAGCACGCGAGGAGAGCGGAAGTCACGTCCGCTGCGGTCAAGGGGGTCAACCGGGACGGTTACTTTCTTCTCGCGTTTGCTATATTTTCTAAATTTCTATAATTCACCAGTTACTTTCATGATTAAAAACGCAATTTTTTCAAGTGACTCGGGAAGTAACGGAAAGGAAAGGAAAGGAAAGGAAAGGAAAGGAAAGGAAAGGAAAGGAAAGGAAAGGAAAGGAAAGGAAAGGAAAGGAAAGGAAAAAAGAAAAAAAGAAAAGTTAAAGAAAAAAGGAGACACAGAAGGACAAGAGGGAGAGGTGAACATGACCCCAGCTTTGGAAATCGGGCAAAGCCCAAGCTCCAGCGCTTGGCAGCCATGCGACATGAGGGAGGTCTCGGACCCCCATGTTCAGCATGTCCTCAGTGAAAGAGGGACAGCAACGCAGACGGTGCAGTTACTTCGAGGGTCAGAGACAACATAAGGCACCTGGCACAGGGTCTGACCCTCTGCGAACGCACTCTCTGTAAACACTTTCTAAAGGTATCCCTCCCGTTCCCGCCGTCGCCTTTTTCAGTGGTCTTTCCGCCGAAGCGCCCAGTGCGGGGTTGGGGGAGTTGGGTGCCCCAGCCTGCCCCACAGGACGAGGCGACTTCACCTCTCCCGGATGCGTTCTATTGGCAGCCTGACTGCCCGCCGTGCCACATTTGCAGCAGCTTGCAAGCTAACTTTGTTTCTAATTATCTGCTTTGCAGTTGGATCTGCTGACCTCACATCTGAAGGACAGTCCTGTATCTGCTTAAATGATCAAAAACAATGCACGTTTATTTTACCCACAAAGCCCATAGTTGGAAAATTACCTGTAGAACGGTGTCAAATGAAGACACATTTCATTTTTTTCACGTCTGGTCAGTTTGCATTTAATGAGGAGCATACCATCAACAAGGCGAAAATAAAATTTACTCAATTTGGTTGAGATGCTCAAAAACAGGAAAAAATGTTGATTCAGAGCATTACCCCCACGCCATCCACCGAAAGTAATTTTAGATCGATTCGAGTTAAAAGTATGAAGTCACAGAAAAACATGGCAGAGAAAAGATGTGAATGTCTCACAGCTACTTTCTTAGTTTACAGAGACAGAAGACAAAAAGAAAAAGACCAAGCAGATTTGACTAAATAAACGCTTAAAACTTTGGTGTGTTCAAAAAAGAAAATATAACAACGTCTGAGGCAAACAACAAATTGGGAAGATATACGCAGACGCAAAAAAAAAGGCTTAATATTAATAGTTTTAAAGAGCAACAATGAAAAATATTTGTGCAAAGTATGCCAAGACGTGTGTTCGAGAATATTCCCTGCGGCATATTTTTAAGCGTAAAGTAAGTTGGCTACCTGTCCATCGATGGGAGACAGGTACAGCACGTTACCCAGGACATCCCCATGACGGAGTGCTGGGCGGATGGCTCATACACGTAGGATCTAGACATACATTGCTGAATGAAAGAAAATGGTGAAGTAATGTGTTTAGTAGGATCCCACATTTGCGTCTTGTAATCCCCCCCACGCACTCATCCACACAAAAATCCTAAAGAGCTACCATCAGGCTGTTAAGTAGTTGTATCTAGAGTAATAAAGGGAGCAGAGAGGGAGGGAATCTCACCCCAACTATTTATTTTATACTCCTTAGACCTCTATGTCCGTTTGCTTGTTTTACAGCAGATATTATCCGTTGTGACAAAACAATACCGTGGCAGCTACTTCTAACCGCTTGTCGGTGTCCATTCTCCTTTACTTCCTTGGTAACAGAAGCGCCAAGCTTTTAAACAGGACTCAAAGCTGTCCAACCAAAAGACTACATTTCTCAGCAACCCTTGCAGCTAAGTACAGCCAAGTGTCTAAGTTCTGGCCGATAAGCTGTTAGCAAAATGTTCTGGAAGGTTCCAGGAAAACTCCTTAAAAGCTCATGATGAGTGCCTTTTGCCCCTTTCTTCACTCCTTCCAGGTTGCTGCTGAAGACGAGAACGGGACAACTAGAGCTCCAGTAGCCACACTGGGCAACTGGGAATGAGCTACGCATGGCAAAGCAACAGGATGAACGCAACCTTCATGCCTGGCATCACGGAGCTCCCATACCAGCCCGGGAGTATTTCGAGAGGACTACGTTATCTACAACCAAACCCGACTCTGATAAAAACAACTTTCTATGTCTACGTTTAGCAAATTAAAAGACGATGGATCAGAATTGGCAAATGAGGAGAAGAAAGGAGGTACCTCTAGGTAATAAACACAGAGGCGGAAGTTCAACCTCAATACTAATTAAGGAAGCAAACTAACACAGCAGGCTGCTGTGGCTCACCCAGCAACTGAGTACAGACGGGAGTACTTCTATTTTGACAATTCTTTCCAGGGCTCGTGAAAGTGCACTGACATAGACCAACTAATATTGCTACGGATTGTAAAAAAAAAAATCCATCCCTCATCCTGGATCCAGGTATGAGAGCAAGCATCTTCCACCCCATCTCTCCACTGACTGCACCTGGAACACCCGGACAGAAAGTACGGAGCAGTTATCTGAGGATTCTGAGAAGTAAACAGCCACAGGTGAATTCGGGAGGAAGACCAGAATTCGAAGTACCACTGAGTCAGGGATGAGTTTATCCGCTGGTATCTTCAGCCCGGACTCAATGCCGCCCCAAACTGTAAGTGTCATCAGTGCAAACTGACGCACTCCAGGAAAAGGTGTCTAGTTCTGGCTCAAGGAACGGGAAAGGGTCGCCTAGCTGACGGAGAGTAATGGGCAAAATCACCTGTTGGTCTTTTCCTTCTCTCCATTTTATGTCCCAGCCCCTTGGCAATCACAGCAGTGGTGGTAACAACATTAGCAGCTAACAGGGCCTAAAATCTTGAGGGTAAGGAAACTCACTTTTGCAATCAGAGGAACTATAGTCCCAAGAGACTGAAGGATCTCTCTCTCTCTCTCTCTCTCTCTCTCTCTCTCTCTCTCTCTGTCTCTCTCTCTTTCTCTCTCTCTCTCTCTCTGTCTCTCTCTCTCACACACACACACACACCGCCTTGCTTTCATTCTCTCTACCGTCCTATCACTTTGCCACAAACCCAACAGTGAGAAGCACGTAGCATAGAAGGGCAAATAAAACCCCAGTTTTTTGGCCAAGAACCACAAAGGGGAGACCTACAGAATCAGAAATTACAAGAGAGATTGGGGAAAAAGAAACACTTGGGGAAGCAAACTCATAAAGTTGTTTATGAACTCCTGTCTTCGTCTCTAAGCTATCCAAGCACGGATTTGACCCTAGAGAGCATAAAACAGACTCTAACAACTCAACTGTGGGACAGATGACCACCAGGTCTGAGACACTGAGGGGCATACACATGAGACAATTTGGAATATTCACGCAAAGGCTTTGAAAATGAAACTGACAGGGTGCCTGGGTGGCTCAGTCAGGTTAAGCGTCCGACTTCAGCTCAGGTTAGATCTCGTGGTTCGTGAATTTGAGCCCCATGTCAGGCTCTCTGCTGTCAGCGCAGAGCCCGCTTTGGATCCTCAGTACCCCTCCTGCCCTCTCTCTGCCCCTCCCCCCCCAAATAAGTAAACATTAAAAACAAAACGAAACTAAAGTAACATTGAAACCACAACCCATTGAAGATGGATCTGAACCTGCAGCCCAAACCCAACAGGGTCAACTGCCTCCTAAGACAAAAATTCCCATATTCCCCTCCCCTCAAAATCCATATTCCCATTAGAGTTTAAACAGATTCTCCTCCAATACTATTAAAATGTCTAAGGTACAATCCAAAATTGCTTTGCATGTAAATGATAAGGAAAATCTCAACACACATATGTAAAAATGCCACCACGAGATGACAGAGATGTTGAAGGTTTCTGACATAGACATTAAATGGCTATTACAAAAATGCTCCAACAAGTAAGGGCAAACATTCTGGAAATGAATAGAAAAACAGAAAGTCTCAACAAAGAAAGAGAAGACAGAGCCAAATGGAAGCTTTAGGAGAACACACACACACACACACACACACCACCCCCCCTTGGTCCATTTGGCTCCTCTGCAGAAGTTCAACTGGTGATTTATGGTTTTGTAATAAAGCTTGTCCAAATCCTGAAAAATAAAAAAATCCACACCCTTTCACCCAGTAATTCTACTTCTGGGACGCTATCCTCCAAGGACCACCCTATGTCCTCTAAGAACCTTATAAAGTTCTGCTAAATAAAGATAAAATATTGTGCACAGAGATGTTTATTCCATCCATCTTTGTAACAGTGGTAAACTAAATGTCCAACCTGGTAGGGTAATGGTATGGGAAACTACGGTAGATGCCCTGCATAGAACATTATACAGTTTTTTCAATTTAAATTTTCTGAATACTATATAATAATATTGCCCTATAATATCACCAAAATTTCTTGGGGAAATGGGGTGGGGGTAGGTTTCATTGCACGTGAAGAATAAACACAACACAACAAAGCTAAACATAAGAACAGTTACCTAGGAAAAAAAAGACTAGAGGAAAAGAACATCAGAGTGTTAACAGCACTAAACTCTAAATAGAGGGATTACAGATGACTTTTTTTCTTCTGTTCCTGTTTTTCAGATTGGGATAATGAGCACACTTTACTTTGAAAACAATGATTAACTGCTTCACACACACACACACACACACACACACACACACACCTCTATCTTGCAAACAGTCTCAACATGATCTCTCGAGACACTAAGTCACGTTACAGGTCTTCCAACCCAAAATTTTCCTCTCCAGAATGAAAAGAAATGTTCCCCGAATGCAAGAATTTCAAATCACCCTTGTTTTCAGTCCTCCAGTCAACTACTATGGCAAGGGAAAACACTCCCACTGCTGACAGTTAATAAATAATGTGAAATTATGCAGACTATTCAAATCAGACCAGTCCTCCTTATTAGGGAAAAAAAATTAATATGACACATTTGCAGGAACACCACTCCAAAGTAGCTTGGTCTCTGTGGACAATTACAGAATGTCAAGCTGTCACACAGAACACCACTAATAACTAAAGCGTTCTTTTGATTCCTCGTAACTTAAAGGTCCCCACCCTCCCAAACTGTCAAGGAGGCCCCTTCCCCTCCATCTGTTCCACAGTACCAGGCTTAACATGAAAGGCCAACAGCAGAACCCCCTCCGGACCCGTCAGCTTAGCTCATCAACCACACGGAGGAGCCAGCCCATTCTGCGGCCACGGCCCGTCCTTCCTCCGACACCCCGGTAACGGGGTGGAGGGCACGGCTCCGGCAGCACGCTGGGGTGTCATCCGTGCACGTCAGGATTTCCATGAGCAAAACAGACCATTTCTAAGCCACGGCAGAGTAGCTGTGACTAATTTTCAGGATAAAAAATGCATACTGGGTTTCTGCCCTTTAAGCACAGGGGTAGCTGCTTAGTAAATCAGAGGTGTGCTGTTAAAAGCAAATAGTGCCGAAGGACAGCACAAAGTCAACTATGGTACCCGGGCAATCTGGTATCTTCTTCAATCTTCCTGAAATGTGATTAGGCATGACCTTTAAGAGTAGTGGATCAACCAATCAATTTCGGTGCAACAACCTTGCCTGTGACACAGGAATGTGCCCCGTAGAGGGAGGAGCCTGCCATGGCTGCAGGGCCTAACCATCTCATCGTATAGGAAAAGTTACCGAGATTTATCTCAATTGATTTTACTTGCAAGAAAAACACATCATAAAACTGCAACCTCAGCAGGACACTAAAGGTCGGTCTTGGCTTCTTGAGGGATGAACTCGATATCAATAGTTATTAGGACACATTCATACAAGATACACAGGAGAGACGGAGAGAAGACGCTGGTAATCTTACTTAATCCTGATGCGGCCCTAAATCGGGCTCTGCAGACTGTGGGAAAAATCAAGGAAACACTTCAATATTCCTGAGGTGAGATTCTGTACGCATGCGCTTGCATCTGGAGCCAGAAGAGCAGGGATTCTAGAACCCTGTGCGGGGAGGCATCGGGCAAAGAGCTGGAGGGTCACCAGGCGATGTTTCGCTGCTCCTCACGGCTCTCGGTGACAAATTGGTAAGGTCTGGCTGCAGGTCCCACAGAGTACTGGGCGGGCCTAACTGGGAACACGCGCAGGGTCGCGGAGTGCTTAGACCGAGGCAGGACCTCACAGTCAGAAGGGGCAGGGAGAGAAACCAGGCGCTTCATCGGGCACTCCACAGCAGCGCGCGGCCTCTCTGGTCTGCCAACTGTCGGCAAGGCTGGTTCCCAGAACCCTACGCTACCCTAACCACACATTCAAGCCTCGGGAAAAGCAGCAAACGGAAACCACCGCCAGAAAGAAATGGAGGCAATCCAAAAAGAACAAAAAAAGGTAAAACTTCTTCAAAGGAATCCGGAACTGGGAGATACAGAGGTGTGTGTACATGAACACGTACACATACACGCATGTTAAGTACACAGATCTTGCATGGTCCTAAAATAAAGTTATTCCTTTTTCTTAAACCTAACGCCACGGAGTCGTTGAGTTCAAGCCCCAAAAACTGGAGAAATCAATCATTTCCTAGACGGTGGAATGGGCCTGATCGTATGTTATCACCAACTTCACAGACACGGAGGCATCACTGGTGATGTGAGACAAACAGCACTGAGTTACACGGTTCTAGTCACAGCCAGGTGATATGGGAAATGTCCCAGGAGAAGTGAGAGCAGCTAGGCTTTCGGGAAGGGGGAGGATCTGGGAAGGAGAGAGGAGAAAAGGGTGCTCTGGAAGAGGCAGAACACCAGCAAAAGGGAAATCTGCGAAGTGCAAGGTACGTTCCAGGGACAGAAAGTTGAATCGGACTGAAGGAAGACTGCACACGAGGCCTCAGGTGGCAGGTGAGAGGCAGTCAGGGTGGGCCTCGGTCTGAATGCCAGGCTCGGAGGGCAGGCGGCGGCCAGCGGGATCACCCTGAAGACGCCGACCTATCTGGCTGACAATGTCCAGCAAGGCAAGACCCCAGAAGAGACAGGGTCCAGGCCCTCCTATATTCACAGGGAAGAGAACACTAGGAAATCAATAGAAATTACAGATATGGAGTATCTTTCTTGACAGTGAAAGATACTACAGCAACAACTACATCAGAATGCCTTCAAAAGACTCCAAGGTTGAATTTCTTGCTGTTTCCTCAGGAGGGAAGGCTCTCCCCAGGTAGCAGCATGCTGCCCCCCCCGCCCCTGCCTGGAAGCCTCTGCTCCTCACACAGGTCTCCCCCCCTGCATCCCCGACCCCATCTGAAGGAGCCGCGCCCCAGTTTCTCCAGCCTTTCATCCTGCATTATTTTGCCTCTAAAGCACTTGTTACTGCCCGATTTTATTTATATATTTTTGTATCCTCTGCCAGAATGTAAGCTCCATAAAAGCAATGACCTTGAGCCTTTTTTTTTTCATTATTGTGTTTCCAGCATCTGAGCATATGGGAGGCACTCAACAATGCTGGGTGAGTGAATGAGAAGACACAGCAATGGCCTCAATGTTTCTCAGAGCTTGTCCAGGGGACCCCAGGCTCAACACACGCGTACACACATATAAATACACACACACACACACACACACACACACTGCTGCACACACTCATTTGTCAAGGTAGTTTTTCTAGTCAATGGTGGGGTGTGTCCCAAATAACACGGTCCCCACATCAGTTAAACTACACGGGACTGTCAATAATTTACTACTCAACTGCATCGGACGCACGGTAACCTGCTGCAACAGGTGTGCCATTCACCGGCATTCCAGCAAGCTTTCTTGGGTGCGAAAGAAAGTACTAGCATTACAGCTAGCTGGCACGCGGATTTGTGGGAGGGTTAACCCAAATGCCACATGTACTTTATTCTGAAATCTGACCACGCTGGGGAGAAAAGAGGGCTTGTCTTGGCCACAGGTGGATTCCTTTAGCTGAGGGTCTGCTTTCTTTCTCATCCCATGATTACAGCCAATACTTTTCAAAGACCCATCCACCCTCCGCCACATCCCTGAGCTAGACATCAAGACCATGGAAATACGTGTAGTTAAAAAGACAAGGGGGTTGGTACTGATCTATACAGCCCAGGACTCTTGCCAGCCCCTAGACCTGTGTCATCCAATATAGTGGCTACTGGCCACATGTGGCTATTTAACTTAAATTTAATTAAAATTTAATAAAATGTAAAATTCAGTTCCCAGTTACCCTAGCCGCATTTCAAGTGCTCAACAGTTCCAGGTGACTAAGGGTTACCACATGGAATAATGCCAACATAGGACTTTTCCATCACCTCAGAAAATTCTGTCGGTGAGCCCTGCCCTGAGTTCCAGAAAATGAGTATGTCACATGCCACAATAAGACCAGAAGAGTTCCACCGGAGACTCTGGTGCCAGAGCAGTCCCTTCCCTTTCTTAACTATGACAGGGACATTCAGCTTATGAGCAACTGCACAAAAAATGAACAACAGAACAAAACAAACTGTGGTCCAGGAAAACGGGCAACGGGAGAGAATAACATGGCTCTCACTCACTCTCTGACTTATTTCGTCCAACCCACGCACGACGTTTCGCATGATATGGGCAAAGGGCACGCAGCAAAGACGGACGGGCACACGGAAGGGGGATCATGAAGGAGAAGACGGCATCAGCAAGTACTCAGTCTGTCGGCTCTCAGAGGCAGTCACCTTAAGACAATTTTATTCTTTTACATTTCCTTTACAAGGGGTCAGCTATTTGTCTACAAACTTCTGCTTCACAAGCAAAAACAAAACATCCTGGAGAAGAGCTGACATTTAATCTGCAAACAGTCCCTATTCTGAGGTTTAATAATAAAAGATGAATTCAGCACAGTGGCTATCGAGTAGTTATGCAATATGTATGTTTTTGAAGGATATGATGGCTATCAGGAATAAAGCCTTTGACTCTTTGTAGAAGGAGCATTTCAAAGGTAAGACTTAAATACACAGGGAGGGAAAAAAATCTCCCGTAACAAAGCCCAATCAAACCCAGGTCCGTGAGATGCTCCAGCACCACGTTCGGGTCACCTGAAATTACTGTTCTGTACCGGTTTTTCTGAGCATGTCCCTTAACGATTCCATGAAAAGGTTGCTCAGAGACCTGTTGGCTTGGCTATAAAGAAAAACATCGTAAAGGGAAAGAAAGTAACGGGGCGGGAGGTACTAATCTCTTCAGGATGAGCATCAAAGATCTGAAGGGGGGAGGGAGAGGGGGGAAAAGTGGGGAGAGATGGGGGCAGAGAGGGAGGGAGACTGGGAGAGAGACGTGTGTGGACATTAGGGGGAAATGCTTACCTCTTAAAACACACACACACACACACACACACACACACACAAGGACCTTCTAGTGAGTGCTAATACGTGTCAAACCCTACACGAACCCAGACACTATGACTAGCCCCATTTTACATGTGAAAACAGAGACACAGAAACATTAAGCAACATGCCGAAAATCACACCGCTAAGAAACGGCAGAAGCAAAATTGGGGCGCCTGGGTGGCGCAGTCGGTGAAGCGTCCGACTTCAGCCAGGTCACGATCTCGCGGTCCGTGAGTTCGAGCCCCGCGTCGGGCTCTGGGCTGATGGCTCAGAGCCTGGAGCCTGTTTCCGATTCTGTGTCTCCCTCTCTCTCTGCCCCTCCCCTGTTCATGCTCTGTCTCTCTCTGTCCCAAAAATAAATAAACGTTGAAAAAAAAAAAAAAAAAAAGAAAGAAACGGCAGAAGCAGGCAATGAACGCAGGCAGAACTTCCAGAACGCAGGTTTGTAACTCCTGTACCGCCTTCCCCGTATCACTGCTCTGCCTCTGCTACCGTCCTCTTCACACACCTTATGTTCCAGGCAAAAGAGCCGAGTCTCATGAGCCAAATACAGAGGTCACCCAAGTAGGGAAGGTGTACCCTGGATGCCTACCAGGTGACGCCTGCGTAGCTCCCAGGAGAACGTTGTTTTGCACTTTAGTGCTTACGTATTAAAATGTCTATTAAAAACACATATATAATAAACAACTGAATAAGTCACAGAGTTTCCTTTTTAAAGCAACCATATGGAAAAAACGTTAATCTATTTTTAAAACATCAAGTAATCAAAAGTAAAAATGATACGGGAATATAGTCAAGAAACAAACGAACAAAAATCAAGGACGTAGCATGGGAATCTAATAGTTTTAGATTAGGAAGGCTTAGAAATCTAGTTTTCTTAAGATTTCTTTCTTAATTTTTTTTATATTTGCTCACACTGTCCTCTCTACCTACAACGGGAGATACCCGCCCTCTTCCCTACCTCCGTGATTCTATGGAGAACGCAGACACCTTCCTGGGGCAGGTCAACACCCCCCCCCCCCTCCACCGTCTTTAGCGTGCACTCACCACACTGGTCTCCTCTGTAAGGCTTTCGGGGCCCCCCGTGCCCGCCTAGTATTGTGACCTTCTGCTCTGTGCCACATGGATCTGTCCTGCCTCACCTCTTTTTCTTTTTTTAATATTTATTTATTTTTGGGAGACAGACAGCAAGCAGGAGAGGGACAGAGAGAGAGGGGACACAGAATCCAAAGCAGGCTCCAGGCTCCGAGCTGTCAGCACAGAGCCCGATGTGGGGCTCGAACCCACGAAGTGCGGGATCATGACCTGGGCTGAAGTCGGATGCTTCACCGACTGAGCCACCCAGGCGTCCCTGTCCTGCCTCACCTCTTACTGTGCTGGAAGCATTGGGAAGCCAGGGCCCTGTCTTCTCTAGCTTCCCCTACCCACCCCCCTGCACTGCCCGCAGAGTCAAACACACAGCTTTGCACACAGCAGGCCCTCAAGAAACATTTCCTATATGACAAGGCTGGGGCTCCCCGTGAGCATTCTCAGGAGACAATACTGGGATTCCTCACTTCCATCAACAGATAGAAAACGCACAGAATAGTTACGACTCAACTATTTCTTGAGACAGAAGACTCCGGCCAGATAAGCCAAATCTATAAGGACTAGAAATCATTTTCTTACTAATGCTCATCAAGTCTTATTACAAGTCTCTAGGCCACAACTGGGACTGAGCTTTTGTAAGGTCTCTACCATATGCCTAGCCTTCTATGAGTACTTTATAAACAAAATACAGTAATTAACCTCAGGACCATTGAAAACCACACGTACAACCAGATGAAATTAATATTTACAAGATCAAACAGGACAGCAAAGACGGCTAAGTCAAGAAGGATTTAGATGTGGGTCAACTCATACTCCAAACCACAAATGAAATCTGCTGTTAAGATGCCCTACGCTCACTCGTAGCACTGACAAGCTGCCTCCAAGACAACATTAGGAAGGGTAAAGCGTTTGGACTAATGTCAGTGCACAGAGGACCCCCCCACCCATCACCCACCCATTCACGGGAGCCAAGAGCAGCCAGGACCATTAAATCCACAGAGAGAGTAAACGTCTCACGTCAGTCTGACCTCCGCCCACCACGGCACAACTGGAATGATTAATAACACGAAGGCAAGTGGCTATTCACGGAGCCCTTATTATGCGCCAGACATCATTCTAAATGCTGCAGGTGTAGCAATTCACCGAGGCCGAACCACAACCCAGTGAGGCAGCCGCCATGGTGAGGCCCATTTTGGGCCCATTTTGCAGAGGAGGAAGCACGGAGGGGGTCGAGCCATTTGCCCCCAGGGCACGTAGGAAGGAAGCAGGGGAGGCTCTCAGACAGAGCCCGAGGTGCCTAACCATCAGGTCACACGCCTGGGCGCCCAAGTCTGCAATTTTACTGTCCCGCGTGGGCTGCCAGAGCACCTGCCTCCGTTCCCACCACCGCAACTACGGCGCGTTGTTTACTCCGGGCCTTCATCACGGACCCTTCGTCGTGCAGGACAAACGCTGGCAGTGTCTGCAGCTCCTTGTTAGTCCTCCTGCACCCCCCTGCTCCTGCGAGGGACTCAGGCGACCCTGCCTCCCTCTGAACGGACCCCTCGTGGAGCTGTCAGGATGGGGAAGACGAGGAATAAAACTCACGCTCCCGCGGCAGCCGCCCTGGTGACGGTCAGGCGGTGACCGATCTGGACCAATTTCCAGATACGAGACGCGGGCACGGCTAGGGGAAGGTGTCCCCAACTTCCAAGCAGGGAAGTGCCACTTCGGAAGAGCCGCTTTGCAACGTTCGGAGTGGAACACAGGAAGGCACAGGCGTGGCGACTGAGGGTGGCCTTGCCGATCGAGGCGTCCAGACCGGCTCCGCATGACCCTCCGTCCGGAGGCGGCCCGCCCCATCTCCGGGGACACGCTCATCAGACCAGAACAGACAGAGGGCTCCAGATTCCCTTCTGGAGAGTGGAACGGAGAGGCTCCTCACCCGGCCCACACCGTTCACCTAAACTGGGGTCAGGTAATGTCAGAGGCCATGAGGCTGTCCTGCTCCACCAAGCACACCTGTCTGTGCCTGCCTGCACAGGAGAGCCTGATGGAGGAGACGCGCGAAGAAGCAGGGACCCTTGTCCCGACCGCGGCTCCTAGAGTGCCAAGTTCTGGGTCCAGACATCTCTCTGGTTTTTGGCGGCGGCCCCTTAGGAAGGCCTGGCTCTATTTCTTGCCCTCTGGTTCCCTAAAACACCCAACAAATGCCCCTTTTTTGCTGACATGAACTCAAGTGACTCTTTTCCTGGCGACCTAAGGAGACTAGACAAAGGCAAAAGTAAGCCTGCATCACCTGAGGTGATCGTCAGCCAACTCCATAAAGCAGGACTAGTGAAAGTGTTGCCGCAGGGGGCTGCACGCACTTGGTACGGCGCTTAGACGTTCTCCTGCATCTGTGGCCAGGCTCCTTCTGCCTGAAATAATCAGGAATAACTTAGTAAAACTCAGTAAACTTCATTTACTTTAGGATAAATAGGAGCACAGATGGGAGCCAATGAGAGGCCAGAATTGCAATTTCCAGATACAAAATCAGCTAGCAACCAGAAAACTCTGCCTATACCTGGGATTTTTCAGCAGATGACCCAAGCATTACTCATCAAAGTGAAAAGACTCCCTGAATTTCGTCCTAGTAAGCCCCCTGAAGACAGAAAACCGAGTTTATCTTTCTCCGAGATGCCAGAATCAACAACGCACCCTCTCTGCTTGCTCAGCCCCTCCTGCTGAGGATGGAAAAGTCATCACTGTGGCCCCCAGTGAGTGCAATAAACAATGGAATGTTCTGTGCTCACGGGGAAAAAATTCAAAAGTACCAATCTTATCTTTTTAAATTTTTGTTTATTTATTTTTGAGAGAGAGAGAGAGAGAGAGAGAGAGAGAGGGGGGGGGGGGGGGAAGGGCAGAGAGAGAGGGAGACAGAATCCCAAGCAGGCTCTGCGCTGTCAGCACAGAGCCCAATGCGGGACTCGAACTCACAAACTGAGAGGTCATGACCTGAGCTGAAATGAAAAGCCAGATGCTTAACCAACTGAGCCACCCAGGTGCCCCATCCAATCTTATCTTTCTTAACATTAAGAATTACATGCGATTGGCCACCAATTACAAAAGCGAAGTCTTTATATTAGGCTGAGTGAAAATAACGTTGAACGTGAACATTTGAGAGCCATACAGAAAAAGCGTGATATGACAGATACCATATAGGGATTCCAGTCCCCTCTCCCTACGCACAGAGAGGCAAAGTGCATACTATTTTCAGTAATCGAAAGGTCACGTGAAGGGTGCTGTGTGACAAAAATGTCTGGGCCCTCCAAATCCACATCTCTACAACTTGGGTTTGGAAAAGCTTTTGTAACCACACCCATTCCCAACATAGCGCATTTCACTTATTCCAAAACTTTCTGAAATCACGATGCATCTTATGATCCTGGTGTCTAAAAATTTATCTCTAGCTCTGTCCTTCTCGGTGGCACAGGCGATGATGACGCGTCTTACACTCAATGGCGTGTTATATTCAATACAACAGAAGGGATTTGGCAAACGTGCCACTCCTCGCCATCCACACCTCCTTCCCACCCCTGAGAACTACCGAACCCAGTCCGACCCCACCCTGAAGACCCCCCTGTACCTGAAAGAACGGAGCAGCCGTGGACTACACACCCTCACTACGTTGGAGAAAAACGGAATTGACTCATTTGCGAAGATAAAAGAGAACCGTTCTCCACAAGCGAGACGGGACCTACAGGATCAGAATGCAAACAAGCGCCTTGCCCTTCTTCAAAGCTTCTAACTCGAACTAGAGTATTCACTTCGGACAGAGGCTGGTAACTCAGGGAGAACAAGAGGAGAAAGAATCACCCTCAGAATGACTTCGGTCAAGAGCCACAGACCAGCGTGGGGCTTAGTTAAAGGGAGGCAAGCCTCAAGTCTAAACAGTAATTTGTGCATAATTATCCTCTCAGGTTGATACAAGATAGTTAGATTAAATAAATTAATCAATTACAAATTGCGCTGGCAAGCTCCAGTGCCTAGCTTCTCCTAAGGCCAACCTGCCAACCGCTCCAAGGCTGCGTGTCACAGCCCCCAAATCGGAGCTGGCAGGTGATGGGGGCAGAGGAGACGGAGCCATCTGAGGGGCGGGCAGAGGGAAGGCTCTGCTGAGCCGTGACAACGGAAGCCTTAAACACAAGATCCATTACAGCCTGAACACCCACGGCCATTGACACATCACGGCTGGAAATAAATCCTCGGGAAAGCAAAGACTGGGGAGGAAGCAGCCATTAACATGCCTTGCCCAAAACACAGTTCAAGATCTCTGTCTGCCAAGATAGGTGACTGGGACTCATGCCCTCTCTCACCCACCTCCTTACTTGCAATTGCTATCAGGAAGGAGGTCAGGTTAGTATCGGGACGTGAGTGTCAATCTTCACTGATAAATTTCATTAGCAAAGCTCCTGAGAGCTTACATTTATTAAGCTCTGAGCCAGTTCTTTACCCAACGCTGGTAACCCACGAAGGTAAGAACTATTATCAACCCCACGTAAAGATATGGAAACTGAGGCTCGAGAGAGACCAAGGGGTCTGCCCAAGGTCACACAGTAAATAAACTGCAGAGCCCGGATTCAGTCTAGATACCTCACTGCCAGTGAAGGAGGGGAGGTTCGGGGCAGAAAAAATATTAACGAATTAACGATCATTCAGTTTCCATTTCTTCTGTAAAAAGCAAAACCGAGTAGCAGAAATACAATCCTACCTGTAGAGGCGGGTGGCAGACTCAAGTCAGAGTCCCGACTGCAGGGTGAGAGGCAGGGACACACGATCCTGCAGAAGTGCACACATACGGCCACCAGCAGAGAGACACAGGCGGAAGAAGATGGGCCAAAGGAACAAGTGACAAGAACTGACAAAAAAGTTGTACAGCAGCACCTTGGGCTTCCCGGCTGCTGGTTCCACCGACACCGGTATGACACGGGCGCGCCATAACGCAGCCCCTACGCAGGCCGAGTCACAAGCGCCCTTCGTTTCCACCGCTCCGGGGAAGGAGCACACAGCAACGGTGTGTGTTATCGGGACCGCTGCACAATCCGTTCAAGCGTCCCGTTTGCTGGATCCTTCATTAAGAGGGCCGCCCTCTCCGAGCTTCTGTAGGAAGCCCTTTATCCTCTCCACCAATCACACCATGTTGCTCGGCTTCAAAGCTCAATCTTCAAGCACACAGCTTCACAACATTTTCCTCTGTGCTTTCAGAGAAAGGTACCCACAAGTCTTACCTTTGTCCCCCGTGACCCCAAAGCAGCCCCAGATAATAGTCCCCCTTCATCAACTAACTGATGCAAGCCTCCTCCTGTATCGGCCAGCATTTCTGCAACACTGAAGGACACCTGAGGAAAGAACATAAAGGATGGGAGGGGAGGGACAAGGAACGAATGAGGCCACAAGGGATGGGGGCTGAACCACAACTTTGGAAGCAGGTTCTCGGATCACACAGTAAGCCAGAGCTACAAAGAAGGAAGGCACCTCACTCACACACGTGCCTGCAGGCCCCGGTCCTCAAGGCTCTAAGGCCAGCCTCGGGAGGGTCTGCCCAGCCCGGGTCAGGGACAGTGGAGGGTGATGTGGTATAAAAAGTAACAATACTCCCAGACCCTCTGATTCTAGTTGGAAGATTCTGCTTTTTATACTTATATGTATGAGTATACTTTATCTGCTCCTACCAGCATGTAGGAGACAGTTTTTGCAAATGAAGGCTAATCTGGCATACTTTAAAACTACAGTGTTTTATACTATATATACATATATATACTATAGTATAGAGCCTGGGTGGCTCAGCTGGTGAAGTTTCCGACTTCGGCTCAGGTCACGATCTCATAGTTCATGAGTTCGCACCCCGCATCGGGCCCTGTGCTGACAGCTCAGGGCTAGAGCCTGCTTTGGAGTCTGTGTCTCCCTCTCTCTCTGCCCCTCCCCCGCTCACGCTCCGTCTCTCTGTGTCTCTCAAAAATAAATAAACGTTTAAAAAAATTTTAAAAAACAACTCTACTGTTTCGGCTGGAGTATTCTATAATAACTTTTATAGAATATATAACACGCTAAATCACTACAAAACTTGTTGTACTGTATGAAGGGTATAAATATTTTATTAATAAAATGCTTTGTTTACAAGTTTAAAACAAGAACAAACAGTACTCTTCCTCCATGGTGGTAGTTCTTAAACCTGTTGGGGCCACAGACCAATGAGTGAATTCCAATGAAAGCTAAGGACTATTCTCCTGGAAAATGTCCCTACATAGAGTCATGGACCCAACAGAGGCCTGACCACAACAGACCCTGGATTGAGAACTCCTGCCTCTTGTGAAGGGACTTCTTTATAATACGTATTTTATCAAACACAAACAATAGGCAAGCACCAGTCAGGGTGCGAGACAGTAGAAAACTGACAGGCGCAGAATATAATACAGTCCAACCCTCCCCCCAATCAAATGCTTAAATTCCTTCCACGTCACCTCTGCCATGCATTGGCAGAAGCCGCAGGAGTGGAGAACTGTGATAACCAAGTTCAAAGATCATGCCTGTGGTCCCGAAGGTCTGTGGAGCTAAGCCATGCTTTAGCAACTCGAATTTAGAGACACCACCAGCAAAATAACAATTTTTTTCAGCCTGAAATTGTTAACGCAATAGAGGTAAATTAGGGAGTTATGATTCACACAAGAGATTCTCTTTTGCCAGCCCATTTATGTATTGAAAATAAACCATTGACAATGACTTTTGTAATTTACATAAATGCTCAGGAACATAGAATCCATAATGATGTTAGCAAACCTTTGGAAATTTCTTTTTGCTGTTGTTGTTTATTTATTTATTTTTAATTTACATCCAAATTAGCATATAGTATAAAAATGAGTTGAGGAGTAGAATCCAGTGATTCACCCCCTATTATAACACCCAGTGCTCATCCCAACAAGTGTCTTCCTTGATGCCCCTTGTCCATTTAGCCCATCCCCCTCCCACAGCCCCTCCAGCCACCCTCACAATTTGTTCTCTGTATTTAAGAGTCTCTTCTGTTTTGTCCCCCTCCCTGTTTTTATATTATTTTTGCTTCCCTTCCCTTACGTTCATCTGTTGTCTCTGAAAGTCCTCATATGAGTGAAGTCATATGACGTTTGTCTTTCTCTGGCTAATTTCACTTCGCATAATAGCCTCTAGTTCCACCCACATTGTTGCAAGTGGCAAGATTTCGTTCTTTTTGATGGCCGAGTAATACTCCATTGTCTATATATAGGCCACATCTTCTTTAACCATTCATGCATCCGTGGACATTTGGGCTCTTTCCATACTTTGGCTACTGTCGATAGTGCCGCTGTAAACATGGGGGTGCATGTGCCCCTCTGAAAGATTTTACCTCGTGGATGCAGACTACAGAGTAAAGGGATCTGGGAATCAGATGATGTATGAATCTTCTCAGGTGCTTCCACCTGGTGGCCGGGGGCAGGTCACTGAACTTTCAGGAGCGTGAGTTCCCTCTACAGGGAACTAAGACAAAAATGCAGGGCTACGAGACAACCTTTGGCGACGGGGAGCGTCTGGGACAGCTACCCAGCCATGCTTCTGACCCTCACACAGACTAGGCTTTTGACCTTCACCACAAACCCTGGTGGAGACACTGTTATCAACCTAATTTTATCGATCAGGAAACAGGAGTAAGTCGCCCAAGGTCACAAGCAGTAAAGGGAAGAGGCAGGACTTGAACCCAGATAATCTGGCCCCAGAGCTCATGCTTTTAAGGCCACGCTACGCTGCCTCTCCCAGTCTGATGAGAGGAGGGACGCTCCCATGCTTTTGGAGTTGCAAGTGTGAAGTAGAAGAGACCTCTGTAACTTTCACTGCATGCTTTCTTTGCCCTTTTCATATTTGCCTCAAAATAATCAAGATAATTTGCCTTCTGTTTGTAGCCCCAAACTAGTTTAAGAAGAAAAAAAAAAAAAAACTTAATCTGCATTATCCTTCAGCAAGTCAGCTGTGAGTACAATCCACAAACCGAATAAAGACATCTCAGCAGCTGTGCGCTCGGGAAATACAGTGGTTAAAAGTCACCTCACCCCAAACCTAAAGAAAAGTGGGACCTTAAATCCTACCTAGGCCCCCCCCTCCTCCCCTCAGAAACACATTTTATTAAAATTACAATACTGACTTCCAAGATTATGAAGCTGCTTATTTAGCTGAAGTGTCTTCCTGCTTTGGTTTCTCTCCGATGGGCCCTGCCGGCCACTGCAAATACAATGAACGGGATATATCCCTGGCCCCAGTCAGGGCGATCAGTTGGGCATCTGACCTCGGTTCAGGTCACGATCTCACGGTTGGTGGGTTTGAGCCCCACATCAGGAGTCTGCTTGGGATTCTCTCTCTCTCCCTCTGTTTCTGCCCCTCCCCCACTCACACTTTCACTTTCTCTCTCTCTCTCTCTCTCTCTCTCTCTCAAAATAAACGAATAAACTTGAAAAAAAAATGAAAGACCATGGGTTTAAAAAATACAATACAATACAATACAATACAATAAAACAAAACAAAACAAAACAAAACAAAATGCACAAGTATGAACGAAATAAGAAAGGAGCAGAGCCCATTCAAACAGGCTTAGTGAAGGGGAAAGGACAAGCAGGTTACTCAAGCAAGAAGGTGGCCAGGTGCCAGGGCCCAGGGGTCACAGTCAGAGCATTACAAACTACATTATGGGGTTTGTCTTAAACCTGAGTATAGGAATCATCAACGCACCTTAAGGAGGAGACTTATGTGATCAAACCTGCACCGTGTCTCTCTGACTTGCATGGGGCAAGACAGGAGGTGGTGAGACTGGGAAGCCAGTTAGGAAGCCTGCGACTGACCTGGCCGTGGAAGACAGCCCGAAGCAGGGTGGGAGCACGGACGCTCCCACTGGCAACGAACGCTCACTAAGCACAGAAGCACGGGGCTCCATGCTGGTGCCAAGCGCCAGAAACCGCGGCGTGAGCACAGGGCCCGACACGTGGGGGCTCGCTGCAGCTGACGTGCAGACTGGGTGAAATCACCAAAGGCCAGGGATACTGCCTGGTTCCACTTTGGTTTTCCTTAACCCACCGCGGAGTCTGACATTTCCAGCTGTCTGCCGGACATCAGCTCTCAACTCGTCACCTCCGGCGAGGCTGGCCTGTTGTCATCCACAGAGCAGGAGCTGGGGACAGGAGGTGCGGCAGGCAGGTCGTTGGGAACTGCCTTCCAGCCCACGCCAGCTACAGGGGCTGTCAATGTCCCTTCAGGACCAAAACCAAACTGGAGAATTACGAGAGGCCTTTCCCGTTTTGTGACTCATCAGAAAACAGCAATTCTCCCAGGAGACCCTCTGCTAACCAAAAGCTTTGAAAACCTCCCTCAAAAACAATACATGCCCAGCACTGTGGCGCCCAACGCTTCACTATTTGCAGCAAGTCTCAACAGGAAAAGCAACATTCCCCCCCAGACATCTTGCTGGGAAATTACCACGTCCCAGGTTTATAAGCAGAGGTCCCAAATAGAGCATTTTGGCCGAGAATCCCAAGGAACTGCCAGCAGAATAATGTGGTTATGCCATCTGAGCTACTGCAAAGATGCACTAAAATCTCAATGTTTGAGCTCATCCAAGTAATTAAAATTAACACGGACTGCTCCATTTTAGACGGGGAAAACAAGGGATACAAGAGTATCGGCCTCCATAATCCTCTGCGGTTTAACATTTTAAAGGCAATCAGAGCTAGCGTTGCCCTCCATGCCAAGCCTGGGGGTAACCTAGCTAAGCGGGCATGTCTCTGCTGGCACGAGTCACGTGTTTATGGGTGGAAGGCACAGGAGGCAGGAGCTGCAGTGACAAAAGGCAAACTGACGGGGCATCTGGGTGGCTCGGTTGGTTGGGCCTCCGACTTGATTTCAGCTCAGGTCGTGGTCTCCCGGCTCATGGGTTTGAGCCCCACGTCGGGCTCCCCACTGACAGCATGGAGCCTGCTTGGGGTTCTCTCTCTCCCTGTGTGTGTGTGTGTGTGTGTGTGTGTGTGTGCACGCTCCTCCCCTGCTCACACCCTCTCTTTCCGTCTCAAAATAAACAAATAAAACTTTAAAAAAAAGAGAGAACAAACACCCACTGAGTGCCTACTACGTGCCGGCCCTGTGCAGTCACCACACAGGGAGAGAAGCGTCCTCAAACTCATTTTACAGGTGAAGACAGAGACGCATGGAGAGGAACCGTACCATACAGAGACCGCTACGGTGATTTTAACAGGAGGACGCACTGCCACCGAATCATTAAACAAAACTCTTCAATGGCCACTGGATCGTTTTCTGCTCACCAGGAAGAAGTCGCGAATTTGCTCTGTCTGGAAACTCCGGTGATTCTAATTCTCATCACAAATACCATGGATGATGCAGGAGTCTGAATCAATGCATTCAACTCCAGGAAGCATACTGAACTATAAAGTGTGGCTTTAAGTGGTTGAGATGAAGAAACGACTGGACACACAACCGGGCGGGCAGTCGGGCGATCGGAGACGGCGCAGGGCACGCAGAGGACCCAGCCTGACCCTGGGGGAGGTGCTATAGTCGGCGCATAAGGCCAATGTCCCCCAGGGGCAAAATCGTCCCTCAGGGCATCAGGTATTTAAATGAAATTTAAACGGACCCAGCTGCAAATACAGTGCCTAAGAATCACTAACACACATCACAGAGAACATAGAGAGTTCTCTCACCATAGAAACAAACCAACCGGGTCAGGTCTGAGGTCAGCAGCAGCAAGGAAGTCAGTACCCTGAAGAGGACTGAGTGATTGTTTTTCTCCTCTGGACACAAATAAAAGAAACACATTTAGTGTCCTCTTGATATCAACGAGGACCCCTGAAAGCAAGCACAGCATTAGGCTGGAGCGGGATGCGGGCAAGCGGGTAACACGCCAAGGGCAAATAAAGCAGAAAACTGGGTATCACTAGCAATAAATTTGCATTTGCATTAAGCATATGACGGAATGAAAATGCGCCAAGCTATAAAAACAGGATGATACTTAAGATATCGACACTCCAAGACACAATCTCCTCCATGTTCAGACACTGTTCAAGACCAGCTGCACCCGCCAGTTAAGCCACCCAGCACACCATGAGTGTGTTAAGACTTTCCGTGGTTAAGACTGGTGAACTGGGACATAGGAAGGCCGCTAATTAAGAGGGAAAAAAGACCAATGTTATTACCAGGTGCCTTGGGCACTTAACTCCTCTGATCAAATTAGACATCTGGATAGAGTCTAAGTTCCAGGGAGACAGGAATGTATCAGTTTTGTCTGTGGGGTCTAGAACAGTGCCTCGAACACAGTAGGTGCTCATTAAGTAGGCACTGAATGGGCGAATTCGATATTTGCTAGCAAAAAACGCACTACCTAAAAGCATAGTCTGGAAATGAGTAAGACTGAGCATTTCATAACAAGAGCAACTATTTTTTCCCATGTGAATGCATGCACACACCCCAAATGTGCAGACTCCCCCCCAAAATCTTCCATGTACAGAGTCATCAGGAAAGAGCCGAGCTTGGAATGCTCAGTGGCGAGAACGACTGACAAGGGACCGATAATCAGGGAAGCCTCGGGGCGCCTGGGTGGCTCAGTCAAGGTGAGCGTCTGACTTCAGCTCGGGTCACGATCTCACGGTTCATGAGTTCGAGCCCCACGTCGGGCTCTCCGCTGTTAGCACAGAGCCGCTTCGGATCCTCTGTCTCCCTCTCTCTCTGTCCCTCCCCCACTCGCTCTCTCCCTCTCTCTCGAAGGTAAAAATAATAGAGAAACCACTGTTATTTCGACTGAAAATGACCAGGGCACAATGTAACTCCCAACCCTAAAACAGGTAGACACACACTAATGGGGAGAAGAGAAAAGCAATTGGCATCTCGTGCACCCAAACGAGGACACTTCCTGTTAAAACAGAAAAACAAACAAAAAACAAAGTGGGGACTGGCACTACCTTTTCACGGCCATCCTCGCACGCCCCCCGTGCCGGCAAGGGCAGCAGGGGCCTCCAAGGCAGACACCTGCTCTTCGGGGCTTGCCCAACAAAGGCTCCGCTTTCCACATCCAAAGCTTACAGCAGAGGGAGGGACCTGCCTCTCAGAAGCCCGGGGTCTGGGGCCGCCTCACGCATGGAAGTCGGGGCAGTTCCTCTGAGCCACGTCCACACCCAGGCTGGGCCCTGCAAGGCCTTACTCTGCACAAAGACTGTAGGGGTCCTTGAATCACACCTGTCCCCGATGGTGCCCTCAGTGGACTGAGCACTGCGCCTGCCTCACTGACAAGGGGTCGGTGGCCTCACAACTACAAATAAAAGGTAGTATTTTAGTGGGCCTTAACAGCAGAAGGAACCTGTCTGGTGCTCCGGACATTCAGCTGACATTCATTTTCCACGCTGCCAAGTACCGCGGGCCCCAATTAGAGGGCTGGCAGTATAGCCTGGGAGAAGTCTCTCTGTATATAACGAGGGTCAAAGACCTGCCGGGCCACTGAGGTCCCTTTGAGATCCACCACTTAGTGGAAAGAGGCACGGCCCCTAGAGTTTGTTTGGAAATATGGGAGGGGGAGGGGGGCACAGCTCAATTACTAAGTGCCTACTAAGTGCCAGATGCCAGGTGTTCAAAGATGATGCCACAGTCCCAACCTTGGTGAAAAGGGGACAGACCTGGACAGCAAGGGGCTACGGCATGATGTGATCGGTACAGCTGCTGAGACGCCGTGGCGCAAAAATAGACAAGATCAGCTCGGCCTGATTATTCCAGAAGCTTCTCTGAAGCAACACTTTAACCGGGCTGGAAGAGGAAGCGGTACAACACGCACTCAAGAAGGGACCAGGGGCTCCAGAATAGGGATGGCAAGCAGCAGGCGCCGTCACCGCTCTGGACTCCTCATGGTGGGACGGGGGTGCGGCTGGCAGAGCGGCCACAAATGAAGCCAGAAATTTCAGAAAGAGCCTCCAATTCAGAGGCTGTGATGTTTGCCAGTACAGTAAAGGGAGGGGGAGACCAAAGTTACCGACTTGCCAGGACTTGCCAGAACTGACCGGATGAGTAAACGGTCCCCAGGGGAAGGGAGGGGATTAGCGAGTTCTGTTCACTTTGTCAAGTCAGCAAGGAGGAGCAGAAGGCGGAGCCAAGGCCCTGGCCCAGAGACGGGCCCCGAAACCAGCCCTCCCCAGCCCAGGAAGCTGCAAGCTGGAGCCTCCCAAAACAAATAAGTGACTGCAGCAAAAGCACCCAGAATAAAGGGGAATGCGGGCAGCAGCGCTCCAGAGTCGAAGGCCACACGGACGTGCACCCGTCAGGCACCCCCGGCCCCGGCCCAGAGATCCCTCAGATGGGGCTTGGTGGCCAGAGAAGTTAGTGGGAAGCCTCTGCCACTCACTTCCACCCCCCTCCCACAACAGGAGTCTGAAAATGTCAAGGGGAAACAACAGAAGCTAATTCAGAAGGGAAAACACATACATAAATAATCTAAAAAGGAAAAGAGGAAGAGATTTAGAGGCTTCGATGTACCCATTCACATACTGTTTTATGGCACATTTAGAAACAGCTACTGGCAATAATTACTATTTATTAAATGCCACTATATATCCCACTCTGAACGAGACACGATATACACATTTCCTAATCAGACACTCGGATCAACACTATGAGACTGGTATCATGCCCACTTTACAGCCCAGCAGACTGAGGCTCCAAGTCCAAATCCTAGTATAGGACAAGGCTTAATCTTGTGGGGGGGTCGCAAACAGGCAGAGTGGGAGAAAAGCAGTCACAGGTGTAAACACCAGGGCCTAATTTGGGAATATCTCAGAAGACTTCCTAGAGGAGGTAAGAGCTCAGCTGAGATGGAAATGAGGAAGAGTTTTCCAAAGGGAGGAACGAGAAGGAAGAATAACATGTGCAAAGGCCCTGAGATGAAAACATCATGGCCCGTGTGGATCTGCGGATCTGCTTCTGTAGACAAGAACTAGCAAAGATAAGAGCAGGTAGAGTGGGAGGCATGGAAGCTGAACCGTGAAGTTTGCCGACGAAGTGACACGTCTGGGAGTCGCTTTAAAGCACGCTGGTCCTCACACCCCACAGGGAAAGAGTGTACTTATTACTTCTGTGTATATTTGAAATTTTCCACAATGAAACGTTTGGGGTTCCCGTTTTCCCAGAAGGAAGGAAGGGAGGGAGGACGGGAGCCAGATCTGAAGTCCTACGTCCTCACTGTTGTTGGTAAATGGTAACACTCCAGGCGCTGTGCTCAACACGCCAGAGCGGTATTCACGTACCCCTCACAGCTACCCTGAGAGGCGGGGCTCTGCGTGCCATTTGCAGATGAGGAAACTGAGGCTAAGGAATCTGGCCAAAGGGCTGTCTGCTTCTGGACTCAGGCCCCTGAGCACAACGACCAGAATGCCTCCAAATGCCAGCTGGGGAGCTGGCCTCGGTCCTAAGAGAGATGGAAGAAACCGCTGAGGAGCAACCAATCAGATGTCTACGTTATAAAGATCCCCCGGGAGCTGTCGAGAGGAAAATAGATTAGAAGGGGTAGGAACGGGCAGGAAATCAGTGGGAAGCCTATAGCATCGGCTCAGGCCATCCTCGAGGCCCAGGCTCAGGCAGTAACAGTCAAGACAGGGAGGAAAGAGTAAAAAAGGTTTTCAAGAGGTGGAGCCCATCGATTTCGGTCAGCAGAGGTGAGGGGCCGGGCACCTGGCTGGTGTCCAGCACGAGGAGCAGCAGGTAGCAGGGGCCGGGGGGCAGGGAGTGGCGGGTAGGATTTTAGTTCCGGACTCCAGTCTCCCAGGCCTCTGGGTCTCTGAGTGCAGACGTCTGGTAGGGACTTTGATACGTGGGTCTGGAGGTGGCCCGGGGAAGGATCGTACAAGGGGAAACAGCACTCATCACCCAGCGGCATTTCCGCAGCTCGCACCGCCGCGAAGGAGGGCCGGCGAGAAAACAGGGAGGCGTAACATCGGATTCTCTCTGTGCTTGTAATGCTACGCTTCCTCCCCCCACCGTCAATGTGCAACTCACCATGAAGAAAAATGATACGGGACGATTTCCTTTCTACTAAACATTCCTGGAAGAGAAGACAAAGTGCCCTTCTCAGGCTCTGGTTACAATCTCCAGAAGGCTTTGGACAAACCACACAAACCTAATCAGCCCAGAAAAGGCTAATGCAAGACAGCCAGGAAGGGAATCAAGATGAGTCCCCTACAGACAGACAGACTGACTCCTGGGGGCAGGCATGACACACGTCTAGCAGCCTCTGCAGCCACCCGGGGCAGCTTCTAGAGAGAGTTCCTGTTCTTTTAGAGGAAAAAAAGAAAAAAGAAAAAAAAAAACGAGAGAGGCACAAATCTGATTCCAGGCAACAATAAAGTGGCGATTTTCAGAAACCACTAGTCAGTAGAACATAAAGATGTGGAATTAGGCCAAAGCCTTGGGACAGAAACCATTTAGAACTAGAGGGGCATCACTGGATTTTCATTAACATTTACACTCAGTGTGTTACAAGAGGCTACTGCTGTCTAGAGAACCTCTGGAAGGTAATTTTCCACTGAAGTCCTCTAGGCTGCTGCTCTGTTCTGGCATATTCTGAGATGCATACACAATCGCTACGCTTAAGAAAGGTTACCGGACAAGAGCTACCCTCTTCCAGCACCTCCCCCCCCCCCCCACCCCCCCCCCCCCCCCCCCCCCCACCCCCGCTTTCGTTTGCATAACCACAGAAACGCATACATAACTCCGCGACTCTTCCCAAGTTAGAGCCAAAAGGGACCGGAGAGATCGTCCGACCCAAGTCTTCAATCCAGCAGGAAGGAAGCCAGCCCCCAGAGGGGTACTGCCTCCGGGACACGGTCACACAGCGGGGCACGCGGCTAGCCAGGCGACAGCCCAAACTCAGTGCCGGTCTCGCAAAAGCTCTGTCACATGTTGTCACAACTGCATGCTGCCCTCCTCACGCTTCACCAGAAATACCAACAAGAGTAGGATGAGCTAACGCCAATGCACACCCACCACACGCGCTGCTCTGGGCACCGGGGGGCACAGAGGTAAGCCCATCAGTCTTCACCACAGCCCTCACACGGAGGCCGTTGTAAACCACTTTGATGAGGAGGCTACGACAGAGCCAGCTTATGTCACTGGCCCCAAATCAGAAAGCTGACGGAGAGGGCTGGGGATTCAAACCCAAGAGAGTCCGACCCCAGAGCCCTGCGGTAACAAACACCCAATTTACAAAGTGGATAGCATCCAAATGTGTATTTTTATACTGGCCTTTGTGTGCAAGCATTTTCCTAAAGAAACGACGCAAGAAATCCCAGACTAGAGGCGCCTGGGTGGCTCAGTCAGTTAAGTATCCGATGACTCTTGATTTTGGCTCAGGTCAGGATCTCATGGTTCTTGAGTTCTAGCCCTGCATCGGGCTCTGCACTGACAACATGGAGCCTGCTTAAGATCCTCTCTCTCCCTCTCTCTCTCTCTCTCTCTCTCGCTGCCTCTCTCTCTCAAAATAAATAAATTTTAAAAAAAGAAAGAAAAGAAGAAATCCCCGACTAGGCCACAGCAGTGTTCCCACCAGGTAAGAGCACTATAGACCAATCTGAATGCCGAGCTCTGGGAGAGAGGCCTTCCCGAGCGCCCAGCGAGCAGGTTCCTCCTCACTTTGGACGAATGGGCTGCCCTGAGCAAGACACAGCCCTTCTCAACCCCTTCTCTGCAGTCCCTCCTCCCCGCTTGAGGTCTCTTCCCGGGACCCTCCCCCTGCCTTTACTGCCCCTCAACTCCCACATGCAATCCTACCCTGTCCAAAACCCAGGGCTCCACACCAAGAGATTAGCAACCCTTCTCACCAAACTCTCAATCCCCCCCCGTCCAACCTCCAGGTCTTAGGAGGAAAGATCTCCCTCCCACTAGTTCACGTTAGCGTGTGAACTACTAATATCTACGCTCAGGCTTCCCCAGAGCAAAAAGGTGTTGACTACCTAAAACACTCGCTGATGGGTAGAATTCCAGAAGAATACACCAAAATCAAGTTTGGGGAGCTGTGCGATAGAGCAGAAATTACTGAAGGAGAGCCCCGTGTGGCCCAGGAGTCTGTCCCTCATCGTCGTTTGTGAAGATAACAGCAGCCCAGCCCCCAGAGGGTAGCAACTCTGTGCGAGCTCAGTGCTTCGCCTGTATGACCCCGTTCAGCCTCAGAATACCTTTCTGAGGTAGGTGCAATTATCATCTCCATTTTACCGAATAGAAAACTGAGGCCCAGAGAGGTGGGCCTCACAGCTGTCAGACAGCAGGACTAGGAGGTGAACCACGGCAGCCCAGCTCTGGAGCCCATGCTCTTAACTGCTGAGCGATACTGTCACTCCATAACTAACTACACACACAACTACCACTTCCAGAACACCGACCGAATGTGAGTCTCCTAAGGCACTCTACGTGCACGGCTTCACTTAATCTTTCCTACAACACCGTGATTCAAACACTAGCATTGTCCCCATTTTATAGAGGAGGACACTGATGCTTTACAAGAGTTTCTTCCTCACTTGTTCAAGGCGCAGAACCGGATCAGAACACAGGCAACCTAACTCCAGAACTTACAGGGAAGGCCTGACATTTCTGGCTATCTTCTCCTCTGCTTCTGACGCCAACGGTATCTAGAAATCCCAGGGGACTGGTTTTGTTCTGTTGTCTTTTTCTGGTTACGTTACTCTCTGTTCTTTTCAGAATGGCTCCCACGGCATCAAGGCTTGGGGAGGGAGGAGAAGGGTGTAGGGTTCGAGGCTCACCAGGGCAGCCGCTCCAGGAGCCACCCCCGCCGTGGCAGCAAGCCCGTTCTGAGTGAGCAGGGGCTGTGCGGGCCACATGCTGGTGAGAGGACGCCCCTAAGAACGGCACCTGTGCTCACGACACGGCCGATCCCCAACCGCGCCTGGTCCGAAGTCACGATGACGAATCGAGGTTTGGGGGGCACTGTGTGCTTAATGAGTCTGTGGTCCCCAAGCACGTATCAGAGAGAAGAACTAATTCCTCTCTCAGGGGTGGGCCTGGTGCTAAGGCAAATGCTAGAGGCAGAAATCGGGTACTGACGATACACAGAGACAGATAACCCCCAAGAGACTGATGGAACTCTCTTCCCGGTTTTCACACCACTGCCAAAATGACAGCTGCCACACAGCACCCGACATCAGGCGCTGTGGCTCAAATTAGCCTGACTCGGTCGACTCCAGAAGACTGCTATCAAGCCCCATCCCCTCCGAAGCACCTGCTGTCGACCCGGCCCTCTCAGAAAGGACCCATGGGCGGCAAGCGTCGTGGATAAAACTGCTAACCTCAGCCCTCAAGGAGCTTACCGTCAGTTCCCCAACTGACCTCAGGCCGTCCTTCCAAATTACCCTTCTGGAAGCCAGCCCCGGCCTCCATCACAGGATCTCAGAAATGCCTCTCATCTCCACGTAGCGCATCTGGATTGCTCAGTAATGGCCAAAAATGGCAATGTCCTTATCGTACCTCATCAAAAAACACAAGCAAGCAAACCGCAAAAGGGGTTGTAAATTAAAAATTCAAGAGAAGAGGCTTTTCTTTTTTCTTTCATTCATTCAGTGAATTTTAACGGAATGCTTGCTGTGTGCCAGGCGCCTTGCTAGGTGCTGGGGACGCCCAGCAGGGAACAGGACAGACGCGGCGCCTCCTCGGGGACGTGGAAGAGGCTCAATCTAAAACAACCCCACCCCCGTTAGCTCCAAGATGAGGACACATGAGGAACACCTTCAAGGATGGATCTGAGCGAGGCAGACGTAACAGCAGCTTCAAGCCACTTAATTTAACTGAATGCTGGTAGGAATGGTCGGGGAGGCAGGATGGAGGAAGAGCCTTCAGACTTGCCAGCGGAATGTTCTCGGAATAGAAAGCAGCTCTTGCTCTAATAAAAATGAGAAATGAAGCAGGTGGAAACCTCGAAGGCAGCAGCAGCACCTTCCTTGGCGCCCATTTCCCAACCCCGCCCCCCCCCCACACACACCAAAAGTGACCCTTCAGGGTCTTCTCTGCTTCTGCTGTCACCTGGGAAAGGCTGCGACCTCAGCCAGCGTTTCAGGCAAATGCACAAGCAGCCTCTGCCACAAACAAACGAAAAAAGTCAGAGTCAGAAAGAACAGCCTGGTGACAGGAGGCTGGAAACCTTCGGGGAGGGGTCTCCGGAAGAAGCCTGGTGTAACCCGCAGCATATCTGAGCATAATCGGCCACAGAACGTCCACGTGGACCACCTTACGGCAAGGACAGCGTGGAGGCCAATTATTTTGTGCCCTCCTCAAGAGAGCCTGTCATCCCTCTACAGAACAATCATCTATAGGTGCATGATAGTTAAAAGCGGAAGTCTGTCCCCAGTTCAGCACGGAGAAAGTGCTGCTCACAGCAATTTGCCATCACTTCATTAGATTAGATTCATTTTTAAATGTGTTATCCTAACAATTATGCCAACTACCATGTAATTAATATTCCAACTGACTTTACGAAAATTACAAAATCCCCTAAAGAAAATCATTAGTCACTAAGCATGAACGCGACTTTTCTATGGCCAACAGCACATACAACAGAAAGTTCGTCACATAACGGGTGGTATTAAAGCCCTTCCCACACTTCCTTCAATCCTCAGCCAACAGCGCGCAAAGCTGACATTGGCAAGTCACCCCAAACTTCACTTTACATATTAATGCGCTTCCTGGTTTAAACTCTTTGAGGGTAAAATGATGAATGAGGAAGGCTTCAGCGACGAAAAGGCTCTTTTCGTTTGTAGGAGGGGCAAAATAAACACACGTGATTGCTTGCTGCCTCCATATCCCCAGCTGGAAATTAGAATACTGGCTTATTTCTTGGGGCTGCTTCCTGAGTTTATTAAAGAAATGTACACAAGGCATCCTTACCGTGGTTTCTCTCTTTCAAGGCTTCGTGTATTCTTGCGATCTACCTTAAATCCTTTCTAGAGTAAGGTAAGGTATAAATAAGTCATAGTCAAATGGGACATTATCTATCACGATGGAAGTAAGAAACCTGTTTTCCCTGCAGCCCACCTTGGAATAATTGGCAGGGGCCCCTGAGTCCCAGAACAGAGCTGTGAGCCCCTGCATGACCTCAGCAGGAAGGAATGCAGAGGGTGATTAGTGACGGGACGAGAGCAATAGTTCGGGGGCCCCCCCGCAGACCACGTGTCTGTCAACTCCATCTCTCAACAAACCATTATAAATTAGCAAAACGCGTACAGATTCACGAATGAAAGATAACGTATGAACTGCTCCTAGGGCGAACGCTGAAGGGGAAAAGTGTTTTCTGTAGTCGGAAACCTTATGCCAAAATGGATTAAGGCATCAAGTCTGGAGGAAAAGAACGCTGACCTCAGTCAGGAAACGCAAATTCGCGTCTAGCTGTGAGGCCGTGAGCAGGTCAGTTCAGTGGGCCTCAAGGTGCTCAGCTTTAAAATAAGGGTTAAACTACACATCTCTCACTCATAATCTGTTTCGACTGATCAATTGTACGAGCAGCCCCAAACCGCCCTTCTGCTGGGGCACTAGGGAGCTGATGAAAGAACTCTACTACGAAGGCTCACCAGGCCCAGAACAGAACTAAAAACCTCTCCATCTCTCACACGGCTCGTGTGGGATTTACCATCTACTTTCATCTGTAGCATCTCCAGGACAAGAAGTTCCAGACACCTCATAGTTATTTTCCTTAATACAACCTCTTCTCCAGCTTGGAGCAAGGGGAAGGGTCGGGAGCAGGGACGTTTATTTCAATACACTATTAAATTCGGCGAACAAGCACACTGCCTTCATTCAAAAGTTAAGTGCCATCGCCTCGATTAGAAACCAGTCACTTCCCCTGGAGTCCCGGTCACTCATGGTTTTGTGAGCAGCCTAAGTTTTCCTGCCACCGAAAAGTCTCCATAGCTCTAGCCTATTCCAAAAACATTACCCACGTGATACACCAACACAGCTTCCGTGTCCAAACACCAAAAAGCAAGACTTTCTACCAGGTGTCCAACCAGAAATAAGTCACACATACGCCTACTGATCAGACCCCACCCAATCCCGGGGTAAACTCATGGAAGGGTGACCTACAGTGCCCCTGGGAAAACAAAGAGCCTCAAACAGGACAGCCAGATAGGGCAGTGTTGTCTGCGTGGGGCTGGAACAGGCTCGCGCCTGGCTACGGCAGTGAAATAATTTTTATTTGCCCTGCACCCCCTCCTTTTGGGAACTGCCTCTCCAACTCCAAGGAGCCCCACTTCCTGTGCTTCAGGTGATCTGTAACAGCCAATCAGAGAATCTCGCTCCTGGACTCACGGCCTGTTTAGATAGGAGCCACCTACCAAGCAGGGCTCAAATCCCTTTTCGGGGTCTGGTGTGACAGCAGGAGATCACCTGCTACAAGAACCAGGCAAATCTACAACTGCCAGGCCGTCTTGTCCACCCTCACAGGCGTCAGGCCAACACAGGAAAGCAGGCCTAGAGACAACAGGAGAAGGACAGCCCCCATACCAACTGGGCACCCGGATCCTCAAGACCCAACTGGGTTTCTATCCACGGCAGCCCAGAGTTTGGGGGACAACCCCTGCGGGCTAAGGGTTCGTGTCAGAGGTTCAAGTTCTCTTTAATGCCCCCCAGGACAAATCACTTCTCCCTGAATCTCAGACTTAGCTGCTAGAGTTCTACCTCAAACCGAAGTGTATTAAATACTGTTGAGAAACTCAAAGAAAAAATTTTGCTCGCCGGATAAACCATCAGTGCTCATCCGCATCCAAGACAGAGGGGGGAAAGGACCACAGAAAAGAGGGAAAAGATGATGGATAACTGGGGGGGGCGAGAGCAGCTCCCTATCAATAACTGTGAGAACCACCGTTTCCAGATCAGTTGCACAGTGTAATGAAGAAAGCTGATTCCAAACACATATTCTAATTCTTTATCAGCAAGGGAAAAAGATACACAACAACCCGAAGCACCCAAACAAAAGGAACTTGTCAGTAAACAGACTGTTGCCAGGCTTACGAGCCTAATTGTTGTCGTTATTTTTAGACTCTAGTTTAGTCTTCCCTTCACAGCTGTCCCAGGGTCTAGGCCACAGACCTGCCTGCTGACGGAGGCCTTGAGGAGCAAGTTCCGTGGAGCATGTTCAGAACAATCTCCCTCAGGGGCGCCTGGGTGGCTCAGTCGTTGAGCATCCGACTTCAGCTCAGGTCATGATCTCACAGTTTGTGAGTCTGAGGCCCGTGTCAGGCTCTGTGCTGACAGCTCAGAGCCTGCTTTGGATTCTGTGTCTCCTTCTCTCTCTATGCCTCCCCCACTCATGCTCTGTCTCTCTCTCTCTCTCTCAAAAACAAATAAATAAACATTAAAAAAAAATTTTAATAAAAAAAAAAGAACAAGCTCCCTGAATGCAGTCTACAGTAATTAAAGAGTAGAGAATAGTCTGACAAACACTACTCTCGCGATGTTCTTCCAGTGACCACAGGGGAAGACAGTACAAGCAACATAAACAGCGTCAGTGGCTGAACATTCAGACCCCCAGTCCTTAACCTTCTAGGGGTCATGGATGCTTCCAAATCTGATGCAAGCTAGGAAGTCTTCCCCAGAGGGGGGAAAAAAAAAAAAACATACACACAACACAACATCTTGCATATGATTTCAAGGAGTTCACAAAAGCTGCTCCCCACACCAGGTCTCCAGGTTAAATGTACCTGACTTAAACCTTCTTAAAAAAGTAATTACCTATGCACCATGATGAATCCTCAAAGATTCAGAGGACTATGAAATAGCTCATAGAGAAATTCCAAATCTGTAACCCCAGGCTGAATCAAGAACAAACAACCCCCCCCAAAAAAAAGAAAAAAGAAAGACTTACCTTCACCTTCTGCATTTCTGAAATGTAAGAAAACTCAGCTTTTTCTCTATTAGCTCCCTTTCTGACATGTCTCCCTTACCTTGTTTGACCATTTATACGCTTGAAGGAGTTGGCTATAGAGAGGAGTTTTGTCCTGCACAGGATCCAGGCTTAACAGCCCACTGTTATGGAGAGGATGGTTCTCAGATGGCTTGCCTACCAAATTGCTCAGACGCTCCAGCTCACTGGAAAAGAAAGAGATAAAGTAAATAAACCTGACTCCACTGAAACTCCAATTCTTAGCCAACCACATTGGTAAAAAAAAAAAAAAAAAAAAAAAAAAAAATTTAAGAAGTCTCTTAAGAGGAAATACTGTGAAAGATTAACATCAGGGACAATTAAGAAAACTCCTAACTGGAAGCTTGTCTTATATTAAAACCGAGCTACAGATCATTCGAGTACCTGAATAAATGGTAATTATTTATCATTCACGTAGGAAGAGACGAGTGCGTGGTACTTCACAGATGGTGAAACTTAACAAAACAAAGAAGAGATAAAATAAACAAATGGAACGGGAAGACACCACCGAGGGGGCTGTGTCAAACACTTCGGTCTAGCAGGAAAACTCGAGAGAAGCCTGGGAAAGTGAGCCAACAGCGAAAGCACATTCCAGGAGCACATTCTGTGAGGCCAGTCTCAAACTGTTCAACAAAAGACTCTCTAGGAACAGCTTCTCATGCCACACTCATTTTGGAGCGTTCAGCCACCTTCTTGGCACCACCGTGTAAAGATTTTAAAAGGCGACAGAACGCAAATGTTCTTGAACTTTCTAGAACGGTGAAGGGTTATAAGATGCCGAACAGTACCAAAGGAAGCAGATCAGAGAGGAAACGCAAGAGACATAAGAACAGCCAGGGGGCACCTGGGTGGCTCAGTCGGTGAAGCGTCCGACCTCCGCTCGGGTCATGATCTCACAGTTTGTCAGTTCGAGCCCCGCATCGGGCTCTGTGCTGATGGCTCAGAGCCTGGAGCCTGCTTCCGATTCCGTGTCTCCCTCTCTCTCTACCCCTCCCCCGCTCACACTCTGTCTCTCCTTCAAAAATAAACATTAAAAATTTAAAAAAAAAAAAAAAAAAAAAGAAGAAGAACAGCCAGTGCAACCCCTCAAGCAGGGGAACTATTAACTGGCACTGCGCCAGAGACAGCAAGTGGATGTGGGAGTTGAGGAGGGGTGTGTGATTTCCTGGCTTCCCACCAAAAAAGAATGGCAACTACTTAAGGGGAAAAAAAAAATCAAAAGAGGCACCCATCATTTGGTCACCACCTCCTCCTCCATTCTACCTCCTCTTTCCAGCTGGTTACTAAGGAAGCCAAGTTGGGGGGCGGGGGGAGGGATCCAGCCATTCCAGAAATTGTAGGATGACTATCTTACCAAATGCCTTTCCCTGCTAAGGTCAGTTCTGAGAAGCAAAAGTCCTGTAAGTCTCTGAGAAGGGTCACTCTCTTAAGGAAGGGAGGAGAAGTTCAGGACCTAACCATTTAAAGGGTTCCAACTGTGTGCTGGGCTTTTCACAATCACCCTTTCACTCAATTCTTCCACAACACTTAGAAAATAGAAGAAAGTGACTTGTAAGAAAGAGAAAGAAACATACAATCCTTAACCCTACAGGGCCACGAATTAATACGGGGGGAGGGGAGTTAAACATAGGTGACTGAGCTGGTGTAGGCTGAGATCAGGTCTCTCCAGAGGAAGAAACTGACCAGGAGCAGAGTGGGAAGGAAGTCCTGATCAGGTGGTTTGGGCGGGGGCGTGGGCGCGGGAAAGGTACAGATCAAGGCCTGTTTTATCGTGTTTGGAGGTGGACTAGAGTGGACCTGATGGCTTCCAGGTTCGGGGGCGAGGCACTGGTGCTAATCAGACCGAGCGCACTTGGGTTTGGGGCAGCGCTGAGCTGGTCCCGTTTGGCAGTACTTGATCAGACGCGGTGGGGCACAGAGGGCCTACAGGTGAGAAACCTGCGAAGCGGAGGTGAGAAGTGGAAGTTCGTGGGAAGAGCACGTCTCCTCGTCAGGAACCGAACGACCACACGGGAGGTCCAGGGCGGCGGGAGGCAGCCAGGAATAGGAGGCCAAGAGAAGAGAGACGAGAAAGCGGGGGTGGGGGACGAGGTGTCCCTGAGGAACAGGCATGGGCTTGGAGGGGAGGGAAAGACAGCAAGGGAGCAAGAAACTGAGAGCAGCCCCAGGTTAGAAAGACTCGCGCGGGGTCGGGACAGGGTGGACACCGGGCGGGGTCCCCGACGCCGGCCCCTTCAGCCGGTACCTACTTGAGGTCCCGGTTGACCGAATGCAAGTTGTCCTGGAAGTGCGCAATGAAGGCCTTCTCCCGGCCCTCCAGCGTCTCCTTGTTCCGCATGCCATCCTTCAGGCAGTCGAACACCCTGCTCACGCTGGAACGCAACGCCTGGATGGCACTGATGGCCTGAGCAAAGGCCTCCAGGTTCACTCCGACACTTAGCACGTCCGCCATGATGCCGCCGCCGCAGCGGGCTCTCCAAAGCCGGCTTCGTGAGCGAAAGGCCGCGCTCGCTGATGACGCCGACCCTCGAAGGCCTCTGGGAAATGTAGTTCTCGCGGGGCGAGGCTGCCCAGGTGGTCAGTGCAGGCTGACGTTGTCGGAAAGAGGGTTTCCGTTCAAGTGCACAGATGAGTGGGCAAGAAAGTGAGCGCCTAGATGTGTGGAAGTCAGGCTGCAGCCTCGGCTTTCTTAATGGTGACAAGGAAATACAGAAGGTTCCCGCGTTTACCCAATCTTGCGCCCGTGGGAATCACAGGGAAAAGAATTGCTCAGAGCAATAGTGTGCACGGAGTGAAGGATCATGACCCACTGGGTAAAATGAGTCCATATTCTTAAATAAATGAGGGGGAACGGAAATTTCTCCTCTACAGTAGAATACCAACTGATAGAAGTAGAAGAAAGGATGGGGGAAAGTACCATTTAGCAACCATTAGAATAATAATTGATTCAGGTAGGAATCAAGGAATGCCAAACCTGGATATTTGCACAGCCTCCAAGTATCATCCCACCAGACACCTGTTAATTAAGGGTAAAATAATGATCCAGCAATTTCACTGGTGCTATACTCAAATTTCTGGTTATATACTCAAGAGAAGGCAAAGTGGGGACCGGAACAGATATTTGTGCCCTCAAGTTCATAGCAGCATTATTCACAATCGCCGAAAGGCTGAAGCAACCCAAGGGAAACATCGTGGGATAAGTTCATGAACAACATGTGGTATATACGTACAAGGGAATATTTATTCAGCCTTAAAAAGAAAGGATATTCTGACAACCTGGTGAACCTTGAAGACATTCTGCTAAGCGAAATAAGCAGTCAGAAAAAGATAAGTATTGTATGATTCCACTGATGAGATATCTAGAACAGGCAAACTCATAGACAGGGAGTAGAATAGTGGGTGCCAGGGTCTGGAGGAAGGGGAGAATGAAGAGTTAGTGTTCAATCAACAGAGAGTTTCAGTTCCGGAAGATGAAAAAAGCTCCGTGGAGAGTGGTGATGGTTTCTCAACAGCATGAATGCGCTTAATGCTGCAGAACTGGACACTTAAAATGGTTAAATATAAATTTTATGTTATGCATATTTTACCATAATTCTTGTTTTTTATTTTTTTTAATGTTTTATGTTTATTTTATTTTTGAGAGAGAGAGAAACAGATCACGAGTGGGGGAGGGAGAGAGAGAAAGAGAGAGAGACAGACAGGATCCGAAGCAGGCTCCAGGCTATGAGTTGTCAGCACAGAGCCCGACGCAGGACTTGAACTCACAGACTGTGAGGTCATGACCTGAGCCGAAATGGGCTCTCAACAGATGAGCCTCCCAGGCCCCCCTAATTCTTGTATTTTAATTCTGTAATGCAAAAGAGAAGGGTAATACTGACTTCACAGTGAAGCAGCCTGGCAGATACTACCCTAGCAAGAGACGAACACTACATCCCCAAACCATCTCCTGATACAATGCCCAGAGAAAAGTGCAACACGAATTCTGGGATATCCCTGCCAAAAGTGCACCACCAGAATCTGATCAGGACATCAGACACACTCAAAGACATTTGACAAAATCATTGTGAAATTGTGGAGTTCACCTCAAACCCACTTCCTGAGTAGTTCCCCCACTCTTCCTTCTCCAAGCTCACTCCCCCACCCCCCCCCAGTCCCCCAACACCACCTCAATTCAAATCCTTCAGTTGTGGAACAGTAAAGATAAACTCTGCTCAGAAACTGGGCTCTGATGTGGCTCTCCGTGAGTGTTTAGACATTATTTAGATAAATGAATAGTCCCATGAGAAACAAGGGGTTTCATTGTCTTGAGTTTACATAATTGCTTTCATTTCCTGACATCTACACCACCTTCATAGTGTTGCCATTGGCACCTTTTCCTAAGGCGAAGGGGTAAGAGATAGGAGAAACTTCCAGCTGTGGAACCCTGAACAAGTTCCTGAACTCCCGGATCCTCAGTTTTCTCACCTGTAAAATAGAACTACTAATAACACCTAAGTTTAGAAAATAGCTGTGAGGTTTAATAACACCTTGAAGGCAAAGCTTTTGAAATAATTCTTGGCAAGTAATAAACACTCAGAAGATTGTAGCTGCCAGGGGAATGCTGGGAAAGTTTCCCGTGGGTCTGTGACCTGTGCTTCTATCCCCACTTGAGGACTTAGTACAGAATCAAAAGCAAGAACAATGGATCTATTGGGTCCAATGATCTCTAGTGACATTCCCCTGTTGCTAACAGCTTGTCAATTAACTGTGTCCTATAATCCATTATTTCTCTGTGGCCTTTTTATCTCCTTGGGCATATAGGGTTTAGATTTGTGTGTGTGTGTGTGTGTGTTTTTTTTTAAGATTTTCGTAGCAAATACTTTTTAACTTCATAAAAACGAAAGAAAACATCTGTGTTTGTGGGCCTCTTTTGGTGTTGATCCCTTCTAGGGAAAGATTAGAGAAGTCAAACTCCAGTATCATGGTTACTCACCTTATTGGGTCCCCTGAAGGTACCCTGGCTGTATACTCTGTTCCCAAGGGGAAAAAATGTACTAGTCTATTTCTTTTTTCTTTTTTTTTTTTTAATTTTTTAAATGTTTATTTTTGAGAGGGGAGGGAGACAGAACATGAGTGGGGGAGGGGCAGAGAGAGAGGGAGACACAGAATCCAAAGTAGGCTCCAGGCTCTGAGCCTGACTCAGGGTTCAAACCCACACACCATGACCTGAGTTGAAGTCAGACGCTAACTGACTGAGCCACCCAGATGCCCCTGTACCAGTCTATTTCTGCCCATGCTCTATGTACCCACAAACTGGAGATTTTGCATACAATTTTAGGGGGTTCATAGCCCCCCTAGAGCCCAAAGATGGACCTCTGGGTAGAATCATGCTCTACAGCAAGCACTGTGGAGGTATGGCCCAGGGCTATCCTGTAACCACCAGATCTCCAGTGCCTGGAGCATAAAAGACTCAATGTAAGTTTGTGGAAGCAATGAGTTAACACAATATATTATGTTTGCCTTCTTGGATCCTCCCTCCAAATTAGTTCATTTCTTTGTATACTCAGATATCATTTCTCCCTCCTTCTCAGCCCACCTCCCCCGCCCACCCTCTCCCTCCCCACTCCCCACACAATAAGATTTTCCTCTGTCTTATTCTCTGATTCAGTGGTTAAGATACTGATTGGAACAATAAAGTACAAATATGCTCCGCTCCCACAGTCATTCGTTTTCAAGATTTCTCTCTGGCTCCCCTCTTCTGGGAAACTCAGAAATTGATCAGTGGAAATACACATTTCCCCTGAACCTAGTAAGGAGACTTTCATCACAGCAACAGAAAACTTTTCATTTTGGAAGGGAATGGACAGAGTTTCTCTAAGGTGCCATAAATTCTTGAGAATGGTGGCACATACAGGCTTGCATCTGTGTGTGTTTGTGGGATATAAATTAGTTTAAAAGGAGTTCATTTTGAGCAATATCAGATTTTAATTATTGTGATCTGATGTTTGGGTAAAAGGCAAGCACCCTGCTGCTAATATCTTCCAAAATGAACAAGCCATTAGCTTGGTGCTATCAGCTCAAGAGTATTAGAATGAGCAATCAGAATTAAAGTTGTCAGTATTTAATTAAAATATGCTGCAACTCCCATCATATTCAGAGAGCATGTGGTTTAAGCATTCAGACTGAGAAAGCACCCTCATCAATTAATAATTATTAAGGATTTGCTAGATGCAGAACACTGCATTGGACGGTTGGGCAGAATGTCACCAGATAGATTTAAACCCAAATCTGCCTTGGATAAGCCGCAACGTAACTAAGCCACCTGCCGTAATCAGTGTGGCATAATGCTTAAGACCTTGGGGGTTGATCCGAGGATTAAATCGAGGCAGCGCACAGTTCTGGGAACATGGTAGGCATTCAAGTCGGTCGTTCAACAAATATAGATATCTGATGTCTCGACATTTTGTTAAACAGCTGGGGAGCCAGTGGTAAAACCAGGCCCCGTCTGGTCTAGTAAATGTCCCTGAAAATATCTGAAGTGGGTTGTGTGTTTCTCCACATTCACCTGTTTAAGGCTCAGTGCATCAGTTATCTGTAGAGTGCTTAGCGTCAGGTTTATTAAAATTAATCTAAAACAAGTACGGTCAAGAATCTTCTCGCGGTCTCTTCTGAACCCAGCCGCACTCCTGTTTTCCTCTTGTGTTGCCTGCTGTGATTCTGACATGATGATGATGAGCAAATGGTCTGCAAGGACACAGAGGATCCTGGAGAGGAGGAAATCAGCCTGGACTTGTGTCTCTCAGGCAAATGAGTTAACCCTTCTGAACCTCAGACCTTGCATCTAGAGGATAAGGAAGGGGCATCACCTCCAGAACTGACAACCCGGGAGCATAAGATTAGGAGGAACATGTCAGGAGTTCAGGAAGAGGAGAGGCCCGCTCCTCGTTAATGCCGATCACAACCACCGTACCTGGATTCCCGCACTCTGATTCATTCTCTTGCCCGGCGACACTCACCGAACAGAAGGATTGAATAAGGATCCAAATGGAACCTGGTTCTGCTCTCATGGTGCTCGCTCACAGCCTCGCAAGGGAGTCAGACACAAATGGAACCATGAGACACGGTGAGGTTCCACTGCAGGATAAGAGGCCTGCACGGAGCATTTTGAGGTCCTTAGAGAGGGCAGTCACAGCATCTTTCTGCACAGGGGAGGCCTGGGCCAAGCCTTCCGAGGAGAATTGGGGCTAACCAGGTGCGGTGGGGGACAGAGGTAGGGGAGTACAGTTTGAGGTGAGGTCGTGCTGGGATTGATCTGTGTTTGTAAAAGTCGGCTCTCTCGCTGTGGAGAAGGTGAACAGAAGCGTCCAAGCTTCGAGGCAGAGACGCCAGAAAGGCAGGGGTACCTCCACCTGCGGGACGCCAACAACGGACCACACGGGAGCCATATTCTTCCCATCACAGGAAGCCAGGAGGTATTTTAAATATTTCAGTAAATTATTGATTGCCCGTTTGGATGCTCACTTAATCAACCACCAAGCCTGTTGTTAGAGACCTCCGCTTTCGCCCGTGTTCAGAACGTAATTAAGTACAAAACGTCTCAGGGATGGACCCTTTTACCAACACATTAGGCTAAATCAAAGTGGAGCAAAACGCAAGCTGTTTGTGCAGGCTCAGCCACAGCCCATTTGCGGGAGGGATCGCCTTCTAATCCTATTACTGTGTTATGTGGACGCTGTGGTTTGGGGTTTAAAAAAAAATTTTTTTTTAACGTTTATTCACTTTTTGAGAGACAGAGACAGAGTGTGAGTGGGGCAGGGGCAGAGCGAGAGGGAGACACAGAATCGGAAGCAGGCTCCGGGCTCTGAGCTGTCAGCACAGAGCCCGACGCGGGGCTTGAACGCACGAACCGTGAGATCATGACCCGAGCCGGGGTCGGATGCTTCACCGACCGAGCCACCCAGGCGCCCCACGGACGCTGTGTTTTAATCAAGACCGACGATGAACCACAAGCATCAGAAGCTACTAAGTGCGTAACCCTCACACAGAACGTGGGCACAGAGGGCACAGAGGGGAAGCCAAGGCAGATGGACAGCCACAGCAACACAAGGGATCCCTGTCTCGGAGCTCTCATGAGCACCTCCCTACTCCTCCCAGCACTCCCCTCCAGCTCCGCACCCCCTTCTCCAAGCCTCAGGTAAGACCGCAAAAGAAGGCACGTCAGTTTCCTGACAAAGAGAGGATCCGTTCCCTTGTGCTGCAGTCTTATTCTTTACAATGTGTCACTTTACTTTTCCTAATCTCAAATACACACTTTGAAATGTGGGAAACTGTGGGAAAAAAAAAAAAAAAAAAAAAAAAAACCTCTACGAGAAGAGAAGTTTGTGCCTAACTCCACCACTCGATGTTTTGGCTGTTCACACATACAGATTATTTTACAAAATTGGAATCATACTATCTTGTGACCTCTATGATTCATAAGTGGCCTAAATGCCTTTTCCTACCGCAAACTAGGTCTTCTAAAACATTTTAATGACTGCCAAAGATGCCATTCGATGGCTTTACATAATTTCTTCAGTTCCGTGTTGTTGACGGCCCGGGGTTTTCCACCTTGAACTATGCAGCTGTCGAGCCTCTAACACCAAACCTTGGTGCATGAAGGGAACGTGTTCCCTGCAAGTTGTGTCTTCCCGCCATTTGGTTGCAAATCACTTTGCCGGTGTGGGGATAATAGGTGTGGAGGACAGCCTCACTCGATTCCGCCTCACTCCTAAAACCAGTCCATTCTTGGAAGGTAGTGGGGGGTAGAAGCGGAAAGAGCACAGGGTTGACAGGACAGACAGCAGACAGACATGTGCTCGAATCCCAGCTGTCCCGCTTCCGAAGGATGCCATCAGAGAAAGCGCTTGGCTGAAACTAACAATCACATACAACACTAAAGGTAGTTTAAGGAGAGAGGGCTGACTGGTCACACCTGAGAAGTGGTCTGGGGGCACATGATATGGGGCTGGTGCAGTGGCTTCTCAGGGGCCCACACCCTTTCACCAGTCTGCCCAAGTGCCCTTAGGTGTAGACTCATTTCTGTCACTTCATGGTTGCAAGATGGCTGGGTCCCAGCTCTGTATTACAGGCAGGAAGAAGGAGGAAGGGGCAGAGGTGGCATCCTTGGGCTTCTGCTCACACCTCATTGGCCAGAACAATGTCACGTGGCCACCCCTACTTGCGGAGGAGGCTGGGAAACTGAGTTCCACCTTTCTTTCCCAGCCTCTCTGTCAGCCTGGCTGTCCAATAGAGATACAATGCGAGCCATAAATGTGAGCCCCATGTTGTCTTTTGTAAAAAATTTTTTAACATTTAATCATTTTTTGGGACACAGAGAGAGACAGAGCATGAGCAGAGAGCAAGGGAGACACAGAATCGGAGGCAGGCTCCAGACTCTGAGCTGTCGGCACGGAGCCCGACGCGGGGCTCGGACTCACGAACCGCAAGATCACCACCTGAGCCAAAGTCAGCCGCTTAACTGACGGAGCCACCCAGGTGCCCCTGAGCCACACAGTTTCTAATAGTTATATTTAAAAAGGCAAAGAGCCTCACAACTATTAGGATGGCTACTATTTAAAAAAAGAAGGTGAAGAACTTGTGGGTAGGGTATGGAGCACTGGAGCCCTGGTATACTGATGGCAGGAAGACAAAATGACTCAGCCGCTATGGGAAACGGTACGATGTTTCCTCAGAAAATTAAAACTAGAATTGCTTGCTACATTATTTAGCAATTCCGCTCTGGAATTCTTTGGAGCAATTCCGCTCCAAAGAATCGAAAACAGGGTCCCAAAAAGATATTCGCACACCCATGTTCGTAGCAGCGTTATTCACAGTAGTCACGTGGTGGAAGCAACCCAAATATCCATCAGTGGGTAGATGGTTAAACAAACTGTGGTCTATCCATACAACAGAACATTATTCAGGCTCCCTTAAAAGGACCTTTTGACACAGGCTACAACATGGGTGAACCTGCCGCTGACCAGGATGGTCAATTTTATGTTATGTATATTTTGCCACGATTGGGGGAAAATGGTAAAGAGAAACAGGTGAAATTCATTTTAAAAACATTTTATTTAAGGGGCACCTGGGTGGCTCAGTCGGTTGAGTGTCCGACTTCGGCTCAGGTCACGATCTCACACTCTTTGAGTTCAAGCCCTGCGTCGGGCTCTGTGCTGACAGTTCGGAGTCTGGAGCCTGCTTCAGATTCTGTGTCTCCATCTCTCTCTGCCCGTCCCCTGCTCATGCTCTGTCTCTCTCTGTCCCCCAATAATAAATAAACATTAAAAAAAAATTTTTTTAACCCATTTTATTTAATATAGGGGCATCTGGGTGGCTCAGTCGGTTGAACGTCCAACGTCATGACCTCACACTTCGTGAGTTCGAGCCCCGCGTCGGGCTCTGTGCTGACAAATCGGAGCCCGGAGCCTGCTAAGGGTTCTGTGTCTCCTTCTCTCTCTGCCCCTCCCCCGCTCACTCTCTGTCTCTCTGTCTCTCTCTCTCACTCTCTCAAAAATAAACATGAAACACATTTTTTAATAAAAATTAAAAAAAAAACATTGCATTTCATATAATATGTGCAAACCATGACATTTCAGTACAAAAATTACTGAGATAATTTACATTCTTTTTTGCCTACGAATCCTTTGGAGTTAGACCTACGGTACGTTTCGAATTGAACGAGGCACATTAGCTACCTTTCAGCCCAGTAGCCACACGCGGCTAGTGTCCACACAATTGGTCGGCGTAGTCCCTGAAACAAAGGCAGGCAAGGGAGAAGCGTGAGCAGGAACGAGAGGCTGGGCCAGCCAGTCTGACCCTTGGCTAGGTCACCTAACCTCCCTGAGCTGGGCAGCGGGGCATGGAGGGTGATAATGGCTAAGTCCTTGTGATTGATGCAAACGTTGTATTAGATACTATGTGGAAAGCCCCCAGGAAACTGTCTGGCACACGAGAGCTAGTCCTGTAAATAGTAGTAATTGCTCGTCATGTTTCTATGTTTCCATGGAGAATGGGGATAACAATAAAAAAAAGGACATCATACAAACTGTTTCTTCAAAGGTTTGTAAGAATAAGGGAAGCCCGAATGTATTTTGTGTTTTTTTAAGAGTCATCGTTTAGAGGTGCATTTTGAGATAGTTACGAGTAAAATGATGTGATACGGGAGCTTTGCTTCAAAATAATATGGCGGGAGGGGCGTCTGCGTGGCTCACTCGGTTAAGCACCCGACTCTTGATTTCAGCTCGGGCCGTGGGATTGAGCCCCTCGTCGGGCTCTGCGCCGACAGCCCAGAGCCTGCTTGTGATTCTCTCTCTCCCTCTCTCTCTGCCCCTCCCCTGCTCTCTTGCGCTCTCTCTCTCTCTCAAAACAAATCAACCTTAAAAAATAATAATATGGAGGGAAAGAGACATAGGGGAAAAGGCTGAAAGAAGCGTGGCAGTCAGCTGATGACACTGGTGCCTAGTTTGGAGGTTTCATCATATCGTTTGATGTTTTCCATAATGAAGTTTGTTTTGTTTTATTTTTTTAAGGATGTTATATAGGTATTGAATATGCCTTGAGTTTTTCAGATTCTAAGTCTTTAAAAAAAAATTTTTTTAGGGGCGCCTGGGTGGCTCAGTCGGTTAGGCGTCCGACTTCAGCTCAGGTCACGATCTTGCGGTTCTGTGAGTTCGAGCCCCGCATCAGGCTCTGGGCTGATGGCTCAGAGCCTGGAGCCTGCTTCCGATTCTGTGTCTCCCTCTCTCTCTGCCCCTCCCCCGTTCATGCTCTGTCTCTCTCTCAAAAATAAATAAAACGTTAAAAAAAATTATAAAAAAAAAAATTTTTTTTAAGAATTTATTGGTTCTGGGGGCGCCTGGGTGGCTCAGTCGGTTGAGCGTCCGACGTCGGCTGAGGTCATGATCTCGTGATTCGTGGGTTCGAGCCCCGCGTCGCGCTCTGTGCTGGCAGCTCAGAGCCTGGAGCCTGCTTGGGATTCTGGGTCTCCCTCTCTCTCTGCCCCTCCCCCACTTGTGCTCTGTCTCTCAAAAATAAATAAATGTAAAAAAAATTAAAAAAAAAAAGAATTTATTGGTTCTGGTGACAGCCTGGTAGAAATAAACAGTGGCTTCTTGAGCACCAAAATTAGCCAGGACACTGTCCACTGTGATAGTCATTGTTGGAAAGAAGGAGGTACCACAGTATTGCCAACACTCATTTCATGGTCCTGCATAATTTCCCCAAGAGAGGGACTTCTGTTTTATTTTCACCCAAAAGGTGATGTCTTGAGTTATCTGCACTGGGCGGGTGGGGGCAGGGACTGAAGGCTGTCAAAATGGTAACTGTCAGAATTCAACCGCTTGGTTTGCGGGTGGGTTTTTGTCGTGTTGCGTTGCGTTGTGTTTCCCACGATGGATTGCGTGCGTAAGAGCTAACTATGGGAATCGCCTTTAGTAAGTGTTCAATTACTGAGAGCTGAGGACCTTTTTTTTTCCCCTTAAAATAATAGCCTCGGTTGGAATATAATTCACATACCTTAATATCCGCCTTTTCAAAACCTGTCTTTCAGAGACGTCCACAAAGCTGTGCAACCATCACCACTATCTAATTCCCGAGTGTCTTCCTCTCCCGTCAGTCCCCGGAAACCACTAATTACTCTCTGTCTCTATGGATTTGCCTCTCCTGCAAATTTCATACAAATGGAATCATACGATGAGTGGTGTTTTGCGTCTGGCTTGTTTCACTTAGCATAATGTTTTCAAGGCTCATCCACGTTGTAGCACGGTTCAGTATTTTCCTCCTCTTTACGGCCAAAAAGAACGGCTCCGGCACATTTTGCTTCTGTGTTCAACGGATGATGGACACTTGGATTGCTCTCACTTTTTTGGCTGTTCTGAATAATGCTGCCGTGAACAGATGTGTGCAAGTTAGCGTATGGACCCATGTTTTCAATTCTCTTGGATATTTATCTAGGAGTGGAATTGCCGGGTCGTGTGGTGACCGTTTACATCTTTGAGAAACTGCCAAAGTTTTTTACAGTGGTGACACCATTGTACCTCCCCACCAGCGAGGTATGACAGTCCTCTGCATCCTTGCCAACACTTTTTATTGTCTGTCTTTTTATTTTTTTTATGTGTATTTATTTTTGAAGGAGAGAGAGAGAGAGAGAGAGAGAGAGAGTGGGGGAGGGGCAGAGAGAGAGAGAAAGACAGAATCGGAAGCAGGCTCCAGGCTCTGAGCTGTCAGCACAGAGCCCGATGCGGGGCTTGAACTCACGAACCATGAGATCATGACCCGAGCTGAGGTCGGATGCTTAACCAACTGAGCCACCCAGGCGCCCCTATTGTCTGTCTTTTTGATTAAAGCCATCCTAGTGGGTGTGATTCTGATTTGATTTTTTCTCATTGTGGTTTTATTTGCATGTCCCTTGTGACTAATGATGTTGAGCATCTTTCCTTGTGCCTATTGGCCATTTGAGTATCTTCTTTGGAGAAATGTCTGTCCAACCCTTTGTTCAACTTTTAAGTTGAGTCGGTTGTCTTTTGATTCTTGAGTTGTAAGAGGACTTTTAAAATTAATACTAAATGATACCTAACAGGATAGTGTGTGTAATTGAGCAGACAGTAGAAGTTCTTTGAGCCGGCCATCATACCACGCCTCACCCAAACTGCTAACCAGCACCCCAAATTATGCTGGATATGACAGGTTTTCATCACGAATAGCTACCATAAGCCAAAATGTTTCCATTAAAGAGAACAGAGGGAGGAGGAGGAGGACGTCATTCCTTTTTATACCTGTGTTTTCTGAGCACCTGCTAGCCTCTGGCTGAGTGATCGCTCTCTGGGAACTGCTCCTAACAAGAGCGATATGAATGCAAGCCAACCAAAACTCAAACTTCCGTGAGGTCAAGGCCATCTGAAAGAGGACCACTGAGTTGGAAGAGAACTTACAGAAGGGAGAGTCACTTTCTTTGAGAGTCAGAAAGGGCTCCTGAAGGGGGTTGCATTAAAGTTAAGCCTGTCATTCTCAAGGGCTGTCTGCAGGATATTCTGAGATTGACAGCCATAGATTGACACCCACCGATTGATCCTCAAACATTTATCCAATAAATATTGATGAGTTGAATATGCCCAGGGGATTCAGCGGGGTCCATGGTTAGACATAAAGTCCCTGCCTTGCAGAGCCTAGTGAAAAGAAGCAGATGATAAAAAAGAATAGCTTTATCTGTAATGTGTCACGTAGTGAAAACTGTCAAGAAGGAAAAGGGAGCAGGGCAAAGAAGTAGAGTGACAGGGAGGGCGGCCATTCTGATAAATTGGTCTGATAAGGAGATCTTTGAGTGGTAACCTGTGTGAAGTCAGGGATTGGGCTGGGGTGATATCTGCGGGAAGAACAAGGGAAGAGAAGGGAGAGGAGAAGTCATGAGAGGTGAGATTCCCAAGGAGCCTTTCATGCAAACATCAACTGTGGAACAAAATCACTCTTGGGCCACACATTGATGATGTGCCCGCACATTCCATCAAGTCTTTGTTGGAGTCACTTCACGTTAAGTCTGACAAGTTTGTTGGCATGTTTTTGTTGTTGTTGTTGTTTTCTCGTGGTGAAAGAGAGGGAACAGGTAGGAACCGAGGGGTCATTTGACTGGGTGGTATGATCGTTAGGGCTTTCCCTTTGAGAACCTCTGTGCCAACATCAGAATCTAGCCTTCAGGACAGTCCACACCTCTGAAGAGAGTGTGCATCCTTAGAGGTTCTGGAAGGAAGAGAGGGTTTGGGTTTCAAATGAAATGGACAAAAGATCTGGCTTCACAGAGGTTCAAGACATCTTCCTTGTCCTCTCCACCGTGGACAGTTTCCCAAAATGTTATCACCTTTCCTGGAGAGAACCAGTTCTTTCCTTAGAGGGACCGGGTGTGCTTAGCTCAGAGCAGAGAAGGTGAGGGCAGGAGGAAGGTCGTGATGGTGACCTTCAACTCACCTTCGCGTCAACCTTAGGGAAGACTCCTTCTGTGGCATCTAGATCTACTGGCCGTTACGAGAACCAGTCGTGAGGAAGCTGTGGGGAGGAAGGTTGCACCGTAATACTGCAAAGGGCTTCCTACCATGGAAAAGGCAGTGAGTTCCACGACAATGGGAATGGCGGTGAGTTCCAGGTGGAAAGAAAATGGATGTTTATCTGAGATTCTGTGCAAGGGATTCTGGCATCGGTTGGTAGGTGGAAGCAGAACCCTGTTGGAGCTAAAATTCTGTAATCAGCTGTGCTGTCTTCTAGGTGAAAATCAAGACAGGTTCATAGACAAGAGAAGCCCATAGAACAACAGGAAGGTCACTTACAGTGTGCCCTGAGTCTTTATCCTCTGGTTGCATGCTGTTAAGGGGGCTTTAATTAAGCTTTCCCCTCCGGGCACAACCAGCCTGTTTGTGGTGAGTACAATATGCCGTCCCAGAATATGTCAAACTTCATTTGCAAAATATCAGACTGCTGTTTTTTTTTTTCCCAGAGCCAATCTGCAGAGTAATACGTTCAATAACTTTTGCTCTTTTTCCTCTCAAAGATAGGTCTCTTTTTGGAGCTGATAGCGCAATAAATGCGGAATCGGGTGCAAATTCCAATGGAAAGAAAAGACATTGTTATTTAAAGGCCAAATACTGGCCTAAAATAGAGTTGTGAAGGCATTGAGAAACAGCAGACTTCCCAGATGGCTCGCAGATAATTCACTTTGCACTCAGTCCGTTCACTCGCTAAAAAAAAAAATACTTTTGACTCTGTTTCTCCTCAGATTGAAAGTTGGTGCCTGCTTTAACATATGTGCTTCTCTCTTTAAATTTAGCTCTGAGTCATGTTGTATTACATTAGGGATGCAGCAGGCAGGCAGGCACTTGGAAAATGTACATCAATGCGTTTATTTTTAAGTTATATAAAAATAAAAATATATATGTTTAAATATATTAGGCTGTATTTTTGCCCAATTTCAAAATGGTTGTTCTCAAGAACAGATTAGATAAAACAATAATAACGACGATGACACTGGGATTCTGGAGTGCTGCCCATTCCTGAGGATCTCAGAGCAACTTGGCAGATCCTGGAGCTTCCCCCCCACCCAGCCCAGCCCAGCACGGGGTTTGGGCTTCTTCGCTGAAAACTACGCCTCCGCAGGGGACCAGGCAGTTCCCTTAACAGCTGCGGGCCGCCTAATTAAGATGCTCCTTCCTCCAGTAGGGACGGTCAGAGGGGGCAGAGCCTAGAGGGACATCTTTAGCCTCAGGGGCTGAGCTTGTGGGCTCTAGGGCGCAGACACCCAAGACTGGGCTCAAATCCTGGCCCTGCCCCTTCTAGTCCACGTGTCTTTGGGAAAGCGACGGGGCCTCCTCTGCGTCTCAGCTTCCTGACCTGAGAAATGGACACTGAGTTCCCATCTCACAGGATGGCTGTGATCATTGGTGGATTTCCTTAGTCATCCACCCAGCGCGTATTTAATAACATCTGTGGGACAAAGTGCCAAATATGATGAACAGACCGGCGATCCCAGCCCTCGTGATGCCTGTGGTCCAGTGGGTAGAGGGATGCTTAAGGAATAATCACAGCCATTGCTATTTAAACAGAGTTTTGGGGCGCCTGGGGACTGAGCCCCAAGTCGGGCTCCGTGCTGGGCATAGAACCTGCTTGGGATTCTCTCTCTCTCTCCCTCTGCCACCCCCCTACCTCTCTCTCTAAAATAAAAATGTATAGGGATGCGCGGGTGGCTAGTCGGTTGGGCATCTGACGTCAGCTCAGGTCATGACCTCACGGCTTGTGAGTTCGAGCCCCGCGTTGGGCTCTGTGCTGACAGCTCAGAGCCTGCTTCGGATTCTGTGTCTCCCTCTCTCTCTGCCCCTCCCCTGCTCATGCCCCGTCTCTCTCTGTCTCAAAAATAAATAAACGTTAAAAAATTAAAATCAAATAATACATATATATATTTATTTATTAAACAGATTCATGATGAATGCACTGAGGAAGAGTTTGAAGGGGAGAGCCATTCTGATCTGAAGGCTGAGGAGAGCTTCAGCAAAGAAGTGAATGAACATAAACAGTTGGAAGGTGCCAGAAGCATGTGGTAGCTACTTGTTACTCTTTGTAGGCATTTCCTGTGGCCGCCATGACAAATAACTGCAACCCCAGTGACTAAAACAACGCACATTTATTCTCTTACAGTTCCGGAGGACATACGTCTGAGATGGGCTGAAATCACGGCATCAGCAGGTCTCTGGAGTTTTTGGAGGCTGGAGGCAAGGACCCATTTCCTCTTCCAGCTTCTAGAGGGCACCTGCATCCCTTGGCTGGTGGCCCCTTCTCCATCGTCAAAGCTCATCACCCCAGCCTCTGTTTCCATTGTCACATCTCCTTTTTTTGGACTTGGACCCTCCCTTCCAGTATCCCTCTTACAAGGATCCTCGTGATTATGCTGGACCGGCCTGGGTAGTCCAGGATATTCTCCCTGTCTCAAGATCGTTAACTTAATCAAGATCATTAACTCTGCAAAGAACCCTTTGCTGTGTAAGGTGACATATGTACAGGTTTCAGGGGTTAGGACACGAACATCTTTAGGGGGCCATTATTCTGTCTACCACAGTTCAGGAAGCTCAATAGCCAAAAATAGAAGTTTCAGGGGCACCTGGTGGAGGCTCAGTCAGCTAAGCACCCAGTTTCGGCTCAGGTAGTGATCTCCTGGTTTGTGAGTTCAAGCCCTGCATCGGGCTCTGCACTGACAATGGGGGGCCTGCCTGGGATTCTCTCTCTCCCTCTCTCTCTCTGTCCCTCCCCCACTTGAGCAGGAGTGTGTGCGCGCTCTCTCTCTCTCTCTCTCTCTCTCAAAATAAATAAATAAACTTTAAAAAAAAAAATAGGCATTTCAGACCGAAAGAAAAGAGGGAGGGAGATTATCAAAGAAATCATACACGGCAATTTCCCAGAACTATAGGGCACACGTTTCCAGACTCAAAGGGCCTTCAGAGTGCCTGGCACAGAAACATCAAAAGCTTCCAAAGAATGAACATTGTGCATAGAAGTTCAGGCATCAGGCACTCGTCTTTTTGATATTATCACTGGAAATTGGACGATACGGTGCAGGACCTCCATAACCCCAAGGAGAAAAGACCCCAACCTGGAATTTATGGATAATGTTAGCGATCAAGTGACAGCATGGGTGAAATACATTTCGGACACGCTAGGTCTCACCAAAGTTTCCTCACGTGTACCTTTCTCAAGAAACTGCTAGAGGATGTGCTTCCCCAAAACAAGAGAGTAAGCCATGAAGGCGGAAGACAGACAATCCAGGAAACAGCAGAAGGAACACAGGAGAGAGGCCAAGAAGACCCAGACCACAGGCGTGCAGGGGGCTCGGCACAGCCATCAGCCTCGACAGAGCCCAGGATGCAGGGTTCAAAGCCGAAACCCACAACCGACAGGTTCTAGCGGGTTTTACTATATTAACAGAAACTTTATACCTATGATGGGGAGTTTGGAGATAACTTACCCATAGTCACAGAGAAAACTGAGCAACCAGAAAAATTGCAAACGCTGAGAAACATAAACTTGTCCAGAAAGCGTAATCATAGGGCATTGGGTGGGTGTGGCCAATGGTTTACATAAATCACAGGACAGTAAGCACTGAATATTGATTGAACGAGTGTGTGTGTGTGTGTGTGTGTGTGTGTGTGTAAGAGAGCTAAATCCTCATTCCTCTAGCAGGAAGTCATTTAGATGAAAAATCAGGATAAAACCAAAACGTTGAAGGTGGCTACTTCCGGGGCAAACGATCAGGAGCGGTGCATGGGGCTACTTTTAAACGTAAGCCTTACCGTCTACTTGACTTTTTAATTGTATCACTTTAATACATTTTTTTTCAACTTAAAGGGGAAAGGAGAGGGGCGCCTGGGTGGCTCGGTCAGTTGAGCGTCCAACTTCGACTCAGGGCGTGATCGCACGGTTCGTGGGTTCGAGCCCCGCGTCGGGCTCTGTGCTGACAGCTCAGAGCCTGGAGCCCGCTTCGGATTCTGTGTCTCCCTCTCTCTCTGCCCCTTACCCTCTCACACTCTGTCTCTGTCCTCTCAAAAATAAATAAACGTTTAAGAAATAAATAAAGGGGAAAGAAGGGGAAAACGTTATTGTTCCCTGAACAAGGAGGCAGGTGTTGGGTTCCCGGAAACCCAGCCTCTCTGTCATTTCCAGGTTTTCTCTGACTCCAGCCTCATTAAATCACAAGATGATCCCGACAAAGGACATCAAACCTGTAGGAGGTCCGGCGAGGCCAGAAGCCCTCCACCTCCCCCACGATCGCCGCAATCACCGTGGCCGCTGCAGTGAGGGCAAGAGCAGCGGTGGACGAGGTCCTGTGAGCTGCGGGCACCTGTCAGTGCCCACAGTCCTCCCAGCAGGCCTGGTGGCCCCGGTGCCGGGGTCAGCTTGGGAGTGACAACGCTTCCAGGGACAGACCTGGGTTGGGGAGGGGACAGAGAGGGAGAGCTAGAGGCAGCGGGGGGGGGGGGGGGGGAGTCAGGGGGAGGGGACTAGAGCCCCGTCTTGTATTCAACCCCTGACACTCCCCCGGAATCTGAATGCAGTATGCAGTCTGGAGTGCTCTGTTTTCACCTCTTTGCTCCAGTTTCCAACTCAGGGAGGATCTCTGGGGAGGGAGGCAGCCCTGGCAGGACGACTTGGGGAACAAAAGGAATTGTTACCTTCCATCAGCAACGAAGTGCCTGGCTCGTAAGAGGGCCACTCCGGGGATTCAAATAAGACCCCAGGCAGAACTTGGTTGCGCGAGCTCCGACACCTTGGAGCTCAGCATAGTCACTCAGAAAAGAGGTATTGAGTTGAAAGAACGTGGTCACTCCTGGTCTGGGGACAGGAGAATGGCAGGTGCCCTTTACTGGTTTCCTCTATCCCTCTTTCCTAATATATTGATGGTCACCATCAAATTATGCTCCTTTCACAAGCAAAACACATTTGAGATGGGCTGTCAGAACACCGGAGCCCAGATTTCAAGTGCCTGCCATTCTCAAAGGGAGAGATGGAAACCCAGGCCAGAGGCTCTTGAACAGTAGACTTCCCCCTCTTGAACCCAACAAGGAATAAAGTTATTTCCAAATTAGCCGCAGAACTGAAACCCATGTTCTATGGAACTAACTCGTCTTGCTGGTTAGTAACAGAAGTTTAAAAGGTGTGTGGGGGGGGAGAGGGGGAATTTTCTGGAGTCAACTGACTTTGGAAAAGGCTGGACTCAATTTTTAAAAATAGGAATGGTCAAAACTTAAAAAAAAAGTGTTTTTTTCAGAATTTATTTAGTTTTGAGAGACAGAAAGAGACAAAGCACAAGCAGGGGAGGGGCAGAGAGAGAGAGGGAGGCACAGAATCCGAAGCAGGCTCCAGGCTCTGAGCGGTCAGCACAGAGCCCGACATGGGGCTGGAACTCATGAGCCATGAGATCATGACCTGAACCGAAGTTGGACACTTAACTGACTGAGCCACCCAGGCGCCCCTTGGAATGCTCAAAACTTTAATATGCCTTGCAAATATCCTAAAAAAGCTCATATCTGTTGATAGTTGCACCCGTTTTCAAGAAGCATCCCATGGGTTTAGAATTCCATGGATCATATTCTGGGAAACAATGTCCAAGCATCTCAGGCACCTGAGGGCTTGGGAACCCCAAGCACCTGTGTGCAATGTGCTTGGTCAGAACACACACCTGTGCTCTTTGTTCCCCAGTCCCCAACCCGTGAGGCTATCTCAGAATGTTTAAGGAGGGACTTTATCTCTTTCTCCTCCACCGGCCATCTGGTTTCCAGGATTCACACAAGGTGTCATTGTTTTTGACTGATTTCCTTAGAGATGGAGAAGAGTCTTGGGAAATAGGACCTCAGTGGACCTGATTCTTCTGGTTTCCTTGATTTCTTGGATCTCTCTTCAATTCCGCACCACCCTGAGAATCAGAATTGTTTTAGTCCCATGCCTTAGTTCCAAAGAGCCAAGATTTACATATTTGCGAAGAATCCTCACGCAACAGTTTCAGAAGAGCCCTTTTACCTTTTTCAAAGGCAGAATACCATAGACCCATTTCCAGCAGAAGCTTCTCCTGCAGTATTTGTGCCTTCAAGGCTATGGAAAGCTGCAGATGACAAAAGTGATCGCATGAGTGTCCCCTAGCCCATGTTCTCCAACACCATCGACTTTCACATCTGATCCTGATGAGTCATTAGTCCCATTTCCCCTCATTTATTCACCCATCTGTCCAATATATATTTAATCAAGCACTAACTCTGAGTCAGGCACTGAACTAGATACTTGGATACAGTGAACAAGACAGATGTTGTCTCCACCCTGGTAGAGCTGACAATCCAACATCCTAAACTGATCTTAAATGACTGCTTCCTACAGGGTTGCCATTTGTGGTTGTGCAGGGTGTTCACTGCACGGGGGCTCCAGGCCAAGGGGGCAAGTGGGAGCTGAAATCTATCTTGCGGTCCATTCACCAAGGCAACACAGTTTGGGGCTGCATCTACCTGAAGCAGCACGTTTTTCCAAACTTGCACAAACGTGCTGCCTTATAGATTAACAACTCTGACTTCCTGTAAGGTTATAGGGTTGAGAGTGGCCCATGTCAATGATTTCTGGGCTTATTATTGGGGTCCTTTAAACCCCAAAGTTGAGCTAAGTGGTTGTTAGACCCACACGAAGGGCAGTGGGACTGCACTAGCTCACCTGAGAGATGAGAAATGGTAAAGTGAAGTTTCATGAATCATATTAGGATCAGTGCCACTTACTTCCTAAAAACAACGTCCATGTCCTCTCGCCTTCCTTTGTGGAATGGGGGTGCTCAGGCTTAGCCACCCCAGCTGTGTAAATAAAATTGTCCCCTTGCCCCTGCACACTCCTTCCCAGCCTTGACTCAATCCTGAGTAGCACATAGGGTGCATAAGCAGGACACAAGGGCCATCCGGCGATGTTGACCCCTGAACTCCAATGTTTCCCAGCCCCCGCGGGAGGAGTGCTCTTTAAGACCGTATTGCAGCATTCGAGAAACTCTGTTGAAGACGGAACACAGAACGGGGAAATGTAATGAATCCTTTCGATTTCCGGAGTGTGTTCTGTGCTTGGGGGTGAGATTGTTTCTGTGTGTGAACTCCCTGGCTCGGTGCTTCTCAAATTTTAACGTGTAAATGAATCACCTCGATACTTATCAAAATGCAAATCATGATTCAGCAGGAGCCTTTCTAACAAGTGCCCAAGTGATGTCGATGCAGCCAGCCCACATTACTTGCAAAGCTGTGGTACACGTGCTCTGGCACCCGAGACACCCGAGTTAAAATCCCCTTGCTGCCGTGTAGTCACCTTGTGACCTGAGTGAGTTGTTTACCTGCCCTGGGTCTTAGCTTTTGCCCCTGCAAAACAGGCAAATGAATACCCACTTCCTAACCTTCTCGTTAGGGTCGCGCCAGATGACGTGCATGCACAGCGGCGTGATGTCTGGCATACGGGAGGCACTCCATCAATGTGGGCGTTAATATTCGTCCTCTGCCTTTCAACAAAAGGGGTATCAGCAAAAGGGAGAAAACTTAGTCAAACAAGACCTCAGTTGTCACATGTAGCAGGTCTTTGTCCCAGCGTCTAAATCACAGAGGCTCAGTCAGTCCTTTTTTCTGGTCCCCATCCTCCCGAGGGCTATGACTGTGCCTGGCATATGGTAGGTGCTCAGTAAATAGTTACAGAATGAGTGACTAACGCACTTCCATCAATAACAGTAGCTGTAGCTGGCAGTGGGGCCCACTTCTCCCCGTGGCAGCAAAATCAGACTGCGTGGGAGGGGGAGGTAGACAGTAGATGACAGCAGATAAGAGGAGCTCTCTCTAGGACTCTGATACCGCCCCCAACGGGGCATCCCTGCCTCCCATTTAGGAATCAATAGTCCAAAAGAACCCCCAGAAAAGTTAACTTCACCTTCTCTAAAATCACACAGTTCAGTTCCGTTCTTTCATGGAAGCTCTCAGGGAGGAAAAGAACTCCAAGAGCAGCTTGGGGTCCCTCGTGAGTTGTGCTAGGAAGAAGGGTCACCCTCCTGGGGTCCCCAGCCTTGGAGGGTCCCCTCCCCTGGCGGCCTCACGGTTCCTTAATCTCCTCCCTGGGGCTTAGTGCAGCATTCTCTGGAAGGTTGGCAGGTCTTTGGTGAAAGATTCAGACATTGTCAGCTTTGCAACCTGCTCCCACTGGCATATATCTCTCAGCCACTCTGCCCCGGCCCAGCCGGCGAGGTCCTGGCATCCTTCTGCCCAGGCGCGAAAGCTCCGAGCCTTTGCCCCACTCTCCAAGCCAAATTGAGCTGTCTCAGCCTTGCCTTTCATTTTCTTCCTCTGTGGGTATAATTGTGTTGACAGCTACGAGAAACCAAATGTTTCCCTACATCGTTCAGAATTGTGTGGCCCATGAGGTTCCTTTCCATTTTGTTGTTTTCATCATGACTGCAATGAGGCAGTTGTCAGGAGGAAAACCTCAAAACATTTTGGGGGAATAGCAAACTTAGACTAATGAATCAATCAGGCAGTCAGCTCACAGGGGCTGCCTGAGCAGGACGCACCCAGCTCCCAGCAGGTGCGGCCTCAGGCGCCAAAGCAGGGGGCCGTCGGGTGCAGCCCCGGGACCTCGTGAAGCCCAAACCCAAGTCAGAGTGGGGAGGAAGGGCGGGTAGGCAGCCAAGGTGGGGCACGTGTCAGTCGACCAAGAGGTAAGTTACCAAAAGCCGTAGTTAAGAGCACAGAACTGGGAATTCGTTCGAAAGGCAGCAAAGGTGGCATAAGAAGCAATAGGACTGGATTGGATTTATTTTCTTGTCTTAAAGGGATAACTTTTTTCCTGATTGCAAGAGTTGCAATCTACCTGCGAGAAACAACTTAGAAGACGCGTACGCTTAAAGGAGCATCTTGGGCGGCTCCGTCAGTGAAGCATCTGACTCTTGATTTCGGCTCAGGTCATGATCTCATGGTTTGTGAATGTGAGCCCCGCTCTGCACTGTCAGCACAGAGCCTGCTTGGGATCCTCTCTCTCCCTCTCTCTCTGCCCATCCCCTGCTGGCTCACTCTGTCTTTCAAAATAAATAAATGCACATTTAAAAAAAAGAGAGAAAATACATAAGTTTATGAAAAGGAAAATTTACAATTCCACTTTTAGCCGCAGGTATGATTTGTATATATTTGTATATATCCCATTAATATATGTTTACATCTATCCTAGCTGGCCCATCTTGTGTGGTTCAGAAGCATCTTGGACGACGGTGGCATAAATTCATCGCTGCTACTCTTTACTCTGAAGCAGAATCCCTGAAGTCGCCCACTTGGGAAGCAGCCCAACTGGAGGCCAACATCTACAATTCCAAACACCACGCTCACGACATTTAAGGCTCATATTAGAATTTGTTCTTTGTTCTCTATGTCCGCCATATCTTAGTATGTGTGGAATATCACCCAATCAGTCAGCGGGTCCTGAGCGTTCCACCATCAAAATGCATTTCGAATCCTACCACCTCTTTTCATCTCCACTGACGTCTCCTTGGTCCGTGCTGTGGTCATCACTCATCTGGAATGATGCTGTAGCTTTCTCTCTGGTCTCCTTGCTTCCTGCCCTTACCTCCCTATGGTTTATTCTTCTCATAGAAGCCAAAAGCATCTTTTAAAACTGTAAATCGGGTTATGTCATCCTCTGCTGAAAACTCCTGCGACTTCTCATTGCACTTAGAACAAAATTCAGACTCAGTGCTCTGCCCAAGAAGACCCCAGCCCTCCTCTTTACCTTACCTCTTACCACTCTCTCCCTTGCTCGCTCCATTCCAGCCCTGCTGGCCTGCTTGCTGTTCCTTGAATATACCAAATACATTCCCCACCACAGGAACTTTGCATATGCCGATGCATCTCCCAGGAATACTCTTTCCACAGGTCTTTGTATAACTCAAGCCTTTTCTTTATTTTCTCCTAGAAGATATTTGCTAACTACTCTTTCTTAAAAAACTTAACTCTCCAGGGCTTTTTCTAAATTTAAGTATAGAAGTTACTATGAAATGATTGGTAAAGTACACAATCAGTCTCAGAGAATCTTAAGCTACAGAATTCCAGCATCAGAGAATCATGAAATCTTGGAATCTAGATTTTACTATTGTGGAATCTTCATCATGTCAAATCTGAGAGTTCAGGATTTAAAACCACCCCGTCTAAGAGATTCACTATACAGATGGAGAAACGGAGCCTACGGGTATTGAATGACTTTGCTCAATGTTCAACAGCTAAGGGCAGAGCTAGGATAGAATCAGGTCCCTCAACAGCAAGGCAATGTTAGGTCTCTATACCAGTGGTTTTCAAACTGGGTTCCCCAAAGCACCAAACATTCCTCAGAAGTATCACAAAGGTTCTGCCTTAAGTATAGAGGTAAGGAAGGGATGGTCAGAGAGCAGATCTTCAGTCCTCCTCCAACCAAAACAGTTCTACTTTTATCCCACTTGCACTGAGACCTAAGTTGTTGTTTTTTTAGAAAGGGGTATTTCTGCCCACCCCCCTTAGTTTCAAAACCTCTGTGCTATATATTGCATTCAATAAATAATCATGAAAATCAACAAACAAATATATAGCCTCCCCCCCCCACACCAAAACACCACAAACAACCACCAAGGTAATAGAAGTGAGACCTTTAGAGATATTGGTTGGTGAAACTCAGGTTGATACAAAATTCCAACTATATTTCCTGCAGGTAGTGGCGGTGGTGGTGGGTGGTGGGTGGTTGGGACAAGAACTGTCTAAACAAAATACAGTCTAGAAATCTGCATCTGAGCTCACTTCTCAAATATAGCCTGGCAATTTCAGGTTCTGGGCACAGCGTGGAAGAGAAAAGCCTGTCCTAAAATGTACTTCTGGCATTGTATCAAGAACCGCATGTATTTACAAAGAAAGCACACAATCCTTAAGAACTGTGGTTGATAATAATATGCCTGGAGGATCGGATCCTGATTAAGACCTTCAGCCTCACAAATAAAATCTCTCCGTCGATCAAGACTGGATAGTTTGGTTACCAACCCCCCAAACATGTTTCCCATCCTGGTGAGGCAACATTCCAAAAAAAAAAAAAAAAAAAGTAACCAAATCAGGATTCAGGAAGTAGCAATCAATAGCAATAAATTAAATGGATTAATGATTGGTTGTGAACAGCTATTTGCCCAGGTCTGCAATGTTGACTTTAAAAGTGATAGCATCTTCATAAATACACTGCCTCCACTCTAGGACACTTTAGTAGGGGGTTGAGGGTAGGGGGCCAGGCAACAGGGGAATACACTCAGCTACCTAACTTTCTCTTGGTGTCTTGGTTCCCAAAGCAACACTCTCCAATAAATCCGAAAGACATTCATATAAAATGTGTTTGTAAAGCACCTTGGCCCCCAAGACGGGAAGTCTCACTTCCACTTTGCTTGGATCAAGACTTGATCTCACTGCAGTTCAGTATTTCTGTGACTGCTGAAAGATAAAAGATATCGTCTATAAAAAGCCACCAAGAGCAGAAGTAATTCTCAAGGGGGACAAGACCCTGCTTTTAAAGACATCTTTGTTCCTAGGGTTTGTAAGCAACCCTTTTTCATTACTTTGTTTTTCTGTGTTGGATGTTTGCTTTTCACAGACGTTCAATTCAAGGGTCATGATAAACCTCCGTCCACAAGGCAGTGACAATACTCTCAACCTCTCTCTCTCTCTCTCTCTCTCAGCATGCTTTATTTTCTTCATAGCTGGAGTAACTTTATAACTTACAATATAAATGATACTATGAGAGTGAAGGGGGCACTATGAATAAATAGTCTGTATTTATTTACCTCCTTGCGTATACTCAGCTTCTGTCACTACTGCATTTGAGCTCCAGAAGTGCACTGTCCAGTTAATCAGTGTGTTCTCAGCACCACGGACAGCGGCCCTCAGAGCGCCCCGCTTGGGGAGGGCGATTGGGCTGTCCACGCAACAGGAAGCAGCTGAGGGCGTGGATGGGACACCTGAATGATGAGCTTGGGTTTCCTCCATGAACATTTGGGAAGCGAATATTCCAGGTGGAAAGACTATCTAGTGCAAAAAGGTGGAGAAGAGCGTAAGACGGTGGCTTGTCTGCAGAGATGGAAGAATTGTGCCCGCCATGGGGAAGATGAGAGAGAACGTGAGGAGGAAGGGGGCAGATCGCGCAGGGTCTCGTGGGGGTCTAGACTCTACCCCAAGGGAGGTGGAAAGTTATTGAAGTATTCGCAGGGAGCAAATGACTCTTAGTAATGGTCACTTTTTAGGTTCATCTCCATTGAATGATACACATGTACTTCAGGATATTTTATCTCTCTCTTTTTTTTTTTTCTTGCTCAACCACAGACTTTTTTTTTTTAAATATAATTTATTGTCAAGTTGGCTCACATACAGCGTATACAGTGTGCTCTTGGTTTTGGGAGTAGATTCCCGTGATTCATCGCTTACATACAACACCCAGTGCTCATCCCAACAAGTGCCCTCTTCAATGCCCATCACCCATTTTCCCCTCCCCCCCCACCACTCCCCATCAACTCTCAGCTTGTTCTCTGTCTTCAAGAGTCTCTTATGGTTTGCCTCCCTCCCCCTCTGTTTGTTACTATTTTTCCCCTACTTTTTAGTGTTTTTTTTTTTAATTTTTTGAGAGAGAGAGGGAGAGTGTGTGTGAGGTGAGCAGGGGAGGGGCGGGGGAGGGGGACAGAGGATCCAAAGTGGGTTCTGCATTGACAGGATGACAGCAGCAATCCCAATGTGGGGCTCGAACTCATGAACCATGAGATCATGACCTGAACTGAAGTCGGATGCTCGACCAACTGAGCCACCCAGGCACCCCATTGAAAAGTCTATCTTTCTCCTCTTTTTTCCCTGGAGTCAACCAGTGTTATTAATTTATTCATACTTTACATTTCCAGGGGTTTCTTGTGCCTATAAAAGTATGTGTGTATATACATACACAAACATATGTACATACATACTTATGTGTGTATATATAGACACATGCGTATACATACGTATGCATATATACTTCTACATATACATATTGGTACACATATACGTTCATATATATTTTTCCACCCCTTTTGTTAAAATACAACAAAAGCCTTACACACTTTTCTGCATCTAGCTTTCTTCATCTGAGACAATGCATCTGGAAGAACTTCCTCACCATTTGTACATCTTAGTTTAGCATTTAAGGCATCTTGCCTTTCCACACTTGTTTCCCCCCTATTCTTCATTGTCTATCTTTCTCTGTGAGACCAATTAATGCCTTTGATCTCAATCTTTAGATCATTCTTTTCTAAACTGTGTCTCATACTCCCAGACATTCCTATCCCCACGTCACCCAAATAAGTTGGGTAATTTCTAGGTTAAACAAAGAAATGTTAAGTTTTGTTTTGTTTCCACTTTTTACTGCAACACTTCTCTGGACCTCCGTGGATGTTAATGTCCATGTTGACGCCCAGAGGGGACGTGGTGTGCAGCATTTCTCTCCAATGCTAGTGTTTGGAGCTCTTTTCCCCAAGCATTTCAGGGAACTGGTGAGCTAGCAACGAGACACTGGAAATGCTGCCTTGGGCGGTGTCTCTCTCCCTTGGGCGGTCCTGGTTAAAGACTGACCAGTCCCTGATATCCAACTCCCCCTTCTTTTAATCTTGATGCTGACCAATACTTTTCTGTTAATAGCTCCTCTCCAGACAGGTTAGAGCACAATCGATGCAGTTAGCACTTTTTTAGTCAGTCCTGATGATAAACCCTGCTCACCTTGATTAGATTGGTGTGTTTCCCAAGTCAGCAAGACATTCACGGGCTATTTCTCAGAGTGAGAAAACGTCCAAGTGTATGTTCTGGGCTCATTCTTACTAGATCCACACCGAACGAGGATCTTCAGCTCCAAACTTGGGGCACTTTACCTCAGCTCCCTAACGACTGGCTAGAGCCCAGAGGGCTTTGGGCTCCACCTCCAGTGCTCTCTCCACGACCCCACAGCTCCCCAGCCCCTGTTCCCATACTGGATTATGGATGACAGATTGTTGGGCACCAGCCTGTCTCCAGCATAACTGCAAAATCTTTCAAGTCAGAGAGTTTGTTTTATTCTTCTTTGCATGTTCTAGGCCAACACCCTGCCCCCCTCCCCACAGTGCCAGGCACGCTAGAGCTGATTAATGTTTAACTATTTTTGCAATAACTTTATAGGACGGATGAGTAGCTACAGCCTCTGTCTCCATTCTGAGAACAACAGGTGCATTGCTCAATGGCAGTTCTGCAAACCAGCGTTCACACGACCTGACATGTAGCAGGCTCTCTACCGGCGTTACAGGGCACAGTCTTCCCATCGGCTTGAATATTCACAAAACCCTATGATTAGAAAGACTGGGGAGTTGTCCGGGGTCATTGAGTCTGACCCCCCTCACTTTACTCATGAAGGTGTTGCCAAAGAGGGTCGTGGCTGGCCTCAGTTAGCACAGAGCTGGGACTCAAGTCGAGGTCTGCTGTGCTGGCCTGGCTCTCCGTCCCCGGCAATGTTGCCTCATTTGTCACATGGGGTCGATTTCACAGTGGGACCACTGCGCGGTCACTCAGCTGGGGAGGTGCACAGAGCGTGGTGCTGCTACGGCTCAATGTAGTAAAAGCAAACGTCCTTCCACCCTGACATCTTGTAAGCTTGAAAGAGTAAGGCTGGTTTCTCTGCATTTCCAATGTCTCTCAGTGCCTTACCCTTAAGAGAGCCCGGCAAACACTTGATGAGGATAGCCCAGCACTCTGATTGTTCATGTAACTTCTATGTCAGAGCCGAAAGTGAAATTGGCTCCGATCTCTTCTCAGGGACCACAGGGTTGACCCTGAGGGGAAAACTGAGCTCCTGTGGGGCTTCAGTTAGACAAGACTCTGAACTCTCCCCTGCCTCAATTTCCCCTGTTGGCTCACTGAACCCGGCCCGAGGAAGCAGACGCAGCAAGCCATGATTGATGGATTCATTAGGGCTTGGAAAGGGCCTCCAGTCCGAGAGCCAAGCACTGTTATTTAAAGAACACTGATGGAAGAGTAGAGTCAGGTATTCAAATCGCCCTCGGAGGACTGACAAGGCGGCCAGTCATTGCAGGGCATTTAGAGAGCTAATTCCTTGCTTCAGTATTTAAGGCCTTCAAAAAAGCTACATCCATCTTCCACGAAGGAAAAAAAAATGTTCTTGCATCTTCCTGCTATCTAGAGATTATTTAGTGCTCTGCTATTGACGCCGCTTCTGTAGAAAGATTTAAAGATAAAAACGCAATGTATTCAAGTGCTGATCATTTTTCATTGTCACTTAGTGACAGTACAGCCTGGAGTCAATTGCTACAGATTTATCTTTTGTGATATTGATTGTGTGCCTGTGTGCCTAAGCTGTTTGCAAAATACCTGGCTCCATCAGCGAGGGGGCACTGCAGGGGGGAGGGCAGGGAGGTAGTGGGCAAAAGAGAGGGGGCCCAGTGGGGACCCTGCCCCAGTACCGGAGTCCGGATGGGCATGGCTGAGATGGTCCTGGACCAGGAGGCCCAGAACGAGTTGACCACTAAATGCCTGGGGGAGTGTGACCTGCTGTTTAACCAGGTCTCTCTTCCCCAAACGTGGCGGGCAGCTCCCCAATTTCAGAGGCCACTGAGCTCCCACACAGCACCCTCTTCTTCATAATGACATTGACAGAGCACCTACTATGGGCCAGGCACCACAAAGGACGTTTCCGGTGCGTCCTCCCTACAGGGCGCCACACGTGGGGGAGGGGAGCTGCATAAGACAGAAGAGGCCAGGCGGTCATTACCCTGCATTGTTCGGAGAAGGCTCAACCTTTACTGGAAAGGCTTTGCCCAAACCACCTGCCTTTTGCTCCTTAATCATTTCTTTCTATGTTATCTCCACTGATGGCTGCTCCCTGGCTATTTTCTCCTTCAAAGCCAGCCCCAAATCTCACACTGGCTCCCCGTGAGGGAATGGTTCTCACCAGATCTCAAGCCCTCAGGGGGGAAAAAAAATGACACTACAGTATAATCAAAGAAGAAAAATCAAAAAGAAAACAAAATATTGGCTTAGGAGTGAGTAATGTAGAATTCTAGTGGAGGCCTGGCTCTACCACGGCTTATTTGGTGACCTTGCTAGTTAGGCTTCTGTAGAAGTCAGTTTCCTGACCTGTAAAATGGAAATTAAGCGATACGTTTCCTGTTGCCTGGGTTTAACATGAAAGTGTATCGAGATGAAATCAGTAAGTGCCATGCTTTAGTTGATTCCTATAATCAATATTTATTGGGACAGGGGTAAGGTCAGGGCTCCCACCCTGTTCTGTGCAGCCTTGATATGTCTTCTATGGCCTTGGAAAGTTCTGGGCTTTAGGGTTTGAATCCCACTGTCACCTCTTGCTTACTGTGTGAGCACGGGCAATTCGTTGAACCTGCCTGACCCTCGGTATCTTTATCTGTACTATTGAGATATTTACTTCTGCTTTGGCGGTTGTGGGGACAGGAGAGCACTTATGTAAAGATTGATTCCGTGTGTGTGTGTGTGTGTGTGTGTGTGTGTGTGCGTGTGTGCACTCAGCCCAGGGAGACACATGGTGAGAGCATAAGATACCGGAAGAACTCAAATGACTTTTGGGGCATGTCCGGGGGTCGTGGTTCTCCGCCCACCCATGCCTACTTGCCTGCTGGTGGAAAGGGGGGCTCTCAAGCACTCCTCCCCAAATCGCCTATACCTCTAGCCACCACAGACGTAAACAGCTCAGATCTTGTAGAGGCCAGAGCCCCACCCAGCGAAGGTCTACTTGAGCCCCACTTCAGGATGGCCGGGCATTCTTTTTTTTTTTTTTTTAATGTTTCTTTATTCTCGAGAGAGAGAGAGAGAGGCAGAGAGCAAGGGAGACAGAGAATCCAAAGCAGGCTCCATGCTGTCAGCGCAGAGCCCGCCTCCAGGCGCAAACTCACGAACCATGAGATCCTGATCTGAGACGAAGTCACTCAACTGACTCAGCCACCCAGGCGCCCCAGGATGGCTGGGCATTCTGGTTGTAAATGCTGAGAATCTCTAAGAGGGCTGATTTTTCACTGCCAGGGAGCTTTTTCTTGATATTTAGTCTACATTGCCTGTTCCCAAATTTCATCAGTCAGGCCTTTCTCCTCCCCATGACTCTATAGTTTTCAACGCTGATCCACTTTTTTTTTTGTTTGGGTTTTTTTGTTGTTGTTGTTGCCTGACATTTGTTTGATGCTTCAAATACAGCCAACAAATGAGGACTTCGTTTCCTGCCTCATCCCAGCCACGGACGCCTAGGCTTTTGGAGACAGCAGGTCCTTGAGTGTCCTGTCATCTTATTTACAAGGTGGGCTAACCGACGCCCAGGGAAGGGATAACCTCAATAAGGCTGCAAGATTCATTTTCTCAAGACAGTTTGGCCTTTTGAATATAAACAAATATAAAATCAAGCAAAATGAACTAAGTCATTTGGATTTTATTGGATAAAAGAATGCATATTACCGTCATGGGTGAGGTCATTTGACTCGATCTTTTAGTTTGGTCACAACTTAATACTATTTACTGAGCACTTACTGCCTGTGAGGAAAGAAACTTCCCCAGGCAGGTGATTTCACTCTTTCAACCGTCACAGCAATCCTGGGAGGTGGGCACTATTATCCCTATTTCCCAGCTGAGAAGACTGAGGCTCCAAAAGGTTAAGTCACTTCTCCATTATCACACAGCAAGCTAGAGGCAAAGCTGGATTTCAAATCTAGGTCGCCTTAACCCGAAGCCCATCACTTCATTCTGGATGCCGTTTGAGAACTCAGGCGAATGGCAGTAAAGCACAAAGAATTTCAAACTCCAAAGATGGAAGAAAAAAAGACCAAGCGTTGTCCTTGGGGACCAAATCTCTTGGCCCAGGTCCCAAGGAAATAAAAGGCACAGCAGTTTGTTGAGTTGTTCCCCTTTGCACTGGGAGATTCCGGGGCACAGGGATGGGGTTTATTCATCTTGGTATCCACAGTGCCTGCCTAGCACAGAGAAGGTGCTCAACAAATGTTCAGGGGGTAATAAATGAAGAGCGTGGAAAATGACCTTATGAAGGGGAAGACTGGGGGGAAAGTACCACACGGAAACCACACTATGGCGCATGCTTCTCCAGCATTACGCACTGGGCATCACCCCACACAGAAAGTATAAGCAAATGGCCAACAGTCTGCGCCTCAAGACGCTCATAAGGCCTGCGGTTGCCCAACTGTCTCGTGCACAATAATACAGTCATTAAAGTTACGCTTACTGAATGCTCACCAAAGGCAGACACAACACTAACCACTTTGCGTTATTTCGTTTAAGCCTCACGCCAGCACCCGAGAGGCAGGTGCTATGGATATTCCCACTTCACAGAGGAGAAAATGGAGCCCCAGAGAGGTGATTTGCCCAAGGTCACACAGCAAGGCAGAACTGAAACTTGAACTTGAAACTCAATCTGTTAATTTGAAGGTAACTGGTTAATTTGAAGTTATTGGCTGATTATTCTCATTGAACTGCAGACCTGAGACCCAAACAGCCATCTGCCTGGAAGCCACCACTGGAAAAATATTATTCTACTAGTTGGCAATTTGAAAGAATGAAATCTTGCCATTTGCAGCAACGTGGATGGAACTGGAGGGTATTATGCTAAGTGAAATAAGTCCATCAGAGAAAGACAGATACCATATGTTTTTACTCATAGGTGGATCTTGAGAAACTTAACAGAACACCATGGGGGAGGGGAAGGGGAAAAAACGTTACAGAGAGGGAGGGAAGCAAACCATAAGAGACTCTCGGATACTGAGAACAAACCGAGGGTTGGTGGGGGGTGGGGGACAGGGGAAAGTGGGTGATGGGCATTGAGGAGGGCACCTGTTGGGATGAGCACTGGGTGTTGTATGGAAAAAATTTGTCAATAGATTATATTTAAAAAAAAAATAAAAAATAGAAAACCAAAACAAAATAAAAAAGAATATATACTGATTTCCAAAAAGAAAAAGAAAAATATTATCCTGATATCAGTGTATCAGAATTTGATAATGATCCACATCTTACTTTCTTGCTCTTGTGATTCACCTTCATCTTTCCAGATCCCTCTCCCTGCTCATCTCCTGGAGGGTGTTGTGTTGTGCTGTGTTGTTTGTCTTTAAGCTTGTGCACGCATCTGGAGGATGATGATCTCTTAGAAAGGAATACAACCACATTCCCGCTTTCTTCTTGATTCCTTTGGAGGCAGGCGGCCACCAAAGCGCCTGTATAACATTCACCAGAGTGCAAGCTCCAGGAGGGCAGGGACCATGTCTGGTTGGATGGCTGGCACTGTAGTGGGTGCTCACAGAATATTTGTTGAGTGGACGAATTTTGAATATCCCTTGAACAGAAATGGCACTGGCATTCAAAGCAGGGTACGATGCCTTCTACACTGCATAGCAACTCAATCTCTTTAATGTCGCATTCCCTGGGAAGATGTTCCAGAAGTCACCGTCTCTCTTCCTTTGGGCCAGAAAACCACAAAAGGCTGCCTGTTGGGTCAGCCTGACTGGCTTTCCCGGGGCCAACCTTTCCTGGCCCACAGTGCCCTCCCAGAGGATGAGTTTCTGGGCAACATACATCCAGCCCCCAAGGAGCCAGGGTGACCTCATAAAGGAAATTCCCTGCTGCTCTGTAAGAACACTTTCCCAAGCAGAGGGCCTGGAGCCCATGTGACTTGTGTGGCCCAGGATGGAGTCTCTGGGGTAAATGAAACTCTGGAGGACCAGGGGGCATGGAGATCCCACCAAGGAGCACGCCTCTCTGCTTTTTGAGTGTCCTCCATAATCCTGACCATTTCCCCCCCATATTACCCTTCTAGTTAAGGTGGCTCTCTGCCTGGACCTCTTTCAGCATTATTTTCGCATTGTTCTTCTCTCCAGGGAGCATCCTGTTTTAGGCTTTCCTCCCAATTGAATTTGTCTTTCTCTCTCTGAGCCAAATCTTATTTTGTTATTTTCCATCAATATCTTTAACCCCTCTGAGGCATCCGCGTTACTTCTCTGCCCTCCTTGGCGACAGCAACACCTCCCAATTAAGAATCGTATGCAAATTTCATTAGTGTGCTGTTTACCCCGTCTTCCAGATCGTTATTAAAGACGTTAAATAAGGGGGCGCCTGGGTGGCGCAGTCGGTTAAGCGTCCGACTTCAGCCAGGTCACGATCTCGAGGTCCGTGAGTTCGAGCCCCGCGTCAGGCTCTGGGCTGATGGCTCAGAGCCTGGAGCCTGTTTCCGATTCTGTGTCTCCCTCTCTCTCTGCCCCTCCCCCGTTCATGCTCTGTCTCTCTCTGTCCCAAAAATAAATAAACGTTGAAAAAAAATTTTTTTTAAATAAATAAATAAAATAAATAAATAAAAGACGTTAAATAAGAACGGAACAAACACCAGTCCCACGCACCTCTGGCAAGGCCGTGCTCCGCCATTTATCTTCGGTTTACACGTGTGCACTATTTCATTTCCAGAGAAAGGTTCTTCTCTGTCCGCGTTGGAGTTATTTCCTAAGAAAAGTTTCATAAGAAGTTACGGCAAACGTTTTAGTAAGGCCTAATCTTACAGCCACCCGAGCACCCCTGCACACGTGGTCCCGGCAGCAGAATGAATACGCTAAGGAACCTTCTTGTTTTCGACAGAAACCCTGCCGGGGAGTCCGGGGTCTTTGGGATGTTAGCCAAGTTCCCTTCGATATCTCTGCATCACTTGGTCGGCCAGCCAAGAACATGTGTAAAATACCCACTGAATTCCGGCTTCCACTGTGCTGGGAAGACACAAGAAAACAGAAAAAGTGGTCCTTGTCCTCGAGAACCTTACGGCCCAACGGAGCAGAGAGAACATCTGTGCACACGGACCTGCCACACAGAGACACCTGACGAAAGCACCATGCGATCCAGGTATAGGCTATGCTTTAAAGTATCCAAGTGTGGGGGGCACCTGGGTGGCTCATTCCGTTAAGCATCCGACGTCCGCTCAGGGCACGCTCTCAACGGTTTGTGAGTTCGAGCCCCGAACTGTCAGCCCACTTCAGATCCTCTGTCTCCCTCTCTCTCTGCCCCTGCCCCGCTCCAGCTCCCTCACTCTCAAAAACTAAATAAACATTTAAAAATAAAACAAAATATCCGAGTGTGGCACACATTTCAAAACTGTAGCTCATCTTCATGGAAAATGTCAAACACACACCAAAAGCAGAATGAATACAAGCCTCCGTGCACCCATCATTGTTTCAAAAGCTGCAACGTTTTGTCTTTTTTATTCCATCTCCTTGCTCCTCCTGTTCCTTTTCTGTTTTTTTTTTTTCCTCCTGGAACACTGGATTTATTAAAATTGTCTTTTAAGATTTATTTATTTTTGAGAGACAGAGAGAGAAAGAGAAAGGCAGAGCGTGAGAAGGGGAGGCGCAGGGAGACAGGGAGACACAGATTCCGACGCAGGCTCCAGGCTCCGAGCCATCAGCACAGAGCCCAACGCGGGGCTCGAACCCATGAACCGCGAGATCATGACCTGAGCCGAAGTCGGACGCTCAACTGACTGAGCCCCCCAGGAGCCCCTCCCGGGACACTTGAAAGCAAATCCCAGATGTCCTACTATTGCACTAATAATTACTTCAGAATGCACCTCTAACAGATAAGGACCTTTAATATATATGTGTATAACCACTATACCATTATCACGCCGAACACAATTAAAGATAACGTTTATGATGCATCATCTAACACCTGGTCCTTGTTCGACTTTTTCCCTGGATTGTCCAAAAACTGTCAATCTGCAGTTGGTTTATTTGAATCAGGACCCAAATAAGGACCGCCTTTTGTATTTGGTGGGATGCATCTTAAATCTCTTAATTACAACATACCTTTTAAAAATTCATTTGTTGAAGAAAGAAAGTGATGTATCCTGTGGAATTGCAAATGTAGGTCATCCTAAAGGACAGTTTGTTACGTAAAATACAAACACAGAGAGATATAAAGTAGGAGATCATCCGAGAGAAACGAAGAATGTCAACACATGTGAGACAGGGACCCTTGGAGCTGGAAGGGAGCCCAGAGGTTGTTCACACCAGCCCAGCTCCCGCCCCACCCCTACCTGCGCCTTAAATCCAGGAACTTTGCTGGCATTGACCCTGACAAACATCCACCCTCTTAAATCATTCCTCTGCAGGTAAAAAAGTATCTCTCATTCAGCTTAGCAACAGTTACAAGACATGTTTGGACAAGTCTATAGCAAATATCTACTGACCCAAATGCACTTGGCCCCGGGAAGAGCCGTGAAGGGAGGAGAGAGAAGGCAAAAACAAAAGAGAGCCAGGAACCAGAGGTACGAGGAAATCCCAGCTCGAGTTATGGACGTTTAGGAGGCCGAGGGTGGGCGGTGTTAAAAGCAAAAGATGCTGAAATTTGCTGAACTAGAATGTAGCCCCACTACCTGTAAACTCTCCTGCGTCTGACCCGATGGATCACCGGGTGACGGGACAGCAAGGCCAAGTGCAGAACACCCGGCCAGGGCCGACCGGCCCCAATACCACACTATACGGGTGGGCGCCCTGCAAAGGCTTCAGGTTCCCGAGCCCCCAGTCTCCTCCCCATCTGAAGGGTCGTTGTGCTCATGAAGAAGCCAAAGGATGTAGGGAGATTGCTGGGCACCCAGTACCCGGCAGGCGGCCGGGGCTCCTTGGCGGAGAGCTGTGGTACAAGCTTGGCTGGGCTCAGCTCAGTCTGCACCACACCAGACAGACAACCTGTTCTCTCTGCCCAACAGCAGGTCACCGCCCCGGGGGGAAAATCTACCCACTTGATTGGCTCTAGTAACAGCCTGGGGTGGGAGCCCACAAAACATTTGATTAAGGGTGGGGGGAAGGGAGCGGTTATTCTGTGAGTCCTTTGGCGGGGGGGGGGGGGGGGGGGCGGGTAGCCTTAGGAGTGGCGTTCCAAGTTTGGATGACGGCCTAGAGAACAATCCCTCTGTCTTTTCTGAGATAGTTGTACCCCATGAACATCATCTTGCATTTCCGGTCTCAGCTTGAGCCTGTGTCATTTTCCCAAAATACTAAGTAGGTTAGGTAATTCCTTCAGGGCCCTCGGATGCTCGTCGGCCGTGATGTGCTGATTGTGCATTTGTTTACCCAGAGGGAACCAGGTGAGGATCCCTCCTTCGCCTCTTCCTCCCTTGCCCACCTCCGGCACGCGTGCAGCACCACAGGCTTCCCCGCGCTCCACCTGGAGACAAGGGAACAAGCCAGGCCTGCACCTGGCCCGCGCCCCTCCCGCCCCTCCACCCCGGGATCAGCAGAGAAAAACTGCATAAAGGATTTGGGCTGTCGCAAGAGAAATCCGAGCTGTTATTGGCGTCCTCTCAGCATTGATCGGGCTCGCAATGCTTAATTCCTCGTTTTCGTGGAGTCGTCCTGAGTTCCCGCCCCGTCTGCAGTCCTGGTTAGTTTCAGCGTTCTGCTGAATCCAGCTCAGCCCGGCAGCTGTTGGCTGCATCAGGGCGGCCGGCTCACCCCCTCCTCCTTTATTAGCAGACTCTCCACCCCTCTCCTCTTCCCTTCTCCCCGGCCAGCCCTCAGCAGATGCTTTGGTTTCTGGAGACCACCCGAGACCCAGCAAAGCTTTCCTAAATCCATTAGAAACCCATTATTTAGGGTGGCCACCCCTACCCGCCCCCCCACCCCCAGTCCCTCTCCCCTGACCACGAAGCACCCGAAGGCATCAGGAAGCTGGGAAGGTGGGGGGTGGGTTCCCCGAGGGAAGAGGCCCGCCTGCATCCAGAAAAAACTCTGAGTGCCCTCCCCGGTCGCGAGGAAGGGTGGCCCGCCTGTTTGGATGCGGGAGAGCTCGCATTAGGCACGGTCTCAACTCCAAACTCACCTGCAGGCCCGCGAGAGCTCTCCAAGTCCTGGCAGAGAAGGCAAGTGAGAAAGGAAGCGATTTCTGAGTCCTTCAAAGCCAGCGATTCAGACAGAACTCTTTACTGCTATCGATGCCCAGCAATCAATAGCTTCTTTTCAATAAGCAAGTCTCATATTTCCACCCCTCTCTCCACAAGCCCCCCAAATAAACCCAGCCAGTCATTAAGAGCCTCCCCTCCCCCTGCTTCTGGTGCTCAGTGCTGACTTGAGTTTCTTTTTTAAAATGGGGATTTCCTCCCGCCCCCTGCCAGTGACCCCCTCTGGTACTGAAAATACAAAACAGAAAGCAGCAGCAGAGAGCTGATGTCTTTGTAATTCATAAAACCAGTGACAGCCAGTCAGGCCCATCACCTCCCTGAAGATCTGCGAGGCTACATGCTCTCTCTCTCGAAGCCAGGCCCACGGAGGGCTCATTCTCGCTTCTCCAATCGCAGTGTCATTTTATTAATAATTTAGCCCCGGGGTGGGGTTGTCTCTGCTGGTGAGCGGCTTCGGGGCCTCAAGTTATCAAAATACTAATGCTACCAATTTATCAGCGCTTGGCTGATGGAGTGTCAGAGGTTGCTGGGAGTGGCGGGGGAGGGGGGCCTGTAATAACAGGGGGGACCTTGTCCAAACAGGACTCCCTGTAAGAGGAAACAGGCTGGCTGCGGTGTCCTGTGTCCCGGCTTTCCCGGGACCCTTAAGGGAAGAATTTGGCTCAGACCCCGGAGTCAGTTAGGCCTCCCAACCAGGACCAAGGGCAAAGGGGCCATGGATGATGTAGCAAACCCGGTGATTTGGATTTCTGAAGTCTGGCACGGGGACCCCCAGTGGAGTCTCCTTATGGATCAGCTCGCTGCCTGCCAACATATGGGACGCGTGGCCCTGGCGGTAAGTGGAAGGACTTGGGAGGAATCGGGCGTGATGTTGAGTAACGTCAAATCACAGAGAGGATGTCTCCCTTTCCAATTCTCTTTCAACCTTCACGATGCTTTAAGGGAACTCGGTGACTCAGGCGAGCTCCTGCGTCTTTCCCTGTCTTTCACCCCTCCCTAATGCCTGCTAATCTGCCTCCTTAACGAGGAAAAAGTTGGTCCTCAGGCTCCCCGGCCTGGGATGGGAACAGTACCTCTGGAAATTGATGGCACTGTTTGGTTTTCGTTACATTTTGTCGTATCGTCACCTCGTGTTCGCAGCGAGCTGGTTTTCCATTTCCCATCGTGATATAAAATGTCCTCTCGAGGGGCGCCTGGTGGCACAGTCGGTTAAGCGTCCGACTTCGGCCAGGTCACAATCTCGCGGTCCGTGAGTTCGAGCCCCGCGTCAGGCTCTGGGCTGACGGCTCGGAGCCTGGAGCCTGTTTCCGATTCTGTGTCTCCCTCTCTCTCTGCCCCTCCCCCGTTCATGCTCTGTCTCTCTCTGTCCCAAAAATAAATAAACGTTGAAAAAAAAAATTTTTTTTTAATTAAAATAAAAATTAAAATAAAATAAAATGTCCTCTCGAAGCGTGTATGTTTAAGTTACACATGAGGTGATTCAAAGTAAAAAAATAAATCAATGGCTAACAGCCTGGGTGGTCTACAGATAGAGCCGTATGTGTGAAGATGACAGGGAGCACAGAGAATTTAGGAAACTTGAGTCTGAGTTGTCACTGGGGCTATGAGAATGGCATGGGGGCAGGGCTGCTCACAGGCCGATTTATGCCTTCTCGCCTCTGTGCCCAGCCCCATCAGAGGTGTGGGGGCCTGTATTGGACACACAGTATATACACTGCTTGTCTACCCATCCTCCTGCTATCAAAAACTCACTTTCCTGGGCCACCCGGGTGGCTCAGCGGGTCAAGCGTCCAACTCTCGGTTTCGGCTCAGGTCACGATCTCACCGTTGTGCGAGTTCGAGCCCCGCGTCGAGCTCCGTGCCGGCAGTGTGGAGCCTGCTTGGGACGCTCTCTGTCTCCCTCTCTTTCTGCCCCTCTCCCACGTGCCCCGTCTCTGTCTCAAAATAAACAAGCTTAAAAAACACAAACCACCTCACTTTCCTACAGGGAATCGCAATGGTGGTCCATTACTCGGGCGTGTGACTCAAGCCAGGCCAATGGTAGCCCTTCCCTGGAAAGTCTTCATCCTGAGTCTAGAGGAAGACTCCTCTTTTTCCCACAGTTCTGGAATTGTAACACCGCGGCTGCCCCATAGCTGTTCTCTCGGACAGAACAGGGCTCAGCGTTGAGATGACAGAGGGACCGATCAATCTCTGATCCTGTTGAAGTCGCTGGATCCAGGGAACCACTCCCCAACCTCTCTATTTCTGTGGCCTGTTCCCCTAAGCGAATTCAAATACTTCCGCTTCGTGCTGACAGTAGGTTGAGGGAGGGTTCTGTCACTGGCATTTAAGAGAGCCCTGATGAAATAAACACGTGGAAAGGTGCTCAACGTCATCAGCCAACTGGGAGACGAAAATCAAAACCCCAGCGGGACGCGACTTCGCACCCCCCTACGAAGGCTGGAATCCAACAGGCAGGTTACAGCAAGTGTCCTTGAGGAAAAACTGAAACCCTCCAGCGCTGCTGGTGGGACGGTAAAATGGTGCCACCCCTTTGGGAACCAGGCTGGCCGGTCTCCCACAGGTGAGACATGGAGTTGCCATTATGATCCAGAAGTTGCACTCTTCAGGACGCGCTCAAGGAAAACAAAAATGTGTGCGTGCATGTTCACAGCAGCATTCTTCATACTGGACGAGAGGCAAAAATAACCCAAATGTACACCCGCTGTTGATGGATAAGCAGAATGTTCCATCTATGCACACAGCAAGATATTTTTTTTTTTGGCAATAAAAAGGAGTGGAGTCCTGACACCCAACACAACACCGAGGAACCTTGAAAACATTCTGCCAAGTGGAGAAGCCAGACACGCACACGCAAAAACCTATCGTGTGATTCCATTTCATAGGAAATGTCCAGAATAGGCAAATCGATAGGGACAGAAAGTAGATTAGTTGTTCCCTAGGGCTGAGGGTGGTGGCGGGGGTGACCAGGGGAGGTGACAGGGAGGGGCAGGGACAGCTGAGGGGAGAGGGGTCTCTTTCCAGGATAATGAAAAGGTTCTATAATCGGTTGTGGCAATGGATGCGCAACTTGTGAACATACCAAAAAGCCATCAAATTGTACAATTTAAATGGATGAATTTTACAGTAGGAGTTATCTTAGTAAAGCTGTTTTTTTTAAAAAAAAAAAAAAGAAAGGCAGAGCCCTGAGCGATATAGTGGTTGCTGGTGTACTTTGGGAGTTCACATAATCTGTGCGCACGCTCCTCTCTGGATCCGCTCCGTCCCAGACAGCCCTTGACCGCCGTGGCTAGATGGGTCACTCACGTTGCCTCCGCCAGCTGGCCCTTTGGTCCTTGACCTAATGGAGGTTATTACAGGACCTCAGGGGCCTCAGCTACGGAGGACGGGACCTGGTGGCTGTCACCCTTTTGACCTGGGCCATGCAGATGAGGGGAGGGGTGGGAAGGGCATTCCAGGCAGGGGGACAGCACAAGCAAAAGCAGAATTGGGAACTTGTGGCTCACACGCCAGAAATAACAGGCGGTTGAATTTGGAGCGAGGGGTCTCTGGGGTGGGGGAAGGAGGAGCTCCTCAAAGGGCAGGGGAGCTCCCTGGGGGGACACATCTCGTGATGGTCCTCGGTAAAGGCTCACTGACTGGTCGTGTCTCTGGGGCCTCAGCTTTGCTCCTTCCAAGAGTGGGATTTGTGTCCACCTGGGAAAGCAGGACATGCCGTCCCCAGGGCTGGGCCCGGACGATGCCACCATGTGAGCTGAGGTGATCGACCGGGAGGAAAGCAGTTTTTGGACAAACAGAGTCAGGCAGGCTGCCTCATTAACTAATCATCATACTAATTAATAGCTGACATTTCCCGTTCCCTCGTAATGTGCTGGGATCTGTGCCCCACACACGTGCCAACCTATGGGGTGGACATTACCTCTGCTTTACAGAGGGGGAAACTGAGGCACCGAGAATTTACATGAAGTCGGGTATTCACGCATGAGTTAACGTATGATTCTAAACCATCCGCACGGGTGGTCCCCTTGTAGGTAGCTCAGGTCAAATGTTGTGTCACTTCCTGCACAACATGCATGACAGAGCGTAATGATAGCAGCTTACCGTTTACTGAGGGCCAGGCACGGCTTCAAGCACTTTGTAGGTAGCATCTGGGGGAGTCCTTTCAAGAGGGCTAGGAAAATTGGGTTTTCTTACCCTCGTTTTGCAAATGAAGGCTGCGAAACACAATTCTAGAAGTTCCGGGACCTGCCGGAGGTCCCTAGCACGTGGCAGAAGGCAGGATCCCCCCGCCCCAGCCAGGGCCACGTGACCCCAAGCCCCACCTCCCTTCCCGGGCAGCGCACGCGCCCTGGGACGCTCAGGCGGTGAGGCCGGGGTGGGGCACAGCAAGTGCAGAGCAGGGGACCCGTCCCCCTCTCTACCTGTAAATGGGGGTATTTAGGTTACGAGTGAGAACGGTTCGGGAAAGTTCTAAAGATGGGGGAAATGCTATAAAAAGTGAGGAGTATGGCTGATGATGTCATATATTGGATTTCCTTTTACCGTGAACCCCCTGGACCCCGCTTCCTCCCGGACGAAGGAGACTCAGAGATGCTCTTGGGCTGCGTTTGGCACCACGGTCAGTGCAGAAGGCCCCCCCGGCACCCCCGAGGTGAAGGGGGGCGTCCTCACCCTCAGGTGAAGTGAAGGCAGGGGTGTCGAGAAGACAGGTGACCTACCAGGCCTTACGCAGGCCGGCGCCGGGGGAGCTGGGCTCACAGCCCAGGAATCGACACCAAACCTGCCTTCCGATCCCCAACACCCTCCCGCCTGATCTTTTCAGCAGCCGGTAATGACACGGTTCCCGAATCAAAACTATACAGGACGGTGTATGTAGGCTGAGACATCAGACACCTACTGGTCTCCCTTCCCCTGACCTCCCCACACGCAGGCAAGCATTGTATTTCCTTCCCGCTTCACCTTCTAGGTTCTCTGTGCAGACAGATAGGGAGATGTATCGTATGCCTAATATACACATTCTCATTTACTTCTCCTCTTCGTATACAAAAGGTAGCATACGATAAGCACGGACCCCTCCCTTGGTTGTTGTGTTGATGAACGATATCCCCTAGGGGGGGGGTCCCCCATAGCAGGGCATGCGGATTGTTCTAGGGGTTGTCCTCATTCTTCATAGCTTCGTAGTACTCCACCACGGGGCCGTGGCAGTTTATTTGGCCCCTCACTCGACTGAGCACCAGAATCACGTCTCATGTTTTGTTCTCATAAACAGTACGATGCCAGATGTCTTACCTGTCATTTCTTATCCGTGCAGAAGGACCCGTGGATAGATTCCCAGACGCGGGATGGCTTTTTGGATGAAAGGGTACATTCCTGAGACTGTCTGTAGGCAATGGGAGGGCTCAGACCAGTGGTACCCACATCGGCCTGGGCACCCGAGTGCCCTGTGGGACTTGGTAACGATACAGAGTTCAGGGCCTTATCCCAGGCCTGCTGAGGCAGAATCTCTAGAGTTGGAGCCTGGCAATCGTATTTGCTACATAGGGGTGTTATCACAAGCCACAATGTCTTTTTTTTTTTTTTTTTTTTTGGTTCGCTTCTGTGTTTTCTGTGTCTCTCCCTGAGGCCATATCTGTCTTGCTCATGGCCGGATCCCCAGCCTGGGTCATCAGAGCTGAATAAATGAATGGATAGATGAAGGACTATCAAAATGCCAGCCAAGCTAGGGAGCCATGATTTTGATAGTGCCCTCCTCTCCAGGAGAAAGGGTCACCTGAGTGGCGCTAAGGTGTCCAGTTTCTCACAGCAGCAAGGGGCTTGCAGGGAACTAGAGAGGCAGGCTGACGTGTGCGGTGTGCTCCTGGGGGTTGGCTGGACACAGGGAGGGGTCAGGACCCCAGCCATCTGGGAAGTGTCGGGGAAATGAACCCTTCCTGGGGCCCTGGCCCGCAGGCCGTGGGGACTCGGCTAAATGCACGTGGCCCCTTGCAGCCCCCCTCTCTCTCAGCCTGGATCCCGGTGGCCCTTGGGACGGCCAGCCTAGGTCACTAAGCCATCCTTTATGTAACGTGGTGACGAGAGGAGGACAATCCAGGAACTCAGCAGCCTGAGCGGTCCTGGAAAGACTGGGGACCAGAATGCTAGTCCTGGCGGTCAGCGTGCCACGCCCACCAGTTTCCAGCACTCGAGCTGGTAGTTTACCTCTTGGAGTGGGGAGGGTGGGTTTGCACCGGGCTGTTCTCAGTGTTTCCTGTGTCCCCAAGAGGGCTGGCTGGGCTGGGGGCACAGACCACGTCCAAAGTGTGGTGGAGAGACACTAATGAGGGCCTGCGCTCGTCCCACCTGTGGCTTTGGTGGGACTTAGCCACGCCGACCCTTTCGCAGGAAGTTATGGCGGTCACCCACCTCAGCGGCTGGAGCTGGAGGAGGGTTAGAGACAGGGGTGGGGGGAGGGAGGAGACTGGGTGGGCTCCTGGCTCATTGAGCATGCTCACTATGGATTTTGAGGGTCTGGGGGGCAGGTCCTTAAACTGCCGCAAACACCCCACGAAGAAGCCGAGTGCTGCGTGGAAAGGCATGTTTCCGGCACCAGGACGTTGCAAAGTGCAGTGTTTCCCTACGCGGGGATCGCGGCCCTCCCCGCCTGCAGCTGCGCTGGCTTCTGGGCTTCACAGCCTGCTGGCAAGTTCAAGGAGCAGAAGGTGCCCTTGTTACGGGGTGAATTATGCCCTCCCCCCAATTCATATGTTGAAATCCCGACCCCCAGGCCCTCAGAATGTGATTGTATTTCAATTTTTTAATGTTTATTTATTTTTGAGATTGAGAGAGAAAGAGAGAGAGAGAGGGGGAGAACACAAGCAGGGGAGGGGCAGAGACAGAGAGGGAGAGAGAGAATCCCGGGCAGGCTCCGCGTGCTGTCAGCACAGAGCCCAGTGCGGGACTGGAACGCACAAACCGTGATATCACGACCTGAGCCCAAGCCTGACGCTTCACCGACTGAGCCACCCAGGCGCCCCAGAATGTGATTGTATTTAGAGATGGGGGTCTTTTAAGGGGTAAAATGATGTCACTAGAGCAGGCCCTAATCCAACATGACTGGTGGTTTCATAAGACGAGATTAGGACACAGACACACACAGCGAGGAGAAGACAGCCATCGACGAGCCAGAGAGAGAGGCCTTGGGAGAAACCAACCCTGCCCGCACCTTGATCTTGGACTCCCAGCCTCCAGGGCTCTGAGCAATAAATTTCTGTTGACCGGTTTCGGAGCCTCTCTGAGTCTCGGTTTCCTCCTCTGGAGGGTGAGGGGAACTCAGGACTGCTGCGGTGACGCAATGAAATCGTGAGCGTAAGACACTCGACACAACGTCCGACACTTGCTTCCGTAAATCCTCGTCCATTCCTTCACCTGCAACGTTTACTGCGCAGGTACTAGGTGCTAAGCACGGTTCCAGGCTCCGGGACGCGGCAGTGGATAAGGCAGACGGAACTCCCTCGGGAGTGAAGTCCAGAGAGAGAGAGAGAGAGAGAGAGAGAGACAGAGACAGAGACAGAGAATGGCCACGCTCTGCTCTCAGACTGGCTCTCCTTGCTTGGGGCCGACCGAAGGATGGGCTCTCTCCAGCATCCCCAGCCCCTTCCCCACGCACTCCCCAAAGATACACCCGGGAAGGCGGGGATTGGGTAAAATTCAGCCTGGCGCCCGCAGCTCCTGGCAGGGACCTCGGGTTTGCGGTATCTTCCCATCATCTATGTCTGGAAGCGTGTTCACACTTCAACCCTCGATACCACGTGCCCTCCACACACCAAGCCCCCCAAGCTGAGCCCTGAGGGTCTCTTTTCAGCTGTGAAAACTCTTCCCTGTACGCCCCCATGCCCCACCTCCCAAACGGATGCTCAGGCCTTTGCGTTTTGCCACAGCAACGCCAGCCTTGCTGTATCCCCTTGTTTATCATCTGTCACATCTTGAAGTTCTCCAGGAGATTTAAAAAGCCAGGCGGCTCCCGGCCAGCGAGTTCCTCTCCCACCACGTATCAGCGTCGGTAGAGGCCACACCCGCTCCGCTCCCCTGACCCAACTTACCTCCTGCAACAGGTTCCTGAGTGGGGCTGGGCCAGAGCCGGCCCCCTAGATAGCTGACGCCCCCCTTTTTCTGTTTGCTCGGGCACTTGGCTAATTTCAGCATGGATCATGTCTGGAGCTCCCTAGGCCCTTCCAGAACTTTCCGTCCTGCACGTAGCAGATCTCCCTTCCTTTGACAAATGGGCTCCATCTCCCCCCTTTAGATGGGGATTCCGCTCATTTGTGTAAATCCTGCGCTATGACATATTTATACGGCTCAGCGCTGGCAGTGGCCTTCCTCCACCTTCCTGGCTCTGTTCCTTCCCAGGAAGATGAGGAACTGGGCAGGAGAGTGACTAGCCACGACTGTGGACGCTGCCCCGGGGACCTCCTTCCACTGCCTCCCTTTCAGTCCAATTCTACAGGTGGTCACCAGGCACTCCCGCTGTCCCCAGAGTTATGCGCCATGAGGGATCCTCATGTGACCAAGAGGTGCCCCCCTACCTTGAGACACTAGCATCCTGGTAGGGGAGGCAGGGCTGGAAATAGAAACATCTCCCTGGATCAGCTGTGATGAGTCACGAGAAAGGTATAGATAGAGCCCTTCTTGAGTGCCAGCTACAGGGCGGGACAGACAGAGCTGCCCTGGGAACATGGCACTTGACCCTGGGTCGAACCGGGGCATGGGGAGTGGAGCAGTAGAGGGGATGGGGCCGTAAGAGGTGGCAAGAAGCTGGCAGATCATTCCGTAAGGAGAGAAGGAAACTAGCTCCTGCTAAGCATCTATTCGAGGCCAGTGTATGAGTTTCCAGTTGCTGCTGTAACAAATTATCTCACACTTACTGGCTTAAGACAGCACAAATATGTTATCTTATGGTTCTGGAGGTCCAACGTCCAAAATCTGTCTCTGTGAACTAAACCAAGGGGTTGACAAGGCTGGGTTCCTTCTGGAGGCTTCAGGGGAGGATCTTTCCTTACCTTTCCATTTTCCATAGGCTGCGGCACCCACATCCCATGGCCCCACGTCACTATGACCTCTACTCCCGTCCTCACGTCCCCTTCTCTGACTCTGACCCTCCTGTCTCCCTCTTAATAAGGACCTCGGTGATCACACTGGTCCACCCAAATCATCTAGGATAATCTCCCCATCACAACATCCTTAATTTAACCACATCTACAAAGTCCCCTTTTGTCACGTAAAATAGCATATTTACTGGGTCTGGGGACTAGGATGTGGCCATCTTTGGGGGACAGGCATTATTCAGCCAACCACAGGCAGGAATTTATAAACTGCCTCCTTAGTCCCACCCAAGTGCACAAGGCGGTTATCATCATTCCCAACTTGCAGATGGGGACTTGGGTTTCCGAAGGTTTAATAGCACTTTGAGGCTACAGTCAGTGAGAGGTTCATGTGGGATTTGAACTCCGTCTGCCTGACCACAGAGCCCTCTCCGCCCATGAAGAGACGGTCCTGGGATTCTCTGGAGCAGGGGGGACTGGCGGTGGCCCTTGGAAGCTGTCGCCAGGAGCTCCAGTGAAAGGGGAAGACAAGAGGAGTGAAACCGGGTCAGTGCAAAAGGAGGGGGTGGGGGGCAGAGGAGAAATCCTGCAGAGGGACGCCCACAGTTTGGCTCTGCTGTTCAGTGTGGGGGAGGGACCAGGAGGAATGGGACCCGAGTCTAAGCATGGGGACCTCCGTGACAGAGTTAATGGGGCTGACAGCAGAGTGGGGAAACTCAGCTGAGAACGGGCTCTGTTTGGGGCCAGAGGGAAGGGGCCCCGCTGGCAGACCAGGCCAGAGGCTGGAGACAGAGTGCAAGAGCCAACTACTCACATGCAGCGGAGGTCGTGGGGTGGGGGGAGGTAGAACCAGGGGAGGGCACAGAGCCAGGAGCAGTGGGAAGGCTACCCAGGCATCACGAGGAGGGAGAAGGAGTGGCCGGCCAGGCTGGCAGACACTCTGGGATGCAGTGCCAGTCTCTGACGGAGGGTGAACTTTCTAGAAGAGGGGATCAGCCACAGCAAACTCCAAGCAAAGCTCTTGGGTTTGGCAACTTAGAACATTGCTCCCATCGCCAGCTCCCGCGTGGTCTTGGGAAGGGCTGTGTTTGGTGTTGCCCAGGCCAGGACAGCCATGAAGACTGACCCAACCTTGGAGGGATTGCCTGGGCCCAGCAATGACCCTTCTCAGCAGGGGAACGGGATGCGGCTGAGCAAATGGACTGTGGGGTCTTGTGAACAGGCCCTCTTGTCCTCTGACGTCCCTCCCGTAACAACCTCATCCCCTTCCTTGAGTACGGGCTGGCTTTCCTGACTCACTTCCAGCGAAGGGGATAAGCGGTGACGACATGACTTCTGAGGCTAGGTTAGCAAACAGGCTCTCTCTCTCCTCTCTCCTCCTCTCCTTCTCTCATTCTCTCTCTCCACTCACACACACACACACACACACACACACACACGCACACAACTAAGGAGATGAATGGAGTGCACGCAGGGAGGCACCCCCGGCTGCTGTGAGCAAGCCCCCACCTCTGGAAGATTCCAGCCTTAGCCACTAACTGCAAGCATGAGAGGTACCCGGAGCAATTCTTGCCCAGCTGAGCCCAGTCAGGCCTGATGGGGCAGAGAGAGAGAATCCCAAGCAGCCTCTGCACCGTCAGCACGGAGCCTGATGCGGGGCTCGAACCCATGAACGGTGAGATCATGACCTGAGCAGAAATCAAGAGTCGGACGCTTAACCAACTGAGCCACCCAGGCACCCCAGTTTTTTGAGCTTTAAACCAGGAGGCTATGGAGGGGTCTGTGACCCAGGATGCGATAACCTGGCTCAAGGGTGTAGCTGGCATTTCGGGGTAAAAATTTGGCAGGGCAGTCAGGGGTCCATTGGCAGCTATGTTGGTTCTAAGTGTCCCCTCGTTTGGGAACTAGCCTCCTATGTTCACCTTATGCCTCTCCGCCTCACTGATAGGTGCCCCCCTCCCCAGTCCGCGGAGCCCAGCTTCTGGCCACCCCATCAATCGAGTCAGCTTTAGGGGAACCATCTGCATTAAATCTGCATATTTTTCCTTCCAGGGGTGTGAACTAAACCTACACCTTGAATCCGAGCCGTACCCGTGGAAGGAAAAATTTTACTACCCGTTTAAGGGATTGAAGAAACCGGGAACCAGGGGCGGGCAGTGTCGGTGGTTGAGGGTGGGGTCAGCTCTGTGCTGGAACAGCTCAACACCGCACCGGGTTATTAAATGCTAAGGAAGCTGGTGAGCTGGTTGTTAAACGCAGCCATTATAGAAGATTAAATTATGTAAGCTTATAATTAAGTTATATTAAAAGCAGAGGTAATAAATACTCGGAACTCATCCCTTCCTAATTGTTTCACTGCACTGTACCGTCCCCTTCCTCCTGAGGTTGGGGACAGTACATCTACTGCATCTATGTGGCGGAGGGGCCGTCTAAGGATGGCCGCCAAGCATCTATCCCCAAGTTCGCCTTCAGTGTGAAATCCACCATGGCGGAAACATTTACACCGTGGGAATTGGCCAACAATGCCAGAGCTTTTCTGGTGTTTTTTTGTTGTTGTTTTTTTTTTTTTGGTTTGTTTCTTCTCCCAGAGGGCAGAGACTTTTAACAGGAAGCCACTTTGAGGAGACCATTGTAAGCAGCCCGCCCGGATTTAGCGTGAAGCTCCTTGAGGGTGTATGTGCTGTTCTCAACCAGACCTGCAGCATCCGTTTGACCCCTTCCCCCATTTGGTTTACACTTTAATGACACGTTCCTCTGGGCTTATGTGAACAGTCTCTGGGCTGTGGATTCACGCCCGCTACTCGCCCCGTTGTGCATACAAATGTCCCGTGGTCCTCACTGAGCCACATCCAGGAGGGTGGGAACAAAAACAGGGTGAAGGGCCCCCGAGGACTTGCTCCCTCCACATGCTCACTTGGACTGTTAGCTTTTCACTACCCCCCACCCCAACCATTCCTGGAGGGGGGTTCGACAGCAACGAAACCCACAGTATTCTTTACAGCATAATTGATTCAGGTGAAACTCACATAACATAACCTTAATCAATTTGAAGTGGCATTCGCTGGCGATTAGCACATTAACAGAGTTGTGCGGCCACCGCTCCGTCTAGTTCCAGGACAACTCTGTCACCCCGACGTGGAGCTCGCCGCCCAGCGTGCGCTCTCCCCGCACCCCCAGCCCCTGACGACCACCAGGCTGTGTTCCGTGTCCAGAGACCCGTCTACTCCCGAGATCTCACATAAACAGAATCACACAAGATCCGTCCATTTAGCGTCCGTTAAGCGTATGTTCTCATGACGCGGCACATATCAGTACTTTGTTTTTGTGCCTGGATAACAATGAATCCATCGCGTGGCCCCACGGTGTTTATTTGTCTGTCATCTGCTGATGGTTGCAGCTGCTGGCTGTTGTGGGTCGGCTCTTGTGCACACGGGCTTGTTTTCGTGTCTATTTTCAGTTCCTTTGGGTCTGTCCCTAGGAGTGGAATTTCTGAGTCCTCCCCTAATTCTTGTTTAGGTTTCCGAGGAACCACCAGCCCCCCCACCCCCCACCAACTCCTGCCTTGTGGTACAAGGACAGACACTTCCGTCATCGCAACCCCAGAGTCACACAGGCGTGGGTCCTGCCACTTACGCTGTAGAACCCTGGGCCCTTCCTTCAGCTCTGCCGGGCCTCAGTCTGATCCCCTGTAAAATGGGAATAATAAGGGAACATATCTTTTAGGGAGGTGGGGGCATTTCTCGCTCCTCGTGCGGGGCTTGGCCCACACCGAGCTCTCCGTTAATGGTCCCAGCGCTCAGATGACCGTGTCTGTAACTGCGGTCGACACGAAGAATGACAGAGTAGGACAAACCTGGGGGCCGCCTCAGCCCATGAGGACACAGGGGCCTCCCTTTCCTAGTGGCCTTGACTTTGCTGTGAGAGCGCCTCTCTCCTTTGGTAACGACAGGAATCCGTTCACAGTGAGCCACCCACACCCTCAGCCCAGTAGGTCACGTTCAGCCCCGGAAGCAGCACCGGGAGAGGCAGCTAAGTTAGGGGGTGGCTGAATTAGCTGACCCTACAAACCCTGAGGCCACGGGAGGGATCAGAGCAGGGCCTCCGCTCTCCCAGCCCTGCTGTGGGGTCACGTCTCAGCTGGACCTTGACGCCCAAGGACAGTGCCATGTGTAGGGTTTAGGAGCTGACGCTCTACAATGCAGAGGGTGGTGATTAGCCCCAAGCTGGTCGCGGGACCTGGGAGTCTGTCTCCTCCTCTCTACGCTAGGATGGTGATGGGACCGCTTCACAGCTTTCCGAAGGCTCGCACCTCACGACGTTCACATCCTCTCGCGTGATTCACACCCAACGATCAGCGATCTGACGGGCCGGAGCAAGCACCCAGTTAACGGGAGGCTTAATCAGTTAACAGTAGGTGCTAAGACTGCTGACATTACTAAGGATAATAAAGAAGAGAGAGAGAGAGGGACAGTCACGTTAACAGGCCTGGAAGAGGAAATTCACCTGTGCCGGGAGGCAGAGGCCTGGAACCTTCTAGCCGTGTGACCTCAGGCAAATCTTTTTCTCTCTAGGGTCTCAGTGTCCTCATCTGTAAAACGGGAAGCAAGGGCCTCGCGGAGGTTTCCAAGGTCCCCTCCAGCGCTGGCATGTGCAGACCTTGGGAAGGGCTCCCACGGACCGCCTGGCGCTCCCAAATCCCTGAGGGGCAGCTGACCCACCACCTCAGCCCACCCTGCAGGCTGACTCATCCCCCGCCCGCCCCACCCCCTCTCCTGTCTGCTGGAGATGATGCTCCTTCCCAGAGAAGGGTCCAAACAGCTCTCCTGCCACTTGTCCCCCACTGATGGGGGAGCAGGCTCTGTGGAGAGGCTTTTAAACCTTCCTGGTTGCGGCCAGTATTGATTAGCTTTGTTCTTTAATGGGATTCTTCTGTGCTCTCTGCCTGCCTCCCCTCCCCCAGCCCCCATCGCTCTGGGCCTGGGCTGTGTTAGGCCTTCTTCCCAGCCCCCCAGTCTGAAGACGGTCCTCACAGGCAAACGGGCCGCTGTCGCGGTGGGGGGGGGGGGGCTGGGGCCCCAGGAGCCCCTGCCTGTCACGGGAGATGGCTGATGGTTGAGCTCCTTGTCCGAGAGGCTGCTGGCTGTTGGGTAGCTGCCCGTGTTGGGGTCCAGTCTTTGGGGCACCCCCTGCCTTCCCTCCCGGGTCCCAGCGATTGCCGGCCCTCCAGTGAAGCAGCCTAGCAGTGGCACAGAGCCTTCCTTCCCATTGTCCCCAAAGAACCCCGCCCCGCCCCCCCCGACACACACACACAAATGTATTTCTAAATGTTCCACCATGGCTCTGGGTAACAACGGTGGTTTGGGACCCGTCCGTTGCTATGGATTCAAACTCACGACCATTTGGTGACTTTCGTTGGCCGCCTGTCTTTGGTTCTCTGACTTCCTTTACAATCGAGTCAATAAAAACGTCACCTCGCCCTCCTCTTTTTAGCATTTATGTTTCAGATCAATGTGAGGCCCGAAGCCCGCCGATTACCCTCCGATGAGTTGCAAGAAAAAGTGCTAAAAAGGGCTGGTTTCACAAACAGCCACATCTTTTATTGATACGATGGCGACGTCGGCCTCTGTTTCGGGCCCCGTTACCTCCCCGGCGACCTTAGGGGACCGCACGCCCACCCCTCTGCGCTCGGCGTCCTGCCGATTGTATCCGTTATGTCACGAGCCCTTCGCAGCAGCCTCCAGCCTTTGCAGGGAAACTTGCCGTGGAGAGCAGCACGCGTATGCGTAGCACCTTCTGGAACCAGCCCGGAGGGGGCATCTTCTCAAAAGAGACAGCTCCTGGGCAGCTGCCCGTTCCTGGCCGGTCTGGGATGAGAACGTGCTTTTGCTGGGGACGTGTGATACTCCTGATGGCCGATTGATATGCAAGGTATAGTGTCAACTGTCCTCAGTTCACGTTATCCAACAGCCCCTTCTGGGGCCATCGATAAGGCGGTAAAGGTGGTCGTCTCCGACTTTGCTCTGGGCCTAGAGCCGCCTCACAGCAGCCCACACGTCCCCTTACAGCTGGGAGGGGCACACAGCTGTCCGCAGGCTGGACTCAGGCACCCACGCCAGGGACACCGCAACAGGGTCTTTAACACACAGGCTGGAGACAGGGAGCCCTGTCGCTGGTCCCCTCAATGTCCACTGGAAGAGATTGCACCGGGGATACAAGAGATGACCGTCCAAGCTTTCAAAACAGAGAGAAAACGGACTGAGGACTCGGCCAAGGGGGCGGAGTGCAGTCAGGGGAAAGGTCAGGTTTTTGTTTTTCTTTTTTTTTCTTTAATTTTTTTTAACGTGTATTTATTTTTGAGAGAGAGCGAGACAGAGTGTGAGCCGGGGAGGGGCAGAGAGAGAGGGAGACACAGAATCGGAAGCAGGCTCCGGGCTCCAAGCCGCCAGCACAGAGCCCGACGTGAGGCTCGAACTCACGAACCGCAAGATCATGACCTGAGCCGACGTCGGACGCTTCACCGACTAAGCCGCCCAGGCGCCCCAGGTTTTCGTCTTTCTTAATAGTTTATAATTTAGGCAGCAACAGAGCATAGTGGCCAAGAGCACGGACTTTGGAACTGGACAGGCCTAGGTTCCCGGCTCGGGGCCTCTCCTTGTCAGCTGTGTGATTTGGGCCAAATGACTTAACAGTGGTTTCCTTATCTGTCAACTGGGAATAATAATAATGGTGCCTGATGGGGCCGGGGGGAGGTTAGCCGGAATAATACAGGCAGAGTCTGGCCTGCATGTCTGAGCCGAAGAAAGCCCTCGATCCTTTTCAGCTGCTGCTGCTGTTACTGTGCAGAATGGCTGACCCCTCTAGGTACCTTTCTGTGCATTAACTCACTGGATCCTCAAGAATGGGGCAGCTAGCCAGGATCACGACAGTTTCTAGAAAAGTCCTCGCAAATCTGAGAACTTGCCTGGCATCAGTGCCGGGTTGAGAGGGCTTCCTGTTAGGGGGGTGGTGAGGGGCTCATGATTAGAAATGCAGACGCCTGGGTGGCTCAGTTGGTGGACGGCCGACTTCCGCTCGGGTCATGATCTCACGGTTCGTGGGTTCGAGCCCCGTGTCGGGCCCTGTGCGGACATCTCGGAGCCTGGAGCCTGCTTGGGATTCTGGGTCTCCCTCTCTCTCTCTCTCTCTCTCTCTGCCCCTCCCCCACTCACGCTCTGTCTCTCTCTGTCTCTCAAACAAATAAATAAATAAACGTTACCAAAAAAAAATAAAAAAAAAAAAAAAGAAAGAAAGAAAGAAATGGTGGGGCAGGTGACCAAGGACTCCTCGGTCTCCTGAAGGAGACGGACCACGTACAGCTATGTCTTGCCCAGCTTCTCACGTATTCTGTTTCTTCTCTCGCCCCCCACCCCCCTTCTTGAAGCAAAACCCACCTAACTCAAATTAGCCATTTTAATGGGAACAATTAGGGGCATTTAGCATGTTCACCACATCGTGCAACCACACCTCTACCTCGTTCCCAAGCATCCCTCCGCCCCCTCCCGAGGTGAGACCCCATACCTCTTAGCAGAAATCCCCCCCCTTCCTCCCCACCCCCACCCAGCCCCTGGCTACCGTCGTCAGCCCTGTCTCTCTGGATTCACCCGTTCCGGACACTTCATAGAAACGGAATCATACGACATGTGGCCTTTCGTGCCCGGCTCTGGCACTCGGCGTACCGATTCTGAGGTTCATCCGTGTGACAGCAGGTGTCGGTAACCCTCTCCTCTCCCAGGCCGGATCCTCTTCCCCTGTGTACAGACCTGACTCATTCTGTCGATCTATCACCCGTTGACAGACAGTTGGTTTGCTTCCACTTGTTGGCTGTTGGTTGTGAATCGTGCTGCTGGGCACGTGGGTGACCCGCCACTCGGCTCTTCCTGCCTCTGGGCCTCTGCACGTGCCCGTCTGTCCCTGGTGCCCTGTCTCCCCTCTGCTGACTCCTAGCCACACTTCAGAGCTCAGCCGCATGCCACTTCCTCCAGGAAGCCTCCCTGCTCTGCTTGGACAGGCCGGCGAGCCCCTTCCCGGTGGGCTCCCAGAGCGCCCAGCATCTCCCGGCGAGCCCTTCTGCACGCGTTGTCGTTACTCTGTCTCCCCGGATGGGGATGTGGCTGTCACTGCCGCGACTACCACTGCGTCCTCAGAGCCCCGCCGAAGGACCGGGCACGTGGTCGGTGCTTCTAAACCGTCCGTTGAGCGAACGCGTGACCACCGTCGCTTCAACCTCTGGGCCTTTGCGGCAGCCTCGTGGATTTTCTGACCTGGGAGCAATCGCCAGACTGCAGGCCGGACTGGAGTCTCTCTGGGGGAGGGGAGAAGCCACGTCCGGTTAATATTCCCAGTGGCAAAAGGCCCCTTGGGAGACTTGTTGATTAAAAATGCAGAATGAAAATGGGAGCAAAGCTGCCATTAAAAATGATTAATTAGAGTCCTGCTCATTATTCTATTTGGAATGATGCTGTTAATATTAATGACCCTTAAAAATGCTTCACACACAGGCACTTACTCTCTATTTCTGCACGTCCTGCAGCGTGGTCCCATCCCTCACCCAAGCCCTCTAGAGCTCGGACTTTTCCCAGAATTGTCCCCTCTGGAGGGCACGAGGCCGGAGTTTCTGCCACCCGCTTATTCAGGGACGGTCACCCTGGTCTTCCTGCCTGCCCCCCGCTCCCCCCCACCCAGGCACGTGTGCCAGAAGGGTTCCACTTTCCCACCCCAGCCAGGAGGCAGGGAATGCGTGCCTTTTCATATAGTTTTGTTTTGTAGTTAAACGGCATGGTGGTTTCTGGGAAGAGGAGGACAATATCTGACCCTGGGGGGCAGGGCGAGGCTTTCCCTAATCAGATGGCAGCAGAGATGACGGGGACAGAAGGAAAGGGCCACTTCATTAGGGAGAGTGCAAGTCATTTCCCGGGGGGGCACGGAGCTCCAGGGCAGCTCTGTGTGAAAAGCTCCAATTAAAAATATTAACCCATTGCCAGGGCTCGGGATGCGGGGCCTGGTCACGGCGGGGGCAGCAACTCTGTTCTCTGCAGAAGACCTAGGGGGGACATCCTGCAAGAAATTGGGGGAGGGAGTGGCAAAAACTTACTCCCCTTGCTCAGTTTTGCCCGTCCTGTTGGAGTAAACATCGTTCCCTCGCACTTTGTGACCGTGTCTTGCCCTTGTCTGCCACTTAGGGTCTCCCGCCCCCCAGACCAAAGGGGGTGGCGCGCACTTGCCCGAAGACTCCCGCGGACGGGGGTCCTGTCCACCGTGGCCCCCCGGCGCCCCGCGCGGAGTCTGCGCACAGATGCGCTTTCGCAACACTCGATGAATGATCCTGACACCCTTGTCGTTGGGTCACTCGTCCCCCGTGCACTCTGACCAACTCCCCATGGTCTCTGGAAACGATCGGGCGGAGGGGCAGAGAACACTTAAACATCCACACTTGTCTTAGGAGTGGGTTTCTTGAGCTTACATTTCACAACAAATACATTTATGTCAGGAGCTTAGAAACTTTCTTCTCTGGGTCCAAGATGCGTTAATCACCTTTCTTTCCTGTAAATGCAAGTGACATCATTGGGCCCCCGGACCTGTTCTGAGGGCTTCCGTTCACGAGATCGCTCAACCCTCACACCCGCGTGACCTCAGCCTCACTCCACGGCTAGTGGAGCGCTTAGTCCGTTTGTCCCAAAAAACAGACAACGTGCGCCGTTCCTCCACACGCACATCTGCGCACGCGGGCGCGTGAAAGACACACACACACACACACACACAGCTTCAGGCCATATTTAGTAACTGACTAATATAAAACGGGCTTACAAAGCCTCAGCTATCAGAAGAATCCCTCACTGTACCCAAAAGTCACCCTTCTCACCTTGTGGCCTGGATCAGGAAACTGAGGCTCAGAGAGGTCAAGTAAGTTCCTGAGGTCACAGAGCTAGACTGGCAGACCACAGGGTACCGTGTCTGTGGACTTGCCAGCTGATTGGAAACCTAGGCTAACCGGATCTCTTTCGGACTTGCCGTCACGTGACCTGCTCACCGCCCTTCCCTGGAAGCAAGCGGGTGCTTCCCTACCCCTCCTCGTCCGCGGCAGCCACCGCCGCCGGCAGCCTGTGGCAGCCTGTGTTTGTGGGCACAGCCCCCCAGGCTCCGCACCTTGTCAGATTGCTGCAACGTCCCTAGCCGAGCAGGCTGGTCTTTCCCAGCTCCCTGGATCCGCCTTCAGTTAAAGTCCTCTTTAATTAAACAGCAGCTCTCCCTGGAAAGCAGTTGAATGATCTAATTACGCACTCCTAGCCTGATTGCCATCGCTGATGCAGGGACTTGGCGACTCAGGTGTTGATGGGGCTCAACGGGAGCCCGGAGCCATCGCCGGGCGAGCGGCAGTGACGGATGTGACCCCCCCCAAGTCCACTTCCCTCCCCCACCCCAGCCCACCCTGCTTCCTCAGGGTCAGCGCTCAGCCGAGCGGACGTTGTCCTAAATGGTGACCAGTCTGGTGTGCCCCTGGGGCCTTGGCTACCACTGAACCCTCCTGAGTGGCGGCTTCTCCACTTGCCGGTGGCTGTGAAGGATGAGTGGGGTGGCTCAGCCCCCCCCTCCCCCCACCGGTGCCCCCATCACTTGGGCGGAGCCCCTTGGACTGCTCCGTAGCACCTACAATATCTGGTTCCAGGACCTGCTCGTTCGTTTTGTGTGTTCATCCTGTCCCTCTCTGGCGGGCACCTATCTGGGTGCGGGCATGCGGCCAGGACCTGGGCGCGGCCGCTGAACCCTGCTGTCCCCTGACCACAGTCCCGGCGAGGCCTTCCCCCTGAGTCGCTGGGGGTGGGCGCTGCCTGGTTCAGCCCGCCTCTGCCGGGCCGGCCCGGATCTCCCCTCGGCCGAGGGTCCGGGACGTATTTGCGAAAGTGAATCCTAACTATTAAGGTAACATTCTAATACCGTGTGCACATGTAGCCATAATAACTCCATTATTGGATGAGCTCCCTCTCTTGTAGCAAGCACCCGGTTGTTTTAAACTAAATCCATTGGTCTTTGTTTTCTGCTGTTTAATCCGAAAGCAATGTCAAACCTACGCGAGAAGAGTCCAGTTAAGCCCCGCGTCTCCTTGGCCCCAGACTCAGCAGCTGTTAACTCTTTGCCACACACGTGCTTTATCAACTCCCCCGCTGCCCCTGCATCACTGGTGTTATTGGGGGTGTTTTGCTGAATCATTTCGGAGTAAGTCTGGGGACAGGATGCCCTTCACCACCAATCACTTGCAGTTTGTGTCTCCTCAGAATAGGGACGCCTTCTCTCTCCTTCCTCCATACGTTTTTTAAGGCACCGAGGTGAAACTCGCGTGACATAAAACTGGCCGTTCCTAAGTGAACGAGCCGGGGGAGTTTAGCCCATCCACGAATCCGCGATGCCGTACCGCCACGAAATGTCCAGTGCGCAACATTTCCACCGGCCCAACATCAAACCCGTAACCGTCACAGCATCGTTCCCAGTGCTGGCAACACGTACCTTATTCCGAGGGTCACTCCCTTTCACGACCTCAAGATGGTGACCAGGTTCAGGGAGTCCACAGTGCACATGTGGCTAATTCCCCCCGACACCGTTCTTGTCGGCGATTTTCTTCTTCTCCCCCCGTCTCAGGATCCAGTCCAAGAGCCCACCGTACATCGACTCGTCCCACATAACCCTTAAGGGCCCTTTAGACCCGTCGCTTAACCCTTTAAAAAACAATAGACGCACGTGTGGTTATTTGTTTAAGTTTTGGAAAAATTTTAGATTTTCAGAAAAATCGCAAAGGTAGCGCGGAGAGTTCTCCGCCCCCGTCGCCTGGTTTCCCCTAACGTTACTGTCTCGAATAACCATGGTACATTTATCCAAACCCAGATATTAGCGTTGGCACAGCTCTCTTCCTGGATTTCACCTGCCTTTCCACTGATGGCTTTTTTTCTGTTCTGGGATCTGACTCTGCATTTACCTGTAGCCACTTTGTCCTTTACGAGGCTGACCCATGTTAGGTTCCTTATACGCACGCGTCGTTTTAATGTCCTCAAGAAGTCTAAGATAGAGGCGCGTTATTGCTGTTCCAGAGCCCGGAAACGGGTGTCAGGGGTGAAGTGACCCGCCCAAGACCACTCAGTAAATGAGGAGGCAGGACTCAAAGCCCATCCCTCTGGCCCCAAAGCTTGCTCTCCTTCGACACCATGAATGCCACATATTCTCCCTCTCTCTCTCTCTCTCTCTCTCTCTCGCACGCACACACACGTACCACGCACTCACACACACAGCTTCGTGACCGCATTTAGCACTTGGCTAGTATAAAAGTTTCCACAAAGCATCAAATGTTAAAATAATTGCTCGTTTTATCCAACAGGTACATTCCTGAAAAGTTAACTGCAGTTCTCTAGAAGGATTTACTAGAAAGTGGGCACGTACCGACTGCTTGCTATGTGCTAAGGGCTTTGCATACGTTTCTTTACTGGATCGGTACCCACCCCTTGATGGGATGTGTTGTTATACCCATTTTAGAGAGGGGAAAATTGAGTACAGAGAGGAGAATTGACCTGTCCCAGGTCAACTAGCCAGGCATTCGCCAGCTCAGCTCTTTGAACTCAGGTTTTGTCTCTCCCCGTCCCTGTCTTTAACCCTCGGGCTCGACCACGACCCACTCGCGGGTCTAAAGGGCCCCCGCTGTCCTCATGCGCCGCGGTCCAGGGGCAGTCGCGATCTCTGGAGTCTGGAGACGCTGGAGAGTGGCCAGAGGGTCTCTGGGGTCTGGCTGAGTGCGACTTCTCACTCCCCTGCCTCAGGGCTCCTGTGTCCCGAAGCCAGTTCAGTGGGGGCAGCTGGTGCCACTCAGGCACTCACACGAAATATGCTAATCTTCTTCAATAACGGGTCCAGCTGGTAGGAGCTTTTATTTCAGCAAAGTGTGAATGCTGTTGCCATGGAATGCAGCCTTATACCCAGGGAGCAGGAGTTACCGGGAGGCTGTTTTCTCCTTTATGCAGGTTTCACTTCCCTCTGTGTGTTTCACCACCGATTTTCATTTCAGCCTGCATGGAACACTCACACGAATGACGTCGGAGTCAAGGCGCTCGGCACTTTTCTCTTCCCCACTCTCCATATGCTTACAAAGCTACCCCTTCTGGGGCTGGGACGGGAGGGGGACGAAATGGTTATTTTCCCCACCGCGCACGAAAATAGCATCCGAGTAGAGAGTGGGACAGGATTGGTCCAACCCGGCCAACGTCAAGTCCTCGTTCCCAATAGGATGGCAGTCCCCAGACCGCTTCTCCACCACTCTCCGCTCCTATTAGAACTTGATCTGCAAGTCTCTTACAAGAAAGATGGGCGGGGAACCCCTAGCAGCGTTTGGCTGATGTACGCGCGGGAGGGCCCCTCGGCCGCCACACTCTGCGTGTGAGCACCCCTACGGAGTCAGCCGGGGGATCTGGGGCCGGTGACTTACCTCCCCTGAGCCTCAGTCTCCTCGCTCGTGAACGAGGGGGACGGCTGGTCACAGACGGGGCAGTGGGCAGAAAGGGGATGGTTATGAAGCACATGGCCCCCCCACGAAGCAGCTGCTTGGCAATGACTTCGGTAATGTCACCGTCACCTTTTCCTTCTAGAGCCATTCCCTCCTTCCTTCCTTCCCTCCCTCCTTCCAAGGGGGTGGGGGGCGTGAGGGCGGGGAGGCAAGGGAGGGAATGAAAAACGGAAGTGAGGCAGAAGCGGTCCCTGCCGTCAAGTTCTTCGCAGCCTTGTAGAGGAGAGCCGGATGTCCAAACAGCCACAGCGTAAGGCAGACGGTGATCTCGGACTCACTGCCAGTGTCGGCTGAGCACTTACCAGTGCATTACGCACCCTTCCCAATCAGGCACGTGCCCGATCTCTTCCGATCTCCTGAGCAACCCCCGGGGGAGCCATTCTTTCCCCCGGTCTGCAAATGAGGCCGTTGCGGTTCGGAGAGGTCGGCCAACGTGTCCAAAGTCACACGCGTGCTGAGGGTGGGGCTGGGGCTCCACGCTGCTCGTCTGCAGAGTCACGAGCTCTGCCGCCATGCTGTGTCATCTCCCCCCAAGAGTGGCCCAGGGGGCCTCAGGTCAGGGGCTGGGGTCAGTTCTCCCAGGACGGAGGTCAGGGAAGAGGGCACCGGTGCCAGCCTCCAAAGCCACGCACGGTCGCCTAAGACCCATGGAGGCAGAGGGCTCCGGCCAGGGGCTCGAATCTGCTCAAATCCGTCCGAGTGCCTGCTTCTTTGTTCCCGATCTAGGCAGGGGACATCCCAGGCATGCTTGGGAAATAGCCTGTCCCCCACTGACTGAAGGCAAGGTGCCACGAAGGGATTATGAAGGTAAGCGGGGCTGGCATTGAAATTCTACTTTTGAACCTTGTTTTCCACGCTGAGAGCTGAGAGTGGCCAGATATGGAACAGAAGGGGGAAGGAAGGGATCTGGGGATGACAGAATCGAAGACAGGTGATAAGAAGTAAGCCGTCTGCTGGAGGACCCTGCATGTATCATCCATTTATTTTTGGGAGGCACTTTTTTTCCCTTAAGTTTATATATTTATTTTGAGAGAGAGAGCATGAGCAAGGGAGGGGCAGAGAAAGAGAGGAGAGAGAGAATCCCAAGCAGGCTCCGTGCTGTCGGCACAGAGCCCAACGTGGGGCTCGAAAACTCAGCAACCGGGAGATCACCACCTGAGCCGAAATCAAGAGTCGGGATGCTTAACTGACGGAGCCACCCAGGCGCCACCCTCCCCCGCTTTTTTTTTTATTTCTTTATTTTGAGGGGGGCACTTTTAAACTAAGTTCCTTTTTCCCTCCCCAGCTCAAAAGCTCGCTCAGGTCGGGTGCAGGGACATATATCTTGGGTGTTCACGGGGTCACGGGTCACAGATATCCAATGATTTGACGCTGCCTGGGGGTGTCAATACCTCTTCTTGTCCCTGTGAAGTCATGAGGACTGGAGACACCAGGGCTGTGGGTGGCCGTGTTCTGTCTTCTCTGTGGGGGCGGTTTCGGGTAGCAAATATTGATCGAGCACCTCCTCCGGCTTAGACCCCGAGACGCCTGTGTTGACCGGACAGGCACAGCCGTCCCAGTGGAGCTTATCATCCAGCAGGGTGTGGGGGAGGAGCATCCGCAACCAGTAATCACCATACTGGAATTGTGGGAGCCTCCATGTGAACGAAACTCTGGGAGCTGCCGGGTCCTGGGGTCCCCCATCAGAGGCCCCACATCTGCCGCCTGACCCGTGTGAGTTTCACGCCCACAGAACTACATGGACCTTGTTCTCTGTCGCTCCCCCAAGACAAGGCGTGTGGAACAGCATCAGCGGGTACTTGGAAGAACCACCGTCACTTTTGAACGTTGACTAGGAGCCCGCCTGTGGCGTTAGCAGCCCGTTTAATGCTGTGGAGCTGCTACTCTTACCTCCTTTTTGCAGAAGAGGGGACTCGGAGAAGTGATGTTGTTGGTGGGGGGCCCAGGTGGGTGGCAGAACAGGGGTCTGAGCGCGTTCTCTCCCACGGTCATAGCCCCTCCTCTATACCTCTTTCTATCAGCACCTGCTGCCTCCTGGCCAGCCTGACGCAGGTAGAGGGAAGGGCAGGGGGGAGGGAGGAAGGAGGAGAGGGCAGTCAGGAGTCACGAATATCTAACATCTTGTGATGCTGAAACTCAAGAGCCCCCTGACTCAGCAGGATATTAATAACCCTGGCCGGTCCTCGCAGGGCTGCTCTGCCAGGGAGGTGAACAGCAGGGCTGTATCCACTCCCTGCTGCCAGTGGCAGCTCACAACCACCCCTGCTCACCTGTCTCCCCGTAACTGGGCTGGGAGCTTCCTAGAGCAGAGGCTGGTCTGGACCTCCAGCCCCCAACACAGAGCTCTGCATACAGTAGGAACACACTAAACAACTCTGAAGTGGATGGATGGATGGATAGATGGATCGATGGATGGATGGATGGATGGATGGATGGATGGATGGGTGGATGGATGGACAGATGGATGGATGGATGGATGGATGGATGGATGGATAGATGGATGAATGGATGGACGGACGGATGGACGGACAGATGGATGGATGGATGGATGGATGGATGGATGGATAGATGGATGGATAGATGGATGGATGGATGGATGGATGGATAGATGAATGGTTGGATGGATGGATGGATGGATGGATGGATGGATGGATAGATGGATGGATGGGTGGAAGGATGGATGGATGGATGGATGGATAGATGAATGGTTGGATGGATGGATGGATGGATAAAGAAACTGACCCTCAAATTTCCCAGAAACATCACTACTATTTCCTCTCCCTACTAATCATCTGTGCAATCACGCATAGTAGGTACTCAATGAATGCAGACTGGTTAGGTCATCGTCCTCAGTCAACAGCATGTCCCAAGCACCTATTTCTGTCTGGTGCAGTTCTGGACTGTCTACGGAATGGACAGAGAACATCTCCACCTTCTAGATCAGGGAGAACAGGGTGAGGTCTACCATGGCCCTCTCCCAGACACGATGAATCCATCACCAGACGGCCAGACCAGTTAATCGCAGCACCGCATCCTGATAAGCTGGGACCCCGCTCAACACAGCCCTCTGGGTCATCGATGTCGCCCATGGTTTATTGGAACTGGAGCCTTCTCTCTGCCCCCCTACACTTCTCCATCCTGTAGAGCCTGTTTGAGAGAGAGCAGACAGGACAGTCAGAGGAGAGCTCCCCCCTCTATAAGCAGAAACTCTCTTTGATTATGAAATGCAGAGTAGTGGGGGGGGGGGACGTTGGTGGTGACCGGGAAGCATGGCTTTGGGAGGCCACCTTGACTTGGCGGATGGGCACCACGCTCCCAGGCCCTGTGGGAACAGAAGCTGCCTTCCTGCCCTGCTGTGAGGAGACTCCAAAGTGGCCAGCCCAACAAACTGGGCCCTTAGGGGTGTCTGGAAGGGGGGTCTTCCTGAAGCTGCCCATAGGGGACTCTGGGCGACAGCAGGGAACCACACTAGCTGACCTCTGGGCTCTGTGGGGGTGGAGGGGGGTGGTGTGTGACCAGCAGTGATAATTAGAGGAGTTAATCACCCTCGGGCCCCAGGTGCCCACCAGTCAAAGCAGGTGCCAGGTGAGTGCAGGAGTGAGGCCTGGGTAGCTGCTGGGCCCTGAGGCTTGCCCGGAAGCGGGTGGTGGGTGGGGGGCCGTGCCGTGGTTCTGAGCAGTGCCTCTTGGCCAGCCAAATGCAGGAAGCATTTCAACAAACGGGAGAAGCAGTTCTTGAGCAGACCAGGTGAAGGGCAGTGGCCTGCGTGTGGACACCCCCGGTAAGGAGGCTTTTTCTGGAAATGGTCCTGTCACACCTGGCCACGGGGCTCGAGACTTACGCTCGGGGGCCTGAGACCTTGCAGGCACAGAGTGGGTGCTCAGTGCGTGTTGACCATTTAGCTACGAGAGGAGGGCTCCCCGCCCGAGGGGTAAAGGGGTTTCTGGAGCCGTGGAGGCCGGCGTGCCCCGCCCGCAGCTCTGTGCCCCCCTCCCCACCACCCCAGAGGCCACGGAGCTCACTGCCCTGTTTCACCTGTGCTGCCATGTGGCGTGTTAATGTCAGGCTTCTGGCAAGCCTGCTCTCTTCTCCTTGGGGACTTGCCATTCTGTTGATCGCTCGGGGAGACATTTGTACCGGGTGGACTCAGAACGCCAGGCTGGCAGTTCATCCGAAAATGCTAGGCCTAGAAGGACCCCCTGGCTTACAACGATGAAGGTCCTGAGGCCCAGCGAGAGAGGGCAGGACTCAGCCAGCGTCCCAGAGGTCACAGGGGACAGACTTGGGGCGAGAACCTCTGAGCCAGTGCAGTGCGGTGGGGCCGGGAGGGTGGGGTGGTCAAGGTCCTGGTGCGGGACTTGGAGCGAGGCGTGTTATTCTCTGAGCCTCAGTTTCCCTATTTGTAAGGTGGAGGCAACAAGAGCGCCTCCCCTGGGGTCTGGCACACGGTCTGGTATCAGCCGATAAGGGATTTCTTTAGAGAAACCCCAGCAGCGTCTCCAGAGCTCTGTGTCCAGAGTAGCTGTGGCCGCAGAGTAAGGCCCAGCAGGTGAGCAGGGGTGATGGCAGGGAGGCGGGGTTCGGAAGAGAGAGGGTTGTGCTCCTGGCCTCAAGGTGGATGGCGGTTTGAGTTGGCCTTACAGAACAGCTGATTTGTGGGGCGCCCGAGTGGCTCAGTAGGTCAAGCGTCCGACTTCGGCTCAAGTCGTGATCTCCCAGCTTGTGGGTTCGAGCCCCCCGTCGGGCTCTGTGCTGACAGCTGGGAGCCTGGAGCCTGCTTCGGATTCTGTGTCTGCCTCTCTCTCTGCCCTTCCCCTGCTCATGCTCTGTCTCTGTCTGTCTCTCTCTCTCAAAATAAACAAACATTGTAAAAGTTTATTTTAAAAATAGAACCGTTGATCTGCATGGGAGGACAGGTCTCTACGGGCCCTGAAGTTGTATTCCCCTCGGCATCTGGCGTCGCCCTGGTTTGACTGTCTCGGGAGGTTCAAGGTCAGAGGTGGCATTTCACCCTTGAGGTGAGTGAGCCCAGCACATCCTGTGTCTGGGGGCCGTCTGGGATCCAGGGCCAACCTGTGCCGGCAGCCTGATCCCACTGGGGGCTCCTGGGGCCCTCTGAGCACCCTGAAGCCATTATTTAATTATTTCATGATTAAATCTTTACAGGGAGCCCGAGACGTGGGCGCTACTCTCGTCCCCATGGTACAGATGGAAAAGTGAGGTGTCGAAAGGTGCCCGAGGAAACGAGTGTCAGTGCGGGGACTCTCGGCCTGGGCTGTCAGGTTTGGGGGCCCCGCCCGTACTCGCCAGGCTGGCTGCGAGTGTGGCCAGAGACCCTCACGCAGAGTCTGAAGGCTATACCTGGTCGGGGCGGCGGAGAAGGGGGAGGCATCGCCACCTGCTCAGAAACTGCCCCCCCTAGAGGTGTGGCTCAGGACCCTGGAGGCCCCGCAGCAAAGGCCAAAGCAGTGAGAGTCACTGGGCGGTGACAGCAATGCAGAGGGGTCCCTCATGTGGCCCCAGGCGGGGCATGGAAAGGGCTGAGTCTTGACAAGCCCTGTAACTGCACTGGGCCAGCAAATTTGGACTCGGGAATTAGCAGGGCCAAGATAAGAGGAAACTGCATCCAGGGGCGCCTGGGGGGCTCAGTGGGTCCAGTGCCGACTCTGGCTCAGGTCACGATCTTGAGGTTTGTGAGTTCGAGCCCCGCGTCGGGCTCCGTGCTGACAGCTCAGAGCCTGCTTAGGATTCTCTCTCTGCCTCTCCCTGCTTGCTCTCTCTCTCTCTCTCTCTGTCTCTCTGTCTAAAAAAATAAATAAGAAACTGGATCCAGAGCTTGTGTTTTTCCAGATTAAAACACACACACACACACACACACACACACACACACACCCCACTCCTGGGAGTCGTCCACTGGGTGGGATGTCAGAAGCCATGCCCTTCTGCCTGTCAGATGACACAGAAAGCAAAGCATGCGGTCGGGCGGCCACCTGGCTTGTCCTCCCCGGCCCTGCACACAGCCGCTAGCGAAAGGGGGAGCAGGGGTGGGGCCCCAGAAGGCAGAAGGGCCGGGAGGACCCCAGTGAAGACGAAGGCTCGTTAGGACCCCTCAGAGCGCGAGGAGCCCTCCCGGGAGCAGGGGCAGCGTGGGTTAAGTGTGGACATCCTAGAGGTCGCAGCTGACAGCCAGCGGTCAGTCGAGCGAGGGAACGCCGTCAGCTGCGAGCTGTCCCCATCCGTTAGGCCGACCGCCATGAAGCCAGAGAGCGATGCAGGTTTCCAGGGGCAGGAGTCAAGCTTCATGCGCGATGGTACCTGCAGCTTCTCTGGAGCCCTCGTCCCGAGGCCCTGCTCTGGGCCGAAGAGCTTGACGGGGAGTGAGGGAGAGAGCCAGGAGTCCCCGGGAGCACAGACGTGGGCTCTTGGGGCAGGACCCAGAGCAGGGCCGAGGGCCGAGGGAGCCGGGCTCCTAGAATTCAGTGTTTCGATGGCAGAGAAGGTCGTATGCTCGGCAGCCCCGCAGGCGACAACTCGATGAAGAAATTGGAAGCAATTCTCGCAGGTGAGCGCGGGTGACCAGGAGAGACAGAGTCGGAGGGATGCCCTTCTGTTTCTTTCTTTCTCGCACCGGGGGCTGCCTGTCAGAACTTCCAGCAGACGTTGTCGGTCTGCCCAGGACTTGGCATGTCTGCCTGGCGGGGACCTGAGGGGGGCTCCGGTGCCCAGGCCACTCCAGCTCATGGGGGAGCAGGAGGGAGCCAGCCGCGACGGTAGAGCAGGTATTTCTATCACTGGGTGAATTATATCATCATCAGCGCATGTCAGGGAAAGACCGTCCTGGAGGCTTGCTTGGGTCGCCCGCGCTGTAAGAAAGAAAAATGTTTTCCTCCAGATGAGGAGTCTGGGGTGGGAGCAGGGGACAGCTTCCTCCAGCTGACACAGCCTTTTCCCTTCAGCTTGCCGCTTTTATTCAGCTCCTCTCTCCTGGCTGGTGTGCATCCCCCCCCCCCACCTCCAAACAGCCCTTGTGCCAGGCGGCCCCGTGACCAGCCTGCACACCCGGCGAGCCCGGGGAGGACCCAGGTGAAAGGTCCCACCTGCGAGAGTGGGCGTGGCTCCTTCCTCGGCGCCCCCAGCCCTCCTGCCTCCCCTCCCCGCACTGAGAGTTGGGAGAAACGTCCCCCACGTCGGGAGAGGAGTGAGTGGGGCTGGGGGTGGCCGGTCAGCCTCCCAAGAGTGGATCCCCAACTCTGGTTTGGCTAGAGGAGACGCCTCGGCCGGGAGGAGCAGGTGCTGTTATTATCCCCGCTTGGCAGGCGGGGAAACTAAGGCTGGAAAAGGTGGGACCGACGTCCGGGCTCCCACAGAGTCTGGGTGTCATGGTTCTCGTAGCTCTTGGTTTGAACTTTCCTCTCTCCTATCCTGAGAGTCAGGTTCGCTCTGGTTTATCTAGGGTTGTTGTGTTTTTTTGTTTTGTTTTTTTTACAAGGCTGCCAGGCTGGCACATTTGCACTGGGCCTGTAGAAACACGTGCAGGTACACACACACACACACACACACACACACACACAGACTCAGCTGCCTCCCTAGCTTGACCTGACAGTTCCTGACACATAGTAGGTGCTCAGGAAACCTTTGTGAGGCACACGGGCAGCTTGAGGCCTGTGACATGAATGATCTAAAAGCAGGACCCGGTGGACTTGTCACCATTTGCACCCCCCACCCAGGGCCTGGTGGGGTGCCGGCACACAGTAGGTGCTCAGCAGGGAGACATCTCCATAGGTCCAAGCTGGCGGGGCCAGGGTAGTTACCTGCCCCACACCGAGAGAGGGAGGCCAGTGCCCCTTCGTACCCTCCACCTCCCAGACCTGAACCCCCGCCCCCCGCCCAGAAACTCTAGAGTCTGCAGGGGTGAGAGCAGCAATTAGTTCTGCAGACTGGAGACCTGCTATGTGTTGCAGGCACCGACTGGGCTGACACCCCAGCTGCCTGCCGGCCCCCGGACACTGGGGTCGGGGGTGGGGGGGCTTCCTCCTTGCAGCAAACACCCCTCTCGAAGGGGCCAAGCAGCCGGGCCTGGAGGAGCCGGGGTTCGCCAGCACCGTCCCGCCATGCTGCCCAGGGCTCAGGAATGGAACATTCTCACATGGACCACGGGATCCCAGCAGGGCCGCGGGAGGCGCAGAGGGGAGACTCAGAAGGCAAAGGCAGGTGGCCCAGTCGCATTTCCACCCGTTCAGCAGTCTGTTCTGCTGGCCCGAGCGCTTGCTTGCTGGGCGCCCTGGAAAAGGCTCAAAACCACTCTGGGCCCCCGGGTCTTCCGCTGACAAGGGCGGGAGGGGGGGGCAGCGCTGCCAGCTCCCTCCCAGGATCTTTGGGAAGAAAACTATTCTGGAACAATAAGCGTAGGACAGGGACCATACATCACGGAGCCCAGCCACGAGGCCTGGGTTCGAATCCCGACACGCCCCGAACCGAATCACCCGGGACAGACTTCTGAGCCTCGGTACTCTCCCCTGACAACGGAGAGGATACCAGCATCTTTCACGGGGTGGTAGGAAAGCAGAAATGAGAGGATACCAGTAAAGTGCAGTGCACCACGCCTGGTGTGGAATACCAGAGCCACCTTGTGTTAAGCACTTTCTAGAAGCCAGACAGGTCTTAAGCATTAGCTCATTAAATCCTGACACCAAGCCTAGGCATCGGATGCCACGATTACACCCATATTCCAGAGCCGGCAACTGAGGCTTGGCAAGGTGAGTCCTTTACCCAAGGTCACACAGCTAGGAAATGGTGAGCCAGAGGGCGAGCCCGGGGCTGCGTGTCTCCAAAGCCTCGACGCCCCACCACTGTTAGAGTATGTGCCCGTTTAAGACGTAGAAGGAACCCTCAGGGCTGCCTGGCCATCCCACTCTGCAGCGGCTAAAACTGAGGCCCAGAGGAGGGAAGAGAGCAGCCTGATCACAGAGCCGCTGCTGGAACCAGGCGTCCGACCCGCAGGGCTGCTGCTCAAAGTTACCCAGCACTTATTACGTGCCAGCTGTAGAGCCCCCGACGAGCGTCATCGCACGTAAATTTTGCAATAACCCTAGGAGGAAAGATCCTTTTGTCAGTCCCGTTTTTCGCTTGGGTAAACTGAGGCAGAGAGGGGCGGTCGCTTACTCAAGGTCACACAGCTAATTCACCGGGGAGGTAGGGCTCCTACCCAGTGAGTCAAACTCCAGAGCCCTCGTGCAGTGCCGCCCCGGCCCACCTTGGAGCCCAAGCCAGCCTTGCTCGGCAGCCTGGGTCCCAGGCCGGCTCACCAGCCAAGCGAAGGGGGTCTGCAGGGCTCCCGGGGCGCGGCCACCACCAGGCAGGTGCAGCAGGAGCCCCCCGCTGGGAGAGCGCTGTCCGAGCTGCACTCGGGGAGACGGGCACCGGGCTGGGGCTGGCAAAGCCGGTCTCCCCGAAAACCATTAGCCCCCTGCCTCTGTGACGAGAAGTTTATCCAACAAAATGCAAGCGAGCAAAGAACACGTTCTGCTCTATGTGTCTCTTGTTATAGGCAGCGCACATCTTGGGAGATGTGTGGATGAAAGGCGCCATATAAAATGCAATCAATTATGAATCACCATTACTGAATTAATCACATGTATGATTAATACAGTAATAATAATTAATGGGAGTATGGTCTGGAGATTAGAGCAGGGAACTGGCAGGGAGGAGTCGGGGTGCTTCTTGAAGCCTCTGCCGCTGCCTGGGGGGTGTCACCTTGGGCAAGGCCCTGGGCTTGGGGCTTGGTCTCTCTCCCCCTGCCCCTGCCTTGGCTGTGGAAGTAAGGGGCCCAGGGCTGCCTTGAAACCCCTAGATGGTCCTGGGCGAGTTCCCAGGATCTTACTACTTATAGCTGCATCACAACTGCTCAAGGTCAGGAGGACAAATCAAAACCTTGGTCTGGCGTAACAGAGAACGGAGTGAGAGAGGCAGAGGGTGAAACCACGCTGGGGGTGGCCCTGGAGCTTACACTTGACTTTAATCAGTGGTGTGGGCTCATTTCATCCGTCTGTGCTTTTGTCTGTCTGCAGCGGGGTTTGCCTTCTCCCCCAAACCCCAGAGGGCCTGGACCTCAGCTGCTACCTCTCATTGCAAAGCCGGTAGATGGTTTTTGCGTGTGACTTTATAATTTCTTATTACTCGCCCCCGCCATCCACGCATATTTCCTCCCTGAAAGGAGGCAACACAGAGAGAATATGTACGTAGTGAAGCCTGTCATATGTCTTCCCCCCACCCCCATCTCTCCTCTTCATACTTTGGAATCTTTAGTTTATAGACGTCCTAAAAAAAAACCAAGGATGGAGTCAAATTAAATGCATTGTTCTGCAGATGCCTTTTGGTAGTCGATTTCACATACACAATTCAAATTAAGGCTGCGTAGTGAAGCCAAAACCCCGCCACTGAGGAGGATGGTCGGGCTGCTGGCAAGAGGGGGGCCGGCAAGGATTTTTATCTCATTTCATGTTATTTTGGTTGGGGGAGAGATTCATTAACACTTTCCTGCCCCTGGTGCTCAGCTCCTTTTCATTACCCGGGAAAGGTCATTTGTCATAAGGTTCCTTGATGAAGTTTTAAAATGAACCTCCCTTGACCACCTGGTCCCTACACGGCCAGCGTCCTGTTTCTTTCCCGTCTTTATTGTTCACTGGAAAGGAACCGGGTCTTCTGGATGCTCCCACCGGCTGGCTGCCAGGACCATCGCAAAGGGACCACCTTCCGGGGCAAATCCTCTGGGTGCTGCAGATGGAGAAACTGAGGCTCAAAGCAGGGAAAATGATGACCCCGGGCCACCCACCCAGTTAGGGGCTGAACAGAGGAAAGCCCGCTACCCTGACTCCGGGCATTGCTTCTTTCTGCCATCCCATAATTTCCAGGGTCTGGAAGTGGGGAGACCAGAAGACACTTTTCCAGATGGGTCCCTGAAAAAGTCTGCTCGCATCAGCTTGTGGGAGAGGCAGGAAGCCCTGGGGAGAGGAGGGCTGGAGAGGGGTTTTAAACATTGTTTCCAGGGGCGCAGAGCTTTGCATAGGGGTCACTGAAACCCTGGGGTGGGGGGATAATCGGGAGGATGCACCCCGGGTCCCCCCACTGTGTTTAGACGAGCCACAAATGAGAAGCATCTTCCTCCACATCTTGTTGGCTGTTCCCGACAGTGTCGCGATGATGGAGGAGTAGGGCGTTTCCCCTGTAATTGATGGCCCTGCCTGGGGGCGACAGCAGGCTGAGGGCCGACCGGGGTCATCACTCACCCTGCCTGCACACAAGCCCCACGCTGTGCCCTTTGCTGCTGCCTGGAGGCCTGGTGCTTAGAAATCAAATCGCTGAGATCTGTTCTCCTCCTCTGAGGAGCTTTCTCCTGCTGGATGCTTTGAAGCCAGGGCGCAGGCTAACCAGGGGCTGGCATGGATCTGCTCTCCTGGACGTCTCTGCGGGGGGGAGCCCCTCTCCAGCGAAGGGGATCCGGGAGCAAGTATATGAGCAGGCACTTGGCGGCCTTGTTCTGACCCCTCCCAGGAAAAGGAAGGATTCGCATCTCGCAAACGGGGAAACTGAGGTCCAGGGGCAACCTGTGCTGCGCCCCAAGTTCACCAGTAAGCCAGGCGGTGGCAGAGTACCCCCCGGGGGCCGGAGAGCCCTGCCTCCCAGGCCACAGTCTTCCTTAGCTGTGTGACCTTGGGCAAACGACTCCCCATCTCTAAGCTTCGTCTGTAACTCGGGACTTTGCTAATAGGAGTTAAGTCACGGGTCTGTTGGGAAGGATCAGCGGCTGATACGCACGGACCGGTTTGCACGAAGCCTGGCATAAAACAGGTGTTCAATAAATGCTAAATTATTGTTACTGTTATTATTATTAAAGCAGATGACAGTCTTTAATTCTGCATCATCTGCCTGCTTTGTGACAATAGCCGAAATGTTATTCAGCAGTACAGCCCCTCTGCAAGCGAAGGGGGAAACCGTGAGCGGGGAAGGGTTAAGGTGGAGGTTAAGAGGCGGCAGAGGGGTGGGGCGCTGAGGTGCTACATCTTGCTCCTGGTCCTGACACCCTCTGTGACCTTGGACCAGTCCCTCTCCCTCTCTCGTCCTCAGGCTCTTTGTTCTGGATGCGTCCAAATGACAGGGCTGGCTGCTTGAGCATTGCAGTGAGGACCCACCCCGGAGGAGGCCAGGAGCACCTGAAAACCACACGACCCACCCCCCCTGGAAGGTGGAGGCGCCTCTCCGCACAGCCCTGGGAGAGGGCCTGGCCGGAAACCTCCAGGGGGTGGAAGGGCCCAGGGCTGCCCAGTGTTGCCAGCACCTTGGCCTCTGCCCTAGGCCCCTGCCGGAGTCCTCCCCCCACCCTCTTCCCCCCTCCCTCCCCGGGGCTTGCCAGGAGTGAGGCCCCTCCTGCCCCCCTACTCCGCACTCCCTCCGGAGCTGGCTTGGCTTCATCAAAAGCAGGGCCCATCAGGGTGGAGGCGGCGATGTGTCAGCTGGTATTCAGGCTCTGGTTGTGCGCTCGGATCGCTCCCCCTCCCCAGTTCCCCCAATCCACCCACCCACCCCTTTACCCACTGCTTGGGGCCTTCTGGGTGGCGGCGCTTTACAGAGGAAGTCGGAGCAGCAGCCTTGAGCCCTTGGCTGTTGGGGGCGGGTGGACTGACTCACTTGGCCCCCTCCCTGGTGCCGATGGGGCAGCCCCCACACCCCTGGGCGCCGGCACCCCGTCAGGCCCCTGGGTTTGGGAACAGGAAGCTGCAGCCCCGCGGCGCCTGACCCGGGCCGGCCCGAGGATGCGCTCTGCGCGCCGCGACCCGCCGGCCCCCGAGCCCGGAGGAGATGTTTAGGCAGCGACCCCCCAGAGCAGGCTCGCTCCCGCGGCCGCCCGCCCGCTGGGGCCACCCTGGCCGCGGGCCCGCCGGGCCGCCCCTGCTGGCGGCGCCCCTCCCCGGGCCGTGGCGCGTCCCCCGAGCCTCGCAGTATTTCCTTCCTGCACCTTTAAGAAGACCGTTGCTCCGTGGTGGGATGGTGTGTTAAAGCCACACAGAGGAAGTTACGCAGCCCGGATCAGACCCAGAGATAAAAGCCCCGATGGTGATCGTGAGGGATGGCAAGAGGATTTAGCCTCGGCATTAACTTGGAGCGGAGCGCAGGGGGGCGGTGAAGCGCCCCGCCATCTGGCCCGCGCCGCCGCCGCCGCCGCCGGGGGGATATGCCCCGGCGCCCCGACGAGCAGCCGCGAAGCCCACCCGGGCCGGGGGCCGCCCGGTGCCCGCGCGCCGGTCCTCTCCGAGCCGCCCAGGGGGCCCCAAAAGTTTGCACTTGTTAGAGGCGACCTCCCGCTCGGCCGGGGCGGGCGATGCGGGCGGCGCGGGCGGCCCCCTCCCCCGGCCCGCGTCTCCGGGACGGCTGCGGGCGGCCCCCCCGGCGGCCGGAGGGCTCCCCAGCCCCGATCTGACGGCCGCGGCGGCGGCGGCGGCGGCGGGAGCGGCGCGCGGCGAGGAGCAGCGGCTCTCAGCCCTCCGGCCCGCGCGCCCCCACCCAGCGTCGGCCAGGGCAGGCGGAGCGCCCGCGGGCGGCGGTCCTCGGCCTCCCGGGTCTGCGCGCCGGGAAGCGGCTCGGAGCGGGGGTAAGGCGGGCGGGGAGAGCCCGGCGGGCGCGCGGTGGGGGGGGAGGGAGGGTGGGGGGACCAGCGGCTGCAGCCTCGCCAGCCTGGTTTCATTTTTAAAGGGCTTGGGTGACCATGCAGCCTTTCCCGGGGCCCGGGAGCCACTTAAAGCGGCCCAGCAAAGGCTCGGATGCAAAAGTTATCCGGTGGCTGTTGCTACGAGCGGAGGGCTGGCGTCGCCCGAGAGGGGCGTGTGAGTGTGCCTTTGTGGCAGCGTCTTAAAGGAAAAGCTCGTCTTTCCGGCTGGCTTTTTCCTACCAGGGTCCTTTGGCATCGTGCGTGCGAGTGTGAGTGTGAGTGTGTGTGTGTGTGTGTGTGTGCGCGCGCGCGCGCGTGTGCGCCGGGGCTAGATGTGGCAAGAACGCCTGCATGTGTTTGTGGAAAGGAGGTTAACCCTTCTCCCGCGCGTCGCCTCCACCCCGACTTCCCCGCCACGGTCCTCGGCCCACCCCTCCCCCTCCCTTCCTCGCGCCCCCCTTCCCAGCTCTCCGGAAACGGGGTCTGTGCGAGTTGCCCAGACAAACTCTCGGGCAGCCAGGCTGGAAACTTCTCTCGGTGCGGTGGAGGGGTGGGCTAACGGGGGCGGGGGGTGCGCGCGGAGCGGCTCGCGGACGTGCGGAGCGGAACCTCGGGCCGGGCGGCCCGCAGACCCGGGGAGAAGAGGCAGCGGGAAGGCGGGACGAGGACCGCGGGCTCGCGGGGTCCGCCCGCTCCGAGTAAGTTGCCCGCGCGGGCGGGGGGCGGCGGAGGCAGGGGCGCTGCTGGAAGCGGCGCCGGGAGTCAGGGGGCCACCGCTCCCCGGGCGCTCTGCTCGGCAGCTCCTGATCGAGGGAGGCGGTGCCCACTGAGGGGGGCACACCCTCCGCGGCCGCCCGGCCTTCATTACAAGGCGTGCGTGTTAATCGCGCCCGGGGCCCGCACTCAACTTCGGAAAGACGAACCGCAGCTGCGGGACTGCGAGGCACGCCCCTACGCGAAGCACGCCTCCTGCAGCCCACCCGGAGCTCGGAATGCGCCCCGGCCGACCCCTCGGTCCGCCGGGACGGACCCCGCCCCCGCGCAGCCGAGGCCCCCTTCTCGCGCCCCCACTCCCCAGCCCTCAACTTTTCGGGGCTTCCCGGCCGCCGGGAGGCTGTGGGGGGCGCGGGGAGCCGGAGCCGGCCCCCGTCCCGGGGCTGGGGGGCGCCCGGGGCGGCTCAGCTGTTGGAGCTCGGAACACCTCCAGGCCCCGGCCCCGGGGGTGGAGGGCGAGAAGGTGACCTGGCCGCAGCGGGCTCCCCCTTCCTTCCTAGCCCTCGGGCACCCCCCACCCCCCTGGAAAGCAGATTTCAGTCCGCCCCGCTGCGCCCCCCCTCCGCTGGGAAGGGAGAGGAAGCTTCAAGGTGGGCAACGCCCCCCCCTACCGCCTCCTCCAGTGCCCCCCAGGGGACCCCCGCGCCCACAGCGCCAAGTTTTCCAAGAGGCGAGGGCGCAGCCGGTAACTCGGGGAGGAGCCTGCTCCGAGCCCAGCCAGCTCCGAGAGGCGCTAATTCAATAAGACAGAGAAATCGGAGTTCAGAAATCCTGGCAAAATCTAATTTTCGGGTTTTAATACCCTGGCTATCAGCCCCCCACCCCCACCTCGGTTCCTGAGGACTCTTAAAAGAAAATAAAGCGCATTGATTCTATTTGTTTCTGGGAGCTGCAGTTTCTTAATAATATCAGGTGAAGATTTATTTTCCAAGGAGAAAACGACCCACCGGGATACAACCTCTTAACTCTGAAATTTCCCTGCTGGCTTCGCACTCCCTGCTTTCCGCCTCGTTTTCCCGGAGACTCTTGCTTCTCTCCAGCCCCCCTCCTTCCACCCCCCCACCCCCCACTTTTGGCAAAAGCCGACTGTAATGTGCGCCCGCTGAGCTCACAGTTCCCCCTATAATACCAGCAACGCTCAGTTGATTGACTGGTTGTAAACACATTTGTTACCCCACCCCCAGCAGATTTGGTTGTCCTTGGCTCTCCACCAGCACCCCACTTTGCAGGGAACGCGCCGCGCTTAAACCAGCCCAACTGCCAAGCGGTGAATAGATTTTCGAGGGGCTCCGAGCTTCCCTCTCCGTGGCCTCCCGGCCTCCCGGGCCTCGCTGCCTCCCCGCGCAGCCCGAGCCCTGCGCCGCCGCCGCGGCCGCCGCCGCTGGCCCTGCAGATCAAGGAAGCCCGCAGCCAGCGCCCCCGAGGGGGTGTCGCCGGCCGCCGGGAGCTCCCTACCTGTTTGTGAACAGTTGGGAGTCCGCGGCTGGAAGAATTAATTAGGGACGTGCTGTTTTCTGGGCAGCACGAAGCTTGGGTAGAGGCATCCAAACCTTTGCCGGCCGCGCTATTTTATTTTTACTACATTTTCTCAGGTTGTAAAAATAGTCGCCAGGCGGGTTCTTTCTGAGAGTTTCTAGCAAGGAGCGCATTCAAGGCCAGGCAGGCTCTATAACAGGTTTCTCTTTAAACAGCCAGAGGTGAGCGGTGAGAACGTGGTCCCCCTGGACTCCTTATTCCTCTCCATCAAGAGCCCTTCAGCCAGAGACAGGGGCAGGGGCCGCCTTAATGCAGATTTATGAGTCCCCCCCCCCCAACCAGGAGCGTGGGGACACCAGCTGGGGGCTTCTGCGGGGAGCCCAGGTGAGCCACCAGCCCTCTCTGGACAATGTCCACTTCCCCGGTTTGTCATTTCTGGCAGGTGTGTGTTTGTGTCTGGGCCGAGGACGGGGTTTCATGGAAAAGTGATTAACTCTGAATTCAGAGACCTTCCGTGAGGATGTCAGGTGAGAATCAGGCTGAGGTTAGCACGGATGCCCAGAGCAGTTTGGGGATTTAGACGCGATAATCCTAGGTAGAACAATAACCAGAATAATTAATAATGCGGGGCTTCTGCTGTGACTCATTCCATAACCTTTGCCCTATTGGCTAGTATTTTTGGCCAGGATCCCACACTGGCTGGACTCAAATTCTCCTGGTAATGTATCAAGTGTCTGGGAACGCACCACATTAGTGGAGTCATGTTTTCTACAAGGTAACATTTGTCTTAGTTATAGCTCTTTGGGCTCTTAAATCATTATCAGTAGCTTAAAATAGCAGAGCAATAATCATAATGGTGACTCATTTATGGGCACACCCTCTAAGGATTATTGCAGAATTTTGGCCTTGATCAGAAAACCTATTATGACAAACCACTGTCACTTCTGTGGAAGTCTTCAATGTCCCTGGTATCTTAGCGTTGCAAATGAAATTCACCGTTTCAGAATTTGGAGAGAGATTTATCCGCTCCTGGTTCTTACCTGTGGGTCCACACACGGACCTCTGTGTTCCTCCGTACCTGTACGTACAGACTCGTCTGCACGCAGGGTGACAACTCTGACCTTTGACTTGTCGGTCACTCAATCTTGACTCCCGAAGACCTTTTGGAAAGTCGGAGACCCCGAAGCGGGGGGCCCTTCTGCTGACCTAACAGCTCCCGGAAAGGAGGGGAAAAAAACCAAATCACCTCGTTGACAACGCGCCCAATCTCCAAATGCGCGGCTCTGATGTTAATAAAAATAACCTACTTTTCTCCGGAGACCTCGCTAATGCAGCCTCATTTTTTGCACATTTTGCCAGAGAGCTTTTGTTCTTACACGTCTTTTCTCCCCCCACCCTCTCTCTTTTTAATTTGTTGCAGGTGTTGTTGCTAATGAGCTCTCTCTCCTCCCCTCTTAACAATGAAAGACAAGCCAGCCCCGGGTACCTGGATGCATTGAGAGCGGAAGTGTGAGAAACTTCATAATATGTTGCCGATGGCTACCAGCCAAGGTCAGCGGCCCCCATTAGTGCCCGTCCCCACAAAGCAGAGCCACATAAGCTGCTCCCCAGTTAAAACCTCGGTCACCTTTTTTATGCCGTAGTCCAGCCACACCATTGGTGTCACTTTAAGCCCATGGGAAGAGAAATCTCTTTTATTGGTCTGAGATGCCAGTCCGGTCCCACAGAGGGAACATCTTTCCAGCTAACACGTACACCTCCTGATTTTTATTTTATCTTTACAACGCAGGCCGGAGGGTTGTTTTGCGGTTGTGCTGAGCCCATCACACATTAAGGGTCCTTTAAAGAACCTGGATTGATTGGAGGGACAAAAATTAGAAGCAATCTGATCCCGCCTCATGCCGGATCCCCGCGGATTTGCTCCTTATCCCATTTCCATCCGCTGTCACAATTTGAGAGCCTGCCTGATTTGATCAGATTCACCTCCGGGAGAGGTGTAATGCCAAGGTTAGGAGGACGCCAAGTTATGGGCAACTTTTTGATCTGCCCATCAGCAGTCTGAGAAACGCCGGCTCTGGGTTTTCCGCATCGGCCTTCGGGAAGAAACAGGTTCCTCGCCCTTTGCGACCCGGCAGTCGGTGCTCGAGTCCCCGGGTCATCCAGCCACCACTGCCTGGCAGATGTGGCCCTTCCATGCTGAGGCCGAGAGTCCCGCCTGACCCAGTCGCTGCCTCTCCAGCGCCCGTCCGGGCCACGCCCCTGCGGACTGCTCAGCCATGCTGCCCCTGCTGGCTCTGTTCCTGCACTGCCTCCCACTGGCCTCTGGGGACTACGACATCTGCAAATCCTGGGTGACCACGGATGAGGGCCCCACCTGGGAGTTCTATGCCTGCCAGCCCAAGGTGATGCGGCTAAAGGACTACGTCAAGGTGAAGGTGGAACCCTCAGGCATCACGTGTGGAGACCCCCCTGAGAGATTCTGCTCCCACGTAAGTCAGCCCACTGCTTCGCTCAGGCCGAGTGGGAGGGGGTCCGGGACAGACTCTTGTGATGGGTGAGCACGATGGGGGGCCCAGATGCAAGGCTGATGGGCACCGGATGGCTGTCCCACGTTGGAAAAGTGCCAAAGCAAAGGCCGCACCCCCCCCTGCTCCCCCCCCCCCCCCGCCCCGGGGCTCTGAGGTCACGTGACCTCGTTCTCTGGGGCGGGCACATTCTTGGCCCACTGACCACTGGATCGTTTCCGTAATAGCGGGGGGTCATCTGTGGGAGCTCCTCGTGTGTGGGCTGACAGCTTCACGCCCAAGTCCTCCCCTCAGCTCCGCCAGGCGGACCCCGCGTCGTATAAAGGAGGAGTTCTGGGGGGTGGCATGTCTGGGCCTCTGACGGATGGAGAAACTGAGGCCCGGAGTCATGCACCAGGAAGTCCTGGAGCTGGGACTCGCGTGTTTGGCTCCAAAGCCACTGAGCTAAACTGCCTGCCGAGAGAGGCCTTCCCGCTGGGCAGCTCTGCAGAGTCCCCTCCCCAGCCCCGCGCTGGGCATCCAGGCCGTGGGAGCTGACAGGAGGGGCTCGTTGTCATCTTTAGGCTGTCCTTGAGGGAGCCTCTGGGGCCTATGGCTGGACTGAGCAGGCATCCCCTCCCCGCCCCGGGCTCCTGGGGATGCCTTTGTCCCGCGGGGAGTTTTGTTCCTATCACAGGGCAGTCAGCCTGGGAAGGTAGGTTTCCACTTGGACAGTCAGCAGTCCGTCATGAGTCTGTCACTGTGGACGGTGGCTGGGCCAAGGGAGCCAGCGGGGAAGGGAGGGAAGAAGGCAGCACAGGGCTGGGGGCAGAGACTGGATAGTCCATGGGGGTCACTGCACTGGGGATCCCAGGGCTTCGCTGGCTCAGGGGTGAGCAAGGCGGTCGGCTCCTGAAGGTCAGGGGCAAGGCCAGGTCGACGGGCAGCGGAGCCCAGTTCTGAGCCTGTGTGTTAGGCCGACACCCCGCCCCCCCAGCTCCTGTGAACACTTCTCCACTCACTCCCTGAACAGAGTCAACCTCTGTCTCTACTATTAGAGTCTCGAGTGTATTTCTTCTCTTAAATATTAATCATTGCCCTAATGTACTGGGGGGAAGGGTGTGGGACAGGGCAGCTAAATCATAATTCATTGGACCAGCTTCCGGTCAAGGGCTTGAGGGGTGGAGGTGACCATCAAATGCAAGTCTGAGGCCCTCTCCTGGCCAAAGCTGGCTCAGAATACTCTCGGCCCTGCCTGCACCCTCACACGGGGGACCCGGTGTGGCTGCCATGGTGGGGTGGTCACCCCCCCCGACCCACAATCCTAGCGCTGCCCCACCTGAGCCCAGGCGATGTCCCTTCTCCTTCTCTCCCGGGGAGACAGACGAGGAAGAACAACGTCTTCAACATCTCCCGCATAGGTGGGTCCTCGGTGTCTCCACAGCTGTCTGGTGGACTTAAATATTTCATTACAGGCTGCTGTCCTGCTCCGCCTTTGATTACAGATGTGCGGCCGACAAGAATGGGGACTCTGCCTGGGCAGGCGGGGGGGTGGGGGGGGGAGCTGGCTTCTGCGGGGAGCGGGGGCTCCCATCCAGATGGACTCAACCCCCCGTGCAGCTTCCCCTGAGCAGGTCCTGTGTGTGTCTCATTTAATCATCTCCGGGATGCTCTGGCGGGGGTGGGGGTGGGGGGACTGTTCTAATCCTGTTGTAGGGATTAGAAAGGTTTGCCTAAATCCTGGCAAGGTCACTCAGTTTAGAAGGCGGGCAGGCAACTGGTCTGAAACCAGGGCCTGTGCTCACCCACTAGGTGGCTCGGCCTGCCCCTCTGAGCTGCGGTTTCCTCCCCTGTAAAGTAGAGGTGGTACTGTCTGGGTGTCACAGGGCTGGCAAGGGGATGCGCCCTGGCCGTGCCAAGCCCTGGGCACCGTGCTGGCACACAGTAGGTGCTCAATGTGCAGTAGGTGTTATGCATTTATTATTGTTGTTAGGAGGCCCTCAGCCGTGTCCCTGGCTTTTCTTTCCTCTGTTCAGCCTTGAGGACGCCACGCCCCGTATTTCTAGTCTCTGGGCAGCAGGGCTCTGTGGCATGGCCGGGGAGCTTGAACCGCTCTGGGCACGGCAGGTGATGTGAACCACCAGGGGGCGCCCCACCAGTAGCCAGCCCCCCACTGCCCCTTTAGCCTTGCGAGCGCCCAGTGGGTCCCAGGTCCTGTCCCAGCATCCAGCCAACTGGAGTGTGAGCCCTGGAGCACCCCCAGGGTGCAAGATGGGCCAAGAGGCAGCCGCCCTTTCCAGGGTTCAGTGTGCAGACCCTCCCTCCCGCCAGGCTTCCTGTCCTTCCGTCCTTCCGCAAGGCCACCTGAGAACTGAATTGTAAATTCCAGCCTGGTGAGGAAGGGGAGGGGGGAGAAGACCAAGATAAATGAATAAATAAAAACCTATTGGCTCTAAATGCACAATGAGAATTAATAGGGATGAGCTCTCAACAGAGGATCTGAGGGCAAGGGCAAAATTTCAATGAGGGCCGCGGGAGAGGACAGACAGCCCTCTGCCCTCCATTCTGGGGGACCCGGCTGGAGAGGGCCAGCCTGGCCACGCTGCAGGGCCCGGGGGGCGGGAGAGGTTGGGTGTGGGAAGCAGGCCCCTCAGTGCTCCAAAACTCTCTTCCTGTGCCTCTGAGATAAAAGCCAACCCTTGAGCCTCAGGAGAGAGACGGTGAGGAGGGGGCGACAGTGGGGAAAAGAGAAAAAGAGAGAGAGAGAGAGACTTTGCTGGCCACAGACCAGGCCGGTAGTGTTTAAAGCAATTCTGTAGATACCTGCTTGCTACCTAACGTGCAGTCCTTGGACTCACCTTGTTAAAAATGCAGAATCCCAGGCCCTGCCCCAGACCAACTGAGCCAGAACCTGCATTTTAACCAGCAATGCAGGCAATTCAGATGCATGCGGGGTACGCTCTGAGACACGGCTGCTCGACATAATTGCTCAGTCGTGGGTTCGACTCGCTGCTCATGTCCCCGGGGGATCTTGGCATGCAGGGGTCCCAGGAGTGAGGGGTGGAGCTGGGAGCTCACAGCCCTGAGGCCCTCTGGAAGCTGCCAAAGAGAGGCTGCGTGTCTCCTGTCTAGAGGCACAGGCCTGGGGTCTGAGGCCCCGAGCTCCCATCCCAGCCTTGCTGTTTTCTCGGGCAGGGTGACCGGGGGTAAGTCTCTCCTGACCTCCGTTTCCTCATCTGTAATTGGGGGGGTGATCTTGGCTGCCTTGCCCCCCCCCCCCAACTGCTTAGGAGAAGGAAATGCCTCCCTCAGAATATCCGGACGCACTTGAAGAGTATGAGCTCTGTTCTAGTATCAGGCTTCGATGTTATCTCGAGTCCAACATTGATCCCCTTGGTTTTGAAGCAGATGAACAGTCAACTTTTTATCCAAGGAGACTCTGGCTTGGTCGAGGGGCCACGAAGGTGTATCTCTGAGCACACTTCTCCCTCAGAACCTGCTTTGCCGTCTCCTTGCCTCAGTTTACCCAGATGCCGAGCCAGTGGCCCTATCCCCCCACCCAAGGGGACTGCTGGGCTGATTAAGGCAGATGGCAGGTGGACCCTTGAGTCTTCTAGCCCCCACCTCCTCACCGTGACATTGAACTCCGTCTGCGGAATCGAGGTCATAGGTGCCCCGCCTCCTGCCAGACGTGGGTATTCAAGAAATATTCCCAGCCAGCAGCACTGAGCCGACTGGCCCCCTGGTTCAGGCCTCCTTTCCCTGCTGTGTTCCTGGCCCCCGAACCCACAGAGAAGAGCGTGCCCCAGCCCCCTGCTCCCCTCAACACGAGGTCACGGCCGACCTTGCAGATATTCACAACAGACACGGCCAACAAGGCGTGGGGGAGACACTCTGATGTGGTAGGAGCCCCGAAGGACGGCTGCCCTCCCTCTTGGCTCAGTCAGCGCTAGGTAAGCGCTTAATGGAAAATGGTCGGGGGAGTGGGAGGTCGGTGCGATCCGGGAAGGCTTCTCAGAGGAGGGGAGATTAGAACTGAGTCTTACAGGAAGGACCAGGGTTTTGATCGGGCCAGGAAGCCCCGAAAGCTCTCACTTCTCTCCGTCAGGGCCCCTGGCTGTGGGAGTTGTGATCGGATCTCACCAGGAGGTCTGCACGGCTCGGTCCTTAGGTAGAAAGCGAGTTTGGAACCTGAGCTTCACCCAACCCTTAGTTAAAGTGGCTCATTCTGTCGAAACGCCTGAGGCAGGGCCCAGCTTGGGACAAGAATAGTTCCATGCATGACATCTTGTTGCCCAGTGAAGCCTCCTTCCTGGGGAGCAGACAAGTGACAGGCCGGGGGCAGCGCGCTGTGAGGTCAGTGCCCACGTGAGCAAGCTCCCTGCCCCTTAACGGACACCCCATGGAGGATAGGGCGCAGTGCACCTGGAGCGCGGGGGGGAGGGGAAAGGGCCCGGAGGGGACACCTTTCCAAAGAGTGTCAGAAGTTCTAGAACTTTCCAGTTTACACATCCCTGCCTTCCCCAGGCTCGTCTTTCTTTTCCGACTCTACGTTCTCTGCCCTTGATTTTCCACATAGTTTCATTTTTCTCCTGCCTTGCGTGTATGAGGAGCAGCTGCCTCAAATCCCATGTGCAGGGAGGCAGGGGATGGGCAGGTGGACAGACAGGCAGGCTACACCCGCCGTGGATGAGAACTTGGGATTTGGGAAGGGGCAAAGGTGAGCTCCAGTTATCCCCCCCCCCCTCTGGACTGTGGGACTTTGGATAAGTCCCTTGTGCCCTGAGCCTCAGTTTTCCCATCTGAACACTGGGATGACACCAGCCCCGGGGCTCAGAGGAAGGCTGACAAATGAGATGAGACGCAGCACGGAGAGACCTTGGCAGGGCACCTGGCACAGAATAAGTGTTCCAAAACGGGCGTTTTCTTTTCCGTCCTGGAATGTAGCTGGAGAGACAAAGGAGTGACGGTACAAAGAAGACAGGGCTATCGGCCGGGCACGTGATGCGGGGTACAGTCTGCGCGCACTGTGGGACTTCAGAGATGGGGGGCGGCACCCGTGTGGTCTGGGATTCCGAGGGGCGACGGCCGGTGCTGGGGAGTTGACATGTTGCAGGGACACAGAGGGAGGGTCCAGGAGATAGGAGGAGAGAGGTGTGGGTGATTGGGAGGGGACAAGCCGCTTCACCTCCTTGTCCCATCCAAGCCCCCCGACTCCCCTGACCCTGTAAACTGCTCCCCCCGCCCTGCAAACCTGCAGGGCACGGCGTTGCTATGCTGTTGGACAGATGAATCGATAGAACGAGGCTTCCCTACGTCTACTTAGTGGGGGAGATTCAGCCCTCCTGTGTCTGGATCCTAACTGACCCCTAGTGGGGGGGGAAGGGCCGGGCCAAGAGTGTGGTGGGAGTGAGGGGAGCAGGGGAACAGTGTGCACGCAGAGGCCAGAGCGAGGCCACGGGTGGGGCCTGAACGGAACGTGGCAGGCTTGAAGGAGCGGGACAGCCCCTTGCCACCCCGGACCCGGGCCCAGGCTGCAGAGCTCTGTTCCCATCCCCCGGCCCCGTGGCCCAGGCTCCCCGGTCTCAGACCTGGCCAGGGTCCATATGGCCCATGAGGCGGGGACCAAATGCAGAGGAAACTAGGGAACGGCAGATGATGCAGAAACAGGTTCTGATTTGTTTTCCATCAGCAGCAGATTTGCTTAAATAGACGACAATGTGTCTCTGATTCTCTGAGCGCACACCAACGGCTGGCGGGGGACAGCGTGTCAGTGCAGAAAAAACACTGGAGGGGAGCCGGGCAGTGCCGGGTTCTGGCAAAGTCTCCTTGTTGCTGGGACACCAGGCCGAGCCCCTTAGCCTCAGCGTCCCCACCTGTGCAAAGATGGGGTTTGCCTAGATTCACCAATGCTCCCGGAAGATCGCCAAATGGATTCTGGGAGTCCGGGGAAATCCAGGCTGGGGTTCGGCTTCGGTCACACGCAGACAAAACGGGGGACCCCGGTGCAGATAGGGGGGCTCTGAGCGGCGCGCACAGCACTAGATACTTTTTTCCCAAGTGTTCTCCTAGATGCAAACCAAAGCAAAGAGAAACAACGATGAACGCTAAAAATACAACGGCACATCACGTAATTTCCCTCTGGTTTTCTCCATCCTTTTTTTTTTTTTAATTGAGATATAATGAACGGATAACACTGTATTAGTTGTAGGTGTTCAACGTAACAATTCGATACACGTGTATATTGCAGAATGATCACCGTGATAAGTTTAGTTACCACCCATCCCCACGCAGTTAAAAGTTTTGTTCTTGGGATAAGGGCATTTTTAGAAGAATATTTAAAAAACAATTTGTAATTGAGGTGGAATTCACATGCCCTGAAATTAACCACTGAAATCATTTTATTGCAGGAAAACAGAGCAGAAAAATTGCCTTTTTAACCGTTTTTCGAGATACAGTTTAGTAGCATTTAGTACACTCAAAACGTTGTGCGATCACCACTTTTCGTGTAGTCTCGAGCCGTCTTCAACCCGGAAAGAGGAAATCATGTTTCCGGCGGCCGCTGTCGCGCCGCATCGCCCCTCCCCCCAGCCCCCTGGCAACTAGTCGCTCGTCCGCTTTCTGTCTCCGAGGATTTGCTTATTCAGGACACTTGGCGTAAATGGAATCATACGACAGGTGACTTTTTGCGCCTGGCTTCTTCCGCTCAGTGTCACGTTTTCGAGGCTCACCGTGTCCTGGCAGGTGTCAACTCCGTTCTATTTTTCAGGCTGAGTAACAGTCCAGCGTGTGGGTAGACCACATTTTTTTGTATTCATTCACCGGTTGATGGACATGGGGGTCGCTTTGACTTTGGGGCTGTTATGAATAATGCTGTTCTGTACCTGGGCAGAATTTTCTTTTGTGGACGCTGCTCTTGGGTGTATACCTAGGAGTAGAACTGCTGGGTCATATGGTCATTCTATGTTTAAGTTTTGGTGGAGGCCCAAATGTTTTCCATGGCAACCGCGCCTACCTTCCATTTGCACCAGCACTGTGCCTGGTTCCAATTTCTCCCCATCCTCGCCAGCACTGGGTATTTCTCATTTTTGTCTTTTTTTATGGTGGACACCCTAGCGGGTGTGAAATGGCATTTCATATGGTTTTGATTCACTTTGCTCTAGTGACTAACGGTGCTAGGCGTCACGTGCTTATTGACCCTTTGTATATCTTCTTTCGAGAAATATCTATTCAAGTCTGTTGCCCTGTTTTTCATTGGGTTGCCTTTTTATTGTTGATTTCTGTGTGTCCTTGACATATGTTAGGTGCTAGATCCTTATCAGATACCCGATTTGCAAATATTTTCCCCACTCTGTGGATAGTCTTTTCACCCTCTTGATTGTGTCCTTTAATGCACATTTTTTTTTTATTTTACTGAAGTCTAATTGATCTATTCTTTTTCCTTTTTGTGTGTATGCGTTGGATGCTGTATCAAAGAAACCATTACTAAATCCAAGGTCAGGAATGTTTACCCCCATGTGTTCTTCTAAGACTTGTACAGTTTTGGCTCTCGTGTCCAGATCTTCGATCCATTTTGAGTTAATTCTGGTATATATTATAAAAGAAGGTTCCAGCTTCCTTCTTTTGCATGAGGACAGCCGGTTCCCCCAGCACCATTTTGTTGGAGAGACCGTTCTTTCTCCATTAAACATTCTTGTCACTCTTCTCGAAAATCCATTGACCGTAGGCGTGAAGGTTTACGTCTGGGATCTCCATCTTTTCTGTGGAAACACTGAGCATTCCGGGCCGGGTGTCTCCTCAGGCACTCCCAAATGCCCTGCACGGGAAACTGTAGTCGCCATTTCACAGATGAGCACACTGAGACTCCAAGACTGAGGGGAGAGTCCGGGCTTGAACTCCGATCCCGGGTATTTGACAACGATGCCATGGTGAGGCCCGAGGCATGCTCCCCACCTCTCCCCCTTCTCACCTCCTTCCTTTCCTCTTCCGCTTCTCCTTCCCCCCACCCCCGACCTAGCTTTCAGGCTGGGCTGTTAGCTTTGATGCCCAGAGGAGGATAACTGGGGAGCACCGCCCAACCTGTGACTTCTCTATGGTCTTGGGGTAGCTCCTCTCCAGCTTCCACGGCACCCCTCCCTGACCCACTCAGCAGGGCAGAAGAGTCCCTGTCTCCCACCTTTGCCCCACGAAATAAATGCTGCCGACAATTATCTTCTGTCTCAAGTAGGGAGTGCAGTTTGGAAGGGGTCTTAAAGGTTAGAACATCAGGACGTGTGAGCAAATTACCGCGGATCTGGCAGCTCAGGGGAAAGTGGGCTCCTTGGGCCAGGCGACTGGTGTCCCTCCGCCCCGGTCCCCGGGGCCCTGAGCCCCCCACCCCCCGCGGCCGTCCTAGGGCCCCCCATAAACACGACGTGGAGCTGCTGGGCAAGTCTAGTTCCCCTCATTTCCTGTGTGAGGGTAAACTGAGGCCCAGCAGGATGGAGCGGCTTCCTTGGGCCCCCGGGGAGGGACAGCAGACCCGGGAGGCTCCGCCGTAGGCCCGCGGCTCTCCTGAAAGAATGCACCAGAGCCCTGGGGACATGAGGCGTTCCATACCAGATCTCCATCTGTCCACTCGTGACCTCACTGGATGGCGTTTGGTGGGGGACACGGGATGCCTGCCTGGAGGCCGCCTGCAGCCAGCAGGTGCCCGAGCTGCCCCTTCAGGGTTCGTGTGACATAACGTCAACGCGTTTGCCTTCTGCCCCCCACCCCACCCCCGGGTGAGCTCTCACACGTGTGTGCGGCCCCCGGTGACCCGGCTGTGCTCAGAGCTGGCTTTCCCGGGGCCCAGAGGGCTCCGAGGCCCCCATCCCAGCCTGCCCCCCCCCCCGCCGCCAGGCTGTGGTTCTCCCAGCTGCAGCAGCACCACGGAAGGTGGCCAGAAAGGGGACCCGGGATCTCAGGGCCCAGCTGTGGAAGGGTCACCTTCATTAGGGAACGCACCCTAGCTCTCGCTGCGTCCCTCCCATTGATCTGCCTTCCACGCCCAAACCTGGGGCCCTCCAGAGCTCCCCCCCGCCCCCCGTGAAAGGGACTCGGCCCGTCATCAAGGATCTGACACTCTTGTCCCCCGGCTGTCTGCCCTGGGTGCCGCGGGACCATTTGGATCCCTCCATCCCTCATCCCGGTTCCTTCCTTCGGCCCATGTCATTTGTCCACTTGACTCCAAGTGTCGACCGGGGAAATAAAAGGAAATGAAACACGACCAGGGCATTTCCCCCTCGGTCATAGCAGAGTCTGTTGTTGGGCAAAGGTGAAAAGGAGGCCAGTGAGCGATGGAGCCTGCACGTTACCCTCGAGCTACCTTCCTCTGCTCTGGCCCAAGCAGATGGCGGCGGCCAGTTGGGGTTCTTGGGGCGTCCCCTCCCTCTGGGAATCAAGAGACAGCCCAAGGCAGGTGACGGTGGAAGGAGAAGCCAGCCAGCCACAGGGCACCCTGTTGCTGTCCCTGTCCCCACCCCAGGTACCTTCCCAAATCCCACAGCCCTGGGGCTGGCACCGTGCTGAGTCCGGGCTCCCCACTGGACCGATTTCTAGAAGCTGGGTGACCTCAAGCCAAGTCTTGAGGTGGAGATTTCCTGTCGGCTGGTCAACCTCAGAACCCCACTGCGTTCCCTGATTCTGCTGCTAACCTTCGGGACCTTGAAACTTGGAGAGGGAGCGTGAGAGGCGGGGGAGCAAACCAGTAAGGTCCCAGGCACCCAGGAGGGACCCAGAGGGGACAAACAAAGCAGGAGACCAACCCGTCCCTCAGCAGGGGCTCCTGCCTCGGGGGTTCAGACCCCTCTGAGAGTCCATGGTACTCCTGCAGGAACAGGGCACGCACACACACACAGGCACGCGCACACACACGGTTACAAGCACACCGCCCTCAGTCCACTCGTGGACCCCTACGGTCCTTCTGGGGGGCCCTCATGCTCAGGAAGATTAATGCTTTCCTTCTTATAACTGACTGGTCCTATTGTCTGAGGATTGTCTTGATCCTCCTCCTCCTCCTCCTCCCCCTCCCCCTCCTCCTCCTCCTCCTCCTCCTCCCCCTTCAAGAACCAACAGCTTGCATTTATTGAGCGCCTACTGTATACCAAGCACTTAACCTCACCTAACCTATTGAACCCTCCCAGAAGACTTACGGTAGATCCCATACTTATACCCATTTTGAATAATGAGGAACCCAAGGTTCAGAGAGGGGAGGCCACTTTCCCAAAGTCACACAGCATCGAAGCAGACGAGCTCGGCACCTCCACCTTGGGCCGCCCGGACCCAGCATTTAGCCGCTAAGCAGGCCATTTAGCTGACGTGAGGCGCTCCGAATAGCTTAGCGCCTGATGGATTGAGTTGGTTGTCATCTGCGTGTGGCCCTTCGTGTGGCCCTTCGTGCTGAGTGAGCATACTGTCCCTGCCAGCCTCTCCTCCCCCAGCACGCCCTGTCAGCCCCAGGAGGGAGGGCTGGGGAGGAGTGAGCAATGGTGGCGGTTACCCCCCCCCCCCCCCACTGCCCTTTGAGACATGACGGAGTCTGCAGATCCACTTAGTTGATAATTCACTTATATCATATCTACTTGGCAGTGTGTGTGCTCCCACGCTCTGGGGAGACGGCTTTGCCTGGAGGAACCTGAGCTGTTTTTCTGGGGAAAGAGTGGGAAAAAAAAAAATACACCCAACAATGGACAGTAATGGACCTAAAAATAGAGGGGGGAGAGAGCCACGGGGAGGGGGGAGCGTGGCAGCATCTGCCTTCCACCGCCTTCCACCGGGGCTGTCTGCCTGGCTTGGGCAGCCCGCCCCTTCCCACCAGGGATCCCCAACAGTCTGGCCGCCTCTCAGCCTGGGGGTAGCAGTAGGAAAGAGGGGCTGGGGGCCGGGGGCCACCGCCAGATGGAGAATTGTCCCGCGGCCGGGTCCTCGGGGCAGTGGCCTCGAGCTTGGCCGCACGCTGAGTCTCCTGGGCAGCTGAACCGCCCCGATAGGTAGGACCTACCCCAGAGGGCGTGACGTGGCTGGTCTGGGGGCCCGGGTGCGTCTAAGGTGAGAACCACGGTGAGCAGCGCCTCTGCATCAGGAAAGGGGTCCGATTTTGTGCCTGTCTCCTCCGTCGGTCCCGTGTCTCCTAACCATTGGGGCGGCCTTCTTGAAGGCTCCAAACTCGGGTGGGCCGATGGGACTGGGGGAGTGGAGAAGGCAGGGGCCGGGTCGCTGTGCAGATTCGAGGCTCTGCTGGGGCCCGCATCCCGCGTGCCCGGCTCTCAGCCGGCTGCACGGGGAATCCCGTGTGCTCCCTGCCCATCCTGCACACGGTCCCTGGGGCGGGCCTGGGCACCGGGGTTTAATTGGACTCCCCAGGCGGTCCCGGGGCACCACCAAGTGTGAGAACCACCATTTCAGCCTTTCCCAGGACCAGCCGGATCCCTTCCGGCCTTAAGCATCTTGTCATTCCTTTAAATTCAAAGGCCAGAGAGGGAGAGAGTTCGTTCTCGGAACCCGTCCTTGCCCCTGACCTGCGGACGCCCCAGCCTTGCTCGGGCCTCTGGGGGCTGAGGGGGGCCGGCTCCCGCCTCGGGGTCCCTCGCCCTTTGTTCTCAGGTTCTTAACCCCTCTTCCCTGAGGAAGGCTGGCCAGCCACAGTCAGGGCCCTCTTGCAGCTGCTGAATGTCAAGGCCACCGCTGGCCCCAGGCCGCCCCTTTGCCCTCATCCCCTCCATTCCCCGCCAGGACGCCGGCCTGCCAAGTGCGTTAACTCGTCTCTCCCTGCGCAAATTCTGCACGTCCAGACTGGCCTTTACGGGGCCTCGCTGCACAGGGCACCCCTCCTCACAGCCTGGTTGAGTCTTCCTCCGCCTGCCCGTCCCTAGCCCACCCCTCCTTCCAGGCCCGCCCTTCCGAAACCCCACCTCCCCAAGGAAGCCTTCCTGACCAGCCCAGCCCAGTTCTCCTCCTGGCCTGTCACCTGGGCCACTTTGGGGGACCAAGCCAAGGGTGGCTTCTCTGGCGGTCACCGTAGAGTGCTCAGTGCCCCCGTAAGGGGTCAAAATGCCCGGGTTACTAGAAGTGTGACCTTGAGTGGGTGCCTGGCCTCTGGGGGCTCCACGTCCCTCGCCTATGAATCAGGGGTGATGGTGATAGCAGGCCTGACGTCATAGAATGCCAAACCCGACCGGGCATCCGAGTCACGGCAGAGGGGTTTGGTAGGTTGGTTTTGCTTTTAACCCGGAGCCGAATCTCCGGCCTGAGGGCCCAGGAATATTTGCACGCCCTCCCTTCCAGGAATTTTGATGACCAGCCTGGCCTGACTGCTGCTTTGCCGGGACTACTTTGCAAACAGGACATGCGGGAACAGTCAGTAAGGCTAGGTGAATAAATCAACGAACGGACCCTCACCAGCTCAGCCTCGCCACCCCTGCCCTCTCCAAAGGATTCATCCACAGGGTGGTGCACCTGTCCAAGTGTGCCCAGCTGTTGCCCGGGCTGCCCCACCACTTCTTAGCTCCTCAGAGACCAGCAAGAAGAAAGCCTTCAAGGCCTCGGCTTGTGGCTGTTCGTACAGGCAGTCCCCATCCCTCTGGGCGCTGTGTCCACTCTTCCATCTGTGGCCCATAAAGCCATTAAATTGCCCCTAAACCAAGGAATGACTGTATGAGGGACAGGTAGCCTGCTAGGCTTTCCGTAGAGCACGTAATTTGCAATTTCTAACACCGGTTCTGCCTTTTGCTCACCGAGGTCCCATCGGGGCACGGTGCCTACCCGTGCCTCCGTTTCCTCATCTGAAAAACAAAATGAGGACTTGTGCCTTAGCTCGTAGGATTGTCATGCGTAGCGAGGAGGAAGTCTCACGTGAAAAATCATGATCCCAATTGTCCAGGGACAATACTCAGTGTGGAAGTGTAAGAAAAAACAAAACAGAAACAAGGCAGAGCGGGGCGTGAATGGTGGGGGCTGGGCAGAGCCAGGACCCCTTGGGGTTTGGACTTTATCCGAGGGGGTGGCCTCCGGGGCTCAGCAGGGGAGTGTGGGGGAGGGCTGGTAGTGGCAGGGCAAAGGTTAAGGGAGGGGCTTCGGATCAAGCTTCGGACCTCACCCCTCCCGGACCCTCCCCTTTCAGTGGGTGCCCCTTTCGGGACCACGAGGCCCCATTGCTCTGCTCTTTGGCAAGGAGGCCAAGGTCTGCTCTCGGGGTGGGGGTGGGGGCCGCTCCGCGCTCTGCCCTCCACCCCCACCCCAGCATTTAAGTCCTCCCCACCACTTTTTCTTTCCTCCCTGATAAAATATTCATGTCAGCAGAGCAGGCCCTCTTTGGGAAGGCTGCATGTGTGTAGCTTCAGCTTTGCACAAGCTTTTAAAGAGCAGGCGCGTTTCCTACTCTCTAAGCATTTTCTGAGTCCTGAATCAATAATGCACTTTACCCGGCTTCTCTGGATGTGGCTTTTCTCCTCCCTGCACCCTGCCCCCACCCTGCCCGGTCCCTCCCTCCCTCCCTCCCTTTCTCTCTCTCCTTTCTTTCGTCCCCCCATCTCTCCTTCTTTACTTTGCAAAAAGGTATTAAGCAAAAGCATCGGGCTGTTTGGGTGGGGGGGCCTCTGGTGGGGAGTGGGGTGTGCTGGGAGGGGGGACGGAGAGCAGGGCAGGCGGCTCCAGGGCCGAATGGGTTGTGTCTGTGCAGGAGGAGGCACCGAGCCTTCCCGCTGGCGCTGGTGGGGAAGGATTTGAGCTCCTGACATGGGGGAGGAGGAGGGCTTGGGCGAATCCAGCTTCTCTAGATGCTTCTTCAAATCAATTAGAAACTGTTTACTGCATAAGCAGAGAAAACAGGACCAAAACGCAAAAAGCAAGGGGGCCTGGGGCAAAGAAAGTGCATGGAGTGGGAGCCAAAATATACCGCCAGACTTTCTAGGGAGTTAGCAGTCTAGTTTGGCCTATCTGCTTCTTATGGTAATGAGTTCCCCGTCGCTGGGGGTGTGCAAATGGAGGGGGAGCCGTTCCTGGTCTGGGACCGATGCCTGCACGCGCCTGGTCAGTGATGATGTAGCAGGTGAGGGGCTGGGGTGCCGAAGCCGCCCGTGGGGGGGGACCATAGGGATCGGTACAGGCTCCCTTCAGCTGGGATAGAATTCCCCACCCCGAACATTCCTAGAAATCTGGCTGTGGGAAGAATCCACATATGCCCAGGGCAAAACAGAATGCATCCTTTTTTTTTTTTTTTAAGAGTACAGCAGCCATCCCTTGTCTGTGGTTTCAGTTACCCACAGTCACCCGTGGTCTGGAAGCGGATGATCTCCCTCCTGGCGTTGGGTCAGACGGTGGCCCCACGCCGTGTCCCCGTGCCCACATGCCTCGCCTCACCGCGCCCCGTCACGTAGGCCTTTCGTCGCCTCGTGTCACGAGAGGGGTGAGGACAGCACAGGAAGAGTGAGAGGGACCACACTCAGATAACTGTTGTGACCGTGTTTGGTTATGACTGTTGTATTTTATTGTTTGTTAGTCACCACTGTTGCTCTCTTGCTGTGCCTAATTGGTAAAGGGCTGCCTGCCTGACCCCGTCAGAAGAGCACACAGCTCTTGATCTCGGGGTCGTGAGTTGGGGCCCCACGTTGGGTGTAGAGATTTCTTTTCTTTTCCTTTTTAATGTTTATTTACTTTTTGAGAGAGAGGGAGAAACAGAGCATGAGCAGGGGAGGGGCAGAGAGAGAGGGAGACAGAGAATCCGAAGCAGGCTCCAGGCTCCGAGCCGGCAGCACAGAGCCCGACGCGGGGCTCGAACTCGCGGACCGCGAGATCATGACCTGAGCCGAAGTCGGACGCTTCACCGACGGAGCCACCCAAGCGCCCCCTGGGTGTAGAGATTTCTTAAATAAAAACAGAAAGGTAGGGGCACCCGGGTGGCTCAGCCAGTTGAGCGTTCGACTCTTGATATCAGCTCAGATCGAGATCTCGCGGTCGTGGGATCGAGTCCCGCATTGGGATTCTCTCTCTCTCCCTCTTTCTCTGCCCCTCCTTTGCTCACGAGCTCTCTCTCTCTCTCCATCGCCCCCCCCCCCATTAATAAATAAATGTATGTAAAAATAAACATTAAAAAAGAAAAAAACAGTATATGTGGGGTTTGGTACTATCTGGGTTTTCAAGCATCCACTGGGGGTACTAGAAAGTATCCCGTGTGGATGAGGTTGGGGGGAGACTGCTATACAATTTTAAGCTCCTAGAAAGATTAACTCTTGTCTGGCCAGAGCCTTGACAAGGCCCCACCCATCCCCTCTGGCTCTTCAGTTGAGGGAGGAAATCAGTCCTACTGGACCTGCCCTCCTGGTGAGTGGGGTTAGACATTTGCACCCTTGTCCTTCTGACCTTGGCTTCCCAGCTGACCCCCTCCTGGACAGTCCTCCGGGGCAACCTGATGCCCTCTGGTCACCAGAAGGTCTTGCTGGCTGTGTCTGTCGGGGAAGCCAGAGGTGGGGCACGGGACTGGCGGGTGGGGGTCCCTGCTGGCTTCTAGAACCAACCTCAGCCGGCTGCTCCCACGGCTGTCGGAAGCCGGCTAGCCACACAGTCCTCCCTGGGTGGTGCCGGGCAGGTTGCTCACCCTCTCTGAGCTGCGCCGGAGCAAGGAGATTGACTGGCACGGGCGAGAAGGTGCCCTCATGAGTAAGGGCTCGACAAACACTCTCGTGGCAGCCAATGGCTGGGGGTCCTCATGCAAATCGTCACTGGGGAGTGTGGGGAACGGGGAGGCCAGACCTGGTCCCTGCTGTCCTAGAGTGCAGTCCCAGTCACGGAAGGTTCTGGAAGGAGGTAACTTGTAGGCAGGGTTGAAGTGAAAGGCCTCCCTTTCCTCCCACACAACTTGGACAACTGGAACAGTGGAGAGCTGATCTGGGCAGCTGAATAACTGGGGTCAGGGCGGGTCCGGGGGGTCTGAGGTGGACCTTTGACCAGGAGATGCCCACTGTGGCTGGTGGGGAGTCGGGGGCTGGGGCGAGTGGGGGGGCTCTCGCCGTGGCCTCTGGATGCTCATTGCCGGGATGGATGAGGCCAGGGAAGGCCCTTTGTCCAGGCTCCTGGCCTTTCCTATGAGCAGTGGCTGGGCTGGGAAGAAATGGCTCCAACAAGAAACCAAACCAAAAAAGAAAAAAAAACCAAGGGGAGCTGCCCTGGCCAGCGGCAGCTCTGCCCTGAAATGCCATTCGGGTCGCTTTCCGCTGATTCACGAGCAGGGAGGGGTGACCTTGCTTCGGTCCGGGCTCCAGCTCAAACGGAAACCCAAAAGGGTGAGGGAGAGACGCCTGCGGGGCCGAGGGTGTTGGGGAGGGGGGAGCCACAGAGACAGGGGTCAGCGGAACCCCAGGAGGAGAGGTCAGGGAGGGAGGGGGTGGGGAGCCAGAGACCCAGGGCAGCTGGAATTAGAATCTGCTCGCGACGGAATCTCGTTTCCGCTTTGTTAATAATTTATCCCCGCTGCAACTTCTCTTACCAATAAATAGGAAATAATTTGTTAGGGAGAATTCCCTGGGCACCCTGGCTTTCTCCCTGGAGTGGAGGGAGGAGGGGTTGCCCTCCCTCTGTGCCCTTCCTCCCAGGTGGGGTGGGGGGCCGAGGAACGTGGACTCGGCGAGGTCAGTGTCAGAGCTCGATCATTTCCCGAATGGGGACACCGAGGCACCGACAGGGCAAGTCCCCGCCCAGGGTCATACGTGGGGTTAGGGACAATCACCTGAATCCCAGATCCGTGACCCTATGGGTCAGGGGACTTGGGACTGATTTACACACCTGGCCAGGCTGGAAGAGTTTTCCCCGGAGTTCTAGAAGCATCCTGCAAGGTGGAGGGAGGGGCTGGTTCAGCTGCCTGTTGCCTTTCCCCTACCTTTGCTCGCCCAAGTCCAGTTCTGCAAGAGGGAGCTGGTGCTGCCTCGCCTGACCCTCAGAGCCCTCGGGATGCCTGGTGATGGCCCTGCCCCGCGTCCCTCCGCCTTGGCACCCCTCACCCCCCCACCCCTCCCCAGGGCTCTCCTTGGCAGCCTCCCGCCTCCCACCGGCAGATGCCTCCAGCCGCGCCGAGGTTGACGGGCTGAGCATGAGACAGTTCAGTTGGCAACTCGGCAGACAGGTTCAGAAAAATCTGTCAGCTGCTAAACTGTTCCCTGGGCCTGCCCACACGCCTGGGTGGCAGAGCCATGGGCTGTCTGCCTCCCCGTGGAACCCGACTCTCAAGGGAGCGGCACGGGTCTGGGGGCGGTGGCGTCCTTCCCTTTTGGGCAAAGGGCATAGTTTCCTGCCACATCACCGAGCCCGACTCCCTGGCTTCTTGTCCCACTTGGCCCCTTCGAAGCAGTGTGGCCTTGTGGCGCCCGGGGGCTCGGTGGGTTCAGCGTCCGACTTCGGCTCAGGTCACGATCTCGCGGTTCGTGGGTTCGAGCCCCGCGTGGGGCTCTGTGCCGACGGCTCGGAGCCCGGAGCCCTCTTCGGGTTCTGCGTCTCCCTCTCTCTCTGCCCCTCCCCCATTTGCGCTCTGTCTCTCTCTGCCTCCCCAAAAACAAATAAATGTTCACCAAAGAAACAAACAAAAAAGCAGTGTGACCTTGAGGCATTGTTCAGCCTTTCCTCCTTTGTAGACCGTAAATGAAAGGACCCCATCTTCCAGGACGGCCCACGCGTGGGGTGTGGACCGTGCTGTTTGCCCAGCTGGCGGCGGCCGTGGTGCTGTCCCTACACCCATCGCTGGCGAGCCGGGGTCACGCAAGGTGCTCGCCACGCGGAGCCTAGTGTGATTCTCACGGGGGCCCTGAGAAGTCAGCCCTCTCGCCCTCGCTGGACTCCGTCCACTCCGCCACGTTTTCCCAAGCAGCCCCGAGGAGCGCCGGGGTCCCGGCTGCAGGGAGGAAGGAGGCGGGTGGGGCCGCTGCCCTCGCGGGGCTTCCCCTCCAGCGGGGAGGTGCGGGGGTTTGTGTGTGGCCGGTGGGCGCCTGGGGGAGTTCTCTGACGCTGCTGCACACGTCACCACGGCCCGCCCCGTCGGGGATTGTTCATCTCAACCCGGGCTAGGATGTGGGCCCGTCCTCACAGAGCTGTTGGTTCCTCTCCCCGAGGCTTGGTTACGGTTTCAGTCGCTGACCCCGCAAAGGCTCCTTGGTCCAGACAGCCAGACCTCCCCTGGACACGGTTACCCCCATCCCTGCTCACAGTTGGCTTTCCTGCTCGATTATGTTTTTCGCCCGAAGCTGTCGTCTACACTGCTTCCAGGCTGGCTTCTGACTCCCAACAGCAACCACCGCCCCCCCTCCCCCGCCCCTGTCGCCCCTTTGCACAGAAAATGACATAAGAGCGAAAGCATCCGAGAGCCCGCGGAAAGGTTTGAAAATCGTGGTACGAGATGGTTTCTCCGTAGGATACTTCTTCCCAAGCGACTCCTGCTCGGTGTGTCTGTCACTTTGTTCCCACCCCATTCTCTGGTGCTGTCGTCCTAGCTGGCTGCCTTCCCCTTGCCCCGCGCCCCTGCCCCTCCCCGCCACCCCCATCCCTCCTGGGTGTGTCTGCAGAGATGGGAGAGCCTGCAGCCAGGCAGGTAGGGCGGGCTGGGCTTCCCCAAGATTTCCTTGGCAGGATCCCGCTGTGCTCAGAGGAGGTGACGTGGGGGGTGGCACGTCCTCGGGAGCACTGACCGCCCGGGGGGATGCTGGGAGTCTGCCACATGGAATGGGCGCCCAGCCCTGGCACACAGTTAGCACTCGGTGAACGGCGGGATCGTTAGGCTCTCCCGAGCCCGCGGTCCCCAAGGCAGCCGGCGGCTCATGTGAGGCTCTGATTTTACTGTTAATGAGCCGGTTGCCCTCAGCCTTACTTCTTCCCCAGGAAGGTTGCAAGGAAAGCCCCTGAGCGAGTGTGTCTGGAGCTGCTGTTGAATAATCGTTGCTGCCGCTTGGAGACGTTTTCTAGGTATTTCACGCGCGTTATCTCACAGGTCGGATGAGAAACGAAACATTCAGAGAGGTAAAGCAAGTTTCTCGAGGGCACACAGCCTCGAGGGATAGAGCTGAGATTAAACCCAGGACTTGTGGAGCTCCAAGCCAGTTTCCTTAACTGCTCCAGACTCCAGAACCGGGGCTCCTAAATGGGGAGATGGGACCCCATGAATCCCCAGGATTTGATGCAAAATGTGGTGTGTGGCTTTTTTTTTGGGGGGGGGGGGAGAAAGTTTCAAAGCTTTTAATTAGGGACATGATTCTTATTTCTTCACTTTTTTTTTTTTTTTTTTTGGTGCTATTCGTAAAAGGTCTAAACAACTAATTACTGTTTTTGATAATATCAGATGTTGGCTTTGGTATCATCCTAAAAGGTTAAAGGCGTGCCTCAAACACCCCCTAACTTTCCCTCTGGTGTGAGGCCGGGTATTAGACACTAGGCATTATTTGGACTGTTTGTTTCATTATCAGCCTGATCTCACAGAGACGGGTGGAAATGTGCAGACTGAGGAAGGAGACGCCGACCCTCCAGCCCAGCCCCTCCCTCGCACCTGCTGTAATGAGCTGAAGCACAGCCCTTGGGACGGGGTGGGGGTGGGGGGCTTGGGGTAAACTGGGCCCCTCACCCCAGGCTCCTCCTCGGGACCCTTGCTAGGGGAGAACAGAAGGAACGCGAGGGCGAGAGCCTCGCCCTTTGGGACGGACGGCTGGTCCTGCGTGGACATCGCCTTCAGCAGGGGACACGCCCCGCACCCCTAAGTGGTTAAATGGAATTCAAAGATCTTGGGGCGCGAGGGCAGGGCGGCGGAAGGAAGAAGTGAAATGGGAGAGAGGCGGAGAGACTTGTGCCGGCGATGGCTTGGGATTTATTTATCGTGCTCGCTGTTGATTAAGCCCGTTCAGCAGCAGGCGCGGGGCTGGTAAATGCACAGGCTGATTCATTAGTTTCTGACCATCTGCTTCCCGGGCCGGGGGGGCGGGGGGCCAGAGGGCACTGCAGGTGAAGACCGCATGGTGTCGGCAGCCGAGCTGGAGCCCCCCCCCCCCCCCCCCCCCCCGTCCCCTGGCAGAGCGGGCCGTGTCAGTCTTCCTGGTAACAGACAGGCTGACGCAGCCGGGGGTCGTGCTGGATCCGATGTCCCCCCGTGGGGTCCCCCAAGAGGCTGGGCAGGGGAGGTAAGGCAGGGGGGGTGGAGAAAAACCGGGCAAAGGTGAAGTGTGGGTGAGTCACAGCAGTTAGGAGGGTTGACAGGCATAATATCGACATCCGACCGGAGATAGAGGAATGTTAACCGAAGCGTCGTTATGTGAATAACTGATTACTATGATGACCGTAATAACTCCAATTTAGTGACCGGCTACTGAGGTCCAGGCCCTATACAGAGGCTTTCCCACGCTGTCCCAGATGAACACCCTGATAACCCAGGATGGATGACAAAGGAACTGGGTTTAAATATGGAGTCAGGCAAGGAGGGCTTCCTGGAGGAGGTGCCTGGGGGTAGGGCTCTGAAAACCCCGAGGAGGGAGAGGGGCCACAGGAGCACAGACTCAGAGGGGAGAGGAGATGAGGCAACCAGGGAAAAGGCACAGCCTTCGGTGCTGGATCGATGGGAGTTATCCGGATGCGCGCGAAGTATGATGTCACCTGGTGACGGCGTGCTGGAGACCAGGCTTGCAGAGAGGGAGCCCCAGAGGGAGCTTCTGGGGAAATCATAAAAAACTCACAATTCAGTCCTGCCCCTCTGAACTGTTGCTCCCACCCTAACCTTCCCTTTGTCCCCACCTTGGGGATGAGCTAGGTCCCGGGTGGCTTAAACAACAAAAATGTATTTGTTCATGCCTCTGGAGGCCCGAAGTGTAAGATCAAAGTTCGTGTGACCCTTGAAGCCCCAGGCAGGCCTCGTTTCTTCTGCGGCCTCTCTCCTTGGCCTGCGGATGACACTCGGCTCCGGTGTCTCTCTGTGGACCCAAACTTCCTCTCGTTACAAGGACACCAGTCGTGTTGGATCAGGACCCATCCTCATGGTCTCATTTTTTTTTTAATGTTTATTTATTGTTGAGAGAGAAAAAGAGCGTGCATGAGTCGGGGAGGGGCAGAGAGAGAGGAGAACACAGAATCGGAAGCAGGTTCCAGGCTCTGGGCGGTCAGCACAGGGTCCGACACGGGGCTCAACCCCACGAACCGTGAGATCATGACCTGAGCCGGTCAGGCGCCCAACAGACTGAGCCACCCAGGCGCCCCTATAAGATTTTTTTTTTAACATTTATTTATTATTAAGAGACAGAGTGTGAACAGGGGAGGGGCAGAGAGAGAGGAGAACACAGAATCGGAAGCAGGTTCCAGGCTCTGGGCGGTCAGCGCCGGGCCTGACACGGGGCTCGAACCCACGAACCACGAGATCATGACCTGAGCAGGAGTCGGACGCTTAACTGACTGAGCCACCCGGACGCCCCTTAATGGTCTCATTTTCACCTAATCACCCTTTAAAGGCCCCTATCTCCGACCAGTCACATTCCGAGATCCTGACGTTTAGGAGGGATTTGGAGGGAGACACAAGTTAGCCGTTAACAGGGCGCCAGCAGCAGTAGAGGGGAACAGGGGGTGGGAAGCGCGAGATTGCTGGGGGGGGGGGTGGGGATGCCAACCTAGGGTCCTCTTGCCCCCAGTGTCCATGTGTGAGCTCTGGGGCGTCTCCATCCCAAATGGCATGACCAGAGCCAGATCTGCCTCTGGATTCTGCTGGGGGCCGGCAGAGGGACTGGGGCAGGGGCTGTCCCCCCAGGGGGGCTTGTTTCCTCTAGCCCTCGCAGCCTGCTGCCCTCCTGCCACCAGGCCTGGCCTCTGCAGGCCGCTGGGCCATCCCCAGGGAGCCTCTCAGCCCCCTTCCCATTCAGGGCAACGGCCCAAGGTCACTGAGCTGGAGCTCAAGGGAGCTGGGACCCCCCACGAGCAGAGCCAGATGCCTGTCCCTGCCATGTTGCGAAGTCACCCGCGTTTCAGGACACCCCGGAGGTTGTCTAGGACAGGAGCAGGCCTCATCCTCAAACGCGACCCCCTGTCAAGGGGACCTGGGCCAGTCCCTCCTGTTCTCCTGTTCTCCCGTCTGCTGAGCGAGGAGTTGGACTCAGCGGCTTACCCCTTCCATCCCAAGGTTTGCGCATCCTGAGGATCAGCGGGCCCGGGCCAGGTGAGATGGACAGCGGCACCACGGGGGACCAAGGACAGAGCTATTTTGGTCAAGGCTTCGTGGAGCCTGCCGCAGTAATCTCCGGGGCCAGCCTGCCCACCCAGGACCCCGGGGCGGCCTGGGAACTCGTCCCCCACTAAAGGGCATCAGCGGTGATGCTGGCCGGGGCACCAGCCCGGCCTCTCGGGAGGCAATGCGCCCACTCCCCCGTGGGAGCCGGGTGGCTCATTTTGGAGAGAGAGACTTTAACTCACATCCACGCTTTTTTGTCTCTGAGCAAACCAGAGACCTGAAATATTCATCAAAAGGGGCCGTGAGCGGTCTGGGCACTGTGGTTCTTTGTGACGGCTTTTTTTTTTTTTCTTTTTTAATTAATAGCCTATGTTTTAGAACAGTTTTGGGCCTACAGAAAACTGAGCCCCACGGTGGAGAGAGTCTCCAGGACCCTCTGTCTCCCCATGAGCGATTTTCCCTACTGTTAGGGTATGCACTGGCCCGGTGCATCTGTGACAGCTGAGGGGCCACATCGATGGCTGGGAGCGGGCTGCCCGCCTCCTGGGGGGCAGGCAGGGAGGAGGCAGAGAAAATGGGGGGCCGAGCCAGCATCCCCCCCCCCACTGAGCCCGCCAGGCCTGTGCCAAGGCCCCAGAAGTGACCCGCCACAAAGATGCACCCTCTTGAGACTCACCCAGCAACCTCCTGGCGCGCCCAGACTCCGCATGAGGTCTGTAACGGAGACATCGTGCCTGACGCCGGGCGGCGGTTCAACCAATATTTGCCGTGACTTTGACTTTCTCTACCGCAGCCCCTCGGGTTGCTACTGACGGTACCGTTTAAAGTAGGTCAGGAGGGCGTCTTGGGGTGGGAGATGTTTAAAGGGTTAAGAACGTGAGTAGGAATTTTCAAGGCCGGCAGAGAGCGGGAGAGGGAATATCGTCTGCAAAGGCTCAGGGGCACCGACTCGGGCGGGAGTGGAGGACGGGAGCCCGGGACGGGGAGACTGGGCTCCAGGTCCACGGTGGAAGGAGAGTGCTGAAGAGTTGTGTTGGAGACGTAGGACTTCATCCCGCCGGCCCCGAGGAGCCCGATCGCACACACGCTCCCTTCTCGATGGTCTGTATTTGGAGAAGGAGCGAGTGTGTGTTTCCTTGGGGAGCCGTGGGCCTGCGTGCCTTTCTGTGCCTTGGGGAAGCGGGTACGGCTTGCCGGCCCAGGAGAGGCGCCCGGCGCCCGGACACCAGACCACGGGCCCCCCGACCTCCCCGGCGACACCCGGGCACGCGGTGGGGGGGGGGGGGGGGGGGCGGGCCGCGGCTCCCCGGGGCCTCCGAGCGGCCGGCGCCCACCCCTGCCGTCTCCTCCCCCTACAGGAGAACCCCTACCTGTGTAGCAACGAGTGTGACGCGTCCAACCCCGACCTGGCCCACCCGCCCCGGCTCATGTTCGACAGGGAGGACGAGGGCCTGGCCACGTACTGGCAGAGCGTCCCCTGGAGCCGCTACCCAAGCCCCCTGGAAGCCAACATCACCCTCTCGTGGAACAAGAGCGTGGAGCTGACCGACGACGTGGTGGTGACCTTCGAGTACGGCCGGCCCACGGCCATGGTCCTCGAGAAGTCCCTGGACAACGGGCGCACGTGGCACCCCTACCAGTTCTACGCCGAGGACTGCACGGAGGCCTTCGGCATGGCCCCCCGCCGGGCCCGCGACCTGCCGGCGTCGGGCGCCCACCGCGTGCTGTGCACCGAGGAGTACTCGCGCTGGGCGGGCTCCAAGAAGGAGAAGCACGTGCGCTTCGAGGTGCGGGACCGCCTGGCCATCTTCGCCGGCCCCGACATGCGCAACATGGGCAACCTCTACACGCGCCTGGAGAGCGCCAAGGGCCTCAAGGACTTCTTCACCCTCACGGACCTGCGCATGAGGCTGTTGCGCCCGGCGCTGGGGGGCACCTACGTGCAGCGGGAGAACCTCTACAAGTACTTCTATGCTATCTCCAACATCGAGGTCATTGGCAGGTAAGCCTGGGCGGGCGGTGGGGGGGGTGGGGGCGAGGGCGGGGAGGGGCGCGCCGGGATGTGAGCTGGAGCTCAGGACGTTACCTGGTTCCCGGGATGGTACCTGGTTCCCGTGATGTGAGCTGGTACTCAGGACAGTGCCTAGTTCCCGGGATGTTACCTGGTGCCTGGGATGTTGCCTGATTCCTGGGAGGTTAGATAGTACCCAGGATATTACCTGGTGCCAGGATGTTACCGGTTTCTGAGATGTCACGTGATTCCTGAGATATCACCTGGTTCCCAGGATGTTACCTTCTTCCTGAGATGTCACCTGATTCTCAGGATGTTACGTAGTGTTTCATCCACGAGGCTGCTTGTGGTGGCCACACGGGTTTTTCCATGGAGGGAGGTGAATGGTGGATGATAAAGGCCCCCCGTAGGGCCTGGAGGGCTGGAAGGCCTAGAGGAGACCAGCGGAGCTGGGCAGTGTGGGCAGGGCTTGGGTGAAAGCCATGCGCTCAGGGAGTGCTCTGTAATTGTCCAGCAACTCGGTGAATTGGTGCTTGTGTCTGGGGGTCCCCGAGACCACCCTCAGGCCTAATGATTTGCTGGAAGGACTCCCAGAACCTGGCAAAACTGTTATACGCTCTCAATTACAGTTTATCACACTGAAAAGAGATTGAGATCAGCAACAGAAAGAGGTGGCCTGGGCGGGCCCCGGGGGACACCGGTGCGAGCCGGTGCGGTCCTGCAGAGAGCACTCGATGCTCACGGCAATGATGCGCGATAACGTGTGGAGGCGTGGCAGTCGGGGAGGCCTGCGCCAGCCTTGGCATCCGGGGTTTGTGTTGGGAACGGATCACGTAGGCATGGCTGACTGCCTGTATGTTTGACCTTGGTCCCCCCATCCCTTGACCCAGAGCCCCCTGCCGTAAATCACACCATCGCCATCCACGATCTGATGTGTCCCGAAACCCCGGGTGCACAAAGACGCTCTTACCAGGCAAGATGTCGCAAGGGCTCGGAGGCTGCCTCCCAGAAGCCAATCAAGAAGTCAAGAGCCAGACTTTTCTTGGGGATATGCGGGGTGTGGAGAGCCCACACCGGCCGCGTTAATCCTTGACTCGGAGCTTTGGGGCAGGAGATGTTTTGAGGCCACTTTTGGGCGGAGGCAAAAGACCATTATAGGTAAAAACAGCCTCTGATCCCCCAAAAAAGATGGCAGAGGCTGACACGTCCCCCTGCTGTCCAGGCCATTCGTCCACCGACAGATAATGCGCTGGTCTGCAGGGGCAAGTCCTCTGACCCTGAGCCAGCTCTGTAACTCCCTGGTGTGCACTCGGGGGAGAGGCTCGGGGAAGCCGGGGCCCTGCTCAAGCAAGGGGTCAGTCACAAGGGACAGGAGCATGTGGCGCTCTCCAGCCGTGACTCCGGGGCCTGGCAGCGTCCGCATTCCCTCGGAAGCCTGCTAGAAATGCAAATTCTCGGGCCCCACACCTGACCTCCTGCATCAGAAACTCCGGGGGTGGACCCAGCACTCTGTGTTTCCAGGAGCCCTCCGGGGATTCTGAGGTGCGCTCGGGCGTGCGAGTCCCTGGTGTGACAGTTGGGAGGATGACTGCGGAGCCCGACAGGCTGGTTGGCTTTGCCAGCACTTCTGTCTACTGGCCGGGAGACTCTGGACAAGGGCCTCTCCGTGCCCCTGTTTTCCCGTCTGTAGAACGGGAATGATAACAATCACGCCCCTCTCACTGGGTGGTGACGGTAGACAGTTAAACGGTGAGGTGTAATCAGGGGTCAGGAGCACGGGTTAGGCCGCATGGGCCTGGCGACATACACTGGGGGCGTCTCTCCACGGCCGGCAAGACCACCCAAGCCCGGAGTTACTGATGAGAGGAAAAAGCAATTCGTTGCCTGCTGTGTCCAGGATAAGCCCGTTTTTGCAAAATGTATACTATACCCGCGTGCAGAATTTCTACATCTTGGGTGTGGGCGTCGGACGGAAGTCTGCCCGGGGCCCGGGAAGAGCCTCACGGGTACAGGTCAGGGCTGGAAACGTCACTGTGGTCCTGCCTGCAGAGCGGGGCTGGCCAGGGAGGGGCGGGCTTTCGTTTTCAGCCCGCGAGTGCGCGTCATCTTACTTGGCCCACGCGTGTGTGTTCCTGGGGGGCCAAGACAAAGGCAAGCAGTTGTTTAGGCGGTTCAGTTCAAGGCCGGCAGGTGCGCATACAGGGGGCCCGTGGTTCTGACACCCGTGACTTCTAACCCTCCCCCGCTTGGGGCAGGTTCCGTTCACTCAGGAATGTTCTCGAAGCCACCTGATCTAGGGCCACCGTGGTGGAGGCCGGGGGTCGAGGATCCAGCTGTCTGATCCGTGTCCTGGGCCTCTGGTGGCCTCAGGCCGCCCCCGGGAGGCAGTGGTTGGTATGAGACCCTCCCTCCACCCAGCAGCCCCAGCTGGCTTAGCAGCATCGTGGTGGAAACCAGATCTCCACACCTTTTGGGGGGGGGTGTGGCCCCTTGTCTCATCTGCCTCGGGCTGCTGCAGGGGACCCCCATCTTCAGGAGTCTGGTCAGTGGCCCTCCTTCCACCTCACTGGGGGATCCAGGGCCGGACGGGCTGGGTTCTGGCCCTGTCCCTCCGCACCCCTCTCTGGGCCTCAGTTTCCCATCTGCAGCCTGAGGACTGGGACGCCTGGAGACCACGTCTCCCTGGCCAGGTGGCAGGCCGGCCCCTGCTCGGCAGTCTCCCCTTGGCACTCAGCCTCCGCGGGCGGCGGGGATCAGGCATAGTGGTGGCGACAGGACGGCGATCAATTCACAGATAAAGTAAGTACTCTTCAGGCGGCTGTTTGGCAGGAAAGCGACAGCTTGGCTCATCGATTAATTAGGTCTGGTCAGATGGTTCGGCAAAGGGCTGCGACTTCCTCTGCTCTTTTTGAATTCCTGGTGGGAAACCCCCGCTGTGGCCGGGAAGCCAGACAGGCCCGGGGAGACGCCCAGATGATGGCCTTGACGTTCCTGAGTGGGCACCTGGGGACTGCCCGAGGGCTCTCAGGCTCCGGGATCTCACACTGAACCCGTTCTGGGATTCCCTGAGAGTTTCGTGGCCCAGAGGGCCTCCCCCGCCCCCGTGGCCTGCCAACAATAGTAGCTGGTATTTATTGAGCATTTGCTGCAGTCTCATTGGCGGGGGCTCGCGGAGCTAAGAGCTTCGTGCGCATTTTCTTATTTAATTAATAGTCGTCTGATTCCCCAATGGTTATTGCATCGCTAAGATTCCCCAAGCCGAGAATCCGGCATTGAGCAAGCCGGACCTGATCTCCACCTCGTGGAGCTTTCCCTACAGAGACCGTGCTCCCCTCTACCTCGTGTTTTCACCTGAGGAGGCTGAGGTCAGGGGATATAAGGAGATCACACAGTTAAAACTAAACACCAGACACCCAAGAGCCAAGGCAAGCGTGTCCAAGCTCAAGTCCTTCTCTATACAGGGTCATCTCACTGGCCCCCCTCTCCCAAATCCAAAGGTCTCTGGTACTGTGGTTGCTCCCGCCCTGCCACGATTGTCAGCTATTTGCACCTTCAAGGGGGACCCAGATTGGGGGTTGGGGGGAGTGCAGAGGCACCTGGCTGCTGGGAGTGGGGGGAGGGGGACAAAGCAGCTGGAGGAAGCCCCTGGGGAACGAGGAAGGGGTACAGATCAGGGGTGGGAGAAGGAGCAGATGTCACTACACCCCCACCCAAAACAGGATCCAGCACCTTGAAGCCTCTGCCCCCACTGGCCCTGCCTCCCCGCGGACCCTGGCAAAATAACCCTTGCCGGTCCTGCCCACCCTGGGTCTGGGATAGAGAGAAGGCGGGGGTGGGGGTGGCGGGGGTCCCGCTTCCTTATCTACTCACGTTCCTGGCAGGCAGGAAGGGGACGGGAGCTGTTGTCTCCTTCCACAGTTGGGGAAACTCAGGTGTGGAGCAGGGGCGCCGCCGACTCTAACTGTGTGGCAGATCTGGGGCGACATCTGGAGTTGAGAAGAAATGTGACCATCCCGTTGCTGTCCTTGGAGTAGAAACAGAGCCCCCACCTCCACCCCCAAGTGTTTCAAGCTCAGCGAAGCCCAAACCCGGCCAGGATCATACAGGAGAGGTTTTTAAGACGCCACGTTCCCGAGCCCCACCACAAAGAGCTTTGGTTTCCCTTAAGCGGGGGAGACAGCATCCCTGGACAGCGTGGTCCAGGAGAGACAACGGGGAAGGGTGTGGTCTGCGGAGAAGTGGGGGGAGACCGAACAAGAGACCCAATGTCGCCAGGCCTTCTGCGATAACGAGAGAAGGCACGTAGCAGATACGTGCGTAAAAATTCGTGATTTTTAAAACGTGGGCACCTACGTCGACATTCTTTTAACCCCCCTGTCCAGGTAAAACAAAACACACTTGTGGCCCAGGGCGGCTCATGAGCGGATGGCGGGCCCCTCACGCTGTGAGATGTTCGTGTCTTGTCTCAGGTGTGATAGCGTAGCTGCTACACTAAGAGAATTCAGCAGGCCCCTGGCCAGGGTGGGCATCCAGGAGCTGGGGCACGGGAAACATGGCCAGGCCTGAGCACTCTGGGTCTAGGACAGAGAGTGGGCGGGGGTCATCCTCTTCTCACCCCCAAGCCCTGACCAGGGGCAAGTTTGTCTGCTCAGAAAATTCTTAGAGGCTCCAGGGACCCGGTCCAGTTGGCCCTTTGGCAGCTGGCGACCGGAAAGGAGGAGTGAGTTCCCTGTTCCTGGAGGCATTCAAGCCAAGCAGGGTGGTGTTTGTGGGAGATGAAGGAGACAGTCGTGTGTGTCAGATTAAGGTCCCGTGCACCTGTTCCGTACAATAGTAACTGTTGATTAAGCCAACGGGAGCTTGTAGAAACCGCTTAAAGATTTGGTGGGTGTCAGGTCGTAGGCATTTCGTCCTACCCAGGAGGAGGTTGGAGAGGGAGAGACAGAGCCGAGCCCCATCTGGCCCCATCCGACCCCCAAGCGGCCAGTCGCCCCCGCCCCCCGCCCCGGGTGTTCTTCCCTCCCCCCTTCCCCGCTTCTTGTCTTCTTGTCCTTGTTCCACAAACGTCTTGTCCCTATTGATCACCCGGTAACTGGAGACGGACGGAACTTAGCACGAGAATAGGAACCTCGGAGGGAAGATTTCTGCTCTGGGTGTGAGCGTGGAGGGCAGTGGGCAGGGGCGCGTGCATCAGGGGGAGAGGCGCCTTCTCCCTTCTGACCCTCCTTCTAGTCTCTTCCCGGGCCTTTCTGCAGGGAACCGGGGTGAGAAGGAGTGTGTGAATTGTTCTTCCTGGGCTGATTCCTTCTCATGCTGGGACCCCACTCGGGGCAGAGGGGGCGGGCCCCCCCTTCGGTGATGTTAACTGAGCCCTTCTCCCGGGGCCCGAGCACCCTTCTAAGTCACTTCTGTGCTTCCTCTTTGAGTCCTGCCCCCTGAGGGCCGTCGTCCTGGGATAGATGGACGTGCCCCGCAGAAAAAAAAGAGATGAAGCGTCAGCACGTAGAGGAACGGAACACGCGTTGTGGCGGGACGTAAAACCTGCGGCCGCTGTCAGAAACACTTTGGGGGGGGGGGTCCTCAGAACCCTAAATAGAAGCCACGTGGTCCCGCCATTCCACTCCTTGGTATCCACGTACAAGCCCTGAAGGCGGGGGCCTGCAGAGATGCGTGTGCGCCCGTGTTCACGGCAGCCGAGGGCGGACACAACGCCAGTGTCCATTGACCGATGATGGGTTAACAAAATGCAGTCTGTGCACGTACCGTGGACTGTTCGTCACTCAGCCTCCAGGCGGGGGGACATCCTCACACCTGCTGCAACAGGGGTGAGCCCTGGGGACACTGTGCGAAGCGAGATAAGCCAGACACAGGGGGACGAGTGTTGTGGGACTCCACTGACGTGGGGCACCTGGAGAAGTCAAGATCGGAGCAACAGAAAAAAAGATAAAGGCTTAGGGAAGGGGGGGCGTGTGCAGAGTTCTTGTTTAGTGGGGAGACAGTTTCTGTTGGGGATGATGTAAACCTTCTAGAGGCGGATGGTGGTGACGTCCAAATGCTACTGAGCTATGTGCCTAAAAACGGCACAATAGTAGATTTTAGGCATATGTTACCTCGGTTTAAAAAAACATAAGACTCTTGATCCGAGGGTCATGAGTTCGAGCCCTACGTTGGGTGTAGAGCCCAGTTTTAAAAACCGGGCCGCCCGGCTGGCTCAGTCGGAAGAGCATGTGACTCTTTTCTGTTTGTTTGTTTGTTTGTTTGTTTTTGAGAGAGAGAGACAGAGCGTGAGCAGGGGAGGGGCAGAGAGAGAGGGAGACGCAGAATCGGAAGCAGGCTCCAGGCTCCGAGCCGTCAGCACAGAGCCCCAACGCGGGGCTCAAACCCATGAGCTGTGAGATCATGACCTCACAGCGGCCTAAGTCGGACGCTCAACCGACCGAGCCACCCAGGCTCCCCAGAGCGTGTGACTCTTGATCTCGGGGTCCTGAGTTCGAGCCCCACGTTGGGTGTAGAGATTACTAAAAACTTAAAAAAAAAAAAAAAAGGGAAGAAGAAACAGATGGGTGGATGGCTTCCATATCGGACCGTCTGGGTGCAAATGCTGCCTCGGGTGTCACCCTGGGCAGGATACTTAAGTGACTGTGCCCCTCCTTTCCCACCTCCATGAAATGGGGACGGTCACCCTGGGGTCTGGGTGAGATGAGCCACGATGGCCGTGTAGAGCCGTGGCTGGGCCCTAGTGAGCCCGTGTAAGTACCAGCACCACCGTTATGCCAATAAAATACCAGATCACAGGGTACGTGCGTCCCGAAGGTCCTTCTACCCGGGCTGGGGACTTGGAGGAGGGCCACGGCGGGCTTTAAGGAGCCAGGACTCCCTGAGCCACGTGCTGAGTGTCGTGTGTGCTGTGCATGGTCAGCCTGAAAGAGGGGCCCCGGGTTTTATGCCATTCTTTTTTTTTTTTTTTTAATTTTTTTTTCAACATTTATTTATTTTTGGGACAGAGAGAAACAGAGCATGAACGGGGGAGGGGCAGAGAGAGAGGGAGACACAGAATCGGAAACAGGCTCCAGGCTCTGAGCCATCAGCCCAGAGCCCGACGCGGGGCTCAAACTCACGGACCGCGAGATCGTGACCTGGCTGAAGTCAGACACTTAACCGACTGCGCCACCCAGGCGCCCCTATGCCATTCTTAAAGGGGGTCAGGGATCCCTAGTGTTCGTCGAGTCGGTTTTGTGGGGGGTTTTAACTAACTCACGTGAACTCCGCTCCCTGGGGATGGAGATTTCGTTAGGTGTGGTTCACACCCCTTTAGCCGAATCTGCCGAGCTTCCTGAACCGTTGCCTCCCACCCGAGAGTGGATGTGCGCGATTAACGCAGTATCTCCCGTCCGTGGAGACCTGGAGGGAGCAGAGCTGTGCTGAGGGGTGCGTGGGGGTCCCCCGCCCGCTGTGGCTCCTCTGGCTGCCTCTGCTCTGCTCACCTGACCGGTGTGGCCCCATCTCAGTGCCAGGCGGCAGGAGGGGCCCCTGGCTTGGCCGGGTCACAGGAGATGTGGGGAGCCCCGCAGGTGGGTTGGGGATGGGACCGCAGACATCGATGTCTTCCCAGTGGCGCGGGGAGAACAGTGGCCCCTTTCTCTTGCCGACGGAGAAGGATTTCCTGAGAGTTTTCTCACCATCATGTTAATTCATTCAACAAATATATTTTTTTTAATGTTTATTTTTGACAGAGAGAGAGTGAGACGGAGCACAAGAGGGGGAGGGCCAGAGCGAGGGAGACCCAGAATCCGAAGCAGGGTCCAGGCTCCGAGCTGTCGGCACAGAGCCCGATGCAGGGCTCGAACCCACAAACCTTGAAATCATGACCTGAGCCGAAGTTGGACGCCCAGCCGACTGAGCCCCGCAGGCGCCCCTCAACACATATTTTTAATGGGCACTTTTATTCGTGTCCCAGGGCCACCATAACCAAGTGCCACAAACTAGGTGGGCTTAAAAAAACCCGAAATGTGGGGCACCTGGGTGGCTCAGTTGGTTGAGCGTCTGCCTTCGAATCAGGTCATGATCTTGGAGTTTGTGGGTTCGAGCCCCGCATCAGGCTCTGTGCTGACAGCTCGGAGCCTGGAGCCTGCTTCGGATTCTGTGTCTCCCTCTCTCTCTGCCCCTCCCCTGCTTGTGCTCTGTCTCTCTCTGTCTCTCAAAAATAAACATTAAAAAAATAAATTAATTCGTTAAAAAAAAAAACCAACCCGAAATGTATCGTCTTAACAGCTCTGGAGCCTGAGATCCGGGGGAGGGCAGGGCCAGGCTCTCCGAAATGTGTAGAGAATCCATGCTGCCTCCCTCCTGCACCCCCGCCCCCCAGAAGTCTCCGGCACCATGGCCTGTAGACACGTCGCCGGGCCCTGGCCTCCGTCTCCTCCCCGCTGTCTGTGTCGATCTGGTGTGCTCAGTGTCGCTCTTGGGAGGACGGCAGTCACGTTGGATTAGGGCCGCCCTACTCCGCATCACCTCCTCTTGTGTCCGAATCGCATCTGCAGAGACCCTACTTCCGTATAATTTCACATTCACACGCACCAGGAGTTAGAACCTCGGTATCTCTTGTTGGACAACACAATTCAATGCGTGTGCCCGGCTCAGCCAGCTGCTACACGCCCAGGAGCCTCCTGGGCTTACGGTCCAAAAGGGAGATGGGAGTGAACGAAACACACCACCCCAGAGGACTAGAGGTGCTAGGAGGGGAGTATGACGGTGGGCGGCGGGCAAGACCGGCCTGTCACCAGGACCCAGGTGGTCGGGGAAGGCCTTCCCAGGAGGCAGCTTTGAAGGCGAAGCCTCAAGGGCGAGTGGGGCATTTCCAGCAGGAGGACAGCAGGTGCAAAGGGCCTGCAGTCAAACACACGGTGTAAGAATTTCACGTGACGTGGCTACGGTGTGCGTGTGCCGTAAGGCAAGAGCAGAGGGGACCTGGCCGGGTCTTGCCATCCCTACAGCTCTGGGAGGGGGTCGGTCTTATTCTAAGTTCGGTGAAAGCTGTTGCCGGATGTGAGGGAAGGGACGTGATCCGACTTCTGGTGCTGAGACGTTTGAGTTGGGAGGGGACCTGAGAGAGGCAGGCCGTCTGGGGATGGGGGGGCCCTTGGCAGGGGTTCACCGGGTGGCTGGTGGGGGCAGGGAACAGGAGGCACCCAGGGGACTTCCCGGGTTCTGTCTCAAGACACTGGGTGGATGGAGATCTTACCCGGTCACGTGTGGACGGCTGCGAGGGAAGAAGGAAGGGGAAGGAGGAAGTCGTTTTCACATTTTTCTATTTTATTTTTTATTGTATCGTACAGTGAAAATCATACCTTCCGGGGCACCGTTCCGTGAATTTCAACGCATGTATAGATTCACGTGGCCGCCACAACAGCCAAGACCCAGAACACGACCATCTTCCCATAAATCTCCCTCCGGCCGCCCCTTTGTGGCCCCCCCCCGCCCCCTCCCCTCAGCATCCACTGATCTGCTTACCGTCACCACAGTTGTCTTTCTGAAAATGTCCCCTACGTGCCGGCATGTGGCACGTGGGTGCCTTTGAGGAACATCACGCCGTGGCCCGCCGAGCGTGGCCTTTTTTGTGGCCGGGTGGTGTGGCACCGTGGGATGGGTGTCTGTGCTTCCTGTAGCCATTCGGTCACCGTTGAGATATTTCAGCTGCTTTCGGTTTGGGGTAATTCCGAGCTAAGCTGCCGTGATCGTGCTGGTAAAGGCTTTCGGGCGAACGTAGTTTTCATTTCTCTTGAGTGAACGCCCGGCCGTGGGATCACAGTGCCCTCTGATAGGTGTATGTTTAACTTAAAAGAAACCGCCAAGAGGGAGTGGGGGGATGCGGAGAGCATCAGGCCTGGGACGGGCGCCTGAGAGCTTGGATAGTGAAGGCCGGGCACGGAGAACGAGCAGCCAGGAGGGGAGAAAACCCAGGAGGACGGGGCCCGGAGCCAAGCGGAAGGAGTGTGTCCAGGTAGAGCGGTCACTGTGTCTGATGCCATGGCGGGGAGAGGGGTCCAGACGGAGGAGGTCAAAGGTGACCTCCTGGAGAGCAGACGTGGTAGAGAAGGGGCACGCGATCTGTCTGGGGGAGGGTTCCAGGGTGGAGGCAAAAAAAATGAAACAGAATGAGTGAGGGGTGGGGCGCCTGGGTGGCCCAGTTAGCTTGAGCACGTGACTCTTGATTTCCGGCCCGGGTTGTGAGCCCGGGGATTGGGGGATCAAGCCCTGTGTTGGGCTCCACCCTTAGTGTGGAATCTGCTTGGGATTCTCTGTCTCTGTCTCTCTCTCAACGAAACAAAACAAACCAAAATGAGTGAGGGGTAAAAATGGGGTGTTGTTAAGGCATTTCGGAACCGTGACCCTGAAAGGGAGCAGGGACGGGGGCATGAGCAGGTGGGGAGAAGCGGGAAGGAGAGGGCTCCTCCTGGAAATGGAGAGGCGCCATGGCGCATGGGCCTTCCGCTGGAGAGGAGGCTGGAGGGAGCCGCCAGGTGGAAGGAGGGCATGAGGGGACAGAGGGTGACCTTGCACCCCCCGTGAGGGAAGAGAGCACAAACACACTGAGGGATGGAATATTTGGGTCAGGACCCCGGCTTCCGGCACTTCTGACGAGCCCCTGTCAGTTCTGGCAACCACGGATGGCCATCGCCGAGGCCCCGAGGGGTCTCTGTGGTGACTCAGCCCTCTTGGTGTCCAAGGGAAGCCCTGCATTTGCATCTGACTCCTTCTTTGCTAGTCTGTGGCCCAAGGCAAGTCTCTTCAGTTTCCCCAAGCCTCAGTTTCCCTGCCTGGAAAATGGGATCCCACTGTTGGAAGGGTTGTCTGAGAACCTGCAGGTTAGCTCGAGGCCCCACCTGCAGCAGGTGAACAAGAAACGGGGGCCCTTGTTACTTGGAAGGATCCGGCTTGTATTCACCTGGGCACAAACCTCATTCACAGGGGCGTCCCTCACGAGGACGACCCTCTTCAGCCAGGGGGAGCCTCTGGGTCTCCTCTCCCCGTCTGGCGGGCAGGAAAGGACGCTCCACGCGGCCCAAGGGACTTGGGAGGACAGTGTTACCACCGGCCGCGGAGCAGAGAGCACAGCCCCCACAGCCTGGTGGTGCCACGGGGACGAACCCCAGCCCCCAGCAGGCTCTGAGCCCCCGGCCCCCAGCTTTGTGACCTGCAGGCTCGGGCAGGACAGACAGGGCTGCGGAGGGGCAGTGACAGTGGGGGGAGGGCCAGGAGGCAAATGGATTCGAGACTATTCTCAGCAGAGGGAGCCGGGGCAGGAGGCGGGGGGTGGGGATCATTCTGAAGGTTCCCTGGCATGCCGTCCCAGATCAAGCGTGGTCAGATTCACAGCTGGTCCCTTACACGCACCCTCCCCACGCACACGCGCGTGTACCTGCCCCACCCACCCACGGGCAGAAACCCGCTTCCACAAGCACCTGTCACGCAGCACATCGCTCGCTGAAACCTTGAGGGCACCTGTTCCCAGAGGCTGGCCATACGGTGAGCTGAGGCCTCAGCAGGAGCCCAGGGGCCACGAGGACCCTTCGCTCGGCTGTCCGGGACTTGGGGGGTCTCGGGACCTCTCCCCCGTTCAGAGTTGCCCTTTCTGAGTTTGGGATCCTGGAGGCCCCCTTGCAGTCTTCGGGGAAATGTCCCCTCCACAGATTCCTCCCACCCCTCCCGCCCCATCGTCCTGAGCAGGGCCCTAACATGGACGCGTATCACCACCCCTGCCCCGCCCCAGAGAGAGCATGGCCAGCATCACTGTGTCATCTGGGGACATGCCTGGCCTCTCCCTTCGGTCTTGCCCCTTCCGTGCAGAGGCCTCGCAGATTAGGGGCCCGGATGGTGGGTCCCTCTGACTGGCTTCTGGGATGTTCCTTCTGTCCGAAACACAACCCGGCACCCCCCTTCCCTTCTCTGCTCCCCCCGCCCGCCGCCTTCCCGTCCGGCCAACTCCTCATCCCTCTGGCTTGGCTCAGACAGCCCCCTTCTGGGGCTCCCCAAGGCTGGAAGCCTGGACAGCACCCTCTCTGGTAGTCCCACGGCTTTGCCACAGGTACAGCGGCCACGAACGCACCCCCACTGGCCAGCACCCCACCCCCAGCCCCACCCCAGGCACTGAGCTGAGAGTCTGGGTCTGGCTTGTTCGCTGGGTGAGGCTGGTCCCGGGAACCAAGTGGGTATGCCCTGTGTCGAATTCTTTCACTCGTTCATCTGTGAACAAGCGAGCTGACCATCAGTAGCTCCTTCCAGAGCAGAAAGGGAGTAGCAGCTCAGAGCCAGCTTGCTAACACCTGTCACCAGGCCCGGCCCTCCCTCCAGCGTGCTGGGACCGCTCACGGGCAGGACACGATCTTTAGTCAACGGCCTGGCCAGGCTCCGGGGGTGGGGGTGGGGGGTGGGGAGCCTTTCCAGGCCGTCCCTGGTCACAGCCACTGTGCCACCCCAAGCCTCACACTGGGCCCGCCAGCTCCCCTCCACCAGCCTCCCCTGGTGGCTGGGAGGCTGCCTCTGGCTTTATAATGGGTAATAGGATTTATCAATAGTCTGGCGGAGGTAATGTACGTTAAAGCACTTAATATAAAAGGACTTCGCGCAGAAGCCCAAATTTGATTTGGCCAATGAACTCAATTGCCGGCCTGCCTGTGTTCCAGGAGGAGCAGCCACCAGCATTTATCCACATTATCCCCCCCGAGAAAGCCAGACCCCTCCCTGTGGCTCTGCCCTCAGGGTCCTACTTGCTGGGGTCTCCGGTCTGGTTCAAGGTCTCTGGCACCCAGGAGCCCTCTTCCCTCCCTCTAATACCCAGCCCTGCCCCCTTCCGCTAATTCACTAGAAAAGCCCGGCATTTTACTAGGTCCTCCTTGCCTCCTGTGTCCCTCTGGTCCCTTGTCACCTCTCCATCCAGCTGGATCTCTAAGCTTTTCTCCTGACCGTTGCTCGCTTCTTCAACGGCCGCCCCTTCCCTCCACTGCTGTGCCCCAGCCAAGGACGCAACCTCTCCCTTCAGCCCCCAGAGAAGGTGTAAGGCCCCCAGGCCACGGTGCAGAGAAAGAACACTTTAAAACCTGACCTTCGGCCAGCAAGCACCCTGAGATCCAGCCATTTCCATGGCCACCTGCTGGCTGGGAGGGGAAGTCCCCAGGGCCACCTCTTCCCCTCCCAGGGCCACATCCTTCCTCCTTAGAGGGCAGCACACCCCCCCCCCCAAGCCTGAGCCCCGCCCCCACGAGGAAGTGCCCTTGGGGATGTCTCTCCCCCCCACTCACAAAAGAACAGTTTTTACCCAAAGGTAGAGACGCTCTGTCTGGCAGGGAAATGGGCAGACGCTGCTGCTTGAAAATAGTCGCTGGTTTGTAACAGCTCTGGCCTTCGGGGTGTCGGGCGTGTGCAAGTCTGCTCTCTGTTTGCCCTGCGTGTAATAACACACAGACGGGTGGCCAAGGTGGGGGTGAGGGGACACCAGGCAGAGGTGACCAGTTACCAAGACCGCCGGGGCCCTGGGCTCTCCCCTGAGCCCCACCTGTGTCCCCCACGTCCCAAGGGGGTCTCTGAGAATGTCCTGAAGTCCTGGCGCTTTTGACCTTGGAGGGGAGCCAGCCCCGGGGCCCCTCCTCCCTGCAGGGCTCCGACACCCGCCTCTCTCGGTCCCCCCCCACACACCCCCCTGCCCAGGAGCAGATGACATCACTCTTTTCCGGCTGCAAGGCGTTGACCTACATTCCTCCCGCCCTCCTGTCTGGGAGGCGCTCCAAACGCCCGCTCCTCTCGCCCCGAGGAGGGAAGGGCCCGCTCACGATTTTTGCGGGGCACTGGTGCCAGGCCCGCGGCCAGATGGTGCTCCTGCCGGCAGCTCCCAGGTGCCACCCGCCCTCCCCGCGGGGCAGGGCACGCTCTGGCCTGGCCCCAGGCCGGTGGCCCTGCCCTCCTGACAACCGCTCCTTGTGGCTGCAGAGACCCAGCCGGGCCCGAAGGTGGACAGGAAGGGGTGAAGTCAGCCTGCCAGCCTCCTCCTTTGCGGGAGCAGAGCACGGGCCCGGACAGCTAGGGTTGTCTGGAGTGGCCTTCCCCTAGAGGTGAGGCCTGGCCCCGCCTGCCAACACTTGTTGTCCCTTCTGGCTTGTTAGGGACTCATTGATTGGAGAAGGTGGCTGAGACCCTCTGTCTGGAGGGTGGGCAGCAAGAGGGGTCAGGGATTGGACTGGAGGGTCCTGACCCAGCCGTGTGCTTCAGCAGGGCCAGCAGGTGCGGCTGCCAGATAAGATGCCCGGTTACATTTGAATTTCAGATAAATGACAATTTTTTTAATATAAATATATCCCAAATATGTCATGGGATATACTTATACTAAAAAAAACCAAACAAACCCACACTGTTCATTGTTCACCTGAAATTCAAATTTAACCAAGCACCCTGTATTTTTATTTGCCAGTTCTGGCTCTTCAGGGAAGTGGCTCCGAGATGACCCTGTGTACGTCCCCCGGTGGGGACCCCCAGGCCTGGACGACAGGCAGGCTGATTTGGGAGTTGCTGGCCGTGGACAGGTTCTGGGGGAGGATGTCGACAGCACAGATGAGGGGGCCTGTCTCAGGCTGGGCACTGGGGGCTGCCAGGTAAGGCCAGTCCGGCCCATCCTCGGTGGCCCACACTCCCACCTCTGTGACCTGCCGGCCGTCAGCAAAAGGCAGCAGTTGACGTCTGCGCAGGGCTGGCTCTGTGCCCGACCCCGTGCTGGTGCTCACCATGTAACAGCAAACTGACGCCCGGAGGGGAGACTGACACCCCGAGGCCGGTCACCTGCCACCATTCGCTGCTCCAGCCGCGACGGCGGTCAACTGAGTAGCTGCTCCGTGCCGATGCCGCGCGGGGTCTCATTCATTCATTCAACAGATACCGAGAGGCCCCTGCGTGCCAGGCACTGTGTTAGGCACTTGCGAACAGCCAGAGAGCCGGGTTGAAAATCTAAGATGTAATTCAACCCTTCCAGTTTGCAGAGGGGAGGGCTGAGTCCCAGAGAAATGACTTGCTCAAGGTCACCCAGCAAATTAGGAGCAGAGCCTGGGCGAGAGTCTGGGCTGCTGACTCAGCACCTCTCCTTCTATCCCTCTCCCTCTGTTCCTCTCTCTCCCTCCCTGTCCTCCCTCCCCCCCCCCCCCACCTCTCTCTGTGTGTGTCTCTCTCTCCATCTCCCACTCTCTCTTGGAGCCACTCCTGCGCTAGAGAATTCAAGCCTGGGATTCTGAGATGGGGCTGGGGTGGGGAGGGGTAGCGGGTCCTGGGGGGCAGGGACCATCGCTGGCCGGTGGCGGGCCCCGTGGGGCTGGCCGGCCTCACACTGTCCCTCTGTTCATTATTAAATAATGCTTCCTGATGGATGAGCTGGAAAGGGCTGCGTAGCGGGGTCAGGTGGCTCAGGTGATGGTTTTCTGGTAAGATTGATGGTTCTCAAAGGTCACATTCAGAAAGCAATTTCTTGGGAAAATTGATCCCGGGGATGCAGGGGAAACATTGGGGCTGGAGGTGCCGCCGGGCGTCTGGACCACCCACCCAGGTCTGGACACGGGCACACGCTGGGAGGGCAGGTGGGAAAGGGGCTGCTTTCTTCCGTGGCTGTTTCCTGGGCCAAGGCCAGGCCCCAGAATTGCCAAGGCTGTGGGGGGCAGGGGGGTGCAGGGAGGATCTGCCTCGCGCCCCCTCCCCCGGCCCTCACCATCCCCGTGCTATCAGCAGGAGGCAAGCTCCGAGAGCCTCGAGGTGGGAGAGAGGCCATGAGGTTCTACCTCGGGCACCTGACAGCCCTGAGTTCAAATCCCGCCTATCCCCCCAAGATGCCTGGGGTGCGTTACGCCTGACCTACCAGAATCTTGCCTCCTTGCCTGGGGCGTGGGGAGAGCGTGCCTTCTGGGTTTTCCCAAGGATTCAGTTAACAATGCATGTCGCCCAGCACCTGTCCACGTATGAGTGCTCAATAAATTATTGATATATGCTTGCTTGTTTTTTTTTTTATTTCATCTCCCAAGGGCTTTCTGAAATAGCGAAGAGAAATCCCAGAAGGACAGCAGCCTGAGGGAGGGCAGGAAGGGACGTGCCTGTGTTTGGGGGACCGTGGGTGGGATGAACTAACTTCTCTGGGCCCAGGTGTGTCTGACAGCCGGCACTGGGAGACCCTCCAGGCCACTGCCACCCGCCTGCTTGAGGCCCTTCCTAAAGTGGGGCTCGCCAGCTGTGTGACCTTGGGCAACTTGCTTACCTTCTCTGTGCCTCATTTCCTTACCTGTAAAAAGGTGAGAGTAATATACGCTTCGTAACGCTGTTGTGAAGACGGCAATTCATTCATGGGAAGCTCTCAAGTTCCCAGGCTTCAGCCACTTAGGCAACCCCTTCACTATTTTCCCATATCCCAACTATCATTCATTCGTTCATTCATTGGTTCATTCCTTCATTGGTTCATTCATTCATTCATTCATTCATTCATTCATTCATTCATTCAACAGCTTCCTGAGATATAATTTCCATACCACCCACAACACCCATTTAAAGGATGTAATCCAATGGCTTTAATCTACTCACAGATACATGCAACCATCCCCACGGTCAAGCTCCAAAACATTTGGGTCACCAGGGGCGCCTCGGTTAAGCGACCGACTCTTGATTTCCGCTCGGCTCATGATCTTACGGTTCATGAGCTCTAGCCCCACATCAAGCTCTATGCTGACAGCATGGAGTCTGCTTGGGATTCTCTCTCTGTCCCTCCCCCGCTCGCTCTCTCTCTCTCTCTCTCTCTCTCTCTCAAAATTAATAAAGTTGAAAAGTTAAAAAAAAATCTTTATCACCTTCAAAAGAATCCCTGCTCCCCTCCCCCCCAGCCACTGGCAACAATGAATCTCCTTTCTATCTCTACGGATTTGCCTAATGGGAACATCTCCGTGTAAATGGAATCACACAACATTTGTCCTTTCGTGTCTGGCTTATTTTGCTCAGCATAATGTCTTCAAGGTCCATCCCTCTTGGGGCAGGTTGTCAGGATGCATTCCCTTTTATGGCCCAATGATACTCCGTTGTCTGTGTTCTGTTTTCCTGTTGATCGGCACTCCGGTTGTTTCTACCTGCGGCTGCTGGGACTAAATGCAGCTATGACCGTTCCTGAGCGCATTTTTGTGTGGACACGTTCTCGTATACTTTGGGGTGGCATCGCTGGGTCACGGGGAGTTGCTGGAGGAGTCTGTGGTCTTGGGGAGACCCGCCAGACCGCTTCCCAAGGCACGCCTACCATTTTCCATGCCCACCAGCAGCGGGTGAGGGTTTCAGTTTCCCCACAGCCTTGCCCTCACTTGTTAGGTTCTGTGATTTTGGTGTTAGCCACCCTAAGATGCACAGAGAGGGGTAACTCACAGTAGTAATTTTGATTTGTGTTCGCCTGCTGGTTAGTGACGCCGAGCCTCTTGTCATGCGCTTGTTGGCCATTGGTGTATCTTTCCTGCGGACATGTTTACGCAGATCCTTTCCCCATTTGAAAAATTGGGCTATTTGTCTTTTATTACTGAGGTGGAGGGGTTCGTTATGTACCCTAGATAGAAGTCTCTTATAGGAGAAATAATAAAAATAATAAATGAAATAATCATTATTATATTAATATATTATTATATTGGTAGCATTTATGGTATACTAGTAATTAATATATATTATTTCATTATTATACCTAGGGATGCCTGGGTGGCTCAGTCGGTTAAGCGTCTGACTTTGGCTCAGGTCATGATCTCACGGTTCTTGGGTTCGAGCCCCATGTCGGACTCTGTGCTGACAGCTCGGAGCCTGGAGCCTGCTTCGGATTCTGTGTCTCCCTCTCTCTCTGCCCCTCCCCTGATCACGCTCTGTCTCTGTCTCTAAAAAATAAATAAATGTAAAAAAAAATATTAAAAAATTATACATAAAAGATATATTAAATAGTATATATTATTTAATTATATATTATTTGCTATATTAATAGTATATAATATATACTATAATTAATATAATTAATTTCAATTACTGATTAAATTATTGACATAAATGTTAAATGATTGATTTAATTAAATATTGCGAATGAGTATATTGATAATACTTATTATTATATTAATAATAATTTGCAAAATTTTTCTCCCATCCCATGAATTGTCTTTTCACTTTCTGGACGGTGGCCTCTGACACAAGTTTTTTAATTTTGATGAAATCCAATGTATCTATTTTTTTTTTTTCTTCTGTTACCTGTGCTTTGGGCATCGTGGGTAAGAAACCACTGCTCTACCCGAAGTCCGGAAGATTTACCCGTCTGTTTCCGTTTTCCTGGTTTTAGCCCTTCCATGTGGGTCTTCGATCCGTGTTGAGTTAACCCCTGTGTATGGTCTGACTTTATTCTCGTGCACGTGGATAAATAATATCCCGTATTATTTATTTACTTGCTTGATGATTGCTTTAAGTGAATACACTTTATCGCCTCACCTAGGCAGTAACATGCCTCAGATCCCCAGGTTTGACGAGTTGGCCACTTCAAAAAAAAAAAAAACAAAAACCCACCGTGTGTTCAAAGTAAACAGCAACCATGAACCTGTTTCCTCGCTGACCCGTGCAGCTCGGTCACGTGGTCGTGCGCGCCACCACGGAGACGGTGCTGACGCTGACGCACACGGGGGCGAAGGGCCGTGCAACAGGGGCTGACGGAGCAGGGGTTGTGACCCCATCCCCCCTACCCCCCGGCAGAAGTGACGCTTGGCCTTGAAACTGACCCGTCTGCCAGCCCTTGGCTTTAGGAGAAGGGGGCGGGGCCTGGCAGCGGGCGCCAGGGGGAGGGAACGGCCTGCGCCGAGGTCCAGAGGAAAGCAGGATCAGGACACCTGCTGGACAGAGACGGGGACGGGGAGACACAGAGACACGGAGAGACGTAGAGAGAGGGAGAGAGCCCCACGCGCGCAGGCACACGCACAGAGCCAGCGACACCCAGAGCTTCCCGCAAAATCAGGCAGACGAAGAAGCACCTCCACTGACTGGGCTCCGTTTCTGTGCCAGCCCTGGTGAGGCTTCCCCCCGCTCTGTGGGCTTCTCCTGGCAGCCATGCCCAGCAGGGAACTACTCTCCTTGCCGGAGGAGGCTCGAGCTCATTCCAGGGCTCAGCCAGGGAGGGTGGAGAAGCCAAGACAGCTGTGGGAGAGGAGGCGCGTGGGAGGGGCCAGCACGGGACTGGGGCGGAGCTGGGGTCAGGATGCGGTCCAGAGGAGCGGGCTACGTGGCCTTGGCTTCTCCCCAGCCTGGACCCCACAGGAATGTCCAGCCCTGACACCCCAGACCCCCTGCTACCCTCGTTACCATATGCTTTTCAGCTTCAGCTGGTCTTTATGCATTCTGAACAAGCCAAGGCCAGTGTTATCACCCAAAGTTGAGGTGGTCATCGTTTCTTTATGGAGCTGATACCTAAAAATATCCCGTCCTCAGACCAGAGGCATGGAACACATTCCTGGTTCCACACAGCTGGGGTGTTCCTCTCCAGCTAGTACAGTGGGATGTTCAATAGGAATTCAGAAGGGGAAAAAAAAATCTTCTGAGGTCAAATACACTCTGCAAACAAACTTTTGCTAGACAAAGACAGGTTTTCTTTCCTGCAGAACTTGTCAGAGCCGGTGATACGCTAATGCGCGCTGTGTGGGGGGTGGGGGGGGGTGGGAGAAGGGTGTTGGCATTAGGGAAGCGTATGTGCTGACCAGTAGGCTTAAGCACAGGACCTCTCTTTGCCAGGGACTGTCTCTGGGGTCTAGTGTCCCCAGGAGGAAGAGTCACCAATGCCAACAGGTGCCTGCCCATGTCCCTGTGCCTTTCTGGGAGCAGAGCCCATGGTGGGCCCACGGTGTGTACTGGACTGTGGTTTGGAGCTCCGGAGAAAGAGCGAACAGGCTTCTTCAGGCTGCGTGTGTTCAGCTCTGAGCTGCAGTAGAATCTCGACAGGGTCAGGGCCCAGGCTGTGCGGGGGAGCAGGAGTTGAAAGAATATAAGCTTGGGGCACCCGGGTGGCTCAGCCGGTTGTGTCCAACTCCTGACTTCAGCTCAGGTCATGATCCCAGGGTCTCGAGCTCGAACCCCGCGTCGGGCTCTGTGCTGACGGCTAAGAGCCTGGAGCCTGCTTCCGATTCTGCGTCTCCCTCTCTCTCTGCCCCTCCCCTGCTCACACTCTGTCTCTCTCAAGAATAAACATTATAAATAAATAAATAAATAAATAAATAAATAAATAAATAAATAAAATAAAATAAAAGAATACAGCCTTCAGACCTGCTAACACCAGGGACAGCGCCTTTGTCTGCATCAGAATTCTTTTTTTTTTTTAATGTTTATTTATTTTTGAGAGAGAAAGAGAGACAGAACCCAAGGAGGGGAGAGGCAGAGAGGGAGGGAGACACAGAATCCGAAACAGGCTCCAGGCTCTGAGCTGTCAGCACAGAGCCCGACGCGGGGCTCGAACTCACGAACTGTGAGATCGTGAGCTGAGCCGACAGACCCACTCAGGCGCCCCTGTCCTTGGACCCGAGACTTGAGTCACAAACAACGGGAGGTAGGGGACTGGGAACAGGGTTTCCCAAACAGCCCCCCTGAGACCTGAAGGACCCACTTCTCCCCCAGAGGAAGGGCCTGTGTGAGCTCAGCAACCAGCCCCTCCCCACCCCTGACTGCCCGGTTTAAACTAACGTTTGTCATCTGCTTATAGATGTAATACCTGCTCACGATAGTGTAGAAACGTGCCAAGTGACAGAGAAGAAAATAGAAACCATTCATCATCCCATCCCCTCCCGACCTGGGACAACCACAGTGATGCCCAGGTGCCCTTTCTGTCGGTGGTTTGGGTGTGGATAGATGTACTTTGAGTGTAACCGGAGGCTGCGTGTGTCAGTCCTCCTGGGCCGCCGTAACCGAACCCCACAGACTGGCTGGGTTACACAACGGACACTCGCTTTCCGGACAGTTTTGGAGGCTCGAGGCCCATGATTCGGGCGCAGGCAGGGTTGATTTCTGGTGAGGCCCCACTTCCTGGCTCAGACGACCGACTGCTCAGGTGTCCTCACTCGGTGGGGAGAGAGCTCTGGTGTCCTTCCTCCCTGGAGGCCCCCAGGGCCCCACCCTTATGACTTCATTTAACCTTAATTACTCCCTCAAGGCCCCGTGTCCACACATGGTCGCACGAATGGCTAGGCCTTCAACATGTGGATTTAGGGGACACAGTCAGCTTATAACTCTTCTCACGTACAGCTCAGTAACCTGCTTGTTTCCGACCCACGTCCTACCCCATATTCGCCTGTGGGACTCTGGAGTTGAGTATCTCTGAGTTCCAGTCGCAGGCATATCTTTGGGCAGCCTGTGACTCTGGGCGAGATACTTAACCTCTCCGGGCCTCCTTTTCCTGGTCCGTAAAATGAAGGTGACAGTGGGGCCAACTCCTGTGGTCATTAAAGCCTTGGATGAGATGCGGTCTGGCCCACGGTACGTGCTCTGTGAGCGTGGTCTTTTCATTTGTGTTAGGAACATTCCCCACGGTTTGAAATAGCCTTTAATGACACATGTAATATAACATTGTATTAATAGCATCTCCTCTTTGTCTCACAAACTCTTGATCCGCCTTCAGGCCTCAGCTTAAAACCCTTCTTCCTGGAAGCCCATCCTCCTCCCCCAAGTGAAGTTAGGACCCCCTCCCGCCATGATACCCCCTCCTGGGTATGATGCTTGGGCCCCGATAACCATTGCCATTAAAGATTTGCACGATTACCGTTGTTAAATTCATCGACTTGGGGTTTTAGAGCAGTTTTAGGCTTACGGAAAATTGAGCCTGTGGTGGAAAGAGTTCCAAATACCCCCTGTCTCCCTGTACACAGCACCCCCCCCCATACACCATGTGCAACAGCTTTTTTTTGTTACATGTGTTGCATTTGTTACAGCGGATGAGCAGTGGTGCCTTGTTATTATTATTAACCAGAGCCGCAGGTTTACATCAGGGCTCAGTCTCAGTGTCATTATCAGCACTGTGGGTTTGGACAAATGCCCAGTGTCCTGCATCCACCATGACAGTGCCACACAGAACGGCTTCACTGCCCTGAAATTCCCCCCTCCCCCATCACTGATGTGTCAATCATTGCCCTCCTAGACTCTATACTCCACCGGGGCAGGGACCCCACCCGCTTTGTTGACCATTCCGTTCTCTGTTCCCAGCCCAGAGCCTGGCACGTAACAGGGACCCTATATATACATATGTTATTTTGCACATTTTAATAAAAACAGGATTCTGCTACACGCAGCATTCTGCAATTTGCTTTTTACACGCATTGACAATACTCCTTGGAAATCTTCCCGTATCAGAATCTAGAGCACTCTTGCTTCCTTTGTGTCACGCAGGATTTGCAGCATGCATGCGAAACTAACACCGCCATATACCTGTCACCCAGCGTTGGCAGTTAGCAACTCGTGGCCTCTCTGGTTTCATCGGTGTCTCCGGCCACGTGCCTGCTTTCCGTGCTATTCCGAAGCAAATCCCAGACACCAGATAATTTCATCTGTAAAGACTTCGGCTTGTGTCTCGAAAAGATAAGGACTTTACAGAACTAGAACCCCAACACCATGGCCGCGCCTAATCAACGTTAATTTCAGATCGTCAGATACAGTCTTCAAATTTCCAGCTGTCTCGTGAACAGACATAGTATTTGCTTGTTTGAGTTTAGAGGTTGTTTGAACCAAGATTCAGATGAGGTCCTCGCCCTGCCTTCGGTTGATGACTTTGAGGCCTCTCTTGGTCTAGGTCCCTCCCCCCCCCCCATCAAGTTTTGCCCCTTGTAGTTCATCCGGTAATGAACCTGGCTCGTCACTTCCGGAGTCCCCTCTGTCCGGATTTGGCTGACTGCGTCCCGCTGGTGTTCCTTAGTGTGTTTCTCTGTCCTTGGTAGTTGCTGCAAATTCATAGCCGGCTTGATCAGCTGGCTTGATCAGATTCGAGCTCCGTTTGTTTGGCTGAGATCGCTTTCGGGGTCCCGTGTGTCCTTCCCTTGGGAAGCCTCGTCCCGCTGGCCGTCTCTTGTGAGGTTGCGGGCTGCGGACGCTCAGAGCCCAGAGCCCAGAGCCGTGCATGGAGTGAGGGCTGCTCCACGGTGGCCTTCTACTCCTACTTTCTTCTCCCGTTGCTAGCTGGGATGCTTCTATAAAAAGAAACATCCCCTCATCCCACATTTGGTTACCCGGAGGTACAGTTTACACAGGACAGACAGGACATGCCTGACTCCCTCCCTTTATTTACCGGATTTCAGAATAATGAGTTGCCTATAAATATTTGAATGAACGAATGAATAATACATGTGTGGATGAACCGACCGGGGGGTTGGGGAGCGGGGGTTCTCTCCATCTGCCCTCAAGGGCGTGGGCAGAGGCGGGGAGCAGGGGTGCAGCCCGGGGCCGGGGTGGGGGGGGGAACCTGGCCTGCGTGGGGAGGGCTGGTGAGCGGCTCTTGCCACCCGCCAACCTGCCTCTGTCACGAGCAAAGATGATGAGGATACAGCGTCTGGGTCAAGGTCGCCACGTGAGCCTGCCCTGAGATGCAGGAAGGCCCTGCAAACACCATCAGCGAGGGGAGCGGACCGGGTTGGGGGGGGGGGCAGCTCTGTCCATCCCGGGAAGGGACTGAAAGGCTGTGCTCCCTGCCGAGCAGGGCGGTGGGGGGGGGGGGGGGCGGATTTTGCGGTCCTGAAGGAGGGTGCTAGCCTCCTGGCCGCGCTCTCCTTTCCCCGGGGCCCTGCCCGCCTGCCCCCGACGTGCACTGACCTCTCTGGCCCTCCGTGTCCCCCCAGGTGCAAGTGCAACCTGCACGCCAGCCTGTGCTCCGTGCGCGAGGGCAGCCTGCAGTGTGAGTGTGAACACAACACCACGGGCCCCGACTGCGGCAAGTGCAAGAGGAACTTCCGCACGCGGTCCTGGCGCGCCGGCTCCTACCTGCCGCTGCCCCACGGCTCTCCCAACGCGTGTACGTAAGGGCCGAGCGGCCACAGCGCCCCCCAGCGGTGCCCCCCACCCGCCCCCAGCCGGCGAGGCTGTGGCCCCTCCCGCCCTTCAACCTGGGGGGGGCCGTGGGTCGCGCACGCACACGTGAGCACACGTGCGCACAGACACGCGAGCGTGCCTGCACGTACACTCGCGCCCCCGCGTCTTCCGCGTTTGCCAGCGTCAGGCCTTGTAAGTAAGACCCGCCTGCCTCCTGCAGGAACCGAACACCCCCCCACCCCCCCACCCCCCCACCCCCGCCTTCTGGGCCCGGCCAGAGGGAAACCCCAGCTGAGCGGCTCGTCCTTCCCCTTCTGGGCCCTGCGGGCTGGGGAGAAGGCACCACAGGGTGTCAGGAGGAGGGTGGTGGAGGCCCCTCCCTCCCTCCTGGCCGTGATTTTCAGCACCGCCCCTCATACCCGGCGTCGTGGGGCGTGTACAACCGGCCACACGGGCACCACACGCTGCGTGGTCACCACGACCCTCAGATTCGCTCCTGGAAGCGGGTCTCCTATTAGCCCATTCTCCAGGGCGGTCCTCTGAGGCCCTGGCCTGAGATCCCTGCAGCCTTCCCGGCCTTCACTCTCTGCACAGTCCTCTCCTCCGGGCTCAGCCTCCCGGGCCGGGAACGTGTTCCTTGGGGCGTGCCCATCCGTGCCTATATCGTGAGCACCCGTCGGGGCACCCCACTCACCAGGGACCCCCAGCATAGTCCATGGCTGTTTTCATGACACGACGAATCCCAGGGAGCCCCCGAGCTGCGGTAGAGACGCTGCACCAGGCACAAACGCACAGCTTCTCGCTCAGCTCTCACGGCTGCCCCGAGGGCGGGATTATTATTACCCCCGTTCTCTAGATGAGCAGACTTGAGGCCCAGCAGCCTTAGTCCAGCAGCAAGCTGTGTGCCAGCCACTGGGCGTCCTGCCCCGGGGCCACCCGCCCACCTGCCCGCCCGGGCGCCCCCGCAGGAGCCCCTCCATTGGTGCCCTCCCTCCGCCAACGTGAAAGATTTATGTGACTTTAGGCTGATCAAAGCTGGAGGCCTCACAGCGAGGCCATGACAGGCATGTCGTGCCTGTGCTGGGCGACAGGCCTTTGAAGGTCTGACTTGCCAGGCACTCACAGCACTCTGGGCCTTCAAAGGCGCCCAGAGCTCTGGGCGCTGACAGCCGCCCCGCCCGGCTCCCTCCCCACCAGGTGCCCGACCCATCTCTTTGTTGGAACCGGTTCTTGAGGCCTTTCTTTAGTGGCTGTCACCTCCCTCTCTGACTGGCAGTCTGCCTCCCTATATCTGTCCTGCTGGCCTCCCCATCCCTGCTCTCTGCCCCACCTCCTCTCCATCCTCCACCTGGAAGGATCTGCCGGAGTCTCCTGACGAGGCACTGACAGTCTCACAGACCTGCTCAGACCTGCAGGCCACCTGCTCTGTCCAGCCAGCAACGGGCACGCACACACACACACACACACACACACACACACACACACGCCAGGCTTTGCCTCTGGACCCTCTCCCCTCCATCCTGCAGGGGCAGGTGAAGCCCCTTGATTTTGGGGAGCTCCTGGAGCTGGTCCCCGCTTCCCCAGAGTCCCACCCCACCCCTGGGGAAAGAGGGGTTTCTTCTGGAATACCCAGGAGCAGAGATGAGGCTGGAGATTCTAGTATCCTCAGCCTAACGCTGTCCCCGCCCCTGGGACCCCCACCTTCTCTAGGACAACGAGAAGAAAACAGCCCCCAAGACACAGACAGAAACAAGTCACTCCCAGGCTAATTTTGCCCTCACCACCCCCCCCCCCAACGTCTGCATCTCAGTAAATGGCACCAGCACCCAGGGAGCCAAGCTGAAAGTCTGGGGGGTCACCCCTGACTCTGGACCTTCCCCTCCACCACCACCAGCTCTGGCTCCCCATCTCCTCCCTTGCTGCTGCAATAGTGGCCCTCCCCTCAGGGGCCCTCCAGTCCCCTCCCCTCTGCAAGCAAAGGGCGCTCCTCACCAGGGTGCCCCCCTCCCCTCATCACACCTCACCCCCAGGCCCTCAGAATAGAATCCTAGCCCAGCCCGCACGCCCCCCTACAAGGCCCTCTGAGATCAGGGGTCCCCTGATCTGTCCCTGGCTGTCCTGCAGGGCTCACTGGGGGGGGGGGGTCATACCCCACTCCCCACACCACAGCCTCCCCCCTGGAGGGCCTCCCAGGGTTCCAAGGGGCACCCTTGCCCCTGTTCTTTCTTCCGGAACACCTGGTCGGGGGTGGGCGGGGGGAAGCCTGACATCAGCTCCTTCCCTCCGGTGCTGATGATTCTTACCATGGTATCTCCAGACTCCCCGGTCAGACCATGACCTACACCTCCATCACCCCGCCCCCCCGGGGCGTGGACACGCACGGACAGAAGGGCCTCTGCCACTCACAGCCCTGTGGCCTCAGACAGGCTGTTTCACCCGGAGCCCCGTTTCCTGATCCGTGGAATCAGGCCCATCCCAAAGCCCTGTGGGGTTGTGTGGGGACTAAAAGGCCCCCACGGGGGCCGTGCTGGGCACGTGCCTGGCGCATAGCAAGCATTCAGCACATAGCAGCTGCTACGATTATTTTTCAATGAGTCATTCGGCCACGTCCACATGTCCCCAGACGGGAACCCACGCGGTGCTTTCTCCCTGGTGGCCTGTGCCTGGTGGCACCCCCGAAGAAAGGCCCCCACCTGCACGGCAGGACCTGAGAGTCCAAAATCAAAGAAGAGGGTGCGGGTGAAGCCCCCAGTGGAGCGTTTGACACTTACCAGCAGGCGCCCCGGGGTTAAGTCACGGCTCTGAGACTTCATTTCTGCATCTGCAAAATGGGCTAAGGCGGCCCCTCCCTCTCAGGGCTCAGGATGAAGTGGGATCATGGCCTCCAGGTTTCCTTCCCCCAGCCCCGCCATCCCCTCCTGTGCAGGGAGGAGGTGGCCAGAGGCCCGGTGACCCTCCTTCTCTCCCCGCAGGTGCCGCCGCAGGCTCTGCTGTTGGCAGTAAGTACGCTCCGAGCCCGCTGCCCTGGGGACGGCCCCTGGGGCCCGAGCCTCTTTGCGACTCCTGGCAAGAACGGGAGAGAAAAGAAGGGGCTTCCCCGGCCCGTGGCTGCCGGCCTCTCCCCACTTCTAACTGCCCCCCCGCCCCCCGTTCACTTCTCACCTCCACCTGCTCTCTCCCGTCCCCTGTGCTGTGGCCTGCAGCCAGCGCATCTCCCATTTCTTCCCTCGAGCTTCCTGGTTAGTGCTGCTTTGGAAAGGGTCCCCGCAGCCCCTGGGTGAACCGCCCCCTCCCATGTCTCCCTCTCCTGCCGGGCAAGAGTCAGGTGTGGGGGGGGGGGTCCCTTGATCTTGGCCAGTGGCAGAAGTCCCCCGAGCCCCGTGAGGCTGGGACAGGTAAGCTGGGATCCAGCTCGGGCCCGAGGGGGAGGGGGGGAAGGGAGGGGTGGGCGTGAGTGTCGTCCTCACGTCCATCATCAGGCCACCGGCTCTCAAGCCCTCACAGCACCAGGCACCAGCTACGCAGGGTCCTTCCAGGACCTCATTGAATCCTGGCACCCTCCCCCCAGGTGGGTGGCGTGTCTGCTTTTAGAGTTAGCAGGAGAGGACTGGCCGGTGTCGAGTCAGCCACTGGCACACCTCCCGTCTCAGACATGCTTGAGCGGGGCCACAGCCCACCCTGGGCCGTTCCCTGTCACAGAGAAGGTGCCAGAGGAAGCTGGGTTCTGGAGGGGATGCTGGCCGGCTCAGTGAAGCCGGAAGTTGCTGCGTTGCCCCCACCCCCGCCAACCCCCCATCCCCGCCAACCCCCCACGCCCGCCAACCCCCCATCCCCGCCAACCTCCACCCTCTCTTCCCCTTCTCATCTCTTGCCAGGCATCGGTAGGCCCCGGAAGGACCCCATCCCCAAAGCCCCTGTGGCCACCGTGGCCATGAGAGGGGCCCCCAGCACTCTTGCCCTCTCCACATCTGCTGCGCGGGGCCCCGGGGCCCCCAGCACCCCACAGCCCACAGGTGGGTGCCCAGCTACGGCCCAGCTGTCCCGGCCTTTCCCCCACCTCTGTGATGTGCACCTGCTATAGGGGCTTGGCTCTTAGACTAGAGAACACTAGACCCTAGAGCCACGAGAGTGTGGGGCTGAGGGGCCTCCAGGCCGTCCGGGCCCATCTGTTACTGGGCCCCAGCCAGGGGATCTGGGGCTCACTTTAGCCTGGACCCTTCTACCTCCTGCCCCCCAAAGCACAGCTGAGGAGGATCCCCGAGACCAGCATGGCCGAGAGAACGGGGTGACCGAGGAACCGGGGGAGGGGCCTAGTGACATCCAGGCCACACGAAGTGCGCCCAAAGCCTGTCTCCCAGGGGGGCTCCTGCCTCAGTGCTCTGCCCCAGGCGCCGCCATCCCGCACCCTGTTGTGCCCCCGGCACCTCGGCAGCCGACCCCTGGGAGTGCACAGCACAGACTGAGCCAAGAGGACGAGCTTCTCTGATCAGCGAGGCAGGAGGGCACCTCTGGGCCCGGGTTTTTAGTGTAGGGACTGCTGGGCTTTTCTGGGCGGCGGGGGGAGGGGCGGGGGGCAGGGCTAGGCCAGGGCGAGCATCCCACACCGCGTCAACCGGAGCAGCCACTCTTAGGGGTCCGCAGCGACGGACAGGCTCGGAGACACCCGCTCTCTGGTTCGAATTCCCCTCCGAAGTCGGGATTGGTGTGTATTCGAGGCCTGGGGTGCTGGAAATGTCCTGTCCCCGCCCACTGCAAATGCCAGGAGTCCGAAACGATCCATCCTTCCCGGAGGGTGCCAGGAGGACGTAGCCGAGGGAATTCTCCCTGGTCCCGGCTGGGAAGGGGAGCTCGGCAGTGAGCCCCAGCAGAGAGGAGATGGCAGGGGCGCCTCGCTCCTTGGACGGTGCCGTGACCCTTCCTTCCTCTGCGCACGGACCTGCAGAGGAAAAGTCCCCCTTGTTCTTGGGCCATCTGGCTTAGCTCCTCCGTGGGACCCAGAGGGTGACACCCCCCCACTCTTGATTTCTGCCCTTCTCCACGGGGAGGGCGGTATTTGCAGGAGGCAGGGGCTGGTCAGGAGATTCAGGAGTTACAGGGGAGCCTCCTGGCCCAGGGGTCCTCTTTGGGGTGAAGGCCGGGTCCATGCTGGGAATGCCAGGACATAAGCTGGCCGCCTGAGGCTTGTGCTTGATTTTGCAACGTCTGTGATGGGGATACGGAGCAAAATTCGCTATAGTGGGTGCTGTGTCTGCCTGCAAACAGTGGTCTGTCTGGGTGGGGACCGGACACACACACACACACACACACACACGGAGTAACCTTGAACCCATTTTCTGAGCTGCTTCGGATTTGGTGCACGCGGTTCAGGGCAAGCTGCACGGCTGGGAGGTAAAGAGAGGCTCAGATCAGGGCGGCGAGCCAGGCGAGGTGGGTGTGAATCACGAGGGTCCCCGGGACCCAGGTAGTGAGAAGGCGCACTCCTCAAACATTCAGTGGGTCGTGGTCAGCTTTGCGTGGTGACCCCAGTGAGGGCGGCAGGGCGCTTTGGGGCAGGAGGTGGCTCCAGCGTGACAGTCAGTGACCCCAGCAGCCCGTGTCTCGGAGGTCATCGCTCCTCCTAGCAGCTGAAGCCTGTGCCCTCCCTGGGCCCCATGTACGTGGACCCCCACTAATAATGATGGTCCCTCCAGTCGGCGGAGTGTGGACTTCTGGGCCCACAGTTCCGAGGGGATAGGACCGTTAGTTCCTGGTCCCACAGGTGAGGATGTTAAGGCTTGGGAAGAAGCAGGTGGAGTTCATGGCACGTAAACTATACTTCAATAAAGCTGTTTGAGAAGAAAGAAAGAGGCAGCCGCTCAAGGTAATAAATAGGATTACAGAGACGCGCAGGGAGGATTCGAACTCGGGGCTCACCGACTCCAGAGGAGAGATAGCTGCCTCCACGGCCACCCAGCACCACCCCAAACCCCCCCCAGCTGGAGCCACTGCCTGATTCCCAAGGAACAGAAGGGACCTCCATCTGGCCTTGGCACACGACACAGGCCGTGGTGAGACTGTTCTTCCCGCGCACCTGAGCGTGTCCCGGGGAGCCCAGCCAGGGGTCTTTCTTGCCCCCGGCTCCCAGCCCCCAGAAAGGTCCTGAGTCCCCCCACGTGCCTCCCGACAGGTGCTTCAGACTCTTTGACCGGAGTCCGGCTGGGCCCGTGACCTTCTGGCCCAGATGTGGCTCCGTCTTGCCGATGTCTAGCTGTCTGGAGGGCAGAGGCTGTGGGGCAGGAAGAGCTGCTCAGGACCACTAATCCTCGGCCGCAGAGGGTGGTGGGAGAAAGGCTCTAAAGCAAAAAGGCTCCGGGGCTGCTTTTGTTTCGGCTCTAATTAAGCCCTTGCCAATTTGGGTCCTGCAGCCTTCTCTCCTCACTGAGCCCCGTATTAATGTCAATTCGATGCCCAAAGGCTCCCAGCGCCCAGCTGGAAAGTCTCCTGCACTTTTTAGCTGGTAGATTTTCTGTCTCTCCCCACCAGCCGGCATCGTGCGTAATCCCTTTAAGAAGTGGAAAGAATCCGATTTCTCCCCTGTCCCTCTGGGTTTGTCTTTTGAAATTCAGTGCAGAGCCATGCCTTGCCTTCGCCAGCCCTGCCCGCTTCCCCCCGCTTTGGGGCCGCTTAGTCTTGGGGACAGGCACGGCGACCCTGGGGGTTGACTCGCATCGCGGTCCCTGGCGAAAATGGGCCCACGCTGTGGGCTGGGGAGGGCGGGTCAGATGGTGGAGGGGCTCCGGTCCCCGCGTTGGTGTCGGACAGGCAGCCTTCAAAGACCGTTCTGGACGCGTTTGATGACCCCTGCTCCCCTTTACAGCCATCAGCCAGGGACTTTGGCACAGAAAGGTCTGCGCCCAAATACGGGACTGGATCCCTCTCTACCCTCAGTAGGTTCGGGTAGAGAACACAGGGAGGGCAGAAGGGTCGTATAATCAGGTGTCCCGCCGAAGAAAGGACGGCCCAAAGTGTGCAGGTTCTCGGGCTCAGCCCCGCCCCCCTCTTCTCTGGCTTCAGGTCACAGGCTGTAGTAGGTGTAGACGCTGCCTCTCCCGTAGACCTGGACCCAGTTCCACTTGGCCAGTGTAGACCGTGCTGCTTCTGCTAAGGGTCCTATGGGTGTGTGATGACTCCGGGTGCCCCCCAAATCCCCCAGCCCCACCCTGTCGCATAACTGGGCTTCTCCTTTTCTTCCCCCCAAGAGTGGATCAGGCCATCTACAGCTGCCCCCCTCGGGGAGAGCTCCCCCGGGCCCCAGATGCCCTCCAGTGCAGAAGGTATGGGGGCGGGAAAGTTCCTTAGACCGCAGGCCCCTCCCTATGTAGCGGAGTTAGCAGGTGTAGGTGCCGGGAGGCAGGTGGGGGGGGGGAGGCGGGGGCGGCCCTCGGGAGCTGAGGGGAGGGGCCTCGGAGAGCCATCTGCTCACACCCCGGCGTTCACCTTCTTAGAGGGATCCAGTGTGATGCAACCCCTGTTAATCCTACACTCCCCCCATGGGCTTCGGGGCTAAGTGGGGACTCTGCCCTGACCACGGGAATCCTGCCCTGCCACTGTCAGCTACAGGACCCCCCAGGGCAGGGAGGGGAGTTCGGAGAGGGTCAGGCCCTCCTGCAGGAATGGGGTGGCGGCCTCAGACCCAGGGGCTGACTACCGGTGGATGAAGGAAGAGAGCGCATCCCAGGTGGCGGCGGGACCAGCCGGGGCAAAGGCTTGGCGGTGGGATCCCGCCAACGGGGCAGGGGGCGCCGTCGATGGTGTGGATACCAAGCCCAGAGCCTCAGTGTCCCACAGCAGGGGGAGGAGACACGCACAGGCTCGTTTGTAGCCTCGATGGACGTTCACTTGAAGCACACGGGGGCCCTGCCCGACCCTCCAAGTCGGGAGGCCGTTCCCAGCCCAGCTCACCTGCTCCCTGGACGTTAGGTCTGAAAGCCTGTCTGGACAGCAACCCGGGCCCCTCCAGGAGCCGTGAGCGGGGCTCTGAGCGCCCTCTGCTGGCAGGCAGTTCTGGAGCTAGAGCCGCAACCAGTGAGGGTCCCTCCCTGGTGATGGGGCCTCTGGAGCCCTCGCTACCCTGCCCCGGACGGGACCGACGAGGGCACCGCAGACTCCCAGAGGGAAGCGGAGCCGACTTTGCTGCCGGGATAGTGTCGTGCTCACTCACAAAGATGGGGCTGGGCCCCAGGGAGTTGTGATGCGGAAGGCAGGTGCTGTCTGGGTTCATGGCTCGATACACCTGCAGGCAGGGGGGGTCCGTGGATAGGAAAGGACTCGCTGTGGCTGGAGCGGGGGGTGGGGATTGCTTCAGAAAGGGAGATGCCAGAGCCTCGTATGCCAGGTGCACACTCTGGGTTTGATGCCCACGGGAGTTTGGAGAGGAGAGGAGAGAGCTAAGCGATATTCGCAGTCAGAAAATCATTCAGCGTCAGCAAAGCACTTAGCATGCTGTCGGGGGATGCCGGGGCTAGAGAAGTAATTTGGGAGAATTAATCCAGCCGAGTGTGTAAGTGGTCTCCGAAGGGGCACCGGAGGCAGAGGGCTGCTTCTGCGTGGCTCCCGGATGTGCTGTGCCCCCTCAGATCTGAGCAGGTGAACGTGCCCAGGGCCCCGTGGGACCCTCCGTTGCGCTTTCCCTGGGCTCGGACAGCCTGCCCTCGGCAGCTGGACCGTGGCGACGAAAGAGCGTGTTTCTCGTCTCTCCAAGTTGTGGGCACCTTTGCTGCTGCCCCCGCCCCTGCCCCGGCCTCCAGACCTTTCCAGCTCAAGCCCAAATCTGCTGAAGTGGTGCCCATTGAAGAATTCCAAGGTAAGAGGATGGCCCCGGGCTGGATTCAGCCACCTCTCCCCCAACCTGCACTGGAAAACGGTGATACAAGACGGAGGACCCATGGCTGGCTCCGAAACCCCTCCCGGAGTAGCTGGGTCAAGGTGAAACCGAGCCTCTCTTCCCTCAGTCCTCCCTCCCCAAGGGAGCTGGGAGCAGGTATGAGTCAGAAGCACAGTGGGCAGGCACAGGGCAGGCACCGGAGCTTCCAGAAATAGCCTGTCCTGGCTCCCCTGGGAGGTGTAGCCCAGGGGCCCGTCTTGGTCGAAGCAAGAGCTGGAACACAGGGGTCACCGGTGCCACTCCTTGAGACGCTTGGGAGATGGCTCACCTTCTCATTACTCCCGGGGGGACAGGCGGAGGGGGCAGGTCCAGGAGGCCAAAGGTGTGGCAGGCCCACCGCCTCCTCCTGGGCACAGCTCTGAGGCTCGCTTCCCCAAGGTCTCCCATGCCCTTGACCACCAAGACCTCGTCAGTTCCTTCCTCTCCCATCACGAAAGGGAGGTTCGGTCCTCCAGAGATGCACAGATGGTGTTTCAGGAGGGCGGCCAGCGTCTTGCCCGTTCAAGGGCAGTCACACTGGCTTTCCTGTTCGAGGGGGTGCTGAGCCCCTTAGGAGGGACACCAAGGGATAGCTGCCTTCTTGGGACGGGGAGCCATCTCCGATTCCCATGCCTTCGGGATGCCTTGCCCGGCAGTCTTGGGACTCGCCCAGTCCCTGGAGCAGGGGGAGGACTGGGAGAAACAGCAGGATGGCACAGAGGTGGCTGTCCTCGGTGTGGGTGGGACCGTGTACCTGCAGTAAGAGTCCAAAGCCAGGCCAAGACTATCAGGGGGGCGGAAAGAGACGCCCGGGGAACATACCCTAAGATGTACCCATTCTCAGGGGGCTGTGCGAGAGGAGGCCCTCTGATGCCAATCACGTTTGCAGAACAGCTCAGGCTAATAATAAAAGGTCCGGCAGGTGGGCGTTTTCCGTCCAGTGATCTTCCAAAGCAGCATGTGGAGGAAGCTCCTGGCCCATTCCATCTCGCCCCGGAACCCATGCACGCATCTTCCCTTTGCCGAGTCACCCGGGGGGTTGCCGCGCTGAGCGCCGCGCCCCCAGGCACTGTCCTTCCTGCGCTCACGCTGGCTGCGCGACCCACCCTCCCTGCATGAATCATTCCCAGTCGCCCAGGCATCACACGGGCATCCTTCCGAGCCGCTGGCCCTCCCTGAATCCCTGCCCCCCGGGGCCAGGTGGGAACCCGTGGGCTGGGCGAACACACCTCCTGTCTCCTCCCGCGTTGGGACAGGGAAGCGTTGGCGGCCCGCGGCACCTTCCTGCTCCCTGCATGCCCCGGGCTGGTCTGTCCTCGCCCCGTGCCTCAGTTTCCCCCAATACACGGTGCAGGGGGTGGCAGGAAGGCCCGGTCTCCCTTGGCCCACTGACCCGTGGTGTTTCTCACGCTCGGCCGGCCCAGACTGTGAGTGTTACGGCCACTCCAACCGCTGCAGCTACATCGACTTCCTGAACGTGGTGACGTGTGTCAGCTGCAAACACAACACGCGAGGCCAGCACTGCCAGCACTGCCGTCTGGGCTACTATCGCAACGGCTCTGCCGAGCTGGACGACGAGAACGTGTGCATCGGTGAGCCGCTCGGGCCGGGCCGCGGGGCGCGGCGTGGGTGCTGCTGGTGGGGAGGGGCAGGCCGGGCGGGGTCCCGAGACCCCTGTGTCCAAATCCCCCGGGAAGGGGGGGGGGGGCCCACGTCAGCTGGGCGTCTCCAAAGACAGAAGGCTCCAGAATCCGCTCTATGAGGAACCTCCCACAGGCACTGGAGTTGCAGAACCACTAGTTACAAAGACTGGTTCTAGAGCTTGCTATGGGCCTCAGTTTCCCTGCTTGTAAAACGGAGAAGTGGATTAGGTCAAAGGGTTTTTTTTTTATTATTAAGTCCATTTATTTGGAGAGAGAGAGAGAGTCCCAAGCAGGCTCTGCACCATCAGGGCAGAGCCCGATGCAGGGCTCAAACTCACAAACCTGTGAGATCATGACCTGAGCCCAAAATCAAGAGTCAGACGCTTAACCCACTGAGCCACCCAGGAGCCTCCAGATCAAAGGTTTTCAACCCATTTTTCGTGGCTGAAGCTTTTCTTCCAACGAAGTCCTTCTGGTGCTTTTATTTATTTATTTTTTGTAATTTTTTTAATGTTTTTATTTATTTTTGAGACAGAGAGAGACAGAGCATGAGCAGGAGAGGGGGAGACACAGAATCTGTGTCTCCAGGCTCTGAGGCTGTCAGCACAGAGTCTGACGCGGGGCTCGGACTCACAGGCCGTGAGATCATGACCTGAGCTGAAGTCGGACGCTTAACCGACTGCGCCACCCAGGCGCCCCCCAGTGCTTCATAAGCAGAGGCCCAGCTTTTAAGACCCAGGGGGCACTCCATCTGCTCTCTTCACACTCTGCTCCAGGACTGGTTTGGCGGTAGAGAAGCAATCTGTGGGGGCCCTGGGCCCGGGCACAGGCAGGCCATCCCAAAAGGCCAGACCCAAGGCCCCAGCCAGCGCCCAGCAGCCTGGAAGGGCTGCCCACCACCCCTGCCTCTGTCTCCACTGGAGGCCGGTGCTCGGTCCTCGGGGGCCCAGCCCCCTTGGCATCCCGCTGCCCATCCTCCGCCCACCGGGTCAGCTCTGGCTTCACAGAGGAGGGGCTGCCCGCAGGGCTGGAGCGGTCAGTCTGAATTACGGCATTGGCCTTCAGATAATTCCATCGACTCTAAAGTGACCCAAATGGAATCGTGCTGCTGATGGCACACTGGCCAGCTGTAGGGACAGGGTGGGGCTTCCCGATCCTAGTCGAGGCATTCCCTGCCTCCCAGATACATTCCTCTCTCCTTGCCTCTCTCTGCCTCCTCTGCTTCAAGGATTCCCAGAGTGGGGACCTTTGCCCCCTCCCACAGAGCAGAGGCCCGCCAAGCAACCAACAGGGAAGGGGCTGAGGGAGGCTGGAGGCCTCCGCCCACCCTGTGTGCTCCCTGCTCCCCCAGTAGCCCCTCGACCCGGATGCCCTGTCCTGATGAGGCTCCTCCCACCTGTCATGGATCTTAAAGCCCTTTGGATCTGGGAAGGTTCGGCGCTCCCTCCAATTACACAGAGGCCCAGAGAGGGGTTGGGGCTGCCCCCGGGGCCAGGGGGAGGGAGTGGCTAATGGATGCTACCGCCTTCCCTCGAGATCTGGCCCGTCGGGCAGCCGTGGGCGCACGTGGACACGGTGTGGGGTGCATCACCGGGGAAGGGCCGGGGGCAGGCTGGAGGGATGCGGGGCCGGGCGGGGTGGGGGTCGGTGCGGAGGACGCCCACAGCTCGCCCTGACCGCACGCCGTGCCCGTGTCCGTCCAGAGTGTAACTGCAACCAGATCGGCTCCGTGCACGACCGGTGCAACGAGACCGGCTTCTGCGAGTGCCGCGAGGGCGCAGCGGGACCCAAGTGCGACGACTGCCTCCCGACGCACTATTGGCGCCAGGGCTGCTACCGTGAGTGTGCGCCCGGCGGGCGGGGCTTGCGGTCGGGGGGCGGGGCCACGGGCGTCGGGGCGGGGCTTGGGCTGGGGGCGGGGCGGGGCCCGGGGCGGAGGCCGAGGCCTGAGGCGACCGGGGAATGGAGCCGGTGCCAGGTGGGAACCGGGAGGCGGCCGATCTGGGGGCCGGTTGAGCGGGGAGTCGGAGGCAGAGGCGGAGTTGGCGGTTGGTGGGACTTGGCTGACGAGGACGGGTTTGCGGAGCGGGAGGGCGGGAAGCTGTCCGAGCAAGCGGTGGCCTGGCGAGACCGAAAGGACAGTGGGCGCTAGCCTGGGAAGGATGATGCAAGGGCGCTCCTGGCACAGGGAAAGGCAGGGGCAAAGCTCTGGAGGAGAGAGAGCAGGTGCGTCGCAAGGCCAGTAGGCGGGGAGAGCCGAGGGCAGTGGCGGGAAGGAGACGGGGGCCAGCTCTCGCCTGGCCCCCGTCACCATCCACGCTGGGGCGTTTCTCACCAAGGGCGCCCTGGGCCTCCAACACCCCCCCGGCCCGTCCCAGTCGCAGAAGCTCCACCGAGGGGGGCGGGGGTGGACCGGGCCACCGCCCGCGTTAACCGCCCCTCCGCCCTGCAGCCAACGTGTGTGACGATGACCAGCTGCTCTGCCAGAACGGCGGCACCTGCCTGCAGAACCAGCGCTGCGCCTGCCCGCGCGGCTACACCGGCGTGCGCTGCGAGCAGCCCCGCTGCGACCCCGCCGCGGAGGACGGCGGCCTGGACTGCGACCGCGCGCCCGGGACCGCCCCGCGCCCCGCCACCCTGCTCGGCTGCCTGCTGCTGCTGGGGCTGGCCGCCCGCCTGGGCTGCTGAGCCCGGCCCGGAGGGGACCCTGCGCCCGGGGGGCGGCCCTGGGGGGCTCGAGGGCCCCGGGGGCCGGCGCCCGAGGCCGGGCGGCGAGAAGGGTGCGGCCCGAGCTGCTCCCAGGTGCTACACAGCAGAGCCCTCCCGCCTGCTCCCGCCGCGGTCAGTGGCACCTGCCCCCGGCCCGGCACTGCCCTCCGCCGCCGCAGGGGGCGCTGTGGGGGCTCTGGCCCCAGCCGCCTGCGATTTGGGTCTTAGGTTTTCTTTTGTATCACCCGCCGCCCCCCACCCTTTTTTTTTTTTTTTTTTTTTTTTTTTGGCTGGTGGTGAGACAGCGGGTGGGGAGAAATTCTCACCTCAACACCTCCAGGTCTGCCTCCCAACACACACACACGCGCGCACACACACACACACACACACACATATGCGACTGTTGCAGACACCCCCTGCGCCTGTCCCTGGCTTACCATAGGCCAGCGGACCCCGAACTCCTGTTGCCTACAACTCTTCTTTCTTTGTTTTCCTTTGCAACCCACCAGACTCCGTGAGGCCTGGTGACCAAGGAACTCACCGTCTGGGGGAGGGAGTTAGGAAGGAGGGTTGGGAAGGCTGGAAACTTGGTTTTGTAGAGAACTATTTTTGTTTGTATTCACCGGCCCCTCTCAGGAGGACACGAGCCGGAACAGGTGGTTGATGGTGTATAATCCGCCAGAGTAAAGAGTCTGCTCACTGCTGCCTCCGGGAGCTGTTTTCTTTCTGTGTTCGTGTCCGCTCAGCAGGGTTCCGAGTTTAAAGAGGAGCCCAAAATAGCCGTGGCGAAACTCTTCCCCCAGCTTCCGGGCCCTTCCGTGAATGACAACGGTCAGCCCTGCTCCCTGTGGGTGTGGATAGCGGAGCTCCATTGGCCAGGAGCGACCCACGTGTTAGGGGCTCCCCCAGATGGTTGTCTTCCTCCTTTCCCTTAAAAAAAGAAAAAGGCCAAAGTTTATTGGCACTTTTCCCCAGCTGTCCTTGAATTCAAAAGCACGTGGTGGACATTGATGTCCTGAGAAGTCAAAGTGAAGTGACGTGGTACATTCTACGAGCTTGACTCCCATGCTCCGATTTATGTATCAGGATGGGTCTGTCTCTCAGACCCGTGTCTCAGGCCCAGTGTCAGCCTCCTTCCAGTGCCCCGAGCTGGAATCCGTAGACGAAATCCACAGCGGACCCCCCTCTGCTTCCCCTTTCCCTCCCAAGGATCACACATGGGGTGGCCAAGGGGACCCAGCGGCAGCCTGGGAGTTGTGACAGGACACTCTGAAGAATGGGGCCCATCAACTGAGGCCCTTTGCCATGGGAGGGTCCCCTGGGTCTGTCCTGCCCTTGGGTGGTTGTACTTCCCACTGCTTGCTCTCAAGAAGGTCCGGCTCCCTTCCAGAAGATTCCCAACCTCACGGATCGGTTCTGGTTCCCAGTTGCTTCTACGGCCTGCACCTGCAGCCACTCTTTTCCAGGCTGGGAAGTTTAGACCTGCCTCCCCCGCTCTCGCCCCCAAAGCAAGGCTAAAACCCAGTTCAAGAAAACTTGGCCTCGAGGGCAACCAGACTGTAATGCAGCACAGGAAGGGGGAGATACAACTGGTTATGAAATAGGATTCAAGGCCAAAGGCCTACTCTGCTGGCGTCTCTCAGCTCCCATCCCCAACACCAGGTTGCAGGGGCAGCTCCCAAAGGAAGTGTCTTCTGTAGGCCCCCCGTGGTTTCACCTTCTTCCTTACTGACAGAGCTTCTCCCAGTGAAAATAAGACATCTCTGGGGCTCCGTGTGTATAGGAATGGGCACGTGACACAGTTCTGGCCAATGAAATGGAAGCAGGAGCAATGGGTAGGGCTTCTAGAAAGTTCCTTAAAGGCCCCTCCCCTTCCCCCCCCCCCCCCCCCCAGCTTTAGTGGCCCAGTTTAGGGCTCTGGCCCTGCTCTCTTACCCCTCCCCCTGGTGCTCAGTCAGCAGAAGTGAGGGAGGGGCCATCTGGCCCCACACACACTCTCTATTGTGTTGCCCTGGGTGTGTCCCTGGAAAGCTCCTGAGGGGTCCAGAAGGAAAGGGGCCTCTGTGGGCAGCTCTCTGTCCTCTCCGACCTCTCTCAGCTGGACCAGCGCTGTGTCAGCTTCCCTGGGACTGGTCTGAGCGAGGGCCGGAAGGTGAAGTTCATCGTAAATCAGAGCGGCAGCCTGGGTCCCTGCGGAGGCCACTCGGGCCCCGACCTCAGCAGGAGAGTGCAGGGAAAGTTGCCAGCGGCCATTTGGAAACCTCTGACATTTTCCAGGCAGCTGGGAGGAAGGAGGAAACAAGGTTAGCGGGGCCCAGAGTCGTAGCCCAGCCTCTCTGAAACAGTGCGCCCCGTCCACCAGCTCAGGTTCGACACCTGCTTCCGAGAGGTCAAGAGGCCAAGGTCCCCGTGCCCCGGCTTGGATGTGAGCCGCCATCTGCGGGCGCCGTGCACGCTTTGTGGCACTAAATGCTCATCTTCACCCAGGACAGGCTTCTCCACCTCAGTGCCTTTGACCTCAGGGCTGGATGCTTCTGGGAGGAGGGTGGCGGGAGGTGGTCCTCTGCACCCTATGATGTTTAGCGGCATCCTAGCACCCCCTTCTCTGGTGTGATAACCCACAGTGGATGTAGGCATTGCAGATCGGGGGCAAAATTGCCCCAGGGTGAGGGGACCACTGTCCTCTGCAGAAGGGGCTGTCATACCCATTTCTGGGAAGGGGAAGTGGAGGTCCACCAAGGGAGGCTAGGAGAGAAGTAACTGTCCTGAAAGCACACTAGCTAAGCCCAGGGGTAGGAGTTGAGTCCAGTCAGCCTGACTTCAGAGCCCAGTGTCTAACCCAGGGCCACGGCAGCCTTGGAAACCCCAGGCAGGGGGCATCTGCCCGGGGGGCCCAGGGTGGGGCCTGCAGTCACTTCTGTTCCTGCCTGCCTCTCCCTCCTCCCTGAGCCCCTGCAGTGAGCTCTAAGGCGGGCAGAGCAAGGAGCCCTGGGGAGCCTGGCTTCATCCGAATAGCTCTGCTGTCTGGGAAATGCCTCCCACCCGCCCCTCGGCAGGCAGCCTCGCCTTGCCCCCTGCCCCCACCTGCCCCCTCTAAATAAACAGGACTGCCGTGTTAGCGGTTTCTGCCTCCCCTGCCATGCGTCACAGTTATGAGACATTTATGGGCGCCTCGGGATCAGCCCTCAGCATCTCCCGGCAGACCGGGGTGGGCAGGGCTCGGAGGGGGCTCACCCCCTGCCTGCACCCCTGGCCTGGGCGCTGCACTCCTGGCTAGGCCAGCCTCCCCCAGTCCCAGAAGGACCCCGGCACATCTCAGGCCAGAAGAGTTAAGGGCAAAGGCCCAGGGAGGGGAAGCTTGTTTATTTTTCCTTTTTAAAACACAAATCAGACTGCAGGCAAGTTAGAAAATACAGAAGAGCGAAATAATAATAATTTTAAAATTAAAACCACCCACAATCCTCCATTCGGAGCTAATAACAGTTAATATTTTCTGATATACATTTCTAGTACTTTTCCATAGAGCAAACCCACGCAGTTTTTGCCAGCATTTGTTAAACCCAGTCATAAGCACCGTGGTCAGGCTTGACCATCCTTATTTCGAGGATCCTGGCAATGCAGCCGGGAAGTGGGCCTTATTAACAAAGCCATTTTACAGCCGAGAACACTGAGGCTCCAAAGGTGTCCTGGTCAGAGAGCTCAGGCACAGCACAAAACCCAACTCCGGGTGACCTGAGCAGAAAAGATTATTCGAAGGCACGTGTCAGGGGAGCGAGATGTTCGAAGGCAAGGCAGTATCCCGCCCTCGGTGGCCAGAGGCCCTCGCCGCTGTCCCTGAGGGCCCAGATGCTGCCAGGGGCACTGCCCTTGTCCCAGGCCTGCCTCCTGCTGGGTCCTCACCAGGCGGGCCCTGCCTTGTGTCCAGCATGTCCCCCCCTACCAAGGGAGATGGTCTCTCTTCCCCAGCCAGAGGAAAGGCACAAAGAAACAATGGCTATCCAGCACAGAGAGGGTGGGCGAGCTGCCCAGAGTCACACAGCCAGGAAGAGGCAGAGTCCAGGGTGCAAATCCAGTCTCTCCAGTGCAGAACCAAGCTTCCACCACTGAACTGCTGGCTGCTGCCTTTTCCCTCTGTTTTATTTCTTAAAATAATAAAGGCCTCATCTCGTATACACCCTCCCTTACAACCTGCTTTATGAAAATTGAGCGATGTGTCCTGAATACCGAAGGGGGGTCTTTTGCAGTTGAAAAAGAAACGCAAAACCCCGTTCTTTCATTCCTGCTTCCTCCTGGAGCCCTCTTCCCGGGGCACAGAACCAGGGCTCCAGGGCGAGAACCCAGCTCCTCGCAGGGAGTCCCCACTGCCTGGCCCAAGTGCTCCTCCTACACGACGGGCCGACCAGGCCCCCAGAGTCCCTGTGACTGTGTTCCTGGTGGAACTCAGCTCTCCCCCCCACCCTCAGCGTGTACTTGAGTCCCCTAAATTACGGGCTAACGACAACGAAGGCAGCTGGCCAGCACCACCTTAACCAAGTGACCAAACTCAGCATCACCAACGACGAGGCGAATGAATACTTCGTGCTTCCTGATCCCGTGCTGCGGGAGGGATACGCCAAGGCCTACCCTACGCCAAGCCTGGGTGGCTCAGTCGGGGAAGTGTCCGACTCTCGATTTGGCTCAGGTCATGATCTCACTGTTCCTGAGATCGAGCCCCGCGTCAGGCTCTGCGCTATGGCCCAGAGCCTGCTTAGGATTCTCTCTCTCCCTCTCTACCCTTTCCCTGCTCTCGCTCTCTCTCTCAAATAAATAGTGTAATATTTTACATACAGGAAGCTGAAGAGACAGGACAACCAAATGTAAGGTGTGATCCTAGATTGGTCCCAGAGTTAAAATCTGTTTAAAAACGACAGGAATTTTAGGATGATTGCAGAAATTTGACAAATTAGATAATCATAGCAAATGTAGGTGACAGGATTGTTGTTCTGTTTTGAAAAGTCCTTATTCCTTGGAAATAAGTACTCCAGTATTTAGGAGTGGGGTATCATAATATTGAAATTGTTCAGTGAAAACCAAAACTTAGATAGATGCGTAGAAAAAGTGTAACATGGTAAGATGCTGAGAACTGGTGAATCCAGGCAGAAGGCATTGAGGTATTCATCGCCCTATTTTAACGTTTCTTTACATTTAAAATTTTCAAAACAAAATGCTGGACAAAAATAAAAATTTGAAAATATTAATAGCGCTAACATAATGTGGTTGTATTTATGAGAAGTAGATAATACAATTATTATCCCTTCCTCATGCTGTGCATAAAAATAAATTCAAGAGTGCGGCACCTGGGTGGCTTAGTTGGTTGAGCGTCCAACTTCGGCTCAGGTCATGATCTCATGATCATGGGGTTCAAGCCCCGCTCTGTGCTGACAGCTCGGAGCCCGGAGCCTGCTTCGGATTCTGTGTCTCCCTCTCTCTCTGCTCCTCCCCCGCTCATGCTCTGTCTCACTCTCTCAAAAATAAACATTAAAAAATTAAAACAAAAAAATTCAGGAGGTTAAAAAGGCAAAAGGAACGCGTTGAAACCTTTGGGAGGCTGATACAGTCAACTACATTAAAATAAAAATCTTGTATACCACAAAAGACACCAGGGAAACAGCACAAGCCATGACTGAGACAGGATACGGGAAATGCATGTAACAGATAAAAAAATAACATGGACAATATATTAGGAATTTCTTAAAAATTTATTTTTGAGAGAGAGAGACAGACCGTGAGCAGGGGGAAGGGCAGAGCGGGAGACACAGAATCTGAAGCAGGCTCCAGGCCGTGAGCCCCATGCGGGGTTCAAACCCACCAGCCATGAGATCATGACCTGAGCCGACTTCAGACGTGGAACCGACTGAGCCACCCAGGCGCCCGGTAAGAATTTCTTTACAAAAGAAAAACATGCGGATATAAATCAGTATATGATTTCGTATAATGTGCTTTCCCCCCCCCGAGTCCCGGCAGTTCCACTCCTAGGTAAGCCTCCTGGAGAAAATCCAGCATGAGGAGCGGGAACATGTATACAAGAGTGATCGGGGAAGTATTGAATGGGGAGTGATGATGAAAATAAACCAAACCCCTCAACCAGAGGCCGGATGGGGGAACTGCCGTGTGGCCCAGAGCAGTTACAGCGGGTGAACTGGAGAGCGTCTCTCAGCCTCGGCGCTACTGACGTTTTGGGGGGGCATCGTTCCTGTGGGGGGGGACTGTCCTCGGACACTGGAACGTTAGGCAGCACCCTTGGCTTGTGATAGACACCCCAGTTGTAACGACGGTACCCCCTCCACCCGAGAACCACTAAATTAGAGCTATGTGCATCACCGTGGATAAATCTTAAAACACAGAGTGGCAAATTCAAATCACAGAAGGAGAGGTGCAGGAAGCAGGCTATCCTTCATAAAAAGGCTAAAGCATACAAAATAAATGCGTCTCCATTTTCCAGAGGAGGCTCAGAGAGGTGGGGCGACTTGCTAGGGTCAGAATGGGGCCGGAAGTGCTCTTCCTGGAACGTTTGGGCCATTCAAATAAGTTAGTCCCTAAGTTTATATATATATATTTTTTCTTCCGCGCACGCTGGCGCATCTTCTCTGATTCAATGCATCCACTGCTAGCACAAAGGGCGCTGGACGCCTTTTAATTTTGTCTCCCCCTCGGCCCCTCCCCGGGGACTTGTGGGGACTCGGCCCCAGGTCAAACCAGCTTTGAGAGTAACCGATGTAGACGGGCGCCTTTCCGCCCTTCCCCCGGAGTCCGAGGTACACAGGTGCCATTGCGCCCCGTTGCGCAGGGCCTGTACCCGAAAGGAACCCTGCCCCCTGTCTGCGAGCCCCTGTCGGCTGGCTCTGCCCTGGTCTGCTCTTTGAGCGCCGTCCCCGCCGCCCACCCGGAGCCGGAGCCGAGCAGGGAGGCAGGTCCGGGCAGGCCCCCTCCGCGGGCTGGGGGAGCAGGGAGCAGCCCGAGAGCGCCGCCCTGCCGGTGGCGACTTGCAGCGCACCTGGGCGGCTGGCGGGCACCCGGCACTGCGGGCGCCGCGGGAGCCCCCTGCGCAGCGCCCAGGTGGGTTAGACCCTGGGCGGGGGAGGGCGGCTGGGTGCCCCCTGCCGTGCAGCCGCCCCTCTGGCCTTTAGTTCCTCGAGCCCCCGCTGTGTGCCGCACACCTCCCCACTCCCTCTCCGGGGCGGGGGGTCTGGCATGGGAAGGCCAGGAGGCCTGGTGGCTGCTGGGGTCGGGGTGCCCGGGAGGAACAGCGGTCCGCCGAGCCCAGGGGCCAGTGAACACCTGCACAGGGCGGCCCCAGCCCCAGAGCCCCCCACGCGGGAGGAATTGCTAACACAGCATTTCCCCGCAGGCTCCAGGGCAGCGCCGTTTGTAAGAGAGAATGACCAGAAGAACTGGGGTTTCCTTTAAAATATCGTTTGGGGGGCGCCTGGGTGGCGCAGTCGGTTAAGCGTCCGACTTCAGCCAGGTCACGATCTCACGGTCCGGGAGTTCGAGCCCCGCGTCAGGCTCTGGGTGGCTCAGAGCCTGGAGCCTGTTTCTGATTCTGTGTCTCCCTCTCTCTCTGCCCCTCCCCCATTCATGCTCTGTCTCTGTCCCAAAAATAAATAAACGTTGAAAAAAAAAATTAAAAAAAAATAAAATAAAATAAAATATCGTTTGGGGGACGCCCCGGGGGGGGTGGGGAGCTCCGTTGGTTAAGCGTTGGACTTCGGCTCAGGTCATGATCTCACAGAGCGTGAGTTCGAGCCCCACGTCGGGCTCTGTGCTGACAGCTCGGAGCCTGGAGCCCGCTTGGGATTCTGGGTCGCCCACTCTCTCTGCCCCTCCCCCCCCACTCTCTTTCAAAAACTAAACAAAGTTTTTTAACAAAAAGAACATTTTTATTACAAAAATAATTCACACTCACTATACAACCAATGGAAAAATGAAAAATACAGAACAAACTTCCAAATACTCCCTAGAATGGGCAGGGCACAGAGGATTTTAGGGTGGTGAAACTGTCCTGTACGTCCATGTCCCGGAGTGGCCTATGTATGTTATCGCACGTCCCCCCGAACCCATGGGATGTAGGCGAGCGAACCCCAATGTAAACCCTGGACTTCGGGTGATAATGACTTGGTGTGGATTCAGTGGCTGAGACCCACGAGCACTCTGGAGAGGAGGGCTGCTGTCGGGTTGGCTGTGGATGTGTGTGGGGAGGGGGCTCTCTGGAGAATTCTCTGCACCTTCCTCTCCTCTTGATGTGAACCTAAAAGTGCTCTCAGAAATAAAACCTTTTTTCTTTTCCTTAAAAAAAATTTTTTTAATGTTTATTCACTTTTGAGAAGGGGGGAGAGGGGCACAGAGAGACGGGAACAGAGGATCCAAAGCAGGCTCTGTGCGGACAGCGCGATGCGGGGCTCGAACTCACAAACGGTGAGATCGTGACCTGAGCCGAAGTCGGATGCCCAACGACTGAGCCCCCCGGGCGCCCCAGAAATAAAATCCATTAAAAAGGAACCAACAACTGGGGCGCCCGGGGGGGGGGGCCTCAGTGGGTTGAGCACCCGACTCTTGCTTTCGGCTCAGGTCGTGATCTCACCGTTCATGACCTGGTCGGAGACCCTGGTCGGGCTCTGCGCTGACCACGTGGAGTCTGCTTGGGATTCTCTCTCTCCGCTCTCTCTGCCCCCTCTCTGCTCATGCGCCTTCTCTCTCAAAATAAACTTTGGGAAAAAAAGTTTACCTACCTACCTACCTACCCCTTGTTAAACATGTTGGTCCTTTTAGGTATTTTTTTTTCCTATTAAAAAATCAATCTACTGCGTATACGCACATAGAGAACAAAAACAGAACCACCGCTTACCGCCATATTGTGAACCTTTTCCGTGTTGATAAAAACAATGGAAAACCATATGGGGGGGGGGTCTGTCATTGCCCTAGAGGGGTGCCAGCGTTCGCCACTCTCCTGCTGTTGGTTGCAACGCCATGCTGGGGACTTGTAACATATGTGCACTGGGCATCCTCTTTCTATCTCATTCTTCCTGGCAGGAAAGCACTGACTTGGGGGGACTTGGGCCACATTCAGCTCACACAGCCTTCATGCCTCACGCAGGAGCTGGAAGTCTACGGGCGGGCGGTCAGGAAAGAGGGTGGACGTGAAGTCGGGGGCCGAGGGCAGGCTGGAATCCGCAAGGTGGACGGGAGCCCGTGTCGGTCGGCCCGCGGTTCCGGAGATGGGGGCGTCCCTCAGGAGAAGCTGGGGCCCTCGGTCACGGAGCCAACAGCCAGCCTGGCTCAGGGACTGGAGAAGCGCCACGAGGACCCGGGAAGGAGGACCCAGCAGGTGCAGGCTCCACGCCAGCCAGCCAGCGGTAAGTGACAAGAGGCGTGGGTTACGACAGCGCCCGAAGCTTCTACCCCGACCTTCAGAGCCCGTGTATCTTTTCTGGCCTCAAGTCACACGCAGTGTCTCGTGGCCCATCCTAAAGAGAACGTCCAGGGAGCTCTGCCTACCCAAGGTGACAACTGATAAACTACAACTGCCTGGATGCTCGCGTCCCCCTCCCCTGCCTTCGTATGTTGACATCCTCCCCCCCGCAAAGGTGGGGCCTTTGGCAGTCGACTAGGTCATGACGATGGAAGCTCAAGAGTGGCCTTAGTGCCCTCATAAAAGAGTCCCCAGAGGGGGCACCTGGCTGGCTCAGTCTCCCTCTCTCTGCCCCTCCCCCATGTGCGAGCGCTCTCTCTCAAACAAACATTTAAAAAATTAAAAAAAAATAAAAAAATAAAAAAGGAGCACCTGGGTGGCTCCGTCGGTTGAGCGTCCTCCTTCGGCTCAGGTCACGATCTCACGGCTCGTGGGTTCGAGCCCCGCGTGGGGCTCTGTGCCGACAGCTCGGAGCCTGGAGCCTGCTTCGGATTCTGTGTCTCCCTCTCTCTCTGCTCCTCCCCCGCTCCTGCTCGCTTCCTCCCTCTCGCTCTCAAAAATAAACATCACAAAAAATAATTTTTTTTTAATTAAAAGAAAATTCTAGGGTGGAGCCCGGGAGTGGTATTTTCAAGAGCTCCCCAGGTGACTCCAAGGCGCGGGCCCCAGGTTGAAATCCACACGTTAAGGATCCTGTGTGCAGCGGGGCTGCTGAGAAACAAAGGCAAGTGCATCCGTCTGCCAGCACGGCCGGGCTTGCGCCGCGGGGCACAGGGCACACCGGACAGCCTCCTGGGGCTCCGAACACCCCATCCGTCTACGGACACCGTTTATGCCACTTGATGTGGCACACGCCTCTGTCCAGGACAGGGGGACGGCAACTCAGGTCCTTTAAAGGTTATGGAGCGATCCCTGGTGAACAGAAACTGCTGCTGTGGTCCTGCACGACACATAAATTCCACAGGAGCTGAGGCTACATTTTAGGTTCCTCCCTGAATTATTTATTCCTCGAAGAATGAATGGGGACACCCAGGAGGTGGCAGGGACTGCGTGGGTGACTCGGTCAGAAGTGACTTTAAAAACGACCGCTACAGATGTTGCAGTAATGAGCCCCACAAGCCAGAGGGCCGTCAGAGCACTCACCGGGTCACCCGGCAGATTCAGGATGCCCCCTAAGTCCCCATTCGCCATTTCACCCTCCCCGGGTGCGCGCATCCGGAATGAGCCCGTGCCCTCGAACAGGCGGTGTGGCCAAGCCTGATGACACTCCCCGAAGCTACCGCTTTTATGAAGGCGCCCCACGGCTGCTGCCATCGGCAGTCAGCCCGCCTCGGACGTCTGCACCCTGTCCCCCATCGTGACTCTGGGAGCTCCGCTCTCCCCGGTCTCAGCCTAAAGGTGAGTGTGCTCTTTTGTCGAACCAAGCCTCAAAATAGGACCGGCCACCATGGATGGTCATGAACACTTTGTGACCTCACGGCTGGGATTTCACAGAGAGCCGGGGTGGGGGTGGGGGAAGGGGGCTGGAGAACAGGGCTGCGTAAAGCAAATCCCGCCCCCCCCCCCCCCCGGCAGTAATTTCCGCCTAAGACAAATCAAGTGACCCAAAGCACGCTGGTTAGGACACTGCACCTGACCCCGTCATATGTAGCTCCTAACTCAGGCCAGTTTTATTTCCACGTTTAATTTCACCCTTTTCTCTTCAAAGGTGTGTTTTCACAAAGACCAGAGGGTTACTGTTCACCGAACCCCAGCTATGAATTCAGAGCGTTAGAAAGAATTATCAAAGCTGCAGCCAAAAATTATCGTCTACACGGCTAATTTTAGAAAATAGTTTAGTGCATTTTTGTTATAAAATTCATTTACAGGAGGTTATTCACATGTACTTATCAAATCTGCTCCTGGTAATAATACATGAAAATATATTCACCAAATAAACCATGCACAGTAAAGCCAAGGAAGATTGTATACAAAGAGGCAAAACAAGCGTTTGAGTAGGATGTATTCGTGGTGAGAGAACGAACACGGAAAGAAAACGGGGCACTTCCTTCCAACGCCACGGCAAGGGCGAAGAAAACAGCCGTATTTTTCACTCTGCGAGAACGACACCGTTCTGACCGCCACCACCAGAGAGGCGCCCGTATGAAATGATTTGTGCCAACATTTTCACCAACCAGAACAACAAACAGTTTCAAATGCGGGATCAGGCGGGACTGTGTTCCCAGGGAGGGGCTGTCAGGACACAGGCCGGGTGGGTGGCGAACCAACAGAAGAGCACAGCGCCAGGACGGGTGTTAACACTGGGCCCCCGGAGAGAGCACCGTCCGGGTTTGGCCTGGGAGCACTTCCTGACCCCAGCTCTGCCTGTCACTGTCACGCCTTTTAGGAGCCGATGGAGTTCTTCGACCCTTTAAATCGTCGCCACCAAGTATCCGCTCAACGAGGCATCTTACAAGATAGCAGCAAAGTGAACTCAAACTAACAATGAGGTTTCGTGCCAAAGGCACACGCGGGAAGCTTACAGAGCCCCTGACTCAGACGGGGTGGGGCTCGCCCTGCACCCCACACCCTGCGCTTTCTGACACCGCGTGGCCAAGGACAAGTGTCCTGCCCACCAACGGGGGACGGAGCACATGCCCAGGGCCAGGAGTGTTGGCCCAACACCAGCAGCCGTCTGGACCCCGCTGGGCGGGACGTGGGTCACAGAAGGTAGGTTTAAAACTTCTGGCAAATGTTTTAAAGCTCTTAAACAACCAGTTTCGGTAGAAGTTCTGACACAAAGCCCCCTTAGCTTAAAAAGCAGAGGACAGCATTTTAAACGGTGCATGTGGATCTCCAAGGGTCTGGTCTCCTCCCCAAAGTAGCTAACGGGCTGCCTAGCAGTCGCTACAAACCACTGGTTCTGACGAGTGTCACTGGCTACCGTGCACCCTCACGTCTGGCCCTGCGGTCAGACAGGCCTCCCTTGTCCAGACAAACGTCCGCTCGCCATGGCACCCCCCTCCACAACAGCACCATCCCCTCCGATCAGATGATCCTGCCGCACTCATGTACCGGCAGCAGGTAACGCGGGCCCCAGAGCTCACAGGAAACCTGTCCGCTCTCTTCCTGGGTCTCAACCTCACACGTCTGCACTCTTCTCCTTCTCTTTTCAAAGAGAGGGATTTCCTGCCCACAATATTCTATCTGGCCTGCCCTCTCGGGTCCCAGGCTGCCCGGTTAGTGACCAGAATCCCCTGGGGGGGGGGGGAGTAACAGGCAGTTCCCCACGCTCTCCCCAAAACAAACTGGTCGGATTCTCCCGGCAACCGGCAAGCTTTCACACCCAAGCCTCGGTGGCTCTTCCAGGGTCCCCCCTGCACTGATCCGGCAGCTGACGACCACTGGACTTGTAACCCACCGGTTCCGGGATGCTCACAATACGCTGGGGGGGCATCTGAATGGTATCTCAAGAATGATTCTTTCACTTGGTATTTTTCTATCTCAAGGGGAAATCAGAATTTCAGCTCGAAACCCATGTGCTCCCTGAAATAGGTAGATGAACTCATCAGAGAAACGTAATATTCTGTGCCAAGGAGCCTCATCTAAAAACACCCAACATCAGCAGAACTTCACCTAACGTAGCTCTGCTTCCTGAAGGTTCCCCCAGGAGACTCCACTTGTTTTTTTTTTAAATAGAACTAGAGACATCTGACCCACCAGCATTAACTGAGCTTACTGCAGACTACCCGGGCTGAAGAGGTCTGTCTTGCCATAACAATGTTTGAAAGGGCCTGTCCTCCTCCTCCTCCTGCCCCTTTTTATTTTTTTTAGATATAAAGTTTGTTCTGTTGGAAATGAGCAACATTTTAAGCAGGGGAAAGAAAAACGGTCTACTAGATTACATTTTAAAAGGATTTTGTTATTTGCTATACAAATGTACACTTCAACTTTTACACCATCCACTCCAGTCTCCCTCACTATACAACAACAAGAGATCAACATTTGAAGTCTTCAAGGACAATATAACGGACACACAAACGCCCTCGACAGCTTTTGCGGCTGACAAAAGATATCGAAGACACCGAGAGGTTCAGGTGTTAGGATACGTTTTCCGTGTTTTCCAACAGCACACAAACTCCTTTAAGGACAAAAATAATCGGATCTGGACAGTCCCATTAGTGGTCATCTTAAGTCTGCGGTGATGCTGGGGCTGACCATCTCTGTCACTTGGCTTTACTATAAAAACTTTCTTCTCTTGGAACCACTGTCTTCCTCTTCCAGTCTCCTGTTGTCCCAGCCGGAGCGCCTCTTCGGGTGACGGCTCTCAGGGCTCTGCGTCTCCCGGTCCCCTTCGCTGAAAGCCCTGGTCTCTCTCCTGCGGCTGAGCCCTCCTTCCCAGTCACATGCTCTTTTACTCGCGGAGACATCTGTACCGGCAGCTGGAGGCTCCCACTGCACGGGAGGGTTCTGGGTGCTCAGCGTGGTCCCTCTGGCGGTGGACAGCTGGGCACCACCCAGGTCCTGGTGACTCAGAGGGAAGCCTGGCTCCCCCGAGGGAGGCGTGGCCCCAGGATGCTGGGGGCTCAGGGGCTGCGGATCCCTCGGGCACGTCCCTTTGGCTTCGGGGTCTATGCCCAGCCTCCTAAGCAGTCGTGGGTCCCGAAGCCGGTCCTGAATAGGAGGTCTTTCAGGGTCCTTGGTGGTAACAGCACCAGTGGATTCCTTACAGCCAGAAGGCACGTGATACAGGGAGGAAGGGAAAGACGTCTTGGCAAATTCACCGTCTGGCTTGCTGCCGGGCAAGCCACCCTGGGGTCTGGCCACCTCCGGGGCCACGGTGGGCGGGTGAGTCAGACTTCTCTGCAGGACGGGCTTGAGTTTCAGAATCTTGGCTGCGTCGTGCCTGTAGTTTTTGTCGCACGTCTTGACGATGGCACCCCGCTTCTGTGCGTCCTGAATCAGGTGATTCCAGTGCTGATTTTCCTAGAAACAGACAAGGGAGAGACAATTACACCCCCCCCAAAACTCTCATATGCTTGGGAAGCATGAGATTTCTTTCATTTCTGAACAATAAATTCACTTCATGACTAGGCTCTCAAGAATCCACTAAAGGAAAGAGAAGTCCAGACACAGAAAGAGGCCATGTTATCAGGAAAGAGCCCTGGTCGCTGCCTATAAGAAAGGACCTCCCCCATTTTACCACGTTACTGGTGCCGTGGGGTCACTGGCTGTTACACAGACCGTACCAGCTGCCAGCAGCCACAAGGAGCTATTTAAATTTCAATTAATTAAATTAAATTAAATAAGAAATGCACTTCCTCAGTTGCAGCAGCCGCATTTCAAGTGCTCAGCGGCTACATGTGCCTCGTGGTGAGTGACTGGATGGTGCGGGCACCGAACGGCTCTGTCATCCCGGAAAGTTCCTCGGACACTGTTGATCTAGAGTCTTGCCTGCTTCTCGAAAGGCTCATACGCTGGAGCAGGAAAGCTTGGTGCCAGAAAGCCCTAACTTCTGGGTGCATGTGACTATTCTAGAAAGAGGCCCATAGCTGCCACTGAACTGTCAAAGGCCTCCTAGACTCCAAAGGGGCTAAACCATCTTCATACACTGAGACAACTATTCCACAGATTTTTCCCACCTTCCTGGAGGAGCTCACGTTAGGAGAGGCACACCTAAGGAGAAGAAAACCCACTAGCATGCATTCTCCTCACTTCCTGTTAGACCTGGCTTGGCAATAAATTGCTGCTTTACAGTTATTAGAATGTGGGCATCCTTAGAAAGAGGAGCGTGCATGAGAGGAAAAAAACACAAAGCCTGGAGGGAAGAGGAGGGGGAGGAGGGGGGGAAGAGGGGGAGGGGAAGGAGAGGAGGAAAAGGAGGAAGAGGAGGACGATGAGGAAGGAGGGGGAGGGGGGAGGGAGAAGAGAAGGAGCGAGAGGAGGAGGGCAAAGAGCACAGCTGTCCACTGTCCGCTGTCCTCGCGGGGGCTCCCGTCCTATTCATAAAGGTGGGGGAGGGCAGCAATTTTAACTGGCTGCATGACCTGGGTCAAGCGGGCCTCTCTGGGCCTGTTTCCTCATCTGTAAAATAGGAACGATGTTTTATTTAACTGATTCTGAAACGCACACCGTGTTCACATTTTACCATTTCTGAATCTGGGGTGCCTACCAGCCAGGGCGCAGTCTCCGAGTAACTAATCCTAGAGGAATTCCTGGCTAGGCAACCACGACCCCTCGACTTTCAGTCAATAAACCACCTGAAGGAAGAAGGACTCCCAGCTCTTGCCTGAAAACCTGCCCACAGAAATGTTCTGATGAGACAAAAAAGTACCAGCATGAACTCCTGGAGAACGGAGACCAGGGGCTGGAGGAGAACCCCGGAGACCGTGGGGGGTACTCTTAGGGAACGCCTTCTGATGGCACAGGGCACAGGGGCACGGCCTGTGCGTCAACGAGGCCACGTGACTGTGACCCGGGAAATGGTGACGTAGCGCCAGACTCGGAAAGTGAAATACTTTTAGGGATCTCTCAACCTGTTCATCTTGTCTGTATTTTTTCTCTTTTGTGCACAAACAAGAGTGACCTACGTCTGTCTAAACAAGACTAGAAGAATTCTTTTAATAAATATAAAATAAAAGTTCTAAGTGGAAATAAAGCGTCACAGCCTAAGAGTAGCACATGAGCTAGTGACTTATGTCATAATGGCTTCTTGGACTTCACGAACCGCAGTATCGATGCTGACCTCACAGCATCTCGTTACGCTCGAAGGGCCGCGTCAGTAACACGGAAGGCCAGGGCCGGCGCGCACCACGCAGGCCCGCGAGCCAGGCTCCGCGGCTCGGATCTCTTTCTCGCTCCGGAGAGCTCCCAGAGATGCTCACCCTGTGGCCGAAACACAGGTGTGACACGAAGCAGATGGTCTTGCTGTCTCTGCCACGTCTACGGCACCTAACGGTGGTGTTTAATCGGATTCTGAGAGCACAAAAACGGTTCTGAGTAAGGGCTATCACTCTTGGTTTCTCAGAGAAAACCAAGTGCCTTCGTCATTGGTTCTGTTTCCGGAAGGAAAACTGGGGTAAGCATAAAAAACAAAAACAGAAACAAAAACATAGGAAAAAGGCTCCAAGGACCGCGGAAGTTAAGTTGGAAAAACCCAAGTGATAAACTGGGACTTTTTTTACTGTATTCTTTCTCCATCTTTTTACGGCGCTGGCTTCCCAGAGTGAAGACCTCCCCCACGCGCTCTCGGGGCCCTCCCGCCCGCACTCTGTCCTGCCCGGTCATCCGACCGCAGGCCGCACTGCCAGGGCACAAACTCCTGGGTGCCAAACAGAAGGGGGCGGTGGGAACGGGGGAGCCCACAGAGGCTCCTTTAATCAGGGCAGACACAACACAAGTGCCGTGTTACCTTCCAGGTTTAAACACCGCCAACATTCAAAAATTTTATTACTAAAAATAGTAATAGGTCAACCAACTGATAAGAAATCCCGTTTTCACACTTAGATCCTTACGGTCCCAGGAAAAATAATTCTACAAAAAACCTTTTATTTTGAGGTGACTGTAGATTCACAGGAAGTTGCGAACAAAGTACAGAGAAGTTCACGCTTCACACAGTCTCCTCAGTTATGAAAATGTTTTTCAAACTTCCAGCTGATGTATAAACGTTCGTGGCAGAGAGATATAATAGTGAGACAATTACAAAAATATATGCCCCACTGAATCTTATCCTAAACAAGTACAAGTGGAAATTCAATTTCAAAAGCAAAGAGAGTCCTACGGCTATCTGTTCTGCTGGACGCTTTTAAGAGCAACGTAAAGATTTATTTTTAATAGTTATTTCACCATGTCGGGATTTAGAACATGCTAGAAACAAAATCTTTAGTTAAACTTCTAACAAGTTTTTCACAGCGACTTAAAAACAGGTGGTACCGGCAGCTTTCAAAAATTCTTCCAACGGGGCACCCAAACAAGAAAACCTGAAAAGCACAGACGCAGGGAAGAAGTACACGGGCAAGACAGGGTCGGAATGCCCTCTGGTGGCACTAAGCCGGAAAGTAGGGGGAAAACCGGGGAAAAAAAACCCGAATGAGTTGGCTCCACTCCTACGATAACCAACGACCGTGTTAGACGCTGAAATTGGACAAGTCCGAAGCTATTACCCCTAAGGAGACAGGCAGCAAGCATCTGCTTTCCCGGGCCGTGACATCACCGAATGAGGCCGCGCTCCGTCCACCACGGACGGACGCAAACCTGCCGCCTCTCCTAGAGGGGCTCTGCCACGGCCCCCACCCGGGGGACACGGAGCGCGCGGCACACAGGAGGCAGGACCCGCGCGCGCTCGCCAGCTCCCTCCCGCTGGCCTTAAGCTGGGCCAGTAACAACCAGGTGAGCTGAGTGTCTGCTAAGTGCCCACAGCTGTCCAAGCACTTCACTTCATAGTATGGATTTACTATCTCAACAGTCCCCGGATGGGAGACTTCTTTCTTCTTTTTGAAAAAGGTCATCTTGAAAACAGACCATGGGTACCTGGGCCTTGGACCGGGGCAGGGTGAGCGGTCAGCACCCAGGCAGAAGCTGCCGGAGCGCAGAACCACCAGGGGGAAGAGGCTCATTATTCTGTAACCCTGCGATCACTTGCATTTTTGATGGAAAATAAAAACGAAACCTCGAGCCAGCCTCAGTTAACCATGGGCGGACTCTGGAGTCCTCTGGTCCCAGGAATGCACCTACCATCAAGGTCCTTAAATGTCCGAGGATGAAGAGGCTGTACTTGGCTCGTGTAATGGTGACATTCAATCTTTGCAAACTTGCCAGAAATCTAAGTGGTAAAAAAAAAAAAAAAAAGTTACTTCTTTCTGCAGAATGACTTAGCATGTGAGTGTAGGTGAGTCACAGACACACACATCAGACAGCTTTTCCCGGGCTCCTTCTCCTCCTTTAACGTGACGTGGTTTTCTCCCTTTTCCCAACATAGGGTCCCCGGCAAATAAGAAACTTCCATCAAAAACAATAAACAAAATATCTGGAGCTTTCCCTCCCAAGTGGTGCATCGGTCAATCTCCTAGTCTCACTTGGAGGAGACACTGGCAGTGTTAACAGCGTCATTCTTAAGCCTTAGAAACATCCTAAAAATACAATACTAGATCAGTTATTATTTTTAAAAATTAAAAAAAAAACCATTTTTTAGTAGGCTTCGTGCCCCGTGTGGAGCCCAACACGGGGCTTGAACTCATGACCCTGAGATCAAGATGTGAGCTGAGCTGAAGAGTCGGACGCTTAACAGACAGCCACCCGGGGGAGCCGTGACCAGTGACTCTTCATTTAAATGTATCTGAAATCACTCAAATGTCGTGGAGCCAGTACACAAACACACAAGTCTCAGACAAATGTAGCAACAGATCTAGGGGAGCTCAGAAGGAACAGAACTGCCATGCGAACAAGGTGAACTTTCCAGTGAGCTGGGAGAGAGCGGACCGCTAACAGGATGGTCTGGAGACACCAGGCCTCCGTGTGTGCGTGCAGACCCTCTCCAAACGGGGCAGGGAGAGCGTACGTCACCATTCCTTACGTTACTGTTTTCTTTCAGACCAAGTCAACATATCTGTACAATCTGGAACTTTCACCTCCTCAAAAGAAGGAAAAAAGTAACCACACAGGAGTCTCAGGGCTCCAAGACTCGGGGGAGTTTTCTGTCAACCGTCACAGTGTCCTGGGCCTCTTTAGTGAGTAAACCCACAGGAGTTAAGGCTGACAAACTTGGCCAAAGCACGAAAACACAGCGAAGACGAAAAACCACTCCATGACCCATCCTGGAGAGGAGCAAGCCCCCTGCAAACTGCCCCCGGTCCAAGATGGAGGGCACCCTTCGGAGGGAAAGGACAGACTGCCAGCGGGACACAGGTTAACACACGAGGTACGAAGAGCAGCACACCAGACAGCAGATCGACTTCACGCAACCGAAGGAGGGAAACCTTCACGACGTTACGCACGGCTTTATAAAGGCCGAGCGAGCAAATGACGGTATTCTCCGACGGTGGTCGGAAACAGATCTGGCTCGAGACTACAGACCAGTGAAAAGGCAGTGACGAGAGTTACTCACCCAATGGAGCCTTGCAGGGCATTTGCTCTGACACACGTGACGATAACACAATCTTTCTGGCGGCCCTGGAACGCGTCCACGGTATCTACTTCTGCTGGCCTATTTGCAAAAGAGAAACAGGCTCGTTGGAAAAAGGAAGCTCATCGCGAAACGCACCCGTTTACACGGCAGCGTTCTGCAAAAGCTTTTCTCACGGTTCTCTTTTTTTACCGAAACAGGATTCACGGAGCGTAAAATTCCCCGTTCTAAAGTACGGCATCCCGTGGCGCTCAGCACCCGCCATGCTGTACAACCGCCACCTCCGTCTGCCTCCGCGACGACACTTCCACCCCTCGTGCCCGTCGGCAGTCAGTCCCTCGCGATCTCTCCCGCTCTCCAGGCCTGGCAACCACCAACCTACTTTCTGTCTGGTAATTTCACACAAAGGGAATCATAACACGCGTGGCCCTTCCCGCTTGGCTTCTTTCACCGCCATCGATCCATTTACAACTGAGGGACGTTTGGCTTGTTTGCTCTTTTTGACCGTTACGAGTAACGTTGCTGTGAACATTCACGTACCAGCTTTCGTGCTAACGTCTTCTCCGTTCTTTTGGGCACATACCTAGCAGGGGAGCTGCTCGGTCGCTTGGTAATTCTATGCTTAACTTTTTGAGGACTCGCCAAACTGTTTTTCCACAGTGATCTACCATTTTACACTCTTCCCAGCAAAGCATAAGGGCTCCAATTTCTCAACGTCCTTATTCAAACTCTGTTATTATCTATTATCATCATCGTCATCGCTTAGGTGGGTGAAAGGGTATCTCACTGTGGTTTCGATGTGCATTTCCCTTAGTGACAAACGAGGTGCGACATCTTTCCTGTGCCGGTTGACCATTCGGTCACAATCTTCTTCTGAGAAACGCTATTCAAAGCCTTCGCTCGTTAAAAAAAAAATCCGATGACTCAACCGTTTGTTACCGAGTTGTGGGAGTTCTTTCTATACTCCGGTTAGGAGACCCATCGGATACAGGATGTGCACGTAGACTTTCCTTGACTTAGGATGGGGTCACATCCCAATACACCCATCAGAGGTTAAAAATACCTTAGGCTGAGAATGCATTTGTTACACCTAACCTACTGAACACCGGAGCTTAGCCTGGACAGCCTCAAACAGGCTCAGGACACTCACGTTTGCCTACAGTTGGGCAAAGCCCACTTCCTGATGAAGTGCTAGGTTATCTTACGTAATTTATTGACCACTGCACTGCGATAGGTACAGAACGGTTGTGTCATGGTTTACCCCCGGGACCGTGGGGCTGAGCGGGTGCTGCGGCTCGCCGCTCCCCAGCATCACGAGGCAGGATCATACCGCACACCAGTCCCCGGGGGAGAAAAAGCCAAATTCAAAACCTGAAGTACAGCTTCTACTGAATGTGTGCTGCTATCACACCATCAGAAAGCTGAAAAATTCTAAGTCAAACCATGGTAAGTCAGAACCATCCGTATCTTCTCCCACTCTGTGGGCTGTCTTTTCCCTTTTTTGGTAGTGTACTTTGACACACAGAAGTTTCTAATTTTTATCAAGTCTAATTTATCTATTCTTTCTTTGGTAACTTGTGCTTGGGTATCATACCAGAAAATTGTCTAATCTGAGGTCATACAGATTTATACCTTTGTTCCAAGTTTTAAAATTTTATCTCTTAGGTTTCCTGCTCTACTCCACTTTGAGTTCATTATGGGGTGGGAGACAAGGTTCGAAACTCATTCTCTTGCAGGTGGAGATCCAGTTGGTCCAGCACCATTTTGTTTCCCCAATGAATGGCCTGGGCCCCCTTGCTGAAAACCCACTGGCCATAAATGCACGGGTTTATTTCTGAACTCCCAATTCTAGTCTACCGGTTTACAGGTCTATCCTTAGGACCGTACCAGTTCTGATAACTAACTTTGTAGTAAGTCTTGAAATAGGAAAGCATGAGCCCCTAACAGTATTCTTTTTCAATATAATTGCGGCGTCTTGCATTTCCACGTGAATTTTAGGTTCAGCTTGTCCATTTCTACACAATGGGCAGCTGGAATTCTGGCAGAGACGGCAGAATTGAGGGTGAGTTTGTAGATCACTCTGGGGAGCGCTGCCCCCTTCACAACACGAAGTCTTCTGATCCACAGACAGAGAATGTCTCTCCACTTACCTAGGTGTTAACTGCTTTCACCATTTTGTACTTTTCTTTTATTCCTAAATATTTTGTCCTTTTTGACTCCATTATAAACTGAATTGTTTTTTAAATTTCCTTTTCAGATGGCTAGTTGCTACTGCGCACACACGCAATGGATTTTTGTATGCTGATCCTGCATCTACAACTTGGCTGAACTCACCTGTTAGAATGGAGAGCTTATGTGGATTTTTAGGGTTTTCTACACAGTAGGTCCGGCCAACTATGAAAAGGGATAGTTTTAGTTCTCGTATAATACAAACACCTTTAATTTCTTTTTCTTGCTCAATTACCCTGCTTAGGACCTCTAAAACCATGCTGCACAAACGTAGCAAGAGCAGGCACCCTTCCTGATCCTAGCGGCACAGCACTCAGTCTGACCATCAAGCATGTCATAGATACCTTCTATTAGGTCGCAGAAGTTCCTTTCTATTCCTAGTTTGCTGAGTGCTTTTATCACGAAAAGTCAAATGCTCCTTCTACATCTATTCTGATGATCGTGTAGGTTTTCTCCCTTTATTCTATTAGTATGGTTGATCACACAGATTGACTTTTGTATGTTGAACCAACCTTGCATTCCTGAGATAATCCCACTATGGTCTTGGTGTATGCTCCTTTTAATATGCGGCTGAATTCAGTTCCCATTATTTTGTTGAGGATTTTTACATCCATATTCATAAGGGATACTGGCCTGTAGTTTCTCTCTTCTTGTGATGTTTTCCGTGGCTCTGGTATTATGGTAATATTGGCCTCATAAAATGAGTTAGAAAGTCTTCCCTCCTCTTCTATTTTTTGGAAGAGTCTGAGAAGGATTGGTGTTAATTCTTATCTTAATGTCTGGCAGAATTCACCAGTGAAGCCTGGTCCTGGGTTTTTCTTTGTTGGAAAGAGTCTGACCACTAATTCCATCTCTTTTTACAGGTCTGTTCAAATTTTCTATTTTTTCTAGAGCCAATTTTGGTAAGCTTGTGTGTTTCTAGGTTAAGAAATGTTTGAGTTAATGGCTTTCCAATGAGACAAAAAACACGATCTTCACCCTGTACATAAAGGCATGAAAAGGGTTAAATACTTTATCCCAAGTGCAAGTGTTACTTCATGAATCCTACTAGAATTACAATTCAGGTCAACAAGTCCCGGGAACTAAAGGAAAAGGCCTGGAGGGTTTCTCAGTCGGTTCCACTGCCAGTTGTGGTGGGGAGGTCACTGCCAGCAGCAGGAGGTACTGACTGGTCTGCGGGGCTGGGAGGGTGAGCGTTCCCGACCCAGCGTGACCCAAGCCAGCCCGTGAGTCTCCTCCTGCTATCTTACCACAGCCTGAGACCATTCCCTAGAGTTAGGTTTCCTTTTATCCCCTCTTTCTTCTTTTTAATTCAACCGAAAACCTGGAAATATCTGTAAAAATATAGATGCCTCACCCTTTTCTATCAAACTCTTTGTCCAAATCCTTCTGAATCATCGTCTTCTGAGCCTTGTAATGGGTTATTATGCCAATGTTCCGGAAAGTAACATCCCTTCTTTTGTCTTTAATAAGTTTAATTATTTCCATTACCAGTTTTATTTCTTGAACATTTATATATGAGCTAAATAAGATGAAAAACAAAACAAAACAAAACAAAACACATCAAAACTAATAGCAGTCCAACTGCTAGCTTCAGTCCCACTTTGTTTTCTGCTAGAGTGAAGGGCAGGAAGGTAGCTTTGGCCTTTGCTCAGTCATCAGTGGCTCAAAGAGGCTGTTACAATGACCATCAATATGGTACCCTTAAAGACATACAACCACCCAGTGAAACAGGAAGTTATGAGGACGAAGAGTGTGATGTCACCTGAAGCTTACTCACCGATCTCTTCATCTGTCAAAACAGGGATAGCAACAGTAAGAAGTATTGACAGTAACCAAGACAGGAACAGGAAAGAGCTAGCACTAAGCATCTACTGTCTGGGGGCGCCTGGGTCGCTAGGTCGGTTGGGCGTCTGACTCTTGGTTTTGGCTCCGGTCATGATCCCAGGGTCGTGGGTTCTGTCCCGAGCTGAGCTCTGCCCTGACAGCACGGAGCCTGCTTGCGATTCTCCCCCTCTCTCTGCCCCTCTCCCCGTCTCCCTCAAGATAAATAAACTTAAAAGAAAGAAAAAAAAAAGAATTTGCACACACTGAGACCAGCGCTCTAGACGGGATCGCCTTCCTTCACTCCCCAGCACTGGCTGTGCGGAGCTCGCACCCACGGCCAGGGGCCGCCGTCCACGCGGACTGAACAGGACGCAGCCTGGGGGCGCGTCCGCACTGGCCTCCCCCCGCACTCCCAGCTCACTTCCCAAAAGACATGCACCCCTTCACTCCCATTCCAGGACAACCGCACTGCACCTGAAGCTGCCTGAAGGTCTCAGTTTAAGGGCCTTTAATCCCCATGTTCTTAACTTCTAGGCTCACTTGACAGAAAACCCAGTCAGCCAGCCTTCTCTTCCATCTCTGAAGTCCTTATTTTCGTCATTCACCTCTCAGGCCAACGTTCCTCTGTGACTTTCACCTCCACATTAGTTGTGGCCAACTGCTTCTCTGTCTCTCTTAACTTCTTCGCTGAATGTCCCCTCCACCCTCCTCGGTGGCTTACTGCCTCGTTCTTACTGAGGATGTCACCTTCTCTACGGCGCTCTCGGTGACACAGAGGTGGCATTTCTATTTCTCCTTACTTCTAGATAGGCCCTGTGCTGACAAACGCAGCCTTTAGACTATTACTCTCTTATTTTCTCGTAAGCCCTGACTCCTTTGAAGTTTTTACTGCTTACCAGCCACCAATCCTTTCTGTCACTCACAGACTGCCTGGAACGTGCTCCCTTACTCACAATCCCACACGTGAGGGGTCGTTCACCCTCTGTCTCCCACCTTCATCCAAGGGATCTATACTGCCTCTTGTCTTCGATCACAACAGCCATGCACTGGGGCCATGTCTGTCCTACTCACAGCTGTGACCTTAGCATGTATTTGCTCAAGAGCTTATCATGGTAGGGATTACGATCCCCATTACAGACTTAAGAAGAACTACAAGGCCGAAACATATAGACAGAGATATTAATAATCTATGATAAAAAGGAGAAGCTAGTAGCCTAGCTCCCTAAGAATGACTGTGCCCTGATCCTAGGCAGAGAGAGGCACAGAAAATGTTTTCAATATAAATATGAACAAAAATAATAGAACAACTCTGGGACCATCACTGGGGATTCAAGGGAGGAAAACATACTCATTATCCCGTCTTTCTGAACCGTCTCCGACATCAAACACGAGGTAAGGTTGAAATGGCCAGTCTGATGAACACCGATTGGTTTCAGTCAGTCTACAAAAAAGCAGCCACCATTCAGAATACAAGTTATAAGAAAAAAATTCTCATTATAATTAGTATTTTTTTGTCAGGGAAGAAGCTGGGGATAAGATATCTTCTCAGAATGTGTTTTAGCAACAGGTAAAACACAGATTTTATTTCTGTTCTCGGCGAGGGCGAGTGGTCTATGCACTTACAGATAACCACGACTAAACAGCACTCACGAGGCAACGAGCGAAAACATTGTAAGCCGCAGAACACAGACGGTCTCCGACTTACGATGGTCCCACTTACAATTTTTCGACTTTGCGGTGGTGCAAAAGCAATACGTTTCAGTGGAAATCGCACTGGGAATTGTAAACTGGAATCCTGTCCCGGGCTAGCCACGCGCTGTATGCTCCTCTCACGAGAGCAGCGAGCCGCAGCTCCCAGGCAGCTCCGCGATCACGAGGGTGACCTCCCCTACACTGACAACTACTCCACTTGTCACTTTCGGTACCGTATTCAGTGCATCACACGGGACATCCAGCACTTTATCACAGAATAGGCTTCGCCTTAAACGACTTCGCCCAGCTGTAGACTAACGTAGGGGTTCTGAGCACATGTCAGCAGGCTGGGCTAAGCTAGGATGCTTGGGAGGGTAGGTTAGGTATATTACATGCGTTTTTGACTTATGTTTATAGGAACATAACTCCGTCATAAGTCAAGGAAAATCTGTACTATGTACAGTATGGTATGATTTTTTCCCCCCCAAGATTAAAAAAGGCGGGGGGGGGGCCTGGGTGGCTCAGTCGGTTAAGTGTCCAACTCCTGATTTCAGCTCAGGTCATGGTCTCAGTTTACGAGATCAAGCCCACGTGGGGCTCTGTGCTGAACATGGAGCCTGCTTGGGATGCTCTCTCTCCCTCTGCCCCTGCCCGCCGATGCTCTCGTGAAATAAATAAACTTAAAAAAAAAAAAAAGTTTTTAAAAAAGAATTCAAGGGGCGCCTGGGTGGCGCAGTCGGTTAGGCGGCCGACTTCAGCCAGGTCACGATCTCACGGTCCGTGAGTTCGAGGCCCGCGTCGGGCTCTGGGCTGATGGCTCGGAGCCTGGAGCCTGTTTCCGATTCTGTGTCTCCCTCTCTCTCTGTCTCTCTGCCCCTCCCCCGTTCATGCTCTGTCTCGCTCTGTCCCAAAAATAAATAAAAAACGTTGAAAAAAAAATTTAAAAAAAAAAAAAAAAGAATTCAAAAAGTGGGGTGCCCAGGTGGCTCTGTCAGTTGCACGTCTGGCTCTTGGTTTTGGCTCAGTCGTGATCTCACGGTTCATGGGATTGAGCCCCATGCTGCGCTCGATGCTCACGGCGCTGAGCCTGCTTGGGATTCCCTCTCTCCCTCTCTCTGTGCCCCTCATCTGCGCTCGCTCTTAAAATAAATATTATAAAATAATTTTATTTAAAAAAAAAAAAAAATTTTTTTTCAACGTTTATTTATTTTTGGGACAGAGAGAGACAGAGCATGAACGGGGGAGGGGCAGAGAGAGAGGGAGACACAGGATCGGAAACAGGCTCCAGGCTCCGAGCCATCAGCCCAGAGCCCGACGCGGGGCTCGAACTCCCGGACCGCGAGATCGTGACCTGGCTGAAGTCGGACGCTTAACCGACTGTGCCACCCAGGCGCCCCTATAAAATAATTTTAAAGTGAAAAAATTTTTTAAAAAGATAGGCATAATACAAAGATTGGAAATAGATACAGCAAGATGCTATGAGTGATTATTTCTGGGTAGCATAAATAAGGGCAATCTTTCCCCCCTTCTTTTTTGTTTATATACATTTGCTAAAATCAACATGGCTCTTGTAATTAGAAAAAAAATTACTAAACCTTTGTTTTACACTTTTTATGACAGGACTTAAGAACATACCAAAATACCTATTCTTCTTAAGCAGCTAACCCTACAAATAAAATAAGCCAATAAGGAATAAACGGAGGGCACCTGGGGTGGCTCAGTCAGTTAAGTGTCTGACTCTTGATTTCAGCTCAAGTCATGATCTCACGGTTTGTGAGTTCAAGCCCCCTGTAGGGCTCTGTGCTGAGTGTGGAGCCTGTGGGGGATATTCTCTCTCTCTCTCTCTTTCTCTCTCTCTCTCTCTCTCTCCCTCCCTCCCTTCCTCCCTCCCTCCCTCTCTCCTCTCCCCCTACCCCCCCCCAAATAAACTTAAAAAAAAAAAAAAGGAATGAACTCACCTATTTGTTTTCAAGCTTCTGTTATAAACGTAATTAGAGGGGAAGAGACATATGTCTGGGTGCATCCTGTACTGAACAGTAAGCTGTAAAACAGGCAGCCTGCCGATCACATTGTGCTCTACGCTGTCTTCCAGCAGCTTGCAGAAGCGAGCCATCATTGACTGGTCATAGCCATACTCCTGTGCTTTCTGAAAGGGAGGAACCAATTTCCAAGAATTCATTTATACTTTTCCCACTATCATCAAAACACTGAGTGGTAACATGGAAATGGCAAGGTTTAGGTGGCGTTGAGATGACCAACAAGCAAAAATTCAGAGGAAGAGGTTTCTGACTCCGGCCCTTGAAAAGCCATGTAGCTTGACTATAAAAAAGTTCATTTAGAAAATCTACATACGGCTTATGAAAAAGATGTGGTCTTGTAAGTGGCCACAAACTGAAACTATTTTGATGTAAACAGAGGTCGCCGGAAAGAATCAGTAAGAAAAGAAACAAAGAACTGTAACACAGATTTTAACAATTATTTCTAGGGGACCCTCCCACAAATGGAAACACTGTCATCGTACAAGCCTTTTAAAGACCAATTTCTCCATCCATCTGTCCGTCCGTCCATCCAACATACACGGAGCCACTATAGTTTGGGGTGCTGAGACTGCTAAGGTGACTTAGCTCAAGCATCACAGAACAGATGTTCCCATGGAGAAGACCGACAACTGACAGTAATTACTAAGATGATTTCATAAACCCGTTAGTGGGTTACAACCTGGAAAATCAGTGGGATTTTTCAACGGGATCCAGTGGGATCCACTTTTTAATGTCAACATCACACAGATAAGTACCGTGTCTTAAGTAACCTAGGTGCAAATGTACTCCGCGGGATGCACGAGCACAACGGAGATGGGAGCTTCGCACGCGATGCCTCAGACACGGCACTGAAGACGTGCGTGCAAAGTTCACGAATCAGGAGAGTGGCGGAAAAAAGGCGTTACTTCCTAAATCATAGGTTACTTCTGTATGTGATTTTAAATAGGTTTATGTAACTTAGTATTAGTAGACATTCAACAATCTTATCCACATCCCCAGAAGTTGCTCTCTTCACAAGCTGGCCAAAACCTCATTTTGAATCTTCTTTCTGGGGAAAAAGAAAAAGGTACCACTTCCATACCTGCGAAAAAAAACCCAGTCCATCCTACAGAATGACGTGGATTTCTACGCTCTGACGTGGAAGGATAATCCTGATCTCTTTCTGGACTGGAAAAAAGACAATCCGGCACAGAATGCTTCTGGCCCTTTAAGGCAAACCCTACATGTATACAACCACACACAAGCCATCTTTTAGGGACTGAGTTACTGACCCCCCGGATGCCAGCTCCGTACCGCAAGCAGGGATTTCTGTGTCTTTTCTTCACTGTCTTAAGGCCAGCACCTAGAACAGTGCCCGAATCAGGCTGGCACTCAGTAAACGCTGATGGAAAGACACAAATGAGAATAGGCCACAAAATCTGTTAAAATACTCACAACGATTCTCCTTAAATAGAGGTGGACAGAAAGGCAAGTTGAGAAAACTAACTTTGTAATTGTTTTCTAAATTGTTTTCAAGAAGGCTGCCTTGTTTCGGCAACAATAACAAAAAGGCCAGATTTTTCTCATTTCTGTCGCTTTTATCAATCACCAAAGGAGGTAATAAAGTTGGGGCCCATCAAGAATTTAATCAGTAACTTTGTGAGATGACGTGTCATTCAAGACAAATGCAGTACAACGGGGGCACCTGGGTGGCTCACCCAGAACCGACTCTTGACTCCAGCTCAGGTCACGATCTCACAGTTCTTGAGTTGGAGCTGCGCATCGGGCTCTGTGCTGACGGTGCAGAGCCTGCTTGGGATCCTCTCACTCTCTCCCTCTTCCCCTCCCCGTCCCGTGCCCTCTCGCGCTTTCAACATAAATAAACTTTAAATGAAAAGAAACACGGTACAGAGTTGGCTCTTCCTTACTCCCCCTGAACAAGATCACCAGCAGCTTTTCCCTATGGACACAGGTCTTCACTCAGAGCAGGTGTGATCGCGCAGTGTGCTCAGGTGTGAAAGAGCCGCACTGTCGTTCTGAATGATTCCAAAGTCAAAACACCATGAGGACAACAAAAACCACACGCTTTCATTCCACAAGTGCACACGCACGCTTGGGAAGGATCTGTTCCCTGGGGTTGTTTATGCAGCCAGTACTCTAGATTTGTACAAATCAGCTATGTATTAGTGAAATACACAAACCTTATTAAATTCAACGCCATGGGCTACACCTATTCAGATTACCCAAAACATTTATTAAATCCCAACTCTGGTGGCCATTTATTTCTAGGAGCCCTCTCTGGTGAGGGAACAGGAGAGACAGGCCACTGCCAAAGCGCTGGTCCTTCCCGCAGGCGGGGTTCAGAGCCCCCTTCCTCTCTTCCTGACGCTGCACTTTCAGAGGACGTGAGAAGCACATTTTTTATCCCCCCGATAGGACACAGAATTCTAAAACTGGAAGTGTACTCTAAAAGTACATTTAAAGTACTCTGTGTAATGTTTTCCTCAAATCTGCATACATTTAAATATAAATCAGGAGGTTGGGAAACTTCTCCTTTTAAAATTTTCCTTGTATTATAGTTTTGGTGTTTATGTACTAAACTGGATCAGATACAGCCCTTAAGATAGCTGCGCGCTGTTTCCCAAAGAAAAAGCCCAATGCACACGGAACACGGGTCTTTCTCGTCTTCTGGTCTTTGACGCTCCCACTGCATGGGTCACGTATGTACGTAAGCACAATTAGGAACAGAGGGACATTTTCACAGACTTTTACCTATTAAAATCCAAACGGTGCTTCTCTCTTCTTAGCCATTCCCTACTTTTCCCTCCAAACAGGAGATGATGATCCAAGAAAGCCCCCCTCCAAACACAAAAACAAAAAGCCCCCCCCCCGCCCTTTAAAGTATTACGAACGTGAAACAAACGCACCATGGAAATGACCGTGGGAGGGAGCTGTTTTGGGTCTCCGACGAGGATCAGCTTGTTACAACGATGGATGAGCGGGGTAAGAGTCTCCACTTCACAAGACTGCCCAGCCTGGGTAAGAAAGTACAGAATGAAAAGGTATTCTTCATCATCTCTGCTGTTTCTTTACCCCCGTGCGGTTTCTCAAATTCACAAAAGTTCTAACATTCAGAAAAGTATCACACTTTCTCCTTCTGCACTGAATACCAGCCAGGATTTTTGAGTGGACGCTTGTGATGAGCACCGACTTTTTTTTTTTTTTTGATTAAAATAAAAGAATACTATAAACGGAGAAAAACAGACAAGGATTTTTCTATAGTTACAAAGTAAAACCGTAACAATGGACACAAACGCTCTAAACCATCGAGTGAAAGAACCGCCGCACACGCGTCGTGAGGCCGGCACGGCTCAGGTGCCACGACCACCGGGGAGCCAGCGCGAGCCAGAGCCGTGTGATGCCCCAGTTCTGTGCTCTTTGTTCTCGCCGGGCACGTGCCTGAGGGAAGTGCGTGGCGGTGCGTCCCCCTCTCCCTGCCACCCCCCTTCTCCCTTGCTCCTAGCTGGCCTTGTCATCTGCAAGACTCAAGCTTCTCTTCGAGGACACCTTCTTCAAGCGTGTCATCACTTCCCCCGTTTCCATCCTCTCGTTTTGGTGAAGCCAGATCTTGGACCAACCCTCTCGTAGCTCGTTTTCCACGTCTTCGGTCTTCTGGCTCTACTTTCTGGCAAACAGCAGGTGCCCGACAAATGTCTGCTCCGTGAATGAACGACAAGTCACGGGTATGAGCTGGAAACACTGTGGCTCAGAGCTGTCCAAAGTTATATGCCAACTGCCTCGAAAGGGAACCAGAGCTATTCCGAGCAGAGAGGAGACACTCCTCGGGCAGGGACCAGTCAGGCATCCTTAAGACTATCATCCCAATTCCGGAAAAGCCAGTTCGGCTGTGGGGGGCCGTCAGCAGCACATTTCAACATAAGAGACCGCGCACACACGCGACGGCAGGTAAAAACCAGATGCTCCGAGACCGTCTCCTCCGGGTCCTCGAAGCAGCGCGGCTCCCCGCCCGCCCCGGCTCGGCCCGCACAGCGCCAGCATAAGCCATACGGCCGTTCGGCCGACTGCCCACTGACCTCATCGACGATGACACAACTGAAGGGGACACCCCCTTGCCCACGAAAAGCAGACTCGAGCAGTAAACCGCCACTCGTGCTCAGTGTGCAGCAGATGACGTGGGACTCTAAGATGATGATGCTCTGTGTTTTTTGTGGGCGTCCTTGAACCTAAGACAACAGACACAGGTGAATCAGTATTCAGCCGTCTATAAACCCTTGATGACAGTAGGCCTACTTTCACTGTAAAACATCCACCATTTATCACGTGACAACGACATTCGGCGAGTCCTGAGGGGGAACTACAGATCTAGAAAACAGCAAGAACGTTCCAGATCATCGGAAACCACCAGAGAGAGAACGCTGTGCTGTGCAGTGAGTCTAAGCTCAGAACATGATATAAGCACATTAGGAAAAATTTATTCAGGCTTGATTTGGTCAAAGCAAACTACAATTCTTACAGCAGATGTATGTGGGCAGGTATCAGAATGCACAGAGATAGTTGTGAAGCAATTATCTGAGTTAAACTGGGGTCACAACTCAGCTAGAAGATACATTTTTCTGCTGGTCGTTAAGCACATATAGTGTCCGTTCTGCCTTTCACAAAGGCTTGTAGCCACAGTGATGCCCATGAAAATGAGGAGCACTCTGCTTCCACGGTCGCACAGAGACCGGGGCGGAGCCGGACTGTGAGTGACACCTCACACGTACCATTTAGCGTTCAAGCTAATAAGCCAGGGTTCTTATCATTGATTCGCTGAGCCTGGTGCTGCTCCTATAAAGTGGCTCATCTCTGGACACATGACTTGCTCAGCCACGGACTTGGACTCCCAAGGCGTGTGTGTGTGTGTGTGTGTGTGTGTGTGTGTGTGTGTGAGCTTCAGGGGGTGGCAGCTGTGGCCCGCGGGGCACACGTGAAGGCACTGTCACCTTCACACACCTCTCCTCTCAGCCTCCCATGGAGGAACACAGCCAAGTGAAATTAATTCCATGGCCCACAGAACCAAGTGGGGAGCAGCAAACCCCACAATACGTGCAAATACAGACTTCATCCGTAGATTCAGGAGGACTAACTTGGGGCTCGGTTTACAATTTTAATAAAAAGCTTTCCACGGCATTTTGTGCCGAAGTGAACAAACAGCTAATGGAAATATGCACTAAGTGCAACTGTATTTGTTTAGCAATGGAGGGAAGGGTAACAATACATTCAAGGGAAAAATCTCAGCTTAAAAACATGAGTAACGTTACCAGTTGCCATGACCTGCTCTCCCCGACCCCCACCGGTTTATTAGGGCTGAAATCTGAGGACGAGGATACAGATCTGGCTCATCCCTTGCTCTGAGAAATCTAAATATTGTTGATTTTAAAAAGATTTTATTTTTGGGGTGCCTGGGTGGCGCAGTCGGTTAAGCGTCCGACTTCAGCCAGGTCACGATCTCGTGGTCCGGGAGTTCGAGCCCCGCGTCAGGCTCTGGGCTGATGGCTCAGAGCCTGGAGCCTGTTTCCGATTCTGTGTCTCCCTCTCTCTCTGCCCCTTCCCCGTTCATGCTCTGTCTCGCTCTGTCCCAAAAATAAATAAAAAACGTTGAAAAAAAAAATTAAAAAAAAAAAAAAGATTTTATTTTTAAGTCATCTCTACACCCAGTGTGGGGCTCAAACTCATGACCTCGAGATCAAGAGTCACACGCTCCACTGGCGGAGACAGCCAGGCGCCCCCTGATATCTTTATATCCAAAAGAATACTGGGGAAAAAGTTACACGCTACAGAGGATTCTTATGATCAAAAACAAATACGGCGAGTGTAGCTTTCAGCCAAGAGCTGCCAAACACGTGCTTGTACTTTCTTAGCTAAACCCCCAGCCGCCATCACTCTACTTGAAGCCGGACAGAAGGTGTCTCTTCCTCTTCTTTTTTTTAGCATCCCTGGGTGGGCACAAATTTTCTTTAGTAAGGAAAACACCCTCGCGTCTACTTTGACTATTCATCTGATGATAATTATCATAAGCGACTTTGCAGTGGGGGGAAGGAGAAGAGCACCTAATGAGTTTTTTTTAATACCTACCCAGACCTAGAAAAGGAGAAGACAATATATCATCACCTTTCTTAGATCTCAGGTGACAATAAGAAATTCAGGCAAAAAAAAAAAAGGAAAAAAAAAAGCAAATGTACGTAATTGCACCATTTTCTCTACTTTCATATTCAAAAAAAGTTTTCATAATAAGCAAAGTTTTAAATGTAACTGAGAGAAGTCCATCAGTTGTGTGAAATAATTCATCATAAAAACAGAGAAAGAAAGAAGGAAAAACCTGGAAAATCCTATAGGTGAACCACTTACCTCTTTAATTTTAGAAGCTAGTTCCTGCCTCTCTTTTGAAACTTTTGCAATTTTTTCATCTAATTCTTGCCTCTGGAAAAAATGAGAATGCAATCTTTAAGATTAACCTGAGCATTCTAAAATACTTTCCGGTTGGCTGCCTTACCTTGCAGACGACACTGCCCATTCACCCCACCTGCTCTCCCTTTACCAGCAGAGTCCTGACCCCCGTGCTGCGCTGAGCCGGCCCTCGGGACCGGGGCCTCACGGCCGCTCCGTCCCACCCAACAGCCTGCAGAGACCTTCCCCTGATACGAGTCCTCACACGCAGGCCCCGGGGAGGAGAGGAGCAGCCAGAGCGACGGCAGGCGGCGGCTCTGACAGGACGTCCGGCCGCCCTCGTGACCAGCGCCCGCGCGGCTTCTCCCCGCTCTTCTGGTCTGAGCGGAACGATCCGGCCCTAGCCCAGGACCCCCGAAGCACCCCACCCACGGACCCTAACAGAGGCACGTGCCCAGGTCCTGCCTGTCTGCACTCCGCCTTGACCTCTTGTGTGGCCCCTCAAGGCCACGACGTGTACTTCCTCCGGGACCTGTGCGTAGTCAATGTCGCTGCTTCAATTTCTCTGTGGTATGGCCCCCGGAGCTCCACGCAGTGTTAATCTGACAAACCCTTAACGATGCACAAGATTCTGTTCTGTCTGGTGTGTCCCGTGTGCTGTCTCTGTCTGCTGGGCAGTGGAACTCCTGGGGCTCTTTCCTCCCCTCATCTCTGGGTGGTTTGCATCCCAGTCATCCCTCTGGCTACAGTGATGGGCACAGAACACAGGCCTGGTGAACCACGGCCCCCATTCCCTTAAAAACAGGGAGGAGATCTGCTTGCACATCCAGGGACCAACCAGACGCCTTCCGTGGCATTGATGCATGGATAGCGGGAGAACTGCCCCCTCTCTTCCTATGGGTTTTCTAAGCCGGGGCGGTGGTGCCCAGAGATGCTGGCACTTACCTTCCCCGAGAGAAGAAAAGTCTGACACACAGAAAACCAAATCAAGGGGAAGGTGGAGAAATGCCATCACCTGAGCCCCTGGACCCAGCCTTGCTGAACTTACTCCCAGAGTTCCTGGGCATGTTGAGTCAATGAATTCCCCTTTTTGTCTAATTTGGATTTCTTTAACTTGCAACTGAAAGATACCTAATCCATTCACTACAGCTTTAATATACGGCAGGCGACGGCAAACTACAGCCTGTGGGCCAAATTCAACTCACCATCTGTTTTTGTAAATAAAGTTTTATTGGAATAGAGTCACATCCATTTGTTTGTGAATTCTCTATCACTGCTTTTGGGCTACAACAGCAGAGTTGAGTAGCTGACACAGAGACCATATGGCCTGCAAAGTCTAAATTATGTACGACCTTTACTTTCCAGAAGAAGTTCATTAATCCCTGATATAAGGCATACCGCTTTTGTATACATCTTCATACACGGATTCAACTATTCCGCGATAAACAAATGATATCACATACTCCATGCTAACTTACGTACCTATCAGCTATTAGAAAACATCAATCAAGAAATGTTGAGATACCTGTGTTTCCTTTCCACCTCGGCATAAAGCACGCTGGCGGGAAAGTTCATCTAGCTGATGATCCAGAAATTCCTTTCTTCTATGCATCTCCTGAACATGAGAAGGTAAGTCTTTTTCTAAAAAAAAAAAAAAAAAAAAAAAAAGAATAAGCTAATTCTGACAAATATATACACATATGTGTACACAAGGAGGAAAAAAACTAGTTCTCAAAGCTACTCTATTTCAAATGTCTCCAAATTACGTTTAATGCCCAAGATATTACCTATCATATAAAAGGAAATAGAAGTAACATTAGTATGTGCCTCAATTAGTACTTACTCATTCTGTGGTTAACTTGGCTGTCCAAACTAAATCTTAGGACCTCATTATTAATAGACTTTTCTGGACCCAGACGTACTAAATTTATATCTCCACAGTTTCCTGTTGATAAAAAAATCGTACTTAGAGAATAATAACAACACTGCCAGTCTCTGTTCATACTATCTCATAATATCTATTTCTAGGCAAGCATACCAACAATCAGAGAAGGGAGCTAAGATTAATCATCAATCAACTAGACGCCTGAAAGTACACTACAGGATTCATACACATTAGATACGCTTCACAACCACTCTCAAAGCGAGTACTTGCCATCGCTACATTTCTACCCAATAAAAGCTTCAGAGGCTGCATAAGCAGTACGTTACAAACTGAGATTCAATTATACCAGCATTTCTCAAGCTGTGTTCCGTCCATTCCACAGTAAAATACATTTGGGGAAAGGTGAGTTAAAATAAGATTTCTTAACCTCAGGATATTTCAGATGGACAAAGACTTTCAGATGTTAACACATATTTGAACTTCCAAGACAGAACCATATTTTACTATCAGATCCTTCTCGGTCGGCAGAATACTCAGAACGATGTTTCTGAAGCTCTCCTCCACATCACAACATCACACTGCTAACTCCAGAATCTAAGGGATACAAAGATGCTGGAAATTCTGTGGAGTAGGTAATTCCAAAAGCTGTAAGCATCATTTAAACGGCTTGTTATTAACCACACTTTCATTTTAGGTTACCGCAGTTTATATATTATTATTTCATCTAAACATCACCCGCTCCATCATTGGGCTAAATTATAGCGATCACGCAGAGTTTATTAGCACTTATCTGAATGTGACACATTTGTTTATTGTTAATCTCCTGCCTGTGAACGAGGTTTTGTTTTGGTCACTGGCTCCAACAGTGGCCAGCAGGTTAAGTACAGGAAGTATAGGTTGAATGAATGAAGGACTTATTAAACAGTTATCTACGACATATTTTTGTTCCCAGTTCAGCTCATTCTTCTAAACGTGAAGCCCTCTTCTCTGGCTAACATTTGCTTGAAGGTTTCAAAACTGCCAATTTTCTTGTTTCCATGAGAAAGGTGGATGGAATTACCTGGAAACTCACCCATGATAAACATCTAGAAATGCTCCATAAACTAAAACTCTAACAGACGTCCTTTAAACTGCAGGGTGAGCTCCTAGAGATGGGAGAAAAATTCCTAGAGGCCAGACACAAAGAGAAAGCTCAAAACCAGAGCTACAAGACCCCAAGCTGCTGTGGCTTCCCTGAGGGACAGGATACGTTGGGGCTGGCACCGTCTGGGTGCTCAGAATTTTTTACTTTACGTTCAATAAAATACAGAGATTTATGGGGCGCCTGGGTGGCTCAGTCGGTTTAGGCATCCGACTTCAGCTCAGGTCATTGTCTCACAGTCCGTGGGTTCAAGCCCCGCGTTGGGCTCTGTGCTGACGGCTCAGAGCCTGAAGCCTGCTTCCGATTCTGTGTCTTCCCCTCCCTGCCCCTCCCTCCCTTCTCTGCCCCTCCCCTGCTCATGCTCTGTCTCTCGGTCTCAAAAATAAACACTAAAAATAAATAGAGATTTCAAAATCTTTAAATGTTTTAGGTTTGTTTTTTTTTTTTTTTTTTTTTTGAGACAGAGAGAGAGCATGAGCAGAGGAGGGGCAGAGAGAGAGGGAGACACAGAATCTGAAGCGGGCTCCAGGCTCTGGGCTGTCAGCACAGAGTCCGACGTGGGGCTCGAACTCACGGACTGTGAGATCATGACCTGAGCTGACCGACGTGGGGCTCGAACTCACGGACTGTGAGATCATGACCTGAGCTGAAGTCGGACGCCCAACCAACTGAGCCACCCAGGTGCCCCTAAAAATCTTTAGTTCTACCGAGAGTTTGCCAAATGTCTACGTTGGCAAAACTACCATTCCAGTGAAGGTACAGAAATTTTATCACGGAGGCCTGAATTTTAAAGCCCGCTAGAAAGGAAAAGGGCCTGGAAGAGATGGGAGGAAGAAGTGAATGGGCTTAGCTGGGAAAAACTAAATTCTTTCCCAGGACTTTCCAACCATAGGCCCGCCCATGTCACGTGTGGACTCAGAGACTAAATACATAAAACAGGGAATGACAAAGGTGACCCAATCAAAATACAGTGGCGATTTTTTAAATTTGACTACAATGAGCAACTTTTTGCCAATATATTTTAAAATACCTAAGAGGAAGTGTAAATTTTTCATGGATATTAGCCACTTTCTGAGGAAGTGGCTAACATGAATTAGCCAAATTCAGTAAAATTACAGAAACCCTGGGGTGCCTGGGTGGCTCAGTCGGTTAAGCGTCCGACTTTGGCTCAGGTCATGCATAGTCTCAGGGATCGTGAGTTCGAGCCCCACATCGGGCTCCGCGCTGACAGCTCAGAGCCTGGAGCCTGTTTTGAATTCTGTGTCTCCCTCTCTCTCTGCCCCTCCTCACTCACACTCTGGTTTCTCTCCCAAAAATAAACAAACATTAAAAATATACATATATATAGAAACCCTAAATAGACATGTAACAGTTAAGGACGTTTAGACAACATATTGAAACTTACCCTTCTGTCAAAAAATAAATAAATAAATAAATAAATAAACAAACACTATAAACAAATCAATCTTCAAGGAATAATCTCTTTCGTATATAAAACATTCCAAAGAATAAACACAAAAATTCTCCCCAATTCCATTTTTAAGGTCAGTGTAACTAAAACCAAAGATATGACAAAGAAAAATCGCAGGCCAGCCTCATTTAGGAGTACTAATTTTAAAATCCTAAATAAAACATTAGCAATCTAGCAACATGTTAAAAAATAATAATACGTGACCAAGTTGGCCTTACTCTAGGAACCCAAGACATTTTAACGTTAGATAAACACTGTAATTTGCCACAACAACACACTGAAGAAAAGTTTCATCATCATTTCAACAGATGCAACTAGAAAAATGCATGCAATGAACCCCAAAAGCCCTTCACAAGAAAAACTAACGAAAAAGGAAACTGCTTTAACCCGATAAAGGGTGAAGACTAAAACCCAGAAACCGACACCATACTGAACGGCAAAGGTGTCCCAGGCCTTTCTTTCAGGAGGCTCGGGGCGGCTGGCAGGAGTAACAGGAGCGGAACATGAAGGCAATGGGTAAGAACACGGTTCTCTCCTGTGGAAGGAAGCTCAAACTGCACCCTGGCTGCTGGCTGGCCTCGCCGGGCCCCGGCCCTGCTGCCCTGTCCACACAGGCCCGAGTGCCGCCCTCACGTGGCTGGTCAGGGAAGGGACAGGCGAGTTAAAACCACACCACTGCATGTGCGTGGGAGCTGCTCCTGGGCGTGTCAACTGCTACAACCACTTTCGGGAAGAATCTGGTACTATCTACAAAACTGAAGATGCACAAGTCCTTCGACCCAACGTATTCACTGCACGGTGTTCCTACGCTTAGAGCAGCGCTTTTATAAACCCTTGACCTTGACCGATCCTATGAAGTATGCTTGATCTCGAGACCCAGTACAACCCACGCACCTGCCCAACGAAACAGGTTTCACGAACCAGTACTTCCCCTCGCTGCTAGATCACACTGGAAATAGGACAGTAAACAAATCCCCAAACCGCACCTTGGCGGAGCTAACTTCGGTCTAGCTCTACTGCATGGCAATGTTCTCTCGCCTCTGGTCATTTTTATGGATAGTAACTTCAGGAGCTCCCCACAGGCCCCCAACCCTTTCCCACGGCTAACTCGTGATTGCTCTGCAGGTTTCATCTCAGACGGCACGTCCCCCAGAAGTCTTCCCTAACCGGCCCCCCACCCCGAGACTAAACCAAGGGCCGCTCTAAGATGTTTGCCAAGTATCCACATTTTACCGCTTACAGAACATACGGCTTTGTTTCTAACTGTCCACTGATCCACTTCCTCGTTACTGTCTCTTGGAAGGCCTCCCTGTTGAAACCTCAGCACTGAGCACAGTGCCTTGGCACACAGTAAGTAAGTGCTCAACAAAATGTGCTCACTGAATCAATGAGCATGTACGGGCCACAGCCCCAAGCAGAAGTTATTACCAGAAGTGGCTCGCATTCAAAACGGCCCACACTAAACAATGAAAACAAAACCGAAAACAAATGAAACGCCCACAGAAGGATCATACCCAAAGGATTCTTCTTGTCTTTACACTTCTCTTTAAATTCGAGGATGATTTTTTTCATAAGTTCATCAACAGCCGCGTTGGAAGGCGCACACACAAGGACACGGTTTTGTTTGATTTTGGCATTGGAGTTTTCATCTGAACGCCCCTTCCTCTGGTTCTACAATTGGACACACACACGCCGAAAAGACAGACAACAAGAAATACTAATGAGCTGGGGCACAGAATTCTCCAGTTTTTCTCTACTTCCACGCATATTCCAAAGTTCTCCTCATAAGCAGTTAAAAATACATAACAGCACCTACATCTTACACTGACGTTAGTATTGCCTCTAAACGTAACATTTTATCATAGCTTCTCTGAGCCTCTCCTCACTATCCGCTTATGTTACTGTGTATTCAATCCAACCCAAGCGTAGCCCAGGAATGCATTCCACACAGTTTCTCTGCATTAGACGTGACCCACAATAAAGCCAGAAGGCCACCGTCCCAGCCCTTCAGATTAGTGTCACACAGGACAGGTCGCTGAAAAGACCCACAAAAGTGCAGGGAAAAGACCCCTGGCAGTTATTTGCACGTGTCAGTTAATTCAAGGGCAATGACGCGCTCGGCTAACAGCACTGGCGGCCCTCACGTACTCTACCTCTGTCAGCAGGCGGTACAGGAGGCCAACGATAGTTTTTGATTTTCCTGTTCCAGGTGGTCCATGAATCAAACAGATCTTGGCAACTGATGGGGAGTGTTTGACCATGGCGTATGCAGTTTCTATCGCTTTCTTTTGGTCTTCGTTGAAATCTTTCAAGTAGGCGATCTATGCAAAAGACAGGAGTGGGAATGAGTTGCTCTTCCTGGAGTGGCACGGGAGAGGAAGACAAACCTCCACTGGAATGTCTTCCAACCTTTATCAGACAGAAGCTTCGGTTATGATCGGCCAAGACCCCAAAGTCACCTTTAATCTAAAGAACCACTTTCACTACCGTAAAGGAAGTTACTCAGCAGTGTCTACAGGCTTCAGCCCATCTACAAATACTGCAACAGTATTTTTATTCGTGATTCTTACAAAGATGATCGCAATAAACTGTTCTACACTTTCCTTCTATTTATTCTTTGGTCTTTCCCATTTTAGTTCATTCTTTCCTTAGTAAAAAAACATTCCCAGACTTTCCTAACCCAAGCGGTACAGTGAAAGAGCATGGATTTTGGGTCAGATCTAAGTCTCAAAGCCAGTTTCGCTCACAGGCTAGGTCTCCAAAGCTCTAAGCTCCCTGAGCCTCCACCTGGGCCATCCGTGACATCCGGGGTCCCCTGGAGGGCGATCAGGGAATGCACACTGCACAGGAAGGCCCCAGCACAAAGCAGCGGCCCTAACACCGCCACCTTTCCCTGGCCTTTGTCCGCGTTGATTTCCTGGAACCAACATACAGCTCTCACGGGGAGAAAATCCGCGTTGATGCCAAGTGGCAACTCCATCCGTGTACCTGCAACAACACCCGCCAACTCCCCATCATTCACGTGCCAAATCAGCTCTATTAATCTGCTCCTACTTCTCAACTGCAATCAGCTGACGAGCATTTAAGTAGGATGCTCCTGTAACGTTTGAATGCTGGTCTTTGGACACAACTTCGTTTCTTTATTGTACTACGCCTTTTTCCTCGAGGTGAGCTGAGTAACACAGCACATACTTTGCCGTATTAAAGACAATTAAGCACGAAACAATGTCACTGTGCATGCACAGCGGGACGTCTTTGTCACAACAACAGGAATATACAGCAGATAAAAACGCGAAGCTCTGACACTGACATGCAATTCTCTGACTCTCTGTTCTTATTAAACCATCACTCACGATTCTCTCAGACGTCGTAGTCAGTAAATCTTTCGTACAGAAGTCCATGGGGTTTGGGTTCAGAACAGCTCTGGCTAGTTGGTTCCGTCCACTCAACAAAGACATGGCTTTCAACTTCCTTTGTGTAGTTACCAGAGAACTGATTACAGTGCATTTCACGAGTTCATTTAAACTGAGTGGCAAATTATCTTGAGTCTGGATGGAAAGGGAACACTCAGATTTCCCATTACGCACTATTATCAAGAAGGAGAAAAAGCAGTTTCAGTTGTCAGTGAATAATGCCGGGCAGCTACAAAGAATGGTGTATTCAGAGTGATGTATTTTATAACCTATGTTTTTTGTACGATAGAATATTCAAGTTATTCACTCACAAGTGTACCGACAGCCTCCTGAGACTCAGGCAGTGTTCCTGTCCTCAAGAGGCTTATTTTCTAGAAGAGGGACACAGATAACCAAACAAACCTGTCAGGCAGTGACAAGCACTATGAAGGAAGCAGAGAAAGCGGATGAACAAGTGACTGACGGGGGATGTCAGGGAGGGGACACTGTAGACAGGAGAGTCGGGAGGGTCTTCCTGATAAGACGGTATCTGAGCAGCAACTTGAAAGAAAGGAGCACGCCGCGCAGCTGGGCGCACTCAGACGGTTCCGCCAGTTCCCCCTATCTGGGGAGAGGGAGCCAGTGGCAAAGAATCAGCAGCTGTGAGGCCCAAGAAGCAGAGCTACGCCTGGAGTATCTCAGGCACGGGGAGAAGCCTAGCGCCGCTGGGAGGAGAAGCAGGGAGACGCGTGCCGCCAGAGTCACAGAGTAAAACGGGGCTCCGTTTTACACGGCTCCGCAGATCACAGCACTGGCTCTGAACCCTGTTCCGAGTCAGGCGCAAAGCCACAGGGCAGTTCTGTGCTGGCAAGCGAGGTGCTCAAACTTACACCTTAGAAGCATCGCTCTTACTGCAGGATGACGAATACACTGCCACGGGAAAAGCACAGAAGCAAAAAGGCCGCTCCGGTGGCCGCTGCGGTCATCTAGGTTAAAGCTAGCGGTCGTGTGGACCAGGATGCAGCAGCCAGAGGTGGGGCGTGGATTTTAAATACTTGTAAAGGGAGAGTCAACAGGATTTGCTGACGGAGTGTGCATGGAGGGTGTGAGAGAAAGAAAGGATCCAGGATGACTGAGGTTTCGGGCCTGAGCAACTAAAAAAAAAAAAAAGGCATCCCACTTACTGAGATGGAAAAACAGAGGAGTAGAGGTCAGGCAGAAAATGGAGCGTTTCTTTGGATCTTTTTGTCTAACAGCTCTGCACACAGAGAGGTCACATAGTTGGGACGCTCGAGGAGTCTGGAGGGAGACGATCTTAGAAATATAAATTTGGCTAATGTCACTACTGTGAGAGTCAAAAGCACAGATTAAGCCACGTCCCCCTCCCGCCGCTCCCCTAAATGCATCTACAGGAAGGACTGAGCCGGACCACAGTGAGGACATAAATGCGGCATGCCCAGCACAGGTGCAGCAGAACGCTGAACTCTGAGGAGTTCTTAAGATTTGATGGAAGAAGGTGAATGAAGGAATAATGAAATCGTGTTCTCTTCACATAACTGAGACTAACAAAGCGGCAATGTTAAAAAGGCCGCTTGCCAGGCGATCTAGAACGTGGACGACCCTGCAGTCAAACAAACGCAGGTTTCTGTTCTGGGCCTACCATTTAATACTGAGAATGACCTTAGAGAAGTTACAGGACATCCCTGAGCCCTGATGTCCTGACAGGTGGGAAGACAGAGTTCTGCTTTGCAAGGCCTTGGGGAAGACGCTGAACGTGTGCAGGAAGGACAAGGCACGGGGTCCAGCACGCAGTAGGTCCTTGCTAGATCAACCTGACATTACTCCTGTTCTGCTCCTCCCGCGAGAAAAGTCCCTATGACACAAGGGATGCGAGCGACGGAAACAGCAAACTCTTCAAGTCGCCTTGCAACGACTTACATGTTTGGTCTTCTCATTGACAATTAGCCACAAAACCAAGGCTGGAATGTGATTTAAGATATAGAAGACAGATGGTCTGCACATTGTTTAATAATAATCGCAATGACAGATGAAGGAATGTACCAGAAAGAGAGGACGTTACAAAAGAAAGCTTTTAAATCATAAGTCTAGAGCAGTTAAGTGCCGGGCCTTTCCCAGATGAATCTAGAAAAACTAAAAAAAACCTCCGAATGACAAATAATCAAGCTAGCAAATGCATGTCTGGTATATGCGTAACAAACGTGGCCAGGAGAGTACGTCTCAGAGGGAAATTAAAACATGAACTTCTGACAGATTTCTCTTTACTGTCTCATTATTTACTTACTGACTGAAGTGCGGCGAAATTTATGAACATAACCGCAGTGATATTCGTGGAGATCCGGCATGCGATTTCTCTCTGTGTTCTTCTTCTCTCCATTTTGTTTTTCAAGAACCAAAAACACCAAATCATTTTCCTTTGGATGCAGCTGTTTAGTTAGTTCACATTCCTCAAGAAGAACTATCAAAGAAGAAGAAGTCGGCACTTACTCTAACAGAATTATTTTACATAAGATTAACTAAAAGGGTGTTAAACCCTTGTACTAAGTTCTAGCAAGTTACAGCACCAGTAAACTGTAACATACTTTAAAATAATAGGTCTAAGCCAGTCAACATGTTCAAATAGTGATTATACAGGGTTATGTTTCTTAACAATGGCTAAAAAGCCAAAATAAATAAAATTGTAATATTCCAAAGCAGTTAATAGCTTTCCTTTCCTTGTAGTTTTCGTTTTTAACCAAGAAATTTTCTCTTTTGTTCCTCGTTTTCAAAATCCTAGGAGAAACTCTAAAAAACAGATCCAAGGATATGTAAGAGTTTTGAGCCTACTGCTGGCATTTCAAACAAGGGGGAAAGGACAGCTGTAAACTATCTGGGGCTGGGAAAACAGAGCAAGCACTAGAATAAAGAAGTTCAGTAGCAACCGCCAGATCCAGCAATAATATACTGAACTAAAATACGAGGCACTGGGATCCGGTAGGCTGAACCACTGAAGCAAAACAAGATTTTAATATGTGTGAGATAAGAAACACCTGTTTGAAAGCATCAGCGACCAAATACGACAGTGAAGAGTTACTGTGCTGAGAGATCCAGAAGAATCTGGAAACCCACTGGAGTCAGCCCTGTATTTCCCCTAGAAACATCTGAACTATTCTTGGAGTGGCAGCCAACGGGCCAGGCCGTACCTGGGACGGCCTTGGTGGACTTAAAAGACAAGAACTGGCATCCAGAGCCTGCACAGAATAGGGACCCTGAGAGACTAAGGACCACACCCAAGGATGAAGCAGAACCAAACCCGTCTTGACCTGGGCTGCGGCTTCCAAACACCTGGATGCTTCAGAAAAGCACAATCCCTTAAAACTGGATTAAGATGATCCCGTAACGTAGGTGCCCCCAGAAGCCTGGTAGAGGCAAAAGGAAACCCTCTCTGGAAGAAGGCAGTATCATCCCAGGCCTCCAATTATTTTTATAAATAACTTTCCCGACATAATGACACACACCAGAGATAAGCAAAGCACAAGGAAAGAAGAAATATAAAAACTGGTAGAATCAATAAGCAAAAAAGGACTGTCCTGGGGGCTACAGATTAAATTTCACGCAGTTTAGAACACAAGCAAGGGGTGCCTGGGTGTCGCAGGTGGTTAAGCATCCACTCTAGATTTCGGCTCAGGTCATGCTCTCACGGTCCCTTGAGTCTGAGCACCGCGCAGGGCTCTGTGCTGACGGCACAGAGCCTGCTTGGGTTTCTGTCTCCCTCTCTCTCTGCACCTTCCCCGCTTGCACTCTCTCTCAAAGTAAATAAATAAAGTTAAAAAAAAAAAAAACACAATTAAAAATACACGACAACAAGAGCATACAAAGTGGCATGGGGATACATTAGAGTCTTGTAAAGGTTTTGCCTTATCAATGGAGACGCTTAAAATATCTATTAAAACTGTAGACTCTGATAAATCAAAGGTACATGTTGTAAGTTTTACCTAACTATTCTAAAACAGCATAAGAAGTATAAATTGAGGTATACTTTCCAAAGTAACAGGAAGAAAAAATGAAAAGAAATGTTAAAATGGGAAAAAAGTAAAAGTATTTAACCAAAACAAAAGCTAATAAACTTAATATATAATTAGGTCCATTTACTTCTATTTCATTTCATGGTGTGTGTTTTTTAATTCACCTCTGATTTAATGGTTCAAAGTCTCCAATGTGTGTCAAAAGTATAATCTCCTTCCATCAGTTTTTTCTTTAAATATATTTTCAAATATATATGTGTTGTGAGCTGTTGTATCTTCGGTTGAACAAAACTCATCATGAAAGATTCCCTTTTCGTATAATGCTTTTTTGTCTTACAGTGTATTTAGTCTGATATTAACAGAGCTAAACAAGTCTTCTTTTAGTTGAATTTGCAGGAGTATCCTTCTCCAATCTTTTTTTCAACCTTTTGTTCTGTTTACCTGTGTTACTTGTTCATACATACAGTGCGTTATCATGTCGTATTATATTATTCTTTTCTTTGAGAGAGAGAGCACGTGTGTGCGCACGCACCAGCAGGGGAGGAGCAGAGGGAGAGGGAGTGAGGGAATCTTCAGCAGGCTCTCCACACCCAGCGCAGAGCCCGATGATGCAGAGCTTGATCTCAACGACCATGGGATCATGACCTGAGCTGAAACCAAGAGTCAGACAGACGCTCAACCGACTGAGCCAGCCAAATGCTCCTCATGTTATATTAGCGCCGAAATACTATTTTCTTGTACAAGATGCTAAGGCTAACTCAGGCAACTGCAAGTTCAGAGACGGGATAAAAGAACAGAGATGATACTGGTCCTATCAGATAGCAGGCCAACTCTGAAAGACTTGTAGGGTCCTATCTAAAGGGCTTGAATTACAATGGTTAGAAACACAAGTATACTTAAATTCATGTATTTATGAAATTTTTTAAAAAGCACAATGGTCAACACCAGTGCTTGTAGTGAATTAACTCATTATTTTGAAAACTGATCAAGAGTCAAGAACTTTTCTACCTTTCTTTATGAAGTATACCACAGAGTAACTGAATAATAGAGAGAAATTTGTCTTTACATAACTATTCCAGGGGAGCCTGGGTGGCTCAGCTGTGCTGACGGCTCAGAGCCCGGAGCCTGCTTCGGATTCTGTGTCTCCCTCTCTCTCTGCCCCTCCCCTGCTTGCGCTCTGTCTCTCTCCCTCTCTCAAAAAATAAACATTAAAAAAAAAAAATTAAAAAAGAACTATTCCAGCTAATAAATGAAGAAATGATCAAATAAAAACAACAGCATTCTGTACCTTTAATAAATTCATCTAGGCAATACGCATCAACAGCTGTAAGTATTACGGAAAGAAATCAGAGATTCATGCACCTCCTGAAAAAGGAACACGCCACCACCTATGAAACAGTTTTGCCAAAAATAATAAATCAAACTCGAATCTGATTGTGCCTGTAGATACAACTATTGACTTACAGGAAACACAAATGGCAAACACGCTTAACCAACACCAGGGAGACATAATCAACAAGACAGTAACAGTAATTCTAAAGGATCAACAACTCAACTTCTTCAACAAATAAATTACAAAGTGGAAAAAAAAACGAGAAAATTATAGTTAATACATTTCAACTGGTGTCCAAGTGTGGCCCCAGTTTGGATCTTATTTCAAGCTGGCTGAAAAAAATTGTTATGTGAAGAAACTGGAAATTTGAACACTGACTAGCTACCCGATATTAAAGAATTACTGTTACTATTTTAAGCAATAAAATGTTACTTTATTATAAATTTTTAGGTCTGTATCTTTTAGAGGTATTCCCTGAATTTAATTACAAATGACCCCTCCCTGCAAAAAAATCAAAGCAAAGACAAATCTACAAAATCTCTCCATAAACTATAAAAACATTACTGAAAATAAGCCAAATAATTTATACGGGAACACAAAAGGACGAGAACAGCTAAAGCACTCCTAAGGCAAAACAAGGTAGAAGGACCTGTTCACCGGGCATTATGGGATCATTACAGGGGCACCTGGGGGGCTCAGTCAGTTAAGCCTCTGACTCTTGATTTCCGCTCAGGTCACGATTTCACAGTTGCCGATATCGAGCCCCGTGTCAGGCTCGGCGCTCACAGCACAGAGCCTGCCTGGGATCTCTGTCTCCCCATCTCTCTGCCCCTCCCCTGCTTGCACAGGTTCTCTCAAAATAAATAAAGTTAAAAAAAATTTATTATAAAGCTGGACTGAGTAATCAGACAATGTGATATAGGCAACAGGGTAGGAAGATGATCCGATGAAGAAGAAATGAATCCAGAAAAAAACCCATGAGTTAAACGGACACTAGATTTATGGCTAATACGGCGCTGCAGGGCATGAAGAGGGTGGTCCTTTCAAATAAGTAACACTGGGATAACCACATCTCCATTTGGAAAAACAAACAAACAATATATGGCCCTTATGTTCTCATTCATGCATGAAAATAAATTCCAGGTTGATAAAACAATGAGCCATCTAGAAAAGGGGTTGCAAACTTTTTCTTTCCAAGCCACACCTAAGTGTCTGTTGCATATTCACCATCTTCGATTCAAAGACTTTTAAAATGCAAAAGTTACTCCAGAGCAGTACAAAAACAGGATATGGGGTAGATCTGCAAGCTGCAATCTGGTGACACCTGTTCTAGATGTTAAGATAACATGTTTATGCCCTATAGCAGGGAAAGGTTTCTTAAATGAGGCACAGAACGCTAACTTAAAAAAAAAAAAGATGCATTTGCTACGTTAAAAATAAATTCTAGGGGCGCCAGGGTGGCTTGTTTAGAAGAGCATGTGGCTCTTGATCTTGGAGTCGTGAGTTCAAGCCCCACGGTGGGTGTAAAGATTACATACGTCCAGACGTACATAAAAGAAACTCTCGAGAAGAATAAACTATGACTTTCAAAGACATCTGTGGAGTCCAAACACAAGCCAAACTGAGAGAATGGCATGGATCCAAATTACGTAATGAACTCCTACAAATCAATAAGAAAAAGAGAACAGAAAATTAACAGGAAACTTGAATAGGCACTTCCCAAAACAGATGATTGAAGCAGCTGCTAAATATATTAAAAAGGTGCTCAACCTCTCACTGGTAACAAGGAGAGGGCAAAATAAAACCACACAAGGCCGTCAATCGAAACGGGGCACGATGGCTAAAAGTAAACGACAATCAGTACAAACGTACTGGCAAAGACCTACTCTCCCACACTCTTGGCGGTGGGGGGGGGGGGGGGGGGGGCCAGTGCCATACAACAGGCTGGGTACTACCTATGCAACCTGAACACACACATACCGAGACGCCGCAACCCACTTCTGGATATGGGACTCAACAAAAATGACCTCACAGAAACACAGAGGAAACATCAGAGTGACACAGCTCATAAGATGCGGTCTAAGAGTTAACGTGGCATGCCCGAGGCTGCTATCCTTAGGTCTGCTTACCAGGGTGGCCCTTGGCACCTGTGACCCCAGGTTCTGGGACTGTCATTTGCTGACGAAATGTCAGCCTACACTGTCAGCCTAAACTGCGCCTAAACTGTTTGCAAAAAGAATACGGTTTATGCCAAACACCTGCTTTCCTTCTGGAAGTCACGAATTTAGGCTAGGCAGAGGGTGTTTGGGGCGCTGAGTCTCTAACAAGCTTCCCTAGTAGGGGGGGCGCCTGGGTGGCTCAGTCGGTTCAGCAACTAACTTTGGCTCAGGTCACGATCTCACAGTTTAAGAGTTTGAGGGGTGCCTGGGTGGCTTGGTCCGTTAAGTGCCTGACTTTGGCTCAGGTCATGATCTTGCGGTCGGTGAGTTCAAGCCCTGCATCAGGCTCTGTGCCGGCAGTTCAGAGCCGGGAGCCTGCTTCAGATTCTGTGTCTCCCTCTCTCTCTGCCCCTCCCCCACTGTGCACTCTCCCTCTCCCTCAAAAATAAACATTAAAAATTTCTTTTCACTAAAAAACAAAACAAAACAGCTTCCCCAGTACGTAACATTTCACATGCCACGTGTTGTTACGATTCATTGCTGGGAGAGTTAAATAGACCCTGTGTGACTCTACCGGGAGAGGACTCTCAGAGGCTTGATCCTGGCGTCGTCCACACTTCACCCCACGTGCTCCCCTTTGCTGAGTCTGCTCTGTACGCTCTCACCATCAGAGTCACAGCCACGAGCGTGGGTGTATGTTAATTCCTGTGGGTCATGCTAGCGAAACACTGAACCTGGGGACGGTCTTGGGGACCCGACACACAGGCTAAAACTACTGAAAAAAATGTCTAACAGTAGAATCATAATTAAAAAAAACCCAAAAACCCCAAACACCCCACAGTAAAATCATGACATAGTCACATAATGAAATACTACCATAATGATGAAAAACCAGTGAAGACACACATAAAATTGATGAATTTTACAGACGTGTTACAGAAGCCAGATTGAGTAAATACTATGTGACTCTATCATGTGACCAAAATAAATGCCGGATAAATTTGCCATTTAAATATTAAAAATATAAAACTACTACAAGAAAATATGGAAGTATTTACCCACTTTCTAAGACCAAAGTCAAAACCATGAAGACATAAATATGGTAGTTTTGAATATATGTAGCAATTATCTATGCCTCAAAAACTGCATCTGAAATTGAACCACAAATGAAGAAACTGAAAAAAGCAATTCACAAGAATGCTTGCAGATTAAGAAGAAAACAACATCCCTAACAGAAAGAAGGACAAGGGGCATGAAAAGACACTTATCCCCACACCCCCTCGAAGAATACAGATGATCAGAAAAGATTTGGGACAAACCCTATAAACTCAAATGAGATACATTTTTCATACATAAAACTGGGGAAAAGAAGTTTCAACTCGCAACATGAGGGAGAGGTCTATCTTTACGCTTCATGGCAGGAGTCAAAATGATGCTCCTTTCAGTAGGCAAAGGCAAATACGGACCAAAAGTCTTAACACGTGCAACTGTTTTGACCTGGCATAGAGATTTACTCTGAGTGCTCGTAATGCTGAGCAACTATAAACAACACTCCCGTTGTTTACAACACCCTCCCCTCCCCGCCCCAACGTTGTCAAGCCCCCTTCACTCACCCTCTCTTCCATGTCCGGCTTCCACCTTGGCCTGTGCTTAGTTACAGAATGGTTAGAACCGCGAACTTTATATTCATAACTGTCCCAGTAACTAACCTCGTTAACGAAGCCTTTAAACATGCTTGGAAGAAGTTACGAATTCAGCTTAGGAAACCTAGGTCTCAAATTTTTCAAATGACAATGAGGTTTCCCCAAATAGAAAGCTCCAATTATTATATATTCCAAGTTACAGAAGAAAGAACTTACCCACAAACTCCCAGTACTTTTTATAATCAGCAGGAAATTTCCGTACATGCAACTGATAGAACTTCTCTTTGTTTGGAGAGCTGATCCACTCCTGTGCCACCTATACACAACAAAAAAGCGCATGAAGAAAGCAAAAACATTCCGGAAAGCCAATGCTAAACAGCAAAATTTCCCCCAAACCAGCAACAGTGAAATGTGGAACCTAAAATCCCAAGCGACAGAAACATGAAAAATCAACGTGTGGCTTCTGGTTTCCAGTTCGGCACGCGAGGAACTCGGAAGTCACCACTTCATCCTATCAACAAAAAGCAAGCTGGGAAATCGACAACCCTTCACATCATCACAAATGACGGGAGCACAAACCTTAACGCCAGGAGAGGAAACCCTGAACTGGAACCGACAAGCCGCTCAGGGGCTCAGGGTGGACAGCTCAGTGACGAGGACTCTAGGGGCACCCGGCCATAAGGGGCACCCCGCGCTTCGCGGAGTTTTACCTCTAGGAGGCCTTCCAGGCCCTCGCAGTGAGCACTGGAGAACATCCCTCATGCTCCCAGCATAGGGAGGAAGAAAGACACCACTTTGAAATATACTAGAACGTTCTGACCTTGCAAAGGCTCGATCCTGCAGAAACTCTTTCATTACCAGGGTTGAACTACTGAAGGGAAGAGCAATAACCAACTGCAGCCCCTTCTGGCCCTCCTGTCCCACCTGAGGACGTGCAGGGAACGGAGAAGCATGTGTGTGCTTCACAGTCCACAGGCAGAAGCAGGCTTACGGGACGATCCCCCCTCCTCAACTTACCGCCACATTACTCAAGGGCCCACTTACTGCTGGCCGTTCCCTTCACCTAGCACATCATGTCCACCCTACAACAAAAATTATAAGGTATACTCACAGGCCACAGTCTGAAGAGACTGAATAAGCACCAGAACCAGAGGCAGATGTGGCCGGAAAGCGGGAATGACCAGACAAGGAATTAAAACAAAACAAAACAAAACGAAAACCCCATAATTACTACGCTAAGAGTTTAATGGGAAAAGCAGAGCCTGCAAATTCCAAGAATCAAAAAGAAACGCTAGAGATCAGAAACACTGACGGGATGAAGGATGCCTCTGGTGGGCTCAGTGGTAGACTGGACACGGCTGGAAAAAAGAATCGCTGAGTTTCAGGATCTGGTGCTAGAACCTGCCAAAGCTGAAGGGCGGATTCTCTAACAGGAACCTTGTATTTTATCGGGCGATCCCGGTCAGGGGGGGAGCAAGGAAGGCAGAAGAACCGAATGGGCTGCGTTGAGGGAGGTAAGGGAGGCAGCTAAAGGGACAGAGCAACTACCAGGACGAGCGAGAAACCGGAAGACAGATATATAGAGAGAAAAACAGAATTTACTGCTTCATGCTGTTCAATGTAATACACCCTGTGCCGACTCAAGAAAACTTCATTAATGGTCTATGTTAATTTAAAAATAAATGCAGAAGGGAGACTATCTCCTCTGAGAAGGATTCCCTTATCTCTGTATCAAAAAACACTTACTCCTGTGCTACCTCTGGAGTTGGTTCATTAGCACTCCGAAGGGTGTCTGTAAGCTCCAGAAGGGCAGTGATTAAGAAAGTGCTTCCTCTGTCTCATCAGCATCTAGAACAGCGTCCGGCACAAACAGCCGTTCAACATTACAATCTAAGAGCTACATCTAAATCAAAATGAGATCAGTTATTTTAACTGTACTCTAATTACTACCGACATTAAAAAAAAAAAAAAAAAAAAGCGGCAACTTCAAAGTCCGGGCAGGTATACAATTAAAACATACTTACCGTTTCAAAAGTATTCAGTATCATCAAAGGGAAAAAAACATTGAAATAATCTCCACAATCTTGAAATCTGACAGGCACCGGTCTTGAGATGGACTGACAAAGGCTGGTGGGGGGCCCACACTGATCAAAGTTCACAAACATTTCATACTTCCACTTTAAGACCTCTTTAACAAAGGTGTCCGAGATAGACTGTGAGGACAAGAGAACGTTTACCGCAGAGGAAGCCGAAAAAGATCTGCTTTCGCCAAAGGTAAGCTTGTAACCTTGCCTGTTGGAATTATTCAGAGTCTGAGGACGGAGAACATCAGACAAACTCTTCACCTCACCCACTGGCTTTGGAGACAACACAGAGGCTGGCTGTGGGACTTTCAAAACAGCTGGTACCCCGTTTGACTTCTGTTTGAGGGCCGGTGGCGGTGCGGAGGTACTTTCCAAAGACTTCGAAAGATTAGCAATTCGTGAAGTACTACTTGAGCTAAAGACCTTGGCAGTGGAGGGTCTCTTGGACGCAGAGGGGGGCAAGCCCGGTTTACGAAACACATCTTCATCCACTGCTTTAGCTTCGCAGTGTTTGGAGCAGTATTCACCCTGGTTTTGCGCGGCTTCGACACAATCCTTGTACTTACATTTTGTGCTGCTCCAAGATTCTTCTTCCATCAGAGCTGTATCTTTTCCATGAACTATTTCAATGAGTTTCTGGTTCCCATTTTCCATTTGTGAACATAAATCCATATCTGCGGGATCGTGCTGGGTTAGAAATATATTCTCATCTTCCGAGTCACTGTTGGATCTGGGCTCTCCCTCTTTCAGAGCGGTCAACTCTAAACGATGTTCTGTTAGGTCGCCTCCACCTAAAGGGTCAGCTGACGTAGAGACAATGGCTTCATGTGTTGCTTTTCTTCCATTTAACACAACAGAAGCGCACTGGCTCGAAAGGCAAGGATCATCAGCCACCTGAGAAACACGTTTCGTTTTCACGGGTTCTGGTTCAGAAGACGCGCGTTTTATTGATGGCTTTCCAGTATTGTTAGCACCCACCTCGGCGCCTCCTTTAGCACGACAATCTGAGCTATCGGATTCTGGGACGAGAGTGTCAGGATTCTGTGCTGAACGCAGCCCTGCTCTTGTAGGAGCTCTGCTTTCAGAACCCAGAGAGCCTTGCCTCTTCTGCTTTGATTTGTGTTTCGCCTGCCTTCGCGACTGAAGATCTTGACTTGTCAACAGTTTCTTATTATTTCTGACAGAGAGAGTCTGAGGAGAAATTAATTTAGTCTTTTTTCTGGTATCAACCACTCCCACGGTTTTGCCATGGTCCCGTAACTGAACTAAATACCCTAGAGATCGCTGAGATAAATCGAATGCCCTACGAGGAGCCTTTTTCAGACCAAGTTTTTCAACGGTTGAAGTTGGTTCAGGGCACTGGCGAAGTATCTTTGGTGGGACTATAGCAGGAGTCGTCCTACAACTTATGTAATTCGAACTTTTATTCTGCCCTTTTTTGGTATCTGAATGTGTTTTCTTAGTTTTAGAATGCGGGACTCTCCTAACGGGTTTGGAGTAAGTACGAAGCTTTGGAGAAGACTTCTTTAGTGAATCTGTAGTGCCTCTTTGAAGATTCGACCTGGACCTTGACCTCAGCTCTATACTTTTAAGATCATTTTCAGTCAGACCTCTCTCATTATCAGACTGGTCCTCGTTTCTCTCAGAAGGTGAAGGCCTCAGAGGATCTTCAGCTGCAGGTTTTTCATGTCGTTTTCTCTTACGTTTTTTCACTTCAGTTTCACAAAATTCCCCGACAGAACTACCACTCTGTGGTTCTGTGTGTTTTTCAATGCCCTCTGCTACTTTCTTAATAACCTCTTCAGATACATAATCCGTATCGTAACCCCAATCACTCATGACATCGTTTACGTGAGTCAGACGTGAATTGTTTTCATCCTCTTGAACTGAATTCTTGTTGTCTGGTTCCTGATCTTGCCAAACTGAAAACACCTCATGTGGACTTTCAAACTCAAAAAACTGAGAATCCGATTCCTCAAACTCCAATAGGGACTTTGCCTCTTCTTCCTTTATTAGCTTCTGTTCCACACTTGTACTAGCTACTGAAGTATGCTCCTCAGGATATTCTTTCTTGATGCCTATTTTATCTCGTTTAATGTGTTTCTCAAAACCCAGAATCCCTTCATCACCATCATCATCATCAGAATCTGAAATAACAATCACCTGGCCCCGGCAGGCTTCTCCAGCATTACTCAGGTTAGCCGTGAAACATCTTTTATCTTTTACTTTTCTTTGTAGCTGGGATGAGCTTTTTTGAGTTGACTCTGATGGAAACTTAATAACACTGGCTTGGGCTATCAAAGATAAGTTGTGGAGGTCTCGGTCTATCTGGGAATCTGTCAAGGTGCTGGACTGTGGACTGAGGCTAGGAACCTGTTCCCTCAAGTGAGAAGACACCTGACTGGTGGTACTCTTGCCAACTTCCTTATCTCTCGATTCAAGAAGAGTCACGGGGTCTTTGAAGGGAGACGTTTTCTTCACACAAGTATCGGTCACTTCCGTAAACGAGACCAAATCTTTACCTTCTGCTTGGCATTCCTGTATTTGACAGCTATTTTCACGGGAAGAGAAAATATCTAACTCTTTGCTCTTGAATTGTTTCTTCTTCAGCAATAAACTGTTTTGAGATTTTCGCTCCCCGTTTTTATCATCGGGAACGTCATCAGGGTCTAAAGAGAGATGGTTTATGAAGCCATCCCCTTTCTGACCTCCTGAATCTTTCCTTGAAAAGAAACTGTCAATGGTAGACACAGTCAGCTTTTCCTCTAAATTGCCATCATCGATCAAAGTACTTTTCCTGTGTTGCTTCTTTATTACATGTGATAACTTAGCACAGATTTCAGCTTTCTGTCCCTTAGGTTTTCCTTTTGAGGTTTTGCCAAGAACATCACCCTTCAAAGAGAAATCCTCAGTTGACGTGGACGCCTTCTCCAGGGAGTCGGTGCCAGAATCAGTCAACGAACGTGCGGCTATTATCACCCCTCTGTCACATCCCCTTTCCGGACCATTTCTGGAATCCGTAGGATCCTCCTTCACAGACTTCTGCTTCCCTTTACTTGTTTTGACTGCATCTTGAGCTCCTTCCGGGACAAGCCTTTTGCTACCCTGCTTTATGCATGACTCTGCTGAGAGACGGCCTTCTAGTTTCAAATCTTTTATGTAATTGTGCTCACTATCCTCTTCGCTAGCGTTACTTGCTTTGACCAATCTATTCTCTGGCATCTGAAATGCCTCAGCTTTCATTGGTCCTTTAGAAAATGTTGGGCTGGAGTTTTCCAGACAGTGCAGGCCTTTTTTAGATTTCTTCCCTGTCTGTTCACTTTCTTCTTTATTGTAAGACGCAGGAGGGGTTTTACATACGGGGGTCAGATCCACAAAAGTGCTACACTGAGGTACTTTGAATTTTACGTTTCTAATAATTTGCTTTAAACAAGTTTGTAACTCATGGGTTTCCTGAGTAGTCAACTGCCAACCTAGAGATAAATTCCCACGCAGAAATAAGTTGAGCTTGTCCCAGAATCGCTTGCACAGAGTCTGCTGCCCAAGCTGATACCCTTCTTTAAGGAGACTTCTGATCAGCTGCACACAAGCCAGCTGGACAGAATTCGACGGCATCGAATGCAGTGACAGAGACGATATCACTGCTGCTCCTTTGGAGCAATTTCCAGATGACTTCTCAGAACTCCGTGCAAACGCGGTGGTGGGAAGCTTGGCGCATTTTACAACAGCCTCCACCCACTGCTGGGAACTAACCCACAGCAAGTGCAAACATTTTTTATTTCTGTGCAGTTCAATCACGGACACCAAAATCAGAAGGAAAAACTCAGTAACTTTGTCACACACAGCATCTGTTTGGTTGAGGACATCTTTGACTTCAGAGTGCAGATGGTGAATCACCTCTACTATGTAAGCCACACCCAAATCCTTAAGATCCATGAGGGACTGAACAAAGGGGATGAACCACAGAAACGTGCTATTGTGAACACGCATGTCTTGACCAATATCTGACTGAAGCACACTGGCTAACGTTTCCATCTCTTCGTACATGTTAGGACAGTAATCTGGGCAAATGGCTGATCTCCACCCAGAATCCTAAAATGGAAGAAATACAGACATTTGGGTAAGCAAGCACCATTCGTGGCGGGCTTAACACACAGTTTTAAACAAGAAAATATGCTGCTTGGTTTTCCTACTTTGGTTCCCATGTATCTGCACATACCCCAAAGAGATGGAAAACAGTTCAACGTCAACGTCAGGGGTTTGTGAGGACAGGACACCTGCACGTGCTGTGTTCTTCTTTCCGTCACTCATCCCCCCCACCCCCCACCGCCCATCCCACAACCTTTCCAATCTTCCCAGCTGCCCTTAATCTTCCAAAGGGTGCACCCTGTAGTAAGAGTCCAGTTTTCACAGGGCATGATACATCCGTTCAACCAGAAACCCCTTATGCAGCAGCTGGTTCGGAGCAGCTGTGTATAATAAAATCAGCGAGTCAACCAATTAGGTGCAATGTTGTCTCTACAAAGGCAGGGCAAGTACCATCTGAATTCTCGAAACGCCTCGTACCTTTTTGGTCTTTTCAGGGTTGTAATTGTACACGATCTGGCTACAAGTCACTGTATCATCCAAATACGACTCCGGTTCCGACTTGGTCCTAAAGTAGTAAGAATAAATAGAAACCACTGACATGATTAAAAAAAAAAAAAAAAAGCAAAAAGGAGAAAACCCTGTTGCTAAGTCAGTTACAACAGACTTCCTCACAGAGCCTATGTGAAAATCCTGACACAACCAGACGCCTGGGTGGCTCAGTCGGTTGAGCGTCCGACTTCGGCTCAGGTCATGATCTCGTGGTTTGCGAGTTCAAGCCTCACATCGGGCTCTGTGCTGACAGCTCAGAGCCTGGAGCCTGCTTCCGATTCTGTGTCTCCCTCTCTCTCTACCCCTCCCCCACTCACATTCTCTCTCTCTCTCTCTCTCTCTCTCTCTCTCTCTCAAAAATAAACATTAAAATCCTGACACATTAACTCAACTAACCTTACAGAGCTGCTCCGTATATTTTGGATCTCTCTATTGTAGCTCATGTTATTGATAATAGTCTGAAACGCCTCAATAGGATCGATGCGTTGACCCCAGACCTTTGATCCGAGGCGATCCAGAATCACCATGAAACAGTGTAATGCTGGCCAGAAAGGATCCACGCTATCATCTGAAATACAACGAAGTAACTGCTGAATCACGCAACGATTAGACAAAGACATGAAAGCAGGCTGAGGGTTAGGCTTGCTTTATCTGGGGAGCCACAAAACTGAAAGCAAAGCACCAAGTCATGTAACGCAAAGTGGCACCAACCACACCGGCTTTAAAAACCTGGTAAATTTTAAAGTTCCTTCTGCATTTTTTCCCAAGCAATGCTATATGCCTCCAAGAAATTTTTTAACGGGGAACAAACTGAGAGAGTCTAGGCAAACTCACCTTTCTCACCCTGTCTGCCACACCTGAAACATCCTTCCTACTGAACAAAGCCCGTGATATGGGAAATTCTGGGTTAGCTCGAACTGCATTTTGTATGCCATTTGGCTGCGATAAAGGACCGAATCCCTTAGCTAATGGCTAAGCGGATACACACCTTTCATCCAACCGTATCTCAACGTGGCTTTGTTCTCTACTTTTCATCCAATTGGCAGGAATTCCCATCACTCAGAAGCTCTCACCTCCAGTTCTTTCCCTCCTATCAGACGTGCAGTGGCAAAATACTGCCTACTCAAAGGCCTTCAACTGCTCCTTAATGTCTCCCAAGGAGAGTCAAAGTCCTCAGTCATGCACTTGGAAGATCCTACTCTACTGTCTCTTTCCAGCTTTATTTTTCACGCCCCCATAATCATACCCCGTCTACAGCACAGACAGACAGCTGGCTTCTCCCCAAGTAAGACCCGGAATGCCCTCACTATTGGCACCCCCTAGCAAAATCCTATCCGTCCTTCCAGCCCAGCTCAAACGTGCCCTCTCCATCAAACGTTCCCTGGTCATTTGATCTACCGCCCTGTTCTGACACAGTGCTCACTCAGTTACTGATGATGTTATCTGGTCACTCTAGAACTTTCTGCTTTATTTTCCTCAAGGCTCTTAAGCTCTACTTTTTTTTTTTTTTATCATAGGCATTTGTGTAGACCTTCTCATACACTTTTTCATCCCTGCCTGCAGCTGACACAGTGTCTTATGCCCAGTAAGCTCTCAAGCAAGGAACAAAGTTATCAATTAGGTGAAGACCATTATAAAAGGTTTCTTAGAGAGGTCACGTGACTCACATCTTGAAAGTCAGGGGAACTGGATTAACAGAGAAGACAGAATGGTATGGGCAAGGCACAAAGAAATGACCTATTAATATAGTAAGGGCTGGAAAACAAGTTAGTAATAACTCTGAGAATAACCTAGCAAGAGAAGCTATGCGATCAAAAAAAGAATAACATTTATATAGTTGTTCTGCAATCTTGCACAACTGAGTTTATATCCACATTGGAGTTGCCTAAAGAGAAGTGAATGTGGGAGAAAAATTATCATTATGTTTTTGTAATATCTGGCATCCTGGATCTCTGTTCATTCCTTCATCAAGATTAGAAACATTCATTACAGATCCTCCCTGATCAGCCTGACACAACCACAAGCAAAAGAAAGTTAGGGTCTAATAATAAACATTACTACAAGTTTTACACCCTAGCTTGTAAACTACCTGAACAGCACTGTCCCAAGAATACTTTCTGTGATGAGGGAAATGATCTTTATCCACACTGTTCAGTATCAACCACCAGGTACATGTGGTTACTGAGCACTCAAAGTACAGCTCGTGGGACTGGAAGACCACATTCTTCAGTTAATTTTAATTAATTGAAATGTACATAGCCACATTTGGCTAGCAGTCACCATGTTGGACAGCGGAACCCTAGAGAACAGAAGTGAAATGAAGAAGAACCAGGAAAAAGGAAGACAGAGGGACAGGAGAGGCTTTCCCCACAATTTTAACTACCACGTCGTTGGAAAGGTACTTGCTAGTCTTGATTCCACCACTAACTGGGCATTTCAACGTGAAGAAGTAAGTTAACTTCCCTGGCCTTCCGTCTCATCTTTTATGAAGGTGAAGTGTTGAAATTGAACTCTCAAGGTCATTTCCAATTTAAAACTCTGAATCTGTGACTGAACCATAAACACGTCCATTCCTTTCTCCATGCCACACACCCAAATTCTTGCAATGACACTAATGTTTTAAAAGGGCCCATCGCAGCACCCCAAAGCATTTACCAAATAAAGATTATTACCATCTGCTTGCCTCTCCATGGTGTGAAGTATTGATTGCATGAAATCATTCTGTTTGTCTGAGCCCAGCAACAGGGAGTCCATAGCCTGCTCCTCAAGAATGGTCAGCAACATGCAAATACCTGTAAGATCATTTACAGTTTTCCTGACTTGAGTAAATGACACCGTTCGGAGGCTTTCTCCGGCTTAGTTGGCAAAAGAGTAACAAGGCAGTAAAATGAAGCAAACCAGTACCCGCTTCCTCCAACACTCAGGTCTGAGACACTCAGACACCACCGCTCCCAGTAACAGGACTTTAGACCGACTTGGACAGAAAAAAGGGAAATGGTACAAACTTGGTTAGAAATCAGTTTCAAAGAGGATTACCACACAATTCGTTTCTCCTCAACTCTAAGATGCCTCCAATTTTAAGATCACCGTATTCTGAGAACTCATCACTGCCAAACAGGACACGTGGCTGTAGGACTCAGAATCAGTGAAGCAGGGGAGACCTACTTTGAGTCAGTGTAGAAGTTGCTGAAAACCAAAGCTAGTATCTCTTTCACCAAGAAATATTTTACAGATGGGGAAATCTCTTACATCAAACCCTACTAAAGTCCATCGCTACGCCAAGGTTTTGTTATATCTAGTACTGCTTTAAATACAAGATTTGCCACCCTCGAACACGCACCTCTTACAAAGATGGTTTCTAGAATAAAGTCTCAAAACAAGAGATGTAATGGCTAAGTCAATTTAATGACAGCACGAGAATTGGGAACCATGAGATCCTTCGTTAGATCACCAAGAAACCACTTCCTTTGCAAGATACTCATTGAAAATGATAGAAAACTACTAGTCATACTCGTGTAGGAACGACACTCACCTAGCCAATAGTTCTTGTAGTTGGTGGTATCGTACATGTGCGAAGGCAGAAGAATCAGTTTACCCTTCTCGAGGACAGAAGAAGTGTAGATGTCTGGATCTTCCAGAAGCCCCAACTCAATGACTTTAAAAAGACAAGTCAAAACCTCCTGCAGATCATAATAATCATCTCTGTCCACTTTTCCCAAGTTCCTTGCGGTCAGGATAGCCCAACGCCGAACCTAAAGGCACAACACGTTCGTTACTTCATTCAATAAGTAACTGTCCATGCACGGCAAGAACCTAATTAAGAAAACAGGATTCTCTATTTTAAAATTTTTTCTTTTTCAACGTTTATTTATTTTTGGGACAGAGAGAGGCAGAGCATGAATGGGGGAGGGGCAGAGAGAGAGGGAGACACAGAATCAGAAACAGGCTCCAGGCTCTGAGCCATCAGCCCAGAGCCTGACGCGGGGCTCGAACTCACGGACCGCGAGATCGTGACCTGGCTGAAGTCGGGCGCTCAACCGACTGCGCCACCCAGGCGCCCTGGATTCTCTGTTTTAAAAGACACTAGATATTGGGGCGCCTGGGTGGCTCAGTCGGTTAAGCGTCCAACCTGGGTTCAGCTCATGATCTCACGGTTGGTGAGTTCGGGCCCCGCATCAGGCTCTGTGCTGACAGCTCGGAGCCTGGAGCCTGCTTCGGATTCTGTATCTCCTTCTCTCTCTGCCCGTCCCCTGCTCGCTCTCTCTCTCTCTCGCTCTCGCTCAAAAATAAAGATTAAAAAAAAAAATTAAAAGACACGAGATACTAATGATGCAATACTTAGACCCTATTTGATCCTGATTCGAACAAACCCTAAAAAAGCGTTTATGAGATAGATGATTACTTCCATCCATTTAAACACTGATTAGAAATATGACATTAAGGAATTAGTACTTTAGGTGCAGTGGTGATATTGTTTCATTTTTTTAAAAAAAAACCCTTATCTTTTAGAGACATATTTAAGTATCTTATGGATAAGATGCTCTGATGTCTAAGATTTGCTCTAAGTAATCCAAAAGGCAACACAATATCGATCACATGTTGGTACCTGAGAAAGCTCAGTGATGGGCAGAAGGGGGTTCATTACACCATTCTACTTTTGTATGTTTATAATTCTCCATAATAGAAAGTTGAGGGGATAAAAAAGTGGAGCCTCAAAAGAAATCAAAAGTCACCTCTAAATGGCAATACAGCACAGGGAAGTGGTTTTAAAAATCCATGTGGGCTATGAGTTAAACCTAGTAATCACAACCAACCTTAAAAAGCTAAATAAAATAAAACAGAAAAAGACCAGCGTGCATCCTGCAGGAGTAGGATTTGGGGAAATGTTCAGCTGACACATGCATATGTGTGTATGTAACCAATTAAAACCATTTTTTTTTTTTTTTTTACTGTGGATGGCCAGAAGTTTGAAAAACGGAGCTAGAGGACACAGGAATGAGCTGGCTCCGTGCCAACATAAGTAATCAATTTTAAGCTTTTGGAAAACATACAAAGGAATGCATGAGTCCATACTGATAATAAATAGGCAAGTAAGTGGGAGAAAGGAAAAGAGTTCTTGATTATGATAGTGGAACCAATGTCCAGGACTGACCGGCAAACGTGGAGAGTGCTGGGGTTGGGAAATGATTTTGCAAATCTTAAAAAAAAAAAAAAAGTGATTCAGGCAAAAGCCATCAGTTAACGCTCAATTTGGGAGAAAATTCTGCCGAGGAGCGGGGCCCTTCTGTGGTCTCCCGATAGCCAAGACACAGAAATTATACGGTGAGGAAATGGGACACCACCTTGACTGGCTAATCAAAACGAACATAACCACAAAGAGCAAGTGACACGGGAGCGCCTCTGAGGGTGACACTCTGAGGAGGACAGAACATCACTTCTATGCAGTCCTCCAGCTGGAATGCGTAACCTGAACCTAACAACAAGGAAACATCAGACAAACCCCAAATGAGGAGCATTCTGATTGGGGGGGGGGGGGGGGACGGGCAGGGATGACCGCACTCTTCAGAAATGTCATAAAGGACAAAGGCTGAGATAGTGCAGATTAAGGGAGAGCAAAGCAAACAGCAAAACCACCAGGCCGGGGGACCTGGAGCCAGGCTGCCTGTATGACACCCGGTCACCCCACACTAGCCTGGCTGGCTGTGGCCAAGTCTGACTCGGTTTCCTCCTCTATACATTACCTGCCTCACTGGGCTGCTGTAAGGCGTTAAGTGAGTTCACATCCGGAAATTACCTCCTTCATTCTACTTTCTTTTTTTTTCCATTGTTCCCTAGCTTCTTAAGAGGAATAATCAGCTCATTAATTTTGAGGCTTTCTTCTTTTCCACAATTACTTAAAGATATAAATTTCCCTGAAAGCACTCTTTTGCCACATCCTACAATTTTTTAATGCGGCATCTTCATTATAATTCAGTTCTGGGTATCCTTAAGTCTTAATGACTTCTTTTTTAGCATGTGCTACTTTCAAAATATGGAAACTCATTTATCTTTTCATTAACCTCTATCTAAATTGTGTTATGATCAGAGATCACGAGAGGGACGATGCCAACGCTAAGTCCTCGCCATGTGTTGAAACATGTAATATTTATCACAGATTAGAACGTGATCACTTTTATCGTTTAATGTGTATTTGAAAAAATGGTTAGATGCCCAGCTCACATATATACCCATTAGGTTCTGTTTGTATGCTGCCTTGTATACATATTCCATTCCTTGTTGGGCTTTTGTTTTTCTTGTCTACTGATTCATCAATGTGGAAGAGGAGTACAGTGAAATCTTCTACAGCAATGAATCCACCATATCTTACAGTTCTACCAATAACTGCATCATTTATTTTGAGACTATTTTAGCCACATACTACTCGTTTAAAAACACTACAGTCTCGATAAATTGTGTTTTTCGTTATTATACAGTAACCTTATCCCCCTGTCCAAATGTCTATTTTATTTGATATAACACAATAGCTCCACCAGCTTTCAGCAAAATTAAAAAAGGCAACCGACGGAATGGGAGAAGATATTTACAAATGACGTATCAGATAAAGGGTTAGCGTCCAAAATCTATTATAAAGAACTTATCAAACTTAACACCCAAAAAACAAATAATCCAGTGGAGAAACGGGCAAAAGACATGAATAGCCACCTCTCCAAAGAAGACATCCGGATGGCCAACCGACACATGAAAAAACGCTCCACATCACTCATCATCAGGGAAATACAAATCAAAGCCACAAGGAGATACCACCTCACCCCTGTCAGAATGGCTCACATTAACAACTCTGGCAACAAGAGGATGTTGGCGAGGATGCGGAGAAAGAGGCTCTCTTTTGCCCTGCTGGTGGGAATGCACACTGGGGCAGCCACTCTGGAAAACAGTATGGAGGGTCCTCAAAAAATTAAGAAGAGAACTACCCTACAACAACCCAGCAACTGTACCACTAGATATTTATCCAAGGGATACAGGGATGCTGTCTCGAAGGGGCACGTGCACCCCCAGGTTCACAGCAGCGCTATCGACAATAGCCAAAGTATGGGAAGAGCCCAAATGTCCGTCAACGGATGAATGGATAAACAAGATACATACAATGGAGTATTACCCGGCAATCAAAAAGAATGAAATGTGGCCATCTGCAACAACGCAGATGGAACGAGAGGGTATTATGCTAAGCAAAATTAGTCAGAGAAAGACAAATATCAGATGTCTTCACTCATACGAGTGAAGATACAAAACAGATGAACGTAAGGGAAACAAAAAGAATATAAAAACAAGGAGGGGGCCAAAACATAAGAGACTCTTAAATACAGAGAACAGAGGGTTGCTGGAGGGATTGTGGGTGGGGGGAATAGGCCAGACGGGCAAGGGGCATTAAGGAGGGCACCCGTTGGAACGATCACTGGGTGTTATACATAAGGGATGAATCACTGGCATCTACTCCTGAAATCCTTATTGCACTAGATGCTAACTAACTTGGATGTACAATTTTATAAATTAATTAATTAATTAATTAAAAAAAAAAAAACAATAGCTCCACCAGCTTTGATTAGGTCAGTATTTGCCTATTAATTGTTTTTCCTTCAACCTTTTTGCACCCTAAGTTTTAGGTGTTTCTCTTGGAAACAAAACCACGGATTTTCTTTTGTAATTCAATCTAATCTGTGTCTTCACTGACAAATTCAGCCCACTTATGTTAAACACTGATATTCTTAAACCTGTTTATCTGTATGAACCATGTTTCTCTATTTCTTCTAACGCATTTTTTTTTACCTTCTAAAGTAATTCGTTACCTAGCTCCGCCCTTAACAAGATGAAAAGCTAGCCCACACGCTCTCACATCTTGCCTGCCGACCCCATCACGTCGTTACTACCCCGTCCAAGTTATTATTGATAGATTCGCTTTCTTCGAACTTAGCTGCTTTTATTAACAAGCTTTACCACAGCATCCAACCAACTTTGTATTAAGTTCTTACGCTACCTTCTCAACTCTTCTTTCTCTCGTGTCCCTCATCCGGCACCGGTCTAGCAGCAGCAGCTCGGGCTGCCAACCGCCAGTCGCATCAGGGAGGGGCCCCGCAGACTCAGTCGTGAAGCATCTGAGTGCCTGGCCCGGGTCCTGGGTGCCCGGCTGGACCTCCTTCCTCTGTTGCGATGTGGCTCTAGAAGGCCAGTGCCGGAGAGCATCTGGCCGTACTGTCAGCTTTCTTTCACAGGCAGGGGAGAGTCTACTTTGTGCACAGGCCCGGACTCTGGTTCTCGGCCTTTCCTGGACTGCACCCGGAGCTACTGTCATCCGGTGGAAACTGCGTGCTCAGCTACCAAGAGCCACCCGGACCTAGAGGTTTCCACCGTTTATCACGTGGTGTTTCTGCTGCACTGCTGGTCCCGAGAAACGCTTACCTTTTGAGGGGTGTGATTGTACATTTCTAACGGTTCAATATTTTAGACAAAATACACGCCGAAACCCTCTATTACGGCTCTCTCTACGTGCAAAAATAAAACATGTCCTTTCATCGCCTACCACTTGTACTCACCATTTCATTGGGATGGACCAGAAACAAATAAATGCCTGGATGTTTGTCAAAAACCTGAAAGGAGCAATTAGCTTGTTCCATCCGACAAAGTGCTTCAACACATAATTCGTCTAAACAGAAAAAACAAGACAGTAAATATGAGACATAAACCTTTTCAACTTATCAAGAGTCCCTGAATCTGGCTCCTTCGGTTGTTCTGTAAGTGAATAAAAAGTTGTTCTTTTCCTTTTTTTTTCTCAAAGGAGGCATAAAAATGCTGATAACGTAAGGTCAACGACAGTATTTACTCGCCTGGAAGACTAATCTTGTGTGATTGATCATAGTGTGCTCCTATGAACTGCTGTGACTTCACCGGTATACATGTATTTTTTTCTTACCCTTGGCGTAAGTAGCATAATTGTATCCATAGGGTGTCTTCTCAAAAGTATGATTTTAAGTCTAGTTCCATCAGCATTTTACATTTCGACCCACACGGACCTTACTTGGTGCTGGCGTGACAAAGTGAGCCTTTCCCCCAAATGGCTATTGTGTCCTACTCTCGTTTACTGAATAATTCACTTTCTCCACTGCTTCGACGTGCTCCCATCGTCTAACACTAAGTTCCCCAAATATTCTTGGTTTATTTCGGGAGTCTATTGTTCCACAAGTCTACCCCTGCTTGACTGTTCTAATTCCTGTCGCTTTATGGAAATGTCTACACGGCTCTTTCAGAAGCGTCGTGAATAGGGGCGCCTGGGTGGCCCAGGCGGCTGGGCGTCTGTCTCTTGATTTCGGCTCAAGTCATGATCCCAGAGTCCTGGGATCAAGCCCCATGAACCTGCTTGAGAGTCAGTCTCTCTCTCTCTCTCTCTCTCTCTCTCCCTCCCTCCCTCCCTCCCTCCCTCCCTCCCCCCTCCCTCTGCCCCTTCTCCACTGTTTGTGTACTCGCTTGCTCACTCTCTCTCTCTCTAAAAAATAAAAAACACAAAAAGAAGTGTCTTGAACAGACTCATACCTTTACCCTACCCCTAATGAATCAACTTTATTTTGTCAAAGTTCAAAGAATATTGTCAGCGACAGTGGATGGCTTTTGTGGAAGAGTGTCGATAACTGGAAAAGCAGGAAGGAAGCTCTTGGGTATTGACGTTTTGTTTCTTGATCTGGGTGCTGGCTACATAGGTGTGTCCAGTTTGTAAAAACTCACCATTTATGCACTTTTCTTGGATGTAGTATTCATTAATAAATGTTTGAAAACGGACCTGTTAACATGTTAAACACAATTTACTTACAGTTTATTTAGAAAGAATTGATTTATCTAACCAAATCTTTAGATGTGCTTTTCAGTTTACTGAAAATTCAGAGAATAAAGACGTGAAATAACATCACCAGGAAGCAATCTGAAAAATCCAGGAAGTGCATTATTTCACAGGGCAACTATATGGTCTCGGTAAGTCAAGCTATAGCAAAAAAAAAAAAAGTTTCTTTGTGTATGTATAAATAGACTACTTTATATTCAAAAATATGTACAAAATATGAGCCAACGCAATAGGTGGTCCCTGAATGGATTCTTAAACAAAGCAGCCAAAACCACATTTTGCAAGTACTGGGAAAGTTTGAATACGGACTAGATACTAAATGGTTTAAAGGTATGGTTATTTGGAAAAGAAAAAGAAAAAAAAAAGGTACTGCTATTTTGTTAGATTGGACAGATCATGTAACGTCTTCACTTTTATGAGATTCACATTAAGAAATACAAATATAAACGACCTAAGTTCAGGCAGCCATGATACGCCATGCCATAATAATTAATAAAAATTACTACAGACCAGTAGTTCTCAACCCGAGACGATTCTGCCCCTCCCCTGCCCTGCCCTCTCCATGCTGCAGGGACACGTGGCACTACGTGGACACAGTCTGGCTGTCCTAAGAGGGGCAGCGGGGAGAGCAGAGGGCTACTGGCATCTAGGTGGTAGGGGCCGGGGAGACTGCTGAACATCCCACAATGGACAGCACAGCGTCCACAACAAAGAGGTATCCAGTCCAAAACATCCATGGTGTCAACGTTGAGGAACTCTGCTATGGACAAGTTACAAGAATGAAAACTAACTGAATGGATAGAGGAGTAAATGTGTGATAAAGCAAATACAGCAAGATGTGAGCAACTGCAGAATCTATGTGGCGGGTCTGCGGTGTTCACCTGATCACTGGCTTTTCTCCGTGTATGGAAACTTCTATCAACAAAATGCTGGGAAAAAAGATGAAGTATCTTAATGATCTGTTTAACGGATGTTCAATACAGATAAAACGGAGTTCCTGCAATTCTTAAAATAAGACTGATTAAACTTGTAGAACACCCAAGATACTCACTAACACGCTCGTGTAAAAGCAGATACGGATACTTCAGGATTTCAAGAAGAGGAACTCGAAGCTTATTTTCAAAGTCTTGGCCAGTGAAGTCAAACAGCTGTGCCTCTCCATTGTTGTCTACTATGTACAATTCATCATCATCTCCAATTTCTGCCTTCATGGATTTTTCAAAATGATTTATGAGACGTAAGGTTTCTAATTCCCACAAAACCTATAGAGAAAGAAAAGTGGGAGGTAAGCTTTGTATCTTATTATCCAAAAATACTGGATGTCACGATCTTTTTAGAAAGCCTTCCCCTAAGTGTAAAACTTCAGAAGTTTCAAGAAGTAGACTACCACATTAGATTCATTTGAAGAAAAGTCACTAAACGTGGCCACTTTTATGATGTATGAGGCACATATGACATGAGGTGTGCAAAAACCGCTTTCGTAAAGTTTTACTCTAAATATAGCACTATGCTTTATCAGCTATTTAAAAGGGAACGAGGAGCACCTGGGTGTCGGTTAAGCGTCTGACTTCGGTTCAGGTCATGATCTCATGGTTCGAGGGCTCAAGCCCTGCGTCCTGCTCTGTGCCGACAGCTCAGAGCCTGCAACCTGCTTCAGATTCTGTGTCTCCCTCTCTCTCTCTGCCCCTCCCTGCTCCCACTGTCTCCCAAAAATAAATAAAACATTTAAAAAAAATTTTTAAAAAAAGAAGTTTGCACCACGTACCCATGAAACAATGAAAAGAGAAAAAAAGAATCACCAATAAAAAAATAACCCAAGCCATTCAGACCCGTGACCGTAACACTGTCAAATACACAGGTGTGAAAAACAAGAAAAAAACGACGTAACGCTGTCAGATATACGGACGTAAAGAACTGGAAGCAAAAAACAAAAAAACCCCATACATCATCTCATCCAATTGTTTTAGATCCCAATGACTGAAAGCGAGGGATCACGAAAGTCGGCTGAGGTTTTAATTCCGTCTCATCAGTCAATCCTGTTTCCCGAACGCACCCAGCCGAGTTCGGGTTTCTCGTCCCCCCCTAGTTATCGAGCTCTGAAGCGCACCGTCCACCCGGGGCACGTTACCTCATGCAGGAAGGGCAGGTCGTCGCGTGCTTTGTGGTACTCGGCCACACACTCCAGGCAGTAGCAGAGGTCTTCGTCGGCTGTCTGAAATTCCCCGGCGTGGGTCCTGGACGCATAGCGCTTGAGGAAGTCAGCGGTGGAAATACCACCGGGCGTACACCAACAACATGTGCTCATTCTGCCCCTGTACGCAGAAAAGACGACACCTGAAGACTCCCGAAAAATGACACTTCGGGCCTTTCCGTGTGACCCTCCCCTTCGACTCAGAATGTGCCCCCGCCACCTCAAGAATGGTCCGCCGGCCGGCTTATCAACTGGGTCAACTCAAATCTGAGCCTCCTCTTAAAAACTTCATCTTTGGCACGTAAGAAATACGAGGAAACGAAAGCACTTTGCTAGTACAAAAACCAAACCAAAGCAATCCAAACCCACCAGCATGCAACACACGGATGTGCTACACAGGAAGCTCAAGACCACGTGGTACTGACGTTGAACCACGGAGACAAAGACGTACCGGTGCTTTCAAAGTATAGCTTTTGGAGTGTTCTCGTGATGTACTGGAGCCAAGTCAAAAGTTAAGGGAACCTTTCACATTCCTCGAAGACATGTTTTCGAGAAATCCGTGGAGACCTAAAAATCCGGAAGCACTGATCCACACCAGTCACAAAAACTCAGAGACCTCTATCTGGGTTAGAAAGTACAGACGCATGAATCTGCACATACGTGTGCATGAACCGCTGCACTGCTCGTCAATGCGCTGTCAACTGTAACAGCTAAAATGTTAACAACCTGTTGCTACTAAGTACAATCTCTGAGCTCTCCCACCTTCTGTCTGTGTGGTAATATACCAGAGACTCCACCATCCAAACTCACGAGAAAGGGTCCAGATAGAATAATTGTCCAAATCCTAGCAGTCTCAAAAAGAGCAAACAGGAAGGTCCCAGGAAACAAGCGAAAATCCCAAGAAGCACAGGTGTCGGAGGTTTAAATGAAGACGTACTAACGAGGCAGAGGTTCATCAGCACTACAAACAGCACGAAACCCTGTGGATGAGCAAACAGGACGGAAGCCCAAATCCAAAGAGCTCTCCAGCTCCAACCAGGTGTAATAAAGAGAAGACGCTGTATTTGCATCGCACACTAAATGGAGGTGAAAGTAAATACAAAGCTCACAATCAGTAAGCAGTGTGTTACGGCTCAACAAGGACACGCGGTGAGCCTGGACGTACCTCAAAGTACTCAAAACACAAAAGGGCTCGGGCATGTCACAGGAACACAGGGGCCAACCCGACAGAGCTCTGGATGGCCAAAGCTGAGACAATCTGATCAAAAACAAAAACCAAAACACCCACTGCAATCTGTGGATTCTAACCCTCGGTCTAGACACACATGAATCCGTACAGACAGAAACGACTGGATGAATGAACAAAAGATGGGGGACCAACCCGATGCGCAGAAGAACTCGCAACGATACATACAGACGCTCTGGGTTCCCAGAGGCGGAGCTTAACCCCGCCCCGTCTTGAGTGTGGGCCGGACTTGGTGACACAAGGCCCAAGGAGAGGGTGTGGAAAGGGAGATACCGTAACACTACAGCGGACACACCTGGCAAACACACCCTCAACCAAGTGATCAGGGTCAACATCACAGGAGTTGACAGCCCCCCACGTGAGGTACTGAGGAAGGAACTTCCGCTCTGGACAGTATGCTAGCTACCCCAAAACCCGCAACCCAGGAGAAACACCCACCGGCCCAAAGTCAAAAAGATCTAAACAGCTGTCAGCCAGTCTGTAACAAAAGGAAGAAAACCACACCCAGGAGGAAGGAAGCAAGTCTTCTTTCCTATGAAAATGATCAGTCATTGGGAACTGGGCCAGGAAAATATCTAATGAGCCTGATCTTCAGAAACGGATGGAAATGAACTATCCAACGGATGTTAAGATACAAGCTTCAAGGGGAAAAAGTTACAACCCCCACTGCAGACTGTATACTAAAAACTAAGCCTGTCTCCTAAGTGGATGGACCTAACTCATGCATTCTCATCAGGGGTGAAATCATCCTCAAGGAGATGAAAACTGGTTAGTGGGACACAAAAAAAAATATATTGCTTTTTTTTTTTTCTTAAAATGTGTAAAGCACAAAGATGCCTAAAGTACATAAAGGGATATACAATGTATTGGTGGTTTAAAATCAAGGGGAAATGCATGCGGTAGAAAGGTCTAAAGTTTCCTCTCAGGGAGGGAGAAGAAACAATAAAAGATAAAGAAAAATAAATGACCCAAGTCACTGAATACCTGGGTACAGAAACCCAGCAGCGTGACGTTTTCAAATGCATCATCATCATAAAATTCAAGAGCGCAAAACGTCTGCTAACGGGAAATCAATGACACCTTGACGGAAATTTTATTTCACGGCTGAGGCTTTTTTGGCGTAATGCCAGATCCTAAAATAAGCTGGTTTTCAAAAAAAATCCCTTATTTTCTTCTTACTTCCATGATTAAGTAATTATACATAAACGCGTAAGTAAAATCGAATACGTGCATCTGTCTTGTGAATTTTTAAGATTAACTATTAATTGTACGCTTTCTTCACCCTCCTAAAAAGAACTCAGGGTGGCTTTCAACATTAAAGCTAAGGAGGACATACAGAAATGGACATTTAGAAAACACACAGAAAACAACACTCAAAAGGAGGGATGGAAACCCATTTAGAAGAAAAGCTCACTACATCCTAGATTAGGAGTTTCCTGAAGAGCAAAAAAAATGAGTTACACAATCCTCATTTGAAAAATAAAAAAAAGCATGCTGGCTCAGCTGGAGAATCCTGCCCTTTCCTAAACACTAATTCTAATTCCATTAGATTTTACTAATACGCACCCTGTGCGAGGGGGCTGCGAACTAGGGAATACCAAGTAACACATTAGCTTTGCAGAATACAAAATTATGTTTTTCAAAGCAGAGTGTGTTAACTCTAAAAGGCCAATATCATAATATTATAAGTTAAAAGTCTTCACAAACTGTTTTTTCCAGTGATCTATTTCAGTGTGGGGAGTGAACTGAGAAGCAGATCTAAGAACAGAAAGTGAAACTCTGGCGAATTCTCAAACCTCACTTGCCTCAAGCAGGATTTCTGCAGTCAATCGAAAACTCTGAAAAAAAAATTAGGGTCTGAAGTACAAATAAAATGCTGTGACTTTAAAATAATTAGCAGTTACAAAAAAAGAAAGAAACTTTCTACTGAGAACATTAAGGAGACTTCTGTAGTTCACTCACTCACAGAGCTAGCCTATTTCCTTCCACACCCCAGAAAGCAGAACTAAATTTTCTTGCTTGCCATATAACAGATGGGTACCACGGAGTCTAGAATACGGAAAACAGTGCTATAGAGCATGTCAACAACAGAGAGTGTTTCCAGATTCCTCTGCAAAGGCCATAAATGGGTGGTTACACCCCCAAATCTAAAATTATCATTGGCCCGAGCATCTAAATGGGGTATATATATATAAAGTAGTTTTTCTTTTGGGAGAAAATCTGTTGGTAGATGACCATAAATCCTTGAAGTTTTTGCCCAACTCGGTCCTTGTGGAAGGCCTGAGTTTTGTTCATTTCATCCCATTTTAACTGCCTGGACTACGACTGAGCCACAGATGCTGGTGCCCGAGGAACCCTCAAGCTGCAGAACGGACGTTAAGAGCCACCCTCGGAGCCTCCGAAAGAGAACTGATTCGTCACTAACACAGGATGCTTCTCCAGGGCTATAGACCGACTTTCCAAAGACCTGCCTTGGGGACATCATTTCTCAGTATTAGCTGGCCAGACACCTCAAACGACAATCACTTTCCTCTACCTTACCGAGCTAAACGTCTTGCAAAAGTAGTCTGGATTTGTCTGCTTGATAGCTCCCTGGCAATCTGGCTTCTACCCTTACGTTTCACTGCCTGTTTTCCCAGAGTCCCTAGTCATCTCTGTATCACCAAATCCGACAGAGTTTTTCTCTGCCTCCTCTAAAGCATAGAAAAATTCTGACCATGCATTCTTTAGCTAAGACAGCACACCATTCTCTCTCCTTTCACTTCCTCTACCCAATCTCCTTCACGGTCACTTCTTCCTTTGTCCCCCTTCAAATATCAGTTTCCAAAGGCTTGCCTCAGGACTCTCCATCCCATTTCTCTTTCTGGGTGACCTAATTCAAACCACTTTTTCCATTACTACCTGTAACGGAAGAAAGTATGTAAAACTCTCTCTCAGTGCGACACTTAGCTGTAATTCAGGCACTCAATAAACGACAACAATTCCAGCCTAGCCTACAGTCTCGCAGATACATTCGGTATCCAACTGCACAGAGTTGGCATCTCAAAGACAAAGACAGAAGGAAATCCGTCCCTTAAACCCGTGATTCACCCTATATGCTCTCTACTCGTGACATTACCATCCCTTGTCTTCAAAGACAATGGCCCTAGATGTCCTCCCTTAGCATCCATCTTCAATTCCATAGTCTCCCTCCTTAATTGTATCTACGCTTTATACCCAGCGATGCTGCCATCCCCTTAATAGGATATATTTTCACCATTTGTCTGGATTGCAGAAGCCTAAATAAATAATGCTTCTGGCTCTTATTTCATCCACCACCAATTCCTCCCCCAGCATACTGCGGAAGGGGAAAGCAAAAACTGACCTCTGAACTCCCCCAGTTTCGGGATAAAATTCACATTTTTTGACCTCACTGCAGAAAGCCCTCCGTTATCGGGCTTCAGCATCTCTCACGGTTCCCGCCCCACCCCCCCACCCCCCCAGCCCTCGCTCTTCCTAAAATGGGGCAGGGTGTTTGGCTTTTCCTGCTTTCAGAGAAGCTCGCACTGAACACCCAACCTTCGCAGCTCTGCCTGGCGCTCAACCCTCAACGCACGTCAGACTCAGCAAAGGAACTTCAAAAAAAGATGAGATAAATACAACTCAGATTCGGTTTTTTAAAAACACCTCAGCAGTGATTCTGAGAAAATCTGAGAGCCTCCCGTGTGCAATCAATCCCTGTACGTCATCACATCTGAGGGCTTATCTGACCCATCCTCCCTTCCACTCTGACGCTCCTACCCTCTCAGGACTTTGCACATCTCAGGGCACTTGCCTGCGCCGAGTCGAGCTGTTCACTTTTTGTCTCCCACCTCTACCACACATTTGCTGCCTCCCCACCAATTGTGAGTCTGGGGCACGGATCTGCTTTGCATATTTTTACTCCGGTGCCTGACACCTATTCAGGGATTGAAAACCATCTTAGATGTTGGCTTAAAAAATAATTACCTGGGCTAACGGTCTACAGAGAAGTGATCCTCTCGGTGGAGATTCCTAGGCTTATTTGTGAATGGGTGAGGATTTGCACTCATGTGTACCCAGACTCTGGACCCAAAAGAACATTTCTGAAACAGGACGGGCGAGGGGGAAGGAAAGGAACAAAACTGATGAAGTGGTTTTTACACTCCATCCGGGTTTCATTCACGTCCACCCTATGAAGTCGGGCCAGACGGTACCAATCGGACAAGCGGCTCAGGCTCAGACAGCCTGCCCGTGAGCACCCAAATCTGCAGAAGTGGTGCAACTGCGCTCCTGAGCCCACAGCGACAGGACGCTGGCTGTCCCCGCGCACGGAACGGCTGGGCACCTCGACAAACAGCCCCCAAATCAGCACCAGCGGGTAGATTCAGCCCTCGGCCCGGAAGTCGTGTCCGCCACTCCAACCGGAGCACTGCTGCTCCTAACGGGGGAGGTTCTTCCCCCGCGAGCCCCGCACCCGGTGTCCTGCGCGCCGAGCCCGTCTCGGGCCCATCGCAGCCCCGAGAGGTGGGGCGGCGGACAAAGCCCCCCACCCCGGGCAGTGCGCTCCAGCGCCTTCAGGTGGGGAGGGGAGGACTCGGGGGAGCCAGCCGGGAGCAGCACTCTCTCCCGAGGGGGAGGAGGACTCCGGGGCAGCAGGACGGGGCTTTCTCCGGCGAGCCCCCGACTCATCCCCCAAAGGAACTACGCAGTGTCCGGGCCAAAAGCAGCTCGCACGACACCGCGGAGGAGACAACGGCGGGGGACGGGGCGGGGATCCAGACGCCCGGGACCCCGGGGTGCAGGAGGCACCAGGGGGCGGGCTGTCCCCGCCCCCCTCGCGTCGCTGCCCCTCCCCCGAGGAAAGCGCCCCCCCCCCCCCGCGCCGCCCCTCCCCCACCCGCCGCCCGGGCCTGACGCGCCGCGACGGTTACTCCACGCGGCCCCCCGCGCACCTCACGCCCGCCGGGCCCACAGCCTCGAGCCCGCCGCGCTCTCCTCACCCCGCTCGGCCTCGCTTCGGCCACTAGCCCACCTCCATGCCTCGGCTCAACAGTCGGCCGAGGGCGGATGTGCGGGCCCGCACCCGAGCGCCTCCGTTCCCACCCGGCCACCCAACCCGGCAGCGCCGCACGCCGAGGCCCCGCCCCTCCCCCGCGCGCGGCGTCCGCCGAACGCAGGCTCCGCCCCGCCGCCTTCTTGTTTTGGTGCGCGGAGGGGCGGAGCACGGGAAGAGACGCACCGCGGCTCCGCCGGGAGGCAGAAACGCCTGGCGCTGATGTCACTTCCGGGATGCCGGTTCCGGCCAATCGGGAGCGCCCTACGGGGGGGGGAGGGGCGTCGACTGCGGTGCGCTGAACCTGGTCCCGTCCAGGACTCCCTTCCGGTCAGGGTCGGACCCCGACGCGCCTAGCCCCGGGGCGATTTAGGCCTCTAGCCTGTACCCTTTAACGGTCGTTCCCTTTTCTGATCTTTGCAACGCCCCGGGCGTTTCAGCGCGGTGTGTTACAGATTGAGGGGGATTTTTTTTTTTCCTTTTAGATTTCCTTAAATTCCTAAAATATAATACGTTAATCAACACCTAATGGGGAGAGGGAGTTCATACTACGGGAAAGGAGTTCGCGAAGTACCGTAACAGCAATCACCACCGGAGAGCCTGCCTGGTTTTTACCGCCTGCCACTGACCTGGAGGAAGAGAAGCCGCCCCTGCCTCGACTGAGGGCAGAGGCGGAAAAGCGGGAGAGGGACAGGTGCCGACCAGCACCACCGAGGCCGGAGCTGCGGCTGCGGTCCTGCCTCCGGGACCTGTAACCGAAGACTGAGTGGGCGGCGGAGGGGGCGAGGCGAGGAAACTTATAGCGAGGGGGGCGGGGCTTGTGGGACCTCGCGCAAGCGCGCGCGAGGCCAACGACCGTTGCTCGCCTGGTTTCTCGAAGCTTCTGTAGCGTGCGGACAGTCGGCTGTAGGCACACGAAGCGCTTAGGTCACACAACTGTTTCAGACCGTACTCGTTATGCGTACGTCCTCACTGAAGGAGTGTGTTTACGCAATACTTGTTTGAAATGAGAATCTGGAGGGCTATTGGGGGAAGAAATTATTTTGAGGGATGAACAAAATGGTAAAAGTCACCGGGATTTTGTACTTCCCTGACATCACCGCTGTTAGGTAGATCCTTGCAGAATGCATTACTTAGGTTTTTACCAAAGTTGACATATGAAAGAGTTTTATTTTTAATTTTTTAAAACGTTTATTTTTATCAGAGAGAGACAGAGCCCAAGCTGGGGAGGGGCAGAGAGAAAGAGAGAGAGACAGAACCCGAAGCAGGCTCCGGGCTCTGAGCTATCAGCACAGAGTCTGATGCGGGGTTCGAACTCACGAACCATGAGATCATGACCCGAGCCAAAGTCGGATGCTTAACCGACTGAGCCACCCAGGCGCCCCTGAAAGAGTTTAAAAGTGCCAAACTCCTCTCCACCCTGCTAAGGGACAGAAGACAGAAGACTACCTGGGATCCTGAACAGGGTGTGGGTGGGGGGTTGTAGGGGGGGAGAAAGGGGTTGGGGGAGTGGAGGTGGGGGAAAGAGGGTGGGGAGGTGGGGGAAAGAAACTCCCATGGACCTGACAGTTGGGCTAGGAACACACGACAACGTTCTAACTTCTTATAAAAGCTGAAAAAAAAGGTGAAACTTTAGATTGCGGTCAATTTTTTAATAGTTACCAAAATATCTGCCTTTATACCAAAGTGGTCATAAAATATGATATTTGATATTTTTAAGGAGGAAAGTGCTCGCGAAGGCAAAAAGTGCCTAAAGCTCAACCAAAGCCACCATTTCATCCTGTCTCGGAGCCGTCTCTGGGCCTTTTAATTCCACATTTGTTTTCAATCTGTAAATGATAAAGGCTCATTATTTCTATTTGATCTCTTAATTGTTGAAATTTTTGTTATTTCTACTGACTGAAATCATCTTCACTTTTGCCTCATATTCCCTTAATTTTTTTCAACTCTACATAATTTATATTAAATTATACACAATAAAATACACGGGTTTTAAGCGCATGCTTTGAGGACGTGTTAACACCTCCATCATGTCATGTAAGCATCTCCAGTCATGATAAAAAGAAAAAAATTTTTTTTCATCCCGCAAAGTGCGATGGGGACACTGTCCACACTCACCCAACCGGACTGGTGACCTGATTTCTATCACCTTATCTGTCACCACCATAGATTCATTCAGACTGTTCTAGAACTCATTTTAATGGAATTATACGCTATGTACTCTTTTGTCAGTCGTCTTCTGTTCAGTAAGAAGCGTGTGAGGGTCAGAGGTGTCACTGCATGTGTCAGCAATCATTTTCATTTTGGAGTATGACATCATTAAACGAATATGCCACAATTTTTCTCATCTACCGATGGATATGGGGTGATTTTAAGTTTTCTGCAATTGCGAATAATAAAACTTATGAATATTAATGGGCCCGTCTTTCAATGTACATGTTTTCATTTAACTTGGGTAAATAACAAGGAGTGTGTCTTTACATTACATTACAGGATAAGTGTGTCTTTAACGTTATGAGAACCTACAATCCATTTTCCAAAGTGATTTTTACATTCCTATAAGCAAATGCAAGACTTCCGTTTGTTCCACGGCCTTGTCGACACTTCCCATTTTTGAATCATTTAGATTTCAGTCGCCCCACTGGTAAAAGTATACCTCATTTGGGATGCCTGGGTGGCTCAGTCGGTTAAGCGTCCGACTTCAGCTTAGGTCATGATCTCGTGGTTCGTGGGTGCGAGCCCCGCGTCAGGCTCTGCGCTGACAGCTCGGAGCCTGGAGCCTGCTTCGGATTCTGTGTCTCTGTCGCTCTCTGCTCCTACCCCACTTGTGCTCTGTCTCTGTCTATCAAAAATAAATTAAAAATGTAAAAAGAAAAAAAAGATTTTCTCTCTCCCTTTGCCCCCTCCCCTATTGTGTATGCATGTGCACTATCAAAAAAAAAAAAGTTGTGTGATTATTGGGAATTAGTAGATCTCATCTGAATTGTTTGAAGGAGTCCTTTGACCATTTTGCTCGTTTGTGTGTTTTTTAAGGACTTAATCTCTTTAGAGCAGTTTTAAGTTCACGGAAAAATTGAAAGTACAAAGATTTCCAGTGTATTCACTGCCTCCCACGTATGCATAGCCTCCTCCGTTATCAGCCATCCCTCACCAGAGTAGCACATTTGTTACAACTGATGAACCTCCACTGACACATCATCATCACCCAGAGTCCATAGTTTACATTAGGGTTCACTCTTGGTGTTATACATTCTATCTGTTTTGGACAGATGTATAGACAGGTATCCATCATTATAATATAGTGGAGGGGCTTTCACTGCCCTAAAATCCTTGTGCTCTGCCTTTTCATCCCTCCCCAGTCTCACCCCTTTCCAGAATGTCATATAATTGAAACCACTCAGTAGGTAGCCTTTTCAGTTCGGCTTCTTTCACTTAGTAATGTGTATTTAAGGTTTCTCCATGTCTTTTCATGTCTGGATCGCTCTTTTATTTTTTCAGCACTGAATACTATTCCATTCTCTGGATGGGCCACAGTTTGTCCATTCCTCTACTGAAGGGCATCTTGGTTGCTTCCCAGTTTCAACAATTACGAATAAAGCAGCTATAGACATCTGTGTGTAGATTTTTGCACGGACGTAAGTTTTCAGCTCCTTTGGATGCATATGAAGCACACAATCACTGCATCCTGTGCTAAGAGTAGGTTTAGTTTTTTGTAAGAAAATACCAACTGGCTTCCAAAGCGGTGGCACCATGTTGCTTTCCCACCAGCCATAAGTGAGAGTTCCTATTGTTCCACATCCTCCCCAGTATTTGGTGGTGTCAGTGTTCCAGATTTTGGCTAGTCTAATAGCGTGTAATAGTACCTCATTGTTGTTTTTTGTTTTTTGTTTTTTTTATTTTTAAAAAAAAATTTTTTTCAACGTTTTTTATTTATTTTTGGGACAGAGAGAGACAGAGCATGAACGGGGGAGGGGCAGAGAGAGAGAGGGAGACACAGGATCGGAAACAGGCTCCAGGCTCCGAGCCATCAGCCCAGAGCCCAACGCGGGGCTCGAACTCACGGACCGCGAGATCGTGACCTGGCTGAAGTCGGACGCTTAACCGACTGCGCCACCCAGGCGCCCCACCTCATTGTTGTTTTAATCTGCATTCCTTTGATGACATAAGGAGCATATACAAATACAAATCCATATACAAATTTGCAACCTGTATTATCTTCTTTGGTCGGGCGTCTATTCAAGCCTTGTGCCCATTTTTTCATCAGGCCATTTGTTTTCTTATTGTTGAGTTTTAAGAGTTTTGGGTATATTTTCCTTAACAGTTCTTTAGCAGCTGTGTCTTTTTGCGAACATGTTTTCTAAGTCTGTAGCTTCTCACTCTCTTGACATTGTCTTTCACAGAGCAGAGGCTCTAATTTTAATGAAGTCCAGCGTATCAGTTTTTTCTTTCGTGGGTCATGCCCTTGGCGTTGTATCTGAAAGAGTCATCACCATACCCAAGATCATTTAGGTTTTCTCTAACGTGTTATCTTCTAGGAATTTTATAGTTTTGGGTTTTACATTTAGATCTATGATCAATTCTGAGTTAATTTTTGTGAAGGATGTAAGGTCTGTGTCTCTCTATATAATTTTTTTCTTTTTTGGATGTGGATGTCCAATTGTTCAGCACCACTTGCTGAAGAGACCATCTTTTGTTTCACTGTACTTTTACTCTTTGGAAAAGATCAGTTGATGGTCAGATCATTTGTGGGGATCTATTCCTAGGCCCTCTCTGTGTTCCAGAGATCTACTTGTCTATTCTTTTGCCATGAGGACACTGTCTTAATTACTGTAGCTTAATTACCGTAGCTTTAAGTCTTGAAGTTGGGTAGCCTCAGTCTTCTTTGTTCTCCTTCAATATTGAGTTGGCTATTCTGTGTCTTTTGCCCCTCACTTAAACTTTAGAATCAGTTTGTCAATAGGCACAAATAACACGCTGGGAGTTTGAAGGGAACAGCATTGAGTCTACACGTCAAGTTGGCAAGAACCAACATCTTGACAATATCGAGTGTTTCTATCCACGAACATGAAATACCTCTCCATCTATTTACTTCTTTGATATCTTTCATCAGAGTGTTGTGGTTTTTCCTCATATAGATCTTGTACATGTTTTGTTAGATTTATACCAAAGCATTTCACTTCTGGGGGTGCCAATGTAAATGCTACTGTGTTTTTGTGGGTTTTTTTAAACATTTATTTATTTTTGAGACAGAGAGAGACAGAGCATGAACAGGGGAGGGGCAGAGAGAGAGGGAGACACAGAATCTGAAACAGGCTCCAGGCTCTGAGCTGTCAGCACAGAGCCCGACGCGGGGCTCGAACTCACAAATTGCGAGATCGTGACCTGAGCCGAAGTCGGCCGCTTCACCGACCGAGCCACCCAGGCGCCCCAATGCTACTGTGTTTTTAATTTCAAACTCCACTTGTTCATTGCTAGTATATAGGAAAGCAGTTGATTTCTGTATATTAACCTAAATCCTACAACCCTGCTATAATCTTTTATTGGTTCCAGTTTTTTCATCAATTCTTTTGGATCTTCTGCCTAGATGATAAAGTCACATGTGAATAAAGATGGTTTTAGTTCTTCCTTCCCAGTCTGTATACCTTTTATTTCCTTTTCTTGCCATAATGCATCAACAAGGACTTCCAGTATGATGTTGGAAAGGATGATGGGAAGGGACATCCTTGGGACTCCTGGGTGGCTCAGTCGGTTGGGCATCAGACTTCAGCTCAGGTCATGATCTTGCAGTTTGTGAATTTGAGCCCCACATGGGCTCACTGCTGTCAGTGCGGAGCCTACTTTTGCCAGAAGCCAAGCTGTCCAACCAGCCTGATGGCAGGGCCCGGGCGGTGGACGGATGGGGACTGCATGGCGGCTCACTGAAAGCGAAGTTTTTGCATTCCCGCTTTTATGTAATTTGGCCTTAGCATTGATCGGGGCAGCTCCCCTACCAATGAAAGTACCTGGGGACTTGTCGATTGGGGAATTGCCCATGACAGGCCCCCCGGGAAGAACCATTGGGGAAAGAAACAAGAGTCCTCAGGGAAATTATGCAGCCCTACATCCAGCCCTCGCCACCCCCTATAAAGACTCCTCTGCCTAAAGGAAGGGTAGCCCCATATATTTCCCAGCCAGGGAGGGGGACAAATGGGTTCGAAATCCCCGCTCTGGCAACAAAGGAATGTATCTATGGATACAAGTGACTCCGACCCCTAGGCCCACTTGGCCCCCAGGAGGCATTCCAGATGATGATCGGACCTGGGGGGTTAAGGTACAGAATGGTTCATTAGTTCCTAGGTATACATTGTCTCTCTGGGAGCGCATAAGGCGTGGGTTCCCAGGGCCCTCTGGGCTCCCTCCCAGCACCCCAGACCAAAGCGAATACTTTTGTTCCTTATACAGCAAATGGTTCAAAGGAACAATTAAGAAGTCATGTCGCTGTAAATGTTCCACTTGAGGTGTTGAGAGCTAGATGACCTTTCATGAAAATAGCAAAGCAAATGCTTTATAGACAAATGTAGATACATAATGAAAGCAGTATGAAGAAATTAATCAAGAAGCAAAAAGGCAGGAGGGAACGTTACAAGAAAATAACTATGTTGTTCCTTGATGGGCGATGACACAAAGGAACGTTTTTAGAATCAGGTAACGCAGAGAAACATAGATGACGCACGCTACAAGGAAATTGCTAACAAACATAATGCCACGTTTGCCACGGTAAAGCGGCCAGTCTAACCCACTGCTGGACCTGCTGGGGCTGGACCCCGGCACACTTTGGACCCTCTGTCCCCACCCCCCAGCCCCCCATCCCTCCCCTGTTTATGCTCTCTCTCAAAACCAAATAAAACATTTAAAAAGGCGGGGGGGGGGGGGGGGCGCATCCTTGCCTTGTAACTGACCTGAGTGGGAAAGCTTTGAGTTTCTCACCACTGAGCGGGACAAAGCTACATAAGTCTTTCCTCTGGCTTCTTTCAGGAATTCTTATTTATCTTTGATTTTCTGTAATTTGAAAATGATATGCCTAATTGTGGTTTTTTGGCACTTACATTCTTGGTGTTCTCTGAACTTTCTGGATCTGTGATTTGGTATCTGACACTGATTTGGGGAAATTCTCCATCATTTTCAAATATTTCTTCTTCCTTCTTCTGGGAGTCCCAGTATGAGTACCTTATACCCATGGTGGTGGTACCGCAGTCCCCGGATACTGTTTTTCAGTCTTTGTTCTCTTTGCTTTTCACTTTGGGCCGTGTTTAATGTTATATCCTCAAGCTCAGATTCAGTTCTCAGCCAATGTCCAGCCTACGACTAAGCCCATCAAAGGCATTCTTCGTTTCTGGCGGTGTTTTTAAGTTTCTCGGCCTTCTTCTTTTGTTCTTTCTGAGAATTTCCATCCCTGTACTTACATTGCCCGTCTGCTCTCTCATGCTGTTTACTTTATCCCTTAGAGCCCTTAGCACTTTAATCATGGTTGTTCTAAATTCCCAGTCTGTTAGGTCCAAAATCCTGGCCACATCCAGTTCTGATGCTTGCTCTGTCTCTTCAAATTGTGTTTTACCTTCTGGTATGCCTTGAATTTTTTCTTGACAGGGAGGCATGATGTACCTACCGTGTTCAAGAGCAGGGGTTGTAAATGGGACTTTATTGAGTAGGTCACGGCAAGGTGTGGGGGGAGGGGAGGGGAAGTGTTGCTACGGTCTGAGGCTTAGATCTCAGTGTTTTCATGAGTTTCTGCCACTGGACTGCTTTTTGTGTGTGTGTCCCTTTAGTAGAGGACGGCTAGAGAGGGCTGGTGTAGGGCACTTCCCTTCCCCCAGGTCATTTAGGTTCTGGTAATACCCGGCAAGACTAGGCTCTGGCGAGGGCAGGTCTCTGTTGAGAACAGAATGCTCTAGTGTATTTCAAAATGGCTCCCTTTCCCCTCTCCCCGCCGGAAGAACAAGGGGTTTTTCCCCTCTGATATTGACAGTGGACACCTGGTCAAGCTCCTGGAGGTCAATCTCATAAAACTGTGGGCCCTCTCCTAAGAATCAGCGCCTGTGGAGTCTGGAACTCTCAGAGATGTCCACGCTAAGCCTCCAGCGATTCCTCAGTTACTGTGTGGGTTGTCTCACTCAGCACTGGGTCCCATGGACGTGTCCATTCGTGGGCTCTGCTCACGTGAGCTGTTATTCCCTTTGCCGGGCACTCTTTCTAATCTTTGAGGCAGCATGCTGCTCACGTCCTCTTCTACAGGTCCTGGAAGAGTTGAGTTTTCAGCTGGTTCGGCTTTCCACTCGTTAGGATGGAGGGGTGGCTTCTAAGCTCCTTATATGTGGAACTGGAAGCCAGTAGTCTCCTTTAATTGGATTATCTGTCTTTATTAAGTTGTAAGACTCCTTCACATACCCTGGATGCCAGGCTTTATTTGCTACAATTACTTGCCCGCAATTTGTGGCTTTATTTTCAAAAGTATCGTCAGCAGAGTCTAAGTTTTAAATTTGGATGAAGTCCAATTTGCCAGTTGCCTCTTTAATGGTTGGTGCTTTTTGCATCCTGAGAATTTATAAAGATTTTGTCTTACATTTTCTTCTAGAAGTCGTATCATGTTAACCGACTTGTTTTCCATGTGTGCGACCAAGAGTCTAGATCCCATTATTTCGTGTTTTCCAGCATCCTATTTTGAAAAGACTGTTATCTTTGGTATCTGTGCCAGTTATTGATGTATATTGGCTTTCAGTGCTCACAGGGAAGATGATAGCCGTAGACACCATTGTTTAAAAAAAAAAAATCTCCAATCACGGTACATTTTAAAAATCCAGAGAAAGAAAGGCAAACAGAACCCAAGGTTAGCAAAGGAAGGAAATAAGAAAGATAAGAGTTGGGGGGGGGGGGGGATGAAAAAGAAGACTCAATTAACATGACAAAAGTTGGTTCTTTGGACAGGTTAACAATTGGCAAACATTTAGCTAGACTGACAACAAAAAGGGGGTAAGCCCCAAACCTCCTAAAATCAGAAATCAAAGTGTGGACATTAATGCTGACCTTAGAGAAATCGGAAAGGTGTAGGAGAGTTCTAAGACCTTGGAGAAATCAGGAACCTGTACTAAGAAATTGCAGGCCAACATGTTAGATAACCCAGCTGCAGTGAACAAATTCCTAAAACCCCACAAACTATTGAAGCTGACTCAAGAAGAAATAGAAAGTCTGAAAGACCTATTGAGTAGAGAAAGGGTTAACAAAGGCAGGGATAGATAAGGGACCCTTAGGGAGGCTGAATGCAGATAAGGGTGGGAGGGTTTTTTGGGGGGGGGGGGGTGGGGGGAGGATGAAGGCATTCCAGCCCTGCCCGTGTTAGGCACCATGGATGGAATCTCACACACTAATTATCCAGTTCCTGGTAAGGTCCCAATATAAAGTCAGAGACAAAAATCCTTGGTGGCAACCCAGTCGGGACCCCTCTCACCCTTGAGAGCTTTGTACTTGGCTCAATACACTCTGTCGTTTAGCTCACTCTCCAGTGTCTGCAAGATTCATTCCTCAACTCAGTGAGACAAGGACCAGTGTCTCTCCCACCCACCTGTAACACCTCGGTGCTGAAACCCAGGATTAGCTCGTTGGAGGGTAACAGCGGGAGCTTCCCTTCCCTTTTCTGAACCGAGGATCACCTGACCATGACTCTCAAAACCAGGCACCTGTCGGCCAGTTAAAAGTGGATAGCGTGGCCACAGGTCTTAAGTCTCAAGTGACAGGCTTCTGGATAAAGGTTTGGTCAGTCCCCCCTTGGAACGTTGACCTAACCACACTCTCCTCTTCCTTTATTCTTCCTTTGCCTATCCTTCTTAAATGGCTTCTAAAACCCCTGATGATCAATATGCTCCAGCAATTAGGGACTCATTCCAGGATCTGGAATCACTCCTTCATTCCCCATAACTTTTCTCCAAACACCTGGCCATCTCATGGGTGCGGCAGTTTCGGAGGTGGTCCTACTGATATTGACACTTAGGGAGGGAAGGCTGTCTGGGTAGCTCCCAGGACCTCCCCTGTAAAAGTGTCTGTCACGATAGTGTAGATCAAAGAGAGCTTTCACGCTTTTCTGGTGTTTGGTGAGATCTATGTTTTGTTGTCAGATGCAACTCAGGCTTAAATGTGGCCAGGACTCTAGGCTTTGAGCATCAGCAGACAACGGTAGAGCCATCCCTTTGTATCCCTTGGGTTTAGAACATTGAGAATGGGAGCACAGGGGCGCCTGGGTGGCTCAGTTGGTTGGGCGTCCGACTTCGGCTCAGGTCACGATCTCGCAGTTTGTGAGTTCGAGCCCCGCATCAGGCTCTGTGCTGACAGCTCGGAGCCTGGAGCCTGCTTTGGATTCTGTGTCTCCTTCTCTCTCTGCTCCTTCCCTGCTCATGCTCTGTCTCTGTCTCTGTCTCTGTCTCTCTCTCAAAATGAATAAATATTTAAAAAAATTAAAAACAAAAAAGAGTGGGAGCACAGATCTACCACCAGAGCTTTCTTTGTGCACAATAGCAGCGGGAACCTTAATACGTTGTTATTGAAGCTTTCTCGTTTCAGCAACAAAAAGTCAGGAACTGTAGGGCTACGAGGTCTCAAGGATTACACCCTTCAATCGGGACCCATCCGCTGATAGGACATCAGGGATACAGGAAGAAAGGATGCTTGGGGTGAGGCGAGAAAACAATTAATCTTATGGACTAGATTCCATGGGTTGGGGGTGCAAGCAGATTGGTACAACCAAGTAATGAGGGCCCAACCAAGGAGGCTCCGGAGAATGAGGTCGCGAGGGACTTTCTCTGTCCGGGGGGGGGCGCACGTAAGGACTGGCAATCCAGTGCTCTGAACCTGCCCTATGGTTCCCATGGGCACCTGAGGCCCATAAAAGGATGGAGACTGGCCCTGGGGGTCACGGCCTGGGGAAACCTCCTCCATCAGCAGCACCCGCCCCCCCCATAATCGCCCCAGTTGTTTGCCTGCACCCATCACCCTTATGAATAACAAACCTTGAATGGCCAACCTCACTGGACTCCTAAGATTTAAGGGATCTAGAGGAACCCAGAGGGGGAAGGGAAGGGTTGTGTGGGGGCTGAAGCAGTGGGTCAGAGTGGCTACTCCCGAGGGCCCAATCCTTCTTCAACCCAAGGTGTCAGGCCATTCTCTAACTTTGGGAAAGGCGAATCAAGGGATAGCTTGCTCCAAAATGGGGAGAGCTGGTGACGGCCCCTCACCACAACGTGATGATTGGAGCAAAAGCATTGTGCAGGGCTAGCCCGGAAATAATAGAGCCTTGAGAAAATGTATATTGAAAGGTCTCTCTGGAGAGGCGGCTGATGTACGTCACGAAGCCGAGCAGCCAGGAACACCTGGCCTGCTCAGGGTGGCCTGCTTTCGTCTGTACTTCCTGAGACCACGATCACCTGCCACAGATCTGAGCGGACTCTTCGATTGTGCTCGCTCAGCCCTAGATGACCCCCGCTACACGCTTTAAGCAAGTTCCGCTCTTCTCTTGGGAACGCCCTTTGAACAATGCAATACATCTCGATGTCTTTTGATGATTGCTTTCCCTTTCCCAATAAATACGGGAACGAGGAGTTGTTCGGGGCGACAAGTCTTCCAGTTGTCGACCCCTGCTCCCTTTCTTTTGCAGCTGACTTCTTCTCCCATGCGCCGCTGCTAGGCGGCAAGAGCTGATACGTAGGGACGCCTTCTGGTCACCCCTACCTGGTCGTCACCAGGTACGGAGGCTCTTGACTTCTGTCGGGATCTCGAGCTGGGAAACTCCTCTGGAAGGTGTTCGGAAAAATTGGGAAAGATTGGATCTACAAATGCTCAGAGAGAAGTGCATGAAGTTTGTTGTGGTGGTGGTTGTTCCCAGGCTTGGCCTCAGTATCGCCTGGGGGGTGGAGAGTCCTGGCCCCCTGAGGGAAGTACTCAGCACAGTACTATCTCATGGTCAGATCGATGCTGTGGAAGAAAGGGTAAATGGTCAGAAGTTCCTTACGTGTAAGTCTTGTTTGCTCTATGGGACCAGACAGACTTACGTAAGGCCTGTAAGTTGGGTACCAACCTCCAGGCCCTTTCAAGGCTGCAGACTCGCCCCCAGGCCTCTTCTCAGGAAGGACCACGTGTTAAACCTTTGTGTCCTCCTTATCTCAGATTGCCAGTGAGGAGAAGTCCTTCCCCTGAAAGGGAGGCACATTGACTGAAATGCCCCACGAAGGTCCACGTTCCACTTTCCTTGCGAGATTTTCAACAAAGGAAAAAGGACTTGGGAAAATTTGCAGACAACCCTGATCAATATACAGAAGTGGTCCGGGGTGCCTGGGTGGTTCAGTCAGTTGAGTGTCCGGCTTCGGCTCGGGTCATGATCTCACAGCTCGTGGGTTGGAGCCTTGCGTCGGGCTCTGTGCTGACGGCTCAGAGCCTGGAGCCTGCTTTGGATTCTGTGTCTCCCTCTCTCTCTCTGCTCCTAACCCACTCGCATTCTGCCTCTGTCTCTCTCAAAAATAAACATTAAAAAAAAAAATTTAATGTATAGAAGTGTTCCCAAACCTACCCCACATGTTTGAACTTTGTGGGAGAAATGTCATGTTAATACTCAATCAGACCCCACAGCCACAGAGAAATAAGCCACCCTACAGGCTGCTGAATCCTTGGGGATGAACAGATGACAGATTTTGGAGAAGGACAAATGGGGGAAGCGGATTACCCAACGGGAAGGCAGGCTGCTCACCTGGACCCCAAATGGGACTATGACTGACCCCTGGGAGTTTGGAGACAGAAACACTTCTAGACGTATATTCTGAAAGGCCTGAGGAGGACTAGGGCTAAGCCCTGAAATTATTGGAAGTTAGCTCATGGGGCCCCTTTGGAACCTCCTTCCACCTTTTTGGAGAGATTAAGAGAGGTTTAATACAACATACTTCACTTTCCCCTGACACCCTAGAGGGGGAATTGATATTAAAAGATAAGTTTATGACTCAGTCAGCTCTGGGTATTAGGAAAAAGTTACAAAAATTGGCTATGAGCCCAGACAACTCTTTGGACACCTTTTTGAAGACAGCTAATTGGGTCTTCTTCTTCCTCTTCTTCACATTTATTTATTTTTGAGAGAGAGAGAGAGCAAGAGAAGGGGAGAGGCAGAGAAAGAGGGAATCAAACAGGCTCCAGGCTCTGAGCCGTGAGCACAGAGCCCGACGTGGGGCTCGAACTCACGACCCGCGAGGTCATGACCTGAGCCCAGCTGAAGTCAGACACTTAACCGACTGAGCCCCCCAGGAGCCCCCTGGGTCTTCTTTAATAGAGATCAGGGGGAGACCCGTGCAAAGGAAAGGAGAGGTCACAGAAAGGCTGTGTTGTCGGTGGCAGCCACGGAAGGACAAGCAGGCCAGCCAACCCGAGGGGCTCCTGGTGCTTGTTTTAAGTGTGGCCAAACAGGGCATTTTAAGGGAGAGTGCCCCCAAAAGCCACTGTAAAGGGGACCATTGGAAGAGGGACTGCCCTCGTGGATGAACATCCAGAGGTCTGTCTCCTCCTCAAGGGACCCGTCAAGACTGATGGCACCCAGGGTTCCATCTCTCTGCCCCCCGTCACACAGAAGATCGTTACGGCACAGAAGTCTCGGGTTAGAGTGCAGCTAGAGGGGACTGAAATTAGCTTCCTCCTGGGCACAGGGGCCACCTATTCTGTCCTCCTTTCCCATCCTGGTCACCTCACCACTCATAAGGTGACAGTAAAGGGTGTCTCAGAGAAGGTCCTAGCCAAATACTTTTCAGAACCCCTCTGTTGTGTTCGGGAGAATACAATGTTCACTCATTCTCAATCATGCCTGAAAGTCCCAGTCCCTTGTTGGGAAGAGATACATTAGCCCAGATGAAGACTAAATTGATACTGTGTCAGGCCTTTCATTTGGGGAGAGAGAAAACTTAACGAACGGCCGAAAAGATATTTACCAGGAAAAATCTGTCAAGGACAGTTCAACAAGTAGTTTTGGCCTGTGACGTCTGTCTTAGAAACAATCCTTTGAACCACGACCTTGCCCTCCCAGGCAGTCAGAGAACTGGAAGCCATCCAGGAGAAGACGGGCAATCAGAGTGCATGCAGGTGCCAAGGTCAAAAGGGCCCCAGCATCTGTTGGTACGGGCTGATGCTTTTCTAATTGGGTAGAGGCTTTTCCCTGCAAGACGGAAAAAGCACAGAAGTAATAAAAACTCTGCTTTATAAAATAATGCCCAGGTTCAGCCTACCTAACAATCTGCAAAGTGGTCACGGGCCCTCTTTCAAAGCTGGCATTAGCCAAGAGATGTCGAAGGCCCTGAGGAAAGATTATCGCTCGGACTGCTCTTGGAGACCTCGACCCCCTGGTAAAGCAGAACAAGTAAATGATATCTTAAAAAAACACTTAGGGAAACTGTCCCAGAAGACTCACCTCCCACGGCCTTCGACCCTTCCCATAGCACTCATCAGGGTAAGAAGTACCCACAGATCCAGGGTTTCAGTCCATACAAACTGTTCTACGGAGGTGCCTTTCCGATAAATGGCTTTTTATTTTATTTTAGAGAGAGAGAGAGAGAGAGAGAAGAGAGAGCGAGGATGGGAAGGGAGAGAGAGAGAGGATCCAAAGCAGGCTCCGTGCTGTCAGCGCAGAGACTGATGCAGGGCTCAAACTCCCGAACCGTGAGCTCATGACCTGAGCTGAAACCAAGAGTCAGGCGCTCAACTGACTGAGCCACCCCGGCGCCCCTGACAGATGACTTTTTATTGGATCCTGAGATAAATGCCCAAGTTAAACATTTACTTCTTTAGTTCAGTTTCAACAACAATCACGGCAAATGTCCAACAGTTGAACATGAGAAAAAGGAAGAGTGGTTTGGAAATTGGGGGCAGGATCTTACGGGCGCCATCTTGTTGGTCAGCACAGTCATTGGTGGTTTTCTCTTTGTGGCTGCCGATGTCTGTGCCGCCTCATGCCTGCCAGCCTTCCTGTGGAGCCATAACCGGGGACCACTCGACCGACCCTTGGTAGACTCTGAGTGCCATACCCTTCCGCCGTCCCTCTTCAGCTTGAAGAAGCCAGAACTGTCACTGTCCTTGGTCCCCAATGGCAGCGAGGGATCCTATTCCAGGGGGAGGAATGAGTAGGGAAAGGGTTAACAGTAGGCAGGGAGAGATGAGGGACCTTTGGGGAGGCTGACTTCAGCTGAGGGTGGGAGGCAGCAGCAGAGGGTTTGGGGTGGGGGGGAAGGGATAAACACACTCCAGCCCTGCCTGTGTTAGGCGCCACGGATGGAATCTCACAAACTAAGTATCCAGTTCCTGATAAGGTCCCATTAAAAAGTCAGGGACAAAAATCCTTGGCGGCAACCCAGTCGGGACCCCTCTCACCCTTGAGAGCGTTGTACTTGGCTCAGTATACTCTGTCTCTTTGCTCACTCTCGTGTCTGCGAGATCCATTGCTCAACTCGGTGAGACAAGGACCAGCATCTCTCCCACTCACCTGCGACACTAGGACATTAAAGGGGTTGAATCAGTAATTAAAAACCTCCCAAGAAAGAAAAATTCAGGAACAGATGGCTTTCCCAGTGAATTCTACCAAATGTTTAAAGAAGAATTAACACCAGTATTCCTCAAAGTCTTCAAAAAAAAAAAATAAGAGAGAAAAGAACATGAGGTCATTCCACAAGGTCAGCATTACCCTGATATCAAAGCCGAAGACATCACAAGAAAAAAAAGACTATAGACCAACATCCTCTATGACGATAGTGTAAAATCCTCAACAAGATACTAGCAAACCAGACTCAGCAGCATATGAAAAAGGTTACACACCATGACTAAATGGGATTTATCCCGGGAATGCAAGGCTGTTCAACATGGGAAAAAAATCAATCAACATAATACCCCACATTAATAGAATGGAGGGGGGAAACACATGATCATCTCAATCGGTGCAGAAAAGAAACCTCTTCTTTCGCAAAACCCAACCTCCTTTCACGATAAAAAACACACCCAGGAAACCAGAAATAGAAGGGAACTTCCTCAACATGATAAAGAGCAGATTGGCTGCTTTCATCGCTGCTGGAAATTCTAGCCAGAGCAACTAGGCAAGCAAAAGGAGTCACGGGCAACCGACATGGTCAGGAAGAAGTAAAACTCTCTCTAAACACAGGGGGCGGGATTCTGTATGTAGACACATCAAAGAAAGCACAAAAAAGAGCACCCTTCGGACATCTCCAATGCGGGAACTTAAAATTCTCAGTCATGGGGCGCCTGGGTGGCTCAGTCGGCTGAGCATCTGACTTTAGCTCAGGTCGTGATCTCACCATTCGTGGGTTCGAGCCCCGCATCAGGCTCTCTGCTGACAGCTCAGAGCCTGGAGCCTGCTTCGGATTCTGTGTCTCCCTCTCTCTCTCCCCCTCCCCCACTCATGCTCTGTCTCTAAAAAATGAATAAACCCTAAAAAATTAAAAAAAAAATAAAATTCTCGGTCATGTTATCGAACCCCTCTGAAGCATCTTTTCAAATTCACATTAATAGTATTTCTACATGAAATTCCCCCCAAAACACATCTCCCAAATGTCCGCCACCCTCCAATGCCACCTGCCCTAGAAATGGTAGAAATTTAAATTGATTGAAGTCAAAACATCAAGGCTTTGAAATGCTTATAAGAATTACGAAGGCTTGAAGTTGCTAAGGAGCAACTTCAAGAAACTTGACCTTGTGAATGAGCTAAGGGAGCTTCCCGTCTTAGCACGTGAGGAAGTGCCCTTGAAAACAATGGCCCCTGGAGCTGAGGCTTAGCAAGTTCACGGGAGCTCACCTCTGCATCCATCAATCCATTCATTCACCAAATATTTATCAAGTAGCTAAACTGGGGGGGGGGGCAGTGATGAAAATGTCATTGCCCACAATTCCAAATTCCATGTGCTCTCGTTGTAGATAAAGTATCTTTATATTTGTTTCAATGGTCTGTCTTTGCACGAAGTGCTACACTGTAGATTCATGGTAACTCTTGAAACTTGCCTGCAAATATTCCCACCTTGTCTTATCCCAAGACTATATTGGCTACCTTTTGCTTTTCCATAGGAGTTTTAGAATTAGTTTATTAATGTCGTAACAAATTCTACTGCTATTTTTACTTTATTGTATAGAGTCTACAGATCAATTTGGGGAGAATTAGCTTCTTTACAATTGAGTCTTCTGATCCATAAATAATACTATATCTTCCTTTTTTTGTTTGTTTGTTTGTTTTTAGTTTATTTGAGACAGAGACAGAGAGAGAGAGAGAGCAAGCGGGAGAGCGGTAGAGAGAGGGGGACAGGGGATCCAAAGCGGGCTCTGTGCTGATAGCAGAGAGCCTGATGCAGGGATCAAACTCCAGGGCTCAAACTCATGAACCGTGAGATCATGACCTGAGGCGAAGTTGGACGCTCAACCAACTGCTTTGGATTTTGTCTCCCTCTCTCTGTGCCCCTCCCTCGCTCTCGCTCTGTCTCCGTCTCTCTCTCAAAGATAAACGTTAAGAAGAGGAAGAGACGCCAGGAGGGTACACAGAAAAAAGTCCACAGAGGACACAGCGAGAAGGTGCCATCTGCCAGTCAAGGAGAGGGCTCACCAGAAACCAACCCTGCAGGCACCTTCATCTGGGAACTGCAGCCTTCCCAACCATGGGAACACGATTTTCTTCTGTTTAAGCCCATCAGGCTGTGATACTCTGTTCAGGAAATCCTGGCCCACTGATGTAACGGCTGAGAATCATCTGCTATAAAACACGTAACACAGTATCTTCACAGAATTGTTTCCCAGACCGCAGCCCCCTTTGGCAACCAAAGTGATCTCCCATAAATATAAGCTGCGGTGAAATTCACTTAATGATTAGTTTCTGTCAATCTTTTTTCTTTTTCTCCTGCCCCCTCTTACAGTGGCACCGTGAACGTCGGAAGCATTAAGTACCTGGGATTTATGCCTTACGTGAAGACGTGATTTCAGTAATTTCAAATGAGGCACGGCTCCTTCGTGTAAGAAAGGTGCTGTGTGGTCACGAGTACTTCCAGAAGGAATTAGATTCCACTAGCCTGGCATTTCATGCCTCAGCAATTACAGGAGCGTGGTTTTGACACACGGCAATTTGAGTTAGGCCAGCACGAACTGAGAGAAGATGCTAAGAGCCAGGCTTCTGTTTAAAGCATACAGTGCTGCGAAACTCAAGAGAACGCCCTGAGGTTTTCGGTTAGCATAACCAGCCCACAGGGCGGCTTGCTAAATCACAAAGACTTTTGGGAGCACAGCCCCAAAGGGAATACCTTTCCCAGGTCACAGCATTTCACTAAACCGATAAGAGTCGTCTTTGATACGAGAAAAGCTCTCGTACCTTTGTTGGAGTCACGTACTACGCTCGTGATAATTTACACTCTGAAAGTTACGATTTAAGCACCGCATCAAAACGTTTGCATTCAACAGTGGGTTTATGTTATTGCAAGACAGTTCACAGAAATTCACCTGGATTCTCCAAGAACAGAATTTCCCTGCTTAAATTTCCTCGCGTGAGCTGTTGAAATTCAAGAACATAGCAGAGCAACTGTGTACAAAATGTGGCTTTTCTTTATTCTGGGGTTGGCCCCAAACCAGGAAGAGCTCTAACGCACAGAAAGCTTCAAAATTCTACCTCAAGGAGAGTCAACAGCCTTAACATTTCTCTTCCAATGGTATAGTTCTTTTGCACAGAGGACATGCACGTGTTCTATTAGATTCATTCCGAGGAAGGTAATACTTTCTAACGTTACTATTAACGGTGACTGTGGCAGGCTGAATAATGGTCCCCCCAGGGATGACCACATCCTAATCCCCGGAGTCTGTGACTATATTACATTACAAGACAAAGGAACTTAAGGTCTGCAGATACAAGTAAGGCTGCTAATCAGACCATCTTGTGGGAGACCGGACCCCGGTGCCAGGCTGAGACGGGGTCGAGCAACGGCTCCCTGTTGACCCAGCCAACCCGGTGGTTCCCCCTCCCATTCCCCCACTTGCAAAGGCATACGAAAGCCTTGTCGAGGCTGAGAAAGCTAATTCCTGAAGCCTGTGGTCTGTGGGTGTTGGCGGTAATGTTACCCCCCTTTTCTACCCCGGGTCAAACAGAAACAAACATGGGAACTGTGTTTTGCTAGCAATCTATCAACAAGGTCTTGTTGTGACCCGTTTAGAAAGTTCACAAGGCACACAGAACTAAATGTTTTGGCTGGCAGCGATCATGTGAAACCTGTTTATTCTTTTTTTTTTATTTTTTTAAAAAATTTTTTTTTTTCAACGTTTATTTATTTTTGGGACAGAGAGAGACAGAGCATGAACAGGGGAGGGGCAGAGAGAGAGGGAGACACAGAATCGGAAACAGGCTCCAGGCTCTGAGCCATCAGCCCAGAGCCCGATGCGGGGCTCGAACTCACGGACCGCGAGATCGTGACCTGGCTGAAGTCGGACGCTCAACCGACTACGCCACCCAGGCGCCCCAAACCTGTTTATTCTTAGAATGACCTGATCCAGAAGAGTCTTGATATAAAAGATTGTGTACAGCAACAATAAAGCCGTCACTCGGGCCATCAGCCCAGGGGACCCTCCTGTTCCCAAACTGGCTTCTCTTCTTTCTTACATTCCCCTACCCTCAGGACCCTGATCTCGGTGTTTGTTGTGCCGGTCGCGACACCATCTTAAAGAAGAGAGATCATCCAGTAGGCCTAATCTAGTTAGGGGGTTATAAGCTAAGGACTGAGGCAGAAGTCGGGGGGGGGGGGCGGTCAAAGAGATACTCCGTGAGGATTCGGCCTCTTTGCTGGCCCGGAGGACAGAGGAAGGGAATCCCAAGCCGAGGCACGCAGTAGCCTCCAGGAGCTGGGAATCACACTGCGTTTACATCCAGCAAGAAACCAGTTCTGTAACCACAAGGACCTGGATTGTTCCAAAGAAGCAAACGAGCAGGAAGCCGATTCTCCTAGAGCCTCTAGAAAGGAGTGTAGCCCTGAGGACATGTTGATCTTAGCGTTGAGACTCACACCTTTGCAGACACTGTGACTCAACTTGACCATCACCCACAGTGTGGTGGGAAACCGTGACGAGGGTTTTAGACAGGGTGGGGTGATAGGACCAATTGGCAGCTGTGGGAGGAGGCTGGAGAGGGGCCCGGAGTGGAAGAAAGGAGAGAAGTGTAGTTCGGAGAGGATAATGTCTGAGACGGTGGTCGATGGTGGTGGGGGTGGAGAGATTCCAGACTGACTGGAGGCAGAATTGATGGGGTTTGCTAACGGGCTGCACGTAGGTATGGCAGCAGCAAGGGTGGATGGCTCCTAGGTTTCCGATTTGAACTCCGTGAACAGCGATACCACTGGCAGAAATGAGTCAGCCCGGGGCCGGTGACACACTTTGAGGTGAGCGTGGGCGACTGGAAAATTGTAACATGCCAAGCTTGACATAGGAGACACCTGAAGGGAGACCACAAGCAGGCAGATGCGTGTTTTTTTTTTTCTTTTTTAAAAACCTTTATTAAGTAATCTCTACCCCCAACACGGGGCTCAAACTCATGACCCCGAGATCAAGAGTCGCACGCTCTGCCCACCCAGCCAGCTAGGCGACCCAGCCAGATGTGTTTTTTAGCCTGGAGTTCGGGGGAGAATCTGACCCGTAACCACATAGCTGGGGGCCATAAGCATGTAGATGTTATTTCAAGGCACTGAGAACCTGAAGAGAGCCCACAACAGCCCCGAGGAACCTGAACTTTAGACGCTGGGTGCAGTGGGAGGAACACGACAGAAAGTCCTGATTCCAAACTTGTATAAATACACGCCTATTACATACATATTTAAAGATGGGCAGCGTGGGCGCGTATCTATGGGGATGACAGTCCAGAGCTCCAGAATTCAGGAGCGGGCTGAGCAAATGAACAGAATTTCCGAGACAGGGTAAGGGACAGGCCGCAGGCCTCAGGTGCAGGGCGCAGCTTCCGGCAGGAGCAATTCGGTGCAGACAGAGGTAGGTTTGCCTGGTTGGTGCAGGGAAGCTGATGCCTGCCGCCTTCCATTTTTGCTCAGTGAATCATGAAGAGGCCAGAAGAGGGGCGTGGGAGGGTTGAAGGTGTAACAGCTGACGTGGGGAAGGCACAGCAAACGTAACAGAGACTCAAAGTCGGATCCTCTGGTGATGCTGTGTCTGTTTGAGGTTGACAACCATTAAAGTGAAACCAACCAGCCCGACCGTGTGGTTTTCTTCTGGAAATATTCGGCTCTTAGGTGCAGGGAGGGCAGATGGAAGGGCTCGCCGAGGTCCGGGGTCCTGGACAGGGAAGGGCCCCCGAGAGAGAGGACGAAGAGTGAAGGGGCAGTAGAAACGGACCCTGGGACCGCTGGCGCGCACTGGGAGCCAACCGATGGGCTGGCGTCTTGCTGGGTGAGCTGGGAATTAGGACCGCGGCGTGTATCTCAGGAAACGGCCTGGAACCGGTGCTCGGCCAGCGCTAGGTCGTGCGGCCGGCGGGAACCCAGGCCTGGGCCTGCACCGTTAGCTCCTAGCGGGGCCTTGCCGGCTGAGAGTAACTGAAAGCAGCGTTGAGGGGAATCCAGGCCTGGGTCTGTCTAGGACGTTCACCTTCCCCTCCTCTCTGCTGGGGAATGGCGTCTACACTTGAAGACAAACCGCCGAAAAGCGTGCCTACCGAGAAGCGGGATGCCCAGAACTGGGACAGGTGCTCCAATACCGCACAGGCGAGAGTGTCCCAAACAACTGTATTTGTTCCCTGCTCTGGTCTCCCGTGGGACAGGGGCGGGGTCTTCTCCCCTCTCTCCGGGTCCACTCTTCCTCCTCTGCGTCCTCCCAAGTACAGACCCGACACGCAGTTTCCCCTTTGGCTCTTTTCTGCCTCTAAACTGGGGCTGTTTCCAGGCTCTGGGCCTCACGCCTGCGGGGGCTGCCCGCCGGGCATCTCTCTTCCGCCCGCTGTCCTCGCGCCATCCGCCAGGGGCCTCCGCAGAGCGGGCACACCCCGAATCACACTCACGGCTCCCCTCACGGTCTTCTCTTCTCCCGGGTCTGCATTTGACACGTGTCCGGTCTACCCTGCCCTCCTCCTTCTTCCGTACCCCTCCTGGACTCGCGTGCGTAAAAGCCGTGTTTGGCAAAGGCTAACGTTTGTATGGTGCATCCTTTTTTTTGAAGGGACAGGCACGGAGGTTATCGGTGAGAAAAAGTTATAAAAATAGAACCTCTACAGGAAGTACCCAGGTCTATTGTGAAATTCATAGCACAGGCAATTAGTCACTGTCAACACCCGTTTGTGGGTTGCTTCCTCAGAGTCCACTTACCTCTTCTGCTAACGGGACCCTGATTTTTCCCACTGGGGTATTTCCGCTCTCAGCTGCTAGAGGCATCCTGAGCTAAATCCCAGCTCCAGGGGTGGGGTGGGTGTTCACGTTGGCTGAAGACCGTCCTATCTCCTTGACTCCAGGGACACTTCAGAGCTGGGCACAAACTTTCACTTGGGCACTAGGAACAAAGCCTAGGACTTAAAAGCAAGGGGAAGAGGCTGTTTTCCTTCCTCCGGACAGGGAGCAGGTCTGCTGACACAGGTGGCAGGGGAAGGGGCTGCTGTGTGTGGACTGAAGAGAAGTGGGTGATGGTGGGGGGAGAGCAGGGAATCCACAAGAAACCCCATCTCTGGTGACTCCGAGTAGCTGGACCAGTCCTTACTTAAGACGAGTGGTTCCTCTGGCCTTTCGGTCTTGAGAGCTCCCGGATTCCTTACATCTATCTGGGTCCAGCTCCCGGCACTTGCAAATCGAGAGTTCCAGCCTGTAAATTCACCATCCCACCGCCCCGAGAGAACCTCTCCCAAAATTTGGGGCTTAACTTCTCCCATACGTTTTAATGCATCTACATATATACACAATCCAACCCCCCCGCCTTTTTTTTTTTTTTTTTTTTTACTTTTACAAAATTGAAAATATTTACTCTTCTGAAATACTTTGGTTCATTTTGTTTACCTCTTTTTATGTTAATCCACCCTATCACGTTCGTTTTTAGTTATCGGATACTATCCCATTCTAGGAATATACAGTAACAAATTCCCATTAAGGAACATTTACGTGTTTTTCCATTTCAAATCATAAAGGTGCCCTTCTTATGCACCGGTCCTTTTCATTCTAGAAGCGAATTGCCGGATCTTAGTTTGTGTACATTCTTAAGGCTCTGATGCCTTTTACCCGACCGTCCTCTGAAAGGAACTTGTGTTCCCGTCAGCATGGAGACGGTGTGTCTGCCAGGTAGGAAGGGAGTAAAGGTAAAACGCTTGCCCAAGGGAAACAGTCCTTTGTTTGCTGAGCATTTACGGAGTGTTCCTTACTTGCACCATAGTGGGACAGGTGCTGGGGATACAGTGGTGACCAGACTCCCAGACTTGTGTCTGTATTCTTCCTTCTCCAGGTAGGGTAGCTTTGGGCAAACGTCTGGCTTCACGGATGAATTAACCAACAGCACACGTCGTGATGCGAGAGTCATGACATTGGAGAGAATGCTCAGGGGACAGTGCAGTTCTGTCTTGGCGTAGATGGCGACGTCGCTGCATGGGACGCTGTTCACCCTCATCTTATGTCCTCCCCGGTACGGGAGCGGCTAGAAGCCTGGAACCCCACTCCCCGGGCCAGCAGGGTTCTGCCGAGGGGCTGGAGGAGAGGGAGGCGATGGAAGGCAGGAGCGAGGCAGCAGCTGCTCTGTTCCGAGGAGACACAGGGTCCCGCCAGGGCAGCAGCAGGAGACAACCCAGGCAGCACGGGGACAGGGCACGTTAGCAGGGCCACAACCGCCTCCCCTCAGTCACTCGTTGCTCGGGAATCCAGCCTTCCCGTTCGCGTCTTCGATCCTGTTTAACAACGTTGTAACCTAAATCCCTAGGTTGAATCCTCCGTTCCAACTCTCTGGAATGGTTTTGCTTTCCTAGCGGACAGAATGGCCCAACACTCAAAACTATCCTTGAAACCCTGCAGGGTGTGAGCTGTGCCTCAGACCCACACAGCAGCCCTCCAAAAATCTCACAGAACCGGATTTTCCGGAAGCAGTGGAAGAGTCTGCTGGTTTGGGGTTTTGGTTTCTTTCCAGTTGGACACCAGGTGAATTCAGTGGCTTTGAGAATGCAGCTTGTATGCAGAATACATACCCTTGAGCACTTGACTCACTCAGGAAGAGGCCCGCCCACGAAGGCAGGGACGTGCGAAGTGAAGCCAGTCTGGGAGCCCAGCGGGTCCACAGCTCCCTGTTAACACACACCTGATACTCACGCACACTGAGCACACAGAGTAACAACTGGGAAGACAGAAGGCAAGCCGGCAGGCACGTTGACGAAAACTGGCAGCGTTCCCCTTTAGGCCGAGCGCGTACGTTGAAATCCTTACCACGAACTGTTCACGGGCCGTGACTCCACACCCTCTGCCGCAATGAGAGGGACCGGGGATACTGTGGTTTTATGAGAACCGTTCGTTGTGATTATGTCCAACGGCACGGAAGCATTAAGTCGACTCTTACGCGCCTCTTTCCCTGCACGCTCAAATGCACTAGAGCTGAGTGTGCGAATCACCGTGGAATGCTCCGCCACGCAAGGTATCGTCATCCCCTTCCTGTGGCCATGGCTCCTTCTCTCTCTCCTAAACATCAGTCCTGGAAACAGGTTCTCCGCCCCGTTGCAAAGAAATCCAACGACACCCGGAGGGGTGCCCAAGGCACAGTGTCCTCCCCTTAATTCTTCTCCTCCCCGTCTTCTCCCTCACTGGTGTCGTCACAATAAAAGATGTCTCGGAGTAGGAACACCTGCCTGGGCGCCGCGGGAGTCTGGATTTCAGCACCTTTTTTCTCCATCATCTTCTCTAACTTTTCCTTAAGCAGAGGCAGACTGGTTTCGTAAAGGTAGTCTATGATCTCTAAAGGAAAGAAATGTAATTTTGAAATTACGCGTACAAAGCCTCCTTCCCAAGGTCAAAGGGCAGAGGGCACGGACGCGGGTAGCGGGCTGCTGCTGTTACTACGGCGAGCGTGGTCCTGTTCTAACTGGCTTACTAAGGTTCCCCCAACCAGGTTCACCCTCAAAATCCTACGAGGTGGCCCGTTCCTCAAAGGAGGACACCAAGGCACGAAGACATTACGAATCTTGGCCAAAGTCGCGGAGCTGGCGGGGGCCAACGAAGCCAGGACTCAAACCCGGGCTGCGATGTCTGCTGAATGCAACAAGTAGCTCATCGTACGCCCCGTGGCAGAGCGTCACCCCAACCAGTGGCTCCCGAACGCGGGTGCCGGGCAGACCACTGGAGGCTCTCCTGCGTGCTTGTTCGAGAAAACCCTAGCCTCCAGACCCAGCCCCGAGGTTAGGATTCGGTGCGTATGGGATGAGGCCCCGGTCTGTACGTTTTCCACCAGTTCCCCACAGGACTCTGACCACCTGAGTTTGGGAATACCTAAACCGCCCACGAATGGCTGCAAAGAAGGAACCGGGCATCGTACGTTTTTTCTGGAACGGTGTGCGAGCGTGCCACATGATGTGTGCACGCAAGCGTGCGTCACGTGTGCGTGTGAGCACATGACGGTGACCCAGAAGCACTCACGGTTCCCGAGTGCTCACTAAGCACCAAGCACCCTGGTGACCACAATTCATCTATTATCTCATCTGGTACTTTTGAAGGTGCTGTCAGGTGGGGGTTAGGATTTGACAATCTCTATACCATTTTACAGCCGAAGAAGCCGAGGTTCCCAGAAGTCACGTGCCCGGGGTCACACTATCAGCACGTGCCATCACTTGATGGCCTCTTAACAATTCGAATACAGTACTGGAAATACTGACCTGGAAAAGTCTTCTTCTGCCAAAAGGGAACACAGGTAGCTTTCAGCTTATAAAACTTAGTTTGAACGTAGGACGGCGGGACATCACTTTAGAAAGGCAAAGACAAAAAAAAGATAGCATCAGTTTAAAAACTGGTCACTTCACTACTGCGTACGAAGCACACTGAGTCAGGAGAATCTGCAGGCGTTAAGTAACTTTCTTAATCCTGAACGCGAAACGATCGTGCCCATCAATGTGCGATAACAACACGACACACGTGAGGTAGCTGTTGTTCACGTGGTTAAAAAGAACACACACAAAAGGAAGAAAGTCAACAGCACGAGATGGATCCTACTTAACTTAGGAGAATTTAAATCACTGGTCAGGAACCAAGCGTAACACCAGCTAACGTAAGCGGATGCTGACCTTGTACTTGGCCCTGACCTAAGATCTTCCCATCTAAGGACAAACCACCGGCACGACCACTCTATGAGCGTCTTGTGCCTCATTCTGGAGGTGGGGAAACTGAGGCACAGGGAAGCTGCCCAAGATCTTACAGCTAATAAGGGGGTAGAGCTGGGACTTCAACTGGGTGGTCTGACTCCAAACCCCACTCTCTTAACCACTACACCTAGGATAAATACATATCTGTCACAATCCAAAAGTAGATGTCCCCTGCTTTTTATTTTGCAGAACTTAAAAACAAAAAAAACCGCAGATGTTAATGATGTTTTGGTGAGTCAAATGTATTTCAATTTACAATAAGTCGGACAAAATCTTAATCATTCTTTATTTCCTTATTCTTTAGAGTGTGCATGCACACACGAGCAGGGGAGGGGAGCAGAGGGAGAGAGAATCTTTTTTATTTAAAACAACTTTTAATGTTTATTCATTTTAGAGAGAGAGAGAGAGAGAGAGAGAGAGAGACAGAGCACGAGCGGGGAAGGGGCAGAGAGACGGAGACAGAATCTGAAGCAGAATCTGAAGAAGAGCTCTCAGCACAGAGCCTGATATGGGGCTCGAACTCCCGAACCATGAGATCATGACCTGAGTCAAAGTCTGACGCTTAACCAACTGAGCCACTCAGGTGCCCCAAGAGAATCTCGGGCAGGTTCCACGTCCAGTGCCCGCACGTTCTCTTTCTCTCTCTCAAAATAAATTTAAAAAATAAATAAAGTGGAAATCACTAACTTTACTTTCCTGGACTTTTTCTTAGACAATGAAAGCATGACCTACTTGTTTCAGCCAGAAGCTAATCTAGTAGCTGAAATGATTGGTGTCGATAGGCACCAGGCTACACACGTCCACCATGCACAACCTCCTTGGTCCTCCCTAGGGTCCTATCAAACCATTTTGTGGATGAGGAAACCGAGGCTCAGAACAAGTTAGGGAACAACATGTCCAAAGACGGCTAAAAACTGAGTACCAGGACTCAACGCCAGGTCAGTCTGACCACGAAGTCCAAGTTCTAAGGCCCCCACGCCCGCCCTCCTCCTGCAGTGCCGGGCGCCCTGCAGGATGTTCCGCACGCCCAACCCCAGGCTTAGGAGTCACGATAAAGGATCTGGATGCTTTCAAATGAAGTAGGCAGTACCTCTCACTAGGCGGACATGCTTTCTTTACGTCCTGCCTCAATAATTCACGAGGAGGCTTTAAGACCCTGGAGAGACCAAACGTTTAGACTTCTTTTTCGCTGTTTTAATTAAAACTTAAAGAATGTACTATTTCAAACAGCTCTGGCTAGATGTCACAGTCTCTACTTTATGGCTTTGAGATTTATTAATCTTAAGCGGGACAATCCATTTTTCAAATATGTAATTTCACTTAAAACCACTAAATGTCCATTTTAATCTAAGGAAATCGTGACGTGAGGGGACGGTGACATCACACGATACGCAAGAATTTATTGGCGAAGTCAGATTTTTCAAAAACCCGTCTGCTACTACAAAGGGAGGGCTTTGCGGTCGTGAGCGCTTCTCAAGATGGTAGCTGGTGGGTGCCGGGCCGGGTCCCCTCTGGGAGACCCGACACCCTCACCTCTCAGGGACCCGTCACGTGGAGCAGTGAGTGGCCCACCCCGCGGGTGCGCTGGGAGGGAAGGGTTTGGAACCATGAGCGTGTCTGTGACTCCTAACAGGGTCTGTCAGGACAAACTTGCCATTCTCCAGCTTAAAAAAACCAAACTGATTGTTGTCTATAATCCCAAGGTGCAAATAACCACCAGAACCAGCTTCAGCCCTTCCTCGTGGATCAAGGACGGCGTCACCCTTTTGACAGCCAGCCAAGTGGCAGCCCCGCCTCACCGTCCACCCTTCTAAAACTAAAGGCCACTCAACCCCTAACACCCCCACTTCTGAGAGACCGATTCCCAGACCCCCAGCTCTCAATGACCTGCTCTCACACAGGGACTGTGCTTTGCAGGCTGGCTCCCTGGCTCAGCAAGCAATAAATTCAGGTATCGGGAGTGGTGGCCTCTGTGTTCAGTAGCAAGAAGGGATTCACGATGTCTGGGTGATAGGTAACAAAAGCTCACAGCAGAGGCAGATGGAGGCAGCTTATGAACACAAGGAAGTCTGGGGGCGCCCGGGTGGCTCAGTCGGTTCAGCGTCCGACCTCGGCTCGGGTCACGATCTCACGGCTCGTGGGTTCGAGCCCCGCGTCGGGCTCTGTGCTGACGGCTCGGAGCCTGGAGCCTGCTTTGGATTCTGGGTCTCCCCCTCTCTCTCTGCCCCTCCCTGCCTCGTGTGCACTCTCTCTCTAAAATGAATACGAATATTAAAAAAAACACAAAAATACACATAGGAAAGTTCACCCTCACCCCACAGGTGAAAGATGCAAATGAACACCCCACCGAAACTACTTAGGGAAGCTTAAAGAGGAACAGGACCTTTACATGGTCTCAAAATACCTCCCACGGCCCCTTTTTATCCCCAAGAGAAAAACGGGTACTTTTATACGGGGAGGGGGAAACCTGGCAAATGCCCCCAGAGCCAAAGCATCAAGATGATGTGATGATAAAGACGCAGGGTCACCTACGGCACGCTCCTGCCCCCAACACAAAGCCTCATCCCAAGGAGGCAGCAGAGAACCTCCCACTGTGAGGCATTCTACAAACAACCAGCCCGTCCTCGCCCCCATTTTTAATGCCCTCAAAGCCAAAGGCAGAAGAGCTTTACTGATGGAAAGACACTGAGGAGACGCATGGTTAAATGCACCGTGTACATCTGAACTGGATCCTAAATCGGGGGGAAATGCTATAAAGGACGTTACCGGCACATTATTAGTGGGGGAAACTGAATGTGAACTGTGCTTTGGAGCACAGAACCGTATCGGCGTCGAATTTCCTGGGCGTGGTAGGTGCGCCATGATCACGTAATCATGTTCTCGTTTAGGGCACGGGGCCCACCACTAATCCTCAAGCGCTTAACGAAACTACTTTATTCCCTTGGAAGAGGGAGTGGGAACGGGAAAGGGAGGGCGGACGACAGAGCAAACGTGGAAAAACTGTTAAGAATCTATGATTTGGGGCAAAGGGTTTGTGGGATCTCTGCTCTAATCGTTTAACAGGTTAGCTCCGTGAGGCTCTTAAGAGACTCCGCACACATTTGGTTCACCCTTCCCCGGGGTCTTCGGCGAGGGGTGGCGGGGAGGGAGGGCGCAGCTGGCCCACGGCACCCAGAGCTGAGGTTCCCAGTCCCCATGTGCACAGTACCATCAACACACGAATCCCGCCTGCAGCGTGGATTTCAGCCCGGTGCTTCCAAAATTCATAGACGGTCACTAACTACGTCATCTCTTATCTTTTAATTAGCTTAACATTAACCAAATGGTCTTACCCTATGGTACTAGCAAGATCTTCCCAGTCTATTTCGTTAGCATCTTCCACGTTTATTTCATACAACCTGGGAGAAAAAATAAACATTGAGTTTTCAAGCGCAAGTCAGCACAATGGACGTGTTCACGGACTCCCAAATGTGGCAAGCTCGGGGCGCCTGGGTGGCTCGGTGGGTTGACCGTCCGACCTCGGCTCAGGTCATGATCTCACGGTTCACTGAGTTTGAGCCCCGCGTCGGGCTCTGTGCCGACAACTCAGAACCTGGAGCCTGCTTCGGATTCTGTGTCTCCCTCTCTCTCTGCCCCTCCCCTGCTCAGGCTCTGTCTCTCGCAGTCTCTCATAAATAAATATACGTTAAAAAAAAAATTAAAAACGCACACAAAAAAGTTCCTAAGGTCATACACGCAGGCAGTGGGGGAAGACGGGTTTGAACCCTAGCAATCTCACTGCAGAAATTTCTGCTGCTGGACACCTACTCTCGGGTCAGAGAGAGTTACCCGGCATCACCTCCTCCGGCTGTACCTTTCGATCAGGTTGATTTTGGCCCGCAGGGCATTCACTCCGCGGTACACATCCCGACCATTCGTCATCCTCTTGGTTAGAATTTCCGTCCTGCATGCAAAGAAGAAAAAATATAGCGCACCTCCCGGGCTAAAGTTTCCACCGCAATTTCCTGCACTTTCCCCCGCGACGTCACCCTTGCGGAGAACCACGCTGTGAGTTGTGTAGCTCATCACTAACGTTGGCCACCTTCACGAATATGCTTATTACTATTCTTTTCAACTGGGAAATGATAAAGAAGAGTGGCAGAAAGCTGGTGGTTAGTGAAGCTGGAGGAGGGATATGGGAGTTCTGAATTTCTGCGTGCTCTGAAACTTCCATAAAATGAAGTTACAAACAGGAGGAGCACAGAGGATCGGCCCATCAGCAGGTGCCAAAGGAAGCTGCAAACTCAAGATTGCTTATAAAACGGAGGGACGTAAGAAAGATCCAGCCAAGTCATAAAGGATGTGCTGGCTTCCCTAAGGCCCAGAGCTAATGGCTGAAGGGAAGGGTGACCGGAGCTCCTAAAGAGAGGGACAACCCGGGGCATCTGACTCTTGATTCTGGTTCAGGTCCTGATCTCACGGTTTGAGCCCTACACTGACGATTCGGAGCCTGCCTGGGATTCTCTCTCTCAAAAATAAACGTTTAAAAAAAAAAAAAACCAAAGAGAGCAGCAACCCAGCTAAAAATTATTTTTTAAGTACTCATCTCAAACAGTACGATGTGTCACAATCTGACAGATCGCTAGCTGTTCCGTTCTGGATAAGGGGGATACACAATCCACAGACGGGTGACGCTGTCGTTCTCACTGGCCAGCCGTGTTCCTTTGAAATGCAGCGTCTGAGGTCCTGTCTACGCTACATGAAGGAAATCTACATTCTAGTTTCAAGTTTCCTGCTTTTCTCTTAAACAGGCAACCCTACATGTTATCCTAATTCTTCTGCTCCTGACGCATGGCTGCTCTGTGGTATTTCCCTTTCTAAACACTGATCTACCGTCCTACAACGGAGGCTTACGAAACACTCCTTTTTTTAGTCTAAAATACAGGGGCAGTAAGGGCTCTGGTTCCTCCATATGAAACGTTTTGTCCCCCAATCATTATCTGTTCTTTGGAGTTTATGCCCCTGAGTGTAGTCTTCTACGAAAATAAACAGAGAACTCTAGGACAGAATTCTGAAGGACGGAACAACAAATGGCATAATCTAGGAATCTGCTCTTAGTAGAAAACATGCCTACTCCGAACTCACTCTTTTTTAAAAAAAAAATTTTTTTCATGGTAGTTTTCAAAAATTTTTTTAATGTTTTATTTATCTTTGAGACAGAGAGAGACAGAGCGTGAGCAGCGGAGGGACAGAGAGAGAGAGACAGACATAGAATTGGAAGCAGGCTCCAGGCTCTGAGCCGTCAGCACAGGGCCCGAGGCGGGGCTCGAACTCACGAACTGCAAGATCATGACTTGAGCCGAAGTCGGACACTCAACCGACCGAGCCACCCAGGCGCCCATCTGAACTCACTCTTACTTGACCTGATGATGACCGCACTCCCTTTGAGCATGAGGTGTGTGGGCCGTGAGTTGCAGGCCCACCGCTCCAAGGAGTCCCGGAGCAGCTGACCACCCAGCTCAGGGTCTCTCCAGGGCCCGGAAAAGCCACATCAGGCAAAGAAGGTGCAGCGAGGTCAGGACTGAAAATGCTATGTGACGAGCGTGTCTCAAGTGGCACGATGAACCCGGCTGCCTCGCTCTGGTGAGGAGAGGAGCCGCTGAACTTGACAGGTTTGCGAAAAGGGCTAACTCCTGCTCATCACCGTGCTTGTGATTTCCCTCCCAAAGGGGAGATTCGTATTTTTTTCCCCTCATGCTGCAAAGAGAGAACTATTTGGTTTTCCTAAAGACTCAGCAGGAGCAGAGTGAAGGAACCGCAAGTCAATATTCAGTATTAAAAAGGCTCACGTTCCTTTACGAGGAAGTCACGCAAGGAATCGAGGTTAGTTAAGCGCCAACTCAGGTCAGATACGGATACTGAAGTGGCCGGGACGGATGGCTGGTGACGATCGTTCTCGACACGTAAGGCTTTCCGCACAGCGGTTACGCGGACCTTCCTTCTTCGTGACTTCGCCCATCCACCCACTTTGCTGACGTGTGTGGTGTCTGTGAGAAAGCGGGACGGAGGGAGGGAGGGAGGGGGTATCTTGTTGAAATTCACTTAAGAAGCCTTAAAACTTACCACTTACTTTTACACTGCATCCAATTTCTGGTTTCTACTTTGGCTTCTACTTCTACCCAAGAAATGCCCTTGTAGAGACTTTCCCTGACAATAGACAGGCGGCCGTCGGGGTTCTCTTGGAGCTTAGAACCCATCTCCTGTAACTCGTGGGGAGACATTTTCTTTAGAATCACTTCTTCCACAGCCTTGATTAGCTTCTGGGTTTCCGTCTTACTCCAAGCACCATGGTTTCTCGCTACAGACACAAAAGGACGATCTTACGGTTTCTCGTCTGTCTTCACACACAACGTCAAAAACAAACTGATGATGACGGATACGCGTCGTTACACATCTGTCCACACCCGCAGCACGTACGCCACCAAGGGTATGCCCTAATATCAACTACGGACCCTGGGGGATTATGATGTGTCGGTGAGGGCCCACGGGCTGTAACAATGGCACCACTCGGGTGGGGGATGCGGATGATGGGCGAGGCCGTGCATGTGTGGGGGCAGGGGGCAGATGGGACGTCTGTGTACCTTCTGATTTTACTGTGAACCCAAAGCCACTCTAAAGCCTTAAAAAAAAAAAAAAGAAGATAAATCAGGACTTTTCAGAAGAGAGTGGGCAACATCTCCATTACACAAACATAACACCATAAGCACAGCTACGTGCAAATTACAGTGGAACCACTACAGTGGCCAAAGATTCTTTATTGTTATCTTTTACTTTAGAGAAAGAGAGCTCACAAGCAGGGGGGAGGACGAGGAGGAGGAGGAGGGAGAGGGAGAGGGAGAGGGAGAGGGAGAGACGGAGAGAGAGGGAGAGAGAGAATGAGAATCCCAAGTGGGGCTCGACCCCGCAACCTTGGGATCATGACCTGATCCGGTATCAGGTTGATGCTCAGTTGACTGAGCCACCCCAGTGCCTCCCAACGATTCTGTTTAAGAACCAATATCAGAACAGAACCGTCTTTTCTTAAAGCAATGTGTGTTTTTTAACTTCAAAAAAGTTGTTTTTCTTGTTTCTGAGTAACCTCTCCCGTGTGACTGTGAGGTTCTCAAACATTTAATGGGAACCAAGTAAGTGAATGCGTGAAACTGAGCTCCAGTGATCACAATGATAAAGGTGTCTGAACCTGAAGCCTTCATCTGCAGAAGGCATCGAACCGTCCGTGGTCCATCTTCCTGGTCTAGATGGTCACGGTCAGGCTAAGGAAGAGGCCTCAAACCACCAGCCTACAAATATCTTTGGTTTGGCCCACAGAGTGACGTTACTTTTTCTCAACAATTTGGATATTTAAAAATCAAAACAGTTCAGGGGGGAAAAAAAAAGGTATCTAGATTTCACACACTCGCACCAAATCCAGAAGAACTGGCCACACTGAGTCTCTGCATGGCACCACAGCTGGATGTGTTGGCACGAAAGACATGGCTCCCAGTCACCCCGGGGCCACAGATGCCAGCCCCCGTGCTCACCGTAACGGCATCCGAGGGCTGACTCCTTAAAGCAACTGGGGATTTTGTAATGTAAAGACTATAACCAACAAGTTTTTCTGATAGAGGCGAAAAAGAGACGGGAGGTTTGGGAAAAGTCCCTAACAGGCCGACTGAATCGCGTCACTGCCCTCCCAGCACTCTCCCCTGTCCTCTGCGGGAGGGGACCTCCTCGGCCCTGGCTCTCCTACCCGCCAGCCTCCCAGGGTTTCAGTCAGGCCGGCGGGTAGAGCTGAAAGCTACTGAACCCAGGCGTGGCAGAAATTGGTCACGTGAGGGGCGCCTGGGCGGCTCAGTCGGTTGAGCGTCCGACTTCGGCTCAGGTCGTGATCTCGTGGCTCGTGGGTTCGAGCCCCGCGTCGGGCTCTGTGCTGACAGCTCGGAGCCTGAAGCCTGCTTTGGATTCTGTGTCTCGCTCTTTCTCTCTCAAGAATAAATAAAAAACATTTGAAAAATTATAAGAAATCGGTCGTGTGAATAAAGGCTGCATGGTTTCACAATCGCGGGTGAGAAATGAAATGAGACAGCTGGGAGAACGGCTTCAGCAGTCAACCGTCACGGCCCCCCCCCAAGACAGGCCTGCCAGGACGCCCGTGCTGGGGCCGCGGGGGCTCATCTGCTCGCGGGGTGGGGCAGCACGCACGGTTCACTTACGGCTGCTGATCTGGGAGAACTTCAGGGCAACAGAGAGGCTACTTCGAGCCACCATCTCGCCAATCTTCTTCCAGTCGTTTCCATGCAGGGAGTGGTAGATCTTTAACTTCTCCATGTCTCCTTTGCTGTACCTGGGAGGAAGGGAAAACGTGCTACAGTTCTGAGCAAGTGTGAGATTAAGAACCGTGTTGTTTTTAATTTTTAATATTTATTTATTTTTGAGAGAGAGACAGAGCGAGTGTCAGCGGGGCAAGGGCAGAGAAGACGACGTAGAATCCAAAGCAGGTTCCGGGCTCGAGCTGTTAGCACAGAGCCTGATGGGGAGCTTGAACCCACGAACCGCGAGATCATGACCTAAGCCAAAGTCCAACCCTTAACCGACTGAGCAACTCAGGTGCCCCTTTCTTTTTTTAATATTTATTTTTGAGAGAGAGAGAAAGAAAGAGAGAGAGAGAGAGAGATGGAGGGAGGGAGAGAGAAATTGAGAGGGAGAGAGGGCGGGAGGGAGTGCTCAAGTATGCCTGTGAACAGCATTCTTTCGGAGAAAGGGAGACTGAAGATTCGAAGCAGGCTCTGTGCTGAAAGCAAAGAGTCCAACGCGGGGCTCGGACTCACTAACCTTGAGATCATGAACTGAGCTGAAGTCCAACGCTTAGCAGACTGAGCCACCCAGGCATCCCCCAAACTGTATTTTTGGGATTCTCTCTCTGCCTCTCCCCCATTCACGTGCACACACGCGCGCCCTCTCTTTCTCAAAATAAATAAACTTTAAGAAAAAAGCCAACGTTCTGAGGACAAATTGTTACCACACACAAACCACGTGGTGCAAACGAATGAACTTTCTTATTAGAATCAGAATTAGAATACAGACTTTGTATTCTGCTAAAACTTTCATTCCCACGCTTATGTCACAGATAGAAAACTGTCACCTCAGCTGCCACCGTTCATTTACCCAAAGCTTTCTTTCACGTCCCGCTGAAAATGTCATCTTTAGTGAACTTCCTTCAAATTCTGTCCACAGACGTCCAGCCCCGGGGCTTAGGGAAAAGGGGAGCGTGGGCTTTGGTCTGTGAGCAACCTTTTCTTTGTTTCCGGTTTACTGCTTTTGGTCAGAATTTAAAAATAAGAAACCAAGGGCGTATCGGTGTTTGGGGGGGTCGCATAATACGGAGGTCTTGCTTTCAAATCGCGCAGCTACCTGGAACCCAAACGACCCTGCCACATTTACTAAACGTGCCTCGCAGAGTGAGGTCAAGTCCACGAGGTTGTTGTCTGGGCCCTCAGAGCGAGGGGCCCGACGCTTTCCTGCCTCTCCCTCCGTCCTGGAGCAGAGCGCTGACCCACAGCCGACACCCATCCACGTTGGTTTTGTCTGGAACGTTGGGAACAAAACGTAGTTGGGTGTTTTACTTGGGGAGGGAGGGAGGAGGCAGCGACCACCAAGCAGTGTCGCTGCCGACCCGCTCGCACGGGACCTCTGGCTGGCGTTTACCCTGCCTTCACACGCTCACTGGAAACCCCCAAAAGCGGGCTGAGCGCTGGAGGGAACGTCGCATTGAGAAGGAACGTTTGGGTACACAGGGAGCTTGCACATCAGCAGAGAGCAAAGAAAACCTCGTGAGTAACATTAAGGGGGGCGCGGCACGCCGAGTGCTAGAGAAGTACGAAGGTGGCTCGGTCAGTTAAGCGTCGGACTTTGGCTCAGGTCGTGATCTCGCGGTTCGTGGGTTCGAGCCCCGCGTCGGGCTCTGCGCTGACAGCTCGGAGCCTGGGGCCTGCTTCGGATTCTATGTTTCCCTCTCTCTCTCTGCCCCTCCCCCGCCCATGCTCTGTCTCTCTCTCTCTCAAAAAATACATAAAAAATAAATAGAAAGGGGAAGATCACAAACTTTGACTAAAGAGGTAGAAACTGAAATGGGCTTTGAAGACATTCACCTGACCGGAGATATGCAGGCCCGTTTCATACACAAAGGTCCTCACGATTTCGGGTTTTTTTTTTTTTTTTTTTTTTTTTTTTTTTTTTTACCACCTCTAATCTGTTGTGGACGTTCTGATTTATACGATCAGCAAGCACCAGAGAAATGCTGTGTCTCAAGCTGCTAAGGCTTCTTACCTGCCCTTGTAATTGTTGACATCAAACATCTTCTTTGCTCGATAGTAAACGAGTTTCCAGGGCCGGGCAATGCCCTTCCCTAAAGTCGGAAGAAAGGCAAGTGGTCAGTGTGGCACACAGGGCCTGGCCTGAAATGGAGTCACAGTTGTAAAAGGAACCCGGCACAGGCCCCTCTCCACCCCACGACCCCGGACCCCACGTCGAGGCCGGGATTTCACACATCCTGCAGAGAGCTGGCTCGAGGAACAGACACCCACGATCACCAGTTTCCTTGCAGAGCTCTGCAAACGACGGGCTTAGGATGTCGAGGCTCCAGCTTCCAGTCTACCTACCACGTTCGAGGGAAAAGTTCTTTATAAACCAAAGTAATGTTAACAAAATTTGAGTTAAGGGGAAAGAATGCTAACGTGGAGGACGTGTGCCAACAGTTTTCCCTAAGATGAACAAGAGGGCTTCTTGAACGAGCAGGCTTTACTCATTTCCTCACTCTAAGGACCAAACAGCCCCCCGACAGGGGCTCACTACTCTGGTTGGCCCTGCACATTCCGGAGAACACCTAAGAAATCATCCTCTTTCAATTCATGGATTTTGCGCGGGAGGGGGAGCGCCTGAGTGGCTCAGTCGGTTGAGCACCCGACCTTGGCTCAGGTCACGATCTCACGGTCCGTGAGTTTGAGCCCCAGGTCGGGCTCCATGCTGACAGCTCGGAGCCTGGAGCCTGCTTCGGATTCTGTGCCTCCCTCTCTCTCTGCCCCTCACCGGCTCATGCTCTGTCTCTCTCAAAAATAAATAGGCATTAATAATAAGAAATAAATAAATTTATTAATGAATTCATAGATTTCCTTTCTGTCCAATCCCATGCTGCTTCATGGCTTTGTCTCAGTTTCCAAGTACACCCGCTGGAAGAGGGTTCCAGCGACAAAGCACACGTAAGGCTGTACTCGGGGAAACTCAGGAGATCCGGGTGTGCTGTGTGCAGCATACGAAAGACAGCATGTATTAGAGCAGGGGAGCAGAAACCAGAACCACACTTCTTGCCCAGCAGGAAAGCTACAAGTTGATTGTGTTACTTTCTACAAAATCCAGAAAAGCACTAGCTTAGGAGACATGAACGCATTCCAAACCCCCAAAAGTACAGGCCGGCGATGCGAATACGGAAATACTGATCGGCCGGGCGCTGTGCGAACACCTACCGTGCCTCACCCGGCTAAGGCTGGAAGGCTGGCGACGGTCAAAAAGAAAACGGCTGTACGCTTACCGATGTGCAGTCTAAAGGAGTATTTTCTTTTCAAGTCGGTGATCACAGATTTCTCCTCTGGGTATCTGTCTGTATACAGCAGCTTGTCCGCATTGTCAATTCCGGTCAGGGACAGAAATTCTTGCACGTTTTTCTCTAACTGCTTATTTTCCTTTACAGAAAACTTGCCAAATCTAATAGCGACACCTAGGATTGGGGTGGGGAGAAAAAGTAGGCATTGTCAGTAACAAAGGAAAAAGCAAACCCACCACTCAGTCTTCAGCAGTTACAACAGCGCCCGGTCAGCTACCCCCTGCTGAGAAGCAGCCCTAGGTGTGCACTTGACTTTAGCTCCCCCCTTCCCCACTGTGACCCTCAGCTTCCCTTCCATTTTAGTCATTCTTCTCTCAAAGCCTGCCCCGTCATCCCCTTCCAGAGTGACCTTCCCCAATTCATCAATCTCTTTGGAAAACAGTCATTTTTTTATTAAGAAGGAAGATATTTTCATGAAAAGTTCAAGCAGTATGGAAATAAACATTTCAAAGAAGTTCCCCCTCGGGGCGCCTGGGAGGCTCAGTAATTAAGCGTCAGACTTCGGCTCAGGTCATGGCTCAAGTCATGATCTCGTGATTGGTGGGTTTAAGCCCAACATCAGGCTCGCCGGCGTCAGCCTGTCAGGACAGAGCCTGGAGCCTGCTTCAGATTCTGTGTCTCGCTCTCTCTCTCCCTGCCCCTCCCTTACTCGCGCTTTGTCTCTACCTCTCAAAAATGAATAAAAGTTAAAAACAATTTTTTTAAGGGAAGCCTGGGTGGCTCAGTTGGTGAAGCATGCAACTTCGGCTCAGGTCATGATCTCACGGTTCGTGGGTTTGAGTCCCGCATCGGGCTCTGTGCTGATGGCTCAGAGCCTGGAGCCTGCTTCCGATTCTGTGTCTCCCTCCCCTCTGCCCCTTCCCCACTCACACTCTCTCTCTGCCTCTCAAAAATGAATAAATGTTAAAAAAATATTGACATTTAAAAAAAAACACAAAAATTTTTAAGAAGTCCCCTCTTAATCTCTTCTGCCACACACACACCCCGGCCAAAGGCAAGTACAGTGAAATTGGCCGATACAAATATTCACATATATTCTCTAGGCAAATATATGGGGGATGGGGGGAGTAATAAGGTCATTTAACTGCACATTCTATTCTTCTTTGTAACTCAAAGCAACCAAGTTTCATTATGTACTGATGGTCTTATTTATGGCATGGTTTTTCCCTTCTTAGACTTATTTCAAGAATATGTTTTAAAAAATACATACGCCTAAAAATTTTGATGTAAAACATACAAAAAGAATGGGAGCATTCCACAGATGCTGCTCTAAACACATTTTCCCTCCTTGGTCTGTTTTTTTAAAACAAACCTCTTCAACATGATTAACGGGGCTAAGGCTCTGCTTTTACTGTTCCCAGGGACCAGCGTACTGGGTCCCTCACAGCCCAGTGAATACCGCTCATTCGGAGCACACAGCCTCAGCTTTGCGGTTTGCTCCTCAAGTCCGTAACTTTTCTGGGAGGTTCTTGCAACACAGTGAGTGAGATCAGGATGGGGACGGGTCTCCCCTACCAGAAGTCGGGCGGAGGAGACCCAGACCCCTTCGTTTGGCTGATCTCGTGGCTCGGACAATTCTGGCAGGAGGTGAGGCAGGAAGCGGCCAGAAGGTGCTCCCGGTGAATCTAGACAACTTGCGTCGTTCACCAAACGGCGTCAGGGGCTCCTCACGCAGACAGGAAAGCCCAGCAGCTATTCAAGTCCCACCAGCTCACCCTGTGCCTTGAATTCCTTAAACCGCCCTAAGTCATCCCGGTACATCCTCTTGATGGTGGTGGCGGCCCTTTCCTTGATGTCGGGGATGAACTCCTGGAGCTGCTTCACGGCCGAGTCCAAATCCACATCCGAGTCGCCCAAATCTCTCGACTCTTCGGATAAGTATCTCGTTTCGGAACCTGTGGCCGCTTCCAGACGGCCTTCTTCTTCGTTTGTAGGTTCCAACCTACGGACAAGATCGGACGGACTCACGTGAACGCGTCGCTTGCCCTGGTGGCTTTCAAGTGCTTAAAGTGACCCTCACTTCAGACCAGGACAGTGTGAAAGCAAGGAGGGATGTCGGAGCTTGCCACGAACATGCTAGATAAAGAGGTCACAGGCAGAACTCACACAGAAGACACACATCGAAAGACACAACATTCCCCCGTTACCTCTGCACCTCTTCCATACAGGCCTGGGTTTTCTCCTCCCGTGGCCTGGGCTCCTCCCTTTCTTCAATCAGGGTGCCATCTCCCTGCAGTGAATCAAAGTGCGCGTCCTCCAAGCTGGCAGCGAGCGCTGAAAACTCCCCACCAGGCGCTACGGGGCTTTCAGCAGAGCTTCGCTTCCGTTTCTTAGACTTTTTCTTTACACCGCTGACCCCTCGACATCCTTCGGAGTGCACGTTCTCCAGACCCTCAGGCCCGGGCACTGCCTCAAATTCCTGGTTGTGTGAAATTTTTCTCTTTTTTTTCTTAGACTTTTTTTTACCTGCGGGTATTGGCAGCTGGGCAATTTCGCCCTCTGGGCCCACGCAAAGGGGGGCTTCTGGCTGGGGTGGTTCCACCTCGGGCAGGGGCAGGCTCGCACGCGGGCTTTCCTGCACAGCATCGCCCGATGCCACTTTCTTCCGATGTTTTTTACTCTTTTTCTCCCTGACTTTATGATGCGGTTCTTCGGACTCATTTTCATGTGACTTGGGAACGGACTGCGGTTCGTCTGCGTCAGGCTCTCGTGTTGGCTCTCGTTCCTTGCTCGTGTCCACGTACACGACATCGACGTCGCTCCTAAAATTCTTCGGCGTGTCCCTGATATTTTCTTTATCCACCAGGACGTACACCACGCCTGTTTCTTCATCTACCCCCAAAGCCTTCTGTCTTCTCTTTTTATTCTTTTTGGGTATAGAAGTGGTCTTTTCAGTCTCCTCGCAAATTTCTGATTTTTGCAAAGGGGAAGAATGAAAATGCTGGACATCCTTTCTCTTTTTTTTACTCTTGGTTATGTGACGCTGTTCGCTTGTCAGAGGGGTGTCTCTGAAACTTTCGTGGGAACTCCTTAGGTGTCCTTCCTTATGTACAGAGTATTTTTTCTTTTTCTTGTCAAATACTGGGGTGTGAATTTCCAATCTGCTCGGTCCTCCTTCCATTCTGTTCCTGTAGGGAAACTTGACAACAATGGTTTATTTTTGCAAAGCATCTTAAACATTGGCCTCAGGAGAAAAAAAAATCACAGACAAATGAAATTATACGACAAATGACAAGACTGGAATCATGGCTGTCAATTTTAAATTATTCTAAATGCACAGGGGGCTCACTGTAATTTACGGTCTGGTCCCGCTGCCCTTAGGATACGGGAAAGAACAGTTAACAGAGAACAAAGTGCCCAGCATGATCAGGCCCTTGCCCCCCCCACCCCGTCCCATCTTTTACCTCTCTTTTCTAACTCCATGCTCCAGCCACACATGTCTTTTTTGGGTTCCCCGAACATGCCATCATCCTTTCCTTACCTCACGGTCTTGTAACATACCATACCCTCTTTCTGGAATGCCCTCTGCTGCCTTCCTACCCTCCCTGCCTCCTGCCTCCTTTCATCCTTCAGAGCTTGGTTTGAATATCACTTCTTCAAAAAAGCTTTCCCTGGTTAAGAAGAGACATACATGATGATACTTTGCCTCTTAAGTTCAAGACCCACAAATCAATTGTATGTGTCTTTTCTGCACGGATACGTAGTAGTAACTGGTAAATTCTAATTGGCAAATTCAGAGATCAGGGACAAGAACGGAGCCAGTTTCTCTCGTACCTGTCATCTTTTATTTCTTAACGGGGGTAACGACGACGGGGGTGTTTGTTGTATTTTTATTTACTTATTTGAATGCTGCTTGCTTTTTCACTTAAAAAGCATGAAGGAGAACAAAGGTACAGATTGCTTTCATTTGTGTTCAAAAACAAGCAACTGAAGGGTGTACATGTGTAAGTACTTACAAAGGAGGAGGAGGAGGAGAAAAAGACAGCGCTCCCTGACCCCCGTGGGCTTGGTCCATTCCAAATATACTTTCATAGCAAACCATACGTCGCCTCGGTAGCACTTAGCCCAAATGTAGTTTAAAGACTAAACAATTATTCCACTAATCATTTAATGTTAGTCTCCTCTGCTAAAAACGTAAAAAAAAAAAAAAAAAAAAAAAGTTTCCACGCATCTTTGGGTGACATCAGGGAGAAAGGTCTTAATGAAAGCTCTTAAGTGCCTCTGTTGAAGGGGAGATCCTGGGGCTGGGGAATCTGGCTTATGGGTATAAACCGATGTGTTCTTTCATACTCTTCTTCCGGCCACACACTTCTCAAAGTGTCCTCACCACCCATGAGAAGTTAGGGACCCTACCCCTCTCCTGTATCTTCAGCCTCTCCCTCTGCAGTGGGTCCCTTCTGGCGACACTCCAACAATCTTTAGCCTCTCCTAACTTACAACAAAACAAAACAAACCCACGAAAACCAACCATCTTCTGACCTTGAAGCCCCACCCAGCTGTTCTCCTTTCTCCTCTTCACAGCACAACTTCAGACAGAAAATGCTCTCTCCATTTCCTCACCTTGTATCCACTTCCAAAACCACTCCTTCGTAGCTGCCCCCCCCCCCCCGACTCCTGCCCTGAGACTGCTCCAGGAAGGGCGCCTAGGACCTCCAAGCCACTACATTCAATACACGCTTTCCTGGCCCATCTTTCAGGACTTCGCGAGAACGGTGAACAGGTGAGCAGATAATTCCTTTAAATATTCTTTTTCCTTCCTCTCTCCCAACCTCCTTCACTTCCTTTCTTTGAAACACCTCCTAAGCTTCTCCCTCTGGTCTCTGGAACTCAGCACAACATACTAACTGCATACTTACTCGCCCACCAAGACTTTTTTGGTTGCCCTGTTATTCTTAAGTCCCAAATCCTTACACACTTACCAGGCCCTTCATGATCTAGTCTGGTCCATGTCTACCTCTCCACCTATCATTTCTCCCTGGGTTTCAGACACCCTGATCCTTTCGGTTCCCGGAATACACACGTTCTTTTTCATTCTCCAGAACTTTCCAAAAGCAACTTCTGCCGGTGATGCTCCTTCTTCCGAGGCACCTGTCTCCGCGTTAACTGGGCCACGTCCGAAAGTCACCTCCTCAAGAAGGCCTCTCTAACAGCTAGACTGGGTCCCGTCTCCCGCTTTGCAGTTGCCCTCCTGTACTTCGCGCCGCGGCGACACGCTCGGCCTCCCGAGGGCTGGGGTCTCGTCCGTCCGGCTCCCAAAGGTTCCACCGTGCCCGACAAGCAACCGGGCAAGCAACTACGCCCACCGATTCGGAACACACCGCTTCCCGCCCCGCCGGGACGTGCCCAAGTCTGGTCTCGGGCTCTCTCGTTCTTGCGGGATGCGACAGACCCCCTGCTCTCCCTGCTCTGCGGCGGGCTCTCCGGGGCTGAGGAGGGAGGCCCCGGCCCCGTGTCCGACTCCCGATCCTCTCCCGCCCGGGACCCGGGCCTCCGCTCCCGGGGGCCGGCCTGGGGCGGCCGCGGCGCAAACCGCCCCCGGAGACCTCAGCCAAAAGCGGCCTCAGCGAGGCGAGGGCACCACCACCCGCCGCTCGACCTCGACAGGCGCATCGAAAGAACCCGGAACGACCAAGAAGCGCCCTCAACCTACCTCCCACGGCGCCGCCACCTTTCTCCCGGCCCGGAAGCGCCGTTCTTGCGGAAGCGGAAGTGGCCGTGCGTCGCTTCCGGCCCCGCCTCGGCGTCACGCTGCCGTGGCAACACGCCCGCCGCAGGGACTTGACGCAGGCGTAGTTGAGCGCGGGTTTCGTTCCTCGGGTCGGAGGGGGTGGAGTGGGGGTGGGGTAAAGCGCGACCTGAAACCCGAGGGAGGGGACAGAAGGCCGGAACTGGCTTCCCAGCTCGCGCGTGCGTTCCACACAGTCAAGTTTGCGCCGAGCTCGGTTCTAGTCCCGGAGTGGACAATTGTGGTGAGACCTCAAGTCTGGGGAAGACATTAAGAAACAGATCAGCCAAGATAGTTTCAGATTATTCTGCAGGAGAGAAAACAGGGTACTGTGCTGGAGAGTGACGGGGTGGGGGGGGGGGCAGTGAGTGCTACTTTAGAGGGAAGGGAAGGAAAGCTCTTTGCGGAGTAACATTTGAGGTGAGCTGTAGACTAAAAAGGCGAGCACAACTCTAGATGGAAGATGCTCCCAGGCTGGAAGCAAGGACAAAGGCCCTGCACCTGATCGCTGGAGGAACTGGAAGACGGCCAGGGCGGCTGGAGCGGAGTGAATACAGGGGAGAGTGGTGGAAGTCCAGGTCAGAGGTGGGCAGAGGCTGCTGGGTTAAGTTCAGATGAAGCTAGAAGCAGCCTTGCAGATGTAGTCCAATCCTCCCGTTTCAACTGCGTCCTGAAGAAACTTGGCCTATGATTCAAAGTAAAGCTTTTGAGTCCAGGCCAGTATATATAGCACTCAAACTTTTATAGACTTATTGAACAGTCAACATAACCATATTGGCAACTAGTTTTTCACTGAATCCGATAACAACACTGTGGGGATTGTAGGATTATCTTTATTGGGTGTTATCAGCCTCCCCCTCTGGGTGAGAAAATTAGGGCTTAGTGTAACTTGTCCAAAGGGACTTATGTGGCCCAAGCAGGTTTCAAACCTGTGTTCTCTCCACTACTCCGCTATCCTGCCCCTCCCTGCACCTACCACGTGACTCCCTGGGGCTTGAGCTGCCCAGCAGTTTTGATTAAAAGCGCACAACCTGTATTTCCGTGAATGTCTGGAAGCGAAGCAGGCTGGAGAAATCATGAGTACACATCACATCACACACCACACACACACTGCCACCACCCACTGGCTGCCCCAGGCCTTGGGTGAGCAGCTGGAAATCTGCCTGGTCTGCTCTGGAAATACAGTGTTGGTGTTACCCACTGTTGGTGTGTAAGGCCTTGAAGAGCAAGTCTGCTGTTGGTGCAAATTGCTCCTGGTGAACATTCTTACCCAGAGTCTTGTTGGTATTTGCAACATTCAATGAAGATGATGGGGGTGAATGAACCCATAAAAAGCTGGAACTAGAAGGCAGACTAGAGATCATCCGGGCCAGTGGTTCCAAAAGCACTGTGCCAATCTCCTGGGAGGCTTTTAAAAAGTGCAGATTCTCAACTTGGCATACAGACCTCAAGGGCTTCAGGTGCCACTGTTGTATCATATTAAGATCCATGGACGTGATAATGACATTGTAGTAATGTATGAGAATTCTTCGGCAGCAGATACATGTTGAAGTATTTAGGGTCACATAGGATACTGACAACGGATATTTTCAAAATGATTCAGCAATGTGTGTCTGTGGATGGTGAACCTAGGTGAAATCTATATGGGTTTTTACTGTATTCTCTCTTCAACTTTTCAGTTGAAACTGAGAAACTCTTTTTTCAAAATGTAAAAACAGTCCATTCCCAGATCCCATTTCCAGGTACTCTGTTTCAGTGAATCTGAATTTCTCAGCCTCCCTCCATTCTGTTGCACAAGGTTGGATACCACTGAGCTCATTCAACACTCGACTTTCCTCTCCCGCCCATTTCACAGGGGAAAAAAACGAGGACCCAAGAGGGTGACTAATTCGATATCGCCCAATTGGATTAGCAGTAACATCAAGCCTGGAATGCAGATCTCTATTTCATCATGAAAAATTTAGCGCTCTATGCCTGTGTGTGTGTGTGTGTGTGTGTGTGTGTGTGTGCGCGCGCGCGTGCGTGTGGAAAGGGGAGGAGAATGGGACCAGATATGAATGGAGTGGGGAGGGTGGAGGCAGGTATCTTCGTTTTGGAAGTCAAGTATAAACGGACTTCTAGAGTCCCGTCGCTTTGGACACAACCTAGTGGTGATTCTTGGGGTTTTCTCCTATCTAAGAAAACTCGAAGCAGGTGCACTTTGGTGGCCACCAATAGTTTCCTGAAAGAAAACCAAGCCGGGCAGCTCCGCGGCCGTTGGCGTCCCGTCGCCATGGAGACAGACCGTCCCATTCTTCCTCAAGGGGTGGTCTTGATCTTCTCTCCTTTCCCAATCCGCAGCGCAGTGCCCGGAAGTCGCTCTGAGGACCCAGAGGGGCTTATGGAGGGCTTTAGGGCTCCCTGCGAGAGTCGGTCGGCGCGAGGTGGGCGCGCCCCCCTCCGGAGAGGGCCGGGCGTCCGGGAACCACCCCGGGGCCGGATGGTGCGGTCTGGGGCCGGCGTCGGGCGCGTCGGACCTCCGCGCCCGCCAGCCCACAGGGCAGCGCGCCGGACCCAGCCAGCGGGTCGGCACCCCGCGACCTCAGGATGCCAGAGGCCCAGAGCTCCCGCCAGGACCCCAGGCGACGGAAGAAGAAGCAGCCGGTGCGCCGCACGGTCAGCCAGATCTGCCCGCCCCCGCGGCGGCCCCTGACCGTGGCCGACATCCGGCCGGGCATGGAGAACGAGAGGCTGGGGGTCGTGCGGGATTCCATGTTTCAGAACCCGCTCATCGTCAAGGTGAGCCGCCCCCCATCCCCGCCGCCACCCCTCCGCGCTCGCCCCCTCGCTGGGCACCCACGCTGCCGGGATTTCCACCGCCGAGCCCTGGCCCCCCGCGGCCGGGGTCCGAGCGCTGGGTGGGTAGCTCCCGCTCTGGTCCAGACACACCTGGACCCCTGTGCGGTCCCGGGCAGGTCGCGTCGCCTCTCTGCGCCTCAGTTTCCTCATCCTCGAAGTGGGATGATAATGGCGCTCATTAAAGGGAGTGGTTGAGAAAGTTCCACAGGGTGGTCCCTGCCCAGCGCCTGACACCCAGTGAGCCCGCGGTGTTGGCTGCTGCTGTTTACCCGGGAGCCTGCCGGTGAACCCACAGGGTGACACACAGGGAACGCGCACCCAGACTGTGTCCTTACTCGCCACCTGCCGGGCTGCCGCCTCCCCCTTTCCCCTGCACGCCTGGGCTGCCACAGTGCGGCGAGCGTTCTGTGTCTCCCCTGGAAGCATCACTTCACAAGTTAATTTTCACCCAATCATACTCTTCTTACCCAGAACTACAACCGTAGGAGAAGAGAGCGCGAAAATCTGCCCTGGGGGGACTCGCAGGCCGGAACGAGGGAGGGAGCTGCGGTTTCTAACCAGGTTGCCTCCCCTCTTATTGCACACCCCCCTCAGTTCAGAGGTTTGGGGACTGGTGATCACCCAACGCTGGAGGGGCATCCTTGCCAGGGCCACAGGAAAAGTCGAGTTGAAGTTTGGCACCGGGGGGGGGGGGGGGGGGGGGGGAGGGAGGGCGCGGGGAGCCGGTCAGGGAGCAAGTCTATCTCGCGCCACTGGAGGGCAGTGTGCTTTCAAAAATGCGCCTAGTTCCCGGGTGCCGGAAGTGGAAGGCGCAGGTGGTAACCATGGATTCAGTAACGTTGTATCTGAACGCCAGGAGCTCATTAGAGCCCAGAGGTTTTTGCTGTTGTTTTCTGCTTTTTGGTACGGGGAACCTGGGCTTTCTTAACCGCCGCGCTAGAATTAGCTGAGTTCATTGCCTCCTGCGAAAGCACTGACCCTCTCCTCTTGTGTTCCCCAATCTATTCTCGTGGGCCACCCCCCACCCTCTCGGGGGGCTTATGACACCGGCACCCTTACACTTAGTATGGACCCTTAGCACCCCCACCAAAGTGGAACAAGGTCCTTTACTTACCTCTCGGTGAGAAGAGCCGCTCTCGGTGGACACATGGGGCTCACCATTCTGGGATCAAGGGGAGAATCAAGTCCTCCGCCTCTGATCAGCTGCTTGGGTGTTAGATCGCTGCTTTCACCCAGGCAGGTACTAGTGGGCCAACCCCACTCTCCTTACATATAAAATAAACGGCATTATGAAGTTAGCAGTGTTCTCCACGGTGAATTAGGAGTGTGCGATGCCCACCCCAAGCTATATATACGGTTGACCTTTGAACAATGCAAATCTGATCTTATGCCGGCCCAGTTATATGCAGATTTTAAAAAATCAACACAGTGCAGTACCATAAATGCTTTTTTTCCTCTTCCTTATGATTCTGTTAATAACGTTTTCCTTTCTCTAGTTTACTTTATTGTAAGAATACAGTACATAGCGGCGCCCGGGTGGCTCAGTCGGTTAAACGTCCGACTTCGGCTCAGGTCCTGATCTCCCAGTTCGTGGGTTCCAGCCCTGCGTCCGGCTCTGTGCTCACGGCTCAGAGCCTGGAGCCCGCTTCGGATTCTGTGTCTCCCTCTCTCTCTGCCCCTCCCCTGCTCGTGCTCTGTCTCTCTCTGTCTTAAAAAGAAATAAAAACAATTAAAAAAAAAGAATACAGTATATAGTACGTATAACATGCAAAATATGTGTTAATTGACTGTGGGCTACAAAGCTTCTGCCCAACAGTAGGCTGTTAGTCGTTAGGTTTGGGGGGAGTCAGACGTTACAGTGGTCCCACCTGGCTGGCCCAGTCGGTAGAGTGTGCCACTCTTGATCTCATGGTCATGAGTTCAAGCCCCACCTTGGGTGTAGAGCTTACTTACAAAAAAGCTTTGGTAGAGCTTTGACTGCTGGGGGGTCATCACCCCTAACCCTCTGCCTTGTCCAAGAGGCCACTGTATATGCACACACACACATGTATACACACACATACCTATAGGTATATGTATCTAAACACATGTATTACACGTACGCGTTTATGTGTATATATATGCACATATGCACACATGCATATATGTGTATCATACATATGCACACCCATATATATAATATACGCAGATGAGTAAAAATCCCCCCTCCATCTTTTCCTTTTGCTCACCCCGTATATCGAGAAGGACAGTATTTTGGCCTCTGGATGGCACTAGCTGAACAGCTTCCACAACGAATCCGGTCACTGATTCCTTCCCGGACCTGAACTTCGGGGTTGGCAAACGTGCAGGAGATTACTGACCCACGGCTGGGTGTCCTGCCTTCAAGGCAGGAGAGGAAGAGCCGGACTGTCCTGGCCAGTGGTGACTCAGCCGGAGCGGCAGGGACGTCACTGGTGATCGTGCCCCGCTCTTCTCGGGTCAGGGACAGCTAGCCTTTTCTTCTTACTTTCCTCCCTCTGGTTCTTGATGGGCTATGAGCTACTTTCTTCAGCAGTTGAGGTTGGGTCCACATTTCGATATTTGCCACCCTCTCCAAGATTTTCGACCAAAACCTGACCTAAGTAAAAGTCGCAGAGACCTTTGAGAGCAATGAGGAAACTTGACCATTACCTTTTCCAGGCCCCTCCTTACAAATGGGTACACTGGGGCCATCTGTGGTGGGCCCTCTGCCCAAGGTTCTGGCAGAGCCCGGGTTAGAATCTGTGTTCCCTGGCCCCCAGCCCAGCATTCTTTTACCACTCCAAACAGCTTCTTATATTTAAACAATATTTATTTATTTTAAAGGTTTATTTATTTTTGAGAGACTATGAATCTGAAGCAGGCTCCCAAGCTCTGAGCTGTGAGCACAGAGCCCAACGTGGGGCTTGAACCCACGAACCGTGAGATCATGACCTGAGCCGAAGTCGGACACTTAACCGACTGAGCCACCCAGGTGCCCCTGAACGGAATTTAAATTATGAAAAAACTTTGGGATTCTTGGCTTTAAAGCTAAGGAAACTGAAAGTATTCCAGACTATGGAGTCTTGAAAAACTATTTTTTAACATATGTTGCTGTGTTTTGAGGCTCGGCTTGTGGATTTCTTCTTGGCGGTATGCCAGAGTCACAGGGGCACGTTTGCGGACCCCTGCATGAGAGCGCGCCTTCTTGTGTGTGGCAGAGGTGGGAGTGCCCTCTCCCAAGGTTGTCTTTAAGAGGAGTGCAATGGGAGTATATTTTGGTCTTGTCTAAGTCAGAAGCTGAAGGTTGCATCTATATCGAAAAATATACCACCTTAGAAATAGTTGTTTATTCCACCATATTGGGGGGGGGGGTTGTTGCTCAAATTGTTTTCTCCAGTGAATACGATCAGGCTTTGTTTAATTTAAAATGCAGACACACTGCCTGAACAAACCCAACACTGCTATTTCACACGCATGGAATTTGCCAGGACGTATACGCATCAGTTATTCAAGAACATGTCTGCAAGATGCCGCAGTAACCAAGTGAAAAGTGAAAAAACGCAGACATCCAAGCAGGTATTTTATCTACAAATGCTCAACAACCACTTGCCTCATTTAAAATCAAGCCCACTGGTTATTAGTGGGACCGATTGAATCAACGGGGTGTTTTATGTGGCCACAAGAAAAGAGTTAAATATTTTCCATTAGAGAGGGCTTCTACTCTATTGTACAAAGTGACGTGTGGTTAGCCAGTCTTCCTTCAAATGTGACTCTCCGGGAGGAATAAAATTAAACAGAGAAAGAACCCAGCTTCTTTCTGCTTGATTCCCATTTCCCCCAGAATTCTGTGACTCAACATAGAATCCTGCTACAATAGCCTTCAAGGCTCCTTCACAGAACCTGTCAGGGTGCACCCTGCCTGCCATCGGAACTGAGCTGATATCCTGTCAATACAATTATAGGGAGAGACGGCTGGGTTTGCTCCACTGACAGCCTTGAATCTTCTGTTGCCCTGGAGAGGCAGGCAACGTACAGGGGTGGAATTTATTCAGTTGAGCACCCTTGGAAAGTGCAACTGATCATGGCACCCGATTTTTTCATAATTTATTACTGACTTTGTTTTTCTGTGGGGGTTTATGTCACAAATAAGAAGTGCATGCATTTGTAAAATAGAGTCATAAGATCACATCGTTTGGGGCTGGAGGGAGGCTTACAGACATCTAGTCCAATTTTTTTTTTTTTTTTGAGGATGTGAAGGCCCAGAGAGAGAAAGAGACTCATCCAAGGTGCCCTCTGACCTGGTCACAGAGGTGGGATGAGATTCGTGTCTCTGGACTTCCAGCCCCATGTCCTTTTGGCCACATTACACAATCAGTTAATTCACGGCAACCCAGACTGGTTACATCCACACCGCAGGCGGTCAACAATGGCCCGCCAATGAGCCTGATTCCAATAGCATTTTCCTCAAGATTCCTTCCTATGTGAGCTCTACTGATTTCTCAGGATTTGTGGCTAGCCAAGAAGTGTTTATTGAATGTTTACTAAGTGACCAGGACCATCCTAAACTGTCTTGAGGGGGCATAGAAACAGGTTCAGGACTCCACCCTTGCCCTGCCCACAAACCACAAGGAGAGTTAACTATTTAGCTGGGGAGGTGGAGTGTATATGTGTATATTGTATATGTTTGTATATACGTATGTTGCATATATATATTGTATATATGTATATATATGTGCATATGTATATATGTATATACGTGTGTATTGCTTATATACATATTACTGCGCACACGCACACACACACACACACACACACACACACACGCAGGCAAACACATGCCTAATCGGATAAAGAAAGTCATGGAGTCCCTCCTTGTAACTTTCAAGTGAAAGGCACCAGCCAGGGGGTTCAGATTTAGGGCGAGGAAATGCTGAGCAGGACTCGGTGGGCTTAGTGAAGGACCAGAACCTGGAGCTGGACCTTGAAGTGGGGGGAGTTACATTCTGATCAGGGGCAGACTAGGAAAAATTCAGCCCTCTGGGGCCAAATGATTTCACCTTCTTGAGATCCGAAGTGTTCAAAGGTTTCCACCCCAAGGGGAGTTCTGGTTTATGAGACCAGGCCCCGCTGCTGGCATCGTTATCGTTACCGTCACGAGGAAGCATTTGTTGAGAGCCAGTGTGTTCAAATTGGATGCTCTACAAAATTAGGCAACCACACCATGCCCACTAATGGCTTAACATCTCTAATAAATATTGATGCTGGTGAGCATAAATGCATACGCAAAGAAGGCAGGCAGACAAACACAGTTGTACAAATATCCCAGCGTGGGTCAGTCTTTTTATTACGTTTGAGTAAAATCGGAACATGTTACGTTCGGCTTTATCTGTTGTAGGGAATGTACCTCTGATCGCTCAAATCCTTTTACATTCGATTAGGATGTAACAGGTGAAAATAAAACATTGGCGGGGATGGGGGGGGGGGGGCTGAGAAATGAACTGCGCATCCTAACGGCCCCTCTCGGCTGGCCAGTAGGTAGGGTTCATTTCTCTAGGGTAAGCCGTAGGTTTCTGTCTCTCTTGGTCCTTTATACTTTCTTTTTCTTTTTAAAAGCTTCCCCCCTCCCAGTGCCCACTGATACCGTTTGGTGGGCAGGAGTTGAGGCAGTGAGCCCGTCTATCTGCTCAAACCTGTGGGCTTTTCAGAAAGCCAGGCAAGTTCCTCCCTCCTAGGCTTTTCACCACGGCCTGGGGCAGCTGCCCTGAGGGAGGAGCCCACCTTCCTCTGTCCCTCTGGAAAAGGAGTGCTTTGGTTCTAACACATTAATGCAGATAGACTCTCGGAATCGGGGTTCCCTCAGGTTTGGACTCGGCCACCTTCTGGTTGTGTGGCCCTCAGAACCCTGCAGCACGGTGGGAAGGCCACTCCCCCGGGAAGAACTCTGAGTTCAGCAGTCGCTTCCGGGACCTTCCAGAACCTTCCAGGCTCAAGTGTTGTTCATTGTGTAATTAAGGCCGCTTCTCCTTTATTTGAAAGACACGTTCTTGATTTACAACTGGCGGACGCGATTTCAAATCCCTGTTTTCTATTGCAGTGGTTTTCAAGCTGTTCAGTGGCCTCTCAAAGCATGGGAGTCCCCATAAAAGGGCTGGGTCACACTCTTCTTAAGAAAAATGCATCTTTGGAGCGCCTGGGTGGCTCAGTTGGTTAAGCATCCGACTTCGGCTCAGGTCATGATCTCGCAGTTCGTGGGTTCGAGCCCCGCGTCGGGCTCTGTGCTGACAGCTCAGTGCCTGGAGCCTGCTTGGGATTCTGTGTCTCCCTCTCTCTCTGCCTCTCCCCTGCTTGCGCTCCGTCTCTCAGAAATAATAAACGGATAAACTTAAAAAAAATAAAAGGAAATACATCTTCAACTGCTTAAGAAGTATAATTAAAAAACTGAAGGAACTCAGTGAAACGTGCTCTATGTGAAATGCTAACCCTGGAGACCACTCATCAGCTACTGAACTGATGAGTTTGAGGGGTATCAGTTCTGTGTCTGTGCTGGAACGGAGGTCGATGTGTCACAGATAGGGAGGGATTATAACCAAGCACAGATCCTTCCAGGCTCTCCAGCTGGGCAAATCCATTTGTGTAGGACGGTGTACATAAGCACTCTGCCACGGCCCCTGGGAGCCGGGCTCTGCTCAGCCTCAGACCCATCAGCTGGGCCGTTGCTCCTGCTTCAGAACCTTCTGGCTGGTCAGGCAAAAACCAGCGAATGCACCAGTCATAATCACACCGCGGTTTGGTTGATTTTAGCGTACGTTGTAAACGTTGCGTGCCGTACGTAATTGTCAGATCACTATGTTGTACGCCTGAAATCAGTATAACGTTGTATGTCAGGGGCGCCTGGGTGGCTCAGTCGGTTAAGCGTCTGTCCGAGAGAGAGAAGGAGACACGGAATCCCAAGCAGGCTCCAGGCTCCGAGCCGTCAGCACAGAGCCCGACACGGGGCTCGAACCCACGAATCGCGAGATCATGACCTGAGCCGAAGTCGGACGCTTCGCCAACTGAGCCACCCGGGAGCCCCTGGTTTGGTTTTTCTCAGCATGAACTCATGTGGGATTTCTAAAAATGTTTATTTCTTTATTTTGAGACAAAGAGCGAGCATGAGCAGGGGAGGGGCAGAGAGAGAGAGAGAGAGAGAGAGGGAGAGAGAATCCCAAGCAGGCTCCACACTTTCAGCACAGAGCCCGACTTGGGACTCGATCCGCGAACCGTGAGATCATGACCTGAGCTGCAATCAAGAGTCGGACACTTAACCCACCGAGCCACCCAGGCGCCTCAGAAGTCATGTGGGATTTTAAACGGGATGGATGTGGTACACCAGAAATCAAGGTCGTGGTGGGCCAGAGCCCCAGCATGGCCCCTACGCTCTCATTGTGGCACTAAGTTTAGCATTCTAGGGAAGCAAATACATGTGCTTTATAAAGAAATCAGCTGTATTTTTCCACCCAAGAATTTATAGGCACATCAGTGGTCGGTCAAGAAACGGACTCACGTGGGTCAATGAGCAGAAAGGTCACCACGCGTAGCACACGGGGTAGGGTGGAGCGCGGCCGGCCAAAGGCATCGTGGAAAACACATAATGAGCCCAAAAGAAGGATTTTTGATCTTTTATACGAACCAAACAATACATATTTGGGAAACCAATGAGCCCAGAAGCGTACAAGATAAATTTCTTTGTGTGGATCAAAATCTCTTGTGTTTGTCCAGAGGGACGAAAGTAGAGATCTGGAAAGTCTTTGATTCCAGGGCCCGGTATTAGTGAAAGGCTACAGCTCGGCTAGATGGCCGGTCATTATGTCTAAGCCGCATCTCAGTACCAGAGGAAAGGCCCTCGTGATCTCGGATGCCACAGCACAAAACCCCTCCCCCCCCACTGCCGGCAGTGGGGGCCCAAGGACGTGTTGAGAGGGGTGATCTCTTTTTATTTTTAGATTATTTATTATGAAAAAAAAATTTTTAAGCTTCCTTTGATTTTTTTAAAAAAAATTTTAATGTTTATTTTTGAGACAGAGAGACAGAGAGAGACAGAGTGTGAGTGGGGGAGGGGCAGAGAGAGAGGGAGACACAGAATCCAAAGCAGGCTCCAGACTCTGAGCTGTCAGCACAGAGCCCGACGCAGGGCTCGAACTCACGAACCGTGAGATCGTGACCTGAGCTGAAGTCGGATGCTCAACTGACTGAACCACCCAGGTGCCTCTTAAAAAAATTTTTTTAATGTTTGTTTATTTTTGAGAGAGAGAAACTGAGCGTGAGTTGGGGAGGGTCCCAGAGAAGAGGGAGACACAGAATCTGAAGCAGGCTCCAGGCTCTCAGCTGTCAGCACAGAGCCCGACGCGGGGCTCGAACCCACGAACCACGAGATCATGACCTGAGCTGAAGTCAGACACTTAACTGAGCCACCCAGGCGCCCCCCCCCTTGTTTTTTAGATTTTATTGTTAAGTAATCTCTACACCCAATGTGAGGCTCGAACCCCCAACCCCAAGCTCAGGACTTGCTCGCCCCACGGACAGAGCCAGCCGGGCCCCCGGAGAGAGATCTTTAGGCTGTAACATTTCAATGACAGGAATTAGAAAATCCGCTGGGCAGCTTGGTCGCGCAACGTTACTACGAAGCAGTGCGTTTGTCTGTCTTGCCACGTTCAAGTGCCGTCTTGTCTTAATGTCCCCGTTATGTACCACTGTCTTCATAGCACCCCTCTGCCCCCCGGCAGGTCTTTCAGAACAGAGCCATTGGCTTGCCTGCTTATTTGCTTATTTTCTAGTACGTATTTGAGACTGTTAACGGACCCATCCGTCCCTGAGCAAAGACTTAGTAAGTCCCGGCAAGTGCACAAGCCACGGGTGGAAACACAAGTGGTTTAAGGATTCCTTTCCAAGCAGCTGGTCTGGATCAGGGGAGAGCCGGCCTCTGCAGGCTACCGCCAAGTCAAAGTTACTAAAGGCCAAGGAGAGGGGAGGAGGGGCCAGAGGGGCCATATTTCGGAGGGGAGGCAGGAGTGGTGTTGGAACGCCAGGGCAGCCTGCAGACCTCATGCACCTGGCCTGGGGCCGTGGCACGGGTCGGACGCCAGTGGGCGGTGGGGGAGGAGGGCCACCCGGAGAGGGGCTGGCCTGCGCAAAGGCACAGACAAGAGTCCGAGGTGGGCAAAGTGTCTTCGTTAAGAAGGAACAACTGTGCGATCCTGTGGACGCCATCAGGACAGGAGCGGGACATACATGCATCCATTCATTCACTCACTGCTCGAATTAAGAGACGCTTTTGAGGACCTGCGGCGCCCCCGGCCCAGAGCTGGGCACCCAGGACGTGGGGGTAAACTGACCTGTCTGTGGGCTTTGCCCTCAGCTTCTAATCTGATGAGCAGACACTGCCATAAAAACAGACAGTGGAGTGGGACAGATGCACGGACGGGATCCTCGCTCAGGGCTGAGGGCAGCACCTGGCTGGGGGGGAGGCAAGGGAGCGCCTCCCAGGCCACAGGGCCCGACACAAGGATTGGGAAGTGTGTGTAGGGAGCTGGAGTGGGGGCGGCGGGGGGTCACAGGTGGATCTAGGTGTTGTAGGGCCTACAGCTTACGCAGTTTTGGGAACCCTCTGTAAGAAGCAGGTAAATGGGGCGCCTGGGTGGCTCAGTCGGTTAAGCGTCTGTCTTCGGCTCAGGTCACGATCTCATGGTTCGTGAGTTCGAGCCCCACTTCGGGCTCCGTGCTGACAGTGTGGAGCCTGCTTGGGATTCTCTGTCTCCCTCTCTCTCTCTCTCTGCCCCTCCCTGACTCACGCTCGCGCTCTCTCTCTCAAAATAAAAGTTAAACAGATAAATAATGTTGGAAATTAAGTCCAAAGCCTTGGAAGGGCCACGTGCAAGGAAGCTTCATTAGGTTCAGGGTGAATCCGCTTTGACTGGGGGAGAGCAAGCGTTCTAGGAAGAGGGATGGCATGTTGGAGGGGCCCACGGTGGGGTGGAGGGGGGGGGGGGATGCAGTGGTGACCAGATCCGAGCGTCCTCAGGTCCCTGCCAGGTTACATGTCATTTGTTCGTGCATTCGTTCATTCTCTGAGCATCTCACACTTCTCCTGGACCAGGCCCCAGGACCACAGGGACCGATGCTCTTGGTGCCCAAGTGTCCTGCATGCTCTTGGTGACCCTGAAACCTTGGGAGAATCTAGGCCTCGGGTCCTGCGCACCCAAGTGGGTTTCCCGAGAATTACCCTTCCATTTGCTTACCTTCCATTTGCTTATTCGACCACCTGCAGAATGTTTCTGGAGGGGCTGTTAGGTGCCAGTCCGGCCTTGAGGGGGCCGTGAGAACCTCAGGGGCCAAAGTAAGTGGAAATAAACGGCACACAGAACAGATCTCTGGGCTGAGAGGCAGGCCCCCAAATCAACAGCGGGGTCAAGGCGCCAGCGCTGATGGGGACACATCAGGGGTGAGCCCCGCTGGGGGTGCTGTGGTTCTCCTGGGGGAAGCCGTGGGCGCCCTCCCTGCTGTGGAAGCTGCTGGAAAGGCCCCATCGACGCGCCCCCTGCCAGGCCCCACGTTTGGACGCTCGGGCGATGGCGAGGGTTAGTGACTGCGATTTGTTTACGTTTTGCAAGTTAAACAAGCCCCCCCAGCCTGTCACACTCCAAGTTTCCACCGAGCCCTTTGAGGAAACCTGCTGGAGTGACACCCAGGGTCCCTCAGGGGCGAGTGCCGGGCTTCACGGCTGCCTCCAGAACCTTCATAAACTGTCACTGAAGATTTTGCTCTCTCTGTAGGCGCCCAGTGGGCATAAATTCGGAGGTTTGAGCGAGTCTTTCAGAAACTTCCCTTCTAAAAGGAACGTGCCTGTCTGGCGTTTCTGAAGGCTCTGTCTTTTCTTAGGCGGCTGCTTGCTTCTTTCTGTGGATCGTCCCCCGAATCGCCTGGCAGGATGCTCGCGGGCCTGACTTTTTCTCCCGGAGCGGGAGCGTCAGGAGGCTGAGGCCCGGCGTCTGGGTTCCCAGGAAGCTTCTGGGTGCAGCCCCATCTGGCCAGCTGGGCCGGCTGACAGCAGCCGCCCTCCACAGAGCCCACTGCGTGCCAGGCACTGTGCTGGCCCTTCTCAGCCACCGTCTCCTTGAAATCTCTGCAACAGTCTGCCGTCCTCCCATTTTACAGATGGGGAAGCTGAGGCTTCAGGAGGTTACACGAGCTGCGCAAAGTCACCCAGTGAATTCGAGGAGGAGCCGGGATTCGAGCCAGGGCTGTGTCGCCGCGGCCCGTGGTCATGACCGTTGCGCAAATCAGAACTCGGTGACGATTAGTGCCACAGTTTGAGTACCTGCCAAGTGCCAGCCTCTTACATACTCAGCTCTGCAAGGTCACTGAACTTTTGAGCTCAGACAGACTCAGGAACACGCCCGAGGTCACACAGAGGGTATATGGGGGAGCAGGGGCTGGCGCTGCAGCCCTGTGGGAGTCCCCCCCCCCCCAACCCCGACCCTCCTTTGTCCCGATGGAGAGAAGAATCCTGTTCACGGTCATCATCGAATCTACATTGATCCAAAGGGTCAGCATCATCCTGGGGCGGGAGGAGCGCCGTCCCGTTGAGCATCTGCCCACATGCCAAGAAGTGGCCGCCTGTGACGGAACCCAGTAAGGTGCACGAGACCCTTAACAGTTGGTTAGCAAGAAGAGAGGGTCCCGGGCCTGGAGCGCCCTCAGGACTGGGCCGCACTCGGTGGGGGCCGGGCCTGGAGGAGGGAGAGTCATTTTAGATGTAGGCACAGCCCGACGAGGGGGGAAATGGGATACCTTGAGCTTGGGTGTGTTTGGGGGGGACGTCTGGAGTAAGCCCCACGCGGAGGCCACAGAGCGGGAGGGATGTGGCCCCTGATTGGGACATCAGGAGCCTGCACTTGGGGTGCACGAATGGTTTCAAGGAGAAAAGGCGTGCGGACACCTGGTTTCCCACGGAAGTCTAGAGTTTAGGTCGTTCTAGTCGTGTGCGTCTACCTGCTGGCTGGGGCGCTTTCGAGGCTGGGGACACAACTGCCATCCCGGGCTGAGCCCAACGGCCTCCCCTCTTTCAAAGGGAAGGTGCCCCTCCTCCGCTCCCACCCATCACCCCCGCCCCCTCCCCGCCTCCCTAATCAGGGAGAGCAAATTGTTATCAGATTAGCGGCAGCAATGAAAAAAAGCACAGTCCGGCTCACCCTCCCAGTTAGTTAGCATTTAGATAGACTGGGACGGGGGCCCACACAATAGGCATCAAAACCCTTCAGGGCGGCGGGAGGGATTAATTTCTTTAACCAACAGGCCTGATCTGGCCTAACTCATTACCTTGCCTTGTCAGTGTGGATGTTAGATTCGATTGAAGATTACACCATTTAGGTCTCTCTGTTGTTTGCCGCCGAAGCCGGGGCTATTGAATTGCACATTCTCACGGAGCGGGCGTCAATACTCAGCGGCCTGAGGTTCTAATTCTGCTTCATTTAAACTTCATCAACTCTTCCAATCAAGTGGAAGGATCCGAAATAGGCTCTGTGAGCAGAAAGGCCCGCGTCCCTTTGTCAGATAATTTATTCTGTTTTCTCCTTCCCTCCCAGCCTTGCTCTTTCTCTCTCTAGCCTCGCTCCCCCTCTCTCCCCCTCCTCCCCCCAATGCTGAAAATGAGATTACAGTATTTAAATGACTATGATAATCAATCTAGGGACCCCGAGCTGAGATTGAGGTTAATTATTCTTAGCAGAACAAAGAAGCGTCATGCCTTTGGGGACTCAGAGGTGCAATCTGGGTTTCTTGCTTGTGGTTTTTTTTTTCCCCCTGAAATTGCAGTTTTAGGAGTCTTTTCTTGTTCCTAACTAGGCGCCGAGTGTGATTCTTAGCGGCAGCAGCCCCTGAGAGAGCAGAAATGTAATTTTGAGCTGATAAACAGCTAACGGCCTTCAATCAACAATTTTAATGGGAAAAAAAAAAGTCACTTATATGGTATGGAGTACAGATCTAATGAAAGGGTGATCATTTACCTTATTTATTTTTAAACACGCTAGGAATAATTTCCCACTGTGTTCGAGCTGGTAATTACAGCCCCACGGTGCACCCGTAAACTTTTGAATGAAGAGTGTTGTCACTCAGCTGGTCTTCTCCCTGGCAGCTTTTGCCGCCATAAAAGTTGAAATTGTGTCATGTTTTGGCTAATTGGAAACAGGGTCATTATACCATTGAAAATCTACATGAAAGTGACTTGTTCGATCGTTACCTGAAGCATTCACAAGCTGGGCAGTCATCCCGCCCGGCGCCCACCCCCAGCCCCAGCTTCCAAAACAGCGAGAATCAAAATATGTATATTTCTTTGTCTTCCCTCTGCTATCTTGTCAGGGCTGTTTTACACGCTGCCACCCAATGTTATCTTTTATTTGTGTCAGGAGAAAGGATTTGACAAGTTCAGTATACAATGTTCATTTGGCAAGGCAAATTTTTCATACCAATTTTGAGTAGGGAAATGAAACTATCTTTCAACGGAATGAGCAGCATCATTTTTGGACAGACTTATTATGAGAGGGAGGGTCGCAGAACTTTATTTCCTCACGTGATCCTCGAAGAGGCGAATCCATTTCTTAAAAAGTAGGATCCGGGTTTCCACACACCGCCCCGGTCGGGAGGGGCACGAGAAGGGCCCCGTAATGTCATCAAAGAGGGACGCCTGATAGTTTATTCGCCTTCCTGCTCCCCACAAGTTATTAATGGGCTGGAATAAATTGTTCCTCGTCTATATTATAATGACTCTGTTTCGGGCCCCTTTAAGCTGTGGGTGAGTCTCTGACAGTTATCTGCATTTGCAAAGCAAAATATTTAATAAGTGCCACCGTCTGAAGGAACAGCAAAAACCACAGGCAACCCTATTTGTGAAGAGTGAGATCCGCACACACACACCCCTACCCCCCCCCCGCCCCCCTATCCACTATCCCGTTGCTGTTTACCTAAAAAAGAAGACTCTCTCACCCTCTGTGCTACCAAATTCATTTGGGGCAGTGGTTTATGGTGACATTTTTCTTTCTTAAAGCAAATATTGGCTCACCATGGGGAAATTAAAACTCCATTAGGCATTGCTACATTGTACAGCGGGGGCTGCATTACAACAGTCAAGCTACTATTAATTGGTTTCTTCCTCAGGAATAATCCAGGGAGGGCCGAGGGGGAGGGGGAAGGGAAGATGGGTCTAAACCATAATTTCTGAAAATGACACCATCTAAATCAGGCAAGGTGATCATTACGTGGTGATTCATCTAAATATAAAGAAGACGCTGCCTAATAACGTAATGAATTTATCAATGCACAAAGCCTGCGGGGGGAGAATACGTTTGAAGCCACACATGGGCCAGCCTCGGCCAGGTCTGGGCAGCTCAGGACTGCCTGCCGCAGGGCACAGGCAGCCCTGATGCTTCTATTTGGGTGTAGGCTGTTTTTCTTTGCTGAGCTAAGATCCCCCCCTCCCAGCCTGTTCGCTGCGTCCTTCCCAATGGGAACGCCGCACACTTTCTGTAGCAGCTGACCCTGCTTTGTCACCCTCCTTTGCCACCAGAAGCTCCTGTGGTGCCCGGCCCGCATCCACCTGCCCCATCGTGACTTCTCTGGTCGTCCTCGGGTCTGGTGATTTTGCCCTCTGCTTTAGTTGGCTAGGGCTGTGATAACAATTGACCGCAACGCAATGTGGGTGGCTCAGATTCCCGAGTTTATCTTCCTCATTCCTGGAGGCTGGACATGGGAGATCCAGGTGTTGGCTGGTTCCTTCTGGGAGCTTGGAGGAAAGGATCTGTCCCAGGCCTCTCTCTGTCTCCATCTTCACACGGCATTCTCCCTGCATACGTGTCTATGTCCACATTTCCCCTTTTTATAAGGATACCAGTCATGTTGCATTGGGGAGCCCACTCCATTATGACCTCATCTTAATGAATTACCTTTGCAATGACCCTATGGCCAAATCAGGTCACACTTTGAGGTTCTGGGGGTTAGGACTTTGTGACTGCTTTGGAATTAGGTCCTGGTCCGTGCTCCGTCGGTTGTGGTAGGGAGAACGAGGCAATCAGTAGAGTGGCGTCCTTCATGTTGAACTTGAGGCCGCCATCTTGATGAGGATGTGGAAACGGCATGTGGTGTGGATCACTCATAGGATAAATAATCACATACAGTCTTGGGCCATCTATGGTACCTTTGCCTTGTTGGTATTTAAGCATAACTAATTTGGGTCACTGACTATCTACAGTTCTCCTGGAGGACAGATTCCACAGCATGCTTCTTTTTACCTTCCACAGAGCTGTTCATCCATCCATCCATCCATCCACCCGTCCACTCACCCATCCATCTTTTGTTTTAGTCAACAAATACCTTAGCGTTTACTGAATTTCCAATATACGTGCCTGGCACTGGGGTAGGCATTAGAGAGAGATTGATGAACCAAATTTGACATGATCATTACTCTGTGGAACCTTACAATCTAATCAGGCAGATGAGCATTAGTCAAAACATTGTGGATAAATGTGAACTTTCAAGTGTGGTGACAGCCAAGGAGGAGAAGCTTCTGGTGCATCTAAAGGGGGGCTTCGGACAGATGGGAGTCAGGGAATCCTACTTGGGTAAAACGAAGACTGAGCTGAGATTTGAATTCACCGGGGGAGGAATGTGTGTGCATGGGATGGGGGTTGGGGTGGAATGAAGGGGAAGGACAAGGGCATTCCAGCCACTTAGAAGAGCATGTGCCAAGAGCCTGTGGTAGAGAGAGTGTCCCAGTGTGGCTGGGATGTGGGGATGAGAGAGAATGGTGTGAGGCAGGGATCATGCAGGCCCTTAGTGGAGGCCAGTTAAGGAGCTGACCTGAAACCCAAGAGTAATGGAAGCCAGTGAAGGCCTGTAAGCAGAGGTTAGGACATGGTCAGATTGGTACTGGAAAGACCTTCTGCCTACAGAGCAGAGAACAGCTTGGAGTGCCCAGGGTGGCCCTGGGGAGATCCATTAGGGGGCTTATGATGGAATGCAGGAAGGAGAGAGGCTGAGCCAACCTGGTTGCTCCAAAAGCAGCATCTCAGTCCCTGATTGTTGCCCCAGAGCTGCTCCTCATCCGCTGTGTGATCTCGACTTGGCATTCTCCTGAACACTCCCTGGCTCCATAGCAGTCATCCCCTACGTGTTGTTCTGGTGGTGGCTTCCTCTGGTTTTGCTTTTCCGTATGTCTGATCCTGTCTGATCTGGATCACTTGGAAATTTCTCAAAATCTCTGGTTCACTGATGGAGTTCTTTCTTGTTTTCCTATACCATACCGGGTTTTTTTCTTCTTGAAAAATACTTTCTTGGGGCGCCTTGGTGGCTCAGTCGGTTAAGCATCCAACTCTTGATTTAGGCTCAGGAGCCCCGTGTTGGGCTCTGCACTGACAGCTCAGAGTCTGCTTGGGACTCTCTCTCACCCTCTTGCTGACCCTCCCCTGCTTGTATTCTCTCTCACACACAATAAATAAATAAACATAAAAAAAAATATTTTCTTTGTCCTTTCATGGTATTTTGGGAGGGTGGTAAGGTAGACATATGTGCTCAGTTCACCATTTTGAGCCAATCTCATTTCTCCTTTCTAAGATTTTCTAGGCATTACATCTCATGATACGTATTAAGGAGCATTCCAAGTCATGACCTAAGGATAATTATGTTTATCTTTAAAAAAAGGTTTTAGGGGCGCCTGGGTGGCTCAGTCAGTTAAGCATCCAACTTCAGCTCAGGTCATGATCTCACGGTTTGTGAGTTCGAGCCCCTCGTCGGGCTCTGTGCTGCTAACAGCTCAGAGCCTGGAGCCTGCTTGGGATTCTGTGTCTCCCTCTCTCTCTGCCCCTCCCTTGCTGGCTCTCTGTCTCTATCTCTGTCTCAAAAATAAATAAAAGCATTAAAAAAAAAAAGTTTTAGAAACTATCTTAGCATCTACCTATACGTTAACTTAAAGAATGTTTCCATTTTTTCCCAATGGCCAGAGCTACCCTACAAACTAGAAAATCACTTCTTTGCCGTGATCTGAAGAAAAACCCTTCTGTCCCAATTCCTCCTGCCAGACTGCTAAGGTACCAGAAAACCTCAACAGAACCCCTCCTCTTTTTTGAGGTATTTGGAGGAGGAGGCAGCATAGGAAAGCCATTGTATTACCCAGGAGCAGACGTGTGTTCCTCCTCTGTGTAATCTCCTCTCAGACCAAGCCTCCCAGAGATAACATCAAAAGCTCTGGATAAGATTTAAATACGAACCAACAAAAACAAAAAACAAAAAACCAACGACTTGAAGGCTCTGCAAAGGGAACACACACAGGTGGATATAGAAGCCAGAGGAGGATGTCCTCATGCAGAAGGAGAGAAAAGCAGGAAACGGCTCTCTCATTTGGAAAATGACTTTCAGCGAAATGTCAGGTGACAGTCAATGCTGCGCGAGGCGTCTAGAATTTGGATGGAAACTTGTGGTGCTGTCTAACTTGTGGTTGCAAAACCAGAGGACAGAATCTGAGGAAGCCATAGTCACTGGAAAATGAGAGAAGCATCCAGGAAAAGAGAGCACCAGAGAAGAGAGGTCCAAATTCGGTATATAAACTCTGCCTAAGTCTCTGGAAGATCTTCAAACCACATATAAGTGGGGCTGACTCTGAAAAGTTCAGTGAAGGCTCAAATAAATGAACTTGGATTTGAGCTGCTGCCCGTCACAGACAACAGAGTTTTCAGTTTGAGGTCAATCAAGTTAACCACTTGCAAACAAAACAAAGCAGAACAAAAAATTCCTAGGAGGAATATAACCTCACTCGGAGTCACAATGTCTAGAGTATATTTCAAACTACTTGGCACACAAAGAAATAAGAAAGCGTGACTCGCCCTCAACTGGAAAGACACTTAGTTGAGACAGACCTCATAGATTGCTATTTGGAATTAACAATCAAGATTTAAAGTGGTAATTACAGGGGCGCCTGGGTGGCTCAGTCAGTTAAGTGTCCAACTCTTGCTTTCGGCTCAGGTCATGATCTCCCTGTTGTGGGATTGAGCCCCAAGTCGGGCTCTGCACTGACAGTGTGGAACCTGCTTGGGATTTTCTTTCTCCCTCTCTCTCTGCCCCCCTGAAACCCCCCCCCCCATGCTTGCGCACACTCTCTCTCTCTCCCAAAATAAATAAACATTTTTAAAAAAGGAACCAACAAGAACAAAATGGAAATTTTGTTTATTTTTTATTTTAATATGTATTTATTTTTGGGAGAGAGAGAGAGACAGAGCATGAGTGGGGGAGGGGCAGAGAGAGAGAGAGAGAGAGGGAGACACAGAATCCCAAGCAGGCTCCAGGTTCTGAGCTGGCAGCCCAGAGCCAGACACGGTCGGTTTGGACCCACAAACTGTGAGATTGTGACCTGAGCTGAAGTCGGATGCTCCCCAGGCGCCCCCCCCTCCAAATGGAAAGTTTAGAAGTGAAAATATCTGAAACAAACAAACAAGAAACTCTCTGCATGAGCTCAACATCAAGGTCTACACAACAGAAGAGTCAGCGAACTGGAATATACTAGTAGAAACTATCCAGGGGTGCCTGGGTGGTTCAGTCAGTTGGGTGTCTGACTTTGGCTCAGGTCATGATCTCGCGGTTCGTGAGTTCGAGCCCCGCCTCGGGCTCTCTGCTCTCAGCTCAGAGCCTGGAGCCTGCTTTGGATGCTCTGTCTCCCTCTCTCTCTGCTGCTTTAAACGCATGTAAAGAGCCAAGTGCAAAGCTTAGGGAATGGTGAAGACCTAATACGCGGCAAGTGCGCTGATGATGGCTGGTACTGTCTGTGTGGGCAGCCCCCACTTGCCGACGCGTGGAGTGCCTTACAGACTTCCGTCACACATCACTCCCTGCCAGGTGTTATCACGATGTGTGCTCCTTTCCTTCTTGCGTCCGTCCGTGAGGGAGGACGTCCTGGGATGGCACGAGTGGTCAGCGTGACCAGGCACCTGCGTGTGGGCCGACGGTTCCCCTGCCTCAGCTCCTGCTTCTCCACGCACACTCCCTTCCTCCTGTCCTCGCGTGGCCGTTCCCCACTCATTGTTTAAAAAAATTTTTTTTTCAACCTTTATTTATTTTTGGGACAGAGAGAGACAGAGCATGAACGGGGGAGGGGCAGAGAGAGAGGGAGACACAGAATCGGAAACAGGCTCCAGGCTCTGAGCCATCAGCCCAGAGCCCGACGCGGGGCTCGAACTCACGGACCGCGAGATCGTGACCTGGCTGAAGTCGGGCGCTCAACCGACTGCGCCACCCAGGCGCCCCTCATTGTTTAAAACGTGGCTCGGAGTGCCCTCCCCTGGGAGCCTTTCCTGACCCTGTCCCCGCTCTGAGATGGTTCATGTGCCTACCTCTTCGCCTCTGCAATATCCTTACGCCTTTCTGTCCTCGCTTTTCATGTACGTATTAAAGCGTCTGTTCTTGTGGATTCCTTGTGGGCAGGGTTCTTGTGGGTTCCTTGTGGGTGCCTCTTCATGAGGCTTAATGAGCACCTGGGAGACTGTTTCCTAGTTAACAGTAACCTGGCGTGTCTATGAATGTCTTGAGACACTTTCATTTTAAGATTTCGGGACAGGGTGCTCTCCGTGCAGGAGCACGCGGCTCTGGGCACAGGTGGGAGAAGGTTCTGACCCTACAATTCCACCTCCAGGAGAAGCAAAACATCCGTGCGCAGAACGTGGTGCCATCGAAACACAATTACAGATTTTATTTATTTTTCGGATTGCAGATTTCATTTTATTATTATTTTTTAAGCGATCCCTGCACCCAACATGGGGCTTGAACTTACAACCCCGAGATCAAGAGTCGCCCGCTCTCCCGACTGCGCCAGCCAGGCGCCCCTCCTCGAAACACAACCGATAATAGTAACGTGTGTGTTTTCAAGACCCCCAGTGCCTAAAAGCAGCGGGAGTGCACCTAGGGACTTGTTGGGAGAACTCGGGGGATTGCTCCTGGCCCGCCTTTCGATGTGAGCGTTTAGCAAGGAAATCCAAGCGGGGACTTCGGAGCTGCGGTCCCACTGAGCACGGCCATTCTGTCGGATGCGCGCTCTGCCTGGGCAGGGCGGAACACAAAAGGAAGAAAAGAGGGAACACATGGTCAGTCCCAAACGAGAAAGGGCTTCTCCGTGACAGGATATTGAGCCGTTTGATAGAGCCCAATATTACGCTTGAATTAGACGTGAATGCTTAGAGAGAGAGCATTGTTCAGAGGCCCTTAACATGGGCTCGGGTGGAACCCCTTTCTTCTGTCGCCTTCTGGGGTGGTTTTGTGGGCTGTAATGATTTGTATTGTATTTATAAGCTGACAGGATAATCCCGCGAACAGCGGGAGGGGAAGAAAGGCAAGCAGGACTCCTCCACCCTGCTAATTAAAACAATCCTTCCTCCCCCCGCGAGGGCTAATGAGACAGAAAGAGAGTGGGCTAATGAAAATGTCACCGCGAGATTGCCCACTTACTTTATTTATTTACTTAATGCTGTGACTTCCAGTTGGGGGGTTCCGAGAGACAGACGTCTTCAGAATTTGCCAGAAGACCCTTTCTTATTCATCGCCGCTCAGCGCACCGTGAGCTGTCACCAAGCATATCTTTGGGGATGGGAGATTCTTATCTCCACTTGTCAATAAGAACGATATTCTAGGAAGAGGGGTTTGCCTGTGCTCACTTTGAACAAAATAAAAATGAAAGGAATCCGAATCCCTTCTTAGAGTATCTTCCCCCCCAAATCCAAGAGGCCAGTTTGCTCACGAAAGCCTTGCCTCCCCACCTCCTCCAGCGCAGTGACCAGTCGAGTTGAAGAAGTGTCGCTGATACCGAGTGGCGTTTGGTGAGACGAGTCCACGGCGCTCAGACTTAACGTTGATCCCATCAGTGTTCGGCTCCACCGAGATGGCAGGAATTCAAACTTTTTTTTTTTTTTAAACTTTTATTTACTATTGAGGGATAGAGACAGAGCATGAGCAGGGGAGGGGCAGAGAGAGGGGGAGACCCAGAATCCAAAGCGGGCTCCAGGCTCCGAGCTGTCAGCACAGAGCCCGACGCGGGGCTCGAACTCACGAACCACGAGATCATGACCCTAGTGAAGTGGTTGGATGCTTAACCGACTGAGCCACCCAGACACCCCTTTTCTTTTTCTTTTTCTTTTTCTTTTTTTCATTAATATTTTTATTTATTTTTGAGAGAGAAACAGAGCACAAGTAGGGGAGGGTCAGAGAGAGAGGGAAACACAGAATCTGAACCAGGCTCCAAGCTCTGAGCTCTCAGCACAGAGCCCGACGCGGGGCTCGAACTCACGAACCGCGAGATCGTGACCTGAGCCGAAGTCGGGCGCTTCACCGACTGAGCCCCCCAGGCGCCCCGGCAGGAATTCAATTCATATGTTATTTCACGGAGCCCAGCATGACCTGACCCTTCGATACCAGGAGGGCACCCCAGGGTCCTCCATGTTTATTTCAGCCCCTTAAACGCTTGATGATTTCAGCTAATGACTTCATTGGCACCCACTAGTGAAAGAAAGAAAAAGAAAGAAAGAAAGAGAGAGAGAAAGAGAGAAAGAAAGAGGAAGGAAGGGAGAGAGAGAGAGAGAGAGAGAGAGAGAGAGGATTCAACTTGTTGTCGATCTGCTAAATGGGATTTTATGCTAGTGAGTCTGAGTTATTGTTGCCCAAGGGCATTTGCACAACAGGGTGCTTGTGCTGTGGGGCTCGGTGTCACCGTCCCTGAGCTGCAGGGGTTCATTTCCCAGGAGAATCCAGGGAACGAGGAGACAGGAGTCTGGTTATGGATTTGGCAGGTGTATTCCTTCCTCCTGGCTGCCGTAACAAACCATCAGAAACTGGATGGCTTGAAACCATGGAAATATATTCCCTCGCAGTTCAGAGAGCATGTGTCTGAAATCAAGGTGTCACCCTGAGAATCTTTGAGAATCCTTCCTTGTGTCTTTAAGCTTCTGGGGGCTCCAGGCGTTCCTTGGACTGAATCACTCCCGTCTCTGCCTCTGTGGTCACATGGTCTTCTCCTGTGTGTCTGCCTTCTGCTATTCTTTCTTACTTTTTTTTTTTTTGAGTTTATTTTTATTTATTTTAAGAGAGAGATAGAGAGTGACGGCGGGATGGGGCAGAGAGAGCGGGAGACAGAATCCCAAGCAGGCTCCTCACTGTCAGTGCAGAACCCAACACGGGGCTCGAGCCCACGACCGCGAGATCATGGCCTGAGCCGAAATCAAGAGTCAGATGCTTAACCGACTGAGCCACCCAGGCACCTCTATTCTTTCTTATAAAGACACTTTTCATTGGATTTAGGGCCCACATGGATAATCCAGGATGATCTCATCTCAAGAGCCTTACCTTAATTACATCTGCAAGGACTCATTTTCCAAATAAGGTCACACTCGAAGGTTCTGGGGATGTGTCTTTTGGATTCCACCATTGAACCTGCCATAGTGGGACTGGACCAAATCAAGCCGAGTTATGCATTTGATCCCAGTCAATTAAATGAGCAAAGAATTTGTTCCCACCCCTTTTGCATGGCATGAAGATATATACAGGGTGACTTTTATAAAAAGACCATTCAGAAAATACAACTTTTTAAAGACTTTGCTCACTGACCATTTCACCATACTATATTTACAGTTGCAGATTGTAACAGGGTAGCCGTTAAAAGCGATACTTATGGAGACTTCAAGCAATGGGGAAAATGCTCAGGGCATAATGGTAAGGTGGGGAGGGGTGAGCAGAACGTAAACTTATACCTCTGGTGTGGTTACAGTTTTGCAAAAATTATCCTTGGCCATGAACAGGGTTGGAAGGGAACTCTGAAAAATGAACGTGGTAACAATTACATATAGGGGATAGATATCCTAGATGGCTCTTCCCCATCACAATGGAAACCTTCCTGTTATGAGGATGATAAAAAAAATTATAATAGAGGTTGCCTCTCAGGGGGACTCTTGAGATACAGGGACAAGAGAAAGACCCTCTCTTCATTTTCCACCTTTTGTATCTTTTGAACTTTGAGCCACGCACATGTGATTCTCATTCAAAACACTAAATACATAAAAAGATGAAGTGTCCTATTGCCACGAAGCCTCTGATCACTGTCTCCCCCAGAGCTGAACCTGCTTTCTGAAGATTCCCTTAGCCCTTTCTACAGGATTAGCGTGTTTATCGTAGAGTTCTGCGTTGGGCTGCGTACTTCTTGCATCTGGAGTGTAGACAAGAGCATGCCCTGAGTCCTGAAGGAGAAGGACCATATGCTACACTCCAGGAACAGAAAGATGGTCAGTATCTGTAGGTTCAAGTTCAAGGCAGGAGGTGGCAACAGAAGGCTCTGGAGGAAGAGGTCTTGGATGCCATCATAGGGGGCTGGGCTTTATTTGAGGGCAGTGGAAAGCCATTGAGAGGGACGTCATTACATTGGCATTTTATTTTATTTTTTATTAGAGAGAGAGAGAAAGAGAGCAAGCAGGGAGGGGGCATAGGGAGAGAGAGAGACCCTGGGATCATGACCTGAGCCGAAATCAAGAGTTGGATGTTCAACCGACTGAGCCACCCAGGCGCCCCTGCACATTGGTATTTTGGAACGATCACTCTGAATGTAGGAAACAAGTTTGCAGTGTTTTCACCATATGGATGTAACAGATGTAACTGAACCTCCAGAATGTAGGTAATAGTAAAATGTAGTCAAATGATTAGGAAATTATGAGTTTTGAGTATTTGTTGCCTTTTTAAAAATATTTTTGAAATATTTATTTTGAGAGACAGTGCACGCGTGTGCGCGAGCAGGGGAGGGGCAGAGAGAGAGGGAGAGAGAATCCCAAGCCGGCCTCACACTGTCAGCGCACAGCCCGATGCGGGGCTCGATCCCACAAACTGAGAAACCATGACCTGAGCCGAAATCAAGAGTCAGATGCTCAACTGACTGAGCCAGCCACCCAGGTGCCCCATATTGCCTTTGTGTTTTTTAATATAACTTACTTAATTATAAGCTTATTATATAATTTAGTTTTTAATAATGGCTTTGTTTAACAATAGCTTGTAAAAGGCCTGAGTATTTGACATCTGGCTCTGGTGAGCTGGTACAAAATGACTCTGCACACCCCTGCTTCAAGTGAGTCTCAGATGTACGTATTTTAGGAGAATATCGTTGCCACCACAAAGCAGAATCTCTGGGATAAGAAGATCCCTGAGTTCCCCTTTATTTTGCAGGGTAGGGGAGATAGTCACAGTTGTTTTTTATTTTTTTAATTTTTTGTTCATGTTTATTTTTGACAGAGAGAGAGAGAGAGAGAGCGCGCGCGCACGCGCGCGCGCGCGGGGGAGGGGCAGAGAGAGAGGGAGACACAGAATCCCAGGCAGGCTCCAGGCTCCGAGCTGTCAGCACAGAGCCCGACGCGGGGCTCGAACTCACGGACCGTGAGATCGTGACCTGAGCCGAAGTCGGACGCTCCACCGACGGAGCCCCCCAGGCGCCCCCAATCACAGTTCTTAAATAAAGTCTTAGGAGGAAGTTGAACGTGACATTTCACTTGCATTGGGCCCAGCCCTAGGTCCCCCAAAGACCCGGAGGTGGAAATTGGTCAGCCCACAAGGGGCTTTTCTGGTGGGGCACGCGGGGTCGGGGCTCCCTGTCCCTTCACTTGCTTACATCGCTGGCTTTGGCTCCCGTGGTGAGGCCGGCCCGGGCAGCATGTTCCTCCTCCCACCCGCCTCTCAACTCTGGGCCAAGAGATTCAGCTCTTCACGGTCTGTTTCCATCTCCCCAACTCATCCGCAGGGACACCAGCCACGGTTCCAGTTCCAGCTCCTTCTGGGTGATCTGCCTTACTCTGCACGTCCAGAGCCAGCCTCTGTCTTGTCCCTCGATCCTATGATCACCACCCTGGGAGGAACGGGGAATCTCACTGTCACCTGCGCGTGTTCCTAAAATAGCTGTTGAGTGACAGTCCAGCCCCCTTGATGTGAAGCTTGCACAGACCACCATATTCATCACCACCGCCCCTCTCTCACCCACCCCTGCGTCTTCAAAACAACACCAGGATTGGTGGGACCGCCGCCCCCCTTCATCTTCAAAGTGAAGCGTGCAGAAGCTCACCCCATAAATCTGTCATTTGCATATGTTTCTCGGGGAGGAGGGGAGAAAGGAGGCTGGGGGCCAGGTATTCTCATGCAAGCCTACTCATTATTTACGCAGACAAGGAGATATTTCAGTAAAACTGCACTCGACTCTGAGTGACAAGGTATCTTTCTGCAGTGCAAGGTTCAGGGAAATTGTAGTGAAGTTGACAGCTTTTTAATGTACAGTTTCTACTCCACTGAAATACGGCGTGTTTTTATTTTGGAAGTACAAGATGACCTGTTTATTAGCTGTGATTCAAACTGAGTTTACATGCTTGGAAACACAAAGGCAGAGGAACAGCTTGTTTCTTGGGGGGGGCGGGGGGGCGGGTCATAGACGCTCCCTCCCCTCCCCTCCCCCCCAACACATTTAAGAAAACACTGAATACATCGAGTGTTCTGAATCGCAGTGGACGTGGTTTTCCTTGATATGACAGGCTACCTTGGAATCACGGGAAGAAGTTGCCAATGGCTTTCATCCTCCTCCTTGGGGCAACCAGGCAGTGCTTAGGTTCCTCTGTGCCGGGGAGGCAGTGACATCTGGGGAGACAAACAACCTGGGATTTTGACGTGGGGACCCACCCCGTTCTTCCGCGGCGGAGCTTGGGGGTGGCCTGCCCGGGCTTTTGCCCTACCAAGTGTGGTTGCTGGACAAGCAGAATTTGCGTCCCTGGGTGCAGAGAGAGTGTCAGCTGCCACCCCACACCTCCCATATCAGGATCTCCCATTTTGACGAGGTCCCAGGCCATCTGTTTGTTCGTTCCCAGGGTCCCCGGGATCCTTTGCCCAGACCAGCTAGAGCTCAGTTGCTGGTGTCGCTCACTTACTCAGTGCACACTTATTTGGTGTCTACCGAATGTTGCCGGGAAGCCAACTTAGGTACTAAAGGAATGCAGAGAATAAGACAGAAAAAGCCTCTACTCTCCCTCTGGGAGCTTGCAAACCAAGGCGGGGGCGGGGCGGGGGTGGGGGTGGGGAAGCCAGATGCGGAACAAGGAACGCAGGTGAATGGATTCCAAACCCATCCTCGCCCGGACAGGACGGCGTTTGCATCTCCGTGGGATTAAGTGGCAAAACCCAACCAAATGGGCAAAAACACATCCGTGTTATGGTTCTCCCACATCAGAGCCATTCTCGTAGACCTTAGTTTAGAAGTTTTTTTGTGCTTGGATTTTTTTTTTTTTTTTTTCCTATCTCTGCTTTCTGTCTATGGACCTGCCTATTCTGGGTATTTCATATAAAAGGAATCCTCTAATACGTGACCTTGGGTATCTGGCTTCTTTTGCTCAGCATAATGTTTTCAAGGTTCATCCACGTCATAGCATAGATCAGTCCTTCTTTCCCTGTTGTGGCCAAGTATTCTTCCATTGTGAGGATAGCGCAATTGACTTATCTAGTCATTTGTTGATGGACATTCATGTCCTTGAAAAAAAAAACCCTTCCGGGAGTTCCTAGGTGGCTCAGTTGGGTAAGCATCCAGCTCTTAACCTCAGCTCAGGCCTTCCTCTCGGGGTTGTGAGTTTGAGCCCTGCGTGGGGCTCTGCACTGGGCATAAGCCTACCTTAAAAAAAAAAAAATCTTTCCATTTAAAATAGGCCTGTGTCTGTTTTACGGAAAATAGACTATGTTGTAAGCTTCGTGAGGCCACGATGCTCATTTTGGATTGTTACAGCATCCAATGTCAGTCGTCACTTACATGGGTTATAAGGCTCAAACCGGAGTGTGACCCTGAAAATAGAGGAGTCCAGGTTACATGCATGGGGCTCCTGGACACGCACTTGAGTGGTAGATTCCGGCGCTTGAAAATCACTTGTTTGGGTTTGCAAAGCATGACGTTTGTACCTGCTACGCTGCATGAAATCGGCGGCAGTTCTGGGCCGTTTTCCCATTTTATTCCCGCAACCGTTGAGTTCGTGCAACAGCCATTTTCTGAGGCTCAGCTCTGCTCTGGGCCCTGGAGAGGTGACAGTGGCCCTGTGGCCCTCCTGGCACCCGGACGCTCCCATCACGAGGGCGTGAGCAGCCACCAGGGTCCACCCGGTCCCTCCCTGCCTTCTGAAGACGCCCCTTCCCACTTCCTACGGAGAAGGGGCCTTGCAGCTCTAAGGGAAATGGAGGCCTTGCGCATAAGCAGAATCAACAGAAGAAGGTATTTGTGAGGATACGGCGCTCAGATGGAGCTTTCCAGCCGAGTAAACCGAGAGCCACCTGCAGCATTGCCAAGGAGACAAATGCCACATCTGGAAAGAGATCTGCATAATCCACAGCTTGTCATTTGGGCAGGAAGTATTCCCTCTCCTTTGAGAATCTGCCTAATTATGGGCTGGATACGTGCCAGGAAAGGGGACCGAGAGAGAGAAACGAAGCAGTGCACACAACACATCCAAGCCACGGAGCGTCCTCCCCGAGTGTGGCCGCGGTGTGGGCAGGGGCCCGTGGTCAGATGGAGGGAGCCAGCCGAGGCAAGGCAGGAAGGCGATCCGAGACCTGCGGGCCGGCCCGCGGAGTCCCGGCCGTGGTCTCCTGGAACGCAGCGCTGTTTGGAGCCTTTGTGAGACGTGATGCAAATCATTTGTTGCTCTTGGTAAAATACTGACTTCCGCAAGTTCTTGCATGTTTGTCCTTCCTTTAAGCGTTTAAGAATCGTGGTGAAATACACACGAAACGCACCATCTTAACCATGTTTCGGTGTGCTGAATGCATTCACGGTGTTCTGCAGCCAACGCTGCCAGCCATGAACATGTTCATCTTCCCAGAGTGCAACTGTCTCCGTGAAAACACTAACTCCCGACTCCCTGCTGTCCCAGCTCCGGGCACCCACCGCTGTCCTTTCTGTCTCTATGAATCTGACGACTCTAGGGACCTCATATCCGTGGAATCGTACAGAATCGGTCCTTCTGTGTCTGGCTTCTTCCAGCACTATGTCCTCCAGGTTCATCTATGTTGTGGCAGGTGTCAGAATCTCCTCCCTTTTTCTGGGTTTTAATACCCAGAAAATGTGTGGGTCGTGGATTGATGGACACACACTTGCTTGCTTCCAGCTTTTGGCCATTGAACAGTGCTGCTGGGAACACGGGGGCAGGTTACTACCGACTTTTTTATGTTTTTTAAATTTATTTTGAGAGAGACACAGAGAACGAGCGAGCATGTGAGCTGAGGAGGGGCAGAGAGAGAGAGAGGGAGAGAGAGAGAATCCCAAGCAGGTTCCACTCTGCAGTGCAGAGCCCAGTGTGGGGCTCAATCCCACAAACCTCGAGATCACGACCTGAGCTAAAATCCAGAGTTGATGCTTAACTGACTGAGCCACCCAGGCGCCCCACTGCTGACTTCTAAACAACAAATAGAGAATTCTCTAGCCCCACTCTTCGTTGAATGTTTTTTTTTTGGGGGGGGGGGCTTGGGCCCTCAGTGAACAGCAGACGCCATTGACTCTTACACCAACCATCACGCCAGTTACGAAGGACCGTTCTCATTTAATTGTCCTATGAGTGATCGTGGGAGGACTTTCCTCCCGGGCACTGTGAGCACACGTGAACTTGACCTATCAGATGGTTCACGACGGGCAAAGGTTGGGAAGAGCCTCCTTAACCGCCAGGAAATCAGAGTCAGCTCTGACCTACACCCCGAGGCCGCTGCCCTCAGCCTTTGGAGTCCGCCAGGCGCGGGCCGTCCTTCCATTCCATCTTTGCCACAGAGACACCAGCCCTAAGGAGGCTGGGACAGGCATCTCACCGCTTCTGCGGCCTGGGGAGCCTGTAAAAAATGTGGCCCCCTGGGCCCCACATCTAGAAAGTGTAACTCAGGAGGGGGCCGAGGAATCTGCATTTTGGTGATCCCCACGCAGGCCGGGCCCCGCCGACGGGCACCGGGCCGTGTGGTTGCACTGATGTTTGAAGGAGGCAGAACCGGATGCTGGCTCTCCGTCCCCCGGGTGCCCTGCCTTTGTGGGCTGACAATGCCAGAGACGGGGTGAGCACACGAAGATATGTCAGAGGCGGTCAATTCCTTACCAGCATGTCTGGCGGGCGGGGAGGGGGGTGCTTTACCTTGATTTCAGAATTAATAGGCCCCTGTCCCCTCTTTTGTTCATTCCCAAGTTCACTGCTTTCTGTGAGGCCTCTGGCACTGAAGGGTTGAACGATAGGAGGAGGTCAGGTCAGAAAAAGCCGGTGAGAAAGAGCTGGGCCTGTACTCATCCTGGCCAAATGCCTCGGAGATACTCCGCCTGCATCAGCAGCGGCCACGCGAGCACGGCTGTTTCCGTCCTTCCTCTCCCAATTGGACACAGAATTGCACCACGGTGGCCACACTGCGGTTTCCTGAGGGCTCCGCTCTGCGTGGGAAAGCACGCATCGACATCGGCTCCTACAAGCTACGCGTCCCGGCAGCCTCACGAGAGAGGAATTCGTACTCCCATCTTACAGAAGGGAAACCTGAGGCCCGAGCAGGTTGGGTGGCTAGCCCCCGACGTCTCAGACTCAGGGAAGCGGGAAAGCCAGGATTCAAACTCAGGTCTGACTCTCCAGAATCCACGCTCTGCCACGGATTCCACGTCTCGTGTTTTCCGCCCCCCCTTAGAAGCGACTCCGGAACGAGTGAAGCCTGACGCGGAATGCCGAGGCAGGAGGTACACCTCCATCTGTCAATTAGCACCTGACTCTTCCTAGGGATGCAGAGAGGGAACTAGGTCAAATTAATGGATCATTTTCTATTTCAAGGGACCCCTCCCAAGGAAAAAAAAAAAAAAGCCATATTATTCTCATTCTGGTTTCATTTCAAGCCCCGCAAAGAATTGAAAGCAGGCCCCAGGGAGACGAAAAGCAGTTCACGGGGCAAAGCCACGAAGCGGCTGCATCTCCACTCTCCGCTGGGACCGATGCTCCTCCTGCCCCCCCAGAGCACGTGGCCTCTCCTCTCTGCCCCCCAGAAAAGCGGGCTCAGCAGGCCTGGCTCCCGTCCACGCGGGCCACGGTGCTGGCTGGCACCCAGCGTGCCCTCCCCGGGTATGTTCCAACTCGCACTCCTTTTAAGTGTGCTAAGCTACCCACTGTGCGCACGGGAGGCCTCCCACAGCCGGCACAATGCATATGCCGCAAGAGTGGAATTCTAGAAGGCCAGAAGGTAGAACGCGCCGGAAAACCGGCCTGATGAAAGAACCAGCCTGCTGCCTCCATTCTGTACGCAGCCCTCGAATATTTCTTGATAAAACCACCCAACGTTCCAAGGGTATCTGCTGAAGGGAAAGACCTACTTAGGAGCGCAGTTTACACGGCATCAGGGTTCTACCTCGAGCTACTGTCTTACACGCTTAGCGGATGGTGGGGGGGGGGGAGGTGGCCATTGCAAGGCAACATTGGTCTCTTGGGTGGAGGGCTAATTTGGCTTTTGAGTTTAATTCGAAAGAGCGGAGAGAGAAAAAGCTCAGATCCCAGTAGGTCAAAATCACGCGTGCGTGCGCACACGCGCGGATGTTGCACGTACCACGCAGAACTTTGGCGGCGTGACCCTGGGAAGACGGGGGAGGGGAGGCACGGAGTGGCCGTCGTGTTCGATCAGAGTCAATACAGCACGCCGTTTCTTGGGGCATCTTCTCTCCATCAAGGGCTGCGTCCAGCAGTATAACGCGGTGTTTAAGGCACAGCCTTGACTCAAACTGACAAACGGACCTGGTTTTGAAGCCCAGACCCACCGCTCTGAGCTGTCTGATGTTGGCAGGTATTTATTCCACCGCTCTGAGCGTCCGTGTTTTGTTGGCTTGTTTGTTTTTGGTAAAACCGGGCAGTTAAGACCCACCTCCTGGGGTTGCGGTGGGACCCCCGTCAGGACGTGGAAGTCAGCCCTGGGCAGACTTGTTGGAACACACTCTGTGCTACACGAGGGGAGTGTCCTGATTAGGAGGCAGGGGACCAGGGATGAAGGAAGGAGCCCGGGCCCTGCCTCTAGGCTAATGGAGAGACAGACCCATCTGTCCACCTGCCAAGACTGTGGTCAAAGTCCAACAGCGGACGTGATAAGGACAGGGCAGCTGGAGGAGAAGAAGTCTGAGAAGGCTGAACAGAGGGGGCCAGTCTGGAGGTTGGTTTTAGATTTTTTTTTTTCTCTCTTTACTGCTCTGTAAGGTATGATTTTCACACCATCAAACTCACCCATTTTAAGCAGGCGGTTTGGTGAGTTTTGGTGATTGTGCACAATCACGAAGCTCCCATCACTGTCGAGATACAGAGCAGTTTCCTCGCCCTAAAAAGCTTCCTTGAGCCCCTTTGCATTTGATGTCCTTTTCTGGCCCTGGCCCCAGGCAACTACTGATTGCCTTCTGTCACTGCGGTTGGCCTTCCTAGAATTTCATATAAATGGAACCATACAGTTCACAGTCTTGTACGTTTGACTTCTTTCCTTAACAGAACACATCCGAGAAGCATGCGGGGTGTGACGTGTGATAGTAAAACTCATTGTTTCTTTCCTTTTTTTTTTTTTTTTAATTTTCTAAAAACTGTTTTATTCATTTTTGAGAGAGAGGGGGACAGAGGATCTGAAGCGAGCTCTGTGCTGACAGCCGCGAGCCTGATGTGGGGCTTGAACTCCCAAACTGCGAGATCATGACCTGAGCCGAAGTTGGATGCTCAACCGATGGAGCCACCCAGGTGCCCCTTAAATTTTCTTTATTAAAAAAATTTTTTTTTTAACATTTATTTATTGTTGAGAGACAGAGTATGAGCAGGGAAGGGGCAGAGAGAGGGGGAGACATAGCATCCGAAGCAAGCTCCAGGCTCTGGGACGTCAGCACAGAGCCTGGTGTGGGGCTCGACCTCATGAACTGTGAGATCATAACCTGAGCTGAAGTCAGACGCTCAACCGACTGAGCCACCCAGGTGCCCCATATATATATATTTTTAATGTTTATTTGTTTTTGTGAAAGAGAGAGAGAGAGACAGACAGACAGACAGACAAAGTGTGAACAGGGGAGGGGCAGAGAGAGAGGGGGAGACACAGAATCCGAAGCGGGCTCCAGGCTCCCAGCTGTCAGCACAGAGCCCAACGTGGGGCTCAAACTCACGAACTCCGAGATCATGACCTGAGCCAAAGTCGGACACTCAACCGACTGAGCCACCCAGGAGTCCCTGGTACCTCATTGTTTCTTATTACCAAATACTTTTCCATCGAATGGATGGATCGCCGTCTGTTGATCCATCGACCAGCAGGGTGGCTGACAGTTTGGGGCTGCTGTAAAAAAAAAAAAAAAAAATGCTGCAAATGTCCCCATGCACGTTTTTGTCTGGACGTGTATTTTCATTTCTTTTGGGTAAACATGTAGGAGTGGGATTTCTGGGGCACGTAACGGGTGCGTGCTCAACGTGGTAAGGTTCCGCCATGTTGTTTTCCAAAGTGGCCACACCATTTTGCGTTCTCACGAGTTGCGTATGGGCGCTCCAGTCACCCCGCGTTCTCACTGACACGCGACGTCAGTTGTCAGTATTTTTAGCTTGCCGCCCGAGTTTGGGAGGATGACTCAAAGTTTGGTAGGCAGATGAGAGGGGCAGCATATTCTAGGTAAAGAAAATAGCAGATGGGGAAGCAGGGAGACGAGGATGCCACGTGTGAGAACAGCAGGTCCGCCAGTCTCGCTGGGGCAGAAAGGGTGCGGTGCACGAGCGAGGAAGTTGGCAGAGCAGATGACCTCAGGATGTGGCAGATGCTGGACATGGATGGGCCTAGACTGTGACTAGTAAACACAGTGACTACAATCAGCACCCCTTAAATGCTGCATACCAGGTACCAAGCTTCAGTGATGTGGGTCTTCATGTTATCCCTTCTACAAATGAGGAAACAGAGGCATGACGCATTCATATGGCCAGGAGGGTCCACATAGCACGTACGCAGTAGAGCAGAGATTTGAATTCTGGCTGCCTGGCCCCACGGGCCACGTGCTTAAAGGGCCCCCTCCCCAAATCCTACTTCTGACCCAACGGGCCACGGGATGCTTTTAAAGGTTTTACGCGGGGGAAATGGAGCGAATAGACTTGGTTTTTTCGTGAGACCAGTGGGCTCACAAGTGATGATGGTTTGGAGGGGGTCAGCCCCGGGGGCGGGGAGACCCAGGGGAGGCTCCCGCCACCGTGCCACGTAAGGAGTGAAGGTAGGTCTTCGGTGAGTCCACAGCAGTGGGGAAGAAACTAAAGGAATGGACCGGAGAGCTGCTCAGGGGGTGCCTGACTGAGTGTGGAGGGCCACAGAAAGAAGCTGAGAATTGACATCAAGTTTCTGCCGTGGGCAACTGAGTCCATGGAGGTGCCACTAACCAAAATAGAAAATTCCAGAATGGGAGCGCGTCTGCACAGAGATCGTGACTTTGGTCTGGACAGTGGGTCTGGCACAAATTATGGTCTTTCAGGGCTGGTGGCTTTAACCCACGAGGGGCCTAAAGTCATGTGAGGGTTGGCGATTCATGGTTGGGTGGAGATGTGAATTTGTGTGTGTGTGTGTGTGTGTGTGTGTGTGTGTGTGTGTGTAGGGGCCATTTAAATTAGTGAGTGTGCCTTGTCAGCTACCGGGTACCCACAGAGCAACCTCACTCTGTAGTTCTCTCCTCGTGGCACAACACTCGTGAAAACCCATTAACCCTGTCCCCACCCCTACTGCTCCCTGTGAGTTCTTGGCCACTCTTGTCTGCTCCACAAGTTCCCTGCTGTTGCCTCCTGTCTGGCATCTCCTACCTGCTCTTGTCCCCTCTGCTCTGTTCCCCACACAGAGTCTTTTTCCAAAGTAAAAGAATCTTCCCCAGATGAGTCCGTTCGTATCACTGCCCCCTTGCAAGGCAATCAGGGCTCCCCTGCAGTGTCTGCAGGGCTGGTGGCCGTGGGTGTGTCCCCTCCTCTAGCTTGGTGTAAGCGTGCAGGGAATGGACCACGGCAGAGAGATCGTTTCTGCAGTTTATGCCTTGACAAGAGCAGCAACATGGCCTCTTTGGGAGCCTAAGGGGAAATCCAGTTTGTTCATAAGTACAAATCTGTTGTGTTTGTTAAAAATTTTTTTTAATGTTTTTATTTTATTTTTGAGAGAGAGAGAGAGAGAGAGGGAGAGAATGAGCCGGGGAGGAGCGGAAAGAGAGGGAGACACAGAATCCGACACAGGCTCCAGGCTCTGAGCTGTCAGCACGGAGCCTGACGCGGGGCTCGAACCCACCCACCACGAGATCATGACCTGAGCCGAAGTTGGGCGCTTCCCCGACTGACCCAGGTGCCCCTGTTCATAAGAACGAGCTCAGAGCAGCCAAGTGGTATTGGCTTGGGCCATGATGTTACGGTGTTATCAACAGGCAATGCCTCTTCCCAACATCCTGCTCTGCAGAGAGCACCTGGGCTCAGTTCTGGTCACCTGGGGTATGGTGGCCTTGAGGAGCTAGTGAGCACTGCAGAGACCACGGGAGGACCAGCTGAAGTTGACGGTGTGTGCTCAGTTGACACGAACCACTTGGCTTTCCTTTTGGCAAGTATGGTGGCTGTCGGGCTAGAGGAATCGGGGCCATTGGCATGACAACTAGCCTGGACCCTGTCCTGCGTGCCTTCAGACAGTCTCAGCTTCTTTCTGGTAGAGGGAGGAAGTCAGTGACTCCTAAAATCCTTCCCCAAGGTAACATTCATCCGTTTTTAAAAAGCCAATATGATATGTATGTCTTAGAGAAGAAAACGTACCTTATGTTGTTTAAAACTGAAGCTGAACGATTCACTTTTCAAACAATTTTTAAGTATTTATTTAGGTTTTTTTTAATTTAATTTTTTATTTTTAAATATTGACATTCAAATCAGTTAGCATATTGAAAGATTCACTTTTTAAAATAACAGAAGCACTTCTGCGGCGCCCAGGTGGTTCGGTCCAGGTAAGTGTCCAACCGTTGGTTTTGGCTCAGGTCATGATCTCGTGGTTTGTGAGTTCGAGCCCCACGAGCCTGCTTGGGATTCTCTCTCCCCTCGCTCTCTGCCCCTCCCCCTCTCGTGCGTGCTCTTCTCTCTCTCTCAAGATAAATAAACTCAAAAACATGTTTTTAAATAAATAAAATAGAAGCGTTTTCATGAAAAGAGCTCTAGTCTGGGCCAGGAGCACCAGACGATGGGCCTCTATCCTGTTTCTTGTGGTCCACTTTTGTAGCAATTTCTGGATTCTGGGGGCGAGATTCTAAAAGCCTGGTCATGGTGGATGATGTCCCCGTTGGTTATTTTTCAGTCTGTCGCTTCTGAGTATAAAAGGGTCATCTGCGGGGCGCCTGGGTGGCTTAGTCGGTTAAGCGACGACCTCGGCGCAGGTCATGATCTCACGGTCTGGGAGTTCGATCCCCGCGTCAGGCTCTGTGTCTTCAGCTCGGAGCCTGGAGCCTGCTTCGGGTTCTGTGTCTCCCTCTCTCTCTGCCCCTCCCCCGTTCATGCTCTGTCTCTCTCTGTCTCAAAAAAATAAATAAACGCTAAAAAAAAAAGTTTTAAAAAAAAAGGGTCATCTGCTTTTCTCATTTATAATATTTCCTGTCGGAATGTTGTCTCTTACTGAGTCAGCGAAAGGAGGACGTTTGTTTTAATAGATTTGAATTTTATCAGCCTGTGCATAATAATAATAAATTACGGTCCTAATAAGTAGGCTGCCCAACAGGATGCTGGTGGCGCCCCCCAATAATTGATGCACATTCTTTGGAATTTAGGGGACATTCTTTGGAATTTAGGGGCGTCATAATTTATCGGGGGTCGTTTTTTTTTCTATCCAATTTGAGGAAAAGCAGCTGTTTTGTAAGCAATAAATGCTGCCATTGTATTTCTTGGCTAAGCAGAGAAAAGCATTCTTGTTATTTTTTGCCTGTTCCCTGGCTATTCCTGCAGCATCTAGTAGCTTCTTTATGGGAAAGAGTTTATCAATATTTCAATTATCACCTCCGGTTTTCAGGTTTGTAACTCCCCTGCTTAAGAATCAGATCAGGTGGAAAACACACTAAGTCACCCCAGGAACCTGAGCGCTTTCCACCATTTTAAACAACCAGTGCAAGTCAGTTCAGTGTCTTTCAACTCTTAGGGTGAAACTTTGGGTTGTCTAAGCCCCACGACTAAAACGGAATTAAGCCTCTTTTCCCATCGGAAGCGTTCGGATGTTACTGGGGTTTCTGCCTGATGATGGGCTCGGTGTCTCCGCGTACGCTCAGGGAAAGGTCTGTCCTGGACGAGCTGACCACAAGTCACTTTTTAAAAAAAAAAATTTTTTTTTTAACGTTTTTATTTATTTTTGGGACAGAGAGAGACAGAGCATGAACAGGGGAGGGGCAGAGAGAGAGGGAGACACAGAATCGGAAACAGGCTCCAGGCTCTGAGCCATCAGCCCAGAGCCTGACGCGGGGCTCGAACTCCTGGACCGCGAGATCGTGACCTGGCTGAAGTCGGACGCTTAACCGACTGCGCCACCCAGGCGCCCCCACAAGTCACTTTTCTTACCAACTAAGTGATAGTTTGATCCAACACCCTTTTGCGCTACGCGGTGAATCTTTTTCTGGAAGCGAAGATTCTTTAGGAACACGAAAAGCACTCTATAAAAATTTTTTTTAATGTTTGTTTATTTTTGAAATAGAGAGAGAGAGAGAGAGAGAGAGCAGGGGAGAGGCAGAGAGAGCGGGAGACACAGAATCCGAAGCAGGCTCCGGGCTCCGAGCTGTCAGCGCAGAGCCCGACGCGGGGCTTGAACTCACGGACCGTGAGATCATGATCTGAGCCGAAATCGTATACTTAATCGACTGAGCCACCCAGGTGCCCTGAGACTCACTCTTAATGACGGGATTGGCATATTGGCTTTTAAGAGAGTAGACATCCTCATAAGCATAGCCACAGGCCAACATCATCCTCATCACGGAACCAACGAGGCCGGGCCGGTTGTTGGGTGGTCCAGCCCGCAGGGTTGACCTGCCAGGCTCTCGCTCCTGGGACCGCGGGCAATCTGGTAACCTCAGTTAAGCCTGACTTGGGCCAGCTCTTCCCCACCCGAGCCGATGCCTAGGCCCTTCTTTCAATGCCCCCATAAGCCAGAAGTGCTTGGTCACTTACAGCATCCCAGGGCCACTTGGAGTGAGGACACAGAATGTCATGGCACCTCATACAAATTATCCCCTGGCTACCATCCTGGATAGATTTTGCTCTGCTGGGCTGGCCTTTAAAGGAGAAGCCAATAAATTAGCCTGCAGGAATAACTCTGGTCTGTGGCAAAGCTTAGCAATAGCTCGTGCAGGAACGCGTGGTCTCTTTATTGTATTTGCAGATTCTGTCTGGACTGTTCTTAGGCCCTCATTAGGGATTGATGGGATCTTGCCCCTGGCAAAGTCACAGCCCCAGAGCCCACTGGCACTTTGCCGCGCATGGGGTTCTCACATTAAAAAAAAACAAAGGAAACCCGCCCCCCCCCCCCCCCCCCCCCCGCATCTCTCTCCATTCATCCCCCAGCAGGACACACTGTCGAGGAAAAAGCAGTAAAGCCCTAACTTTAGGGTCCGTGCGATGCGGTGGCCAGGACACTAGGGTCATCCCCATCCTGCCTCAGCACCTACGAGCTGCGTGACCTTGGGCAAGTTTACCTCACCGCTCTTAGCTTTCCCATCTGTAAACTGGGGATATGACACACGCCCGCTAGGATCACAAAGTGTGGGTGCCGTGCCTGGGCCTCACTCATTCATTCAGTGCCTTTTGATGAAGCACTTGCTATGTGCCAGGCACTGTCCTAGCCTCTGGGGTAATAGCAGGTGAATGAGACAGCTAGGTAAGGTGCCCCTCTCATGATTATGGTTCTGTTTGGTTTCTTAAGTTTTATTTATTTATTTCTCTTTAAAGATTTTATTTATTTTTGAGGGGGCGCGAGCCGGGGAGGGGCAGAGAGAGAGAGGGGAACAGAGGGACAGAGGATCCAAAGCGGGCTCTGTGCCGACACCAGCAAGCCCAATGCGGGCCTTGAACTCACGAACTGGGAGATCGTGACCTGAGCCGAAGTTGGGGAGATCATGACCTGCGCTCAACCGACTGAACCACCCAGGCGCCCCTTAAAGATTTTAAACTAATCTCTACACCCAATGTGGGGCTTGAACTCAACAACCCCGAGACCAAGAATCGCGTGTTCCACCAACGGCGCCTGCCAGTTGCCCCCTCGTATGCTTATGTTCTAATGGGAGGAAACAGACAACATAGGAGGAACTAAAACATAGCATTTCTTGTGATAAACAGCTGGGCAGGGGTTGGCAGAAGGCAGCTCTGAGCTGGTGACTGGGGAGGGACCCGTCCATAGTAGCCGTTGTCCTTCCTTCAAGACCCATTTCAGTTTATTTATTTATTTTTCAGAGAGAGAGAGAGAGAGAGAAAGCGTGAGTGGGGGAGGGGCAGAGAGAGAGGGGGACAGATGATCAGAGAGCCCGACATGGGGCTCGAACTCACGAATGTGAGATCATGACCTGAGCTGAAGGCAGACGCTTAACCCACTGAGCCACCCAGGCGCCCCCTTCAAGACCATTTCAAAGGGCGCCTCCTCCAGGCAGCCTGGCCTGACTCCCGTCCTGATGTGTCCCCTCCCCTCCGTCCTCCGTATGACTAGTCCCATCCACGTCCCATCCTCAGCCAGCGCCAGGTCCCTCCATTCGTGCAGATGGGCTGGGACGCGGATGCGAAGTCTGAGACTTCCGGAGTGGTGCCCTTCACGGTGACCCTGCTCGGCTCACTGGGCCTCGGGTCCTTCTTCTTCCTCTGGTCTTCAAGGAGCGAGAGCAGGTCAAAGAAACAGCCACCTGGGGGATGATGGAAGAGACCGTGGATCCACCCAGAGGATTTGAAAAGGTCGTGCCTCGACGGTCTCCCACCCCTGGGTGGCCCCACTGTGAAAGCAGCTGAGGGCGATCTGTCGTGTGTACCCCAGAGCCAACTGAGCCCCGGAACCGGTGGCCCCTGAAGGTGAGGAGGGCAGGGAGGCCGCTGAGGCTCTGGCACCCCCTCCCCCAGCAGAGACCCCCCCCCACCCCCCACCCCCGGCCGGTGGGATCCCGGGCAGCCCGATCCCACGCGTGCCCACGGACGCCCCTGAGCCCCGCCAACTGACAGGAGGCTGCGTCTTATAAAGGAAGAAAAAAAAAAGGATTAAAATCGAGATTTTTGCTATTATTTTCCTCTGATAAAAGTGCAGCGGGGAATGGCTCAATTGTGTCACCGCCTCGTTCTTCATTTGTGTTTTTCTTTCGTGCTTCAATATCTTCCTCCAGCTGCTCGTGTCTCCTTTCTTTCTCCTCGCTTTGATCTATTCGTTTTCCCCAGAAATGGGGTTTATAAATCATTGTAATGCAGCCTTGGGAAAGATGGTGCTTAGTGCAGGGAGAAATACATCGCTGCTAACAGCCCCGGCAGGGAGACAAACCCTCGGCTTGTTGCTGGGTTCTGGCGACGGGTTACTGATGGTATTTGCTTTTTATGTCTGTGCGCGTGCCATCGGGGCAGGGCCGCGGGGAGCGTTCCACACGCCACCTTTGTAATATTTCAAGCCTCCTCCGGCAGTCGAAAACAAACTGCTCCTGCTTGCTCTCGGGGAAGCAGAGAGAGGACGGGAAGGAAAACGTGAACTCGGGAAAGGAGCACGAAGAAGCGTGCCTGTCGCCCTTTGGATTCCAGCTCGGATGACACCGGCTCCTAAGACACCTCCCTGTCTGTCCCCTTCCCCCAACCAGCCTGCGCGAGCGGCTTAACGAATCTGGCATCTCGGGGTCGCCCGGGCCCAACTCTCTCCGGCACAGTTAGGAGTCTAACGGCCCGGATCCCTTCTTGGCGAAGGCCCGGGGCCTCCCTTGTCATGTTTTATGGTCCCATATTCTCCGTAGCGCAGAGCAGCAGAGAAGCGTTGGGCGTGGGGTGTGGGTTTCCTCCTGACTCAGAGCGGCCTCGCTGCGCGTGTGAGATCCAGGAGGCAGCAATGAAAACCCTGCCAGGCCTTAAATCAGAACATAAAGACGGATCCCGTTATCCCGGAGCGGGGCGCACGGAGGGCCTGAGTCACACAGAGGGGCCGCTTAGCGCTGCAGCGACGCTCGGGGACTCTGATGTCTTCCTTACCAACCGGTCTCTCCACCTCTGAGTCCCCGGCTGGGGGAGGGGGGCGGGGAAGGCTCAGCTGATGCCACCGTCCCTCCTTTACCCCAGGCTTCTTTCTCTGCCGCCCCCCCCCCCAATCCCCCTCATCTGACCCACGGAGGCAAAGTGCTAATCCCAACAACGATCTCTACTCAGCACCAGATGTTTATTTCTTTTCCCGGGTCGGGTCTACACAGGGCAGAGTGAAACAGACGATCACTCGGGAAACTGGCACTGCTCAGACCAGCGCTGCCCACCAGAGCCTTCTGTGGTGACGGAGGCATTCCGTCTCTGCCTTCTGCCCACACGCGTGGAGGCTACGAGCACTCGAGATCCGGCTAGTGTGGCTGAAAGATGCAAGTTTTAATTATTTTACGCTCGAGATAGCGCTTGTGGCCAGTGGCTGTCATCGTCGGCAGCACAGATGTAGACAGGCTTCTTTCGGTTATGTCTTTTGTTATATCTCACAGCTGCTCTCTCAAGTAGGCGGCCAGCACTGGGAAAAAAAAATAGCAGAGGCGTGTACAAGGAGACGAAAGGATGGGGGAAAACTGAAATGATTGAACCCTCCTGAGGTTGCACTCTTGCCCCGAAGCTCCAACAGGGGTGAAGACACTCACAGATCTGATAACCGGACCGGATCATGGAAGAAAACTTCCCTTGGGGTGACATGAGAAGAAAGCCTGGACACACTGTGACTTGTGTCCTTGGTAGCAGTTCAGTTTACAATCTGGGAATTACCTACCTAATTTGTTGCTTTGCATCTAATCCAGCCTGGATGGATGGATGGATGGATGGATGGATGGAGGATAGGTGGGTGAATGGATGGATGGTTGGATGGTTGGATGGGTGGATAGGTGGGTGAAAGGATGGATGGATGGATGGATGGATGGATGGATGGATGGACGGATGGGTGGACGGATGGATGGATGGGTGGGTGGATGGATGGTTGGTTGGATGGATGGATGGTGGATGGATGGATGGATGGATGGATGGACGGATGGGTGGACGGATGGATGGATGGGTGGGTGGATGGATGGCTTGTTGGATGGATGGATGGTGGATGGATGGATGGATGGACGGATGGATGGATGGATGGTTGGATGGATGGATGGAGGATAGGTGGGTGAATGGATGGATGGTTGGATGGTTGGATGGGTGGATAGGTGGGTGAAAGGATGGATGGATGGATGGATGGATGGATGGATGGACGGATGGGTGGACGGATGGATGGATGGATGGATGGTTGGATGGATGGATGGATGGAGGATAGGTGGGTGAATGGATGGATGGTTGGATGGTTGGATGGGTGGATAGGTGGGTGAAAGGATGGATGGATGGATGGATGGATGGACGGATGGGTGGACGGATGGATGGATGGGTGGGTGGATGGATGGCTTGTTGGATGGATGGATGGTGGATGGATGGATGGATGGATGGATGGATGGACGGATGGACGGATGGACGGATGGATGGATGGATGGACAGATGGGTGGATATAGTGCGTGTGCATGCGTGTACATGCATGCTTGCTGAAGACCTTCAAGAAACTGCTCCAAATTATCCCGGTCTCACAATATCATTTAGGGCAGGGTATCATACGCTGTAGGGCTTCATAAATAGGGCTCACCGACCAACCCCTTAAGGTCAATTGAAGAGCTTTCTGGATGTGCCGGATAGGGGGCTACAGAAAAGTCACTGCATCCTGTTTCCTGCCATTGCCCTTGCCTCAGCCCTTCTAGCTCCTGGGCAGCTCAGTGGTTGGACTACCTGGCCACATGTGCGTGCCTCCACCTCATGAGCTACGGGTCCTTGGGTGAGTGATTTGACCTCCTTCCTTCTATGAGAATGGAAACGATCGCAGCACCCACCTCAGAAATGTACAAGCATCCATCACCGAATGAATGGATATAGCAAACGTGGTCTATCCGGACAAGGGAGTATTACGCAGCCATGAAAAATGGGGTATTGCCGCCGTTACAATGTGGATGCACCTCGAAAGTGTCACACTGAACGCAAGAAGCCAGACGCGAAAGGCCACATAGTGTGTGATTGCGTTTACACGAGGTTCCAGAATAGGTAAATCCGTAGAGACAGAAAGTACATTCGTGGTGGCCAGGGGCCGGGGGGATGGGAGAATGGGGCACGACTGTGGGACGGTAGCGATTTTCTTTGTTCTTAGTTCTGGTACTAAATAGAGGTAGGGGCTGTATACCAGTGCAAACACACTAAATGCCACTGAATTGCACATTTTTAAAAGGGTCATTTCGGGGGTGCCTGGGTGGCTCAGTTGGGTAAGCATCCAACTCTTGATTTCCGCTCAAGTCATGATCTCGCGGTTCATGAGATAGAGTCCCACGTCGGACTCTGCCCCCTCCTTTCAAAATACATAAAGTAAAAAAAAAAAGGGGGGGGGTCAGTTTTATATTCCGTGATTTTCACCTCAATTTAAAAACTAATTTTAAAAATATATGAATGCTCTTTGACATAAAGGCCTCAGCCCTGCACCTGGCATGTGGGAAATGCTGAAAGAAGGCTGGTCTTCAAACAGTAGCGACGAGGGTGCCTGGGTGGCTCAGTCGGTTAAGGGCCCGACTTTTGATTTCGGCTCACATCCTATCTCATGGTTGTGAGATCGAGCCCCACGTCACATTCCGCACTGGGGGCGGAGGCTGCCTGAGAGTCTCTCTCTCTCTCTCTCTCTCTCTCTCTGTCCCTCCCCCCCCCCCCCCACCCCCCCCCAAAAAACGGTAGCCATGGCAACCCAGTACACATTCTGATCTCTGTAGAAATCTCCACTTCTGACCATCGGCATCTCTCAGGATTAACAGGCCGCTCGGGCTTGAGTGATGAATGCAGGGAGGATGCTTGCAGAAAGCACATGTAAGCGGGAGCGTTGGGCACAGGGCCAGCTGTTTCTGGGTAAGACAAAACCCACGTGCTGGAGGAGACGTGTGGCCCAGGATGCGCCCGGGCTCAGGGGCACCCCTGCCTGTCTCTCTCCTTCACGGCGCGGCGAGTCAGAGACCCCGTGGTCGGTCCCAGTGGCTGCAGCCGCAGTCTGGCGAGCGTGTTCACTGCACCCTCCCTCCCGCTCAGAACCACGGCCACTTCCCTGCTCCTTGTCCCCAGCAGCCACGGGGGCAGGCCCTAGCGGCGGGAGCAGCTTGATTCCTCAAGCCCAAGGAAGCTATAAATCTAGAGCTTTCATCATGTGTTCATGATCATTCAGCAAAGAGCAACGGAGGATTTATTCTGCCGGGACCACAGCGGGGGGTTGTCATGGGGGATATTGGTTTAGCCAAGGCGGAACTGCTCCCCCGGGCCCTCCCTGGGACCGGCCGATGAACGGTGACACGGATGGCCATAGCAAGGCAATTACTGGTGTGTGCGGGCAATGCTTTGTTAAAGAGGCAGGCTTCCCGCGTGGGAAGCGGCCCAGTCCCGCCCGAGTGACAGAGCCCCTGCGATTCTCCCCCCCACCCCCCCGCCGTCTCCGCCCTAGGGCCTGCGTCCTTGAGAAAGCCGTACGCATTTTTTAAAAGCCCCAAGGGTCCTTTCCAGTTTTCCCCACCAATGTTAAGGAGGAGAAGTCGGGGAAACCCAGAGAGAACTCTGTGGTTCCTTGCATGCAGTAGGCATCTAATATCTATCTCTTGAACGTCTCCGCTCCTTCATTCTGTGGGAGAGAAGAAAGAGGCCCAGAGAGGTAGCAATTAGTAACTGTCACACAGCCGGCCTCCGAGTTCCCCGTGGGAGCTGGCTGCCTCGTCGTGTGGCCTTGTTTACAAACCTCAGCGCTGAGCAGCAGAAAGGGAGTAGACTCCCCGGGGGTGGAGAGAAGCCCAGCCCGTTTCCTGGGTGGGCCTCTCTCTCTGGGGCGCTTCTTGTGTGTTACTGCAGGAAAAAAAAATAATATGGCTTTCCTTTTTTAAAAATGTTTATTCATTTATTTTGAGAGAGTGAGAGAGCAGGGGAGGGGCAGAGAGCGAGGGAGACACAGAATCCGAAGCAGGCTCCAGGCTCCGAGCCGTCAGCACAGAGCCCGACGCGGGGCTCGAACCCGTGAACCGTGAGATCATGACCTGAGCCGAAGTCGGACGCTCAACCGACTGAGCCATCCCAGGTGCCCCACAGCTGTTAGTTTTTAGGGAGAAACAGGGTGAACTGGGTGAGGGTGTGAAGTCGCACAAAAACCCAATAGAGGCAAAAAAAAAAGGGAGCTCAAAACAAGGTATTAAATGAACCAGCCAGGAGAAACCTTGGAACGTTCCTGTCTGCTTCTATCTGTGATATTAACACCATTTGAACTTGCAAAATCCATAAGCGAGGGGGTCATAACTTTAGGTTACAAAGGATTCTTGATGGCAGAATATCTAGGGCGGGACCCAGACGTTAGCATGTTTTTTTAAACTCCTGGACGATTCTAAAGGGCAGCTGGGGTTGAGAATGTCCGTCTTACAGTCACAACGGGACCCGCCCCAGGTCACCCTTTGGACAACATTTGATTTCCACGAATTCAACTTACCTGCAGGCTGCTCTGCGGTGTGAAGCCCGGCACACCCGTAAACCAAGTGCCGGCAGGAATAAGGTCCCCGGAACCTGTGGGCTGGGGTCGGGAACGTTCTGCAAGGCCGGATGCAACTGAGCCACTGAGGCGCCCCAGGATCTCCTTCCTTTTTGAGGCTGAACGATACTGTTCCATTGTGTGGGTCTCATGTTTTGTTTATCCACTCATCCATCGATGGACACCTGGGTTGTGTCCACGTTTAGCTGGACATGTACGTGGGTGTGCAAATCTCTCTTCAAGACCCTGTTTTCAGTTCTTCTGGGTCGACACCCAGAAGTGGAGTTGCTGCATCGCCGCAGGGTAGTTCTATGTTTACTTCTTTGAGGAGCCGCCGTATTGTTTTCCACGGTGGCTGCACCATTTCCCATTTGCATCCGCACGCACAAGGGTGCAATTTCTCCACGTCCTCGCCAACGTATTTTATTTTCTTTTTCCTCCTCCTCCTCTTGCTTGTTGACGGTAGCCATCCTAACAGGTGTGAGGAGGGAGAACGGCCTTTCGAAGCTCTGCGGGTTAAGCGTTCTGGGATAAGGGTCACACGGCAGATGCAGATACGATGAGATCACCCTTCCTCTCCTGTCCAAGAGGCTTCCGAGGCTCCTTATTGCCTCAGAGCTACAGGGGCGCCTGGGTGGCTCAGTTGGTTGAGCGTCCAGCTCTTGGTTTCGGCTCAGGTCACCATCTCACGGTTCGTGAGATCAAAATGGAAGAACCAAAATCATTATAAAATGCATGATATTTGTTTTGATGTTCCCCTCCGCCAAATTTCCTCTCTTTCTCCAATCAGGCATAAATACCTAAAAAGTGCCGATCTTTGCCACTTGTGTCTTTATAATGGAGCTGAGAAGGTTTCTGACAAAAAAAAAAAAATTCTCCCTTATCGGAACAAGGGGTGATGCGGGGAGCCCCCGCTTGTCTGGACGGAGGGGGGTCCCCGTAAGCAGCTGGGGGAGTGCCAGGGCGGAGACACCAGCCTCCAGAAGGGCCAGGGGACCAGCGTGTGCATCACAGGGAGATTTTTTCCTCCAAGTGCCTTCCAAAAGCAGATAAAAGCAAGATAAAAATATCTTTCATTTCCCCCCTAATTTGTAGTTTTCTGGTGTTAGCAAGGCTTATAAGACACACGCTCCCAATTAGCTCTCCTCTTAATTTAAATGCTTCATAAATTATCTCCTGCGCGTATGGATTATCACTTCATAATGCGAGTTAGCATTTAAATAAATAGCTGTGGTGTCGAAAATTAGAGAGGTTTACTTCTGAGGCACTGGCATAATGAAGGAAAATACCACGGCGGCTGAACAGGGGCAGGGGGAGGACGTGAGGGGACACACGGGCTCATCCAAGTCTCCCAGAAAATGAGAGTTATTCACAAAGTCCATTCACCCTTTCGTGGCGTCGACGTTCTTTTTTTCGTGACGGGTATTTCGTTGGCTCAATCTTTTATTTTTTAAATTTCGAAATGATTATAAACTCATAAGAAGTTGCAAAAACAGTCCAGAGAGGCCCTGGTACCCACCACCCAGCTTCCCCCAGTGGCGGCGTCTCAGACAACGCATTGGAACTTGACGTTGGTACCGTTGACGGGTCTTCCTCAGTTTCGACCAATTGCCCCACCATGATTTTTTCCCCAAAGCGGGCATTTCAAAGACATCTCAATGAGCGTTAATCACAGGAACAAGAGCCACCGTTTGGCGAGCACCAATGAAGTACCAAGCCTCATAGCAAGTGGTTTACGGCAGTGTCTTCCCAGTCATGACAACAGCCCTTGGAGGTAAGATGTTTCGTCATCGCCGTCTTACAGCCGAAGCCGCCGGGGCACAGTGAGGACGCCTCTCATTCGGGGTCCCGTGCTGGTACGAAGCGGAGACACGATTAGAACCCGGCTCCAGATGATTGCGGAGCCTGAACGCCGAGCCTCCCTCGGCACCTGCTGTGGTGATGGGAAGGGGAGCGGGGGTGGAGTCAATTTCCTGCCCTCTCCGTGTTCTTTCTGCTGGAATGTGTTCTACTGCCCAGGAGGTGGCAGTGCCCAGAAATCCAGAGGCTCATTCCTCCCTGAGAAAAGAAATTTGGGCCATTTCCCAAGCAACGAGCTCTGGGCGGTTTTGCCTTCCCGCACCCTTAAAAAAATAAGAATTTATACTTTATAGATGGATATGTTTATTTATTTTTTTCTTCTGCTTGGGAAAGAAACTAAAATATTTTTTGGCAGGCCCCTCCAAGTCCTGTGGGCCCTGATCACTGTGTCCCAGCGCCTGATGGGTGAGTCAGCCTTGTGTGCAAGATTCAAGGTTCCAGGAGGCACTATGATTTGTTAGGAAAGCCATGGCCCTTGAGGCTTGCAACTCTGGTATCTGTGATCAAAACCCAGCAGGAAATGATGCAGAGTCAGATGGAGAAGCTGGGGGCGGGGGGGGGGGGGGGAGTCCCAGACAATGATCTGGAGGGGGTGGCCCCAAGCCCAGCTCCCTGGAACTCTGTGGCAGGTGATAGAGCCCCAGAGTGGAAACCGTGGGTGTCACCCTGGAGTGCCCCATCTGCCCACGGTGCCCTTGGGTGCCCAAAATGAAGTCCGCGCTCTTCTTTCGATCACTTTCTCCAGACCCCATGACCACATCAAGTCAAAGACCACGCCCTCAGTTCCGGCACAGATGTCTAAAGCTGCTTCTCAAAATCCCACGTTTCTTCTCTGGGATATTTCAACATTGTGCCATAAACATCATCAGGAAGGTTGGTGCTGGGGGGGCCCGGCCAGCCCCAGGTCATCCTGTTTTGTGGGGAGCATGCTTTTCATCTGAAAGTAGGTTGCAATGGACTGAATGTTTTTGTCCCCCCCAAATTTGTATGGTGACATGCTTAACCCTCAAGGTGACCATAGAAGGAGGGGGGAGTTTTGGGAGGTGATTCGTCATGAAGGAGGAGCCCCCACTGTCGGGATCTGTCCCCTTATAAAAGGGACAGCAGAGAGCTCCCTCGCCCTCTTGCTGTCACGTGAGGATACAGTGAGGAGTCGGCCACATGCAGCCAGAAGAGGGTCCTCACCTGACACCAAACTGCTGGTACCTTGATCTTGGCCTCCCCAGCCCCCAGAATGTGAGAAGTCGAGCTCTGTTGCATTCCACGACAGCAGCCTGACAGGCTAGGACAAACGTGAACCCCAATCGCCTGGTGATGCGCGAGGGGGTCATTACTAGATTCTGAATGACTCCCGATGAGGACCACAACCTGTGGCCCTCCCCCGAGGGTGAACTACCTTCCCGTCCTTCCTACCCGGCTAAGGCCACCGGGCAGAATACAGGATGTCCAGTCACAGGTGAACTTCCGACAAACAACGAATAAGCAATAAGTACGTCCCATGCGATATTTGGGACACGTTCCTCCTAAAAAATTACTGGTCGTTTTTGAAATTTGCATTCAACTGTATTTGCTAAATCTGGCCGTGCTGCCCGGTACTCAAACAGACCCCGATGGTGGCTCCCATTTCTCTGCCCCACGCCCACGTGTTTCCTTCTTTCTGTACCCCCAGGAAATTACAAGTTTGGGGGCTGAGACCTGTGTCTCGCATTTCAGTATCCCCGGCGCTGGGCACCATGCTGGACACACAGCTGGCCGCAAATACTGCCTGTCGACTCTGCGTTGAGTGAGGACACCCAGGGAGGTTTCTGTGGGGCGGTGGGCTGGCTATTTTGGAAGTGCTTTGCAAGGCTCCTTGCAGGAGAATGGAAACCCTGTGCTGGCATCAGGGTAGCCATGTGCTGGCCCACCGGCGTACTTAGACCAAGCGCGACAGCGAGCGTGTTCGCGGCGCAGGCAGACGTGGACATGTGTCACCACCCTGGCTCCCGTCCCCCCGAGGGGTTGGTGCGTGCAGGCGCGGGGCAAGACACGGATTGGGCTGATTGCCGGTGTTTTCCTGGTTTGAACCCACAACACCAGCCGCTTTGTAGGTTCTCTCTAAGCCTTGATGAGCGTTCTCTTCTCCGATTCTCATGACTGCCCTTGGAGGCAGTTCACGCTTGCGTCCCCACTTTACAACTGGGGATACTGAGGCAGAGAGGGAGGCAGTCACGTGCTCAAGGTGGCTCAGCTGGGGAGTAACAGAGCTTGGATTTCCCCAGGCTGGGCAGTCGTGGCTCCTAAACCCGTACATCGAACTTCCAAACTGTATGACGTCTTGCGTCCAGAGAGAGCCATTCTAGGCCCAACCAGATGGTGTGAAAGCTGGGCAGTCCGCAGGCACCTCCCAGGAGCTTGCCTGGCTCCCGGCTACGACAGGAGCTGGCGCTGACCGTCCAGGTTCAGAGGGTCCCACTGATCACATCGGGTCTTCCTCCGGTGAACCAGACGGAGTCCATCGCCTGCCCTGGGGTCGTGGTTGGTGTGCCCGGCAGGTGTCAAAGCTCTTTTAGAGAATTGGGGTTTGGCTCTTGTAAGGGTTCGCGTTTGACAGAACTCTTGCTTGGTTAAAAATGAACTGTGTTGTGGGGCGCCTGGGTGACTCAGTCGGTTAAGTGTCCGGCTTTGACTCAGGTCTCGATTTCGTGAGTTCGAGCCCTGCGTCGGGCTCTGTGCTGACACCTCCGAGCCTAGAGCCTGCTTCGGATTCTGTGTCTCCCTCTCTCTCTCTGCCCCTCCCCAGCTCGCCCTCTGTCTCTCTCTCTCTCTGTCTCTCAAAAATAAATAAACATGAAAAAAAATTTTTTTTTAATGAACCGCATTGTGCATTTTAAGTTTGGTACCTCTTTTTATTTATTTACCTATTTTTAAATGTTTTTATTTATTTTTGAGAGAGAGGGGGAGGGGGGGGGCAGAGAGAGAGAAAGGAACCGAGGATCTGAAGTGGGCTCCACCACGACAGCAGAGAGCCCGACTCGGGGCTCAAACCCACGAACCAGGAGATCATGACCTGAGCCAAAGTCGGAAGCTCATCCGGTTGAGCCACCCAGGAGCCCCTCTTTTTATTTAGACAGGAAATACACGTGGCCCAATGGATACCTTCCCCTGGAAAAATCTGGCTTTCTTGGTCCCTGTCTGTGGTGGCTTTCTGTTATACACAGTCATACACTTAGAAAGGCCGTGGGCATTCATTCATTCATTCAGTCAGTCACTCAGACATGAAAAGCATCCAACTGTGACTCGCTCCATTCATCCCGAGAAGGAGCACGGCTCCAGCGAAACGAGAAGAACGTGATGGTTCACGGTGCGTCAGGGCACTGCCGGTTCGTATCCCTCAAGGATGCCAGGGATCAAAGGCCACCGTGGGAATGTTCTAAGCCCTCTGCAGCTCTTAACAAAGGGGTTTCTAAGAAGTTCAGTCATTAGGACCAGAGGCAAGCTCACAGATGAGGCTGTTGGGGATGGACTGCCGGGGAGACGTGAGTAGAGTTGTGGTAGCAGATTCCTCCGGGCAGGGAACCACCAGGGAGTTAGGAAAATTCGCGACGAGTGGGCGTGCAGGTGGGAGAAAGGGCACTCCCCGCCACCCCCCCGTCCCAGGGCAGGTTGGTTGGGGGGGGGGTCTTTCTCTGAAATAGTCAAACTTGGATCTGGCTGCTTATGCCATTCCAACTGATCTACTAATTATATTTCTTCAAATTTTATATCCCTGACCCTTGTAAAAGGATTGCATCGAAGGCGTGTTTTAAGCTGCTTTTTAATAAGTCAATAAGAAAGCTCAAAATTATTTAAAGCTTCTTAAAGAGGATTATATTTGATTTCTTAGGGGAATTCCGGGGTGTAGAATAGTAAGGATGCTCCGTCCTGCTGAGATGGTTTTACACGGAGGAAGCACCTCCTTTAAGATGAAAACTTTTAACTCTTTTATTGATGGTAAGGGGATGGTAATTCCGCACAAAGACTTTCTGCGTGCTGGCAGTGTGAACCGAGCGTCCGGTCTTTGAGGGGCAGGGGTGGCATTTGAAGCTTTCATGCAAAGGTTTGGGACTCTGTTTGGCAGTTTGTCCCCTACCCTTTAAAAGGAGACTTTTCTGGGGCGCCTGAGTGGCTCAGACAGTTAAGCGTCCGGCTCTTGATTTTGGCTCAGGTTGTGATCCCAGGGTCGTGGGATAAGAGACCCATGTTGGGCTCTGTGCTGAGTGTGGAGCCTGGTTGAGATTCTCTCCCTCCTTCTGCCTCTCCCCTCACTCGTGCTCTTTCTCTAAAACCAATGATAATAATAAAAATAAAATAAAAGGAGACTTTTCTGACATTCTGAAAAGGACAGAATTCCTGGGTATCTGGGAGAGCCCGGTCTGGTCATCATGCATCATGGGAAATAGAAAAATCTGGGGAAGAGCAAATATCTAGTTCTTGTTTTTTAAAGTTACGTTCACCACTGGGCCCCGACTCTAAGCCTGCTGTGCAGTGTGTAAGGTCACAGGACCCACGCGGGTTCTGATCTCACTGCTGAGAGGACGCCGAGGTGGCGAGGAGGTGTGCCCTGGGGCTGAGCAGATAATCCTCTCGGAACTTCCCTAGTGCTTATCAGTCCTGAATGCTCCAGTCAAGGGAGAAGTCCAGGGGACTTGGGCTGAGAGAAGGCGATAGGTTAGGAGCAGGAAGAATAAAGAGGCCACGTGAAGCTGGCCCGCAACTTTCTCTGCACCAAATCACCTTTGGACACACTTGAGACGGAACAGCTCAGAAGTCTTGCGTTGACGTTGCGTCAGGAGCGTCCTGACCACGCTCTCTCTCAATTCAGAGACGTTGTTAAAAATTTTTTTTATTTGAGAGAGAGAGAGAAAGTGGGTGAGCAGGGAAGCAGGGGAGAGGGAGAGAGAGAGAAAATCCTAAGCTGGTTCTGCGCATGGAGCCCAACTCGGGGTTCCATCCCACCACCCTGGGATCAAGACCTAAGCCGAAATCAAGAGTCGGATGCTCAACGGACTGAGCCCCGTCCTCTCAATTCAGACGCCTGTCACCTCCCACCTGGAGTGCCAAGCGAGACTCCTGGGGATCCCCGCCTCCTGCTCTCCCCTCCAGTCTCTGCTGTACCACCAGTCTGACTTTTCCTCAACTGCCTTGTGCTGATCATTCCATGACCACTGACCCGCAACCTGCCGCAGACGGGAGCCTGGCACAGTCTGGCCCACTGTTCATCTTTCTCCTGGTCAGCAGACCATTTTCTGCTGTTTGTGTTTCCTGTTCACGCCTTTCCACCTTCCGGGCACCTGCTATGAAATGCCACCTGTGTCCCTCTGGTCAGCATTCCCAGTCCTTCTGAAATGCTGTCTCTTCCGGTAGGTCCGCCCCGAGCCTGGTTGGCAGACCAGCCTGCTCCCTCCTCGGGAGCACAGCCTGGTATACTTATGATGCACAGGCCAGTCGTCTACGTGCCACAGGGTTCTGCATGTCCTAGATTTCACTTGGTCCCTGTGGCCACACGTTTCCAGGAATGCCCCTCGCATGTTACCACCAGAAAAATCCACCCCACCCCTCACTCCTACATCACATACCTCATGCTCTGGGAAACCTTCCTCATGTGATCTCACATCTTCCAGCGAGGGTGGGCGGTGAGTGTCTTTTGGCTTCTGGGCCCCCAGAACTTGGCTCATCTGTCTCTTTGAGCTCCTGTCTCCCCATGAGCTGTGATAAGGGGCATGCACACACATGACGTCAGTCCCAGGAGATAGAGTCTGGCTTGTCTTGATACAGTGCTTGGCACTGAGGCGGGTCTCATGACATCTGTTTGATCAGGGCTGTGCATTGATAGGCATCCCCGCCCCCCAGCTTGTCAGTGTGGATGGCTGGATGGTGTGGCTGTGTCAAGTTGTTGGAGGGTGTGGGGGATTGAATATGTCCCCCGAAAGGATATGTCCAAGTCCTAACCCCCAGTACCTGCAAATGGGAACTTCTTTGGACATAGGGTCTTTGCATTTGTCATAAAGTTAAGGATCATAAAATGAGACCTTACTGGATTTCGGATGAGCCCCAATTGCCCTGACTAGTGTCCTTGTGAGGGAAAGGGGAGGGAGGTGGTGAAGCAGAGACAGTATGAGGGAAGAGGCCAAGTGAAATAGGGGCAGAGACTGGAATAATACACCTTCAAGCCAGGGAATGCCAAGGGTCTCAGGAGGCCACCAGCAGCTGAGAGAGGGTCGTGGAACCGTTTCTCCCTGGGGGCCTCCAGAAGGAAGCAACCATGCTGACACCATGATCTCCGACTTCTGGCTCCCAGAACCGGCTGAAATAAAATTTTGGTTATTTTAAGCCATCAAGTTTGTGGCAATTTGTCACAGCAGCCCCAGGACACTAATAGAAAGGAGATGGGTCAGGGCCACAGAGGGGACTTCCTGATTTGTCTGTGCTGTGACGTTGACCTACTCCAGAACAGCTGGAGCCATGAGTAGTCTCTTGCATGCACCTCATACCCAGCTGATTGTGGTCTCTGTGCTCCAGGAGAGTGAGGAGGCTTTGGTAGATACTAGATGCACCAGAAAGAGGGAGGCCAGAGTCAGGCACACCTGGCTCCCAGCCCTGCCTCTGGCGATTATCTGGGTGGCCTTGCGCATGCATGTAACACTGGGATAAGAGCTGACCTGCTTCATAGGATACAATGAGAATTCATGCACCCATCCATGCATGCACCCATCCTTCAACAGAGACGGAGACGGAGCACTGAGCAACCACAACAATATGATCCCTGACCCCGTGAAGCTCACGTGACAGGGAGAAGAGAAAGATGGTGACCAAAATTCGCCATTAAACTACACAGTTGATAAACATTGTGGAGAAACACAAAGCAGGGGTGGAGATGTAGAGAGGCTGGAGTACGGTTTTAAATGAGAGGTCAGCTCAGAAAGGGTCAGGGGTCAGTGGATGTTAAGTGCTTAGCCCTGACCAAGGCATTGGGCACTTAGTACTTGCTTAACCCACGGTAGCTGTTTGTGCTTGTCTTAGCCAGCTCGGGCTGCTGTCACAAATTGTCACAGACGGTGGTGGCGGTGGTGGGGGTGCTTAAACAACAAGCATCTATTTCTCTCAGATCAGGCTGCCAGTGCGGTTGGACTCTTGGTGAGTGCCTTCTTCCTGGTTTACAGATGGCTGGCTTCTCCTTGTGGCCACACATGGTAGAGAGAGAGAGAGAGAGAGAGAGAGAGAGAGCTCTGGCCTTTCCTTTCTTTCTTCCAAGCAGGCTCCATACTGTCAGCACAGAGCTCAACACAGGGCTCTATCTCCCAAACTGTGAGATCATGACTTGAGCCAAGATCAAGAGTCAGACACTTAACCAACTGAGCCACCCAGGTAGGTGCCCCTCTTGTTTTTTCTTATAAGGGCGCTGATCCCAAACATTCAGGAGGACTTCCCCTTCTTGACCTAATCACCTCCCAAAGGAACCTCCCCCCCCCCCCCCCCCGGCAAAAGCCATTTCAACATAGGAATTTGGGGGCAGGAAACAGTCAGCTGGTAACAGTACTCAAGACTAGAAGCAGTTCCTTCTTCCCTTTCCTGTTTCTCTCCACAGGACGCTTTGTGCCTCCTGTTGTCCCACGTTCTGCTTCAGTCCCTTCTGGCTCCCTCCCTCGGGCATCCTGAATACAAGGGCAGGCATCTGGGGGTGCGGAGAAGTAAGTGCCCCTGACTCAGACGGGCAGTCTAGGGGGGGCATTCTCAGTCTGGACCATTGGTCATACAGGAGGGGCTGCTGAGGGGGACCTGCTGCGGCCACCTGCCCCTTACTCATTCGATTTGTTCCCATTGGAAAGATGAAAAAGCCCGAACGTTCGCACCTTCTTTGAAAACTAACTGGAGAGTGAAGATGGGAGGCTGTGGGGTCCAAGTGAGGGAATGTATTTTGTTTTTCCCTTCTCATCTACCCAACCTTGTCAGGTGTCACCACTCTGCCACTTGCCCTCAGGGTAGCTGGGAGGAAGGTATCACTGCTGGGCAGTAAGGGTTAATTCAGCAGGTCTGGGATGTCCACACCCTCCATGTTCCAGAGAAAGGATCAGCTTTGGCCCAGCTCCTGGGAGGTAGACCTCTAACCTCTTGGCCCTCGGGATGCCCTGCCTGATGAAAATGTCTGTTTTAGCTGGGGTTGGGCCAGCCAGTTCGTCCATGTGTGACTTATGTTGGGAGGCCCACGGGCCACACAGTGTCAGTTTGAGCTCTGGAGGGTCTGAAGGCTGAGGCCAGCCCTGTTAGCAATCAGCCCATCTATGTGACCAACTCCCAGTGAAACTCTGGACACCAAGGCCTCCTTGGCAGGGCCATCCTCTGTGTGAATTATCACACATCAAAGCTGGGAGAAGTAACCACAATCCATACAACTCCAGGGGGCGGGGGGAAAGCTCCTGGCTCCTACCCTATCTGCTGACTTTATTTATTTATTGTTTCAAATTTTTATTTATTTATTTTTGGGAGTGAGAGGTAGAGAGCAAGCAGGGGAGAGGCAGAGAGAGAGATTGAGAGGGAGAGAGAGAGAGATTGAGAGGGAGAGAGAGAGAGAGAGAGAGAGAGAGAGAGAGAATCCTAAGCAGTCTCCTTGCTGTTGGCACAGAGTCGATCTTGGGGCTCGAACTCACAAACCATGAAATCATGACCCGAGCGGAAACCAAGATACGGACGCTTAACTGACGGAGAAACCCAGGCGCCCCCCCTCCCCCCATCCGCTGACTTTAGTCCGTGTCCATAAACCATGACCATGAGAAGAGTAGCTTTTCTGAGACCTGTGGGTCCTTCTAGTGAGTTTCTGAAGCTGAAGACGGTCTCGGGAACATCCCCGCCCACACCCCCGAATGGCAGCCAAGAAGTTGGCCTCTGTTCATTCCTGAAGCAACAGCTTGAGGCTAAGGAGCACGGCACCCACTGTCCCCTCTGTGAGCCAAAGGGAGTCCACCCCACGCGGCTGCGTGAGGCTGTGACGTGGCTGACCCGGGGAGGGGGGGCGGGGGGGGGGCTCCGCCCGACAGGGACTTCTCCCACCGTAGTCGCTCTGTCACTGCCGATCGAACAGGGTGCGCGTTTATTCAACCCTCCGGACTTCAGAAGGCGCGCCCTCAGAGGACAGCAGCGCATTCCTCTAATAAGCAAAACCCCCATTGGCTTTTATTACTTTGGGCCAAATAAAATTTGCTCCTGAATAAGCAAAGGGTCAGCTCTGTCAACCCGAGGTGTCCTGTTTGAAAAGATATGAGGGACAAGGGACAAAACGCGGGAGGCTCCTGCCAGGCAGGTGGGGGGCGCCTGGGCCTGGGGGGGGGGGGCGGGGCGAGGAGAGAGGAAACCGTGTCACGAAGAAGAGGAGGGCCCGGGCGCCCAGACACCGTCTCAGCCTGGCCCTTTAAAACCAAAATGAGGGAGTTCATTTGCATGTAGATCTCCTTGGCTCCCTCTTTTCATCTAAAGACAAATCCTCACAAAAGGTTGCTTAATTAGACCAAATTAGATTTCCTCTCAGCAGCTTGTCATTCATTACAAAATGGTGTTCTTTTTCTATTTCGGTAATTATAGGCTGGTCTATACGAGTTCGTAAGCATTCCCTCCCGCCTTCGGGGATGACTAGCATTCCTGATCTTGTGCGGAGAAGAGGAAAATTATTCAGTTGCACCAAATCTGTCTGTTTCATAAGGTGGATCAAGACCATCGCTGGAGTCTTCTACAATAATGAGTATCCTCACTCTTGATTCTTTAATGATTAATTGCGGGAGAAGCACAGAGCTTGCTAATTTCCAAGACTGAAAGCTAAGTACAAACAGATCTCGCATGTTTGTAGCCATTATGCCACATATTTGAAATCTTTACCTGAGTCATGCGGCCCCATTGCGTGTAAGAAGCCACCCATTAAATCATTTATAGCACAGCCCCTCTTCCTCAGTTAATATCGATCAGCCGTCGTTCGCACCGAGTGCCTGCAGGAGAGCTCAGATCTCTTTTCCCGTCGCTTGTCGTTGCCTCCTCCCAAGCACGGAGCCAGGGGCGTCCGCGATGTTCAGCTGTCGGTAGGGACGCGGCGGGCTGGGGGCACGGGGGAGGACCCTGGAAGCCTGGGCTCGGTTTGGCTGGTCCAAGGTCTTTGTGGCCACCTTCCTCACATGCTTTCCATCCATCGCCCCTGGTTGCAGCTCGGCATCGAGAGGACTTCCCACGAACCAGGCGTGGTTCTCCAAGTGGCTGCCGCGTGTGCTGGAGAGGCCACGGGTGGAGCTCCACGCCAGGGTGGCCCCGTCGGCTTTGCCTCGGTCACGCTGGGTTGAGCGCGGGCGGCCGGTCGCATGAGCCCGTGTGGCAGGTGGGAGTGAGACGGGGCGGCACTAGGTCTCTCTAGCAAGGCCCCTCGTCCCTGTTTCCACGAGCTCACTATGGGAGGGGCCCTGCACACTCTCTCGTCACACACGCCGGGTGCGAACCAGCAGGAGCGTCAACGCGGGACCCAGATCCGGCTGGCTCTGAAGCTTTCCCACTGGGCTGCTCTGCCTTCCTGAACAAAAAGTAGTGGGTGATGTGGATCTGGGTGACCCACATCCAGACATGCTCTCTCTCCAGAGAGAGAGAGGGAGAGAGAGTGGCAGAGCGGAAGGAGCCCTAGAGATCAGCTCTCTCACTTTACAGATGGGATCGCAGAGGCCAGAGGAGCGGGGAGGGAGCCTCCTCCGGGCTGCCCTCCTGGACTGACCCTCTCTCTTAGCCTCCCACACCTCCTGGTTCCTGCCTGCCTATCGTAGCCGCAAGGCGGGACACTGTCCAGTTCTGGTGTTCCCCCTGAGTCTAGAAACTGCAGCTTCTCTGTGGGGTCCACTGTGGGACAGGGCTGGCAGTCTCTAGATCCCTAGAGAACCTGGGAACAGATCCCATACTCTGTTCTAGAAGACCTGCCCCAGACAGGCCAGGCCTGGGAGGAGCACTGCTTCTATGGGCTTCCAGAACGTCGGCCGCCCGCACCGCTGCTCCCTGGCAGTCAGTCGCCTGAGTCTTCCCAAAGTGCGTGTTGAAGACCTACTGTGTGCTGGGCCCTGGGGACACCGCGGCGAATGGGACAGACTTACCCGGTGTTCTTGCAACTGATGTGCAGCTGAGTGAGATGTGGCCCAAACCACCACCCAAACCTTCAGTCGGTTACAGCGCGATGGGTCCCAGGGGGAAAGTACGTGAGATCATGTCACGGGGGCTTCTAAGCAGGGCTGCAGAGTCGGGGGCTTTCCCAAGGCAGTGACATTTCAGCTAGGAGTGAGGGGGGCGCAGGATTGGATGAGGAAGGGGCGACTAACACAGCCCGTACGCGGGAGGAGGCTGGCAAGTTCAAGTTGCAGAAAGAAGGCCAATGGCGAGAAGCGGAGACTGAAGGAGAGGACGCGGTACAAGGCTGGTGCCGACAGCCAAGCCCCCCATGCCACCTGGGGCTCCCCGTTCCATGGACGAGCCAAAGATAGATCTGGGTATGCGTCCCTGGGATGTCATTTCTTCACAGCAGGCTGAGACCGTTAGCTCGAAAGCCCTTCGGCACCAATAGCTTACAAGTCCAGTTGTTTTAAAACTAGCCCAGACGAGCAGATTTTTAGCCACTTAGAGCCTGGCTGCTTCGCACACCCCTCAACGCGACACGGCGTCCACTAGCTGTTGGTAAGATGGTCTTAACGGTCTTGAGATCCCAAGCCACTGCTGCCCTCCACAGCCCACAGAGCCAGACACCCTGCCCTGCTCCGAACGTCGTCACCCGCACACCTGAGCCCCTCTCTGGGTCTCCGATGCCCCCCGCCCCGGAGTTCCTCTGCCCTCCTCCCCTTCTGGATGGGTGGCCCCTCACCCACAGGCCTCTGGACAGCCTCACGCTGTGAGCACATCCCTGTCGGAGAGGCACCCAGCTTCGTGGTGAAATCAATAGCCATCCTTATTAACAGGCTTCATTTCAGAGCCTCTTCCTCCGCCCCGCTGCCTCCTCTGCTAACAGGTCAGCTGCCATTTTGTGTTAAACTCCTTCTCATTTATTACAATCCCAGTTTTTTATTGACATGGAAATAAAACTTACAATCAATGAGATATTATGAAATATACATCAAACCGAAAGTCACCGGAGCGGGCGTTTTCATCTGTTCTCGGGAAGGAACAAGGGTTTATGGGGGGCGGGAAATACTGAACATTTTTCTTCCCTATTACATGATGCGATTTTCAATGAATCTATAAAGAAAACGAAAACATAAATAGAGTAACCAAACAGAATGATCCCTGCAGCTGTCAAAACTTAAAACAGTTCAGTTTTCCTTTGATTTCTGTTTTAAGTTTTGAAAAGTACATAGATCATTCTCTGCTTTGGCTCTTGCTTTCTTTCTTTTCTCTCGCTCGCTCTTTTTTTTTTTTTTTTTTTTTTTTGGTGGGGAGCCTCTTTCATGAGCCTGGTCCCGCTGTGCTTCTGTGGTCTGCTGGCTTCCACCCTTGGCGGCTGAAGTGACCAAGTAACCGTAAGGATGTGTCGTTTATCCCTAATGCCAGTGGCTCTCCCCTCGGTGGGGGCGGGGGCCCTGGTCTGTTTCTCTCTCCTCCGCAGTCTGGAAACTTGCTCCTTGGCGTGCTGGACGCCACATCAGAGTAAGTGCGGAGGTGTTTCTTGTCTTTACTAAAGCAGCAGTGGCCTGGAGAAGGGGAGGAAAACACCGTCCCCAGCCGCTGCACGCCTCCTGCCTGCCGGGTGCCCCTTGGTGCCTGGTCCCAGTGAGCTCGTCTGAATCGGGTCTTTCCACCCGAGGTGGGGATGGTTATCCGTGTTCCATGAATGATGGCAGACAGACCCAAAGGGGTCAGATTACCTGCTCAAAGTCACACGGGGAGAAGGAATAGAGTCTGGGCTCAGATCCCATCTGTCTACACCAGGTGCACGGGTGAGGACCTCCGAGATGGCCTCACTGAGGGATTCTCATTTTTTTTCTGAAAGCCGTAGAGCCTGCTCTTCGGAAGAAGTCTGATGTGGAGACACCCCCACCCCCGACCCCCCAAAATAAAACTCGGATCACAGCAGCTGCCTGGCTGGATCAGTGACTGGGCCTGGGAAAGTCACTGATCTCCTGCAGTGTCCCCCGGGGCAGACGAGGCATGGGCCACGGGGAGCAGGCAAGGCGGACGGGTGCCAGCTCCCAGGGCTCCAGACTCACGGTCGAGTCCTCCTCTTCCCCGCCCACGGCGGCCTTCCAAAGCTGAGGCCACTCGAAGCGAAGGAGGGACGTGATGTGAAATGGAATCCAGCAAGTGTCACTGGTCCTCTGGCCTCTGGCCTGCTTTGGAACAACTATTTTGGGAAGATCTACAAACCTCCAACACACATGCCTTCACCAGCTTCTGCCACACGGACCATCAGAGCAGGGATATCCAGATGACACATGGCTTAAATATTCCAGTCCCAGCCGAGGCACCTCCCACCGCCGCCACACAGCCTCGCCTCCTTAAGGTCGAGCGGTGTTTTCTGACGCATCGTGCCCCGATGAGACAGCGGCTACTTTATCTGCGTTTCTGTCCTTTCTCATCCCAAAGAGAGAAAAGAATTTCCTAAATTGCTCGGATGGGAGGCGTGGCACATCCTTCCTGTGGATGTCTTAATTTTTCTTTTATCGAAGCAAAATCTACAGAAAATTAACCATGAACCGTTAGTAAGCGTACAATTCACGGGCCTTTAGCACATCCCCAATGAGTGTCTAGTTCCAAAGCACGTTCATCAGCCCAAAAGGAAATCCCATACCCATTAACCCGTTCCTGCCATCCTTCCCTGGCCCCACTCCTTGGCAATCACTAATCTGCTCTCTTTCTCTGTGGATTTGCCAGTTCTGGGCGTTTCGTAGAGATGGAATCATTCGGTGTGTGGCTTTGCGTCTGGCTTCTTTGCCTTGGAGGGTTCGTGCACGCGGTAGCTTATGTGAGGACTTCCTTCCTTTTTATGGCTGCTTAATATTTTACTGTGGGGCAGCATTTTATTATCCATTCGTCAATCGATGCACACTTGGCTGTTGGACACTTGTAAACAGGACACTTGTAAATAATGCTGTCGTGAACACATGTGTGCACGTATTAGCTTGAACATCTGTCTTCAGTTTCGTCGGGCACATACCTAGGAGTGGAACTGCTAGGTCATAGGGTAATTTGATGTTAAACTCTTTGAGGAACCATCAAATGGACATAATTGATTTTACGGCCAGTTCTCTGTTTACACAAATGGAGACAGAGTTGCTGAGAACTAATGGACAAGCTGATGAAGACACCTAGCTAGTATGCCTACTTTTTGGTAAGAACCTTCCAGGCCCAGGGCACCTGGGTGGCTCAGTCAGTTAAGCCTCCGACTCTTGGTTTCGGCTCAGGTCATGATCTCACGGTTCATGGGTTCGAGCCCCACACTGGGCTCTGTGCTGTCAGTGTGGAGCCTGCTTGGGATTCTCTCCCTCTCTCTCTCTCTCTCTCTCTCTGTCCATCTCTCTCTCTCTCCCTCTCTCTCTGTCCCCCCCCCCCCGCTTGTACTCTCTCTCCAAATAAATAAACTTAAAAAAAAAAAAAAAGCACCTTCCAGGCCCTCTGCTAAGAACCTGCCCGGCATTATGCAATGTTCCAACAACCCCGTGAGCTGGTACTCTCATTACATCTGTTTTATAGGCTCGGAGCTTAAACAACTGGCTCAGAATCACACAGAGGTGAGAAGCCAGAATCCCGACCCAGCAGGTTTGGCCCCAAGATCATGTTCTCACAAGCACCAAATTGTCATGTCTCAGGAATGTTCCAGATGACTTCTGTTTGGATCTGGAACGCCACAGGGTGCAGGCTGGCAGCAGCAGATCTCTGCCCGTCACTATGCCCAGCGCAGACTACTATGAAAGCAGTCTTGCCCAGCTGCGGGCATCCGGACCGGGCCAACCAGGGAGCTAGAATCCAGCCCCCACAGTGCACAACCCGCGCCACACGTAGGTGACGCTGGACGGCAAAGCGTGGCACTGAGGGACCTCTCTCCACGGGAGCATTTCGCTTTATTCCTTGCTTCTTCAGAAAACGGCCGGTTTACTGGGAGCCTGCTCTGTGTCCACCATGGTTTGAGGTCACCCGGCTCAGCTTCGGACCTAAGGGGTGGGATTGTTTGCCCGCTTTACAGATGAGGAGCTTGGGTGTAACTGGCAGAGCCAGTGTTGATCCACACGCTGCGATCGGAGAGCCGTACCTATGAGCAGGAGGCGATCCTCACCCCTCCCTACTTGGGTGGGAGGTGGGGAGGGGGGGCGCGGAACCATCAATTTCAGGAGCCTCTGGTTTTGCCCGGAAGGAAAAGTTTCTGGGAGTTCGTTCCCCAGGACGATGAGCTAACTCATAGAGTTGCTTGGGGCTGTTCATAATTCAGATGACACCTCAGCCAGTTTCTGTTGGTTTCATTAAAAAAGAAAAAAAAAAAATCCAGATCATGGTGTTTTCTCCTTCCAGCCTCTCACGTTTGCCTTTCTCAAAACGCTGCGCGTTTCCCCCTCATCCGCCTAAACCTGCTGTTGAGTTACTGGCCCCCAGAGGCTGCAGGCTCGGAGCGACGCATCCCTGCACTTTGCCGCTCACCGCCTTCTCCGAGTGTAATCAAACATCAAGCTAAGTAGCAAATAAATCTCTCGATCTCATAAGCTGCACAGCGAGATCATGTAAATGCAAATGAAGGACCTGGTTTCAAGCTGTCTGGGGGGAGGGGAGGGCGGGGAGGGAGCGCAGGGGCCCTGTCACCGTGACCGCCTCAACGGCAGGGGCCATACATCAGTTGCGGTAACGGTCCTGGCAGCACGGAGGGAGCCCCGGGCCGCCCCAGGGAGACGGAGGAACCAGGCTGGAGGCAGAACACCAGGCAGCGCCGGCCGCGAGAGCCAGGCAAGGGCAGGTGCAGTGGGGCCCGGAGAGCTGTCCCACTGCCTGGGACTCCCCTTGGCCTGACCTGGAGAGCTGCTCCCACAATACCACCTACAACCACAGCCGTAGCCGAAGCCACACCCAGGGCCGGATGCCACCAGACCCTCCATGCAGCTCTGGGAGGTGTTCCAGGCAGGAAGCCGGGACCAGACAAATTAAGCGACCTGCCCAGGGTCACACGGGGAGTGGCGGACCTGGAACTCAGTTCCGTGTGACATTAACAAGCCGGCTTCTCCCGTCCTCGTCCTCCCCTCCACACCTCCCTCCACCCCAGGGGCCGCCAGCCCAGCCCTCATCATAACCCTTGCGGTTGTAATGACACAGGAGAAGAACCTTGCCTTTGACCCTTGGCAGGTACCGTGGGGAATAGAAACTCACGCTTTAACTCTGCCTTTTGCCTTTTTAGATTCTGCACGTTAACATCTCGACACCCTCTCCCTATCTCTAACTACACGCCCTCACGCAATCAGTGATGTGTGTTTCCTTCCAGTATGTTTTTTCCGTGAAGCTTTCTTCACGTGGCCGTAACCATAGTATATGTTGGATTGTGAATCCTGCTGTGGTTTGTGTTTTTTTTTTTTTTCACTTGACATTATTTTATATGCCTTTGATCATGTAGGGGGACGTGGTCCTCCCATGCGTGCCTTTTCTGGGGTCATTATTCAAGTTCACATGCCACTCACACAAGGCACACGGTTCAAAGAACCTGGCTTCTGAGACGGTGCTGGAGTCCTTTGATGCATAATGTACCTTATTTCACGTGATTGTTTATCTGAGGTTCTCATTATGGAAATAAATAAATATCCTCTATGCTAATCAGGACCACGATTTGCATTTATATTGTGCTTTTCATTTGAGGGTCTTAAGTTGTTTTACAATAATGAACTACCCCTCCATGAGCACAGTGGTAGGTGTGTGCATGCACATGAATGGGCTTGGCTATGTGCAGATATTTATTTAATAACTACCAGGCCGTAACTGCGGGAGTTCACGTAGCCACACTTTAATGGGGTGCAGAAAGTAAGTGGAGACTCTTCAGCTGTCGGGCAAACATTTATTTAGTTCAGACGCTGGGCTAGAGGGTCAACGAACTCCCTTCTGTGTGGCCGCCAGGAAGTGGGCGTGATTCCTTTACGGGGCTTCCTCCTGCGGGAGCGAGTTTCTAAGGTAAGTCCAGAACCGGGGCGTTGAGCTCCCGGGCTGAAAACCCATCTTGGAAACGCCCCTTGGGATGGATCCGGTCCGGGCCATCCAAGAAATAAAGGCAACTGATTTCACCCATTTTCGCCTCTTGGGAGGCAAACAGGGGCTAGTTATGAATTTCCAAACGTGTATCGGGTGGGAAATTCTTAGACTTGAACTGCAAGGTCAGGTTGCTTATTTCGAAGCTGGTTCATGAGAAGCGGCTTGGGCAAGGCTCCAGGGCGAGGGGCCGTCCTTCCTGGCGCCTCAGGTGACTTCAGAGCGAGGTAGCAGCCTGCGGGGAACGCCACCTGCGCCTCTGGAAAGCCCCAGTGGTCCTCATGGCCGGCGACAGGCTGCTCCGAGGGGGCTTCCGGGCGGGGCGGGGGGCTGCCTGCCCGGCCTGATCCAGTGCGGGGGTCCAGGGCCTGGGTCCTCTGTGTAAACGGCGGATACAGCGGCGGTGCAGAAGGAGCCCAGAGAATCCCAGGGCCCCTGGGACAGGGAGAGAGCTGGCTTTAATTAGAGCTGAGAGACGGGAACTAAGTCAGCAAGGGATGACATCTTAATGAGGTTTAATGAAGCTGTCTGCTGATGGGGACAGCTGTCACCCAGAGCTGTATTCCAGCCAAGCCACTCTGTGACGGAGGAAACTCGGGGAAAGGCACCGTTTGAACGGTGCCGAGGAGGGCGGGGTGGTCTGACGCAGAGCCGGGATTCTTCTCCCACATCCTGACGCCTCTTGATTCGAGCACCTCGACCACGAGGGATCCCGGCTGCCGGGCCCTGTTTGAATAGCGGCCCATGTGTCACACTTCCCTGCCGTGCGGAGCTAAGGCGTGCCCCTTCAAAGGCCTCGAGGATTTTGCAGGAGACGTCTTAGAATTCCGCCATCAGACACGGGAAATGTGGGAGGGGGCTCGCATGTGCAGGCTGAAAGGGGTTCATGGGTCCCTTCTCTTCCCGGGCCTCCGTTTCCCCATCCGTCCACTGGAGATAATGTGACCTCCCTCCCTCAGAGAGCTGCTGGGGGGCCTGCTGTGGGGTCAGCACGTCTGAGAGAGCTCAGCTTTCCCTCAGCTGCTCTGTATACTAGCCGGGTGGCCTTGGGCAGGGGGGAGCCTTCAGTTTTCCCGCCTGGAAATTGAGAGACCGACCTCACAGTGGGATTGTCGGAGTTCCCGGAGAAGCACAAGAAGCTCTCGGGCAGAGTGAGTTCTCAGAACTAAGGTTGGCTTAGTGAGATCACATAACATGAGCCTTGGAGGAGGTGCTCAGTAAAGGTTCTCTCTCTTCCTCGTTGCTTTCTTTACTTCTGCAGTAAAGAGAGTGTGGTGGTTCCAAGAGATCCCCGTGTAGGGAAGGTGCTTCCAGCCTTCATGTGGCCCAACAGCCTGTCTGCACCATCCGCCCCAGGACCTTTGCACATGCCAGCCTGAGAGCTGTTGCCTCTCTGGGCTGGCTCTTATCCTGTTCTGGGCTGGGGGTGGGGGCAGGTAGCTTGGGGAGCTGAGTGGCCAATCGAAGCTGAGATTTGTGGCCAATGTCGTCAGTTTCACGGATATCAGAGAGGGAGGGGTGGCCACGGGGAAGCAGGTGACCCACCCTCGACTTCAAATTATGTTGCATATCAAGGGCAGCTGATCTCAGATGTCTGTCACGACTGGCTTGCCCACATCTGGAAGTTCGGGGTCAGGAGCTCTGAGCACCTGTTTGTCAATCCTTAGCTGGCTTCACACAGCTCCCCTGAGGTGCCCAGACACCTGCTAGACGCTTTTCTCTATAGGCTTCTAGAAGGTCTCTCTGGTCGAGCTGGGAAAGGACGCCAGGTCCTTCTACCTCTGGCTCAATGCTCTTTCTTACTGCCAAGAAGCCCCTTGGAGAACCCTTGGCTCTCCTGCCCTCCCTGGCTGACCCACAGGAATCTTCTTCCGGTCAGGTCTCTCCAAAATGCCAATCCAAGGTTGGTGTCTTTCTTTCTTTCCCTGCCCACTTTCCCCTGACCCGGTCATGACTTTGCCATCCTGCGTCCAGGTCACAACAGGCCTACGGTGTTTTCTGAGGTGGCAGAAAACACAGGTCCAGGTCACAACAGGCCTACGGTGTTTTCTGATTGTGGCTTTTCCCACAATCCCACTATACATGAACACAGTGGACTTCCCATGGGGCCCTCCTGGGCATAAGGCCACCTTGGTTCTCTGGGTGGGGGGGTGGGCGTGCAAAGACATCCAAGGCACAGCCACTCTGCCCGAACAGCCTCTCGCCCGCAGAGCTAAGATTGGCACACAAGGAAGGAGGATGAATGGTCCCCGGCAGTTTATGCTAGATGCCAAGTGAGTGATTAAGAGGCAGCAAAGACCCTGCGGAGTCAAATACGGGTTCCAATCCTGCCTTGGCCATTCATTAGCTGTGCAGCTTGGAGCAACCAAGGCCCTGAAGCTGTCTGGGCTGCTGTCACCTGAAAACCGGGACGGTAGTAACCGCTTTGCAGGATCCTTCTAAGCATGAGATAGAGGTGATGGAGGTAAAGGAGGCTGGTGCACGGTCACCGTGGTGGTTGGGGGTGTTGGCACCAAGGGGGGCCCGTGAGCTCCTCTCACTCGCCAGCTGAGCTGGTTGGGGGTGAGTCCGCCACTCCTCTGGGCATTCACGTGTGAGCGCGGGGACCCCAGAGCACCCGGCCCCTGGGCCTAAAGGATTGAACTGCCGAGAGGGGGCTTTTAAGCCCAGGAGGGTTTGTGGATGGGTGGGACCCGGGAAAAGGTCGGGGGGCACACAGCTCTGGGGGTGCTCTGGGGCCGCACCTGAGAAGGGCCCGGGGACCCTTTGGTGCCCTACAAGTGGCCTTCTCAGATGCTGCACGACCTGCCCGAGAGGGAAGCAAGTCCAGCCGTGGGGCTGGAAGGCCAAACCCCCTTCTCCGCCGAATTCTTGGGGAGCTTCTTCCTTCTGGGTGACGCTCCGGGCTGGAACGGTCGGAGCAAATGACAAAACGAACACTCTGAGAATTCCAGACGGGACTCCGCCGTTGCAAAAGCACACGGCAGAGAACCCTTTGGGACCCCACGAATTGTCTTCGTGTTGCTGCCGCCACTTATGTTTTGCCGGGGTTTACACGGTGCTTCCGTGCAGGTGTCTCCTGTGGCCATCAGGAACACATTGCTGTCTCAACCCGTGGCCGCGGTCACATCACAGATGAGCGGGTTCTGAAGGAGGACAGCAGGCGTGAAGGGCACGCACATCAGGTCAAGAAGCAGGACCAGATCCCCCGAAGCCTCCGACGCAGCCTCAGCCACGACGCCTGCCCCAAGGGCACCCACACCGATGGCGTTCGAGCGTCCTCCACGCGTCCCTCGCGCGCCTGGCTTCTTTCGCCCCACGCTGGTTGCCATAGTGTGGGCTTTCCCAGCCTCGGCACTGTTGGCCTTGGGGGCCGGGTAATTCTTTGTTGTCGGAGGCGAGGGCCGTATTGCGCGTGGTTGGATGTTGAGCAGGAACCCTGGCCTCCACCAGCCACGTGGAAGGTAGGACTCCTTCCCACGTGGTGGCAACTCATGATGTCTCTGACACAGCCAGGTGTCCTCTGGGGGCCAAAAGTGCCCCCGATTGAGAATGACTTCTATGGAGTAGTCTACAGAATGAATACATCACAACTTTTTTATACACCTTATAACGGCCACTGGGATTGTTTCCGGTACTTGGCTACTAAGAACTGAGATGCTGTGAGCGTTCTCAGACGGGTCTTTGTAGGACACAGGCACTCACTTCTGTTGGGTGGGCAGGAGGGAACTGTTGGGTTATCAGGTATGTGTTTACCTTTAATAGACACTGCTAAATGGGGTTCCACAGTGGCTGTACCAGTCTGTACCTCCCACCAAGTGCATCTGCGTTCTGGTTGCTCCGCATTCTCACCAATAGCATTGGGTTTTTATTTTGCATTTCTCAGAGGTTAAGCCACTGGAAATATGGATCTTAGCCACTTGGACATCCTCTTAATGAAGTGCCTGTTCAGGTCTCTTGCTCATCCTTCCATAGGATTGTCTGTCTGTTTTTTTTCTTATTGATTTGTAGCAGCTCTTTATATATGATGGGTAAAAGCCCTTTGTCAGATACTTGCATTGCAAAAAATCTTCTCTCAGTCGATGGACTCAAATTTTTTGGAGCTAGAGGCAATCTGTGCTCCCCCAAGCTAACCCTCTGGTGCACTTGACTATCGTTACTTGTTTGATTATCCCTTTTCCAAAACAGTGCATTTCATAAGGGCAAAGGCTATGTCTCCGCTTTGTTCGGCTTAGAACTCCCAACACAGGGCTTGGTGCAGAGTCCGTGCAAGATATTTGTGGAGTGAAAGAATGGGTGAAACTCCCCTCTGAACGATTCTTGCAGCCTAAGGCTTCCAGGTACTTCGGCAATTGTTGACTCCCAGGCAACCCTCGGTAAAAAGCGCAGAGACCCAGACACCTGCGTGCTTCTCCGCTCCCCCCACCCCCCAAGTAACAGCCAGCTCCTGAGTCTGTCTGTCTTTCCTTTGCCAGCTGGAAGTCTGCCCACCTGCACTGGCCCTGAGGGAGGCGGAGGCCTCTCCTGGAGAAGTCACATTTTAATTAACTTCCCCTGCAGTCACCAGAGAGGCCGGATCATTTTCATAAACAAATGAGAAGCCAGAGCTTTGTTTGCAGCTCGGAGTGAGTCTTGCGGAAGGAGTTCAAAGCCAACCGCCCAGCAGAGGCCCCCGTGCACTTGCCTGGAACTCAGAACTCCATCAGGGAGGTGGGACCTGGGATTTGAGATGGGAAAGAAGAGGGAGAACCTCGTGCAGACGAGAACCGAGAAGAGTCTCCAAGGAGGCATTTCCTTCCTTCCGTCTTTCCTTCCCTCATTCATTCACCCCTGTTTACTAGTATCTGTGCCGTGCTGGGCACAGGGAAAAAGAGGAGTGAGGAGAAGGGGGGGTCGGGGAGGGGCACAGGCGCAATCTTGGCACCTTCGGCTCAGTTTTGCTGTGAACATAAAATTGCTTTAAAAACTAAGGTCTATTAAAAAAAAAAAACTAGGGGCGCCTGGGTGGCACAGTCGGTTAAGCGTCCGACTTCAGCCAGGTCACGATCTCGCGGTCCGGGAGTTCGAGCCCCGCGTCGGGCTCTGGGCTGATGGCTCGGAGCCTGGAGCCTGTTTCCGATTCTGTGTCTCCCTCTCTCTCTGCCCCTCCCCCGTTCATGCTCTGTCTCTCTCTGTCCCAAAAATAAATAAACGTTGAAAAAAAAAATTAAAAAAAAAAAAACACCTAACAAAAAATTAACCTTAAAATAAAGACGGAGAGACTTTCCACCAGGGGGAGACCGACATCGAACTGATGGCCGTGCAATTAACGACTTGATCACACTGCTGTGTAATTCTAATGGCTTTCCTGAGACATAATTCACATACCATGCAATTCACCCAAATAAAGCCTACGGTGCCGGTGCCGCGGCTTTCAGCCCATTCACAGACTTGTGCAATCGTCACCGCAGTCCATTTTAGGACACCTCGTAGCCATCACCCCTCCCGGCCGTAAGCGACCATTCACTCCACTTTTCCTCCTCAAATGGGCTATTTGAGACGTTTCACGTAAGTGGAATCGTGCAGTATGTGGTCCTGCGTGACTGATTCTTTCCCTGAGCGTCGTGCTGGCGAGGCCCATCGGTGCCATCGAGGTGCCACTGCGCAAGTTTGTAAGTGCCCTGTAGGTAGAGCTCGGGGCCCTGAGATGCCATATAACAAAGAAAGTTGTCCGGACTGAAGGCAACCTGGGAGGGCTTCCCAGAGGAAGAGGCTTTTCGTCTCAGGCATTTATTGAGAGCACCTGCTCTGAGCCACCAGGAAAAGGAAGGCACTAAAAGCCAGACCGGCTCGTTGATACTCGTTTAACTGGTGGATCTGGGTGTGGGCTGGAGACAGACAGCTTGGGTTCGAATCCCAAATTGGCCACTTCCTGCCGTGGGGACTTGGGCAAAACCGTTTGGCCTCTCAGTGCCTCAGCTGCCTCAGCTGAGAAATGGGGATAGTGATGGGTCCTGCCTGAGAGAAGCACAGGGACAACCAAATATCGTATCTGGAACACAGTCCGAACTCCGCACGGGCTCACTGAATGTTCTACGGGCCTTACAGGCCAGGGCCTCTGACCTCAGGCAGCTGCTACTTGAAAGAGAGGCCGTGTAATCTTTTTTTTTTTTTTTTTTTTAAGCTTATTTATTTTTGACAGAGAGCACGAGCAGGGGAGGAACGGAGAGAGAGGGGGGCAGAGGATCCGAAGCGGGCTCCGTGCTGACGGCAGAGATCCTGATGCAGGGCTCGAACTCATGACCTGTGAGATCATGACCTGAGCCGAAGGCAGATAGATGCTTAACCAACTGAGCCACCTAGGCGCCCCGAGAGGGGGCCGTGTAATCTAATGGTTAAGAGCTCCGGCCGGAGGCCAAACACTCCAGCCTGTGAAACCCAGCCCATCCCGTAGGAGCCGTGGGTCACGAGCACCTCTCTCGGTGTCCGCTTCCCTGTCTATAGGATGGGGGAGTCACGTGGTTGGTAATAGACCGATTTTGTTCCTACGACCCCCTTCTCGCGGGGCAAGGAGTTCACCCGGAGAGCGAGGAGAGCTGGCCGGCCACCGGGAAGGTCATGGTGGGCCTTGTTACCATATCCCCACCTGCAGGCGAGGACTCAAGGAGCATTGACGTCCTCACGGGCTCCGGTGAGGATGATACAAGCCGTCTTTGGTAGGAATGAAGAGTCAGGTAGGAAAGATGGCCCCTCCTTGAACAGGGGCCTCCAGGTAAACGTCTGTGAACCACGCCTTCCCGTGTGTCCCCTTGGGCCACTCAGCGCTGGGCCGGCAGGGCCAGGCTGGACCCCCAGGGACTGCTGCGCGCCCCTCCCCTCACACAAACGCACCTCCTCTTTCAAGGCCTCGGGGGTCCTCCTGACCCTGCTCACTTGTCCCCTGTCATGAGCACACCGGGCAGGCTTTCCCGGTTGTGTCTCGATGCCCAGTGCCCCCGGCACTCACCTCGCGCCGGAGGTGACGGTGGAGGGCAGCGTCATCCTTACCCTAGTGGCCCTGAAGGTCACCCACGGGGCCTGCGGCCAAGTGAGCATCTGATTGACTCCTGTGGCTGAACTTGTGATGCGGTTGATCTGCGATTTCGCTCCTCACCTTGGCTTTCTCTCTGTCCCCACACAGGCTGAACTTGGGAAGCCCCGAGAAAGAAGTTACACTCTGCCTGGAATTGATTTCAATTACGGGCTCTACGTCCGCGGGCTGGATGGAGGGGTCCCCGAAGGTGAGCAGGCGTACTTTGGAGCCCCGGGGGGGGGGCGGGGGGCATGAGCTCTCAACCTAGGCTGCTGGCCGCACTCCAGGGAAAGAGCCAGAGAGTCCCGGGGCCTGCCCCGCAGCGTGATTCTGGTGGAAAACCGCAGTCTGGGCTTGGCCGAGACGGGGAGGTCCAGGCAGGGTCCGGGTCTAAGGTGTCAGGGAAACAGCATGGGCCCCAGCCAGGGTGGAACCTGGTGCCCCGCCCCGTTTGAGCTTTGAGCACAGAATGGGCTCAGGACCAACCCTCTGACGGCCCCAAGGAGGTGAAGGCCAGGCGAACCCGGCTTGGCAAAGGATGCTCTGGGGCCCTCCGGAATCTCTGGGAATCCTGACCCCTCCCTTTCCAGAAGGCCACGCAGGGCCGTCACACAGCAGGCCCCGGGTTAATGGGAGGCACACACGCCCCAGTTTCTTCTCGGTCAGGTGCCGCGGCCTGACCGCCGCACCACCGTTCCGTCCCTCCCTGCCCTCAGCCCTTGGACACTGGAATGTGTTTAGGCAGCAGCCCACGTGCCCCCACGAGCTGACCCGGAACTACATTGCCATGAATCGCGGGGCGGTGAAAGCCGGCCTGGTGACTGCTCGGGAGAATTTCCTCTACCGCCAGCTCAACGACATCCGCATCAGTGACCAGGATGACCGGCACGTCAAGAAGGAAATGCCCTCCCTCCCTCCAAACATGACGTTTGGGGTCGTGGCACGGTAAGTGGCCGGGACACCGGGCTCAATCCCTCACCGGGGGGCCGGAGGGCACTCAGAGGTGACTGAACTGGGGAACCGTGTGCGGCATGGCCTTTGACTCCAGGAAGGGGGGGGGAGCGCTCCAGGCCTGGGCGATCGGTGTAGCTCACAAACCTTGGTCACGGTGATTGGGGCAGCAGCAAACATGCAACCCACGTTCCAACTCTGGGATGCGTGACATTCTCTAAAAGTAGAATGCGGGGGCGCCTGGGTGGCTCGGTCGGTTAAGCGTCCAAGTCTTGATTTTGGCTCGGGTCACGATCTCCCCATCATGAGTTAGAGCCCTGCATCGGGCTCCGTGCACATAGAGGAGGTGGCTCGGGATTCTCTCTCTCAATCTGTGTCTCTCTCAAAATAAATAAGTAAACATTAGGGAAAAAAAGTAGTGGGGCACCTGGGGAGCTCAGTCGGTTAAGCATCCGACGTCTGCTCAGGTCGTGATCTCACGGTCGGTGAGTTCGAGCCCCGCGTCGGGCTCTGTGCTGACAGCTCGGAGCCTGGAACCTGCTTCGGATTCTGTGTCTCTGCCTCTCTCTGCCCCTCTCTGCCCCTCCCCCGCTCATGCTCTGTTTCTGTCTCTCTCTCTCTCTCTCTCTCAAAAAATAAACATTAAAAAAATAAAAAAATAAATTTTAAAAAGTAGAACGTGGTTGCACGTAATCAAATCTCAACTCAAACCGGCTCGATATTTTTTTAAGTGGAATTTATTGGCTTACATGATTGAAAAGCTCGGGCACAGCTTCAGGCACAGCTGGATCTAGGTCACCAAGGGATGTTATCAGTATTGGGTATGTGTTGCCATGTCTTGGCTGTGCTTCCCAATCTTGGCTTTGTTCTCTGACAAGCTTCTGCCTCGTGTAGCTAAATGACCAGGAACAGTTCCATCCTCAGGGGGAAGGGCACAGAAGCTACGGCAGCCTTCAGATTAAGATTCCTTGGTCCAACTTTAGAGCCTTGCCGATCCCTGAATCGGCCACTGTGAGCAGGGATTGTGAAGTACACTGATTGGCCAGTTCTGGGTCACATGTCTGCCTCTGAACCAATTGCGGAGACCAGGAGATTCTGATGCCCTGATTGGCCAGGCCTGATCCCCTGCCCCTTCTTGGGTGGGGTAGGTGTTTGGGCTCAGTCTCCACCATCCACATGGGCTTGGTGGTGGAAAGGATGTAGAAATCAAGGCTCTGACCCCGGAAGGAGAACAGAACACAACAGTAGGCGAAACGGCAGATGTTCAATGCACCAGGGCTTCCTAACCCATGATGTGTCACAGCACAAAAAAATCACTGGTGTTTGTGCCTCGCACTGTGCAAATAAACAGAAGCGCCCGTAGCTAGCAACAGGTGGCCTGGGGCCGCCAAGCCCCAGCCAGGTGCCCGTGACCGAGAAGCCAATATCTTGGTCCATCTATGTGGCAGTGCCACCGACAGTCTGTCCCCAGCCTCTTTCCCACCTTCCTCCCACTGTTCCTGGGTAGGTGACTTCCTCTGGCTCTCCCACCATACTTTATTGTTATTATTATTATTATTATTGGCGATGGTTCCTTCTTTATTTTTTATTTGTTCTAATTATGTTCTATTGTGGTAAGATTTACTGGGTTTTTTTGAAGTTTTGTTTATTTATTTCGAGAGACAGAGAATGAGTGTGAGTGGCAGGGGGTGGGGGGCAGCAGTGAGAGAGGGAGAGAGAGAATCCCAAGCAGGAACCACCCTTCCAGGGAGGGGCCTCACGCGGGGCTCGAACTCACAAACCGTGAGAGCACAACCTGAGCCGAAATCAAGAGTCCGATGCTTAGCCGACTGAGCCACCCAGGCGCCCCCAGATTTGCCATTTTTAAATGTACAGTTCAGTGGCCTTAAGCACATTCACACTGCTGTGCGACCCACAGCACCGTGCATCTCTAGAAGCCTTTCTTCATCCCGGACTGGAACTCGGGCCCCATTTGGTACCTCTCTGTTCCTCCCTTCCCTCAGCTCTTTGTAACCACCATTCTGCTTTCCGTCTCTACGATTGTTGACCTCTGTAGACACCGCATCTAAGCGGAATCGTGCCAAATTTGCTCTTTTGTTTCTGGCTTGTTTCACTTACCGTAATGTCCTCGAGGTTCATCCACGTTGTAGCGGTGTCCGAATCTCCTTCCTTTTCAGGGCCGAATGATATTCCACTGTGTGGGTATGCCGCGTTTCGTTTCTCCGTTTATCCGTCGATGGGCATTCGGACGGCGTCCACCTTCTGGCTATCGTGAATAGTGCCGCCGTGAACACGGGGGTGCAAATACCCGTGTGCGTCCCTGCTTTCAGTTCTCTTGGGTATCTACCCACGGGTGTACTTGCTGAGTCACGCGGGATTCCAAGTCTAGTGTTTTGAGGACGTGCCATCGTGTTTTCCGCAGCGGGAGCTGCCATCCTTTTGTATGCCTTCCCCTGCCTGTTCTCGCCACCCCACCTAGTAAAACCTACTCATTCTCCGGAGTTCAGCTCAGCGTCATCTCTGCGGTAAAGCTCTCCCACCTCCCATGGTCTCAGCTGTACACGTGTCTCTCGCCGGAAATGCGTTTTTTTTTTTTAATTTTTTTTTCAACGTTTATTTTTTATTTTTTTTGGGGACAGAGAGAGACAGAGCATGAACGGGGGAGGGGCAGAGAGAGAGGGAGACACAGAATCGGAAACAGGCTCCAGGCTCCGAGCCATCAGCCCAGAGCCTGACGCGGGGCTCGAACTCACGGACCGCGAGATCGTGACCTGGCTGAAGTCGGACGCTTCACCGACTGCGCCACCCAGGCGCCCCCGGAAATGCGTTTCTATTCGCCAGCCCTCCAAACGTGGAACGTGACCGTACAGACACATTGGAAAATCATTTCTGGTCCAGTTTAACGGTCGTTGGCACACCCCCCTTCCCCCCCCTTTGAAATAATGCCCTAGGGGCGCCTGGGTGGCTCAGTCGGTTAAGCGTCCGACTTCAGCTCAGGTCACAATCTCGCGGTCCGTGAGTTCGAGGCCCGCGTCGGGCTCTGTGCTGATGGCTCGGAGCCTGGAGCCTGTTTCCGATTCTGTGTCTCCCTCTCTCTCTCTGTGCCCCTCCCCCGTTCATGCTCTGTCTCTCTCTGTCCCAAAAATTAATAAACGTTAAAAAAAATTAAAAAAAAAAAATAATGCCCTAAAGTCAGTCCCTCCAAGGCAAGGTTTCCCAAGGCCGCCTGGAGTACAGAGGGACAGAGACTCCCACTGTGTGCCAGACCGCTAGACTAGTCCGGGCCGGTCACCAGTGTCCCCAAGACGGCATGGTGTCTGCGAGCAGCCATCAGCCTAGGGCTCTCATTCCAGCGTGGTCCCCGACAGTTTTCCCTCCAAGGCTTCTGTTTCCTGACCTGTGAATGCGATGTTAGAGCAGTAACGCGGCCAGCTGGGATTCTCAGGTTATGTTTGGCCTCTGTGTCGGTTTCCTTTCTTTGTCTTGGAAGGGCCTGTGCGGGGAGGTGCGTGGGGTTACTGGCCCAGCTTAGGCAGGGAGAAATTAACCGATCTCCCTAAGCTGGGTTCTCAACCTGAAGTGCTTATATCTAAAGACAAAATTTTAGAAGACGTAGGATGTTAGCCATCACCTGGTTCAAAGCCATGATTTAAAAGAAGAAAGCCGGGGCACCTGGCTGGTTCAGTGGGTGGAGCCTGTGACTCTGGATCTTGGGGTCCTAAGTTCGAGCCCTACGTTGGGTATAGAGCTTACTGTATAAAACGAGGAAATAAAATAAATAAGGCAAGGAAGCAGACGTTCAGAGCGGTCAAGACCCTTTCCCAAGGTCACACAGCAAGTTGGGACCAGACAAGAGTCACATCTAGAGCCAGGTGGGCGGACTCCCCGTCCAGTGCTCTCTCTTGCACACTTGCCTCCTTGGGACTGAGGTAGAGCACAGATGCCCACGGTTCCCGGTCCTGGGGCTGCGTGGTTCCACGTACAATGGAAAAGCTGAAGTCAGCTGGGCTCAGAAGGGACATCCATTATCATCTGGCTTTCAATATAAAATCTTAAATTGCCATAAAACCGAGTGGCTACAACGTGAGGGTAAGGACGTGATGAAGTGCCAGCTATATCCTCTGTGATGGTAAATGGGCTTTGCATATGCAAATTGAATGGATTTTAAAATGGTATTTAATGACAATTTTCGTAGCAGACGTTAACGTTAATTGCACAAAAATGAAAATGCTGCATTAGGTTGCTGTTAGCAGCAAATATCGTGGCCATAAAGCTTTATCTTTATCAACAGCAGCCCTCTCTCATGTGTCAGGGCGGCCCAGCAAAGTGCAAGCCAAAGGGCTTTTACGGAACAAAAATATCCCCCAAAGCAGGCCCAAATCAGCATCAATTTTGCTTTATTTCTTCGTAAATGGAGGTTAAATGGCCGCCGGAAAGGCTTTTACTGAGCTGCTCAGCGAGCGCCCAGAGCCCCTCAACCTCGCAACGTAAGTAGAAGCAGCAGTTAAGACGCGATCGCCCCTCTCCGTAATGGGGCTATTACTTTAAAGTTATGGGGCCGAGGCCCCTTTCCTAATGATCACCTCTTACAAGCCTCAATTGTATTTATTTCTTTACTTTAAAAGCATGTTTAAAAAAGTAGCAACCAAATCTGATTACACGCGACTACCCGAGGAGTTGTTGGGGGCGATTTGGTCCAATAAATAAATAAACAAATGAGTACCGTTTACTCACAACTACAGATATGTTAAGAAATAATAATAACAAAATACACAGAAAAGCCACTCAAAGCTCGGGACGCTCCCGAGCGTGTGACCGCCGTGTGAGCTAAAACTCTGACCCCAGCTCTTCTCCCTGTCCCCCGGATGTCAAATCTCTTACCCTTTGACGTATTTCACGATGGACGGGATGACGGAGTCCGTCTGTCCTTCCACTTGGCTGATTTGGTTTCCAATTCACACTGCTTTGTCACAGATGGTCACTAAATTGGAAAGGTGCATTTCAGTCCACGAGCTGGTGTGGCTAAAAGAAAGTGGAGGCCCCAAGCCACGATGGGGAAACGGTGCCCGTGTGGCCATGCGGTCACGAGCGGGGAGCCACGGCCAAGTCAGCCCACAGAGATGTTTGGCCCATCCAGTGACGAAAACTGTGAATGAGTTTTCACGTTTATTAAAAAAAAAACCTTTTTTTTTAATGTTTATTTTACTTTTGAGAGAGAGAGAGAACCAGCCAGGGTGGGTCAGAGAGAGAGGGGGACAGAGGATCTGAAGTGGGCTCCACACTGACCACAGAGAGCCCCATGTGGGGCTTGAACCCACAAACTGCAGGATCATGTCCTGAGCTGAGGTCAGACACTTAACCGACTGAGCCACCCGGGCGCCCCATGAGGTGCCTCATTTAAAAAGCCAGGAGATTTCATAAAAACAACAACAAAAACCTGGATTTCCTGCTTCACCTAAAAAGGCAGAAGCCCAGGGGCGCCTGAGTGGCTCAGTCAGTTAAGCGCCTGACTCTGGATTTCGACTCCAGTCATGATCTCGCGGTTTGTGAGATCGAGCCCCGCATCGGGGTCTGTGCTAATGGCTCGGAGCCTGGAGCCTGCTTTGGATTCTCTGTTTCCCTCTCTCTCTCTGCCCCTCCCCCACACTGTCTCCCACTCTCTCTCTCTATCAGTGAATAAAGTGAAAGATTGGACGCTCTGCACCCAGGGTCTGCGCTCAGGCACCAGGGGCCGGAGCTGAGAGGCAGTGCCCCTTTCGGACAGGTTCCCCCCCGGCCCCCCCACCCCAGCCTGGCTTCTCCCATCTTTGCCATCTGTCTGGTCCTGGTGGGCACTGAGTTTGCAGCTGCTGGTGTCGACTGGTCGTCCTGATCCCTCAGCTACCTGCTGCCTCTCTTTGTCCCCTGATGAAGGTCGGGGCCACCACGAACAGAAGCTGCTCTGCGCTGAGCGTACGAGGCAGGCATTTTGTGTGTGTGATCGCTGATGCTAATCTCAGTCCTACGAGGCAGGTATCATGCCTCCGCCTGACATCTGCTTCACGGTCCAGGAAAGGGGGCGCGCAGGCCCCGCTGCTGGCTGCACGGTGGCAAAGCTGGACTTGTTCCCCGTCCGGCTGGCCGGCTTTGGGGACCGCACCTCTAGGATCGGGCAGCTGGAGACAGCCCGTGCCTTACCGCTCTGCTGTTTCGCTGTCAAATCTCAGACTTCAGGTCAGGGAAGGATTTTAAATTCTTACTACCCGCGTGTAGGGCCGTAACACGAATCTCCAAGCATGCTGCGACCCAGGGTCCATAAACAGATATGTCTGGAGGCCAGAAATGTAACTATTAAGGAAGCACTTAATTATTGATGCATTTTAACAAGTGTTTGCAAATGCTCCCATGCCCTTGGCACATCTTAATTGTTACTGCTCCTAATTGGTCCAGCGTTGTCGATTATGATGAGTCAGGGACTGGCGGGGAGGGGGGAAGCAGCAAGAGCGGGGCAGCAGCTGGCGCTCCCGGAAGGTTCTGGGCGCCCGGAGCCCCCCACCGTCCTGCCTGGGAGCTCACGCCATACACGAGGCAAGGCTGCTATTGGCGGGGGCGGGGGGGGGGACCCATCACTCAGTCAGTAAGTAAATGGCCACCGCGTGTCTGGGTATGACACGCGCCAGATGAAGGGTAGGTAGCCCGTGAGCCAGTAATGCCCCGAACCAATAATGGCAACTAGGCTTTATTGTTATAACGACGTGTCAGGCGTTGTGCTGAGTGCCTCCGATGCACCCCGTCCTTAAATAACTCTGAACAGCTCAGTGAGTGCCACGTTGGGACTCCTACCTGCCCGTCTTGCAGAAGAAGAGACAGAGGGTCAGAGAGGTGAAGTGATCTGCCCCTGGCTGCGCTGCACTCGTGACGGTGACCGTGGCAGTGAGCTGCTTGCCTCACAAACACAAGGGTGGAGGTGATACGCTTAGTTTTTTTCTGCACTCGAGGGGGGCTGAGACAGAATGTGTACGTACACTATACAGAGAGAGTACGGCCGTCCTGTCTGGATTTTTCTTAAAGCCTTAAAGTTAATCTGAACACGGTGAGCTTCCCCTCTGATGCGCCCTCCCCTTCCCCTTGCCCTTCCCCTTTACTGGCTCCCCACTTCCTGATAGACGAACTCCTTGAGGGGGCACCGGGAAGGTTCACTACACTGGATGCTCCAAGCCTGCTGTGCTCACCTCGGTATCCCTGGTGCTGACCACAGTGCCCTTGCTGAAGGGGCCCTCGGGAAATCCTCGCCAAATGAACGCACGAGCGAGTGGCCACGTTGGAATCTGAGTGGGAAGCCGGCAGCAACGTGCGACTTTCATAGGATACTTGGCTCATCCGCCAATTAGGCTAGTCTAGACCTTCCCCCCCCCCCCCCCATCCTGGTGCTGAGCGCGTTTAGACCATGGAGCAATGAGAAACACAAGAAAGGTGGGAAATGCTACCAGCCCACCCTCTGTCTGTGCTGCTGCTTGCCCAGCTATCAGATGCATCATCAGCCTGACATTGACAAATGTGAAGGATGGAGGAAATTTTACAGGCTGTTAAAAAATGTTTGCTGCCTGACAGGTTTTTTGAATCTCTCTGCCAAGCTGATTTATTTTACAAATTTACAATGGGCCCATCAATCACTCCGGGTTATTTTGTTTCTCCCAGAGCTGACGGCCAAAATCCAAGCCGCCCACCCGAACTCCTATAAAATGATAATAAGCCCCTTCCCAGACGACCGTCCCGGGGTGGCAAGACAGGTTCCCAGTGGGGAGACCTGCTCCAGATTTATGGGTGGCCCAAAGCCCGGCTGAATGAGATGGGGCTGACCACAAGGGGGAGCGTGTGGGTCTCGCAAAGACCGCCCCCCCCCCCACCTCCGCCCCAAGACTGAACCTGAAATGCACTTCCTGCCGACCGACCCAGGGGCTCCGTGGCTCAGTGCGCGGGCCTGCTCCCCGCGCCGGCAGTCACCAGTTCTCTGCTCTCCCGGACACTCCGCTCCTGGAGGCCGGGGACAATGTCAGTTTTGTCCACTGCTACATCATCAAAGCCAGGTACAGAGTAGGTCCTCAGGAAGTGCTTGTTGAGGAAAACTTGTTCAGGGCCTTTGCAGGCTTTGAGGCAGAGTAATTGAAAGTGAACTCACAGCACACTTGAGACCAGACAGGGGATGGGAAAGCCAGAGTCTTGTGTCATTTAACAGACTCTGCTGTGTTCCCCTGTGGTTGGTGTTATGGCTCAGGATTGTGGTCACGCTGTCTCAAAGAGTGAATATGTCCCGTGGCCTCATTAATAGAGGTAGCAAGTCCCGAACAAGGGAGGCTGCCTTCCTACTCTATTCTGCCGCTCACGTCACACTTGCGCCATCAAGTTAAAAAGTGGGAGGCGTCGTACATTCAGGGAAGGTCCGCAAGTAGGAAAGTGTCCAGAGGCGGCAGGATGGTGGGTGGGGTGAGGGACAGAAACCACCGTGTACAAAGGTGATGAAAATGAGGACAGCGGAGGGGCTTTTCTCCTCTGAGACTTGAGAGAGCAAAACAAGGCCCGGTGTGTGTCTGGAGGGCGGTACGGGTGGCTGACGTCACGGAGCCCTCGCTGAATGGCTGGCCGGCACGTCATCTCATGAAATCCTTACGACTCTCTCAAGCAGGGACCATTATCCCCACTTTACAGACGAGGAGACTGAGGCTCGGAGGGTCACTTGCCCGAGGCCACACGGCCAGTTGGTGACAGAGCCAGGCCCTGAGCCACGCCTCCTGCCCCACGGCCTGCGCAATTCCAGCAGACAGAGCCAGGCCCCGAGGGAGGAGATCGTTTCTCATCCTGAGCGTCATCCACGAGGCCGCCCGCGTCCCAGCGCGCCCTGGCCACAGACGTCGACGAGCACTTCCCGGGCACCCGGCTCCCCGCAGAGTAACTCAGGATGTCCTCACTGCAGCCCAGCGCCTCCATTTACCCAGGAGGAAACTGAGGCAGGCAGAGGTTATGTCCTTTCGCAAGAGGTCACAGGTGGAATTGGAGGCACGGGGATTCGGGTCCGGGTGACTTACTCCGGGACCCTCACGCTTAGCTGAGATGGAGGGGTTGGCTACCCCAGATGGCTGCCAGGCCGGAGCCTGGGACACCCCAAACTGTGTCCGACCGGGGTCCCCCCTCCTCAGGGACAGCCTGCTTCCGTGCACCCGACCTGGAGGACAGGCCCAGGCAGGGAGATGGGGCTGGGAGGACGTGGTGGGGAGGGCCCATCCTCTCCCCCTTCCTCTCTGGGACCCCTGCCTGGCTGCTCGTGCTATAACCTCTCCCACCTCCCCAAACTCCCTCTCACTCCTCCCTCCAAGGCGGCTTTGTTGCCGGAGCCGCGAATGAGACATTTTTCATGCTTTGCCTTCTTTTCCCTCTCCGATCTCCTGCGGCCCAGACAGAGATTTATTCCCGGCCCGAGGCTCCCGGCATTCGGAGCAGGGAGGGCTCAGGGAGGCGCTGATGGGCCCATAATGGATAGGGCCGCGCTCCCCTGGGGCCTGGCCCTCCCGAACCCCATCCATCAGGAGCGGCTTGGTGCCAGGGTCAGCGCTAACGAGGCCGCAGGCCGCTCCCCCTCGGGGCCTCCCCAGCTCACCGCTCCCGCTTTTGATTTTTCCAGAGCCGGGCCGCGCCTGCCGGCCTCGGTGGGCAAAGCGTGAGAGTGGGCCCGGCGCCCGGCCTCCGCGGCCCCGGTCTTGACACCGTCGGAGGGCTTGCTGGGCTGCGGCTGGCCCTGCCCCTCCGTGACACGGTGGCCCCCGTGACATGGGGCACAGAGGAGCTGCTCCCCGCTGGGAGCCAGCCACCAATCCCTGGTGTGGCAGGGAGAGCCAGGCTTCAAGCCTGACTTGTCACCGTGCAGGACCCCCAAGCAGAAGAACTCAGCGTGGGGGCGCCTGGGTGGCTCAGTCAGTTAAGCGTCCGACTTCGGCTCAGGTCACGATCTCGTGGTTCACGAGTTCAAGCCCCGCATCGGGCTCTGTGCTGACAGCCCGGAGCCCGGAGCCTGCTTCGGATTCTGTGTCTCCCTCTCTCTGTGTCCCTCGCCTGCTCTCACTCTGTCTCTGTCTCTTAAAAATAAATAAAACACTTTTAAAAATTAAAATAGAAAAGAAGAAGAATTCAGAGGAAGCATGTCCCTGAATACGTTGCGCCCAGGGGCCAACTCGGTTCTCTTCCCTTTGGGGACCAGGTGGAGGCAGCCATTCAAGCCAGAAACCCGGGCGCCCGCATTAGGTTCGATTAATAATACCAGCTTCCGTTTCCTTAGCTCCTCCGGGGCCAGGCATGGGGACCGGCGCTCTATGCACCGCCCTTTACGTGACCTTCACCATGACCCGTTCGTAGCAGCACGCTCTCTACCGTTGGGGAAACTGAGCCGCGGACACACGTACCCGTGATCCCGTGGCCGGAAAGCGGGACTTGACCTCAAAGGTCCCATCTGCTGCTTCTGTCCCGTACTGCGTGTTCACGCAGCGCCAGGCCGTGCCGGCACCCCGTGGGGTGTTTGGGACACAGAGAGGAAGCGGGACACAAAGCAACACACAGCGATGCGGTGCGCGTTGCTTCTGGCGGGCAGAGGAGGGCGGGAGAGGGCCCCGGGGGACTTTGGGCCCTGCCTGGCTCTGCTCATCCCTGTATCCCCAGGGCCTAGCACAGGCCTGGCACATAGTAGGTGCTCAGTAAGTGCTTGTTGCTGTACTGCGTGGCTGGGTTGTGACCCATCCCCGACTTGGAAACAGGCCAACGCTTGAACGAGCAAGTCTTTTCCTGGGTGTGGATTGGCTGGGCACGGACCTTCGGTTATCAGTGTCCTGTAACAAATCCCCACAAGCTGGTGGCTTAAAACAACAGAAACGTCTTCTCTCCTAAGGTGGAGCCCAGAAATCCGAAATCGAGGTGTCATGGGGCCCCATTCCCTCCGAAGGGTCTGGGTGCTGGCCTCTGCCAGCTTCGGGTGGCCCCAGGCGCTCCTGGGCTTGTGGCTGCACCTTCCAGTCTCTGCTCTGTGACCACACGGCCTCTCCTCAGGGCGTCTGTGTCTCTCCTCTTTTGTCTCCAGTAACGACACGTGTCACCGGGTTTAGGGCTCCCCCAAATAATCCAGGGTGATCTGACCTTAAGATCCCAAAGCTAGTTACATCTGCAAAGGCTCCTTTCCCCAAACAGGTCACATTCATGGGTTCTGGGGCTTAGAACGAGGACGTATCTTTGGGGGGGGCCACTTTTCACCCCCCTGTAATCATCAAGGCGCCTTACCGCCAAGTCAGAAAGCCCTGCATTTTAGTCACCGCGGGGTTTTGGGGAAATTGCCTTTATTATTTTTGTTTAATTGATTTATTTTGAGAGAGAGAGAGTGCCAGGGAGGGGAGGGACAGAGGCAGAGGGAGAGAGAGAGTTCCCAAGCAGGCTCCGCACGGTCAGTGTGGAGCCTGGCGTGGGGCTCGAACTCACAAACCGCCAGATCATGACCTGAGCCGAAACCAAGAGTCGGCTGCTCAGCCAACGAGGCGCCCCTAGGAGGCAACTGCCTTTAGAGTTACCGCCTGGGGATTTGTGCTGCTGGAGTCTTGTTACATGTGTCCCATCATGTTTTTGTGGAAAACAAGACAGTAGTTTGCGATCAAAGGTTTTAATCAGAGAAAAGACGAGAGGTATCGATGCCTCCCAGAGGAGCAAATGTTTCGCCCCTCCTTTCTGCGTTTCTGTGTTTATTAGGAAACTCTCCAAAAACACAGCAAAGTTCAGAAGTTTCATAACCAACTCCATGAACCCGCCGCTCAGATTCAGCAAACTTAACCGCCTGGCCGTATTTGCACCTGAGGCTTTTAAAGAAATTATCGTTACAGAAATAAACTAGAACTCGGGGCGCCTGGGGGGCTCAGTCGGTTGAGCAGCCGAGTTCGGCTCAGGTCACGATCTCGCGGTCTGTGAGTTCGAGCCCCGCGTCGGGCTCTGTGCGGGAGGCTCGGAGCCTGGAGCCTGCTTCGGATTCTGGGTCTCCCTCTCTCTCTCTGCTCCTTCCCTACTCACGCTCTGTCTCTCTCTTTCAAAAATAAATATTTAAACAATTGTTTCAATTAAAAAAATAATAAAATAGAACAAATGCAGCTTGAAGCCCCATCTCACCCCTCCCTCACCCCACGCCCTTCCCTCCGTTCCCAGAGGAGCACCCCGAGGTTGGAAGAGGCATGCTTTCCATCCAGATTTCCCCAATCTTTCCTACACCGTTCGAGGTCCATAAATAACGCAGGTGAGTTCGCGTGGCTTCAAACCACATAAATCACGTTGCGTGGCGACTTGCTTTTTTCACCCCGCACCTTTGCAAATGTCGCCCTGGTCCGCTGGGTGGGTGTGTCCGTCCTCCATCGCCGGACACGCGGTGGGGGGGGGGGGCGCTCCTCGCTTCCCGGGTGCGAGATTCCTCCGGGTCACATTCACGGGCGGAGCGGCTGGGCTCCAGGGCGACCCTCCTCGGCTTACACCAGACGCCGGTGCTCTCTCTGCCTCCCTCACTGCCCCCCACCCCCACGGGACAGGGATGCCCTGCCTGCTACTCACTGTGTCCCCAGACGCCAGGACCCCTGCACGGCAGGCTCCTGAGTGGTCCGGAAGGCATGTCGTCCCCTGTCCTGTCCACTGGCTTCTCTGAGCCTTTTCCCCCCAGAGGGGCTCAAGCCACAGCCCCTCTGCACAGGTGCAGGTGCCCAGGAGGGGAGCTCCCCAGTTTCGGGTGCAGGCCCCCAAGGTTGAGGGAAGCTTCCAGCCAGGCTCCTCCGCCCATCCTGCGGCCGCCGCCGCCGCCGCCGCCTCTGGGCACCTGTGCGGGGAAACTGCTAATTGACTTCACCCTTGTGAAAAATGTTAACAAATTGCAAATGACCTCTTAGACAAATTTAGAAGCCAGAAGTCTGCTGCTAACTGGGCCTCCCTCCTCTGTCATTAGCTTTTATGTTGGATCCACAAACAATTAAAAAATAACCACAAGCCCAGAGGTCCTCTTCTCTAATTAGCTCTAAGAGTCCTGCCAGAGAGAGAGCTGCGCCTCAATTACCGCCCTTCCTCCCGGCTAGTTAGAAAAGACAGGCCCTCGGGCCAAGGGGCGACAATTAAGAACGAGGCGGCTGTGGGGGTGAGGAGGGAAGTGGGCATCGCGGTGTGCCCTTGGGGCCCACGCCTCCCGGCCAGCTCCTCCGTCCTACCCTACGCTGCGGCCGGTGGCCCCAGGTTGGAGGGTCCTCTGCCCGGGAAAGGCTCAGAGCTGTAACCCCCAGAGGGGACCGGGGACCACACGAGCCAGGATCACCCGTGGGGTGGGGTAAAATGCAGATGCCTGGGCCCCCGTCCTGGTGGGTCAGAATGTCTGGCAGCGGGACTCAGGCATCTGTACTTTGCTGCTGACGTTTATTTATTTATTGTTAGAGAGAGAGAGAGAGCACGCACACAGGAGGGGCAGAGAGAGAGGGAGAGAGAGAGAGAGAGAGAGAGAGAGAGAGAGAATCCGGAGCAGAGCCCGATGCGGGGCTCGAACTCACAAACCGTGAGATCGTGACCTGAGCCGAGATCAAGAGTGGGACGCTTAACCGGCTGAGCCCCCCAGACGCCCCCATGGGCATCTGTACTTTGAATAAACTCCCTGGGTGATTCTTACTGGCCTTCAAGATTCAGGGTCTGTGTCCTCAATGGGATTGAAACGCGTTCTGTGACACACAGCCCAGGCCCCGTCTTCCTGCTCCCGGGCAGCTGGCTACGGCCGGACTTCCGTGGGCCCGGGCACTCTGGCCTTCGTGAGCCCCTTCCTCCACACAAAAAAAGCATTATAATAATTAAAACTATGCTACGGCTGTGCTGATTTGAAAAGAAATTAAAACACGTTCGTGGGTCCCTAACAGTGTCCCAGGGCCTGGGCTCCAGGCCTCCTGGCCCAGGGGACAGCTTGGCCCTGCCTTTTCCCTCAGGCTGTCCAAAGCCTTCCTCCTCCGAGGGAGTTTCCTCTCCTCCCCCAACCCTTCCGGGGGAGCAGAGATGAAGGCAGGGAGGAGCATGGAGAGCCAGCCTCCGAGTCCGAAGTCTCCACCCTCAACACAAGGTTCTCCTGCTCCTGGGTGGAGGGATCTGACCACATCACCTAGGATCTCTGTGGGCCTCCATTTCTCCGTCTGCGAGTGGGGTCCACACCCTGTCCTCCCGGGTCAGAAGACATGGTGCGAGGTCATCAGTAGAGAGTTCTTTGAGCTCTTGGGAAGACAGCCGCCAGGTATTGTTACTCAGGAGGCACAGGGCGGGGCTACAGTGTCACCTGCCTGCAGAGGCCTGGCAGGTACAGGGAAGCCGGCACTGGGTGAGGCAGTAGGGAGTGGTAGGGTCTGTGTCAAACTGGAGCACCCACCTGGTCTAAGGGCAGCGGGCTACCGATACGTGGGAGTGTGGGCCCAGCGTTGCCATTACCAGACAATCTAATGCCTCATTCAGGAAGGCCAGGCGTTTGCATTAAAAACAACAACCACAGGGGCGCCTGGGTGGCTCAGTCGGTTGAGCGTCCGACTTCGGCTCAGGTCACGATCTCGCGGTCCGTGAGTTCGAGCCCCGCGTCGGGCTCTGTGCTGACGGCTTGGAGCCCGGAGCCTGCTTCCGATTCTGTGTCTCCCTCTCTCTCTCTGACCATCCCCCATCATGCTCTGTCTCTCTCTGTCTCAAAAATAAATAAACATTTAAAAAAAAATTGCACTTTAAAAAAAACTCTTTTTTTTTTAAATGTTTGTGCATTTTTTGAGAGACAGAGGGACAGAGCATGAGCAGAGGAAGGACAGAGAGAGAGGGAGACAGAGAGAATCCCGAGCAGGCTCCGCGCTGCCCGGGCAGAGCCGGATGCGGGGCTCGAAACCCACGAACCGTGAGATCATGACCTGAGCTGAGACCGCGGGTCCGATGCTTAACCAACTGAGCCACCCAGGTGCCCCTGTCAACCGGTTCACGAGTGAAACGGGGAGTGACATAATCCCCGTTCCTGTCTCTGGTGAGGTTCTTATAACGATGACGCAGAGCGGTCCCTGGCACGAGGTGCAGCGTGGGAGGGAGGGGTCATGGCTCTCAAGACCACAGGAGGGATCTGGGGCGATGGGCTGTTTTCTATCTTGCCTGGGTGGTGGGTACGTGAGCCCCTACGTGTGATGAGATGGCATAGAAACATACACAAAAGAGCAGGAATAAATGCGGGGAATCTGAATAAGGTGGGTGCACGGTCTCCATGTCAACATCCTGAGTGTGATTTCCTTCTTCTGTTTTGCAAGACGTTACCATTGAGGGAACTGGGTAAGGGGTACATGTGATCTCTGTTTTATTTCTTACAACTGCCTGTGGACCTACAACTGTCTCGATAACATTTTTAATTAAGGGAAAAAAAGCAAAAAAGGGGTGCCTGGGTGGCTCAGTCGGTTGAGCGTCCGACTCTTGATTTCAGCTCAGGTCATGATCTCCCGGTTCGTGAGTTCGAGTGCCCCATCGGGCTCTGAGCTGACAGCGTGGAGCCTGCTTGGGATTCTCTCTCTCCTCTCTCTGCCCTCCCCCACTCTCTCTCTCTCTCTCTCTCTCTCAAAATAAATAAATGAACATTTAAAAAAAAACTTAAAAAGCCAAAAAAGGGATTCAGCCGTGGCTCTGGTACCGTGTTGGCAAAGTTAGCCAGAATCGCTCGTTCGAACAGCGATACAACCGTGGGCACAGTGAGGTGCTCAGTAGACGGTCACTGAAGTCACTCGGCCGTCAGACCCGAGCCCATTCAGGAAGCCTCGGGTACGGAGGAGAAAGGAAGGCACCCCAGCCCAGAAGCGTGCCGCCGGGCCCTGTCAGAGCGCGCAAGCCCCCAGCTGGGGCTCCTTAGACGGTGTCACCGGCCGCGTCCCTGGTGCCTTCGGTCTTGATTTAGAGCCTCTGACAGAAGCCCAGCCCGGCAGCCTCTTCCCGCCTCCCAAAGCAGACCTTGCCGCCCGTCCCCCGGCCGCGGCCGGTCCCGGAGGCCCCTGTCTACTCCTTGTGCCCTCGAGGCCGTGCGGGCACCAGTGCCCGCGCCCGCCCCGCCCCCCGGGGGCAGCAGACGCTGGCATATTAGAGACGGGTTTTAATTTCCTTGTAACAAAATAGCTGTCTCCGCCGGAGGAAGCATCAAGCGCCAAAGAAGGACCGGTTTTGAGCCGAATCACGTTGAACAGACCTCCGTGCTGTCATTGATTTTCCAGGAAGAAAAAAATTGCCTCTGGCTACTAAACCGAATTAGTAGTCACTGATGACCAATTATTTCAGCCCGCTGTGAACGGAGAGCCGGTACTAAAATCCGGTTTGTCAGACCCAAGGCTCCCTTCTCAAACACCTTTCAACAAATGTGTACCTGAAGAGTCCCTCAGAAGGTTCCTGCAGCTTCCTCTCTTCCGCCAAGTTCTCCGGCTGCACAAAGTTTTAATGAGCAGCAAAAATGAAGGTGGGCTGCCTTGAAAGGGGCCCCCTAATCCGCAGAGCGCTCTTTGGCAGAGAGGAGCCGAGCTGGCAAATCTCGGCTGTCAGCCCCCCGTCCCCCCGCACGCACAAAGTGTCAGCCTAATGTTTGCAAATGATAATTTCCATCTCCCTTGCTCGTCCCCGGTGCCGTCATCCGAGATCAACCCCTGGTCTGGAGTATCAATCGCGGAGCGGCAGAGATAGATCGGGTTGAACTAATTTGAAGTTTCTCGCAGGCCCACCCCGAGCCGGGCTGACTGCGTTTCATTTTATTCCCCATTTTCCGCTTTATTAGACTGAGTTTTGACACGGTTTTGTTGTTGGCGGAAACGTCAGGGCGGCGGGGGCGACTTCCCTGAGAGGTTCCTGCCGGGTCGGGGGCGAACAGCTTGTCACCGATGGGCACTGCTCAGACGCGGCGGGAATCCTCGGGACCACCCGTGAAGGCCTGAGGTTCCGGGGACGGGGCCACCAAGGCTCAGGACCCACCGGCCTTCTCTGCGCTGAGGGGACACCCTCCGGGGCGGCAAGGTGTAGGAAAGCCATCAGACACCCATCAGGCCGCCCGGAAAGGCCACGGGACGGCGACGAGTGGATCGCGTGGGCCCGCCTTGGGGTCACTGAGCGCACAGCCCAACCGTAAGGGGGCAGGCTCTTTAGAGCCCGGAGGGGGAACCTGGACGGGGGCCCCCAGCTCTGGCACCTGGCCGCTCCCTGTCAGTGAGCAAACCCGGGCAAGCTGCCTGATTTATCCGAGCCTCACTTTCCCCAGGTGAAAGCGGGAACGTTCTTCCTCCCTTTCCGAGTCCTGAGGGATCAGTGGGAATGCGGCTGGAGTGCTCAGTGGCGGGCCTGGTATAGTACGTGCTCATTAAAACCGGAGGTGTTTCTGAATTGTCGTCTTCCGATGCCCAGGGCGGGGCCGGGAGGCACGGTGCCGGCCTGATCTGATTCCCTGGCCTTGTTCATGCCAACCCCCGACCCCTCTGACCAGAGCCTCCCTACTTCACTTCAGCTACCTTGTACTCATCCTCAAAGATCCAGCAAAAGGCTCAGAGAGGGAGCGTCCGACCCTTGATTTCGGCTCGGGTCATGATCTCACGGTTGGTGGGTTTGAGCCCCGCGTGGGGCTCCAGGCTGGCAGCACGGAACCTGCTTGGAATTCTCTCTCTCCCTCTCTCTCTCTCTCTCTCTCTCTCTCTGCCCCTCCCGCCCTCAAAATCAATAAAGAAACTTAAAAAAAAAAAAAAAAAAGGCTCAGAGAGGGAGCGTCCGACCCTTGATTTCGGCTCGGGTCATGATCTCACGGTTGGTGGGTTTGAGCCCCGCGTGGGGCTCCAGGCTGGCAGCACGGAACCTGCTTGGAATTCTCTCTCTCTCCCTCTCTCTCTCTCTCTCTCTCTCTCTGCCCCTCCCGCCCTCAAAATCAATAAAGAAACTTAAAAAAAAAAAAAAAAAAAAGGCTCAGAGAGCCAGAGAGGGCTTTCCTCCTCTCACGCCCTTGCTGAGTGAAGTTGCTCTGAGCTCCAGTTGGCTCTTAGGGCCGCAGAGCCCACGGGCCCCCCACACAAATGCCATCCTCACTGGCTGCGTGGTCTTGGGCGAGACAGTGACCTTCTCGGAGCCTCAGATTTCCCACCTTGAAACAGGAATAGCAGCATCCGTCTCTAGAGGGGTCGTGCTGAGGATTGAAGCCGCAGGCAGAAGTGGGGGCTGTGATGATTGTCGTTACTTTTGCTGCGTGTCGTGTCCCTGCCTTTCGGAGAGGGGATGGCCCACTCTGCTCGTTAGTGGAGCCCACTCGTGCCTCTGGCTGGGTCGAGTGGATGAACGGACAAAGGAGTCAGCGAACGCAGGGCTGAGATCTCATTCACGGGATGTGTAGTCCTTCCTCCCCTGCAGTGGTCTTGGGTCCTCAAACCTACCCCCGCGGCAACCGTTGTGAAGCGTGGCTGTCGGCGCGCCTCTCCCTCTCTCCTCTCGCTCAGGAACCATCCATAGCTCCCTAGTACCTTCACAAAGACCTTCCTCTGTTATGACTCCTGCCTTGGCTATTTCCTCCCCAGTCTGTCGCCTTAGTTTTTTTTCTTTTCTTTTTCTTTTTAAAAAAATTTTTTAGTGTTTTCTTTTCAAACAGCTTTATTGGGGTGTAATTTATAGACACTGAGATGGCTCAGGTACCCATTGGATGAATTTTGACAACACAGCTGGAGGCGGGGTGCCTGGTTGGCTCAGTCGGTACGGCATCTAACTCTTGATCTCGGGGGTCGTGAGTTCGAGCCCCATGTTGGGTGTAAGGACCACTTAAAAAACACATATACGCCTGGGTGTTCAATGAAACTACATCACATTTCCATGACCTCCCCAGTCCCCGGAACCCCTTTCCCTGCCTCCAGGAGGACCCCGCCGGGGCCAGGCCCCCTGGGTCCGCTCTCTGTCTGCAGGCGGGCCCCTGGCAGACCCCTTCAGCCTCTGCGCAAATCGACTGGCATTTCCTCGGCTGTAGCCAGAGGGCAGGGGTCCGGGCTTTGCTGGCGGAATGTGCTGTGTGACCCTGGATCAGCCATTTGACCTCTCTGGGTGCGGGCGTCCGCGCTCCCACCTTTCCCGGCTCATTTAGTGAGGATAAATAATTAAGACCTTCTGTGGGCACCCCCTCCAGCTTCTGAAAAGAGAGCTGCAGATAGGGTACGGCTGTAATTGTGACCACAGGGGCTCTCAGCCTGTGGCAAAAATCATTCATGTTGGGGTGGAGAAAATGCCTTTTGTTATTATGATTATAAAGAACCACACTGACTTTTAAAAAAGGCTGAGCATGTTTTCAAGTAGCAGCAAAAAGCAGTCGCAGAAGAAAACGAGGAAGAGGAAAATAGCTCCTTACGATGCACCCTCGAAGGGTCAGGGACCCCGGAGAATGCTGAAACTGCCTCACAGCCCGGGCACCGCTGGGCCCTTGGCAGCCGTCTCGCGGTCCCCCGAGGCTGCTCGTGGGGAGTTCTGGTGTCATGGCTTCAGGGGATGGGGGGTGGGCTTGGACCCGTCACCCCCATTACTGGCTGTGTGGCCCTGGCTGGGTCACCTAACCTCTCAAACTTGGGATTCCTTCCTCCCTTCCTTCCTCCCTTCCTCCCTTCCTTCCTTCCCTCCCTCCTTCCTTCCCTCCTTTCTTCCTTCCTTCCTCCCTTCTTCCCTCCTTCCTTCCTCCCTCCCTCCTCCCTTCCTTCTTCCCTCCTTCCTTCCTTCCTTCCTTCCTTCCTCCTTCCTTCCTTCCCTCCTTCCTTCCTTCCCTCCCTCCCTCCTTCCCTCCTTCCTTCCTTCCCTCCCTCCTTCCTTCCTTCCTTCCTTCCTTCCTTCCTTCCTTCTTCCCTCCTTCCTTCCTTCCTTCCTTCCTTCCTTCCTTCCTTCCCTTCCTCCCTCCCTCCTTCCTTCCTCCCTCCCTTCTTCCTTCCTTCCTTCCTTCATTCCTTCCTTCCTTCCCTCCTTCCTTCCTTCCCTCCCTCCCTCCTTCCCTCCTTCCTTCCTTCCTTCCTTCCTTCCTCCTTCCTTCCTTCCCTCCTTCCCTCCTTCCCTCCCTCCCTTCTTCCCTCCTTCCTTCCTTCCCTCCCTCCCACCTTCCCTCCCTCCCTCCTTCCTTCCTTTCCTCCCTCCCTCCCTCCCTCCCCTCCCCTCCCCTCCCCTCCTCCCTCCCTTCCTTTCTTGTCTTTTCTATATTATTCATTGCACAAGAGTCCTTTAAGCAGTAAGTCGACTGCCCCACCCCCTGTGCCTGCCGCCAGCCCTGCGCCCTTCCAGGCTTTTCTCCACCTGTCCACACCTGTGTGGATGTACATGGACGTGTATGCATGCCTCTCTCTCCCCCGACTTGTGTTTTTACACTTCCCGTAGGTCTCGGAGATCTTCCCGGGTCATTACACGTGTGGCCGCTTCATCCTTTTTGGCAGCTATGTAATATTTCCTAATAAAGATGCCGATAGTTCTACTAATGTGACCAGCGCAGGCAACAAGTGGGAGCCGCAGGGGAACTCTGGAATGTCCATGTCATGTTCAGACTCCGAGGGTCAACTTCTCCCCCACCCGGCTCCTTTTCCCGGTGAGATCCCAGACATTCTAGGCTTTTCTGCTCACGTCCAGCACAAAAGACCATTTCCGGGCGCCGGTTAAGATGTCCAGCCAAGCATAGTAATCCAGACTTCTGGCTTCGCTGGGAGAAAAGTTTCTTCCCTCCCCGCCCTACCCCAGAAGCTCAGTGGGAAGGGGCAGGGGTTGAGCTGTGCCCTGAGTGACCCACCCCCCTACCCCTAGGCCCCAGGGTGGGCAGAGGGCTGACGTCAGGGCCTCTGGTTATTAACACATGGCCCGATTTGGCCTGGGAATATTTCACTTCTCATTCTCTCTTTTGCTGTTACAAGTGAGGCCGATCGACGGCGTCTGCGTTCTCCTTGTCTCAGTTTGGGGTGATAAAATGATCTGAAGCGTTTATTTATTTATTTATCTTTTTATTTTGAGAGGGACAGAGACAGCGTGAGCAGGGGAGGGGCAGAGAGAGAGGGAGAGAGAGAGAATCCCAAGCAGACTCCTAGCTGCCAGCACAGAGGCTCAAACTCACGAACCGTGAGATCATGACCTGAGCCAAAACCAAGAGTCGGATGCTTAACTGATTGAGCCCCCCAGGTGCCCCATGATTTGGGAAACTTTTTTATGCAAAGTCTGAAAAGCCTTGGAATATTGTTGATAGCAAAGCTGTGAGAGCCCGAAGACCGGGCCCAGTGCTCACAGCTCTCTTGATGTTTTAGGCACTTCAGTCAACCTTGAGGTTTTAAACTTTTTTTTTTTTAATGTGTATTTATTTTTCGAGAGAAAGACGGAGCACAAGCAGGGGAGGGGCAGAGAGAGAGGGAGACACAGAATCCGAAGCGGGCTCCGGGCTCCGAGCTGTCAGCACAGAGCCCGACGCGGGGCTCGAACTCACAAGCTGTGAGATCATGACCTGAGCCAAAGTTGGACGCTCAACCGACTGAGCCCCCCAGGCACCCCATGGTCTTTTCATCTTCTCGAGAGGACCTTCCACAGAGCCAAAGTTCTTCGTTTTGAGGGGGTCCCATTTATAATTTTGTTTTCTCTTACGGATCATGCTTTTGATGCCAAGTCCAAGAACCCCGCACCAAGCGTGGCCCGAGCTCCTGACAATTTCCTCCTGCGCGTTCTTCAGAAAGTTTTATCGCTTCACAGTGAAATCCACGATCCATTTTGAGTTAATTCTTGCAGAAGGTATGAGACTTAGGTGGAGGGTTGTTTTGTGGGCTTTTGCCCACAACGTCCGGTTGTTTCCACGCTATTTGTTTAAAAAGACCTCTCTTCCTCCACTGAGAGCCAATTCCCGGGGCGCCTGGGGGGCTCCGTCGGTTGAGCGTCCGACTTCGGCTCGGGTCACAATCTCACGGTCCGTGGGTTCGAGCCCCGTGTCGGGCTCTGCGCTGACAGCGCGGAGCCCGGAGCCCGCTTCGGACTCTGTGTCTCCCTCTCTGCCCCTCCCCTGCTCTCTGTCTCCCTCTCAAAAATAAAAAAATAAAAAATAAATGTTAAAGACTTAAAAAAAGAGGAAGGCGATTTCCATCAATTTACACCTTTGTCCTTGTACCTCCTAAGCCTAACCTCTAGTACCCCAAGCTGTGAAAAGGTGTATCTCCTGACATCGCGCCCAATCTTTCTTTCTCTGACTCGCCTCCCCTCTTTTTTTCAACGCCGCAAACAGTTACTGGGAGCAGCACCACTGGGCGCGGATCGTTCCTGCCCTCGTGGTGCTGGCCTTCAGTGGCCTTCGCGGGTCACAAACCCGCGAACCAATGAACCGGCGCGCTGGTGCGAGGGAGGGCACCCGGCGAGGGCTGACCGAGGCCGGGCTGTCGCCCAAGGCCCCCTGGGGAGGTGACCCAACAGCTGAGCCTGGAAGGCACAGGAGAAGCTGAGCGCGTGCCAAGCGCGGGGACCCCGTGGCCCCGATCTAGGCCGACGGCGAGGGGATCCGATTCGGGTCCTGACAAGCCTCTCCGCCTTTTTATCCAAGTTAACGAGCCAGAGCGGACACGGCCCGAACCTGCTCCCCCAGCCAGCCGGGCCGGGGCCGCCAGGGGCCCCCGAACCAGTCTCTGGCTCCGAGCCCCTCCCTGCCTCTTTCGCAGGTAATAGCCACTGGCCGGAGGAGGACGACGACACAAAGCCGGTCGGCCGGGGCTGCGGGCGGGCCTCGAAGGAGGCTCTCGGTGATGTATGCAGTGGGGGCTGCTGGGAAGATAGCTCTTCTGCTGTGAATGGCCTCTTGGGGTAGATATGGGGAGATTACGCATCTCGTGTCATTAGAAAGCACGGCCATAAATTAGGCGGCTCAGAAGCATGGGGCGTGTAATAATTAAGCAATAAAAGTCACCACAGGGGTAAAGGAACCGGAAAACAAAGAGCCACTGTTTGTAGACACACTGGTGGCTGCTCTGTAAAGAGACCTCTGAGCTCGAGTGGCATTTCAAAGCCGCTGAACCTCTGCTCAGATAGAGCCCCCGCTCGGTCCAGCCGCAAGGAGGTCTGTGTCCTGGGGAGTGAGGTTATGCCAGGAAAACAGACAGATGGGGGTGGCTGGGTGGGGATTTAGGGCCCGGGCCCAACTCTGTAACCACCTCCGGGGCCCCCAAATCCCAAACCTGGAGGGGCCCCACGGGGAGTGGAGCTGGTCGGGTAAAGAGGCAATAGGGCAGGGAGAGGGGTGCGGTCAGGCGACACGAGATACTCCCCTCCAGCCAATCGTTCCTACGCAAGCAGACGGGCCGCGTGGTCAGACTCGCCCATTTCCAAGACAGTCTTGAAGGCTGGTTTATTGTGTAAAATTTCCCAACGTTGACATGTCGACCATACTTTCAAAGGTACTTTCAAAGGACTGCCGTGCAAACCAAATCAAACACCAAGCCACAGAGGCTTGAGGTTTGCCGTCTTGGGCCCTTGGCCGCACGATCCTGCGGTGGGGGGGAGCGGGGGTGGTGGGGGAAATCTCTTCTTGATGCTTCCATTTCTGCACCCCCTGGGCTGTGGGAAGATCGGAGCCTTTCCGGGGTGCTTGCATTTTCAGAAGTGCAAGGAGGCGGGGCGCCTGGGTGGCTCGGTCGGTTCAGCGTCCGACTTCAGCTCAGGTCACCATCTCGCGGTCTGTGAGTTCGAGCCCCGTGTCGAGCTGTGTGCTGACAGCTCGGAGCCTGGAGCCTGCTTCCGATTCTGTGTCTCCCTCTCTCTCTGCCCCTCCCCTGCTCATGCTCTGTCTCTCTCCGTCTCAAAAATAAATAAAAACAGTAAAAAAAATTAATAAAAAAAGTGCAAGGAGGCAAGCCGTGGACAAAACGTCTATACACACCGGCTCAGAAATTACTGACCACAGCTTCTTGGGACTTAGGGGGCTAAGACCTCAGCCTTGAAGTGTGGGTCCTGGACCGCAGCACCTGCGGCCACTCTAGACCTACTGATCCAGAACGTGCCTGTAACAAGAGCCCCCAGTGATCCAGGCGCACAGGACAACGGCCAGAATGCTGCTCTGTGGTTCCTTCAGCAGTAAAAAAAAACCCCCTGTGATTTCTAGTCTTGGGACCCACCCTAGACACCACTCGTCATCCGCACAGCAGTCTCTGGTGGTGTTTCCAAGGGTGAGCTGAGGAACCCCTGAGTATTAGTTCCCCGGGGCTGCCATGAGCATTTACACATTTATGAATCTCATCTCGAGATCCTAACTACCTCTGCAAAAGCCCTCTGTCCAAATAAAGTCATAGTCACGGTTGCTGGGGGTTAGGATGGAAACACATCACTTTGAGGGCCACTACTCAGCCCTCGTCACCCGCATCAGAACTATTTCCTGTATCTGCTAAAAATGCGATTTCTTGCTACTCCCCCCACCTCTGGGTTCAGAACCTCTGGGAATTGGGCCCAGGTGATTCTTTTTTTTTTTTTTTTTAATATTTATTTATTTATTTTTGAGAGAGAGAGAGAGAGAGAGAGAGAGAGAGAGAGAGAGAGAGAATCCCAACCAGCCTCCACTAGACGCAGAGCCCAACAGAGGGCTCGAACTCACGAACGGCAAGACAACGCCCTGAGCCCAGATCAAGAGTCAGGCACGTAACCCACTGAGCCACCCAGGTGCCCCTGGGCCCAGGTGACTCTTATGCACCAAAAAAATCTGAGACTCTCTGGCCCAGGGAAACGGAATTATCAGCTCAGACGTGAGAGGTAGAAAAGCTGGCCAGGATTGTTCACCATCAAAAGGAAGGTCAGAAAGTCATGACGGGGAAAGCAACGAGCGGGACTCACTCTTTCTTCTTCGTTTTCTCTTTTTACCTATTACGAAAAATTTCCAACACACACCAAAGCATAGCCAATAGTGTAATACAGCCCCATGATCTGCTCTCGTCACGCAGGTTCAACCATCATCCGTACAGCCTGCCATCCGTGTTGACCTTTTCACCTTATTTTTGTCATGGATTCTATTTTTCTGTGGAAGTTCCTTTTTAGTTAATTTTTAAAGTTTATTTATTTATTTTGAGAGAGGGAGAGAGAGAATCCCAAGCAGGGTCCTCACCGTCATGCAGAGCCGGTCATGAGGCTCGAACTCACGAACCGTGAGATCACGACCTGAGCTGAAATTGGGAGTCGGACGCTTAACAGACGGAGCCACCCAGGCACCCCTGGAGGTTCCCCTTAAAAAAAATTTTTTTAACGTTTATTTATTATTGAGAGACAGAGAGAGACAGAGCATGAGCAGGGGAGGGGCAGAGAGAGAGGGAGACACAGAATCTGAAGCGGGCTCCAGGCTCTGAGCCGTCAGCACAGAGCCCGACGTGCGGCTCGAACTCGCGGACTGCGAGATCATGACTTGAGCTGAAGTCGGACGCCCAACCGACTGAGCCACCCAGGTGCCCCCAACAGAAACAATAACTCCCGAACCTCAGCGAGTGGTTCCCTAAAAACTGCTTTCCGCTGGTGGCTAGTGCCCCGAAGAAATGAACTTTCCATTGTATTTAATTTTAACTAATTTAAAATCAAATTCTGAAACCGAACCTTTCGAACACCCGACGAGTATTTTTAAAGGTTTATATGTTGACATGATAACATTTGGAAGGCATTAGATTGCTAAAATATATTCATAAAACTAACGCCACCTGGTATGTTTTTCATCTTGTTACCGGAAAACTTTCAATTGCGTGGGACTGGCGTCGTATTTCTGTTTGACGGTGCTTGTCTGGAAGTTTGACTACCTTCAGGGTCACTTTGGTTTCATGCTCCCAGAGAATGGCTGGCGGACGGTACTGGGTACCTCCTGTTGTGTCATTTCTGGCACATGTCCCTTTGTCACTATCAGTAATGGTAAGTTTGATCGTTTGGGTGAATTTTATGTATATTTTACCACAATTAAAAAAAAAAAAAAAAGGTCATTGGGGCGCCTGGGTGGCTCGGCTGAGTATCTGACTCTTGATTTCTGCTCAGGTCATGATCTTGCGGTTGGTGAGTTCGAGCCCCACGTCGGGCTCAGCGTTGGGTGCGGAGCCCGCTTGGGGTTCTCTCTTTCTGCCCCTCCCCCTCCCCTCTGTCTCTCAAGACAAAAACAAAAACAAAAACAGTGGCTCATTCAGTTCAGCTGCTACAGCGACCCCCCCCCCCACCCCTGTCCCGCCACCCGGCCCATTGTAAAGTCCCCCACCAGCCATCCACCTAATCACATTAGCACCACTGACGATTATTACCTAAATCCACGATTTCATTCAGAGCTGCACAGCAAATACTCCCTGCCCGCGATTCTATCATTCCTCCTACAGTTACCAGCTCAGGTTCTTCTGTACAAAACTTGTCCTCCTCACTTATTTGGTGACTCTGGACAGGTTCCACCTGCCCCCCCTCCCACCCCCACCCCCAACAGCCTTGCACAGGGGTGAGGCATACAAAATGCTCCGCACAGGGTAAGTGCTCTCCTAGGCTGGGGACCCTTGTCAAGGAGAGCCAGAGTCAGAAACTAGAGGTGGTAAGGGTTTGGGGTTTTTTGGTTAATGTTTATTATTATTTTTCATAGTGAGAGAGTGAGCATGAGCTGGGCAGGGGGGCGGGGGGGGGGATGCAGAGAGAGATAGAAGGAGAATCAGAAGCAGGGCCCGTGCTGACAGCAGAGAGCCCGATGTGGGGCTCGGACTCAACGAACCGCGAGATCGTGACCTGAGCTGACGTCACACACTTAACCGACTGAGCCACCCAGGCGCCCCCGAGGGGGTAAAGGTTTTACGCGGTCCTACTTACTGCAAAAGGAAGAAGAGTCTTCGTGCAGAACGGGGCTCAGTTAGAGGCGCCTGCGTGGCTCAGTCGGGTTGAGCGTCCGACTTGGGCTCAGGTCATGATCTCACAGCTCGTGAGTTCGAGCCCCGCGTCGGGCTCTGTGCGGACAGCTCGGAGCCTGGAGCTTGTTTCGGATTCTGTGTCTCCCTCTCTCTCTGCCCCTCCCCTGCTCATGCTCTGTCTCCCTCTGTCTCTCAAAAATAAACATCAAAAAAATTAAAAAGAAAAATTAAAAAAAAAAAAAGAACAGGGCTCAATTGTGACTAGAGCACAGGTGGGGCTTTATAGCTGGGGAGCAGGGTGTGGGGGTCAGGGAAAGAAAACTGCTAAGGGGACACATCCAGGACAGGGGGACGCTTGCTGAGCCCACCTGGCGGGATTCTTGGTGAGGGCAGGCCAAGGTGATCAGATACGAAGGCAGGGAAGGGGTAGGGGACCGATTCACAGATTCTTTATGAAGAATGGCTTCAGCAGCCCAAGGACAAGGCCTCGTTGAAAGAAAGGCTCCAGGCAGCCTGTCTAGAGGGTCTCTGTCACCGTGTCCCTGCCCGCAGCCCCGAAGGTCAGGTGGGCGCCCTCGGCGGAGAGAAAGCAGAGGAGACCGCTGGCCTTCCCAGGCCTCAAGCCTGCCTGTCCTTTCTCCCTGCAGGCCTTCCACCCCTTTCTTTGACCTGCTGCAGCACCGGTATCAGCAGCTCTGGGTGCAGGAACAGAAGGCCACCCAGAAAGCCATGAAACTGGAGAAAAAGCACAAGGTAAGTGCACCCCCCAGAGTGGCGAGGCCCCTGTTGGGGCGGGAGCAGAGGGAGGGGCTGGCCCGGCAAAGCTTCGAGATGGACATTCGTGCACCTTTGTCACTGGGGTCTGGGGGGGGTGGGAGTCAAGCCGCCTGGTGCCATTGGCTGCAGGGATCTTGGTGACGGTCACGCCCAAGCCCTCCTCAAGCCCTGAGAGTGGAAGGTTCTGGGCCCGGCCCTGCCTCTGACCCAGCAGCGGAACCCGGTCTCCCGACTCCCGGCGGGGGAACTTCTTCCGCCAAACCTTCCCACGGCTTTGCGCATCGGGAGATCTGATTTCGAACGAATCTGGGAGAAATGCGCCCAGTTTTACCTGTAAAGAAAAGGCTAATAAGGCAGGATGCCATAAAGAGCACATTTTATTACTCTTTAGGAATACGCTTTGGGGGCGTGTGGCTGGCTCAGTCGGAAGAGTGTGCGACCCTTGATCTCGGGGTTGTGAGTTCGATCCCCACGTTGGGGGTCGGGATTACTTAAATACATAATTTTTTTTTTTTAAAGGAATACAGGGGCGCCTGGGTGGCGCAGTCGGTTAAGCGTCCGACTTCAGCCAGGTCACGATCTCGCGGTCCGTGAGTTCGAGCCCCGCGTCGGGCTCTGGGCTGATGGCTCGGAGCCTGGAGCCTGCTTCCGATTCTGTGTCTCCCTCTCTCTCTGCCCCTCCCCCGTTCATGCTCTGTCTCTCTCTGTCCCCAAAATAAATAAACGTTGAAAAAAAAAAAAAAGGAATACAGTTTGTTTCACGTGAAGCTGACGAATAGGCCACACGCTACACCCCTTCCTGTACATCACGTACCTCGTTTCATTGATGTTTGACAAAAGTCCCTGACGTGGGTGTCATTCCTGCTTCCTGGGCATGCAAATTGAGCCCCAGGGAGGCGGTGCCCGCGCAGGGAAACTGAGGCTGAGGACAGAACCGTGCCCTAACGCTGCCGGTTGCTAACGGTGTGTGAGTTGCAGCCAATCCCGGCTGATGTTCACGCAGCACTACACAGATGTCATTAGAAACGCGACCTTAGTGTCTCTGGTTGTTACAGCAATCATGGCCAGTCCGGTCCCTACGCCCAGCTCGGTGCAGACAGCTGGGCCGAGCGCACACCTGTGTTCCTGCGTCCTCTCTCCTGAGCAGCCCGTGAGGCTGGGCTCTCTGTGTGGGGAAACTTAGGCTCCGAGGGATTGAGAGCCAGGCCTGGACCTGGGTGTGTCCAGCCCCAGAGTCTCGGCTTTTTTTTTTTTAATTAAAAAAAAATTTGTTTAATGTTTATTTTTGAGAGAGAGAGAGAGAGAATGAGACAGCTCATGAGTAGGGGAGGGGCAGAGAGAGAGGGAGACACAGAATCCGAAGCAGGCTCCAGGCTCTGAGCTGTCGGCACAGAGCCCGACGCGGGACTCGAACTCACGAGCCGTGAGATCATGACCCGAGCCGAAGTCGGACGCTTAACCGACTGGGCCACCCAGGTGCCCCTTAATTTTTTTTTTAATGTTTATTTACTTTTGAGAGAGAGAGAGACAGACCGAGCACCAGCAGGGGAGGGGCAGAGAGACAGGGAAACGCAGAATCCCAAGCAGGCTCCAGGCTCTGGGCTGTCAGCGCAGAGCCCCACGCGGGGCTCGAAGGCATGAACCACACGATCATGACCTGAGCAGAAGTCGGACGCTCAACCGACTGCCGGCTCCTTTGATGGCGAGGTCCCACTCTTGCTGATTAAGGGAGTGCCCATCATGGAGTTCAGCAACGGGGCAAAGATGTTCTAGAACCGACCTGGGGACTGGAAGAGTCTTACCAAGGATTCTGGCATCTTCAGGCCAGGCCAGGAGAGGCACCGAGGGACAGAGGGCGCCAGTCTCCCCAGCCCCGTGGCGGGCTGCCAGGGCCCCTCCCGCACTGTTCTTGTCATCGGTAGAGTAAGAGACACCAGCTCATTAAAAAACAGAATGCCGTAATAACATTTTAAAAGCAGCCCATGACTAGTTTATTCGTTAATGGCTCAAGAAAAGAGTCAACGTACTATGGTAACGACCAGTTTCAGAGGGAGCCCTGCCATGACAAACTGCTTTATAGCTCCAATTTGGTCGTGGTTTTTAATTAGCAGCAATTTCACGGCAACTCAGAGTGTTGCGAATCCGTGGCAAACCAAGCTCCCGTCGTCTGACTCTAGAGACGGCCCGTGGCCAGTGCCCTTCCTTGTTCAGCAGAGCACCCCACTAACGCGACGGCTCCACCCCAAGCACTGGTGGGGACCTGGGGTGCTCCGGGGCCGAGGGTCCAAGTTCCCTCACTGGGCAAAAAAGACCCTTAGTCGGAGGGTCCCGGTCCCCTCATTGGGCAAAAAAATCGGTCAGCTCAGATGAGGGCCCGCCATGCCGTGCCTGGTGCATAGAAGGCACTCGGAAAACACTTGTGGAAACAGCCCCAGGGTTCTCTTCCTGTTCCAAGGATCTCTTGCTGTACGTTGTCTAACAACCGGCTGTGAACACCCAGATCGACAAGCCCTCGGGCTGCTGTCGGGGTTGATAAACCATGTATTGGGGTGGGGTGATAAGATGGCTGGTCTGGGAGGCCAAGTGGCCGCCATCCGAGGGGAAGCCTGTCTCCCTCCAGCACCTAAGGATGTCCTGGGGTTTTGATGGCGGTCACCTCCAACGAAATTCTCGGCAACAGCTTCCGTTTTAGCGGGTCATCATCCCGGCCCCTCTACTCAAAGCTGAACTCAGCAGGTTCTACAACTGACCCTGTCTGCCTGGCATCAGTGACCCGTTTCCAGAGGAGACCCTTTTCCATTTAGAAAGGTGCAGCGGGGTGCCTGCGTCCCTCCGATTCTGAAGGCGGGCTCAGTCGCTCCTGGCTGGACAGCCTCCCTGCTTTGGTCTGCAGATACTTTCAGAACCGTTCTAGAAGGCGGAGAAGGCAGCCGATCCAAAGGGCGTCTACGTTATCCACCGACACGTTCGATAAAATTATTACAGATGGTTGACAAAATACACCGGTAAACGGGGTTCGGTGGGGTGGTGGCATCTCCCGCGACATCCGGCTTTGCTTTTATCGTCTGTCGGCCGCACCTGTCATGCGCCTCACGTCACAGCCGCGGATCGGCTGCGGTAGGAGCGGAAAGTTCATCAGATTCTGCCGTCAGAACAGACGGGACGCGGCGCTGGTGGCCCCCAGGGCAGATCCGGACTTTGCGGACCTGGAAATTTCTACACGTTGGAGGTCCTACTCAAGGGGAGTGGGAGATACCAGCTTCCAGTTACGAGACGAGCGAGTCGCGGGCAGAAAAGAGACAGCACCGGGGATATGGTCAGTGCCACGGTGATAGCGTGTGGTGCCAGACGGAAGCCGCCCTCGTGGCGAGCACTTGTCACATCTCTGTGTTGTACACCCGAAACCAACCTAACATCGTGTGTCACTCGGACTTCAATTAAAAAAAAAAAAAAAAAAAAGAGGGGCGCCTGGGTGGCTCCGTCGGTTAAGCGTCCGACTTCGGCTCGGGTCACGATCTCACTGCTCGTGGGTTCGAGCCCCGCATCGGGCTCTGTGCTGACAGCTCGGAGCCCGGAGCCTGCTTCGGAATCTGCGTCTCCCTCTGTCTCTGCCCCTCCCCCACTCATGCTCCCTCGCTCTCTCAAAAATAAAGACAGGTTTAAAAATTTTTTTTTTAAAAAGGAAAGGAAAGAAAAAGTGCACAAAACATATTAGGGTAACAAGTCGTAGAGAAACAGAGCCCACGAGTGGGCCCCTCCAGGGCCTTAGTGGGGACCCTGTCCCACGAGGGTCCCCAGAGCTCATGCCGTGGCAGGTCAGGGGAAGTTCACTTCCGCACAAAGCAGCCCCGCCAGTTTTAGGGCCAAAGCAGAAAATCAGAACAACACGCTCGTGGCCCCCGGCGGTCCCACAGTCCACTGAGCAGAGCAGGTGCCGTGAAATCAGACTGGGAGGACTGTGACCCGGGGGTCTGCAGCACGAGGAATACCAGCCCTCTGCCCTCGCCCCCCACCCCGTCCTCACAGCCCGCGCTACTCCAGGTAAGCACCCAGTTCCGCATCTCTCTCCGGCCTACAGGTGATCCTGGGGAAGCTGTATGAGACCCGGAGCAGTCAGCTGAGAAAGTACAAGCCGCCCGTGAAGCTGGACGCCCTCTGGCATATGCCTCAATTCCAGAAGGTCAGTCTCACCCCCACCTGCCCCTTCCCGCCCGGAGGGCGGATGCCCCTCACTTTGGCGGGTCCTCACCTGTCTCCTAGGCAGCGAGAGTCTGTGGGCTTCTTCTAACCACTGATTGGCATAATAACAGCAACTATTATATATATATATTTTTTTTATATATAATTTTTTTAAGTTTATTTAATTATTTTGAGAGAGAGAGTGGGGAGCGCGGAGGGGCAGAGAAAGAGGGAGACAGAGAATCCCAAGCAGGTTCCGCCCTGTCGGCGCAGGGCCTGACGCGGGGCTCGAACCCAAAAACCGTGAGATCCTGACCTGAGCTGAAATCATTCTGCAGACAGGGAGCACGGCCAACGTGGGCTTAAGCGGCAGCCTTGCGCTGGACCCCGGGCCGTCTGACCATAGAGCCTGGCTGTCTGCCCACCACAGTGGACACTGTCCGGGCCAAACCCCCCCCCCCCCCCCCCGCCACCGATGGGGTCGTTGACCCACCACATCCTGCACTGGGGACTTGAGGGGGAGGACGGCCCCTCACCACCGGCGCTAAACCCCCCAGCAAGGTGGCGTCCGTCCCTGGGGGGAGGGGAGCAAATGTCCACTAGGGGCTGACATAAGGGGGTGACACACACCCAGAATGATCTAGCACCCGCTGTGCTCCCGCCTCTGAACTGAACTGGGGTTCGCTAGGCCACGTGGCCCTGTCACACCCAGAGGGGGATTCATCTTCTGAGTCTTTTAGCAGGGGAAGAGAACGTGAGGGCCGGGGGCATTGTCCACAGGAGATTTGGGGACAGCAGCTTCCGAGTGGCAGGGGAGCTGGCCGTGCCCAACTCGGGCCCCGTGCGAGCCTTTCTGGGGAGCCACAGGGACACGCGCGGCCCCAGGAAGACAGCTGGACAAAGCCACGTTTCTGGCCAGCCCAGGCCACCCGCGGCATTGACTTAAACTGCAATTTAGACAATGAAGGGGCCAGTGGCTTCCTGAGCCTAATGCAATCGAACAGGCTGCTGAGTTCCGCGGAGAAGCCTGCCTGCCCCCCGACGCGGCCTCTTGCGTCCTGCCCAAGTGGCCTCCGTCAGCACATGTCAGTGACCATCCGCCCGCGGCCCGTCAGCCCGCGCCGCCCCGCACTCGAACACGACCGGCCGCCGAGCGGGAGATGCCGGGAGGCCCTGCCCGCCTCGCTTTGTGTGTGGCTTCCCCGGCCTGGCCTGGCCGCGCGGCTCAGCTCTGGTTCCTCCGTCTCCCCCAACCGCCTGCCTTTCTAGCCACGTTTCGCCCCTACTTCTCTCTCCACAGCCTCCGCCCCAGCCCCTCCTTCTGTTGTTTGTCCCCCTTTGCTCTTTCTGCTCTGGTTTTCTCTCTGATTTGCCCTGGGATGCTGCCCCGGGGAGGGACGGGGACCCAGGGCTCCACGGACACAAGACCACCCTCCCCACCGCCCCCCCACCCCCGCAAACGTCACTCAGCATCAACCCCCGGCCCCTCGGCTCCGATTTGGAATCTGCCCGTCGCCTCGAGGCAGTAGACAAGGGAGGGCTCGGGCGGTCTTGGCCCAGCGGAGCAAGGAAGGGGCCTCCCCCCCAGCCCCTCCCCGCGAGGCTCCCACGTCGGGGGGGGGCGGGTGTGGCGCGCCAGTGTCCCCGCGGTGCCCGGCCCGGGGTGGGTGTGCAAGCACAGAAGCGAACGAACAAGTTTCTGGTTTCAAGAGAGGGGACTGGGCTGAGCCGTCCTTCCGTTCTAGACCGTTGTTGTGAAACACGGGCGGGAACCACGGGAGGCATCCTGTGATGGTGCCCTTTTGCTCGGGGCCCCACCTCGTGCCAAGTCACGTTCACGGCTTAGTACGCCTCATCTTCAGAACGAGTGCCCCCCGACTCCTCCGGGGGCACAGAGTTTGTGCTGTGCCGGGGGCACAGAGCCCCGGGGTGCACAGCGTGTTTGCCGTCTTTTCGGGAACGTTCGCGGGGTTCCGGAAGTTCCTCTGGAGCAGGGCTCGTCCCTGGGCGCCGCCTTGGACAGCCCCGAAGAGTCCCCAGGCACCCCACCCCAGACTGATGCCTCTTATGGATGCAGCGCTCAGAACCCCTCCCCTCCTTGGGGGAAATATCACCAACGAAAAGTATCTCGTAGAAAGGGTGTCCCCATTCCACTGATGTGGAAACTGAGGCTCAGAGGGGCGAAGGAACAGGCCCTGTTTGAAAGGGTCCCAGGTTCCATCCAGGGCTGCAGAAGCCTCCTGAGAATCCCTCCCTCGCCCTGACCGCACACCCAGCCCGTGCGTCTTCAGGACGGCAGGGCCCCTCTCTCCCCTTCACAGTATGTATCCTCACTGCAATTAATTAGTTAATTGGGCAATTAGTCGTCCATCTTCCCCAGCAAAATGTGAGCCCCCGAGGACCATGCCTGTTGTGACCCCCACCGCATCCCCAGAGCCCCGCACCCAGTGAGTGATCAGTAAATGTGGAAAGAATGAAGGGGCAGATGAATGAATGAATGAATGAATGCCCAGCGCGGCCCTGAATGGCAGAAGAATTAAAAAGCCTTCCAGAGACCTGATGAAGGCCCCTTCCCAGCCAGAGCCTCCCGGCATCCCCCTATCCCTGGCTGCCCCCCGACCGGGTCTGGGCTCAGGAGGGCCAGCGCAGGGGCAGGGGCGGTGGGGGCTACGCGGCGTCCTGCGCGAAGCCCCAGGAGGGTCTTTGTGCCTCGTGTCTGTGCCGAGCCACCGCCCCCCCCCACCCCAGCCCCATTATGAAAGGGAAAAGCGCTTCCAAAAAAGTTGAACCTGTCACAGTGATGGATAACCTAAATGGACTCTCCCCGCTCGCGAACAGATGTCGACGCTGAACCCTGTCAGAAATAATTAAACACCTTTCACATGGAAAAGCAGCAGGCAGAGGCGCCGCGGCCCGCTCCCCGGGCTGGGTCAACGCGGAGCGAGCCGGCTTCCTGCACCGGAGCGGCCGCCCCCGTCCACGGGTCACCCGGGGACCCTCCCCACCCCGGTGCCACACGGGGCCCCGAGCGGCCTTGTGAGCCCCCGAGGGGACCAAGGAAAGCAGAAGGAACTCCCGTCGGTGGACGTCGTTGTCAGCCGCTGGGCTGCCTGGGATCACAGCGTTCCTCTCTGGTCCGTGCCACCAGCAATTGCCATGGATGGCCAGGGCCCAGAGAGAGGGTCAGCCCACGGCTGGCAGGTGGCCGCCAGCCGGCTAGAGGCTCTCTGGGCCTCAGTTTCCTCATCTGAAAATGAGGGGTAGCATTGTTCTTTTTTTTCTTTTTAATTGTTTTTAATGTTTTTATTTATTTTTGAGACAGAGACAGAGCATGAGCAGGGGAGGGGCAGAGAGAGAGAGAGGGAGACACAGAATCCGAAGCAGGCTCTGGGCTCCGATCTGTCAGCACAGAGCCCGACGCGGGGCTCAAACCCACGGACCGCGAGATCGTGACCTGAGCCGAAGTCGGACGCTCAACCGACTGAGCCACCCAGGCACCTCTAGCATTGTTCTTTTTTGAAGTTTGTTTATTTATTTTGAGAGAAAGCGTGAGTGGGGGAGGGGCAGAGGGAGAGAATCCCAAGCAGGCTCTACACCATCAGCACAGAGCCCGACGCGGGGCTCGAACCCACGAACTGGCAGATCGTGACCTGAGCAGAAGTCGGACGGAGCCCCCCAGGCGTCCCGAGGGGGTAGCCTATGCTTCTGGGTCTCTTGCAGCCTAAGGCTCATGATCCCAGATTCACTGGTCAGAGAGCGGTGTGGGAGGGAGTTTGGTGGCTCTTGGTGGTGCCAGACCCCTAAACCCAGAGTGAACTGTCAGGGGAAGCAACCCAGACCCTTCGTCAGCTTCCCGTGCTGGGGGACGGGATGTGAGCTCACTCCCCCGAGTGGAGGGATCGCTGGGCTTGGAGCCAGTGCCCTCTGTGCCCCTGGCAAAGGGACGCCTGCCCTTTACCAACGTGCGGGGGGCAGCCAGCGGGGAGGGAGGAGGGGGCCGCGTGCTGTGCCTGTGTGTGCACAGGACTCAGGGTCCGACACACCCGGGTCACACGGTGAGCCTGCCGCCCTGTCACCCTGTCCGAGTCCCCATTCCTTCTTCTGAAAAAGGGCCCAGCCCGATTTAGCAGGGCACCTGGACCCTATTAAGGTGCCGATAAATGGCCTGTGGCCTGCAGGATGGTCCTGATGATCATTCATTCACTCACTCACTCATTCATTCACAAGTCTCGGCGAGCACCTTTTCGCCAGGCCCCGTTCTCCGTGCCGATGCCATACTGCTGTAACAGCCGCTGGCGCCCGGCAGGGGTGGGGTGGACAAGACGGACAGAGGGGTGGACAGCTAGATGGGGGAGGTCTGGAGCAGCTCCTCGCCGCCAACGTCCGGGGTTTGCCGCCTGGAAAGGCGGGGCGGGGGACAGTCTGAATGACCGTACTCCCATCAACACAATCCTGTTCACCTGCCTCTTGCAGGAACCTGGTCAGGTCTTCCCGGGGGAGGGGCCAGACATCCCGGCCTGCCTGTCGGGAGGTGGGATTCTTCATAATGCCAGCTTCTGCTGGCAAAAGTGACCCAGTCTGAACCGCATATCCTATGGCCACCTGATACTAAGCCAAGAAAAGCAGACGGTTTATCCCTCCTTACAAAGACTGCCAGCGATAACGGCCCAAAGACAAATGTCTGGGGTGAGTGTGCCCAAGTATTTACGGCGGCGCCACTGGCGGAGGTGAAAGCCTGGATGTGCCCGTCGAAGGGCACTGAAAATAACGACTGTGGTCTATTTAATGACCACTTACTAACACCTTACTGGGGGACGGAACCTGTGCTGTGTGACGTCATTGGGATACAGGCGCCCACACATCTGCGCAGGTGCCTGTGCTCGAGGACAGGCGTCCAGAGGCACGGGTCCCCAGGTGGCAGGGGCGGTGACCCCTGGGGCGGGGTGAGGCTAAGCTCTACTGTCTGTGATGCTCTTTTCCGCATTGGTGGAGTGTTTTGCAGTGAGTACAGGGCTTTTACAAAACCAGCAAGGCCGTTGTCTTTCTTAAATGTGTCTGAAGGATGAGGACGATACGTCTTTCCGCGGGTCCTTGTCTCCAGTGCCCAAGCGCCATTCAGCCCCGTCCTTCCGGGACCCACAGGTGCTCCGTGCTGCTGGCCACGGCGGGTTTTCCGCCGCGGGTTTCCATCAAGGGCAGAGGTCAGAAGCCAGCGCTCCCCCTCCCCCAGCAGGGAAGGCGGCTGGCTCCCCGAGTCTGCCTCTCTATGGCCAAACCCATGTCACGTAATTGGAGATTCCTAAACCCATTTTAGAGGGAGGTTTGCCCAAGCGTCCCGAGGTCACCCTTCACGGCGAACGCTGCGCCTCTCCCCGGACCGACCTGTCTTTCTTCCACAGTGCCAATACCCCCCTGACATTACATAGCCATTCAGTCACTAAAGTATGAACAAATTGACTATATTTTCATCTGGCTTTTGGTTTCAGCCCCACTGCTTTAGAATAATGGCCCAAGCTATTAAGCTAACAGTTTGATTTACAAGCCCTTGTGCTCTGAACGCTGGGATCAGACTCCTCTCTTTGTGGAAGACTAACCTTGCCTCGGGTCTCCTGGGCCCCTGGCTCCCTAATAGAACCCGAGACGGCGGGGGAAAAAAATCAGCAGTCAGCCAAGCAGTGACACCCGGAGATGCAGCTGATTAGTGAAAGCTGCTGAATCTAAGAAAAGGATTTTCTTTCCCACCTTTAAGCTCCCTTACAAATCATAGCCGGCTGGAAAGTTAACTCTCTGTTAAACCCCCGGAGCGGGCTCTGAGCCTGTCCACCCGGCTGCCACTTCCTCTCCAGAGGGCTCCACAGGGCCAACTAAAGATGAGCCTGTCTCCGGACAGGTGTGTCCAGCCCCGAGGTCCCTCTTTCCAGACCCAGGAAGGGCCGATGCCAGCTCTCCTGCCCCTCCCCGAGGCCCCTGCGCCAGGGACGTATTTTAAGAATCCTGTCGCTCCGTTTCATTGGAAGAAGAATCAACCCCTGTTGTGGTGTAGGGCACCGGGCACAGGGACGGGATGTGTCACACGCGGAAACAGGGCTATAGGAAGCGTGATTCAGAGGTCCTGGTGCAGCTGACATTTCTCCCCTAAATACAGATGCCCCCGTTATAAACCAGATCAGTGTGCAGAATAGAGAAGAAAGCAGAGGCTTAATTGGTTTTACATAATCCGGCACCTTGGAGGGACAGAAGTCTTAGGCACCTGCTCATAGGTGACATTGCCGCTCAATACTGGCAAGTCACAAAGAGCCAGAGCTGAAGGCTCTGGGGATGGGGGACAAGAGGAAAGGGATTGGGGTCCTGGAGCATCAGGACGAGTCTGGGTGCCCTGGTCACAGAGGGAGACGTCAGGCGTCTATGTGGGGGCCCCGAGAAGTGGGAGCTGGCACTTCTAACCGCACTAGCCCTGCAGCCTGGGGACCCCCAGCCCGACTGTCCCCTTAACACTTCCGGTGCCTGGGAACTGTGAGTTCACTACAGAAAGCTCCTCTCCCCAACGGGGGGCGAAAACATTTCCAATTTTGTGTTGAAAGTCAACCAGGGGGCGCCCGGGTGGCTCAGTCGGTTAAGCGTCCGACTTCGACTCAGGTCGTGATCTCGTGGTCCATGAGTTCGAGCCCCACGTCGGGCTCTGTGCTGACAGCTCAGAACCTGGAGCCTGCTTCGGATTCTGTGTCTCCCTCTCTCTCTGCCCCTTCCCTGCTCGTGCTCTGTCTCTCTCTCTCTCTCTCTCAAAAATAAACAAACATTTTTGGGGGCGCCTGGGTGTCTCAGTCAGTTATGCGTCCAACTTCAGCCTGGGTCATGATCTTGCGATCTGTGAGTTCAAGCCCCCCGTCGGGCTCTGTGCTGACAGCTCAGAACCTGGAGCCTGCTTCCGATTCTGTGTCTCCCTCTCTCTCTGCCTCTCCCCAGCTGGTGCTCTGTCTCTCTCTCTCTCAAAAATAAACATTAAAAAAAAAATTTTTTTTAAAAGGAAGTCAACCAGAAAATCGACCAGTTTTTGACATCATATATATATTTCTAACCTCTAGAGATAGCTAGAACCTCACCTTGAATTTGGGGAGTCGATGGGACCTTGGGGGTCTCCAATTTCTTCTTCCAGCTCATCCCCAAGAGAACAATTCCTGGTGATCTAAAGAGACTCTCCCGACTTGAGCAGGAGTTGGGGCTCATCTCTGAGTGCCTCATTTCCAAGTGTCCCCACCCATCAGCCTCTGTCACTGGGCCCCCGAGCCATCACCATGATGGGATCCAAAGCCATCTAGCACTGGCCAGCAGAAGGTGCCAGTAATAAACAGTGTTAGATGATTTGCCTGGGTAAACTCAGGGTTCATCCAAACTGAGCTTTGTCAAAAGTGCGGCCAAGACGAACCAAGAGGCTGGCATCCTTGCATCTAAAAGCCACAAGCAAATAAACACGCCCCCACCCCCCAGCCACCGCCCCGATGTCCTTCAGGGATGCAAAGCCCACTGGCGTCAGAGAGCTCGTGTTGGGGAAAGTTAAGAGGATGGGGTGTTTCCTGGCTTCTTCCCTTCCTCTCCTCAAAGAGGTCCCAGGAAATGACGCATTAGATCACGCAAAAGAAGGTAGATAGTGTGACCCGGGGCCAGCAGCTGGGCAGGCAGGGGGACGTGCGTCCAAGATGTTCCTCGGAGGCGGCGTTCCCAAAGGCAGTGACAATGATCACACCCACGGCTTGAGGAACAGTCTCATTTCCTGGAGATGCTCCCAATAACTCTCTGTGGCCGAGAAGAGCCGTGCTGTCTCAGAGGTGAGGGGATGGAGGCGTGGGGGCCTAAAGTCATGGGCCCCGGGTCCACCAATAATGAGTGGCAGAGTGGGGGCTTGGCCCTCCGGCCGGCTGCCCCAGGCCACAGGCCTTGGTAGAGCCAATAAATACTACTGACCTAAAACCGAGGTCGGAGGCCAGTTGGGGGCTAAATGCAGGACCCGGGAAGGAGAGTGAAAAGTGGTCAGGAACTCGGGTTTTATGGGTGTCCAGAGGGTCGTGGCCACAGCCCTGCTCTGGCTGATTTAAGCTCTTGCAATAAACAAAACTTCCCACTGCCCTGAAAGCCTTTAGACCTTGATAAAACCCCTGAGCAGCTTTTAAATTGCAGTTTGGCCCCAAGGCCAAAAAGGAAAGAGGCCATTGATCGCTGGCTTGCCTTATGAAAAGGCGTGAGGCAGAGAGGGAACCTGGCGGGAGGGCTGAGTCTGTGGGCTCCCCTGCCTCGCGCCGGCCTCCGCTCCTGCACCTGTAAAGTGGGCGTAGTAACAGAGGGCAGGTGCAGTCATGCGTGTAGACCGCTTGGCATGAGCTTGGCCAGGGGATGGGCGGGCTTTGGCGTCCTATCCTATAGGCACGCAGGTCTCAAACTTGGCTGTCTGGGGTCCTCTGAGGAGGGCTCTAAAATGCAGATTCCAGGGCTCCACCCAGGAGCCAATCTAGTGGGTTTGGGGTAGCCTCCAAGCCTGCCTTTTCAGCAGACAGATCCTGAAGTTCCCTGGGTCAATGTCACCTGCTTTGCACGGGGATGTTTAAAGCCTGTGTTTACTAGGGCTGGTGGGTGCACATCCATATGTCTGCTACGAAGCATGCTGGGGCCTTCCAAAGGAAACATGCCTCTTGTCTGTTAAACAGCCCTGAGGATTATGAACTTCTGTCTTAATCTGCACGGGCTGCTAGAACAAAATACCATAGCCTGGTTGGCTTAAATAGCAGACATTTATTTCTCTCAGTTCTGACGGCTGCACGTCTGAGATCAGGATGCCAGCACGGCCGGGTTCTGGTGGGACCGTCCCTGGCTTGCAGAAGGCACTCCCCCCCTGCCCCCACCCGCCCGTGTCCTCACTTGTGAACTTGAACTGCCTTTCTCCGTATTTGTGAGTGAGATTGTGGTTACAGACGTCCATCGGTATCACAGGAATCCTTTTTAAAACAAATTTTTTTAATGTTTATTTATTTTTGAGAGAGAGAGAGAGAGAGAGTGTGTGAGCTGGGAAAGGGGCAGAGAGGGAGACACAGACTCCGAAGCAGGCTCCAGGCTCTGAGCTGACAGCACAGAGCCTGACTCGGGGCTCGAACTCATAAGCTGTGAGATCATGACCTGAGCCGAAGTCGGACGCTTAACTGACGGAGCCACCCAGGCGCCCCCATTCGAATCCTTTAATGCAAGAATCGATGTGACTGTGCACTGCGTGGCAGTTTCCAGAAAACACCACAGTCAGCTTTGTAGACTGCTAATAATGGTAATAACAGCAGCAGCCACTGTGTCTCGAGTGCTTACTCTGTGTGCCACGCACTGTGCCAGGGGCTTGGCAATGACCCCATGGGATGGGGGGTAGGACTCTACATCGTCTTCAGAAAGTCTCTGCTTTATGCAACTCTTGAATGCCTTATTTCACATCCTGCACAATTAATTCATTAGGCCCCTGGAAATCACTTGGGAGGAGACAAGGTACAGACATCGAAAAAAATGAGTCACCCTTTCTACTTGGCAAAGCAGATAGAGAGGTTCTCTAGAATGCCTGAATCTCAGATGCATTTCTAGCGGCTCTGTTACCTTATTTCAGGCTCCTAATCCATCCATCCATCCATTTATTCATCTGTCCATCCATCCATCCATCCATCTGTTCATCCATCTGTCCATCCATTCATCCATTCGTCCATCCATCCATCCATCCATCCATCTGTTCATCCATCCATCTGTCCATCCATTCATCCATTCGTCCACCCATCCATCCATCCATCCATCCATCCATCTGTCCATCCATCCACCTAGCCATCTAGCCCAGATTTGTTCAGTGTCTATGGGGTACCCCTAGCAGTTGAGTTACCTCAAGACCTTTGAAGCCTCCTGTTTGTTGCTATTTCCCCAGAACAGGGTCCAGAATATGGTATAACATCCTCACTGTTTAGTTGGAGACACTTAACTCTAATTCCTATTTGTGAACGGACAGGGTCAGCCTCATCCACCACAGGAAGGTTCTGTTTCTTCTTAAGGGTCACCTCAAAAAATCCTTCCTGCTCATCATGCCAATAAGGGAAAGGGGAAAAGACACGAGACCTCACCAGGAGCACCCCAACCCAATGGGCCGTGGACACCAAACATCTGAGTGTGTCCCCAGCTTCCCTGGCAGAAACGCACGAGTCGTTCAACAGCCTATATGAATAAGCGATAAGGCACTCACTGACGGGCACTGTACGGATGGCTCAGCAAAGGACTTAATTTGCAACCAAGTGCAAAATCAAAGACTCTGTCAACCGAGGAACCGCGCGCCCGGATAACCACCTTGCACTACCTGAGAAAGCATCGTCAGGTAAATTTCCAGAGAAAGTAATTAAGGAATCCCCATTGTCTAAAATCAGCCGCAAAATTCGGAGCTCTGGAATTTGACGCTCGCTGGGGATCTGGTGTCTCCTCCCGGCCTGATCCGTCATCAAAACGAACAGGGGAGGTTTAAGGGGGGGGGATCGGCTGGTGTGCTCCCCCCTCGCTCTCCCGAAGACGCCCCTCCAGCACCTCGTGTTCCTGCAGGCGTCCTCTTGTCGGAGGAGTGGTAGGCAGCAAATGAGGTCACCGCTTGTGGGACGGGGGTGAGATTAATACACAGATCTGTAGACCTCTCTGAAATCTGCAAGCACCAATTAATATTTATCAAGTACCCATGGCGTCCACGATACCAGGCATCAGCATGCAGAACATACAGTCCCTGGCATCGGGGAGTCTACGCTCCGATTCAAAAGCTACACACAGATGGATGGCCCACGTGCTTGGAGGCCCCCCACCCTGGTGGGACAGCCCATTGTGAGTGTGCGTTAATATTTATAGCGAGTGGCCTCTTCTGACGGAGGTGATGTCGAATTTTCGTCCAGGCACAGCCCGCTGGCCTCCCCGAAGTGGCTGGGTGTGGCGTTGGGGGGGGGGGTCCGCTCACAGACTCCCTCCAAGGGTCTCAGCAACACGCCTCCTTCTCTAAGTCCCTCCTTGCCTCTTACTTGAGCTTGAAGACGGGCCTGCCATGACTGTCCAGACCATACCCTTGGAGGTTTCTGAGCTTCTGAGCGCAGAGAGTGGGCTAAGCAGCCACCCGACGGAATACCCCATCTCCCGTTGGCAGCTGGACGCCCCACGGCCGCCTCCCCAGAGAGCGGAACCGGGCAGCGTCCCATCATCCGAGCTCTGGAAAGAAGAGCCCCCCCCTCCCCCGCCCCCCCCGCTCCCCGCCAGCTCCACCTGTCACGACGTCTGTTGACAACCCCATTTGAAAACGGCCGGCACCGCGGCCGTGAAGGCTCGTTCTGTCTCCCATTCGCTCCTTCCCCAGCCCGGTTTTGAAAGGCGAAGATTCTGGGAGGCACACGCACCCGCCTCCCCCCTCCGCCCCCCTGCAGGCCCCGTCACGGAGGGAGAGAGGCGGCAGCCTGGGTGAGCGGGGCTGATGGGCCTCCTCACCTGGCCCCACGGTGCACCGCCTCCAATTAAATCAAAATGGCTTGTTTTTAATGGTCTTTTACACTGACAAGTGGGCGATCATTTTGGGCCCACTAGCTGTCAGGGAGCGGAGGCAAATCCTCGGTTGATAATGCCCAATGCTTCCAATTAGGAGCCGGGGCCGCTCCTGGCGTGCTAACGATTCCCCAGCCGCCCCCCAGGCCCCTTTGGCGCTGGTGTTTCTTCCTGCCTGTTCCGCCGCAAATTACTGACACAAAACGGAAGGCCCCGCGTCTCCTCTGCCACGCCAGGCCGGGCCCTGTTGGGCTTAATGAGCCGATGGAAGTTTCGTGGCCCCGGCGCTAAATTCTTTTCTTGTTTGACAGCTGCTCGGCTAAGGCGAGTGTTGACCTTATAAAAGATTTAGTGTTTCTCATTATCTTCTGTCAAGCTTCACAAGTGATGGCTCTGCGGTTATCATTTGCATCCTGGGTGTGTGTGTGTGTGTGTGTGCGTGCGTGTGCGTGCGTGTGCTGGATGGGGGCTCCGGGGTGCAGACGGGGAATGGGAAGGGGTCCTTGTCTCCCTGCCTCGCATCCGGCTCCCACACGACAGCTTCCAGGGCGACACTCTTCTGGGGCTGAGCCGTTCCAAAGAGAAGCCGAGATGACGGGTGGCTCGAACCAAGGCTCCCGGGCCTCCCCGGGTGGGGCCTCCGTGGGGACCGGCCGACTCCCACGGCCAGGACGTGCCGGGCAAAAGGAGGATGTGAGCCGGACTCACTGCTGGGGACAGTGTTCCGGCCACACCTGAGGGTTCACCGAGAGGAACTCACTCCTCCCTTAGCGGCCCGTGTAAGGCCATCGCCCGCAAGCTTCCTCCCCTGGCTTTGCATCCTACATCAGGATTTGATGGTTTTTAAAAGCAGAACCGCTAAGAAAAAGGGGCCCGTATCACTGCCCCGATGTGACAATGGTGGCATTGGTCAGTCCTTACTGTGATTCTGTGCCCGTGCTGCGCTGGGGCCGCCCCAAACTAACAAGACTCAGGGGGGTCCGTGCCGTCTCCTTTGCCAGGCTCCTGCTGGCCTCCCCACCCGTCCCTTTCAGTCTCCGCGCTCTCCCCTCGCTCACGGACCCCCTGGCCAACCCAGGTGAGGGTGACCCGCGGGGACCTGGAAAGGGAGACAGAGTTAAGGGCAGGCGAGCGCCTGGCTGGCTTCTCCTGTGGATTCTGAGTCTTTATTTGTCTCCAATAGAGGCGACCCTCTTGTCATCTCTTAGAACAAAAACGTGGCGCCCTCTCCCTCTTGTGACCACGGCAGACCTTGCCAACTGGTCCCTGCACACTTTTACACGAGCCGCGGTTCGGCCCGAGAGGATTTTATAGCAGAACAGCCACCATCGGTCTGAGCTGATACGATATGTGAAGTGAAACCTCCTCACCATCCCTGCCTCAGCGTGGCCGTGCAAACAAACTGCTGAGTATTCAGAAAGTCCTCCTCTTCTCATGCTAGGCTGCTACGGTATGTATACAAGAGGAAATAAACGATAACCCACCAAAGGAGAACAGATAAATTGGGCATCATCAGGACATCGCCACAACTTTGTCGGTCCAAACGATACTCGGTGCGAAGACAACCCACAGGGTAGGAGCAAATATTTGCAAATCCCATCTCTGATACAGGACTTGTACCTATGAATATAAATATGACCCTTACAACTCAGTAATGAAAAGATAAATAATCTAGTCAAAAATTTTCTTTAATTTTTTTAGTGTTTTTTTATTTATTTTTGAGAGAGACAGAGACAGAGACAGAGCTTAACCGACTGAGACACCCAGGCGCCCCCCCCCCCCATTTTTTTTAAATGTCTACTTATTTTTGAGAGAGAGACAGAGTGTGAGCAGGGGAGGGGGCAGAGAGAGAGGGAGACACAGAATCCGAGGCAGGCTCCGGGCTCCGAGCTGTCAGCACAGAGCTCAACGTGGGGCTCAAACTCACGAACTGTGAAATCATGACATTGGACGTTCAACCGACTGAGCCACCCAGATGCCCCTATATTAAATAAAATGTTAAAAAAATTTTTTTAACGTTTGTTTATTATGGAGAGACAGACAGAGACAGAGTGTGAGCAGGGGAGGGGCAGAGAGAGAGGGAGACACAGAATCCCAAGCAGGCTCCAGGCTCCGAGCTGTCAGCACAGAGCCCGACGCGGGGCTCGAACCCACAAACGGTGAGACCGTGACCTGAGCTGAAGTCGGACGCTCAACTGACGGAGCCACCCAGACGCCCCATTATAATCAAATTTTAAATGGCCAAAGGACTGTATAGACATTCCTCCAAAGAAGATACTCAGATGGCCAATAAGCACATGAGGGATGTCCAACATCGAGAGGCATCAGGGAAACGCAGATCAAACCTCAGTGGGACCCTGCTTGGGTCCCAGCAGCTAGGACGGCTGCGATAAAAACAAAACAAACACAGACAGTAACAAGTGTTGGCGAAGATGCGAAGAAATCGGAACCCTCCTACGTCGCTGGTGAGAATAAAATGGTACAGCCACTTCGGAAAGCCCAGTGGGAAGTTCCTCCAAAGGCTAGCGTTCCCACATGTCCCCCCCCCCCCACCGCCTCCCCACCCAGCGATTCCACTGCCAATTATCTCGCCAAGAGACAGGAAAACGTGTCCACGTAACAACTCGTACGTGCATGTTCACAGCGTGGTATTATTCATATGAGCTGTATGATCCGTGAATTATATCTCAATAAAGCTCTTCCAAAAAAAAAAAAAAAAAGGTCAGGCCACTTGAAAGACAGGAGTAGCACACGAGTCAGATGAGTGTCCATTGTCCAGATGCCATCTTTGGAGGTCGGAGCAGGATGCTGACTGGCTGCCATGAAAGGGCCTCAGAGAGGGAAGGAGGTCTTCTCAGTTCCCCCGATGGTCCAATATGACTCCCACTTCCCTGAAGCCCGTGAAACTTAGAGGCTAAAGAAGCAGACGTGGGAGCTGACCTGGAGGTTTTCGGGGAGTTCAGCCCAACACCCCACCGTGGTGTTACCTTGTCCCTTAGCCACCGGCGTCCGGCGCAAAGATTCATCGGCCAACTTCGGTTGCAGCCGTTGACTGGTTGACTTGCCTCAGCAAGTCCTCGTAAGTGCTCTAGAAATACTGGTGTGACTTCTGGAAAAAGCAGGTCGATTCTCCTTCTCAAAGGCATGCATGCTGGTCTTTCCTTCGGCGCCAGGAAGTCCCCAAGCGCCCCAGAGTCAGTGGAGGAAGACCGGGATCCCCCCCCCCCCCCGCTCCCGCCCCGCCCAGTCCCTCCCTCACCTGGCATGGTGATTCCTCGAGGTGCCACGCTAGACCTTGCGGGGAGGCAGGAAGTTTGTTTCCTAAGCCTGAGCTTGGATGTTCTTTGAAAACACAGCATGTGTCAGCAGGGAGGGTCAGGCCCTGTGTCCTTGCTCTGTCTATTTTTGGACCACGGAGAAATTAGAACCGGTAGCAGAATAACGACTTAGGGGACCAGATGTCTCGGGAGAGACTGTCACCCTCGTTAATTACTTAAGCTACGAACCGTCTACATCGGAGTTTGGGGCTCAGCCTGCTGGCCAATGATGTCCTGCACGGATGGATCTGTGTTCAACGGGGGCCTCTGACCTCCAGCTGCCCTGAACTTGACAGAAATTACTGACCTGGGACTGATCCATAATTTTCAAGGGCCCCTCATTAGAGGAGACAGCCCCTCAATCTTTTAAAGCCAAACCTCTCTCCCAGTCTCCTGAGTGGTTGCCACTTAAAAAAAAAAACAAAAAGCAAACAACAACAACAACAAAAAACCAATCCCCCACCAAAACTAAACTAAGATTTCTATAGCTGCTTTTTTTTTCTCTTAGTTCTTTGGCAGATTTTATTATTAATTATTATTATTATATATTTTTTAATCTGGCTATTTTTTTTTTAATTTTTTTTTTCAACGTTTATTTATTTTTGGGACAGAGAGAGACAGAGCATGAACGGGGGAGGGGCAGAGAGAGAGGGAGCCACAGAGTCGGAAACAGGCTCCAGGCTCTGAGCCATCAGCCCAGAGCCGGACGCGGGGCTGGAACTCACAGACCGCGAGATCGTGACCTGGCTGAAGTCAGACGCTTAACCGACTGCGCCACCCAGGCGCCCCTAATCTGGCTATTTTTTTCTCAGATCCTGGCTTTTGCCTTCTCGGCCCCCAGACTTGGCCCCCAGACTTGGCCCTGGCAGGCTTGGTGTCCAGTTGGGGGACTATCGTGTGGCTAATGAGAGGGGACTGGAAGGTCAGGTGGCCCAGCTGCCCCTTTCAGTAGGACCGTGTCCAGGGCCTGGGCTGAGCCAGGGCACCTGCCCAGCGGCAGGTTAGTCCCTCCCGGCCGCCCGGTGCGCATGCACACACCCTCCACACGCCACTGGTGTGGTGTCACAAAGGACAGCAGGGTCCATCCGTCTCTCTGCCATAAAGAGTCCCATGTCGCGGCTGCCCCCATGCCCTCCTACAGCAGAGGCCTGACGCGGAGGGAGAAGACAGAAAGGAGACCGGGAAAGACAGAAGGCAAAACGCTTCTCGCTCTTCTTAGCGTGTGGGTTAAAGCTGGTCCACCCGCCGAAGGCTGGTGTCACCAGGCAAAACGACCACGTCTTTCCTCCTTGGGTCCTGGAGGTCTTGTAGGCACTGAGATGACTGTGCCCAGTGAGCGGGATAAGTCAAATGCGGGGAGAGTCCGCCCAAGCCAAAGTCACAAACCAGTGGCTGGGAAACTTCATTTGGCCACAAAACTCATGATTCAGATGGAATCATGCAAATCTCCAGCAAATAAATCTCGTAAAACAGAGTAACTCTTTCCGAGCTGTGCGTTGAGGGAGGAGCCCCCGCTCGCCTACCTCCCTCGCCCCCGGGTCCCCTCTGCAAAAGGCAGTTTCAAAAGCCCGCCTTGTGTCTTCACATTAAAAAGAGGAAAAGGCGATAATTCCTTTCAGGTGAAACTGACGCCCTCTCAGCTTCCTTCCCTGATCCCAGTCCCGACCCTCCCGCCTGGGCATGACTTCCAGGCACTTCTGTCTTCCAGCTCCGCTTCATACACGTGCTTGCACCACACGGGGGTCTCTTGTAGGTTTTAAGTCTTTCAAAAAGGGCGTCTGGGTGGCTCAGTTGGTTGAGCATCCGACTTGATTTCCACTCAGGTCATGATCTCTCGGTTCACGGGTTCGAGTCCTACATCGGACTCTGTGCTGACAGCACTGAGCCTGCTTGGGATTCTCTCTCTCTCTTTCTCTCTCTCTCTCTCTCTCTCTCTCTCTGCCCCTCCCCGACTCTCTCTCTCTCTTTTTCTCTCTCTCTCAAAAATAAACATTAAGTTTTTTTTAAATCATTCATATAAACGGCATCACACGTATGTTCTATTCTGTAAATGAAACTGTCTTTCCCCTGCAACATTGTTTTTGAGATTTATACCTGTTGACTCAGACAGACCTCGAGCGGCGTTGTCCCCTGGAACTTTCTGTGATGATGGGCATGTTATCCATCAGTAGCCACTGGCCACGTGGGGTTATTGAGCACTCGGAATGTGCTTTAGTACGACAAAGGGGCTGAATTTTTCATTTCATTCCATTTTAGCTACTTCGGATTTACATAGCCGCATGTGGCTCGTGGCCACCATGTTGGACGCGGCCACTCTGGGGTGGTCAGGTTAACTGATGCAGAGCGTTCGACTGTGTGAACTGACCGGCTTTGGTTCATCCAGTCCCCACGGATGCACATGCAGTTGTTTCTAATACTTTTTATCCTGAATCCTACGATGAGGATTCTTGTATACTCGTCTCTCGGTGGGCATTTTTGAAAGTTTCTAAACACGGACTCTGGTTCATAGAGGGTGCGCAAGCCCAGCATTTCCAGGTAACGCCAAACCCTCTCGAACGATTGTGCCGCTTAACGCCCTTGCTAGTGGTCTAAGAAAGTTCCCACTTCTAACGTCAGGCTTATTACCATTATCACCAGTGGGATGGGCAGGAAATGGCATTTTCCTTACTTCCTGATCACAAACATTAGTTTGAGCTGGTTTCCTGTGTTTGCTGGCCTTCACATCTCCCCTCCGCGAACGGCCCGTTCATTTCTTCTTCCTGATTTTTGATCTCCGTGGGAGGGCAACACACTTTCACCTGCCTTATTCTTCGAGTCTCTGCCTGTATGTTATCCCCTCAGAAAGCCTTCTGTGGTCCCAAAGTGCGAGTTTGATTGCCTGTATTATGAGCTCTTACAAATCTGGTACTTCCGGGGCACCTAGCTGGCTCGGTTAGTGGAGCGTGAAACTCTTGACCTCAGGGTTGTGGGTTCGAGCCCCATGTCGGGTTTGAGATTACTTAAAAAAAAAAATCTGTAAAAAAAAAAAAAGAGAGAAAGAAAAGAAAAACAAATCTGGTACTTACTTTAGTACTTAACCCTAATTGAGTAATTAGTTGTGTGATTATATTTTTATTACTGTTTCCTGGGTCCACCGTAGCAGAGGCTTTCTGAATTCTTCCAGTCTCCTGGTGCCTAGCACAGAGTCTGGTACCTAGTGGATACTCAAATGACAAGTAGATAAACAAAAGGGCTGGGGCCCCTGGGTGGCTCAGTCGGTTGGGCGTCCGATTTCGGCTCAGGTCATGATCTCCAGCGTGGGTTCGAGCCCCGCGTCGGGCTCTGTGCTGAGAGCTCGGAGCCTGGAGCCTGTTTCAGATTCTGTGTCTCCCTCTCTCTCTGCCTCTCTCTCTCTCTCTCTCAAAAATAAATAAACATAAAAGTAAATTAAAAAAAAAAAAAAGGACAATGGCCACGTCTTGTCCCCCAACCCAGATCACGTGGGCACCTGCTCCATAATGGCGACGCATCATTCTGCCAAGGGATTTTCTGTTGAAAATAGATCACGCTTTTCAGGGAAGCACGGAAAGTAAAAACTAAACACATACAAAGGGTCTGATTCATGCAAATTACCTTAGCACCAAAGAAAATGAAATTAGAAATCAGTCACAAATGGAATACAATCGCCTGGCAATGTAAAAAGCACACTTACAAATGACTAAAAGACCAAAGAAGAAACCCAAACGGAAATTTGATAGAAATTAGATGAAAAGAGAGCCGAACAAAAATAAATACACTCAAAACTCGAAAGCGAGACGAGATCAAAGTCAATTTAGAGGGCAAAGGCATTGCTCGTGCTAGTTATATAAACGGTAAAGAGTGAAAGGTAATTAGCTAGCAGAGGATTCTAGATGCTAAGAAGAGAAGAACGGAGGGACCGGCCTCAAAGAAGGAATCGTGAAGTCTTGTGCAAAATTCACAAAGTGGTCAAGGTACAGTTAAGGGTATGAATCAAAAGAAAAGCTGCTTCGAAGAAAGTGGGCGGGAGGAGCACAGATGCTTTCTCCTGCAGTGGGAGACAGAACCCGGGGATCCGGATTCCCCGGGGGCCAAGTAGGGCCGCAGGCGGCAGGGGGTGGGCTCACGAAAGGGTGACGGGCTGGCTGCCGGGCTCGAGCTGGGCCGAGAACCGGAGAATCTCTTGCCCACCTTGGGGCCTGGATTTTTCATCTGTGCGGTTGGAGTCCGTGAGGTCCAAGGCCTCTTCCAACTCTGAGTTTCTGGGAATCTTTTGTTCCAGTTTGGTTGCAGAGAGTCAAAAAATATCAGCCGGGGAGGGGATTAGGATTCTTAGGACCAGCGGCGAACGCTAATCTCTTTTGAGATCTGATGGCTGTTCAGCTCCCCTGCCTCTTGTCTCCCAGCCGGGTTGATTTGCTTTCATTTCCTGCGATTTGCCCAAACTCTCCCCATCGCAGGGCTCTGGCAGCCTCCCACCTTTGCGGACTTTCTCCCTTCCTCTTCCCCTGCCCAGCCCCCTCATCTTCTCTAGAAAGGCCTTCCTGCCCCCCAGCTGGAGTTAAGTCCCCATCCACAGTCCTGTTAAATTGCCGTAAAGCACGCGTCGTGTTGTCAGCGGCTGCCTCGCACGCCGTCTTGCGAGGTCCACGGGGCAAGTGCCGTGGCCCGTGTCACTCACCGGCATATCCCCAGGAGTACTGCACGGTGGAGGTGTCCAGTCCCAACGCTATCTAGATGCTGCCCGTTCAAACACAACCAGAGCCTTGGCCAGCCAGGGTAGAGCTGCCCCCGCCCGCCCTGCTCCTGGGGCCGCCCGCAGGCTGTGGCGCTCACCTCTTATTTACCTGCATGGACCCCAGAGTGACTCAGCCCCATTCAGCAAAGCTGTCTCCTGCCAAAGCCGCTACAATTTCTTACCTCCGGGCGGAGGCAGACCGCAGATGGCTTAATTTAGAAGCGTCTCCGAAGGAATTCCTTGCTCTCTACTCTTCATCCTGCGACTCCAGGGGTCTGTGGGGTCGTGACCACACACGGCTTGAGGCCTGACTTGTAATTAGGCTCCTCGTCTCTGGCTGAGCTGCTATTTTAGGAGAGGAGAGTGTGTGTGCCTGTGGGAGAGGAGCCACAACGTTCCCAGCAGTGACTCACTTGACTCGTTTCTTGAGCGTTTGTTACAGAGGGAGTGGAGTCTGTCCAGGAAGACCGGGGCCAGATTCCCACAGCTCTGGCTTCATTCTGTGCAACCGGGAGCAAGCGACTTAACCTTTCTGGGCCTCCATTTTCCCATCTGTAAGATGGAGACGGGGTCCGGATGTTCTGGGGCTCATGTGACATCCAAGCGCTGTGCCTGGCAAAGAGCAAGTCTGTTAGGGCACTGCTGAAGGGTCCATTCGTGGGGAACAGGACGGAGTCCGCAGAGGGACACCCGCGTCCTGGCATTCTGAGAGCCGGACCTCTCCTCTCCGTGGACTCCTGGGTTCTGCGGGGGGATTGGGGATTTCAAGGGATCCGGTTTCCCCTCTCCTTCTAAGGACCCATCCCACGTTGGGGGCAAGCTTTTGCTTGAGTTAGCCTTTGAGAGAGCCCATCAGACCCAACCACCACGAATCTCCTTTGGTTTTCACCTTGGAGACCAAGGCCAGGATGCATACCTGCCTTTCTACCCCTGCTCACACCATTTCCCCTACACCTCCTTTCCCATCATCCCGGCCCCTTGGGCCACATTCAAGGCCCACCTGGCCCGAGGAGGCTTCTCTGACCACCTGAGGCCAGGTGAACCCGGCCCACTGCTTTCATTCGCTCACTCGTTCATTTGCGCACCCTTCCAGCTTTGTTTCAACATGGCCCCATGCTAGGCACAGGGTGGGGGTCTTGAACAGGATAGATGCAGAGCCCGCCTCAGGGCTCCAGGGCTGGGCACTAGCTTGAGCTCCCCTATCTTGGACAGCTTAACTCCACAAGGTTCCAGCTGGAATGGGAATTCACGGATATCAGAGACTTCATGCGGCACACAGTGTGGCCGAAAACATAATGGGTGCCAGAATGCGCACGATCGGTCACTGGGCTGAGGCTCCCACGCCCAAAATACCCCTTTAGAAAACCAAAGGGAATGCCAAAGTACAAAAGGTGTGCATCTTCCCTGGCACCTAGTAGGTACTTAATCCATAGTTTTGAGTTGAATGGATGAATGATCGTTTCTTCCTCACCAAAGTTTCTAAGTAAGAGGAGACTGCCAAAAAGGAAATTTCTTCCGCGGGTCTCTTTTGTCTCTGTGCTGGTTTTAACCTGATTGTCTCTAAGCTGAGCAGCTCCTTGGGGCTGGATCCTTCTGCCATCTCCTCAGAAGATGAGAGTGAGTGCTGAGCCTGCTGCCACCAACACCAAATCAACACTACCCACCACCAACACCACCCATCATCAGCACCACCATCAACACGACCCATCATCAGCACCACTCACCATCAACATCACCCACCATCAACACCAAATCAACACCACCTACCATTAATACCATCCACCATCAACACTATGCACCATCAACACTACCCACATCAGCACGACCCGGTCGTCAACACTACCCACTGTCAACACCACCCACCATCAACACCAAATCAACACCACCTATCATCAACACCACCCACCCCCAACACTACCCGCCATCAACACCAAATTCACTACCACTCATCAAATGCCATCAACACCATCTACCATTCCCGCCTACTGAGCTGCCCAGAGAACTGGCTTGGAGGTGGTATTCATTTCCTGAGGCTGCCATAACAGACTACCACAAACGTGGCGATTTAAACAATAGAAATTTATTCTCTGGCAGTTCTGGAGGCCAGAAATCCAAAATCAAGATTTAAGCAGGGCTGCATTCCCACCAGTCATGGGAGAAGGAAGTCGTGGGCAAGGAAGAAGGCTTCCTTGCCTCTTGCAGCTCTAGGTGGCTCCTGTCACCCCTGAGCTGCGGCGATAACTTCAGAGGGTTTCACATGGCCCTCTACTCTGTATCTGTGTCTCCTGTCTCAAGCATCCTTGTCATTGGAATCAGAACCTTCTTGAGTAATTCAGGATGTTCTCATCTTGAGATCCTTAAACTAATTACATCTGCAAAGACCTTTTTTTTTTTTTTTTTTTACAAATAAGATCATATCCACAGATTCCAGTGGTGGACATATCTTTTTTGGGGGGCTGTGAGGGGATGCACGGAAATAGCAGAGATGTGGGCTATGGAGTTACACTTCCCTGTCAAGAGCCATTGGTGGCTGGCCACCAAGGAGGACACTATTGCCACTCTGAATGCTACAGGAGACCGCGGACACCTAAGAGTCCCAGCCGGCTGGGCCTCTGAATCAGCCAAGGTGCCCATGACGCCTCTGGAGACCCAGAGTGCCAGCCTTCCTGAGCATCCCTGGCTGCCTTCTTGCAAAGCATGGGTGTCAGGAAAATCATGTCACCGTGTAAAAATCAAGCCATCCCTTGCCCAGAAGGGGCACAAAGGCGCACCTCGGAAGCCTTTTGTTTGTTGGCTATGTTCCTCCTCCACAAAGTGCGGGGTCTTCTCTCTTCCCGATAACGTTTGCGTGGCCACTTGGTGGCTTTTCTGAACCTGGAGATGGAGCTGAGAACAAGATCGTGGTTTGCTTGATCGAAACGAGTTGAGCACAGGTATTGAGCCCCGGGGCCTGTGGCACCTCCGGCTCTGCCTGGGTTCCAAGAGCCCCGGATGATCTCGATGCACGTCCAAGAAACTCACAACCTGAGGCTGGGGCTGCCCTGGCTCCCAGAAGCGCTGCCCCAGACGGTCCACGGGGTCCGCAAATCTTGAAGTGACGACCCACACCGTCGTGTGTGTTGGGACTTGGGGCATTTTCTTCCCCAGGGAGAGGGCCCATGGCTTCCTGCAGAGTCTCCGAAGGGGTCTACCTGCCCGAGAATGAAGAACATGGTTTCTGTCTTGCACTAACAACTAAATCAACCCGCCACCAGCTGACTTTTAGGAGCTCCTAACGAGCGAGCGTCCGTAACCCCCTACTCCCTTTCGACCTCATGAGCGAGTTGTGGGGGGAGGGGACACCCAGACACAGCGCGAGCTGTGGCTGCTGCAGAATTTCCTAGAAAGAATCCACAACTTAGTGCCCCGCGCGGTGGGGGTGGGGTGGAGACTAGAACAGTGTCTCCGACACCGATTCCCTGGACAAGCTGCTCTGGGCCTCAGTCCCCTCGTCTGTATAAGAATGGACACAGTCCGCTTGGATCCCATTGGGCCCTCAGGTACCCTGATGGCGGGCACACAGCCCCTGGACCTGAGGCCGGACAGCCCACAGCAAGGGCCTGGCTGACCCCGAGGGGTGGCCCAGACCCTGGACCCGGGGAGCCTGGCGGTGTCGCAGAGCAAGGCGGCAGATCAGGCTGCAGGGGACCAGGAGGTCACATCAGCCCTGCACCTGGGCTCAGTAGAGGCATCACCCGGCTCTCTGCCATCAGGCAACCAGTTGGGCCACAAGCTCTGGTTAAGGGTCATGACTTTTCCCGGGGGTGGGGAGGTCCCAGGCCTCTGTGTTCCCAGACGGGCATCACCATACGGGTCCCCAAGCCCAGAGACTCCTTCCAAGCGCCTCCTTGTTAACTACTGTCTTTTACTATCTTATCTTTTCCCCGTCTTTCCTTTCCCTCACCTTTCCACCCCTGAAAGGCTGCCCGCGGCACTGGGGCTTAGCTACCCACCCCAGAGGGTGGCCCCGGGCCTGGATTCTTGACAAGAATGGGTCCCGCTTCGTCATCCTGAAGAGCCTTCAGCTGCTCCTACAAACCCAAAGGGAACTCTTGCCATCGTCCCCTTGTGAGCTGGGGCTCCCGTGGGCCTGGGTGCCAGTGCGCATGCTGTCCCCTTAGCCTGGGAAACCCTTGCTCGCCCTTCCAGCCTCCCCTTCACGTCTCTTCCCGGGGCGGGGGGGGGGGGGAGTCCTGACTCCCGTTGAGGGCTGAGCTCATGCTGTCTGTGCTCACTGCACACCCCTGCCTGCCTGTCTCAGTTCTAATGAAACAGTTGCATAATTATTGCCTCTGTCTGCTCCTCCCTGAGTGGACAGAAAATCCCTCTTGTTTCCTGCTGTATCCCCAGTGCCTGGCACAGAGCACATATTTATTTACTCAATAAATATGTGTTGCATGAATGCGTGAGAGGAGGAAGGAAGGAAGGAAGGAAGGAAGGGAGGAAGGGAGGGATGAAGAAAGAAAGGAGAAGGAAGGAAGGAAGGGAGGGAGGAAGAAGGAAGGGGCACAAAACCTTCCTACCCTGGGCCTCCTATAGGTTATCCTAAAGGAGAAATGCCATTTTAGGGGGGGTTTCTTGCTATTGGAGGTGACATAACAGACCCAGGAGACAGGAGGGGTTTTCGCCCACCACCATTTCTTGAGAAGGAAGGGCAGACTGAAATACTGACTGCATAACATTGTAGCTGAAGAGACGCTGGTTGGATCCGTGTCTCAAGTTTCCTCCGGAAGGGTGGCATTCTTGAACTCTGGTTCTGGTACTATTATCTCCTTGGGCGGCTGCCCCCTGGCAGGCCGTGCTTGGAGTGGACCCCCAGGAAGGAGCACTGACTGGGCCAGGGCCCCCTGGAGAGGGCGGGTTGTTTGGGGGTTTTCATGGTGGAAAATCAGCAGATGAAGGGCGGTGCAGGCTGTTGGGTCCCGCTGCACGGGGACTCCAGTCGTCAGGTGATATTTATCACACACACACACACACACACACACCCCTTCCCCGGCAACGAGTTGGACAGAAGGAAACATGCTGGGGGGCGCCTGGGGGGGGCTCAGTCAGTTAAGCATCTGACTCTTGATTTCAGCTCAGTGCATGATCTCATAGTTCGTGAGTTCGAGCCCTGCATCGGGCTCTGTGCTGACAGCGTGGAAACTGCTTGGGATTCTCTCTCCCCACCCCCTTCTCTGCCCCTCCCCTGCTTGCACTCTCTCTCAAAATAAATAAGTAAACTTAAAAATTCAAAAAGAAAGAAAGAAAGAAGAAAGAAAGAAAGAAAGAAAGAAAGAAAGAAAGAAAGAAAGAAAGAAAGAAGGAAGAAAGAAAGAAAGAAAGAAAGCCTGCCTTCTGTCCGTGGCCCATCACCCCCTCAGTGCCACGATGCTCACAGCCCAGCACTTCCTCCTTACATCTTCCCCTCACAGATGACTTGTGTTCTGGCTCTAAGATAGAAGCAGGGTGCGGGCAAGGGGAGGACGGGAGCCCCTGGGAGGAGCCTCATGCCCGCTGACCCGCTCTCCCTTCTAACCACAGGTGCCCCCCCATCTTGATACTTTCTTCACCGAGGCGGACCGCCAGAGAGCAATCAAAGCCCACCAGGAAGAGCACGCAGTGCGCCAGGGGACCCTGCGGATGGGCAACTACACCCACCCCTAAAGCCTTCTTGACACGGTAGAAAACTCCCGAAGGACTCACCTTCCTCGCCCCAGCTCGCGTTAGACTCCCCCCACTCCCCGCCATTTTTACGTGGCTTCTGCTTTGGCAAGGACCTCAGACTTAGGTCGTAGGTGGCCAGTCCTTCTCAGGTCAGCCAATACTTACTCACCACCCCCCCCAACCCTCAACCTAGGGATTCCCCCTCCTGCAGGAACCCACCCACCCTCGGTTCTCGAGCCCTCACCTGATAAGCCCGAATGACAAGGCAGATGTTAGACCCCGAGCTAAGGGTCGGTTCCTACGCTCTGCCCATTGAGCGGTAAGAACAACCTGTGTATTTCCTGCAGAAAGTGTGACAGTAATGTGCTTGGAAAGCCCTCATTTTATATTCTGAACACGAGTGTAACTGTTCTTTGGGGGATGCCTGATGTCTCACCATGCCGGTATTCTCTCTCTGGGGCCCCTGGCAGTGAATGGGAAGAGCCCGTGCTCCTGACTCAGGGCCTTCCCCCGACGCCCTCCACGCCGGGGACCTGTCAATCACACACACAGGCCAACACAGGCTTCTCCAGCCAGGCTGACCTTGGAAGGGCAACCCCGCCCCAAAGGAGACAGTCTTCCGGGCCAGTAGGTGGGCTGATGATGCACGGGCTGAGGACTCCTGAGTTCGGCCAAACTCCCGCGTGCTTCTGACCCCAATCTCTCCGCGTGTTCTTGCCTTCTCCCCACAAATCGTATATCGGTCTATTTTAAATGAAAAGTGCTATTTGTCCCCCTCCCGCTGTATCTTTATTTGAAAATCAGCAAGCCAGTAGCAAGGACCAGCGTCACCCTCTTCCGACGGCGTTCTGACCCGGACGCTCTTCGAGGCACATTACCTTCTCTGACACGTCCCCGCCGTGTCTGTATGAAGCCGGGCACATCCTCGAGGTTTTAAATCCCTTTTTTCGTCTGAAAATTCCAACGACTCCTCTTCAGCCCAGAGCTCTCCCCGGATTTCAGACTCACTTACCCAACTGCCCGCTTGACGTCTCCACTCAAGCGTCTGCTGTTCGGCGCAAACCAACACAGCCGAGACAGAGCACTTGACTTCCCTTTCTCCCCACCAAATTTGTTTCTCCCTCCATTTTTCCCTTCTCCTGGGTGACACCACCGTCGACCTGCTGGAGCATCCTCTCCCACCTCGAGTCTAGCAAGCAGCCTGTCAACGCCTCTTCCCAAACATCCCAACCCTTCCCCTCCCAACCATATTCTCCACAGAGCAGCCCCTTAGCATTCCAGCAGCTTCCGTCGCTCTCGAAGGAACCTCCACACCCCTCACCCGGCCCACGGCCCTTGCTCCTGCCTTATGCTTTCTGTCTGCTTCCACTTCTCCCTGGAACACCTGGGCCCCCGACTGTCACCTGCCCATCGCTTCCTGTCATCCAGATCTTCGCGCCAACATCAAGTCCCCTGCGCAAAAGGTCTTCCGCGAAATAGCCACCAGTGAAACTCACACCGGCTTGTTTTACTCCTTACAAAACAACGACGCCTTATTCACTGCCGGTCTCTCCTCTAGCAGGGATGTGGCGAGGGATCGGGGACCTAAGATCCCAGGGGCCCGACATACGGTAAGTGCCCGTGATATCCGTGGAAGGACCCCCCGCAGGAATGTCCACTACGGCTCACGCGCCCTGCAGGCCAAGTGCTGGGCAGGGAGGGACATCCAAGTCTGGTGTTGACGAGTCTGACTGCATTTCTCGATCAGCCCTCCCCACCCCACACATGTGTCCCAATTCCATACAAATCCCACGCATACTAACACCACTCAGGAACCTGGCCCAGCCAGGGCCTTGTCAGACCCCAACCTACTCCAAGGGCCAGAAGTCCTCCTCCCGCCGCACGAGTCCGAGAGGAACAAGCATCCCCACTGATTTTGGCCAAAGCCACCCTGAAGCCTTGTGACCCCACAGGGAGCAGCGAGCCTGGTGTGGGAGCACAAGAGAGCCCGCGGGACCCGGCCACTGAGCCAGCAGCCATCGCACGTGGCCGAGAGCGTGAGACCTGGCCTCCTCAACTAATTCCTGTGTGGCCTCGACCAAGTGTCTCAACCTCTCTATGCCTCGTCTGTGAGGCAGGACAGTGTAGGACATCTCCTCGAGCTAGATAACGATTAAAGAATGTGTACAGCATGACTAACTTTTAAGTCTGACACTTTTAAGCAATAGATTAATGTGAATTATCTTATTACTAAAGCACAGGGGCGCCTGAGGGACTCAGTTGGTTAAGCATCAGACTTCAGCTCGGGCCATGATCTCATAGTTCGTGGGTTGGAGCCCCGCATCGGGTTCTGCACTGACAGCTCAGAGCCTGGAGCCTGCTTCGGATTCTGGGTCTCCCTCTCTCTCTGTCCCTCCCCCGCTTGTGTTCGTTCTCTGTCTCAAAAATAACCGTTAAAAAAAATTTTTTTTAATAAATAAATAAATCACAGTGAAAGGGGCAGCTGGAATCCTATCAGCAATTGAGGGACGAGAGTGTGCTTTCAAAGGAACAAAAAGCCTTTGTGTCCAGGTACATCAGGAAGGTGAAGGTATTTTGAACTGAACCCACTGTTTTGCTCATGCCCCCTACAGAAAGAGGAAGGGGGGGGGCATCAGGACGCAGAATTTCCGGAAGGGCCCGAAAATTAGGTTCTGTCCGCGGAAGGCCGGGCGGGGCAAGCTCAGCTGTGGCAAACAGAGAGATGCCCGGATGTGGCCCCTCCAGGCCTGCTTTTCTTTCCAAGGACCCGGGCCAAGGGGAAGTACGGAGTTGGCCAGAAAAAGCTAGCGGACGTCTCTTTTCGCTTATGCGATCACGTCATGCCCCAGCAGGGTGGGCCGCGCCGTGCTGGGAGACTTTCTGGGGCTGTGACAGGTGCCCTGGGAGCGGCTCCCCCTGTCCTGTCCTGGAGGTCCCAGCTTCTGGGAGCTCCCCACCCAGGCCTGAGCGGCTCGCCGCCGAGGGTGTCTCGGCTCCTTGTCCTACAGCGCCACCCGCTGGCAGGCCCGAGTGGAGACCGCGGAAGTCCCTGGCCCTTCCCTCCCCACCGCCCTCCCCCAGCTCCGTCCTTCCCTCCTCATTAATTATTCGTGCCCACACCGAGCCCCGGGTCAGATTCCGGTCTGCTTCATCTGTCTTGGGTATCTCGTTGCGTCCCCCAAACACTTGTGCTGCTTGCATTGGACCCTGGCTGCGGGGGTGGGGGCAGGGGCCCAGCACAACTGGGGTTGCTGTGTCTGCCCTTCAAGACCCAGGGTCCAGTCCCTGAAGGTTCCAGCCAGGAGGGGCCTTGACTTCCCCAAAGCAGATGTCCAAGGAGGCCTGGGGGCAGTCAGTGAGCGAGCCCCAGGCCAGTGGCCAGTCCACCACATGGCCCAGAGCGTGCCCCTAAAACGACTTCTCCGAGACGGGCGGAAATGGGGAGAGCTTAGCTTAGCTTAGTCCTTAGCAGCTGGACCCTCACCTGGTCAGCCGGAAATGCCCTGAAGTGCCCTCTGAGGTGGGAGGGGGCCGTGTCTGTGCCGATGATCACTCGGCAAAAAGGGGAGCGAGTGCAGGCGTGGGGTGTTGAGATGGGGACTCTGGAAACAGGACTCGTGAACAGGGAAGGGCTTGAGCAAGCATCCAGTCCGGCCCGAGAAGACTGGAGGGTTGCAGAGTGACTTAGCAGCCAAGGTAGCATGGGGACAGACCTCCTGGGTGGCTGGTCAGCTTTTCTTTTCGTAGACGGCCTCCAGTCTACGTCCAGATTTTTCTTTTAAGTTTATTTTTGAGAGAGAGAGAGCTAGCGGGGAAGGAGCAGAGAGAGACAGGGAAAGAGCTAGAAGCCCAAGCAGGCTCCAGGCTCAGCACAGAGCCCAATGTGGGGCTCGAACCCATGAACCATGAGATCATGATCTGAGCTGAAATGGAGAGCCGGATGCTCAACCGACTGAGACACCCAGGTGCCCCCACTTCCGGATTTTCAAACCAGAGCCCAAGGCTCATTCACTCTCTCCTCTCGCCCCTCCCTCTCCCTCTCCCTCTCCGTCTAGTCTCCGACATAGAACTAGATCCATTGTTTCCTTGGCCAGAGGAAAAGAGATGGGGTTCTGGAGTCTGTTGTGCGGCATTTTCATCAGGGCTGGGGGCAGTGAGCCAATGGTGATTTCTGCTCCTGTCTGGCAAGGGGTGGCCAGAAGCCTGCGGAGGAAGCCATACTGGTGGGTCGTAGATCTAAACCCAGTCTCCAGGGTTGGCCCCGGGATCTAGACAGAGATGGTTTGGCTTTTTGGTTCACCCATCCCAGCGCCTCAACTGGTGCTGGTTTAGAAATCACAGGTTTGGGGTCTAGGGAAGGCACATCTCCATGGCAGCAAGCAGACCAGCCGTGCAGGTGCCCAAGTGAACCTCACTGAAGCCAGACAGGTCTGTTTCCAAACAGCTACCTTCTCTCACATTGGGCTTTCTGGACCAAAACAATCTTTTTGCTGCGTTTCTTTTGTACTTGGGAAATGCTTTGATGCTTGAAATCATGAAAGGAAGAAAGAAAGACAGAGAGAAAGAAGGAAGGAAGGAAGGAAGGGAGGAAACTAGGTTGGCTTTTTACACAGGTTCCTAGGACTGAATGCAGGTAAATTTTAGATTTGTTTCAATGTTTATTTATTTTTGAGAGAGAGAGAGAGAGCGAGAGCAGAGGAGGGGCAGAGACAGGGAGACACAGAACCCGAAGCAGGCTCCAGGCTCTAAGCTGTCAGCACAGAGCCCGACGCAGGGCTCGAACCCACAGACCTCAAGATCATGACCTGAGCTGAAGTCGGACGCTTCACCAACTGAGCCACCCAGGTGCCCCGGTAACTTTTAAATTTGAATCCACAGATGAGAAATTATCTATGAAAAGAAGCCTGGGTTGACGGGCACCATTGATCTTGTTGGATCCATGAGTCGGGGCCTTTCTGTCACATTCCCCATGGCATCGCCAGCCTCCAGCATGGTGCACAGGCCAGAGTGAATGCTCAAAAGGATAAAAGGAAGGGAGGGAGGGAGGGAGGAAAGGAAAGAAAAAGCGGAGAGGGTACAAAGGTGGGAGGGAGGGGAGGAGGAAGAGAGGAAGATAGAGAATATGTTCTCTTTCTGGTTTCAGGAGCTCCATGGGGTTTTGAGCTAAACCAACACAAACGGTTGAGAACAGCGTGACCTTGACGGCCCGCAAATTGCCCAAATCCTTGTCCAACCCATCTGTTTGCAGAGCAGAGAGCTATTAGCATCCGGGCCTGGCCTATATCATCCAGGTCCCGTGCCCACTCCACATTAAAGACAGGTTTTAGTTGGAAGGCCCTGGGCAAAGAGGGGACCTGATCTCTGCGGTGGGGGCTAGCGAGACAATATAACCTGCCGGAGAAAAGTCTCTGGTTGTGGTTGGGACCACGAATTGCATCACCGCTGTTCTCCAGGATCAGAGCCCAGGGCGGAGCCTTCGTGAAGACCACGTAAAGTGGCCAACATCGTCCTCATCTCACAGCCGAAAAAAACACGGCTCCGAAGGTGCTCAAGGTTACAGCACAGGGCTGGGACCGCGGACCACGGCTGGGACTAAGGCAGATAAGGCCCTTGCCTAAGGCACAAAATTTACAGGACTGCCCCCCAATTCAGGAACCAAGACAAACAATACTTTAGTGCAATCTTTTTTTGAACCCTTCCTTTTTTTTTTTTTTTTAAGTTTACTTACTTATTTTTGAGAGAACATGTGTGAGCTAGCGCAGGGGAGGGGCAGAGAGAGAGGAAGAAAGAGGATCCCAAGCAGGATCCACACTGTCAGCACAGAGCCCTATGCGGGGCTTGAACCCACAAACTGAGAGATCATGACCTGAGCTGAAATCAAGAGTCGGATACCTAACCAACAGAGCCACCCAGGCGCCCCTGATGCCATATTTTTTTTTTTTTACTCCCAGGCCACACTGTCCTGCCCTTAGCCCCAGTTACCCAGAACCTTGAGTGGCATTCAAGTCACAATTCTTTGTGAGCCGAGAAGACCTGAGGATCATTCTCAGCAAACTTTGGGCACATCTGGCCCGTGTGTGGCCAGGACAATCCCTCCTCCATGCTGGGGGCGGGTAGCATTCAGTGGAGAGAGAGGTGAAGCTGGGAAGAAGGAGTTGGTAAGAACCGTGGCCCAGCCGGAGGCCCAGAAGCAATCAGGCCCATCCCTGACCCAAGGCCAAACCCAAGCCAAGAGCTCCAGGTGAAGCAGGATGCAGATTCTATAAGCGGGCCGCTTCATTGCCATCCAAGGGCCTCTTCCACCTGTGACCCTCACTACAAACCTCCGATGTTTAACGTCTTTGTATCAAAAGGAAAGCTGAGGTCCAGGCAAGAGAGATGCTCTGTCCAGAGTAAGGGCGGGGCCAGGGCTCAGGTCTTCTGAAGACTGGTCTGCTCCGATGATGTCCTTCCTGCCCCTGGAGAAGAGTGACAGCTCCTTCTCGGTGGGTATCTGTCTGTGGAAAAGTGGATTGGGACCTGGGTCCAAGCGGGGGCTGAAGTTGGTTTTGTTTGTTTGTTTTTTAAAGCAACCTCAGGGGTGCCTGGGTGGCTCCGTCGGTGAAGCGGCCGACTTCGGCTCAGGTCACCGTCTCACGGTCCGTGGGACCGAGCCCCGCGTCGGGCTCTGTGCTGACCGCTCCGAGCCTGGAGCCTGCTTCGGATCCTGTGTCTCCCTCTCTCTCTCTGCCCCTCCCCGGCTCATGCTCTGTCTCTCTCAAAAATAAATAAACTTTTTTTTTAATGTTTATTTATTTTTGAGAGAGACAGAGACAGAGCATGAGTTGGGGAGGGTGGGGAGGTGGGTTTGGAATCCAGAAAAGGGAGTCTGGGTGCTGGAGTAGCAGCTCCAGCCCTTGGTTTAGACGGAGTGGTCCTGGGAGCTCCATTGAGAAGGTGCCCTTGTCACGCTCCCTCGCTTTACTTCCCTTGAAGCCCCCCTGCCCCTCCACCAGGCCGTCTCCCTCCTGGGGGAGGGGAGCCAAGACAGCCAAGGGCAGGGGACTGGGCTGGGGAGAGGGAGAGAGGTCTGCTTCCTGCTATATAAAGGGAGCTTTGGGATATTAAGTCACTTGTTATGGTCCAGATATTAAGTCACTTGTTATGGTCCACACTCAGCTTTGCTGGACCTCAAAGCCCTTATATCCCCCCAGGAACCCCCCTCCCCCGGGAAGCTTAGGCAAATGCCAATTCCTGGGTGCCTTCCCAGCTAACCAAGAGCTCAGGGGAGCACACACAAGCCTCTGGGGCTCTGGACAGGCCTCCACGCAAGAGCCAGAGAGGGGATGGGGCAAAGAGACAGGGGGAGGCCTGGTGGTGGAGCTGGAAACAGCCAGATAGGAATAAAATGAGATTAATGAGAGATGCTGAATGTCAGACGAAATTCCAAATGAAATAAATTGCCTACCGTGTTCTATATTAGAAGAGACCGTGATAATTCAACACTAATGATGGTACCCTAACAACTTGCTAACTATTCTTGGGCTCCAAGGAGTGCTGAGAAGCCCGCCAGGGCTGTAGGAAGTTGGGGTTCCTGCTGTTCTTTTCAACTGTAAAAGGTTTTCTTTCCGCACACGCACACCTCACATCCTGCAGCGCTACTGAAGGCTTCGCGGTGGCTTGGTTTTCGCCGGGTGCGGGATCCAAACCCCAGCCTGAGACCAGGAGGCCAGAAAAGGACCGTGCTCTGCCAGACGCAGATCCGCCCAGGGCAGGGGCGCTCAAGACCCACCTGTGGGCCAGAGCAGGACAGTGTTTTTCTCGTGACCTGGTGGGGTCCATGAATCGGGGCCTTGGGGAGCAGCCTGACCCTCTAAGAAGCCCAGGGTGGGGGATCCTGTTGACCTAGTTGAGACCTTGAGTACCCGTTGGGGGTGGGGTTGCTCCGGAGATGCAGCCGCTAGGCCCCAAGAGCAGGGGTGGGGTGAGAGAGTGGAGTGGAAAAGCCTCCAGAGGCGCCCAGAGCAGGAACCAGGCCCAAGGTGGGGGCTGCCGGGCCCTTGTGATTTATGTCCCCCTCCCAATCCACCTAACGAAAATGAACGACCTGCCGGCCGGCCTGCGGCGGGGAGGCGCCCACTGCAACCGCGGCCCAGCCGGGGCGGGGGGCCTGTCTGCTCGAGGCCCCTCGGCGCCCGCCCTCCCGCCTCCCCGACAGCTTGCAGCCGAGCGGGGCCCGCGGTCCCCGGGGAGCCGCCCGTCTTCGCTCCCAGCCCGGCCGGCGGCGAGGCCGCTTCCAATCTGCCGGCGGGCGCAGGGGGAGAGCGCGGGGAGCCAGGCGTGAGGCCACCGCCAACCTCGCTGGAGGAAGAAGAAAGTTTCTGCTCGCCGGGCCGCGCGGGGCTCCCACGGGCCGAGTCTCGGGTTTGGGGGGGATGCGGGGGCCTCGCTGCTCCCCCGCGGTCTCCGACGCGGGTCCGGGTAGATTTCCAGGGGCCCATGGGGACGGGGAAACGGCCGTTCGCAGGCCCGCGGGGAAGGCCGGGCTCCCGGCGCGGAGCTGGCGAAGGGCGCCTCGGGCCCGCGGGGCCGGCTGCAGGCGCGCCAGCTCGGCTCTCTCCGCCCTCGACCACAGACCCGGGTCGCGGTCCCTGGGGCCGTGCCAAGGGGACCCAGGCCCCACACGCCCTTCAGATCTGCCCGCCGCCCTGGGCCCCGACACCGGAGACCAACCCCTGAAGGGCGCCTAACTGGAGCACCGCGGCTGGGGCAGTGGGGAGGGCGAGGGGGCGCGTTATTCACAATGAAAAGACAGTGTTTCCAGCGCTGCCTTGAAAACACATCCCGGGGCAAGCTCCAGCTGCGCGCGGAGTAAAGAAGCCGTTTGCAGACGTCTACACTCGCCCTGGGAAGCTCTTTCGCGTCCTTGTTAGGAGGCACAAAAACAGCCGGTGGGTGCCCCCGGGACACCGGGCCGGGTCGGGGTCCCTGCCTTCTTCGCTCGGGGCGCTGCTTCCCTGGGGCCACACACATTTCTCGGGGTCTTCGATGTCCCAGGCAGGATCTTCCCACGTTCTCCGCTCTCGCCCCGCAACGAAACCATCCTGCCGCCCCGTTTCCGGGCTGACACCAGGCTTTCCCAAAGCCCTGCCAGGCCCGCGGGGTCCAAAGAGAGCAGACAGAGGGCTGCAAAAGTCCTAGGCGGGAAACATCTAGAGCCCAACGGAAGCGCCCCGAAACAATGTGTCTTAAACCGAAATCTCTTCCCCACACCAGATTAGGGCTTACACACACACACACACACACACACACACACTTCCTTCTCTACTGGGTTTAGTCCCTTTCTCTCTCTGGAGGAAGAAAAACGCGGGCCGTTGGGGGGGGGTGGTTGTGGAGAAAGGATCTCTGACAGCCCCACGGACGAGTAATTTGAATAACTGTAGAAGAGGGTAGGGGAAAACTTTAAAAAACCTCCCATCCCGACCCACCGGCAGCGGCAGCCGGCTTCGGACCCCTCCCCGCCAGCCCGTGCCCCCCTCGGCTAATCACCCTCATTAGGAGCCTCATCACCGGCCTAATGAAAGCAAACCGTGTGGAAATCGCCGGTAAACAGTTGGGTCTGTGCTGTAATTAATTCAGTGTCTCTTTTAATCAAACTGAAAGGGAATCGGGCAGCGGCTTGCGGAGCCGTGACATCACCCCCAAAATCGGCCGGAGCCAATCAGCGTCATCACTCCGGGGACACGTGGGCGAGTCCCCTTTAAAAAAAAAAAAAAACACAACACAACGAAAAAAAAAAAGAAACAAAAAAAAAAACCCCAGCCCCAAAGTAAAAGTGACACAAGTTCATTTTTTAAAGGAAGGGGGGGAGGCGAAGGCGCGCGCGGAGGACGCGCTGAGAGCTGCAACCGCGGAACCGGAGGCGCTGTCCTCGGTGCTGACGGGCCCCCGGAGCGGAGGGAGCGCGGCGACAGGACCTCCCTGGGCAGGTGGAGCGTCATGCGCCGCGGGCCGCCGCCGCCGCCGCTATCCGCGGTGCTGACACCTCCAGGTGCGCTCCGTTCCGCCGGCTGGTAGCGCGGCTCCGCAGCTATCCGCGCTTCTGACCCCGCTGCCCTCGGCCACTGCTAGCCTGGAGGAAGCGTGCGGTTTGGATCTTTTTTTTTACGCCGTTCTTTATTTAGATTCCAACATCCTCGCATCTCTTCTGTGCCAAAGGGGCGCTCAGGCCGTCCATCTCCCCCTTTGCTCTCCCCAACTTGGCGCACCCTCCCTCCCATTCCTCCCTGACACTCCCACCACCCCCCCTCGGCTCGGCAGCTCGGCGCGATGCTGCAGAAGACGCGCTGAGCCCTTTTGGATCTAATGCGCAGAGGAGGTTGGCCCAGAGCTCCCCGGCTCCCCCAAGGCTGAACTCCGTCCAAGGTGCCCGCAGGCTCCCTGCCCGCCTTCCCCATGCCAGCCCGCAGCTAGGGGCAGGGGCAGCGGTGGCTGGGGTTGGGGGTGGGTGGGGAGCTTTTGGGGAGGACAGGTCGCAGCTTGGCTATGGAAGGCTCCAATGGCTTTGGGATCGACTCCATTCTCTCCCACCGTGCGGCCAGCCCCGCCCTTCCCAAGGGGGACCCCTTGCTTGGGGACTGCCGCTCGCCCCTGGAGCTGAGTCCGCGCTCGGAGAGCAGCAGCGACTGCTCTTCACCAGCCTCACCAGGAAGGGACTGTCTGGAGACGGGCACCCCGCGGCCTGGCGGGGCATCAGGCCCAGGTTTGGACTCTCACCTGCAGCCTGGGCAGCTCTCGGCCCCAGCCCAGTCGCGCACCGTGACCTCCTCCTTTCTGATCAGGGACATCCTTGCCGACTGCAAACCACTAGCGGCCTGTGCACCCTACTCTAGCAGCGGGCAGCCGGCCGCCCCTGAGCCTGGGGGCCGTCTTGTGGCCAAGGCTGGGGAGGACTTTAGAGACAAGCTGGACAAAAGTGGCAGCAACGCCTCATCGGACTCTGAGTATAAAGGTAAGAAAGCGGGAGGAGAAACCTTGGGGGGTGGCATGCTACATTTCTAAGAACTGCTGTATTTCTAAACACGCACAGGGACATGTACGTGCTCACTTGGAGTTCCCCGGGGCTCAGGCTGAACCTTTTGGTCTTGTCTGAACCTTTGAGCTGGCCCCATGGCTATGCCTTTGAGCAAAAAGAGTCGGGCGGAGAAAGCAGAAGAGGGATACTGTGTGCCCCAGGAGAGAGTCTGCAAAATGCACAAAACCAACTTTCTAAACTTCACCTGGGACCACTTTTCCAGCGGCACTGGCGGGCGGGAACAGGTTCCTCTCAGGCTAGCGGTTCTCTGGGAAAAAAAATCTTGCCGAAGCAATGGCAAATCCAAAGGGTTCTGTTTGAACAGCCTTTTATAAGAATGAAAACCTGGCAGGACATTTCAGGTGGAGCCTTAAGAACAATCAGCATTTTCCCCCTTTAATCTGAACTTCCAGGCGGGAAACTGAGTTCCCCTCCCACCGGGCCCAAGGTGATGTGGGCCCTGGGAATCATGCAAAAGAAAGGCTCACTTCAAAGTAGAAACAGCAGCCGGGTGGCTGGGGGGTTCAGAGGTCTGTCTGGTCGAGAGGGGAGGACCCTGCGCCCACCCCCATGGTTCTCACTGAATTTGATTTCAAGTGCATCCAACTTCAGGTTGTGTATGGGACCCAGAGACTCCCAAGTGACCAGCCCCACTTCCCCTCTATTGGGGTTGGGGCCCCTTTGCTCGCCTTTTTACCTTCTGCGAATCTTTTTTTGTTGTCGTGGGTTCTTTTACGTCCCCTCTTGACCGGGAAGTGGAGATTGGGATTAAGAGGAAAGAGGGAAGGAAGGGAAGAAAGACGAAAGAAAGGAAAGAGCTCCTAATTTTGTTTCTCACCCCCCAGCCACCACCTTGGTGAGGCCAGGGGTGCAAAATTCTTTCTAGGAAGAGGTCAGAAGGCAGGAGGGGAAGGAGTCTCAGAGTGTCAAGGGAGAAAGCCCTGTGTCCCCCATCCAGCAGAAAACTAGAGTCTGGTGGGGCTCCTTCAGTCTTACGATCAATTCTGGGAACCTTTTCGTGAGACAAACCTTCCCTAATAAAAGCAACCTCTTTATTGTATGAGGAGCCCTGCACCTGCTGTACCTGATTTGTACTCGGTCTTGATATGAATTTAAGGGAAGCTCATTGAGCACTCTCTTCCCAACTAAGAATTCATTTCTGGACGAGCCCTGATCACAAACCAAAACCCATTTGGGGCCTGACTCCACATCCCACTGCCCCCCCCACTTCCTCACAGAAACTGCCCAGTCTCCTTCAGCTTCCCCGGGGCCAGCCTATGCCTAGAAAAAGGGCTGGTTGGGCTGGAGAACCCAGAAAGGAGGTCAGAGGCATGTGGCCCAGTGACCCTTGCCCCTCCCCCTGGGGCCCGTTTAAGAGAGGCAAAGAAAACTTGCCTGGGAGAAAGACAGGAGGTGGGGGGGGGGAGGTAGGCAACGTAAATATATATTTATAACATGGTAGTTTATTATTTATAATTCCCAACAACAAAAAAATAATTCCCAACAACACCCCAGCTTTATGGTTAGAGTAAGGGGCAAGAATCCTGCTGCTGGTGGGGGTCAAGGACAGCTTGGCTCTTGGCTCCTTTTATATCGCTGCCTGTAGGTGGGATTTTGAGATTTCGTTTAAGATAATTGGAATATCAATTTTCTTCTCCTGTCCCCGATGATATCTGATCAGGGAGGCGATGAGGGCCGGCTATCCACGTATCACTTAAATAGGTTTGGAGCAGAGGAGGGGGGGTGAAGTTCTCCCGCACCCCTGCCCACCCCCACCCCCACCCCCCACCCCAGGCACTGCTGTCTTTGCACTTACAAAGCTCCAGGGTGAACAAGAAAGTGGAAACATGCTCTAAGACAATGTCTGGAGCGGTTCTCCAACGTGGAGGTGAGTTTTTCAGGGCCCGCGTTGGGAAACCTTGCTGAGAGAGAGACGCACACACCGAGCACACAAGCCAGCCGGGCTGGGCATCTAAACAATTCAACTACCATCCACCTTCCATGCTGAGAATAATTTCTTCCAAGAAGGGTACAGAGGGAAGGTCTGTTCCATCCTGAGTTTTCGGCATCAAAGGCTCCTCAAACATCACGCTGAAAGGAACTGAGACCAGGCTTTGAAGTAAGGCGGTCTGCCGCTAGGTCCTGCCTGTTGGAGCCAATGTCCGTGGAGAAATCAAGCCCGCGCCTTGCTCCGAGTAGGCTGGGTCGGTGGGCCTGGAATTCTGGGGCACTGAGATGCGGCTTCCAGACCAAGAGTTCGGGGTCCCATTGGGCTGAGACTGTTCTGGAGGCTGAGGCTGAGAGGCACAGAGTGCGGACCCAAAGGCTCCAGCCGGTGCCAAAGAGGGATTAGAGGAAAGCCCGTGTATCCACCCCGTTCTTCCTGACATCACAAATTCAACAACCCCCCCCCACACACACACCCCACCTCAGCCCCAAGAAGTTGGGGATTTTCTTAGTCCGGGCATTTCCATCAAAAAGTAAGGTTTCCACGATTTCGATTTTGAGATTTGAATAATTGTTTCCTCATATTTGTTTCAACTTTACCTTCGGGCACAGACAGAACCCACATTTCGCCCACCCCAACGCACCTCCTGAGGTGGCCATGTCCCAGGGTGGCCTCAACTCAGGGGCGGGGGGGGGGCAAGGAGTCTGGTGGAGGCCGGAGGGAGGGAGGCAACAGCCGGGTTTCTCCGGAGCCAGTCGCTCTCCCTGCTTGCCTGCCTGCCTCCCTTCCAGTACCCGGGGCCCGGGCCCTCCCCGGCCCAGAACCTCTGCCTTTCCGGTTGAAAAGTCTCCCTCCCTAGTGGCTCAATTAACCGGATTATTGTTTCCTACAGAGAGAAATCAACTTGCATTCAGCTGAACCCTGTCACTGCAAACGCCACGCACAATGAAACTCACCATAAAAGAAAACAGCGAAAACGAGGGGGAAGCCCCAGCTGGCGCAGCCAGTCTGGGGGACATGGTCTTTGGGTTGTAGGGTCACTTTAGGGAGAGAAGCAGGGAGATCACAGAGTTGGCTCTCCCGAGTGTGCGTTTTCGGTGCCATCGACCCAGAACCAAGGTGCCCGGGGGATAAAAGAAACCGCCCTGTCCGTTCCATTCTTGGGCCTTCGGAGCGGGGGAGACCCTGCCGGGGTGTCCCGATCGAGGGGCGGAAACACACGACAGCGGGCGTTGTAGGGACAAGGAAACTCGGACCACGGCGACGCACGCATCTGAGGGGCGAACGCGCCGCGTAATTTTCCAAGCGCCTCGCGCTCCCGGCTCCGGCGCCCCGCGCTCCGCCCTCCACCGCGCAGTTTGTAGGTGGCTTAGGGACGGCGGAAGCGATCGCTACGGATTCGCGTCCGGCAGGGCCAGGCGAGACGTGCGGACAATAATTTATTTCCTAGGACAACGATTCGCGGCGGGCCGAACAGGTTTTTGTCTCTCCACGCGGGTTTTTCTCCCCACACTCCGGCCCTCAGCGTCCTCCCTTCCTGGTCCGCACGCGGCCAGAAGATCGGGGTGCAGCTGCGGGGCCCAGACCCGCACCCCTGAGCGCGCACCTAAGCAGCCCACCCGCTGCAAACCCTCCCCTTCTCCCCGCCGCGGCTCCAGCCGGTCGCTCGGCTCCATCACGGTTATTCCGTTTATCCCTCCAGGGAGCGCGGCGGAGAGCGAGCGAATCGAGTTCTCCTGCTCCCTCGCTCTGGGTCATTTGTGCCCGGAGGTATCCGTCCTCCTCCTCCGCCAGGGTTCACGGCCTGGTTTCGGGGCCCCGGAGGTCCCGCCTAAGAGCGGCTTTGGCGCGGGCCCACGCGCTGGAGTGCGGCGGGACCGCGGCGGCCGGGAGCCGCGTTTACGCGGGCCGGTGGGGCCGGCGGCTGGGGCGGGAGGGCGCCGGCGGGCAGGCGGCGAGGCCCGGCCCTGACGCGCCGCTGTGTCTCCGCAGTGAAGGAGGAGGGCGACCGCGAGATCTCCAGCTCCCGGGACAGCCCCCCTGTGCGCCTGAAGAAGCCGCGCAAGGCCCGCACGGCCTTCACCGACCATCAGCTGGCGCAGCTGGAGCGCAGCTTCGAGCGGCAGAAATACCTGAGCGTGCAGGACCGCATGGAGCTCGCCGCTTCGCTCAACCTCACCGACACGCAGGTCAAGACCTGGTACCAGAACCGCAGGTGAGGCCTGGCTGTGGGGGTGGGGGGCGCAAAGGGCCTCCTTTCCTAACTGCCCCTCCATGGGACCCACCAGTCCACGGTGCAACGGTGGGAGGGCCCCCGAGCTTTCCTTATTCAGCAAAAGTAAGGAAACTGAGGCCTCCAGGAGAGAAGGCCTTGCCCCAAGTTCACGGTGAGGGAGGGCGCCAGAACTGGACTCGTCTCCAGTGCCCGGGCATCCCCCCACCCCCCTGGCCCCAGAACAGGAGGACAGACACACGGGCCAACAGAGAGGCCTAAGGCCTGCCCGCACCCGCCAGCGTCCTGATGACTGTCCCGGGTGCCAGCCTTAGCCCATATTGGGGCCGTTGAGCTCCCCCAGTGGGAGTGCCAGGCCTGGGGAGGGGTGATGGCCTCAGTGTCCAGAACGGGTTTAGGGGCAGGGAGGAACTAGTGGGGAGCCCTGATGTGGCTGTCCGGCACTGTCTGAGCTCTCCCGGCGGGGTGGGGCTGGGGGGGGGGGGCGGGCTCTTCTGGCCTCCGCAGCTTTTGCCGTCCTGAAACCCAAGGAAGGGACAGACCCAGCTCTGGCTCCTTGGGGACAGGGTGACTGGGAGATTGGCGTTTCCTAACCTCCCTCCACAATACATTCACAGGATGAAAACACTCACACACACACACACTCACACACACACACTGACACAGCTCATACAGTCACACACACCCTCACTCACGCTCACACACTCAGTGGAGGCTGGAGTGGTGCTTTCCATAAACAAGCCTCAGAACACGTCTCCCCATTAATAATAAATACCGATTACTGCTCCGGGCATCAATAATTAAGGCCCGTTACAGTAATTACACAATTATGATGATGATGAATAATTCAGGGAGGGAAACGCGGTTGGTGTGGCTGAGCCAGCCTCGGTGGGCCCATGGCCGGCTGGGCCAGCCTCGCCGGCCAGGTGCACCCAGGGGTCCCGGCTGAAGCTCAGGCAATGAACCAGCATGGCCTCGACTTCCTTGCCTCCCCTAAGCCCCCGGAGGACACTCAGCTGGTGGTCTCTGAATTCGGGGCCACACAGTCCGCTGCTGCGGGGCTCCTCCCAGGCCTCGGATCTGGGGGCAGCCGGTGTGGCCAAGAGGGTGTCAGAATCACCACCGCCTTGCGCCTCGCGGTGTTTGCAGCGGCGCGCCCCTCTCCACGGCTAGCGGACCAGCTTCTGCGGTCCACGCTCCCGCCCCCACCATCCTCTCTCTGGTGGTCGCCTTCCTCAGTGTTGGAGCCCCAACACCCAACTCCAAGGGGCCCCTGCATCCCCGGAGCAGAGTGTAGTGAGGTGACAATCCGGTCTTTGGGGTCAGCCAGCCCGGGCTCTACCTCTTTGGAGACCAGCTCTTAAACGGCCCATGCCTCAGTTTTCTTATCTGTAAAATAGGGTTAATACCACGGAAGGCCCGGTGGAAGATGAAAGGAGCCGATGCGCGGAACACGGGCGAATTATCTATTTGCAAATTACAAATGTTATTTATTAACCAATTCGGGCGATCCCTCTTGGCCTCCCCGCAGGCGCTCTGGGCCGGGCACTCGCGAGGGGCAGGGGGCTGGGGCCGCCCCAGCCCTGACCCCGCCGTCCGCGTTTATTTCGGTCCCCAGGACTAAATGGAAGCGACAGACGGCAGTCGGGTTGGAGCTGCTGGCGGAGGCGGGCAATTACTCAGCGCTCCAGCGGATGTTCCCGTCGCCTTATTTCTACCCGCAGAGTCTAGTTTCCAACCTGGATCCCGGCGCCGCCCTGTATCTGTACCGCGGGCCCAGCGCGCCGCCGCCCGCCCTGCAGAGACCTCTGGTGCCCCGCATCCTCATCCACGGACTCCAGGGCGCCAGCGAGCCGCCCCCGCCGCTGCCCCCGCTGGCCGGCGTCCTCCCGCGCGCCGCTCAGCCTCGGTGAAGCGCCCGGCCGCCTCCCCGGGGCTCTGCGTGGGCCCCTGCCGCCTGCCGCTCCCCGGGCGCGGGGCTTCCACGCCCCTTCCCCGGGGGGCCCCCTGGCCGGCCCTCCCTGGAGTCCCCCGAAGGGCCAGATGCCAAGTCTGCGGCGGCCCGGACCCGGACTGAGCCTCCCTGACCCTCCTCGGCGTGCTATGTCCCGGCCACGCCACCAGGGAGCCGCTTCCACGCCTCCACTCGCCGGGTGTACATACAGGCCCCCACCCCCGGCCGGCTCCCCAAGGCGCTCCCCCCCTCCCCCGCCCCCGCCCTTCCTTGGGAGCGGGTGGGGGCGACCCCGACGCTGCACTCTCTCCCGCTCCCCCCTCCGTGCTCCAGCTGTGCACCCAGCCCTCTCCCCGCACCCCTCCAGGCGGAGGGGAGTGTGGAGCCCCCCTCCCAGCGCCCGGGGCCCGCGGCAGACCTGTACATACGGTGTGCAAAGTGTATATGAAGTTATTTATTCGTGACCCATGAGCCCGTGACCGTGTCCGTGAATCAGTGAGTCTGTGGCCTGTGCCCTCTTCCCTCCCAGGCGAGGCAGGAAGGGGTCAAGGGGGCTTGCCCACCGCCCCGACCCCCAGCCCCCACCTCCAGCCTCCGTCCGGGGGCAGGCAGGCCCTCGGGTTCTCTCTCTCTTTTTTTAAATGTCGAAATAAACTTCTTACAAATGACCACGCGCCTGTCCGCGCTCAGCCCTTCTTTCCCGCCCCTCCTTAAGAACCACTTTCCCCTCCCGGGACCCGGCCTCCTTCCACCCTCACCAAGGAAATCTTTTTGTCCTCCTCTCTTCCTTGGCGCCGTGGTCGGGGGCAGGGGCCCGGGGCCGCACTCGTTTGGGGGTCCGCGGGCAGGGGCCTCCCCCCAACCCCCATCCGCACCCGGAGCCTCAGTCTTCCCGTGTCTACAGTGAGGCGAGCCCGCGGCTCCCCGCGCCCCCCTCCCCACTCCCTTCCTCTCCATCTGGTTCCTAGCTTGCTCCCAGCCGGTCCCGGGGGCCGGAGCGGGGGTCGGAGCCTGGGCTCGCTCGGCTGCGGGCCGGGCTGCGGTGCCCTCGCTGAGCCGGCTCATCTGGCCGCAACAAGGGCGCCGGCAGCTGGTGACCGGCCCGCTGGGCGCGGGGCCGACAGATGGGCTCCGAGGCTATTCCTCCCCCCCACCCCCGCCTCCCCAACCACCCCATCGGCCCCCTCCGCCCCGCGCCCCGGTCGCGCTCGGGCTCCGGACGCTTGCGGGAGCCCAGGCGGCTCCGGCCCCCGCGCCGGCAGGACCCGACGAGCCTTCGCTGGGAGCCTGACGCCACAGCGGTAATCCTGTATCTTTCCCCCTCTACCCCGGGAGGGAGCACCAAGATGAGCCCCAGAGAGGGGAGCCAAATCCCCGCGTCTGCCCCGTGCCCCCAGCCAGCGGCTCCGGGATCTCAGGGGAGGGGGTTTAAGGCTCCAGCCAGACTCGAGGCCTCCAGTTCACGTTCGGAGGGCCAAGGTCACCTCCTGAGGCCGTTCCCTCCCTGGGGAGGTGGGCGCAGGTGCTCCCCTGCCGCCCACCACCTGCAGCTCAGACTCGGGACAGAGGACAGGCCCAGGGCTGGGAAGTTTTGGGGCCCAGCAAAGCTGAGCCCCCTCCAGTTGTGACAGGATCGCTCTGGGAGAGGGCGGCCTCCTGGGGGAGGGGTGGGGGGCATGTTTAAACTGCTTCCCCCACCCCTGGGGACCCTGCTACTGTTTCCTGCCCCCTCCCCACCTCCCACCTCCCACCTCCCACCCCCCACCCGCCCCAACGCCCTCACACCACTGCCTTTCTTTCCCGGGACGGTGAGGGTATTATTCTAGTTTTTGCAAAATGCACAGCAGCTAATTAAGTCAAGGAGCCTCTCGGCTTTTGAGTTCTTTTGCATGTGAATGGGGGTTGGTAAATCCCCAGCTCTGGCTGTGGTGGGGGGCGAGGGGAGACTGTCCCCAACTCAGGGTTAATGAAGTGGGAAAGGAGTCTCTCATAGCCTCCTGCAAACAAAACCCCCCATGCAACAAACCCAGCCCAAATCCTACATGGATTGACTTAAGCCCAGGGGATAAGTGCTTTAAATTAATCTCATTGAATAAGAATGAGACCAAACAAAACTCTTTAAAATCATATTAAAAATCTATCAAAGGACAACTTGCACTGGTGTGCTTTTCATTTTGTGAAAGTGAAGGAGGCAGAGCAGAGCAACCACCCTCTTACATTTACACAGCGGCAGTGTAAACCACAGACACATTCTCAGCTGTGTAATTGTCCTTGTACCTCAGAGGCGACTTCATATCTTACATTAATGAAGAACAAGGCTTCCCTACAAGTTTATAATTACAATATCTTAGATTGTCCTGCACTTCCAATCTGTCATAATAACTACAACCTTTGCGGTGAGGTGGGTTTCTGCTTTCATCCGCTTCGAAGGCTAAATTGGCTTCTCGGTTCCCAACCCCCGGGGCTGGGTGAACTCTTTTTGGAAACACAAAGAAGGAGCGGCGGGGAGACCCCCGGCGGGCAGAACAATAGGAGAGGCTCCCAAGAGGCGTCTTCTCTGCTCCAGCGGCGACCCGCCCCAGCCCCTCGGAAACCCCGGGCTCCTTGGGTAGGGGCGGCAAAGTTTAAAGGAAGTTGAGATTGCCCTGTGAGCCTTGTTATGAGGATTCGGGACAGTTTTGAAGAGTCTAGCTGGTTCTGCGGGTGCCCCACTGCACCCCCCTCGCCCCCCGGCAGGTCTCGTTCTGAATTGTCCTCATGGCGGAGCAGATTAAGAGAGAAGGTGAGATGGTCACTCGGGCAATTTAACAAGACCCGTTAGGTGCCCTTTTCAGGCAGGGCCACTTGTCCAGTGGAAAAGCTTTAAATTTCTGTCTCGTGGAATCGATGCTTGGATTCTAATGGCTTTCCCTGACTTCACGTAGAGGGCCGCACTGCTAACTAGCAAGGTCACTAGCGGCTTGGGATGGACCTGCATTAAGGGGCTCTCATTTACTCCCCTCTTCCCTAAATCTCACCTCCCTTCGCTAAAGAAGAAGAAGAAAAAGATCAAAGGAACCCACGGGGCTTTGTCAAAATGTCCTTTGCTGAGCTCTGGTTGGCTCTTTGCTTCTCCAAGAGAGGAAGAGGCTGTGTGCCTTGCATCAGCACTGACTTAATCACTCGCCCAGGGCTCTTTGCCCTTCGGTGGGTGAGAATGGAAGCCCCTCTGAAGAATGGCAACCCGCTAAGAGCTGCAAACATGAAGGGGTTTGGGGTGCAGAACGAGCATCCGACAAGCCCACGGGGGAAAAGGCTTTCGGCTGCAACACTCCATGAGATGTCCAAATTCTCCGTGACTTTCAATACGGGGATCAGGCTGCGACACAGAGAAATGGGAAAGTTTGGGAGATCGGAAAAAGAGGGACTAAAAATACGCACAAAATTAGAATATGTACAGTGGAATTAGGCTAAAGCTTTGCCTAATTGATGCCTGAAACGTATAATCTGTCAAGAGCCATAATAGGAGAAAGAGATTTATTTTAAGGTTATTTAAATTTAGATAATATTAACCCTAAATCTGTTAAATCCATGTTTCTTTATTAACTGGGGGTAATATATTGATTCTACTTAGAAAGGGGCCCACAAAGCATCTATGGCAAGAAACCCTCACCTAAGTGTTTGCAAATTAGGCTGAAGTTCCATCTCCAAATTCTAGTCCCTTACACCCTCTGCCGGGAAGGTTCCCGAATGCCGCCCCCCCCCCCCCAGGAATGCAGGGCCCAGTCGACCTCTGGAGGAATGGGTGCATGGGGGGGTGGGGGAAGCAGGGCTTCTCTTTGATCCTCCCCAATCACTGCCTTTAATCCTGTTTCTCACACAGCTGGGTTTTGTCTGTAAAGTTTGATCCCTCCTTTTCTCATCCAAATCATGTGACCCACTACACACGGAAAAAAAAAGAAAGGTGGCAGATTTCCCCAAGTCCGCTTGACAAGTGCTACAGGGCTTTATTATTACTGTTGTTGTTGTTAGAAACTTCACCAACCGTCCCTAAGAATTCGTATGTGACAGCCCTCGTGAGAAGGTCCTATTTTCCCTCCCGCAGAGGATTAGTGCTCACTGGGCTCACACTCGCCCTCTCCCTGGGGCCTCTGGTGTCGGTGCGAGCTACCCTCCACTGCCAGAGAGGGTCGGAGGCAAGGACGCCGGCCCCTCTGTGGACCCTGCAGACCGCCCATCTCGCAGCACTCTCATCCGCTCCTGGCCACTTGGTTCCTGTGGATCAGGAGGGTTGGTTACTGAAGTGGGGGCCTCATCATCCATCACAGGAGTCGGAAGACGAGGAATCCCGAGAAGGCGGAGAGAACAAAGCACCTCCCGGCACAGAGGTGCCGAGCTCTGGCCCTTCTCCTTCGGATGCCTCTGGAATCCCCGCGTCCAAATCTGGCAACCGGTCCGCCCCCGGGGGGGGGGGGGGCCGCTTTCAAACCTCCGGGGCAACACAGTGGGGGAGGGGCAGCTGTGACCTGGGCCACACTACAAGGACCCCCGGACCCCAGACTTGAAGGCAAGATGGGACTCGATGGGAGAAAATGCTCGGGAGACTGGTGCCTTTTGACTTCAAAGGCAACGAATAGAAAGGCAACAGTAAAAAGCATAAATAAATAAAAAAGGCACCAGTAAATCCATCAGCCGTGAGACAGGAAGTTTTCCGTGGACATAAAAGAGGCGGCCAGGCACGTGAATGCGACGTGGGGCCTGGAGCTGCCTGCGGACGGACCCGGAGGCTTCCGACCCATGCCAAAACCAGTCAGCCCTCTGAACAAAGCACTTGTACATCGAGAAAACGTGTTGATCTCTACCCTCTTTAGCAAATTGCATCCCAGTTTTAAAAACGCTATTTTATAAAATTCGTGTTAAGCAATGTGTTGACGGGGCAACTAAAGTAAAACGTTGAGACACCTTCAGAACACTGTCACCAGGAGGCAGGACGGGGCCCTCCCCGGCCACTCACACCACCAGGCTCTTGCTGGAGGCTGGGGGTTGGGGGGGAGGGTGCGGCTCTGGTGCACTGATTGGCTGGTCTACACTATGCTGACCCCCGCCCCCCACGGGATAAGGGCCTGGCTTCTCTGGGTCAGGGGCTTGTCTTCGGGGCAAGGGGGGGGGGGCGGGCACCAGGCTTTCCCACAATGCTCCTGACAAGAACAGGGCCGTCAGCCCAGGTCTCCGGGCCTGCAGGATCCACCCCAAGCCCCAGGCCTGGGGAGGCAGAGCTGAAAACAAAAAACCAAAAAACTTTTTTGGGAAGTCTCGGCCCCCAGTCAGTCTCTCTGGGTTTTTCCGTTGCACGGAGAGCGCTGCTTCTGTTTTCCCACGGCCGAGGCTGGGCGCCCGGTGCGGATGGCTCGTCATGGCTGGCTGCCGGGCGCCGCGTGTTTGTTTTGCTTTTTGACCTTGGCGACGCTGGCCTCAATCCCACTTGAGTATTCTGAACGCAAGATTTCGGCAAGGCGGTGTTTACCCCGGGTCTTCTTATGAAGGTCAGGCCTGAAGAAAGTAACACAGCAGAGGGGGGAAAGGAAACTTTATTATTTTTTTCTTTCCCATTTGGAAAGAGGCTGGTGGCAGCTGGTTCCGAGACTGTGGAACTGACATTTTTGTATTAACAGAAGTACAATCCCTTCAATAGTGCTTGTTTTGATATTCTATGCACCAGAAGATTAGATACGGCGCTGACAGATTTTCATAACGGTGGCAAAATATCATGGCATTTTTAAAAGTGAGGCTTTGTTCTGTGTTGTTTTCACGGAAAAAAAGAACGATACGCACTCACACTCTGATGGCAAACGAAGTGTATGATACAGCAGTTTGCCAAAGGATGGGGGGAAAACCCGCCTTGAAACTCAACGACATACAGCGGGTGAAAGCCGGCCAGCAACTCTGGGCAAGTAAGCCCCGTGTAGGTCAAAGCCGGGTCCTCCTGATGGGGCCCACACAGCGCCCGGGGGTGGGGTGTCGGTCGCAGACACCTCTTCGCTGACTGAAGAGCCTCCTGTAGATATTTTTGACCTTGAAAACCCCAAACCCAGGGTCTGCATGGGCCGACGGGACGGCATCTGCCAGACCCACCGCTCTCCACCGACCACAGGCATGGGTGCGGAGCGAGAGGGAGGGCTCCCTGCCCCAACCCACGAGGAAAGTGCAAAAGGCTGAAAATCAATTTCAGGCGTTGAATACCAGTAACTGTTTTCAAGAGACAGCAGCCTCACCATTTGATCAGAAGATCAGAGGGAGAAATTGGTAGAAGTTCAACTGTATACAGGAAGAATGATTATGAATGTCTAAGAGTAAACGTTTCCCAGGACAGGATTTTAACCCAAATAAGAGCAAGAGAGCCATTCCACTGAACCCACACTGCTATGCCAGCCATTCCCTCAACTCCCGACAGCGGGGTCTTAGGGTTCTTGCAGAGGCACACGTCGCCCTCTGCAACGTATAGTTACAGCGTTTTCTTGGTGATCGTCGGAGCTCAAGTGGACTAAAGTTGTGTTCAAAATAGAACGGAACTCCTTGAAAACTCAAGAATTAGCAACGGGATCACTACTGCGCTCCTGAGCTGGCAGGAAAGGTGGTGGAGTCCGGTGACAGCGCTGGACCAGGCTAAGGCAATTACACCGAATTCCTCCATAGGGCGGGGCTCAAGCAACGGTGCCACAGGCCTAGCATGGTTTTCTACCAGGACGCACAGGAAAAAACACGGTCACCCTTTGTTGGAAAAAAGGTCTGAGAATACGTTAATGGTAAGACTTGGTCATAAGGGTGCCCGGATGCGTCAGTGACAGTGCCCTGCGAGACTGGGAGCAAACAAGGAAGTACTTTCGGGGTTCCACAGTCATGCCGTCCACCGGACAAGGGAGGTATGACAGCAGCCTCGTTTCACAGACAAGGAAACTATTCTGGAGGAGCGTTAAGTACTTTGCCCAAGACCATCGAGCTCGTAGGTGCAGCAGCGGAGATGCAAACACAGGTCCGATGGACTGAGGCCTACGCTCCTCCCAGCAGGCTGCTGGGAGGGACAGCAGCCTGCTGGAGCAGGGTCCAGGGACAAACACTTAGGAAGATCTGGCAGGAGCCAGGGTGGCAGAGAACCACGGCCAGACACGGGGGAGTTCTGTGCTCATATGAGAATGTTGCAGGGGGACGGTGGGGGCAGCACCTGGATGACAGAGGAGGAATGGGCAAGTGGGGACAAAGAGGAGAGCTGTCGACGGAGGAGGCCGAATGACACAGCTCAGGCTCTCCGCTCGGTCTCCTCACCTGAACAAAGGGGACGATACTTAGAACAAAGCTCACAGGTGCTGGAAGGATTAGAGACGCACAGGCGGCTAGCGGGTGGCTGGCATGTGGATTTCGGTCAATCAGTTAAACATGAGGAAACTGAGGTCCGGAGGTGCCAACCGAGAGGCTCTCCAAGGCCACACGGGAGCCAGGCCTGACCCCCGGGGGCCCTTGATGCCCAGGCCGGGGCATTTGGGGCTGCACCCCCTTCTCCTGCAGGGCACTGGTCCTAACTCCCCGGGGTGGTGGACCGTGCACCCTGCTGTGCCCGGCGGAGGGGGCCGCACCTGGGGGGGGGGGCGGGGAAGGGGCTGGCTCGAGGCTGGGAGGCGGCGGGAGCCAGGCCTGCAGCTGAGGGCACTAAACTTGTTCCAAACTGAAGGCTGCCAGTCCTGGTGCTTGTAGTTTATTTTTAGTCGGGTTACATGACAGACGGAGTGAGAAGGTTCTGACAGGAAGAAATGCTTCCTCTTCCCCGTTTGAAGCCAGGTACTCACAATGTGTATAATTTTAAATCTAACAACCCGAGTTTCAAAATATGCAAAATTTCAGTCAAAATACCCTCCCCAGCATCGGCTCTGTGACTGCTCCTGCCACCGCTAAAGCAAAATAAATAACCAGAACCTGATCGGGGCGATTGATACCCTAACTGCCGACAGAGCAGGCACAGACAGCCGGAGCGGCACCCTTGCAGGCTCAGGCGCAGGCTGGCGGTCCTGCAGACGGAGCCGGAGGGACGGTGCGGGAGACCACACCGACGGGGGCACCACACGGGCGGCCTTCCGTCCCCGTCCCTCCCCAGACACATACAGCTGGGTCCCGGGCAGCGCGAGGTCCCTCCCGCCCGGCGGGTGCAGCACGGCACTGAGTGGGCAGGGTTATTAAGGACCTTCGGGTCCACACCGTGGTGGGGGACACGTTGGAAGTGCATCTGGGAGATGGTCCTGCCCGCCTTCAGCTTCTGAGCTCAAAACGTCCTATCTTAGCATCTCTTTCTAGGCAACGTACTTTCGACCCGGGACCCAAACCCAAGCTCCGAGGCTCCTGGTGGCCCAGAGGGCAAGCGGGGTTTCGTCTTTCAGACCCAGACCACCTCCCCAGGACCCGAACCTCAGGGCCGACCCCGCAGGGTTTTCCCCACCGCTGTGGGAGCAACAGGACCCAGCTGGCCGTCTGCTGTTCCTTTGTTCTGAGGCCCAGTGCCGAGAAGGCAAAGTACAGATGGGAAGGTGGAACGTTCTAAACCCAGGCCGGCGCTGGGCGCACGTGGCCTCTCGACTCCTTCTCCTGCCAAGCTGCACTTCTCCCAGGGACTTGCCAACTTTCTTGCCCTCCTTGCCCTCCAAATACTCAAACCCCTCTCAAATGGACTTCCCGGTCCACCAGAGTAATCCCGCAGTTACCAAGCAACAGATCAGTTTATCTAACCACAGGGAACTCCCTTGTAGTGAAGGCTGAATAACCCCCCTCGGTTACCAGGCTGGATTACCCTGCAGGATGGGCAGATGCCACTTTCACTGCCAATAAGGTGAAATCACAGCCTAATTAGTAAATCGATATGCCCACTAGGGTGACCGCTGCAGAAGAGGGGCCTCAGGACCTTCTCGCACCTTCACGGACAGACTCACAGAAGGCTACCCCAGGTAGGAAGCCGCCCCAGCTCAGGATTGTGCTCATGGCATCCTCTTACAGGACAGAGTTTTTCACTTTGCCTTCTTTAATTTATGTACTGTCAGGTCAATCGGTATTTTCTTTTACTAAGTTTTACGGCTTTAGGATCACGCTTAGAAGCCTTCCTCATGCTAGCGTTTAAAAACGTACAGGCAGGGGCGCCTGGGCGGCTCAGTCGGCTAAGTGTCCAACTCCTGATTTCAGGTCAGGTCATGATCTCACGGGTCACGGCATGGAGCCCTGAATCGGGCTCTGCGCTGACGGCGTGGAGACCGCTTGGATTCTCTCTCTTCCCCTCTGCCCACCTCTCCCCTGCTCATGCTCGTTCCCCCCCGCCCCCCCAAATAAATAAATAAACATTAAAAAAATGTTCAAGCATATTTTTCTTTAGTCTGCTACTGCCTTCCGTAATTCCATCTAGATTTTATTCTGGTTTAACTATTCCTTCCCAACAGTTATCCACAATAGTCACTGGACCATAAATCTGCTCCCCAGGACTTGAAAAGCACCCGTGACTCTTTCTGATGCTGAGAACACTTCCTGTAGGCGACACTCGAAGAGATGATGAAAATGACAGTGGCCAACACTGAAGAGATCTACCAAATACATCAAAACAACACGTGAGCAAATACCACTGACGGGGGCGGTGAAGGGACTTAAAGATACAACAAGTCAGTCTTTCAAACTGGCCACCGACCTCCATGATGATTCTCCTGCCGACACTCCCGTGGCGCCGTTCTCGGCACTGGACAGGTGTGTAACTCGTCTACTTCACCCACGACCCCACGGAACGGCTACAGTTAGCACCCCCACGTTACTGGTGAAGGAAGAGAGACACAGGGGAGGGAGGTGGCGCCCAGGGTCACAAACCAGTGACGGAAGAGCAGGGACTCCAGTCCCGGAAATCTGACCCCGTGACTCGTGCACTTAACCGCCGTGCTGTTAGGTTTCCACCAAAACCAGAAGCAAGCCTCCTGCACAAGATGTTTTTACGCCAAGACAATGTTCACGTTATCTCAAAATCTCAAAGATTCTTGGCGGCCCTGACGGAGTGCAACTGAAAAAGTGAAGGTTGAATTCACTTAGGTGAGAAACGGCAGTTTAAAAAAAAATCACACGATTTGTTCAACTCCATCACGAACACCAAGAAACCCATATAAGTATACTCACCGTGGAAGTCTGCAGGGTATAAAAACTGTGACTCAAGGTTAACTTGGATTGTGGGCTGATAGGTGATTTTTAAGCTTTTCTCTATTTCCTGAATTTTTACAATGAACGTGTATTATTTTTATGACCATAAAGAACAGTGTATTTGTTATAGGGAAAAAAAATCAAATGGTCGAATTTTGCCCTGTGCCAAAATATCCAAGTCTTTTAACTTTTACTTATCAAAACCTCTTTGCTTTTCGCTTTTAGTTTGTTTGATTTTGTGTGAGAGTTTTCTCTTAAGACAGAAACAGACAGACTGAGGAGTAGTAAAAGGTACTTATTCTCTGATCTGAAGGATTCTTTCTGCATGTAAGCAAATGACCTAGGGACACAGTGAGAGCACCCCCCCTGCCCCCCCCCCCCCACACCAAGGACCGAGGGAAGCAAGCCCCCCAACTGGAAGGAAAGCCTGGGTCCTAAGCGATGCTAGTAGGAGACAGCGATGCTTTCAGAAGGCCTGAGGCAGACTCAAAAGCTTCCCCGTTCCCGCCTCGCCCTCACGGGTGAAGGAAAGGCAGCAGTGTCTGAGTGGGGTTTTGGTGGCTCTTGGATGACAGAGTCGCACACAACTCCAAGGAGAATCTGACAGGCAGTCCCTCCGGTGCAACCGAGCGGCTCAGGTAAGGAACCCGCTAGTGCGGGTGGTAATTCAGCCCACACACTATCGAGCCTTTCACGGTCACTGAAGGAAAAAGCAGCTGTATCAAGCATCCTTTAACCCGTGGGTTCTGTTTCGGCAGAGATGTAAGCTGGCGGGAGGACCGTCTCAAGGGCGCTTTCTTTGTGATTTCCTAGGACCAGACCAACGTTAGCTTCGGTAAGACTACCGGGGCCCCAGAAGACGCCCTACCCCAGGTGAGCCATGCTGTGGCGGATGGTCACTGCAGAAAAGTACCCGAGAGTGACTCTGTGGACCCAGAGATTGATAAAAAGCAGGTTTCCGCCTTACATCCAAGAACAAGACCCAGTGAAAAGCAGAAAAGAGCTCTGAGCCCCGGGCCGAGGGCAGGCATGCTGCCAGGCCACGCAGGTCACAGGCAATCAATACATCGACGTCATGATCGATTTTGCTGCCCGGCAGAGCACGCACAATGAAAGAGAGGACAGAGATAATGTTCAGAGGTAGCAGAGGCCTAAAAGGGAAGAGAGAGATCAGAATCCCAGAATTGGACGGGAACCTCAAGATTATTTGCCCAAGTGGCAGAAACCGTTAGAACAGCTCTGGCAGGACTTGGGCCTGGACATCACCAGGCAGGGTGGCCATGCCTAGCCGATGTCCCCGTGGAGTCAACAGCTCTCTCCAAGCTTAGGTTCCCCCCCCATGTCAGAAAGTGCCTCCACCTACAGGCCTAACGGGCATGACCGAGTGCTTGACACGTTTTAATTCTCGGTGAAAATATGACGATGGAGAAATACCAAGTGGGCATGGAAACAGTCAGGTGTGTCTGTAACCGGTCTGACTACATCCTAAATGTGCTGCCTGAGACTGATAAGCTGGGGACAGCATTTCAGCACCAAACCCCAGAGCTCAGCCCTGTGGGCCCATCCCGTTTGACATGATCGATGTCTTGGATGATATTATGAGGCGTATTTGTCACATCGGCAGATGAAAAGCAGCCTGCAGGGACAGCGGACACCCTGGACGACAGAACACCTGCAACAACACCCTGGCAGGCCAAAGGGACAGGCCTTGGCTAAAGGGTGAACAACACCGGGGCACGTGCACCGTCCTGCTCCTGAGGCAGAGCAGCTGGGTGGTTTGAACTCTCACACGTGCAAACAGGCACTCGGCTGGCCAGTTTCAACCTGAGCCCCAGGACGGCCCAGATGCCAACAATGCGGGAGGCCTGGAGCCAGGAGGCCAGGGTGCTCGGTCGTACTGAGGGAGCCAGGCCGGTGCTGAGCCCCGTGTGAGTGGTAGCCGCGGTCCCTGCTCCCACCGTTAATAGGCCGATAGATGTGATCGCTCTCCTCTTCTGTGCTGGTCCGTCTCTCCTGCACGTTTGGGTAGTTTCATGACCCGGATTTGGAAAAGAACCCCGGCTGGGAGAAGAGCCGCCCAGAGGACGGACTGTGACGGACGAGCAGCTGGGGATGCTGGCGCCGCAGGGCAGAGCCAGCCCCTCTGACGGCGAGGACCCCGGGGCCGTCCTGCACGGGCTGTGGGGCTGAGTCTGGCCAAGGCCCTATCTCTCCCCGGGCCAGTCTGCTCACTCTCAAAAGGATTCAGGGAACTAATGAATCGAGGTGCTTCTCACAGTGCCTGTTGTGAAAGCCCCCATCCAGCGTTGACTGTTATTGTTATTAACAGTATGGAAAAGAGGAGAGGCAGGAGATAAGGAGCCATCATCAGATACCCGACACGTGTCATGTGGACCAGGGACGGCTTTGATCAACGATAACAACACCTTGTATTTTTGTTTGCATATCATGCACATTCAGCATTAGAATCTCACAGAGACCACAGAGTGGAAAATGAAAGTGGTCCATGGGGGCTCAACTTCAGCAGCTCTAACGGGGAGCCGAGTCCCCCCTGTGCAGGTGGCGAGCACCCACGGCTGGGAGGCCTGGAGCAGAGGCCTTCAGGACCCAGGAGCCATGCAACAGGCAGGTCAAGGGCAGAGTGTGGCGGGAGCCCTCGGGAAGATTTCCCATAAGCGCTCACCCCTCTTACAGACTCAGAGAGGGGGAGTCCCGGGGGGCGAGAGAAAGCAGCATTTACCGAGCAGCCACCCCAGGCTCAGCACCGGGCTACATGTCCGGAACCCTTCTGCACACTCCAGGGCCCTGAGGGCTGCACGACGCAGGTTCGTTGTTGCCGGGGCTGGGATCAAGCTGGGGACACCTGACTTCAGGCCCAGGCACTGCACCCTCTGGACCTGAAAGGACACCAGGGAAAAAGCGGGATCCAGATCCTCCGTGCGATCATCTCTTATCAGAGATCTTTCGAGGCAACTGCCCTGCAAACATAAAGCTTCCACCACCACTCTGGGGTTGCTACCCTGACGGTTTCACATCAAGTTCTTGCACATACGTCACCAAATGGACTCCTGCTTTAAGTCCGTTTCTTCGGTTACAGGAACAACTGCTCACACAGGAAAACACCCGCGGTGGGGCTCAAATACTTACTTTGCCCAACACCAACTCTGGAAACTGGAACCTTCTACAAGGGGTATGTGAGGCAGCAACAAAGTGCTGGGATGTGGGCTCCAGGCTCTCTCAGACTTGGGGCCAGGGGAGCAGGCACGCCCCCTTTCCCCTGGGTTCGCGGGACCGGCCTGGGGCTCAGCGAGACACACACAGGGCCTCAGCAGAGCCGAGGGCGCACGGAAGCCCTTAAGGGTCCCACGCCACTGCTCAAACTGCATCCCTCCTCTCGATTACTAACTAGTTAAGATGTTACTCTCCACTTCAGACCGTGGCTCTAACACCAGGGCCAGAATGAAAGGGACATCTGGAAAAGACGTAGAGTCATTTCGTGATGGGCTACAGCAGGACACACACCTTCCTACTCAAAAAGGGGCCCGTGGACCACGGGGATAGATCAGAGGCATGGGTCACCCCAGGAGGGGTGAGGAGGGGTTCAGGGTGACGTGTAGCAAGGGGAGAGCTGGGACCGTCACGTTCTTTCCTAGCTCTCCGATGGCGCGAACCAGGAGAGCTCCGAGCACGGCCAATGTAACGAAGAGCCGGGCATTCTCCTGTTGCCCGCAGCCTCGACTGCCGTCCGCCGACTCATGCTGGGCCAGCTGCGTCTTCCACCTCCGGTGCCTGGAAGGCTCCCACAGTGAACGTGACCGGCCGAGCACCCTCCCAGGAGAGGCCGGCTGGGTTCCTGTTCTTTGTTATCGGCCTGGCCGCTTGACTGAAAACACACCCTGTGGTTCCCGCTGTCTGCAGGTGACCCAGGTGTGGAGGAAGAGCAGGGTCACCGTGAAATCCCTCTAATCGCCTCATTAGCCGGGTGGGGATGAGGGTGTGTTTGTTCCACGGAGAGGCACAGGGCTGGTAATTGCATGGTGTCAGAGGGAAAGAAATAGTGGTAGCAGCAAAAGGCCAAATGTAAAAGCTGCGTGTGCACAGCAGTAATTAAGCCGAAGCCCGGAAAGGCAGGGCCCACGGTACCTGAGCGGAGAGGAGGGAAGGGAATTATAACTGGATCTGCACCGCGCGACCCGAGTGGAAGAGGCAGGCCCTCCACGGGAGCCTGTGCCCACAGCGTGCCGCCTCCTGGAGCTGCCCGTGCCCGTGATGAGCTCACTAACCTACAGACGGCTCGCTGACACGCAGTCCCTGAGCAAGGACTCTGTGCCGTGCTGTGTTTCCCACCAGAAGGGACGTGGCCACGTTCCACAGAACTTTTCCTGTCCCCTGGCCCCGTCTGGAGAAGAGTATATTCTCCTCCGTACAGATGTCCCACAGAGATAACGCAGTGTGGACTTCAAAGAGACCCATCCTGTGTGTGCCTTGCCAGAGAGGCCAGTAGAAGATGCTCCTGTCTACAATCCATGCAGCTCATCCGGGTTCTACGTTAAAATATTATTAATTAATCCTAACTTGAATCAGGCATACACTCGGCCAGCATCTGGCTGTCCTCCTGCATTAAGGAGGACACCCCGTCGCCCGCTCCGAGGACCTGGGTCTACATTTTTGAGAACTGTTAGTCAACTTATGACCACCTCCATCCCCCCTCTTCAGGACTTGAGACTTTACTGAAGCACGGTCTCCCGGGATGGGGCCTGGGCACCTGTACTATATATAGCTCCCCAGGGGAGCCTGGCAGCGGACTCTGCTCCCTTGCTCCACAGGACACCTTCTGCCCTTGAGGCTACCTCTGGCGGTCCTTAGCTGTTTCCCCTGGTCTCCAGGCTGAAGCCGGGTGATCTGACCTTCCAGTGGGGCGTCTGCTCTGGTCCTGTGGAGGCAGGGCAGAGGCCCCAGCCCTGAACCTGCTCACGCCCATGCTATGTGGGCTGATCCCCAAGCCGCCTCCACCCATGAAGTCAGGGACACTGGTTCAGAGGAAGGTGGCCCCGTCTTGTTCTCCCGGGACAGCCTGGCTGAGTGCAGCGTGCTCTGAAAAGCAGGGGTCCCCCTACCCCCTTGCAGGATTTGCTGTTTGCTGGGTCCACTGAACAGGCAAGAGGCATTTCCCTCTTTTTCTTATCTTTCTTTCCTTCCCACTGTGCCCTTCCTCTCAGAATTACAGGCCGCCGGCAGGTTCTGTTTATCTATCCACGTGGTGCCGGGCACCACGGGAGCTGCTGGGGATGAGAGGAGAAAAACCAGACAGGGTCTCCACCCCAAGCTGCACTCGAGAGATGGACACGCGCCACCCGCACACACAGACGGCGGTGTGGGGTGAGGGAAGGCTGAGGTGCCAACCCCGGGGAGGCGGCCCAGAGAAGACCTCCTTGCAGGAGGCACTGAGTCCAAAGACGGAAAGCAGGGAGAGGCCCAGGCCCCCCCGGGCACTCGGCAAAGGCCCTGAGACAATGGGGAAAACGGGGGCCACGCAGGGCCGCTGAAGAGGGGGCTCGCCGTTGTCACTTGCCTTAGTCATCAGAGCAAGGAGGTGCAGCGAAAGGCTGGCGGCAAGGGCGACAGGTGAGGGTGCGGAGGCTCTGTGGCCTGGGGCCGGGTGTGAGAAGCCAAGGGAAGAGACCAGGAGGTGACCAGAGGGGTCAGAGGCAGTAGCGCTGCTCCGGATCTGACCCGCATGCAGGGGGTTCACACAGAGATCCCCACGTTCTCTAGCGTGGCTTTGTCTCGCCTCTGATCTCATGTTTGGCCAATCTTTTACAGAATAACTGGCTCAATGAGATTGAGAGAATTTTCACAGTGGGCAAGATTCCAGGTGTGCCTTCAGCTAATTAAGTGATACGAGGGAGGTTGTAAATGCCACATAAAAATTGGCAGGCAAGCTGCTCCTAATGATGAGAATATTGCTTTACAGGAGGTGCAGCTGCAGCTTCTTGATGCCCGTCTTGGAGCGGACCGGTTCCACGTTTTCAAGGTTGTTCCTGATGCGACAAGCTCAAGGGTGCCGAAAAGCTGACCGCTTGACCGCACTTCCCACTCCCCGGCCCAGGATACTCACAGGTGCGGTGAAGGCCGGCAGAAAGAGCCACCAGCACTGTCACCGCCACGTGCTCCCGTGTGTTCACGTCTGACCCCGTGTCGATGCTGGACACTCACCGCCTGGCGTGGTCCTCACACAGCACTGTGAGGCTCCCGTGCGCGTTTGGGAAGCCAGGGGACTAGGCAGAGAGTCGCCGAGTCACTTGTCCCAGGGCAGACAGAAGAGGCTCAATCCCGGCTCAACCCGTGTGGCCCTCCCTTGGGCGGCACCTAAGAACCAGAGGCCCTAGAGCACCAGTGAGGACGGGAGCCCTTCGCAGTTACCGAACGGCCACTGGACAGGCGACGGTGGCAATCGGAACAAGTGACAGGGCAAAGGCTTCAAAAAGGAAAAATGCCCCGAGTGGGGCTGTGCAAAACCTCCAGTTTGAACGTTAGTGCTAAAATCCGTGACAATTCAGATGAGAAAACTCTGGCAGGCACCTCCACACGAGGACGTCTACTTGGTGTAGAGAAAACACTGGATCTAGAACTCCGGGGGGACAGATGCTCTGCGGTGCCCGGGTGCCGGGGGTTCTGACCCGAGGCCAGGACCCAGGGGAGCCAGCCCCGTGTACCCTCTTGTCACTGACCACGGCCCGCCGAGCACAGGCCCAGCACACCCAGACCCAGTAGTTAAGGGTTAAGAGATCCTTCATTTTAGATGGTTTACCTGTTTGGTAAGAGCAGGAACTTCGTGGTCACACTTTGACCGGGCTGGCTTGAGCACATGTGTATGGTGCATCTGGGGGGCTCAGTCAGTTGAGCAACTGACTTCGGCTCAGGTCATGATCTTGTGGTTCGTGAGCTCGAGCCCCACATCGGGCTCTCTGCTGTCTGTGCGGAGCCTGCTTCAGATCCTCTGTCCCCACCCCCCCCGCCCCTCCCACACTGGCACGCTCTCAAAAATAAGCAAACATTTAAGTGAAAGAGAAAAAGGAAATGTGCATAAATAAAACTGCATTTCTTTTAAGAACAGCCAACAACTTGGACTGTTGTTGCTCTACTAATTCTAAAAGGAGGGAGCCGAGAACAGAGGAGCATAGTTGTTGGATTACTGATAAAGGCGACATCCAAGATGTTTCTAGGCACGAAGGAAAACATCAGAAAGACACAGGTGGCATAAGCCAGGGGTAGACAAGTCTCGGGTAGCTACAAATTACATCGCTGGGGCAGAGCAGTGCTTTCATGATCACGGCACAGAATTCACGAGATAGTTGGTTACAAACAGCAGACTCGCGACACCGTAACGCATTGTATTCTCGAACCACTCTCCACAGCGTGTAAGGGAGGTGAGGAACTCGCAGCCCCGCACGGCAGGCCTGCTCACTACTCGTGTGTGTCACCGCCTAGACAGACAGACGCCCTGGCCGACAACACCACTCTGCCCTCCCGAAGCAGACGGTACCGGGTCCCCCCGTCTCCTGGGAAGATCGAAATTTTGGAAGGTATGTTATCTTTGCTTCTCAGGAACCGCGGAATCTACAGAGCTTCAAAATCAGAACCGCGTATTCACAGAAGGAAAATGCTGCGTTTGTGATGGATGTTGCTAAGGGGCCATTCAATATTTTACCAACAGCACCGACTCCCTGTGTGCACGTCTGTGTCGGTGTTTGGGGTGGGGGGTGGGGGGTGGGGGGCTGTCTTGGCAGGTCTGTGTGTCGGTGTCAGAGGAGTTTTGTAACTACGACTGCATCTGTGTGCAGGGGAGAAGCATTTTGTGTTCCTTTCAGAACTAAGGACTGAAAAGCGGATACAGACCTGGTGATAAAGATCTCATTTGGGGAATGTTATCCTTTTTTTTGTCTCAACAGTGGTCAAGTAAAGGAATAAAGGCATACGGATGAGATAAAACTTCCCTTTGTCACTGCGTGGAAACCATCTCCTTAGCTAACCCGCCCTTGCTTCATGTTTTAACACCCAGACGAACCCCTTGTTTGGTGCATGACGAGGTGAGACAGGATTCTGCTCACAGTGGCATGGATTTGGTCCACAGAGGTCTGCACACAACGTAGAGCTACTCTAGGCAGTTAACCCCATGACACAGAATGCAGAATAATTGGGAGAATTCAGTGCTCCAAATTGGTCTACCCCAGGAAAGCAGAAGGAACCACTCCCTTTCTTGACAGATGGATTTCAGAGGAGACGCCTGAGCTCAGAACAATCACTGTGGCCACAGCATAACTCTCTGCACTTTGTGGTGTTTAACGGACTTTTCTTCCCAGTCCTCAAAAAGCAGCAACTGGCATTTGCTTGAGCCCTGACTGAGGTGCGGAAAATCTGTCCCGTCTTCTCTGCCGCTCACCCTGACCACAATTATACGGTCCGTGTGCACATTAGCTGCCAAGTCATTCTTCTTCCAGGAGTGACAAGATTCCCGCCCCCCCCCCCAAAAAAGGTGCCTACTGTATCCTTGAGCGCCGTCTGCGTTCGCAAGGCAGGGGTGGGGTGGGAGGATGTAAGAGTGCAGCGAGAAATGCCTTCAAAAGAAGGGCATAACAACCGAAAAAGTAGCTGTAACTGAGTGGTGACATGGCCAGAACAGAGAGCGGTATTGTCACGGGCGGAGTAATCCTGTGACACACTGCTGTCACTCACCACCCGGCTCCCTGCCGCGCCAGCCAGACATCAAAGGCTGCCCCATACCATCTTACATGCTCTTTATCGGCTAATCAGCCCATTCTTCCCTAAATAAAGCCCTGTTAAATCCCCTGCTCACAGGGGTATGGTAGTCCTGGTGCCCATCTGCTAGCAGGGTCAGCCGAAGCAGGAGGCGGCGGCTCGCTCTCTCCCTAGTGGCTTCTCAAGGTAAGGACAATGCTGGCTGGCTCCGAGTCCCCCTCCCGACTGCCTCCCTGCCTTGCTGCTCTGCTTTCCAGGATCTGGGTAAGAGCTGCGGACGTCCCAGCCTGAAGAGCTGCTCTCTGGATTAACACTTGCTAATGAAGTTCCCACTCATAAAGGTAGATGAGCCGCTAACAATGAAATATCGGGACTGCATTGATTTGCGGGGATAGGAATCGGCAAGATCTCTGTTTCTCACCAGCGATCAACTGGCAGGAGTGTTCCGATCTTCTCGAAGTGCCGACGTTTTAGAGACGGTGGCAGGATGGCCCGGCTTCCAGATCACTAGGAGGTCCCCCTCAGACCTGACTGCAAGCCTCACACATTCGAAACCAAAGTGGGCACGCGGAAATACCAGCTACTTCCGACCCCAGGGCAGCAACCTGACTCTGGCGCACAGCCGTCGTACATCTGAGGTGTCTTCTACCTCCCGGGAGGACGGGCAGAGAAGTCTCTAGCCCCAGCCCTGCCCAGGACAGGTAGCAGGGGCAGCGGGCAGTACCCTGAACCTCAAAACCGCCTGGAAGACACGAGAGCTGGATGTGTCTTAGCCTTGTCTGGGCACGCATCAACAGCGGCATGTGAACTACCTGCCTGACAGAATTACTGACGTACGGTCCTACAGGAGAGGTGTTAATACAAGAAAAAAAAAAAATCAAGCATCTTAAAAATTCCAAAAATGGGACTAGAATTAGGCAAACTTTATCCATTACTAAGAGCCTTGTAGGTGCCACACCCTGAACAGATCAGGTTGGATGTTCCAGAATCTTAACCCATCTGGTTTCCAGATTTCTGTCCTAAGGTGATTCATCTGTGCGGCCCGTCCTAATGCTGAGTCTCAAAACAACCTTGTGAAATAGCTACAAAACACTGATTTCCTTCTCCTTGCTGTAGCTGAGGAAACTGAGGCTCTGAGAAGTAAAGCAAAGATACGGCCCAAAGCTCAGAAGCTCACATCAGAGCGGAGCTGGAACTGAAGTCCAAGTCCCCTGCATCTAAGACCAGCGATCGTTTCCCTACACCAGGCGGTCCACTCTGCCTTTTGCCACTGCATCCAGAGAACCTGGGCCCTGACAAGTGATGGTGCACGAGCAAGCGGGCATGTGGCGGGAACTCGCAGGGAAGTGTGGCACGCCCCCAGATTCTCACAGTCAGGGCAAGTGTACTTTGACATTTGTAATTCATAAGCAAATAAAGGATGTGCCATGCAAAAGAACTGTCCAGAGCATTCAAGGATTCTCTGCTTGTTCAGTGTTTCCTTCCCACTCACATGCTGCACAAGTGGTGATGGCAGTCCGTCCCTGAGTTCCCATGCAAGCGGTCCATGGCTCCTGCAAAGGGGCTGGGTCCTTTTACAAATGTCTTTTGCTGAGGGGAATCATCTCAGGACCTCCTGGAACTGTGGAGGTGGACCCCGAGCCCAGCCTCCGACCTGCAGGGCAGCGCTCTTCACTCTCACTAGGACCCCTGGACGGTTTACCACGTGCCTTTGAGGGAGGGTGAGAGTCTCACGCTCGCACCGGCCTCTGCCCTCTGTGGGCGCTTGGCACCAGACGCACGTGTCAGCACCAAGGAGAGCGACCAGTGCAGTGAGTCCCCACGCAGCCCCTCCCACCTCCCCAGGACAGGACCAAACTGATTTCACAGAACACACCAGAAGTTTTCGTACAAGTCCTGGGGGGCTGTCCAGGGTGAACCACAGCACATCTGAAGCTCCGACTCCAGAAAGGCCCCACGTTACTCTGCTGGTGGGCAGTGGAGGCAACCCAACCAACAGGTTTGTCTTGCTGCCCCAATAAACCCCACCACCATCTGGACCCGACAGGAGACACCATTGCATTTCTGCAGGTGCCTTAAAAACATTCAGATTAAGTATTTTTCCTCTCGTTCCAAGCACTTATCACACTTCGAGAGGGGCGGACACTGGTGACGATTCAGCACAAAACCCAAAGAGGGAAGTTTGCACCCATCACGCAGCAGCCTGCCCCACCACCGCCCTGCTGTTGTGTGCACAGAGCTCTCCAAACCCACCTCACTTCCAGCCATCTGTCCCAGGGCAAGTTCAACTCATCTTACCTGTTCAGGTTTCCTTTTCTTCTCTTTACAGCCGAGACACCAAGATTTTGGGGGGCATCTCTCAGCCCAAAGCTCTTAGCCACATGACCAAGGTGCAGCAATCGGACGTGGAAGATGTGCTTCAGCTCCCGGGGGTAGGTTGCATAAGCTCGAATGAAGGACTGCAGAGCTGGGAGGAAGAGGAGGGTGAGGGAGGCCGTCAGGATGGGGTCTCGAAGCGCCCGGGCCTAATGGCTGTCCTACGCACTTTATCTTGCCAGGCACCCTGAGACAGTCAGGACAGTACAACCTAAATCTATCCTGGTGTATTTTCTTTCTAATTCATCAAAAGAAAAATCTACAGGACACAAGTATCACTTGAGTAAACCCAATAGAATTTCAGATTTTACTGTGTAGTGTGCAAGAACCCTAGAGGGCAGCGGCCCTCTTTTCTCCTCACTATGGTCTTGGGGCCTTGCACAGCAGCTGGGACACGGCAGCAGGCAGCTGGTCAGTGTTTGTCATAGAAACGAAAGACAGAATGAGTGAAGAAACTAAGACATGATCAATGTGGTATTTTCTCATGAAAAATGAAATCATCAGACTTTTATATTAGGAAAAAATTTTCCTAATTCAATTTATTTTTTCAATTGCTAACACATGTAAATGTTACACAATTCAAAAGGTTCCCATGGGTTTATTGTGCTTCCCATCACGGTCTGTTACTCCTGCTATAAATGTTCACGCCACAAGCCCCGCCTCCAGGGCCCCTATCCAGAGGGGTGACTCTTCTTCCTGTACTCCTGGGATTTTAAAACCAAATTCATTCCAAAGTACCCGATATTGACTGCTAAAGGGCTTCTTACCCATTTGAAAAATGCATAAATAAGGAAACGCAGGGTGCCTGGGTGGCTCAGTCGGTTGAGCGTCTGACTCTTAGTTTTGGCTCAGGTCATGATCTCACAGTTTGTGTTTGAGCCCCGTGTCGGGTTCTGTGCTGACAGTGCGAAGCCTGCTTGGGATTTTCTCTCTCTCCCTCTCTCTCTCTGCCCCTCCCCTGTGCACGCGCAAACTCTCTCTCAAAATAAACTTTAAAGAAAAAAAAAAAAAAGGAAATGAAAAGTTTTAAAAAGGAGAAAGGCAGTTATTAAGTTTCTAAAAGAGCCCACAAAACAGTTCCTTCCTTGAGAACTGCCAACAATTTAGAGATGTCCCCAGACACACCTTCGTGAAAGTGTCAGCCCTATTTTAAAGTTGAGCAAAAGGCCCCTGTTCTAGAGTCAGCACTGGCTGGAAAAAAGGCAGATGTGGTTCCCAGGAGCTTGGAGCCCTGGCTACACCTTTTCTCGGCGTTCCTCTGAGAAAAGAAAGCTGTCCCTCCACCCAGCTCCCCTCAAATACACCGCAATTCCAGTGAAAATCAAGTGTCTACCTCTCCTCACTCCAACAGGGCAGGAGGGGACGGCTCTGAAAAGACCCCAATACCGGCTCTTCCGGCGGCCAAGCCCGAGTCCAGCACCGAGCATCTCACGGAAGAGCAGGCGCTAAATACCAGCCTCTCTCGCCCTTGCTTGTTGAGCCACTGGACTGGCAAGTTTGCCCACAGCTTAGACGTAATATCCCAGCAGCACCTGGAGATTGGCGTTTATGAACAGTAATAAAAAGTGTCATTTTAGCAGATCAGCTGCTGGAAGGATCCTGGGAATCCATCAAAGCTCTATTTACTGAGTAAAGTGAACTCCTTTTCCCAATCGATGAGAAATAATAACCAAGGCAACTTGTCTGCACCCCTCTCTGAAATCTGTGCCTGCTTCCCCTTTTTAATAACCGGGGACCAGCTTTTCCAAGGGAAATCTCTAGCACTTCAAATGGTCTGCGCTGTTCAGAGGTTCTGACACCAGGTTCCAAGACATGGAGCTACACACTCCAGTCTCAAGAAAGCCGCTCGGCTACCGCCCAGGAGATGCTCTACACCTCTTCTCTACACCCCTTTCTTTCCAGACCCTCCATATTTACTCTCCTCTAAAAACAAAAACACACCGAAACCATGCCAAGTCAGGCCAAGCCAAAGAGTTTGCACTTCTACAATCTCAGTCCCCCGAACGCTGGCCCAGGCCTCCTCATGACCACCACTGTCCCACTTAGGCAGATCAACCTCCCATTCCCGCACCAATCCGAGGAGCCAAGGAGGGACAGCCTCTGTCTCAGAGACGTGGGCGCCCAGCTAACAAGTTTTCCAAGAAACGGCAGACGTGTCTTCTCCCTCCACAAGCGCCCAGGCAGCATTTCACACTGCATATGTTTACCAACCCTGCCTGTCCTTAAGGCTGTCTCACTGGGGACAACGATACTGGGCTGTCCTCACATCCTTGAATGGACTCCCACGTTTTGATGGTTCACAGAAGCAGGAATTTCAGGAGCAGCAGAAGCTGTCTGCAGACCCTGCCGAGGGGCGGTGTCAAGGACGGGTGGCGGAAGTGGGGGCTGGGGGACCCGGAGGAGTGGAGAGCAGAGAAAGAAGGCATTTGCTTGAGATGGCGGAAGAAGCCGTGGCCACTTACAGCACGCGCTCCGTAGTGGCGGGCTCCCATCTCACAGCCATAAGGGAGATGCATTAAGGGAAACCTATTTTAAAATACCCCACATGGACACCTCATCCTTGTTCATAAAATCAGATTTATTCTTGGACATCTGACCAAGAACAGTAGTATCTTACGGATGATACTTAGGATCAAGGAGGTAGGAAGGAGCAAGACTCTAGCCTGGGAGGGAACCTCGGGCCTGCCCCCAGAAGAACACACATCTGTACGGAGTAAAGGCACACTCGGTTGAGTACCTGCCTACCTGGGACTGCACTGAGGGAGCGGCTGATCTGTCATCGGTGGTTTGGGTTTTCTGGACTCTGAGCAACAGCCCCGCAAGCCAGGCACGGCTCCTCCGCACGTGGTCCCTGCTCTTCAGGGAGACCTGAGGCTGACGGGCCACCACAGGAGAGCTGTCTTCTGTGTGGAAAGGACCCCAGTTTCCAAAACTTTTGTTTGGCAGTCTCGAGTTCAAACCAGATTAAAAAAAAAATTTTTTTTTAATGTTTATTTATTATTGAAAGTCAGAGACAGAGCGTGAGCAGGGGAGGGGCAGAGAGAGAGGGAGATGCTGAATCCAAAGCAGGCTCCAGGCTCCGAGCTGTCAGCACAGAGCCCGACACGGGGCTCGAACTCACAGACTGCGAGATCGTGACCTGAGCCAAAGCCGGATGCTTAACCGCTTGAGCCACCCAGGCGCCCCAAGTTCAAACCAGTTTTTAACCACTGGGATCTCTAGCTAACAGAGGCAAGAAATGAAGGAAAAGGGGTACCTGGGTGGTTCGGTCAGTTAAGCATCTGACTGGGTTTTGGCTCAAGTCATGATCTCATGGTTTGTGGGTTCAAGCCCTGTGTTGGGCTCTGCGCTGGCAGCATGGAGCCTACTTGGGATTCTCTCTCCCTCTCCCTCTCTCTCTCTCTGCCGCCCCTTCTGCGCGTGCTGTCTCTCAAAATAAATAAACTAAAAGGAAAAAAAAAGAAAGAAAGGAAAGAAATGAGGGTAAAAAGGGGCGACTGCTGCTGGAAACTGACAACAATTAAATGCTGGTTATTAACAATGACTGGGCCAGAAAATGCAACAGGAAGACAAATGCATACTTGGCCCAGTTTCCAACTACTTTTCTGCCATAAAGGCAAAAACCAGCTGCTTTGTTAATTATTCATGAGGTGGGTTCTGAAATAAAACGGAGGCAAGTCAGCAGTGGGGAATCTGCATATGCAGACGAAATGCAGAAGACAGTTTCGACTTCCGGGGTGCGGTCGCTGTCCCCTTGTGAACCGAACACCTCTGCCGTAGCAAGTGCGTGTACGCACGCCCCTGCCAGACCTCCAGAACTCACCATGCTAAGCACCAGGGGAGCAAAGCGTGGAGACGCCGAGATCTAGAACAGGGCACTTTCCTCCCAGACCACCACCAATCTGACGTGGCAATCAATTGGCAGAGAAGAGAAATGCAGGTTTATTTCCTTCTTGGTACCTAAACATTGCAGAGTGGCCCTGTTCAGGTACCCTTTAAAAGGAAGGCAAGTAGGGCACCCGGGTGGCTCAGTCGGTCGAGCATCCGACTCTTGATTTCAGCCCAGGTCATGATCCCAGGGTTGTGGCACCGAGCCCCGCGTCGGACTCAGTGCTGAGCGTGGAGCCTGCTTGGGATTCTCTCTCTGCGCCTCCCCCCACTTGCATGTTCTGTCTCATGTCATGTTTAGTAAGTAGAAATAAAAAAAATAAAAGTGATACTAGGAAAAAAAAGACAGAAGACCAGGAGCTCCGCTTGTTTCTTGGTATTAACGACTTCAGTGGTAACCAACACTCTCCAAGGACGCCACGACAGCCTTACTTTGGTGACCCAGACACCTGAAGAAGGCTGTAGTCTCACTAGAGTGAGACACCTCAACCACCTCTGGCGTCAAAACCAAAGGTGAAGAGGACCAGGGGGGCTTTCTTGCTTTTCATCGCAATGCGCTACGAAGCCAGAAATTCCGCGGCGCCACAGCTGGACGTGCACCACCCAGCAAGCTCACCTCGCCTGTCAACAAACGACCGATCTCCAGTTACACTGTGACAAGCCATCCGTTCCTCTCGGGAGACACGTGCCAGTACTTCACTGAAGGCAGGTTCTTAGGATAACCCTCAGGAATTGTTGAATTCACTTTCGGGAAATGTCAGGACAGCCTGCTGTTAGAAACCCGTCCAGCAGGACGCACGCTACCTACGGAGCAGCGGGGATGGGGCCACCGCTGGGACTTCATCTTTTCTCCTGTGTAGTTCTCATTTGGTCCAGTGTGGTGGCAACAGCCAAGGGCTGCTTTCGTGATGTGCCAAGGTATACGGTAGGCACTCAAAACCGTTTGCTGACTAGCCCATTCTTGTCATCTATTTCCTGATGGCCACGACTGTCTATAACCAGTCCCCCAGCATTCACCCTTGCCCCCCAGATTCTATTCTCACACAGGCCGTCTTTTCCGACCCCTGTAGACCATGCCACATCTCTGCTCCAAGTCCTGCAATGGCTCCCATTGCACTCAGGGGACCCCAAAGCCCTCGACAGCTCCCAAGCCTGCCTCTGCTACGCCAGCCTTCCCTTCCTTCCTGTGGACACATTGCCCACCCCACCCCCCCCACCTCCGAGCCCTCTCTGGGAATGCCCTTTCTGTCGCAGCAGCTGGGGACCCTCGACTTGCTCATGTTGCCCTCACAGCAGGGCTCACGCTGACCCTCCAGGTAAAACGCAGTCTGCCCAGACACCCCTTCACTTCTCTTACCTTTGTTTTTCCCACAGTTCTCAACACCTTTTAAAAGACTATTTTAACTATGCTCACTATCTGTGCCCCACCTAGAATATTAGAAAGGTTTTCCATCTGCTTTGACTCCTCATGTATCCCAAGCACCTAGAACGGTGCCCAGTTCAATAAGTATTTGTTAAATAAATGATTTTTTAAAAATTTCAACTGGGGCGCCTGGGTGGCTCAGTGAAGTTTAGCATCTGACTTCAGCTCAGGTCATGATCTCACGGTTCGTGAGTTCAAGCCCCACGTCAAGCTCTCTGCTGACAGCTCAGAGCCTGGAGCCTGCTTCCGATTCTGTGTCTCCCTCTCTCTCTGCCCCTCTCCCGCTCATGCTTTCTTTTACTCTCTCTCAAAAACAAACATTAAAAAAAATTTTGAAAAAAAAAAAATCTCAATTCATAAAAGGAAAAAGATGATGGTATAGAGTTTACACACTGGCCAAGACAGCCTGGCATCCTTCTCAAAACAGCAAGTAACTATCAAAAAGAAGTGAAGGGCCTCCAACGTGGACTGCGTCTCATTCACACACACAAGACCATCACCAGCCATGACACGCGACTTCCTGCCATAGGAAACATCCAGCTGTTCTAAGACCCTTCCCCCCACGCTCTCTCAGTGTTCTCCAGTGAACTACTGAGTCCCCACTAATGCCTGGTGATCCCAGGTGCCAACTTATCCTATAAAGGGCCTGGATATTAAATAAGTACCTGAGTCTTTTGTAAATTTCCTAGGAATTGGGTTCAAGGTCTATGGCCTCTCTTCAGCACTGTTCTTTCTCACTTTCCTTTGTACTTCCAAACAGAGACTGCTCGGGTCTGATGCCTCCAGTCCTTACCTTCATCCCTAATTTCCATCTCTACAACAGTCTCTGCTGACGCGGTCACGTCTCTTCAGTTTTCAAAGAGAAAAACGGATCCCTGAGATCCATGGGTCAAAGTTCTAGTTCTGCGTAAGCCAAGATAAAGCCTCATTTGTGCAAAACGTGGGGAAGGATGAAGTGAACGTTTAATATCACTTTAAAGCCTTCCACGCCTGCGTCCAGACCCTGAAGAACGAGGCTGAAGGCTTTAGCTGGTGAGCAGAGACATCCCCCCCCCCCCGCCCCCGCCCACCGGTTGGCCTCTCAGCCCGTTGGCGGTGTGCAGGTGGAGGTGGGGACGGAGCTCTGAGGGCTTTCCATCCACAAGGACCTACGAAATCCACGCACCTTTCTTTGCCCAGGAGACCCGCCTCTCACTGGAGTGCACGTAATCTTCAAATACCGTCTGCAAGACCGTGGCTCGCCGTCGGATTTCCTGGGGGCCAGCGGCACGGGATTTCTGGGAGGGTGGCGGAAGGATTAAAGAAGAGACAGAGTCAGAGTCAGGAATAATGAAGCACTTTATAATAGATTTAATAACAGTAAAATCACTCGGTAACCACCGAGGGGCCAACAAGGGTAATCCTTTCAATATTACTAGAGGAAAAACGGGAGCTATAAAGATGTTAAAGTCAAGCAAAGATGGAGACGGCTTTGTGAGGGGGCAGATCGGGTCTATTTACTTATTTACTTGTTTACTGACTGGTCCTCCTGGCCTCTTGTCACTCACGTTCAAAATGAAAGCCCACCGGAGACAGTCTGGAATTTTCCGAGTCCGATTCAGGCATTTAAAACATCACGGGACGTGGACAGGTGGGTAGGTTTCACAGGACTTGGGTCTTACGGAGGCCTTAAATCCTCCCCCTGCCTCTCACTCCTCGGGGGAACAAGGGAACAGCCTCTCGGGAGTGCCCCCCCTACCCCAGGGCCTGCCTAAAATTTAGCCTATCCTTGAATTTCAGAGCATGCTCCCTCATTCCTAGGGAGGCTGTGACTCGTGTTTCGGATCCATTCTTTCAGCCTGGGACCACCGTGCCACTGTGCTGGCTGCCAGGGACCTATCGAGGAGTGGGCCGTCCCTTCACACCACGTTCCAAGAAGGCCACTCGGTCTCTGCAGCTGGCCGTCCTGGTTTCAGGAGCGACATCTGTACACGCTCAAGTTCTACGGATGGAAAACGTTAATAAAATAGAAAAATGATATCCTTTTCATTCTTCAACAATCCCAGAGAAAAGATTTCCTTTCTTTTTTTTTTTTTAATTTTTTTTTAACGTTTATTCATTTTTTGAGAGAGAGGGACAGAGCGTGAGTGGGGGAGAAGAGAGAGAGGGGGGACACAGAATTCAAAGCAGGCTCCAGGCTCTGAGCTGACAGCACAGAGCCCGATGAGGGGCTCGAACTCACAAACCGTGAGATCATGACCCGAGCCGAAGCGGACGCTCAACCGACTGAGCCACCCAGGCGCCCCAAGATTTCCTTTCTTTACATTCCCCTAAAACTGAGTGTTTTTTTGTTTCCCGTATCTTTTTTTTTTTTTTTTTTTTTTTAAGTAAGCTCTACACCCAGTATGGGGCTCGAACTCATGATCCCAAGATGAAGAGTCACACACTCCACTGACTGAGCCAGCCAGGCGCACCCCCCACCCCCATCTCCTACGTCTTAAAACAAACATGAATGCTTTCTACTGAATGTGAAACTGAGATGCCACAGAACGAAGATTCTCCAACTCAATTTGGCTAGTAGGTCTCCTGGAAGACGCGGACTGCCCTAGTGATTCTATAAAGCCTCTACGGTAACCACTACCCACTGCGGGCATGGGTCACCAAGAAAACAGCCAGTCTGTGCTTCCCCTCACCCCCGCGGAGGACAGGGGCTCGCGCCTGTGTCTGGCTGACCACAGGCTGACCGTGCCTAACTGGGGCTCCTGAGTCTCTCACCTCTAAGGTTGCCAGAGGAAGAACAAAGGGGAGAGGAGAAAAAGCCTCATTCTCTGGGTCTGCGTCCGTCTCTGTATTAATAGAGACTTAACAACCTGAAAATGTTTTTAGCTTAGTCAAATCATTCCTGCTACCTGTTCGGTTGATGACAGTCTAGCTGATTTCACAGTACATGGTCCCCCTAAGGGTTTTATCCGCTCAAATGTCAAGAGAAAAGTCACTCAGGAGCTGTGTTATGAAAGTGGACATTTGCTATTGTCATTAACAAGGATTTTTTTTTTTTACCCTCTTAACTGATGTGAAATGCAAACTTTTTTTTTTCTTTTTTTGCTGCCCTCCTTTCGTTAAGCCACCTCAGCAACGCAACTGTCACCTTCCTTGTGTGTGTGTGTTTTTTTTAATATGAATGTGAAATTAGCGAGGATGCCCTTTCCCCTGGCGGACAGAATCCTCTGTTATTAAAAAGTAAAGCACTTTAATAATGAAAACTTTTTCCTCTTTTTCCTGTGTTTTAACTGTTTAAAATTAATGAGAAGGGCAGAATGGTTGTCAAAGCGATATTGAAAGCCGGGCAGCCAGGCCCGAATAAGCACAAAAATCCCTCTAGAGTGTTAGATAAACAGAGCTCCAGCCCGCTCGAATCCCTCTGTTGGTTATTGTATACACTCTGTAACAGCTCTCAGAATAGATCTGAGAGCCAGGGAGGCAGAGAGGTTTCAGAATTCCAATAAAGGCCTCAAATTAAAGACAGCCTGGTGCGAATTCCAGGAGAAAATTAAAGAGACCTCAAGCTTAAGTGACAGGTGACTTACTTCTGTGTCACAACTGTCAGGGGATTTAGTGATAATATGGCAATATATTACAAAGGGCTTTTCTTATTCCCCCTTTAGGTTTCAAAATGAGGCATCTTTTCTTCCCAACCAAAAAAAAATACATACACACACATAGATAATGTGTGTACAAGTGAAATAGGTGGAGAAAAGGCAATAAGACTAGGTTCACACGTTTGAAATGATGAGGTCAGTTTCAGTAAAATGTAAGGAAAAGTTAATGGCAGAAAACATAATATACTCAGGAAAAAGCACGTCTTCCTCTCCCTACCCCCTCCACTTCCAGAAATACTTTATTTTAAAATTACCCCTCTTGAGAGTGAGGTATTTTTCAGTTGTCTTCTGGGGAGGACGGTCTAAATTTAAACTGAAGGCAGGGGCAGAGTTGTGTGCACGCCAGCGTCTCAGCCCCAACAGGTGAAACACTCCCGTAATGAGAGCGGGTCAAAGCCCGGAGGCACACCCACCCCTCAAAGACACACAGACGCGGTGCTGGTTAACGAAGCTAACCTGGGACTAGCAGGCCGGGGCTAGTTTAGGAAAACACGTCTCCAATGGCCCACACTCAGCATTCCCTGGTCCGTAAAGCCCTACCGACCCTGGAGAGAACAGCCGAGTGCGAGGACTGAGCACTAGGACGGAGCGAGGGGGCTGCTGATCTCATTTGAATACCTGACCCTGCACCAGTCTCTTGCTAAGGTCCGTTTACAGGCATATTTCAGAGGACAAAAACAAAAAAAAAAAACAAAAAAAACCTCGTAGAAAAAGCATGTTTGGGTGTGCGCATACTTTGAAGATGAAAATTTCATGCCTATCGAGAGGCAACACATGAGTTGAAGATACTTGGGCTGGATTTTTTGTGGTTGTTGTAAAAAGTTTTAGGTGGTGGCAGTGGTAGGGGAGGTGCCTTTTTCTTTCTTTCTTTTTTTTTTTTTTTTTGGAAACATGCCCATTGCTAACTTCTAAAGTGTTTTTAAGCTAAACGGAAGGACGGTTTTAATCACTTTATTGCCAAGCTGAGTTCCACCCTCATGCTTCCCTAGAACCATCTGAGTGCTTCCCAGTAAAGTTGAGAGATCAAATTTATTCTCTTTGTAGGTGGGTGAACACTCGCACACCCAGACGTAGCTATATATATTTTATATACCTAAATATGAAATATACATTTTACAGATGCTTCACTCACTCTCTTTCTGTTCACAGAAGCCCAAAAATGTATGTGCCAAAGGGACATTTACAATGGACTTCAATCGAGTGAGAAGAGAGGCCTTACAGTGAGGTGTCTGGCTATGTGTGTAAAAGGCCTATTTACCGAGCTCACATGTTATCTGTCCGGCACTGGTTCATGGGCTAGACGGAACCGCCTATATGGAGAACGGCAATTAAAACACGCCGTGTTTCTTATGAGGAACAGAACTAAAAGTTGTATCCAGCATCTACTTTATTCTTTTCACTACTCACGCGGATCACACACACATAAAACACTCTTTCGGGTTGTAGATCTGTGTGACAATTAGTAATAGAGTCAGTTTCACGGAGTTTCCCTTTGGCCTTCGAATTGAAGTTAAATTTGGTTAATTAAACAGGCCAGGTTTTCATCGACACGGCGCCCGGGGCGTGTAGTACGATTAGTTTTCTAGGCTAACCGGTTAGTTTGGGGTCAGTGAAAGCCCACCTCGCCGAGTGTTTTTTCTTTTTAAAAACAAAGCTCACCACTCCTTAAAAACATCCTACTGGTTCCCGTCCATCAAGGCAGGAGCTTGGGGCTGGGATGAACCGCCACGGCCCAGAAGCATACAGAGCACCGCCCGCCTCGTTTTAGGTCAGCTTCACAGCAACCCACGTGACGGGCACTCTGGTTGCAGAACCACCAGCCGTGAAGCATGGTCTGGAACCCAAGCCTGCCTGCCTTGGGGCCCCGGCCCCTACACGAAGTGTCCCCGAGCCCCCCCCTCGGGCAAGGCTTCAAGGCTGGCCTCGTGCCAAGGAAGCCTCTGCTTCCGTGGGAGTAGATACGCAAGGCCCCGGAAGGCCGGGGGCTGGGAAGCGGCCGTGGCTCGCTCGGGGAAGAGCAGAGGGCACTGCGGCTGCTTGGCTCCCTCCCTGGGGGGGAAGTCCGCAGGAGACGGCTCCTTCTGCAGACCCACGTGATGATCAGCTCTCCCTGGACCGAACAATGTGTGCTCGGTTCAGGGACAAACACCAACAGAGTCAGTCCCAGAAACGGTGTAAGAGGAGATCTGACCGAACCTCTACTTTCTTTGTAACTTTCTTGCAACTTTACCGCTTGCTCTTACTTCTGGCCAGCAGGCAGAGGCTAACGTTCGCCGGCACCACAGCAACAAGCACCGGGTTTCGTGTCGCGGAGGCTGGACTTGGAACTCTACATCTGCTACTAGCTGATGACGACGATGAACACCCTTCAGTACCTGTGTTGGGGTTCTCGGGTTATTTCTTACTCAGTCCTCCAATCTCCTTAACAAGAATGCTAACATGATCTCAGTTTTACATAAGAAGAAACCACGGCTTAGGGACGTCCAGTCTTGCCCAGAGCCACAGAGCTGGGGACCCTGAGGCCATGCCCTTAACCTCTGCTACACTGCCCATGGTCCTGGGGCTGTAATGAAGTGTCTGAGGGAACATGAAAAAACCCTTCCTAGAATCTGCAGTAGCTTCAGGAGAACAGCAGCGTGCCGGGACCAACGAGCGTCTGTTTGGTGACTGGTCCGTTCCCTTGACAACAAACTATTAATATGGGATGTTCCAAAGCCTAGCGCGGCAGGGATGTTTTCTAACGAAACACGGTTTTAAGACAACTTGTTGATCAACCGAGTCTGTCCCTGCTTCTTTGGTTTATGGGATATTTGTTGTGGCGTCGTCTGTTGACCACGTCTCACCTAGCGAGGGCTGACATTACCTAACTGAACAGCTAGCTGCTGCCACTGCCGTGCTTTCGTCTGTATCAATGGGAGCAAAGAGCACGTGCTTTGAAGTCAGGCTGCCTGCTTCCACCGCACCGGAGGCTGCGTCCCTGTGGACGTTTCTTCACCCCTCCGGACCTCAGTCTCCTCATCTGGGAAGTGGGACGAGAGCACCCACCTGGTGGGGCTGCTGGGAGGATTAAACAGGACCAAACCATGAAGAGTGTAGCAGTCCCGGGCACAGGACACACGCTGTGACGGTTTCCCTGCCTTTGCGTTGATACATTTCCTTAGGTTCTTTCTGAACAAGAGGGCTTAAGTCAGGGCCAGTCAAGTCAGGTCCCAGCCCCAGGGACAGTATTGATCCAAAGAAAGACGCTTCTTGATGCATAAAAGAAACTCTTAATTAAGCCTGATCTATTTGGTCTCATTTTCCAGTCTATGCTCAGACTTAAACAAACAAATGTAAAATATTCAAATCACTAATGTTTCGTAGACAAAACTACATACAGCAACGTGACACACACATATCTGTGACACAGTGGGTACAGGGCTAGAGTGGGAGTGGGGAACAGCCACCTAGCAGGAGGAAAGTCACAGGAGGGCCGCAGGATAGGGTGCCCAGGGTCCCCGTGTGGAACCACGTGGATAACACCAATGTCTCCTTTTGATGATCTCAACTTTACTCTTCCTCTGTGTGTGGCACACACGTTAAAAAACGGATGCACTACGTGTGTCTGCATGGAGACACAGAGACACCAGTTTCTTCCGTGCTGTCACGGGTGGAGGGGTCAATCAGCTGTCTTTGCTGAGAATCTGGATGGGGGCACCAGGGTTGAGCAGGTAACACTGCCTCCAAACTCACTGTGGGCCAGGACGAGGCCTCCTCGCTGGGAGCCTGCCGTGGCCTTGCGGGCTTCGAGAATGGATGGGTCACCCGTTAACGGGATGAGACCAGAAAACGCGTCCAGGAGCAGAGAGGAGAAAGCACAATCAAGATGTGGCCTCATCTAACGTTCATGGCCCCTGAGATACACACGTCTGCTCAACAGAGGAACTAACTATCCCACACACAGTAGCCCCACCACCCCAAATCAAGAAGCGAGTCGTGTCTGTTCACCGCAAGCATCATCAATAATGACACTCACCTGGGTTCCCCGTCGGCTCCCTTTCCAACAACCGTCCCTTGTCAGAACAGACAAAATGTCTTCCACGCGAATCTCAGACACGCTGTAAAAGGAAGGGCACGTCAAGGTAAACTTGCTACCTTCAGCAACATCCGGAATCTCGATGCATAAAACTGGCCTATTCTCAAGCTAATTCCATGTAGAACAGAAACTACACCTTCACGGAAAGGAATTCAGTTTCCTAAACCTTCAGGAGTTTGGAAGGCAGCAACCTCTAGGACATGACGAGGACAGAAGGGGTCATATTCCCAACACTCTCCTCCTCTCTGGCGACTTTCAAATAGGCTACGTTTAGAATCTCCTCTGTGGGCATCCCACCATTATTTCTTAATGAATCTCAAACACTACAAAGCAGGCCTGCTTGTTAATATACCACACCTTGACACGAGCACATGAGAAAGTGAAGAAAAGAACAACGCAGATAGTCCCTTTAGTTTTATATTAAAAAAAAAAGGCCAGGCCGGAGGCGGGAGGGGAGTGTGTGGCTAAAGGTCCGTAACTGTTGGGGTCAACTCCTCAGGGAAGGCCAACAAGTGACCGCAGCCCCCGAACTCTCTTCTCACGTATCCAGAAGTCTGTCTACCCTCTTACACCTTCGTTATGAAGGGGTGAGGAACAGAGGACCTCTGACGCATGCAGAGCTGTGTGCAAACGGCTGAGCTCAGAATTTGGGCCTCGCTCGTGAACAGAAGCCAGCCTGAGCCAGGAGAAGAGGTCGACCCGCCTCGCGGCCCAGTGGCCCCGCGGCCCAGGCTCCGCTTCCACCAGTCTGCGGGCCACAGCGTTCAGACACGGCAAGTGAGCACACAATCAAGTACTACAGCCTAAGGAAGAAACAGGAGTTGCTGAAAACATACTTCCCAGGGAGGGGGGGAAAAAAAGGGGAAGGAGGAGTTCTGGGAGAAAAACAGATCATAAAAAGATAAATGATTTCCTTGTATGTGGTTTCTTTTTTTTTTTTAACGTAACAGCAAATTAAAACATGAATGGCAACCTCTCAGGTGGGAGAAGACAATTCTCCCCCTTCCCCCCAAAGGTTACGCTGACAAAGCTATGAATGAAAATGTCACGTCTCTGACAGCGATCTACCTGAAATGTGTCACCGCTTCCCTGAACACCCCAGCCCCCGCCCCTCCACACTCTCCCCCCTGTGCTGCCAGCTCACAGCCCCACGGAGCCGTGAAATCTTTTTACAGCAGGAGTCAACCCGAGGAGGCAGAGCACGTACTGCGAGGGTAGGAGTTTGGGGGAAAATGCTCGTGATTTCACAGAAAATGTATTTTTCATAAGAGAGAGAAATGCCGTGGCCACTGAATTTGCCTCTTGTTGACGCGGGAGAATCTGGAGGTGAACGCACAGCACGGCACGGTCCTAGCTTTTTCTTTGTTTGACGGACTTGCCTCTGTGCATCACTCATTTTCTTCAGGAGGAAAGGAAAAGGAACAGAAGGACTCGGGGTGAGATTCTGAAGCAGGGAGAAAGAAACCAAGAATAAGGCCACTTGGAGTCAGGGATACAAAGAACTAAACACACCACAGAGAGGCGCGGTTTTCCAGGAGGCGTGTCTGGGCTGACGCTCGGGCCGGGCACCCCTCTGCCGTGTGTGTCCCTGTGACAGTGCTGGGGGCCGGTCACCGCAAGTGAACAGCAGCAGAGAAAGAACTGGAGTGATTTACAGTTTAAAAGGACCTTCCTCCTGTTCTCAGAAATCGGGTGGCTTCTGAGGAACAAAGCAAATCTACTCTGCTTGTTTATGGTTCTATCGGCAGATCTGAACCGCCCCGCCTTACCATGAGAAGATAGAGAAATAAATTCAGGGACCCGTCCTATGCCTGATCTAAGAGATACACAGTTTGCATTTACATTTTAACAAACCAATGACGACTTTCATTAGAAATGCGTTTAAAAGGGAAGCGGAAATCGGTTAAGAGATTGGCATATACAAGGGACTCCAAAGGATGCAGAAACAAAGTCCTGAGCATTCGGGCTGAGGTGGCAGCGGCCCAGGGCGCCTGTCTCCTGCCCCGTCTGCTAAATTACACTGTCAGGGCGAGGTCCACAGTGCTCGGCGTCTGAAGGCAGGCAGCAATTTGTTGTGATGGCCCTTGCTGCCGAGCGCCTCAGCCTGCCTTCTTGAATCTTCCCTGTAATTCATCAGCCTTCCCAGCATCCGGCTGCCCGGCTCCCAGGTTCTTACGCACAATACATACACACATCTTCCTTCTTTTTGGTTTCGTTTTTTTCTTTTTTTGGAATATTTAGCAGAGTAACTTTTGGTTCAAGTCTGCTTGTTGCCACAGCACACTTTGTAATTATTTCTTCTTAGGTGTAATTTTTTGAATTAAGTACAAAACAGCTTATATATAGATACCCAACACTGATCTCTTCCTCAGACACAAATCTGGAAGCATCATTCTTGGCTGCAACATTGTAACTTAGGTGTGATATTTGGGCGGGGGGGGGGGGGGGGGGTTGGTTATATCAGGCCCACAAAGCAGGTTCAGGTATAGAAGCTTCAGCAGGTGCATTTTCAGGGCAGAAACGAGCAAGGCCGGGCCCCTCCAGGGCTCTTTCCCCCTCGAGTAGATGTTCACTCCACAAGAGACCCAAATCTCTTCCTCTGGGTACTTCTGTCTTCATGCTTCTGAACTTCCCCCCGCAAGTCCAAATATCGCGAGTCACTGGAGTCTTGGAGCGGTCTCCTGAATGTGAACATGGGATGCCGGATTTCCCACCAATGCTGCTGACACAGTTTTTTCCAGATGAGACCATCACAGAGAACGACTGTACTCTTTATATCTTCAAAATACACGTGGCTATTATTTTCCCATTTTAATTTAATATTTATTCATTTTTGAGAGAGAAAAGAGGGAGAAAGAGAGAGGGAGAAGGAGGGGCAGAGAGAGAACCCCGACAGGCTCCACGCTGTTGACAGAGCCTGACGTGGGGCTCGATCTCATGAACTGTGAGGTCGTGACCTGAACCGAAACCAAGAGTCAGATGCTCAACCAGCTGAGCCACCCAAGTGCTCCTCTTTTCCCTTTTTAAATTGAGGCTCTCATCTGAATCTTTCAGAGCAATCAGCCTCAATGCGTTTGTTAAGGAAACCTGAGGGCAGGGGCATCTGTGCGGGTAACTCCGGGCTGGACAATTATCATGTGACTGCAGGACCGATGGCACTCACTTTTCCGAGCTTATTGCGTCCAAGTGAATGAGCGCGGGCAAACATCCAGGAGCCGCGAACAGGAAGGAACAGGAAGGAACAGAGGGCGCAGGGAGCGTGAACTTGTAAGTCTAGAACACAGGGTGGGGGGGAAGCAGCCAGGGGATAAGAGGCCGCCAAGGTGAAGGGACTATTTGTCCTCCCATGGACGACAGCACACAGCTCTGAAAACGCGTTCTGAGGCTCGACAAGTCCCTGTGCTATAGGAAAACAGCGGCAGTGCCGTGACAGGTCCCCAGCCTGTGAGGACGGGGTAAGAGACAACAGGAAAAGGGGTTACGTCCGTGGGTTTTCATTCAACCCCCCACTTCCAGGGTACAGCTGCCCAGTGGCGTGCCACCCTAAGACCGGAAAGCACCGGAGAGAACAGCTGGCCATCCTGAAGCTCCAGGCCCTCAGAATCCAGCCCGAGAAGTTGTTATTGGTGAAACGTGATTGACCAACTGACCAACAGAATTCCTCTTACAAGTAACATCAAATATGCAGTCTCCCTGAAACAAATAAAACCACTCTTTCGGTGGCTACATTGTTTTAAGATGAGACATTAAACGAAAGGAAAACCCAAACGAGTGTTAGTTTGGCCCACTAGAAATCACCATGAGGCTCCTGCCTCCCCAACACTGAAGGGTGTACACAAGGCACATTTCCTGAGGACGCCCCAGCCCACAGATGTTCCCACGAGCAGGCCCAAGACTGCCCTACTAGGTCTGCCCAGGGTACGGGGAGGGAGGGAGGGAGGGAGGGAGGAAGGAGAGGGAGGGGAGGGGAGGGAGGGAGGGAGAGAAGCAGGGAGAGCTCTGCAGGTGGGGTGGCCCCAGGCAGCTCTCTGAGTGGGCGGCCTGCACTTGGTCCCCAGGCCAGGTCCCAGGCGGCCTGCCTGGGAGCTGCGATGCCCATGCAGAACGCAAGGACCCTGCCAGCTCTGTACTTTAGACCGAGAGACCGTGGTCCTCTTGCTTCATATGACACGTGGGGCTGCGTGAGGCAAAGCACCGGGACAGGAGGCCCTTGGGCTTGGCTGGTGTCACAGCTGCTGGTCCCAAGCAGCACTCGGGTGGCCATCGGGGCTCCCGCGCGTGGCACGAGTCGTGCCCTACCTTCCTGGGCACACGCGCACGACTCTCCCCGTGCCTTCTGAACCACGCTCCGCATCACCGCGCTACGTGAGCAGGAGAAATTCTCGAGAGCAGGCCAGTGTGAAAACCGCACGCCTTTAGCAGTCTGTTACTAGCACTGGTTATTTCAGGTGCCGGACGCCGTTCGGAACACGTTTCTGCAGCCCAGGCGAGCTCCTTCTGCCTTCCTCATACTCAGCTCGGCCAGGTCGAGACGCTGTTCTCCGTCTTCACTTTGCTGGTCTTTCCAGAGCGAGGTCTGGGTCCGCGGGGGCCCCGACTGGAGTGACGGCATGGCGGCTGCGAGGCTACGCGGGCACCTTAGCTGCCCCCAGAGATTTCCTCCCTGGGTTCATCTTCCTGGTGGTGGCGGGCTTTGTGATGAGTCACCAGCATTCTTTTTTTTTCTAAGACACATCACCTTTAGAGGCACAGAACGTTGTGCGCAAAAATAAAAACTGAATGAAGCAGGTCTTCAGGAAGCTGGCTGTGAGGGCTGTGCACACGAATTGTACAGAAAAGGAATAGGAAACACGGACCTCTATCTTAAAGAAAAACCAAGCGCAACAGATCGCTCCGTGACTTTGTGTGGCAACGCAGTGAAAACTGTCATGTGCTGACGGCGTGAAGGGCTCAGTGTTCGCCACTGGCTATTCTGGGACCCATTTAGAGATCACAAGGGTTAATGGCTCTTCGTCAGCTTACAAGGCCCATCCGCTGTAGAAAGCGACAGAAAGTTAATTAGGTGAGATCAGCTGAAACCGCGTTCAGGTTTCTGACTCACTTGATTTTGTGAGAAGCCAACGAGTTGACATATTCTGCCTCCGAAGGAGCCAAGATGAGCAGGCTGCTCCCACGGCAGCCAATCCGGGCGGTTCTCCCGATCCGGTGGATGTACTCAGCGGGCGAAGACGGAGCGTTGTACTAAAAAGGGTAACAAAAATGAAGGCATTCACAGATCAAGGCGTTGCCATTAATTGGAAGTGCAATACCCCTCACCTGCCTCCAGGTAGCCCAAGAATTAAATCCCGGTGCTATGGTTACCCTCGCACAACCCCAAGGAGAAGCCACTCAAGCCCGAAAGCCCTGCCTTCATTGGAAATAACGAGGCTCAGACACGAAGCGTGAACAGCGGCCAAGTTCCCGACGAGCGGGCGCCTTCCCGTCCCAGTATCTCCTTTGTAATTTTGCTTCTCCACAGGTCTCTTCAGTCTCCTATCTGCATCTTCCCACAGAGGTGACCGTGCAAGGTGAACACGGAGGCAGGTGGGGTAGGATGACCGAGTGACCTTGGCCGGCAGACGCGGCGGTGAGGCTGAGGCCACAGAGGCCCGGACGGGGTCAGGAGGAAGGGGCTGGCTAATCTGATCAGAGCTCAGCTCTGCTGCCGGGCGACCGGGAGCCGGTGCCCGCCATCTCACCGCAGTGACACCCAATCCCAATGGAACTGGGAGAGCCGCGCGGCAGCCGTGAGGCAGGTTCCCCTCTGGCGGGACTTGCTTCCGTTACCGGGGACGGCATTCCTGACCTGGGGGCGGTGAGGGGCAGACTCTAACTCAGCAGAATGCATTGTGCACAGCGTTTCATATTTTCTGGGGCAGTAACTTTATCATCACAAATAGGAACTGACCATATTCCATTCCTCCTTGTTTTTTTTCTTTGCAGCTACACAAATCAAAGATCAGAGGCCCCAAATGGACAGAATACACGAGGATGTCAGACATGTGAAAGTAATCCACCTCACAATACAGAAAAGCTCTAAACGATCAAGTTTATGTGTCTGCCCCGTCCCCCACATTAAAGTTACCCTGCTTTTTATCTTTATTTTGCTGTGTGGCCATCAGGCAAGAAACCACAATGCCTCTAGTCCAAAAGAGGCTGTCTTCTGCAGCGAGCAGATCAGATTTCCTAGCCAGTGACAGGCATGCAATTCCACTAACACGTGAATAAACCATGACTCACGTAAATGGGGCACGTGTCCCCTGGCCCCCACACAGAAAGGCTTAAAAATACCATTCTGCAGACTAACGAAAAGAAAAAACAAAACTGAAACCACTAGACTCTAGTGCTAACACCTGTGCCCTCTGGCAAAGCGTCTAAGGCTAGAGGTGTGTGTAAGATGTTGTCAGGCCCTAATTGCCCCCTGCAGGTCAATGCACACGGACACGGCTCTCAGGACAGGCTGAGCCATCTCCTTCCGGACACAATGAGGCCTCCCAAGGGCCAGGGTAATTCCTGTTATTTTCAGATTGCTGAAACTTTGTGTGTGACATGCGTCAGTCTGGGAGCAGGGGAGTCTGCCCCTCCCTCCCACAACTGCTCAGCCTGGCCGTTTCACCGCAGTGGCTAGGTGGGCCGTGTTAGGGGAAGGTCCTGGAGAATTGGGCAGATAAGGCTGGTCGTTGCCTGGTTACCGGGGCAACACCCGAGAGGCTAATAATAATAATTATTCCACTTAAAGCCAGCTCATCTACTCACAATCGCTTATTCCCGCCTTGACCTCACACCTTAACTGAAAAATTACCTGAACAATCCACGTGACTTGAGGGAGATCCAAACCCCGAGCTGCGACATCCTTTAAAACAGAAAAGAATATGGCTTACCACTGAGGTTCTGAGTCTTTTTAAGGCCATAGATCTATCTGATAATGTAATGCAAACTATGAGGGCTCACCACCCCCCCATGTGCACAGGTGTATACACACACACACACACACACACACCCCCCCTACATACAACTTCAGGGACCCACTGAAGTCCATCTGTGGTTAAAAATTCTAACTTAGACCAAAAAAAAAAAAAATCTAACTTAGGAGGGGGGCGCCTGGGTGGCTCAGTCGGTTAAGCGTCAGACTTCTGCTCAGGTCATAATCTCACGGCCTGTGCGTTCGAGCCCCATGTCGGGCTCTGTGCTGACAGTTCGGAGCCTGGAGCCTGCTTCAGATTCTGTGTCTCCTCCCTCTGCACCTCCCCCACTTGCACTCTGTCTCTCTCAAGAAAAAATAAACGTCAAAAAAAAAAAAAAATTCTAACCTAGGGGGTAAGCTCTACAGAACATGTTGGTGAGGCAGTCACAAAATGTTCACCCTACTAGGAGAACATAAACCGCATGTTTGCTCAAGAACTTAAGTCTTCATTTCATCAGTATGTCATGTAAAAATTCTGAGAACTTCTAGCATGGTTTATTACTTTTACGTGTTATCTGAGAAACCACTCTATGGTAGATGCATGCATTGGTGGGTCATTATCCTCACCCCTCCCCTGTCAGCGATGCCCAACAATGACAGGGCTTTGAGGCGCATGTCTGAAAGACCACCCCAAAGTGCTCCCTTGTGGAGGTCAGTTGCCAAGTATTTACTGAGGGCTCATCAGCCTCAGACAGCAGTAAATATCAAGTCATGTCCCACCTCTTCTGACACTTAAATTAGAACCCCAGCCACAGACTTAACCAGACACGAAAACCGTAAAAGCGAAGGAGACGTAGCTCTTTTCTTTTCAGCTGGTTGCCGCCCAAAAAGCAAAGGCTTTCTGCTCTCCAGTGTCTGGCCGTTCTGGCAGAGGGACGAGAGTGTGGGCACCTTTCAGTTTTCAGGGACAAGTGACGCTGGGCATTCATCTTCGAGCACGACCGTCACGACAAGAACATCCCCGGTCAACACTTACTGAGCGCTCACCAGACACCAGACTCTGCAGCATTTCGCCTGCGTCATCCTGAGCGATCTCCGAAACAACTCCTACCCCCACTTGACGGACAGAAAACCAAGGTTCAGAGAGATCAAGCAGCTTGTCCGGAGACACACAGTTAAGACGTAGAGGCAGCCCTCGAATCCTGAAGCCACTTTACTTTTCCAAGGCCGTAGCCTACCGTTTCACCACCAAAAAGATGCCGCATCCCTCAGAAGCCGCTGGTAGGAATGCAAAATGGCATAAGCCCCTACAGTAGGAAATTTGGGAATATCCCACACAACTACATACGCACTTGCCCTTTGGCCCAGATGCAGCGTCACTTCCAGAAATCCATCCCGAAGATACACTGGCAAGAATACGACACACTTCACGCACAAAGCTCCTGATTTTGGCAGTATGTGTAGCAGGCCTGGAAACCTCCCCCATGTCTAGCAGGGCTAGGCCAGGTGACTAGAACACGGCAGCACCTACCCTCCGCAGCAGAGTGTGGCACGGCTGAAGCAGGATGGGGATTCGAACGTGCTGGCACGGAGAACCTCTACGATCTGTTCTGGGCGTGCGGAGGAGGCTTGTGTGTGCGAGAGGAGGGAAATACAAACACGTCTGCTTGCATTTCAAGAAGAAATAACGGAGGAGAAACCCCAGAAGCTTACAAGAACAGTTCACCGGGAGGGGAAGGGGCTGGGCGCCGCCCACAGGGGCAGAAGCTGGACTCCCTTTAACGGACTGTTACGATTTTGACTCTGAAACAATGTAAATGTTTTGACATAATTGGAAAGACAACGAGCTGTCAAGCACCAGAAGTACTGGTGATGCCTACGATGTATTCTGGCCAAAAACGAAACCAAATCTAACCAGGTGTGCAGCTCCCAGCTCCTATTTTACAGGAAACGTCGGGGAGAGAGGAGCACGTTGGCCGGACCCGGAGGGCGCAGGAAGCCACATCCCGCATGCGAAGTATTCTAAAGCACCAAGTCTGGTTTCTTCCAGAAAAGAATCCACGGGCAAAAAAAAAAAAAAAAAAAAGCAGGTACCAAAAACGAGACATTAAATGGATAGACAGTTAAGTGGAGAGATGAACCGAGAGATCAACCGGGAGCCCACACCTGGAAGGAGGCCCACCTGAACTATCAACCGAGGTTATGTCTGGGGAGAGGGATTCTGGTGATTTTTACGTTTCTTTTTGCATTTTCCTGTGTTGCTTGCTTTGTCTTTCTTTTAACAACGAATGCATATTATTTCCCCTCGAAATCTTTGTTTAGAAAAACTTAAACCAAGGAGCACTTGCACATCCTTCATCTGGATTCATCAACCGCTAATCTGTCTGCTGCACCCGCTTTCTCTTTCTCCACACACACGCTTCTGAGCCATCGGAAAGTTGCAAATACCATGGCATTTTATCCCTAAATACTTTAGCACGTACCTCCTAAGTAAAAAGGCATTCCTCTACGTAATCACAATACCATTAGCATACCTAAGTAATTTAGTATTAAATAATGTTATTTCCTGATAATCGTTTCATATTCAAATTTCTCTAACTGCACCTAAGGTTGACTTTTATAGTTGTTTTCTTTCCCAACCCAGGAACTGATTCATCGACCAGGCATTCTATGTTTATTATATCCCTCTAGACTTCCTTGATCTAGAATGATATCCCTGCCCTCAGTATTTACTTACTTAGCTTTGTGATAACTCAATTTTGAAGAAGCCCAGGTGTCTTGAAGCACCTCCCAGAATCTGTATTTGTCTAATTGTGTGTCCCCACGGGAAGGTTCGGGTGGAGCCTTCCGGCAGAAAGACCTAAGGGCGGAGAGTGGCTGACACCAGGAGACACGCGAGGGCAATCTGTCCTGCACGGGTGATGCTGTGCTCGGTCCCCTGAGGAGTGGCATCCACCCACCAGCTCTCTCCACCTGAAGGCACCCTCCTCCTTTGTAACCAATCAGTAAACTGGGGAGTGGAACTTGGAGACCGTTTCCTAAATCCTTTTGCCCACAAGTTTTAGCACCTGGCGACGCTGCCGGTCTGCCTCGCTGTTCCTCCGGCGGCTGCAGACGCAGGCTTTCTAGCTGGCGTCCCCTTCTTCCACTTACCGGTTGCCATTTTTCCGTCAAGAAGAGCTGGCCTTCCTCTCCCCTTAAGTATCACTAAGGATTTACATACGTAAGGCTTTTCTGGAAACCAAGAATCCTATGCAAAGTTTCTGTAAAAAGCACGTTCAACCAACTATTCCCTGTATCGCCCAGGGTCAGAGGCAGGAGCCAAGGAAGATCTTGTCCCACCATCATCTCACCCACCGGCAAGGAGCGCTGAGGGCAGGTCAGGAATTGTCCGCCTTCACTCTGATTACACCTGGGCTTGCTGGAAGTTTCCTCGGAGTGGTGGCCAGGCTGCATTTCTTAGGTACTAAGCGGAAGTTAACGTACCAAATCGTGTCAACCACCCACCAAGTGTTTGCAGACAGCTCCCACTGCCTGGAAAACTGAAGGCGGATGTTCCCGAGCTGATGCCTTTGAGAACACAATTTAGAGAGTTCTCTATCTTAAAGGGAAGCAGGCATCGCTTTCTACGCTAACCACAGTTGATGTCTTTAGAAAAACTGACGGGTTCTTAAATCTGCTAAGCTCTTGTTAAGAAATGATTTATTTTATTTAAGTGCTCCGCAGTGGGAGATGCACGTAGACAGTGGCTGTCTGAGCTTTGCAGACACTTTGTAAAAAATGTAATGCTCGTTGGTTTAGTAAATTCAACCAAGAAACACAGATGAAACTCTAAAACAGCAGGTGATGTTCGTGGAGCTCACTGAGCACAAACATACCGAAATGGGGAGGAAGAACGCCAGCGGCCTTCCCGGGACCACTCGACATTCTATTTTCCGCTCGGGGACCGGCCGAGACACCATCTTCCCATCGAGCACTGCTTTATGTCTTAGGGAGGGGGGGACCCTCCCTGACAGCCACCACTGCTCAGGCTTCCCTCAAGCTGTTCCTGCAAATCCTCCTTCCTATCCTCGACCCGGGATACCGTAGGGAACGGGACAAAGGGACAACCTGCGTGGCCCAGGGACAGACAGAACTGAACTCCAGCCTCCCTGTAGCAGCCACACCACCTGGGCAAGTCGACGCGGCTCGCTGACCCTCAGTTTACCCACCCATCCCGTGGCTATAAGACCCACCCTGTTGATCTCAGCTCACGGGGTGGCTGAGGAGATCGAACGGGACCGTGTTTGCGCAAGTGTGTTGAGAACTACAAATCCAAGCATTTCATTCCACGACGAAGGAGGAATCGACACGGTGGCAATTAGGAGGTGATCTGTGTGCCCGCGCACCCGACCCGGGCAGAGGACCACAGAGAAGCCGGGATCTGCTCCATCCTCTGCAACGGTGTCCGCTGGGGGTGCCAGGTCCACAGGAAACTGACCTACGTCTCGTCAAAGGCTTCGGTTCTCTGCCCCGCTTAGAACTTAGACCCAGCCCAACCGTATTCCTTTAAGCTAATTAGGGCAAAAGAATTGCTAAAGTCAGCTCTGAAAGACACTCAACAGTGAGGCCGTGAAGGCCCGGGGCCTGACAATGGGCCGCCTCCACGAGACCGAGGAGTACAGATGGAAGGCAGCTTGCTCAGGTGCCAGCCTGTCAGTTGGATTAAAATGACTCATTTATTTACCCAAGAACCTCACAAAGTGCTTTTACTAACAGGGAGAGGGGGCCTGCCGGCTCTCTGAGCAAGGGACGTAGCAAATTCGCCTCCGCCGCCTTCCCGGCCTGCCAAAAGTCATTATTGCCGTGTGTGGAAAGCCATCAGCAGGGTACAGGCCCCCGTTGTCCGGGTGACAGATTGGGCTGCGTAATCAGAGGAGGAAGGAGAGAGTGCAGAAGCTGTCAGAGGCGAGAGAGCTTGGCTGGAGCCGCCAGAAAACTGGCAACATGAGTTAGCGTAACCGAGTAAACAGCCAACCATCTCCAAATGATCTTGCCATTAACACGAATGAAATAAAGTGGAAAAGCTAAACTTTACCTCAAAAGCACGCCCCAGAGAAAACCACGAGAGTCTACATGTGTTGTCGGTGGTGAAGTGACATTCCCGTGACTCTCCTGGCCTCATCTCCTAGCCTCCTTTGTCTCCCAGCCCCCCCGGGCACAGTGGAAATTCCCCAGGAGGAAGGGAAATTAAGAACCGCACAGACGTAAAGGTGTGCTTCAAGACAAAAAACAAATTGAGAAGGTGGAGGAAAGCAGCACAGGTTCGGGGTCTTCTGAAGCAAGCACGTGCCCCACAACCAAGATCTAGTGCGGCGGAGAAGCAGCCAGAAGACCAAGCGAGGCCGGGGGGTGCCTCTCTGTGCCGGGGAAACGGTTACTGTGCTCCGTATCCATGGTACCCACGGATGGCCAGGGAGGGCCACATGTACAACAATGGAAAAGTCCAGCGTCGGCCTTAAAACCAGAGGCAGCTCGGGAATATCATCTTCCAGTTACTCCGTGGTACATCCCTTTATCGACCGATCAACATAACAATGGTGTTGAAAACCACCTTCCCCACCTCTGGTTTATCAGGAGCTCCGCACCACAAGCAGGAGGAAACATTTTGTAGATGATCTACTATCTCCTATCTGACTCCTTTGACTTCTTAATTCCATTCGGGAAAGTGGGCTTTTGAACTTTCAACCAGCTCCTTCCCACTAATCCCTACTCCCTTAACTTGGCTTCTTCTCACATCTACTTCTCTAGAGGACACAAAATTCCATTCTGAATGTGTAAGGACCTCTCTCACAAACTGGTCTCCCCTGCCCCAACTGCCCTTTCGCTTCTGCCTACATTTCATGTCACCATGGGCTGACTTGTTTGTTGAGAACCCACAGTACACAAAGCCAGGTACCAGGTCCTGAAGGTTGTAAGAAATTAGAAAGGTCCTTGCTTTCAGATGTTTATAATTAAGATGAAAGAAAACACACACACACACACACACACACACACACACACACACACGTCCTGGACTGTTCCTAATAACAGAATAGACAGGAGGGAGGAAAACGGATTGGGGGGAGTGAATTTTGAAGCAGTAACTAGCATAATTGTGAGTTTCTGAGTGGTTACAGCACAGTTCCCAACTTTTCATACAGACATTCAGTCTTCTGGGCTCGGTAAAAGATCTTGGGATGATAAATCAAAGTGGCAAAAGGTACGGTATAAAGGGGAGGGAAAATCCCCCTGCAACAATTAACAACACGATTGCTCTTTATCAAAAGAAGCCAGTTCTCCATCTGCCTTGTCCTGACGTGGCCCCCGTTCCTCGTTAACACTAAGGAGACTCCCGGAGAGCATGCAGAGGGCCTGGCAAGCAACAGGCTGCTTAAAAGGATGCAGTGACAGCGTCGCCCCAACCGGGCCACGATCTACTGCAGTGGGCCTCATGTGCCTACAGCTCTCACACACCAGAAGCTTCAGGCCAAAGCAAACAAATGTGGCGGAAGCGGGAGGAATTCTGAGGGTAAGGGAGCAGCTCCTCGTCACCAGGGACTGCGTGCTGGCTCCCTGGCTTCCAAACGGCAGGAAGTGAGCCCCCGCCCGGCTCTCCTCTGGTAACCTTCGCTGCAGAATGAAGAAGGGATGGGGCTGGCGGAAGATCGGCACGCTGGAAGGCTCCTCGACAAGCCAATGAGCACACACCAAGAAACTTGAGTGAAATCAGACTGGGGGCAAGCGCGAGTTGGCTTTGCGCGCGGCAGCCGGGACCGGTGAGGGGCAGAGGGGTGCCGGGGCTGGTGGGGGGCAGAGGGGTGGGGATGCGGTGCCCTGCCCAGGCAGTGGCGCTCTCTGTTTGGCCGACCTCACTGCAGGTATCAGCCAGACAAAACAAGAAAACTCATCATAGGCTTCCGACCCCACTGAGAATTACCTTTTAAAAAGAACGACCTTTACTTCCACGTAAACCTACTGGAAAAAAAAACAAAAAAAACAAAAAAACAAAAAAACCAAGACCAAAACCAACCAAAACACTGAACTTCAAATACCTGGAATTTTCTTTGAGACCCAGAGCTCACCCACGTCTGAAAGAAACACCAGGAGACTTGAGAATTTTCCACCAGGGACAAACCCAACATCTTAAGGGTCAAAGATAAAAACATTTTGCTCTTATCGCAACTCAAACTCCAACACAAAGGTTCCTACTGTCTTTTGTTTCAATACAGACGACCTGTAATGTTCACCCTCGGGTACAGCACAGATATGAAAAGTGAAGCTGTTCCCAATGAGCAAGGGTACTAACCTCAGCCTCTTCCAATCTTCAGAAAAAGGCAGACATTGGTGGTTCTCAACACTGTTTCTTGGGCCCCAAATACCCACCCACTCGGTTCACAAATCCTGAGTGCCTACGGCACACCTGCTCTGTCCCGGCCACCGGCGTGGGACTGCAAACCACACAGTCCACCTTTAGGGGCTCGTGCTCGGGGTGGGGGAGGACACCTAGGCCAGGTGTGGTGGGTACTGTGCGGGGTGCGCTGGGAGGGCCTAATGGGGAAAAGTGGGCCCTGGGAGTGCACTTCCTGAAAAGCTGAAACTGAAGCAGAGACCTAAGTAGGGCTAGTGCAAGTCAGGGGAGGTGCCCCAGGTAGGGGGACGCGGGTACAAAGGCCCCAAGGCCAGGTAAGGAAGACCAACACATTCAGGAAACCAAGGCAGGAGCCTATCTGGCCGAGGCCAGCAACAAGGGGGAAAGTGGAGGCTGAGGAGACAGGAAGAGGTCAGGTTCCAGAGAGTGTCGTTAGAGACGGTAAGGATTTTTGACAAACTTCTTTCCCAAGCAGATCTGGACTCATCCTCACTTTAGCGCTGGCATTAAGAGACGGTTTAGAGCAAACACCAGCATCTGATTTATGGATGGGCTCCACAAAGGGCAGGGCCACCTGGTCAGACTCAGTGCTCCTCAGGAGGCAAGCGTGCCAGGAGTGACCGTGCCCAGATCCGGACGCCCGGGTCCCCCGTCTGCCACACCTCGTGTCAGAACTGGCACACGGTGATAAACGGGTGACTGGGTGGCCACCTTGTGCGTAAGAAACCAAGCTGTACCCATTCGGAAACCCTGAATTTAGAAAGAAAACAACACCTGTCACCTGAATGCAGAGCAGGAGTTCCTTAAAAAGTAACTGTGTTAAAAAGTGAGGCCTAGACAGGTATCCAAACAGCTAACAGTTTTTGTCCTGCCCAGCACCTGCCCACTGGATCGCCCAGTCAGCAGTGCGATGTCACCACTGCACACACGGGGACTTCTCAGATGAGCTGGGGATTGAGTCACACCATCCGGGAGGGCACCAGGAGAGAAGGGGCTTTAATCGTAGGAGCCAGTGACAACGGTGGTGCCGTGAAGTCCCAGAGCAGGGGGCACGGGAGATAAGAGTTTTCGATCTCAAAAGAGCACGAGACCCATCATAAAGGCCAGCTCTGCACTGAGGGGGCGGGGGAACCCCGAGGGCCGGGGCCGAATGACCTGGCCCCCGAACCGCAGGGCTAACGATGCTTTTAGACAACAGCAAAAGAAATCTGTCCAAGCACATCTATCTTCCTTTTAAAGAAGGCTCGAGCAGAGGCAAGTGGGGCGACTCTGTTGCGAAAAGACTTTCTCAGCTCTAATTACTCCCGATAGCTGTAATTTACACATTTTTGGTGGATAGAAATCGCCAAGATTCACACATTTTCAGACCAACAGCTGCCACTATTAGTGAGCAAATCGGCAAGACTTCTGCACGGTGGCAGCCGGCTGTCTGTGGCACGGCCAGGGGACGACCAGAAGTGCAAGGCGACCAGCCACACCAAGAGGCCTCGATATCCCCGCTCTCCGTGGGGCTGCCTGCAAGGCCAACTGTCCAGAGGCGAAAACCCGTGACCACCATTACAGAAACTCTCGGCCCCCACGTAGAGTACGGAATGGTACGTACCGTGCAGAGGAGGATGCCAGTCTTGGAATGTGAGAATTCTTCAAACACTGCTGTTCTTTCCTACAGAAACAAGGAAAAACAGGGGCTTACAACTCTGAGGTCAGTCCCAGCAAGGCAGGCTTGGATTCCCATAACCCCCTACTTCCCAGGGCTCTGTCTTCAGGCATGGAGAGGCTTTTCCAAGAAAGAGAAGCAGATTCTTCACATCTCATCAAGACCCTGTCCTTACAGGTCTGGACTTCTCAGGCTATTTGAGGGCAGCACCTCTCAGTAAGACAGGGCCAGGGTGGGCACACCCTCGGGACGGCCAATACCAAGAGCAGGCAAGGCCAAAGGCCGCAAGTTACTGTACCCCAGGTTCCCAACTCAGAATTTATTCTAAGCACGAGGTCGAGAGGAATAAAGAACCACCACCTTTCCTACAGGGAAATTTTCTTAAAAACTAATTTTAAAGAAAATTTAAAAATTACAATCACCACGTATCTTAGCTATACAAAACTGTATATATTTTATAAAAATTTCTTAAATGTCTATTTATTTTGAGAGAGAGAACGCGCGCAAGTGAGCACAAGCAGGGGAGGAGCAGCGAGACGGGGCAACATAGAATCCGAAGCAGGCTCCAGGCTCCGAGCTGTCGGCACAGAGCCCGACACGGGGTTCGAACCCACGAACGGTGAGATCATGACCTGAGCCAAAGGTGGACGCTTCACTGAATGAGCCACCCAGGCGTCCCGGAAATTATATATATGTTTTAAGTCAGAGGAAGAAACGGAGATCACCCCAGCAAAGCAGGCCACCGCCACGGGCCACACCCTTCGCAGGCACGTAAACACGTGTTTTCTCAAATGGCCGCGTGCTCCTTCCACTGCTACCACGCTGTCGTGTCAGAATAGGGACACCCTCCCGTGCCAATCGACACCCCGAATCACATCGCCTCTCGTGGCTACCGAGGCTTCAGCCGAATGGGCACCGTCGTCCAACACCCCGTCCCTGGCAGCTGGGTTTGTCTCCAACTGTTCGCTCTGGCGCCCAATGTTGAGATGGACACCCTCCGAGAGTGTCTGCTGGCTACGTATTTAATTATCCCTTTGGGCCAAAACCCTAAAGGCAGTCCTGCTGCACTGAAGAGCGTCCGCTCGAGAGGCTTGCCGAGGGCACACTCAACGTGGGTTAAGTCACAGCACTGCGAGATGAGACTTGGCCGTGTCCGTCAGGGACAGGAAAAGGAACATAACCAAGCCACTAAAACTTGGAAAAAAGAAAAAAGTGAGGTCTCTCTCACCTTCTCAGTGAGGTCTGGCCCTCCGTGGCCCACCGTGCCACTGGGGCGCACCTCATTCTGGTCCTTCACCTGCATGTCATTCCGTCACGTAACTGGAACCTCCAGGCACACCTCACTTAGGACAGTGGGTAACGACAACCAGCACGAGGGCTACCGAGTCCCGGAGAGTGGCCTACGCCCCACGCGCCTGAACTTCACCCACTCTGCACGAGAACCCTAGCAGTCGTACCATCACCACACCATTTCCAGATAGAGAGAGACACTGAGGCACAGAAAGGCGGAGTCACTTCTTGCCCAAGGGACACACAGCAATACCCACCCCCAGGGAGTCGTGTTCCAGAGCCAGTGCTCAGACCCTCGAGAGGACAGCTGGATTTGCCCAGCGTGCCGCACGCTCTCTGTAAGGGTCACTGTAGAGTCAAAATCAGAAAATAAATCAGAAAAGTTCATAAAAGCCCGTAAGGCACATCCTACGAACGACGGGACACATTCAGATTTGAGGTAAGGAGAAAACGACCAAACCCGGAGCTTTCCTCACAGCTGTCACGCAGCCACTTTTTTTTTTCTTTCCTTTTTTATGTTTATTTATGGGGCGCCTGGGTGGCTCAGCTGGTTGAGTGTCCGATTTGGGCTCAGGTCATGATCTCACAGCCTGGGAGTTCGGCCCCGTGTCGGGCTCTGTGCTGACAGCTTGGAGCCTAGAGCCTGCTTGGGATTCTGGGTCTCCCTCTCTCTCTGCCCCTCCCCAACTCATGTTCCCTGTCTCTCTCTCCCTCTCTCTCTCAAAAGTAAACATTAAAAAAATTGTTTTAAAATAATAAAGTTTATTTATTTTGAGACAGCAGGAGCAGGGGAGGGGCTTACTGTCTCAAAATAAACAAACATTAAAGATGAAACGTTTTAAAACAAAACAGATCCCATCAACTTTTCTCTAATGCTCATAAATGTGGTCAGGGTCACTTCGACCATCGAGGAGACCAAACCAAGGTCACGTAGAGCCGTGGCCAGGGTGACGAGCCAGGCAGACGGGACTGGGACTATTTTAGCTTAGCGTGGGACAGGACACTTGGCCAGTAACTCGAAATACAGAAATATTCCTTCCCACCTTCTGCCCATGTCATGAGAAGGCCGGGAAGGCTAAACACTCACTACACGAAACAAGCAGAACGCTAACCGTTCCGGAAAGAGACAGTAGTAATAACGGCACCTACGTTCGTGGAGCGCTCAGCACCAGGCCCCGTACTCAGCACATCATCTGCGTTGACTGAGTGAACCTTCACACCAACCCCATCAAGTGAGTACCGCTATCACCTCCACTTTAGCGACACGCTTTCCTGAGGTCACACCGCCAGTAAAGGCAGAGCCAGGACGAGCGTGCAAGCAGCGCGTCCCAGAGCACACGGCTGTGAGCATCCTGCAAGACCAGTGCCCTCAGAAAGTGAGTCGATCGGACTGAGATCCTTTAACTACAGAGCCTTTTGCACGATCAATGCACATTCCTAGATCCTTCTGAATCCACACCCGGCTCCCTCATTGTCCTCACGCCCACCTGGCACAAGGCCTCTGGTGAAGAAGACCGAGAGGATGAGGCAACGAAGCTTTATCAAAAACCAAACGCTCTAAATGGCATTAAATTATGGGATCAACAGAATCCACCGCATCAGGGACCCTGAAGTTCGTAACATTCACAAGGGCCGGACGATTCAGGAAATTCCATCTGGTCCCATGGGAAAGAAGAAGCTGGGCCCTTGAGTGACCTTGAGCACGCTCACTTTTCTGAGCCTGCACACTCTTAAATTATTAAACTGACAAAAGCGAGCACGAGAAGGGGGCTGGACCCGATGACTTTAACGTCTCCCTCAGCTCTAAAGGTGTGTTTTTTACAAACTGGAGCTAGTCAAGCCTTGCTCCGATTCCCGGTTGTCCTTCCCTTGCCCTGACTGAGCGCCCGGTCACCTCCTTCCAGGACAAGATGGCTCCCACTGGCAGGGCCCGCTCGTCCGCCTTCCACGCCGGCGCACGCCTCACCCGGCTCCCTGCCCATCGCCTGGACGGAACGAGGGCTGCGCCGCTCAGAACCTAAAACCGGGAGGCGTGACTCTCTCCCTCCTGAACGGCAGTATTATTACTCAGAGCTGAGACACAACTGAGACCCCGAAGCCCCTCGCCCAACCACGGTGTTAAGAGTGAAGGCGCTGTATCTTGTTGACAATGACAGCAGTCGCGCTCAGCAGTACCATATGGGATCCACAATTTAGCTCCATTAATGCTCTTAATTTGAAGACATCAAGCCCTAATTACACACTGGGTACTAAAAAGGCAAAACCCTTCCCTGGTGCCAGCTACTTAGTGGTACTCTGTTGCCTTAACAGCTGGTTGAGGCAGACTCGGGCCAAGCCGGGCCGCGAGCTCTCTCAGGTGGAAGAGGGCAGCTCCCGGAGCAAGAACACCCGGGAACAAAAGACGCCCTTGCCCGCACCGACGCGGCCGTGCGACCTGTCCCCAGGTCCAGTGGGTCGCCCGCCCGCCCCAGGCTCGTCCCCTCCTCGCCCTGCGGAGTCCGAGGCGGAAGCCAGAGCCGACCCCGAAAGGCCACGTTCACGGTCGTCAGACTCGGGCCCGCTCCCACTCCCGGGGACGGGCGCGAAGCTCACCTCCTGCTCCATGTTGCCGTGCAGCCGCAGGAATTTGAATCTCGTGGAGGCAGATGGCGGCTGCCGTGACACGGGGGCCCCTGAGCAGGCTGGCAGGGTCCGGAGGAAGAGGTGGTAATAGAACTCCACCAGCTCACAGCTCAAGAAAAAGATGATCATCTTCTGGTCTTTCTCAAGCTACGTCGGTACCGAGGGGGAAAGAATCACCACACGTGTTTAAGATTAGGTGACCCTGGGGGCGCCTGGGTGGCGCAGTCGGTTGGGCGGCCGACTTCAGCCAGGTCACGATCTCGCGGTCTATGAGTTCGAGCCCCGCGTCAGGCTCTGGGCTGATGGCTCAGAGCCTGGAGCCTGTTTCCGATTCTGTGTCTCCCTCTCTCTCTGCCCCTCCCCCGTTCATGCTCTGTCTCTCTCTGTCCCAAAAATAAATAAACGTTGAAAAAAAAAAAATTAAAAAAAAAAAAAGATTAGGTGACCCTGAAACGAGTACTTCTCTAAAACACGTAGTCGTGCTGGCCCGGATTTGGAAACCCAGATGACGGACAGCTTTGAATAATCAAAAAAAAAAAAAAAAAAAAGTACCACTGATACAACATACGCTCCAAAGAGTAGATGAAAGGAAAGTGACACGGCTACGACTTCGGCCAGGCTTCCCAAATCTGAGCGGCGCAGATGCGTCGTGGACCGAGGCCGTGCGCTCCCCTTCTTCCCACCCACCCGTGGCTCGCCACACGTGCCCCTGCCTGGCTGGGGCCCCGCAGGCGGTACCTCTGAAGCTTCCTCCTCGAGCCCCTACACCCACTACTTTCCCACACCCCAGAGGAAGTTATCACGTGTGTCCAGTAAGCACAGAAATGCCCGAATTCTTAGAGACCAGGAGCACAGGCTCCCGTGTCTGCCTGCATGCAGCCGGTTTCTGCCACCTGTGATGCTCCTGGTCCTCCGTCCCAGCAGAGGATTCAGGTACACTTCATGTCGAATGTGACAGCTATCACTGACCTCTGGGTCTTTACCACAACCCCAGGATGGCTGACTGGTAGTCTGCATTTGAAACACAGTTACAGTGGAAAACGTGCGTGTGTGTGTGTGTGTGTGTGTGTGTGCACGAGAGAGAGAGAGACAGAGAGAGAGAGAGAGACAGAGAGAGAGAGACAGAGAGAGAGAGAGAGAGACAGAGAGAGAGACAGAGAGACAGAGAGAGAGAGAGAGACAGAGAGAGAGAGAGAGACAGAGACAGAGAGAGAGACAGAGAGCGAGCGAGCATCCCTCAATTCACTGCTATCAACGCCAGACACAGAGAGAACAGGACCTTCTTCCCTCAACTGAGCTGGTCCCAACCTTGCACTTCTGCAGGATGAAGGCCGCCAGGGAGACGAGCTTCAGTTTGCTGGGAACCAGCGTCACATGCTGATCAAGACTTCCTGGAATCGCGAAGCTGTCCAGCTCATCGTCAGGTGGTAGAGGGGAAACCTCGGGAAGTGTGCCTCGCTCCGGGTCAGACTGCCCGTGGTGCTGATCCAGGACAGAAATCCGGACCGGATCGAGCAAGCTGATATCAGCCAGCCGTGTCACACCTTGGAGCAAAGGTGAGATAGGCAAACACTGTGAAACCAGTCCCGTGTGGGCACCCCACACCCCACGTCCCACGCTTATGAAGAAGCTCCTGTGGGCAATACCTGGGCAGCAAGATCTGCCCTCTGGTCAATCGGCGGGGGGGGGGGCCACTGCTTCCACACCAGCATTTCTAAACTCTGGCCTAGGCAGGCCACTGAAAGGGACAGGAGCAGCTGTCTCCTCCCCACCCTGAAAGGATTCTACGCTCAAGTAAGTTATGAAAACCCTGATAAAAGGGTGTCACGGGATTCCTTAATCACAGGGTGTTGTGGGTTTACAAGGCTTCTCAGGATCTTTGCTGTGCTCGCATGCACCATGAATTTCTAAGACAAGGAAGAAATATGTGGCGTTTCCCAAACTTCTGAGCACAGAATCATGGACTTTCTCTTAAAATGAAGGTTCCTTAAGATATACTTGGCGAACTGGTATGCGTGTGCTGCAACAGGGCCAGTTTTAACAAGCCAGACCTGAGAACGTGACAGCGGGGCTGTGTTGTGTGGGTGACTCTGGTGGCTGTGACTTTTCCAAGCCGTAGGGCCCCATCTGTAAAGGAGAGCTCAGAACGTCCATCTCGTGAGGACGGAAAGACAGAAAGGAACTTAAAGAGGTTCAGGGCTCTTCAGCAGAAAGGTGGGCTGAGAACACTCACCATAAAAAGCTCACGAAGCCTCTGGGTAGACGGGAGTCAGCCGTCACCTTTCCTCCCACCCCGCCACGAGCACCGGGAACACTCTCCTTACAGAGACAGCTCTGGACCTGCCCTGCCCTTCCCCCCCACACCCCGGGGAGCATGGCAGGGCCTTGCATGACTGGCAGAGGGAGGCTGGGCCTGCAGGGCAGGGGTCCGGAAAGGCAGTCCTTCAGGGACACCGCCCTCCTGACCCTCTATCCCCATCGCTGAGAACCACCGCGGGCAAACAACGCCCATCACATCTAGATCGTTCCTCGTAAGAACAAAGAGCGTGTCTTTTCAACCCACCTTCTGTGAGTGTGGCCGACAGCAACACGTTTTGTCGTTGCTGGCACTCGGCATTCACGGCATTGAGTATGACTGTGATATCCTTTTCAAAACCCAAATCCAGGATTCTGTGGTTTCAAGAGAAGGGATTTTACTCCGCGTGCAAAGTGAAGGCTGCCACGAGAGCACAAACGGCTCGCTGCTCCTACCGTTCATGCTTCTGGGCGAGGCTCACCTGTCTGCTTCATCCAAAATCAGCCACCGTATCCGACTAAAATGAATGTTCTTTGTGGATTTGATATGATCCACCAGCCGCCCAGGAGTCGAGATAAGGATATTTATTCCTTTGCGGAGTCTGTTTAAAATTACATATCATAAAAGTAAATCAAACGGGGCTGTATCAACAGAAAACACAGGAAGAAGGCACAGGAGGCAGATTCATTTGTAGCACCAACGTGCACGGCTTGAAGTCACGGCAAACAGGATGACAAATGGATACGAAGATACATTTGAGTTTCCATTTCCCTCAAAGTTTCTCTTGTCTAGAAGGTGATTATTAAGATCCGACGTCGTATTAAAATCATAAATGCAATAACTCTGAAAAGAATCTTTACTGTATAATCCGGTGCCCTTTACCTGGTTCGTGGATCCTTTCTAGGACATTCCAGAAAGATGGTCACCTAGCCTGTTCGTTCTTAAAGGTTTCTGCGCCATGGAAACTCCAGTCTAAATGAGTCACCGCAGGCCAATGTGGTCTAATGGCTGGAACGGTTTCTTATACTGAACCTTTGTTTGTAGCCTCCATACAACGGGCACCTAACTTTGTCCCACAGACTAGGGAGAATAAATCTCAGTTCTTACTCCCAAACACCCTTTACTCCATATTTCCATAGCAATACAAGCTTCTAATTTTTAGCTGAGTGTATTTTCCAGCCTCTCCTGAAGTTAAGTTTGGTCGTATGCCTATGTTCAAGCGATGGGATAAAAGGATAAAGGGAATATGCAAACACCACAAATATCTCTGGAGGGAGTGGGGAGGATTATCTTTGTTCCCGCTGGCAGGGAACAAGATGTAATGGCTGGAGCTCTAGCAACTCGCTAAGACTATGGAGTACACTTAAAAATGGAAGCCTCACTTAATGGCACAAAAAGGCAGAAGGAACCTGGTTCCTGACACCAGAGCTTCATGCAGGCCCTGGATGCGTTACCGTCAGGCTTCTTAGATGTGAAAGGAAAATACAACCGCCATATTGTTTGTGCCACTGCTGTTTGTTGTTGTCGTTATTTACAGCTGAACCAAATCTAACCAATACCTTTAGGTTTCAAGTTTAGTATTTACTCCTCAGTTACAAACTACACACAGAGCTGGGTGTTACCACTAAGCGTTAAGCTACAATAAAAATGTTTCAAAAAGAATCCAGACAACGTGGGATTTATCTGTGGCAACGTTTTCTCCTGAAATTACCCATCACCAGTTCCTATACAGAATTAGGAATCAGTGTTTTGGATATACAAAGCAAAGCGTAAAGCATTACATGTGAGGTTAGTATCTCGCCTTTGTAGAGCCAAATGACAAGTCCCCAGACTCCCAATGTGCACAAAAGAGAGTCACCGAGGCGGCTGGATACCAAACAAGGGGGACCAAGGGATGCTGGGCGGGGAGAGAGGATGCTAAGCGGGTGGGGAGTATGGTTACCGACCACGTAGGAAGGGAACCTCTGTGGGCTCGTCGGTATTTCATAAGACAGCACCGCCTACAGGCGACAGGTCCCCGCTGCCTCAATCTGTCCCTCCGCTCTGGGACTAGGAAGCACAGGAGGAAACAAGACTCTCTCCAGGTTTAGAAGGACCAAGTCTCATTGAATAGGAAGGCAGAACAGACAGACTCAGACAGGAACGGACCATAAACCAGGCTCCGCATACCTGGCCTTTTCGGATTTCTTCCTCTCTCCGCCCATGAGCACCCCAGGCACGATCCAGGTGAACGGCTACAGGAAGACACCAGATGAGAATCAGAGCAGAGCCCTCTTCCCTGCAGACACAGAGACCGAATCCAAGGTCTTCTCCCCTAAAGACGCTGGGAGGGAAGACCTAGGCTTCACTGCAGACGCTGTCACTGTGCAGATGCCATTCCCGGGCATTGCCCGCCCCAGTGACAGGCATCAGCCACTTAAGTCACAGCTCCGGAACTGGCTCCCCGTGTTGTGAGAGGAACAGAGGCTTTCTCAGGGATTCAAACAGCTTCTCTGCCTTGCCCCGTCGAGGCCGAGTGGAGAACACATTTGACCTAAGCACAGCCCTTCCTTACTCCCCACCCCTGACAGAAGGAAGGACAGATCAATTCTCGGCTTGGCAGGCGCTGGCTCTCCTTTCTTAAACCCGACGTGCAGCTTTCTGGTAGCTTTCCACGTGCTCACTTCGGTTATACCTGTGAGTCTCCACGTGCGCCTTGTTAGGGACTATGGTGAACACATTACAGGACTCTAAGCACCAGGAAACCCCAGTAATCTAAGCTAGAAATCGGCAGTTGGTCCACTTCGGATACCTGGGGAGAGCTGAGACGCCCAAGCAACAAAGCGAAATTAAAATAATTCCTTGCTTTTTGAAAACAAAGGTAAGACTGGCAGACTTCTCTTTTCTCAAAAAGTCAAGAAAAAAAGGTAGAAAACTGGACTCGCGGCCCGCCTTACCTTAAGCAGTTTCTGGACAGTGTTGAAGCTTTGCAGAGCCAGCTGTGAGGAGTGAGCAGTTACAGATACTGAGCAAGGTTGTTCCCACCCGCCCCCCCCCCCCCTCCGCCCCCCACCTCCCCAATCTCTGAAAAAAATTTAGACAACATGAAGTGATCAGATCCCAACCTGGGCCTTAAGTTAAGATTTCAGGAAAAAAAAAAAAAATCTGATCCACAGAATCTTCTCAGAGAATATACCTCGCTCTCAGACTATGTCTGAAAGCTGCCAGTTTGGAGACTTGGGCAGAGAGGCCGCGTCCATTCCTTGGACACACACAGAAACAGTGTTGTGTGCTCCCTCTGCTGGCGCAAATTCCCAGAGTGCCACACAGAGAACCACAAGCCTACGGTGCACGTGGATGGGGAAGCGTGCAGCATCGCCCTGGACGTGCCTCTCTTTAGGAAGAGAGGAAAACAGAACGTGCAGGAAGGAGTCACCTGAAGGAGCAATCGACAGGCGAGCCTCCGGGCACCTTGCTTTCAAGGTGGCGTCAGGTATCCTGCAAGTACGCCCCACGGAGCACCGAGAGACGGTCACCCCCGAGTTTATTAAAGGAACAGAATCTAACAAGCCCAGTGGAGACCAGAGGAAGTGAAAATTAACGTAGGTTATAACCGTTAACCACCGTAAGAAAGCCTCAACACAATCCCTTTATCCAAGCGCACGTACAGAGTTCCCACATGCTTAGTATTCACGACGCGTCCCAGGGAAGTAGCAAGTTTGCCGCTGTGAAAATTTAAATAGCTCCACGCCTGCTCCTTCCCAGGCCTGAGCTGAGAAAGGGCACTGCAGGCTGTGTAAGGCTGTGTTAACAGGCTGACGGGAAACCTCCATCTCCGCGATCAACTCTCCGCAAGGAAGTGATTAGCATTTGATAGAGAAAACCGGTGCCCTACTCTGCACTTGCCTCCGTAGGCAAATAAACCAGATCAGACAGAAGAGATTCCCACCAAGACAGAAGAAACACGTCGAGAAGCTTAACTTGCAAGAACACGTAAAATTCTTGGTACCATGGCCTCTTTTAAAAAAAGTTCACTTTAGGGCTGACTGCTCTAATTTTTAATTAAGCTATAAAAGAAACAAAAAAGTCTGAAAATGTCATTATTTTAATTCCTTTTAAAAGGACAGAGGCTTATCGTGTCATTAGTTTTTGGACACCAGGGAAATGCTTTTCCATACTCAGCTTATGATTTTCACAGAGTCTTTGAATTTTTCTTCTTAACAGGAACCAGAGGGATGGTCCCAGGCCAAGGTAAGGGTGCAGCAGGGAGAAAAATGGTAAAACCCACTTTTAAATTTGAACGGGTCTTACTCTCAGAAGGAAAGCACTTGCTTAAAAGGCGTCCCAACAGTGAGGCTGCTTACCTCTCTCGTTGGCACCAGCACCAGGGCATAGGGGCCATCACTGCGCTGTGGACACAGAAGGAAAGAAACACCATGAGTCAATGAACGAAGGTCACGGGACTCCGGTGGACAGAACCCGAGGGCGGCCACTCGCAAACATCAGAAGCGTCTCATGAGAGAAGGGGACTGACTACGATGCCCACTACTCTTCTCATGCAACCTTGTTCTAAAGGTTCTGCCTCAGGGCGCCTGGGTGGCTCAGTCGGTTGGGCGTCCAACTTCGGCTCAGGTCATGATCTCACGGTTCGTGAGTTCGAGCCCCATGTCGGGCTCTGTGCTGACTGCTCGGAGCCTGGAGCCCGCTTCGGATTTTGTGTCTCCCTCTCTCTCTGCCCCTAACCCACTCGCATTCTGTCTCTGTTTCTCTCAGAAATAAATAAACATTAAAAAAAATTTTTTTTAAAGGTTCTGCCCCATGCGGTCAGACAAGAGAAAGAAAATACGTATAAAACTGGAAAGTAGGAGACAAAACAGTCATTATTAGATGACAGTTTATCCTAAAAAACAAAACAAAACAAAAATCTACTACAAGAAAAGACAACTCAGTCAAGTAGCTGAATGCAAACTTAATACACACAAATTACAGCCTTCTGACATAAAAAAGTTAGAAAATACAAGGGAGGGGGGAATCACCCAAGAGCAGCAGCGGGAACAACAGGAAGGCTGACAAAAAATGTACAAAATGCTTGTGACAGAAACTGTAAAACCCTTCTGAGGAGCATAAAGTAAAATGTGAATAAATGGGAAACCATATCCTATTCTTGGATAAGATGGCTCCTTATCACAAATGAGCCAACTGTAAGTCAACCCATTAACGTAACGCGACCCTAAGAAAGCTGCCACAAGTCTGCGCATATACACACGCGCATATAAAATAACACATACGGACAAGCTGATTTCAAAGTTCCTATGAAAAATCAATGTGCAAGAATAACCAAAACATGTCTGAAAAACAACAGATGTTAAAACGATTTAGAACTACCATAATATAAATAACGGACAGCAGCATACAGAGATCACAGCAGCAAACCGAGTCTAGAACAGAATCAAATACATGCAGAATTGTATGAAATAAGGTGCATTTTGCATCAGTAGAGAAAAGATAAATTGTTCAGAGACTTCACAAGCAAACAAAGTTAGAGAAGTAAAGTTGGAATTAAGTTGGCCATTTTCCAGATGACATAAATCTCAGAAACTATACAACATCAATACATTTTATAACATAAAAACTTTTAACTTTAGAATGGGCAAACAGTGACTAAATAAAATCAAATAATGAACGACAAAACGAGGGGAGAGAAAGGGCCAGTTTCCTTAGTTCACAAAAGGCCTATAATTCAATGAAAAAATGAAAACAAAAAAGACCACAACGACTTATATCAAAAAATGGAGACAGGACACAAGTAGCTAATTCATGGACGTGAGAATTCAAGACATGGCTTTTACACATGCAAAGAGATGCTCAACTCCACTGTCAAATGAGCAAAACTTAAGCAGCCGATGGTGTCACTAGGGCACGGGTGAGCAGGGACTCCTGTACTGCCGTGGGGAGAGCGCAAAGTGGCTTAACCCATTCGAAGTTCAGTGTGGGGGGGCGGGGCGCCTGGGTGCCTCAGTGGGTTAAGCATCTGGCTTCAGCTCAGGTCATGATCTCACGGTTCGTGAGTTCGAGCCCCACACAGGGTGAGGTTCATGAGCTTGAGCCCCACTTCTCTCTCTGCCCCTCACTCACTTGCACCCCCTCTCTCTCTCTCTCAAAAAAAAAAAAATAATTAAAAAAAAATAATAAAGTTCAATTGTGGCGTTACCCACCGAATAAAAATGCCGCTCCCACTGTCAGGGGTTTCTTTAAAAGATACGCCCGTAAGTGTACGTGAAAAAGTAAACTATTTTACAGACTGTATTTGTAACAGTCTCGTTTGTAGTGAAATACTGGATGGAAGGGAAGTCCTACCAGTGAGGGGCTGACGCCCTAACTCGGGGTACCCCCATGCAGTGGGACACCAGACGGCCATGAAAAAACAAGGCACGTGGGCACGGTACTGCTAAGAAGCCATCCCAAAGCGTGTTAAGTGAGCACCAACTAGCAAGGCACAAACATCATGTACAGCGAGCAACCTCCTGTGTTATCGCCCCAAACACAACAGAAAGAAACACAGAAGCTCCGGCTGAGGGGGAAGGGGCCTGTGCGCCCCCGCACTCGCTCTCTCTGCAGAGACCAGCCCTGGGAGGGCCACCAGACGAGCACAAGGGCATCGCGTCCCCAGAGAGCCCTGCCATGCGGGCGACAGGGACTGTGAGGACTGACTTCTCACCGTGTATTTTTTGGTACTCTTTTAATCTTGTAACGCGTACACTGTATCTAAAAATATACGTGTAAAAAAACCCAAAAAGCACCCTGAGAAAGGCCCCAAAGTCAGTGGTGACTTGCACCTCCAAAGTGCTCACAGACACTCAGGACTTAATCAAAACCGTGTCAGGGCAGAAGCTAAGTGTGGATTTAGAACAGGTTCAATTACAAGTATGGATTTCATGTTTTGCATTGGAAACATTTACCCACGAGGAGGAAAGGATTTGGAATTCAAACTAGAGCCGCCTATCCTCGACGTCAAGTCTGCGAGGCTGTGCTGAGGCCCAGGCAAGAACGGTAAACATGTTAGTACAACGGTATCAGCGTGCCACAGTGTGACGTTACGAGATTCTGACATTTCAAAAGGTGTTACTACACACAGAAGAAGAAAGAAAAATCAATTCCTCGCAGGGCAGAAGTGAGCAAAGAAGGATGGTTGTGTTGTTCAAAAAAAAAAAAAAAAAAAAAAATCAGAGCCCAAATAACTGAAAGAGCGAAAACACAGAAAGCCAATCCGTTCTCATTCCATCGCCAAAGTAATTTAAGACTCTGCTGGGTGCCTTGAGCTTCCTGCTCCCTCCAGATCGGTTTTTTACAGGTCAAATCATTTCACAATGAACTCCAAGGGTCCCTATTGAATATTACTTGAAACGAGTGAATTAAATTTGAGCTTAGAGAACTCTTTCTACAGAAAACTTCAGTCTTGAATAGAATGAGCCGTTACTGACATTAAAATACACGCAGTAAAGAAAAACCACCACGTGGCTTGTGAACGTCTCTGTAGAGCAGCAGAGAAAATCACTGCCTTGCAAACCGGCCCCGCGCCCACGTGGTGATGCTTCCGAAGCGTCCGCCTGCGTCCGCTCAGAACTCAGAAGCTCTCGGCAACCCTGGCGGACACGCGCTGCCTTCGGCTCCACCCCACCGGTGACGTCACTGAGGCACAGAGGGATGGAAAGATCTGCCCGAGGACACACTCAGACCCAGGATGCCACCTGCCTCGGGTACGTGATCCCACCTCTCTCGTCCTCGGTCCACGGGCCTATGAGACCAGACGGTGGGGCTGGAACCACAGGACCCGTTCCGGCTCAAATAGTCCCAAGCTCTTCAACGATAAGTGTGTAAATAACAACCCGCTGCTCTCAGGGAACTGTCCTAACACGTATAAATGGATGAGACTTTACCACATCGTTGCAATACTTGGCCTTTCCTCTCCAGCTGGGTAGCGTACAACGCCAAGTCCTTTGTATGAATTATCTTACTGTGAGGTGCCCAATGGGAAGAAAACATCGGTCACCTGTAGGAAATACATTCCTCACTCATCCACGTCAGAGGAAATCGGTATCAGCAGTTCAAGTATCTTTCTTGTCTCTTCACACGCGCGCACACACACAGTACTATTTATGCAGCCAGATCATCCAGTACATACTGTTTTATCCTCTGCCCTTTTTAAAAAAAAAAAAATTTTTTTTAACGTTTATTTATTTTTGAGACAGAGAGAGACAGAGCGTGAATAGGGGAGGGGCAGAGAGAGAGGGAGACACAGAATCCGAAACAGGCTCCAGGCTCCGAGCTGTCAGCAGAGCCCGATGCGGGGCTCGAACTCACGGACCGCGAGATCATGACCTGAGCCGAAGTCAGACGCTCAACCGACTGAGCCACCCACGCGCCCCTCCTCTGCCCTTTTTTGATTAACATGTAAAAACACCTGTCAAGTTCACAAAGAGTAACTGAAAAAAATACCAGTTTTAATGGCTATGTAAGGTTCCATCACTTGGATGTTGTGTAGGATTTCAGGTTTTTTTTTTTTTTAATTTCTTTTTAATCTTTACTTTTTTTTTCAAGAGAGAGAGCGAGTGAGTGAGCGAGCAAGCACGAGTGGAAAAGGAACAGAGAAAGGGAGACACAGAATCCGGGGCAGGCTCCAGGCTCTGAGCTGTCAGCACAGAGCCCGACCTGGGGCTCGAACTCAGACTGCGAGATCATGACCTGAGCTGAAGTCGGATGCTCAACTGACTGAGCCACCCAGGCACCCCGGACTTCGGTTTTATTGATTTAAAATTATGTAAATAAGTTTTAAGTAAAATTTAAATATTCACTTTGAAATGAATTTAAGCTTACAAAAAAATTACGCAGATTATCCAAAGAACTCTCTTATATCCTGCTCCCAGCTTCCTTAGGCAGTATTGATTCTCAAAATACCAGTACTCGGGGCGTCTGGGTGGCGCAGTCGGTTAAGCGGCCGACTTCAGCCAGGTCACGATCTCACGGACCATGAGTTCGAGCCCCGCGTCAGGCTCTGGGCTGATGGCTCAGAGCCTGGAGCCTGTTTCCGATTCTGTGTCTCCCTCTCTCTCTGCCCCTCCCCCATTCATGCTTTGTCTCTCTCTGTCCCAAAAATAAATAAACGTTGAGAAAACAAACAAAAAAAAAATTAAAAAAAAAAAAATACCAGTACAAGGATCAAACCCAGGAAATCAACGCTGATAAGCTACTATGAGTGAATCTATCTACAAACTGTATTCCGGTCTCACTGACTGACTTACTAACGTCCTTTCCCCAGACTAGGATCCGATTCAGAACCACGTGGTTGCATTTGGCCACTACGTCTCCTTCACCTCTTTTGACCAGGGGCAGTTCTTCAGCATTTCTTTGTATTTGTTTTGTTTTGTTTTGTTTTTTCTGTGACCGTAATACTTTTGAAGAGTAATGGCCAGTCACGTTGCAGAATGTCTCCTGATTTGGGTTCGTCTGATGCTTGCTCACGATTAAATTTGGGCCAGAAAGCCACAGAAGGGACGCCGTGCCCTCTGGGCACCTATCTGGAGGGAGGTGCGTGAGCTCAGCACATCTGTGCACTGGTGATGCCCACGCTGACCGCCGGGGTGAAGGCGGTGACAGCCACTTCCCCATCGTAGAATTACTGTCTTCCCCTTTGGGACTAAGAGGGGTCTTGCAGGGAGATGCTTGGAGACCCAGTAAATCTCCCAGTTTTCGTGCCGCTTTCGTCCACTCCTTTCAGCGCGTGCCGATCCCTGTGGGGGCGGTACAACCCAGGCACCTGCCAGATGGCAACATTCTACTTCCGTCACTTCTGTGGATGTCCGGAGGAAGTCTACGGGAAGGAAGGCCTTCCCTTCTCCCGTTTCTCTATTTATTCAGTAACTGATTTGTATCCGTTTGTCCCTGTGGGTATAGGTTTTAGCCTCTGGGCTGCAATCCAATGCTATCACTACTTGTGTAGTCCCTCGGTACCAGGTAGGCTTGGTCCACGCCTAACTCTGTGTGTTCACACCGAGAAGAAAAGTAACCAACCAGCTCTTCTCAGCTGCTTGTGCACCCACCTCACCTCCTATTTCAGGTCTCGCCCTGTCCTTCCTACTGAGGATAACCAGGGACATATCTGTGGGACTCTGGGCGGGGTTTTGAGATGATGCCTGTGCCTCCGGAGCCTGGCAGTTAACTGGCCTCCTGGGGAACCCAATTCTGGCCCCTTTGGCCCAAACGCTAACTAAATGTGCCTCCCAACTAAAGACAAGACTCCACCATTGTTCCCGAGCCTCCATTTCTTTCTGTAAAATTAGATGAACAGAAATACCTGTAACTCGTTGGGCCTGGGGAGGTGGGGGGGGGGGGGGCGGGGGCGGCGGCGGCTAGGATTTGAGAAGATGACACTTTGGCAAAGCATCCGGCACAGTGTATGACACACAAGGAGCATTGATTTTACAAACGCTCCCTGTTGGATGTGCTGTGATGATTACAAAATACAGTTATTCTATTCTACTCTGGGCACAGTCTTCAGATGCAACATGTTTGTAGGACATAAACATCAGTGAATGAATTAAAAAAGAGGCAAGAAAACAACGCTAAATGAAAACAGAGTCTTTTGGTCCCAGTGGTCCTGCTTTGGTTCAGTTCCATGGTTGCTTACGTACCACGAGCAGTAAAACAAACACACTATACTCACCTGTATTTTTGATTTCATTGCTTGAAGAGACTGGACCACAGGGATACAGTAGGCAAGCGTTTTACCTTTTAAAAAAGTACAGAAGCAGTTAAAATCACAGGCCCTAGAAGATGGAGGGAGGGCGAAGACAGTAAAGAAAATGGTCTCTGCTATCTTTGGGCAGCACTAAAAGCCAGGGACAGGAAAAGTGTTAAGTCCTACATCCAAGAGCGGTAGAGACAGCATCTGCCCCCCTGCCATGACTCCCAATTTTGCTCTGTGAACGCGTTACTTCCAAAAACACCCTGTAGCTTCAGCTCCTTTCTCCAGCCAAGAAGGGAGACAATGACACGTTTCCCAAGTTACACAAAAGCTCAACTAGATGACTATCCTTCAAAGCCAGAAAACTCCTCCTCAAGTCATCCTTAATCACTCAAATGAGCCTCCTGGTCAAGTGAATGATGTGGGCAGCACCGAGGTGTTTAGAAGCCAGTCTGAACCCCAGAGCTAGCCTCTAAAGACCAGGAAGAAACCAAGGAATGGCAAAAGCCACCAGGTGGGTGGCTGAGCTGGGGGGAGTGGAGAATAGCTGATTAGCCCCATGCAGGGCACAAGAGGGTCACAAGAACACGTCTACAGACAATGTGGAAGAAGCAAAATCTGTGCTCCACGTTGCAGCAAAACAACTAGCATCCAATCAGTGCGTGCTCATGTTGAACCATGCTTTATTCTAAGAAACTATTTATCCCCCACTGGAGGGAGAACGGGCAGCTCGAGCCACAGACGGTGGACTGGGCAGAGCCCTGACAGAGGCTCTGCAGAGCGAGAGCAGAACCTGGCCACGCGTCCGGATCACTCCTGATCACAGCACCATCAGCCACCCCCTTCCTTTCGCCCCAAGAACAAATTCAGGGCCCTAATCAAGAGAAGCATGGCCTCCCCTCCTCCCCCCAAAAAGCAAAGCAGCCGCCACCACAGATAGCCATCTCGCTACGTGACCTACAAGGTGACTGTGGCCTTGGTATCGGGGGAAGAAGGACAGAAGTTAAATGATGACTGACCTGAGCCCGTCTGAGACCTCACCAGAGCATCTCTGCCCTCCAGCAACACGGGAATACTTTGCTTCTGAACGCTTGGGCCACCCAAAAGAGAGAACACATGCTCGTATGTAATGTTTCACCCTGTCGTGTTTACAGGCAGAGAAGCAGGACACACAGATCGCAACCGCCCCCACGCGTCGCTTGTCTGCCAACTGCCACCCTGGAGTATCGAGACATTCGAGCGAAGTTGCTGAGGAGCTTCTGACGGCTGGAGGAGTAAAACCTCAATTAAATTTCTGGAACTCAGTTGAAAATGCTGAGGCAAGCCAGAGCCTGGCCATTCTGGCAGCCTGATTTAAAAAAAAACAAAAACAAAAACAAAGGGACAGGCGTGGTGACAAGCTGGAGCTACCACGAGAGCATAGCACACATGCACCTGCCTCCCGTGGCAGACGTTGTGGAAAGAGTCCCACGCCAAAGGGTACGAGAAATCTTGCGAGCCATCCTGATAGCCTGGAGCTCTTCTCACTCTCCAGAAAACCAAGGTGCACTAGGATGTGTCCACATGTGCATTTAAAAACAAACAACAAAAAGGGCACAGAATTCATTTAAATTTGGTTGATGAAACTGAATAAAAAAATTGGGGAGGGGGCTCCTTATTTCACTCTTCAAAACTCATCAATTTGCACCTATAAGTAAAATGTGATGACTGATAAAATGTAAACACGCATAGGTGCTCACAAAAAGGAAGTTCACCTCTGCTCTACGCCTCTTACTGTTCCGTTTCCCAGAACCGTCACTACTAAACATTCAAAAATTTTTTTCAATATCCCACTCTATCCAATCAAATACCTACTCCTGTCTTTTTGGTTGCCTCTAATTCTTACTAGTAAACAATGACATGAGAAATTCTGCATCGTGGACATGTTATTCTCAGGGAAGCATGGACGGCAGCAGGATCACATGGAGACCGGCATCTGGACCAGTTTAGAGCTGAGAACAGAAGTAGATGGGGACTCAGCCTCTCCGTTTAACAAGTGAGGGAACGGAGTGGCTAAGTGATGCGTCAGGCCCTCGATGGGCAGCAATCTGGCAGTGTTCTCTAACACCAAGACAAAAATGTGCTCTGTATGCCACAGATAATTCAGATCTCATCTGGTTATAGCCATCTAAGTTTTAAGAAAATCAAGACTGGCCTCGAACCCTTCCTTACCTGGTCATGCTAGTCATGTTTAAGACCGTATTTATCGTGGAAATCTAAAAGAGAAAACAAAAAATAAATATTTTTAACTTCTGACTTTTGGGTAAAAACCTATTTAATGAAAAAAGAAGATACTGGGAAAAAACTGATGACTATGTTCAAGTCAAGTTCTTCCAACCCAGTGAGTCTCGCCTGGGGGTGGTTCTGCTCCACCCCTGCGCCCACACAGCTGGCAACATCTAGAGAGATTTTTGGTTGCTACAAGTGGGGCCAGGGACACCACTGGAATCAAGTGAGTAGAGGCACGGGTGTTGCTGGACATCCTATCACACGCAGGACAGTGCTCATGACAAAGAGTTATCCATCCCCAAACGCCCACAGCACGACCCTGCTCGATGTCCCTGCTCAAACCCGTAGGTGCGAAAACAGCTTACGTAAGGCACCCTGAAGGACCAAGTGAGCTGTGACCACAAGAGCAAAGGAAAACCAGAGTCCCTAAAAGTTAACGCATTTTTCTCTCCTTACTCATAAATAAGAGCGGAAACTTCACTCATGGTTAAATTAAAAAAAAAAAAAAAAAAGGGTCCATCTGTTTGTAGAAAACGTGTGTTAAAACAGCCCCGTCTTGGGGCGCCTGGGTGGCGCAGTCGGTTAAGCGTCCGACTTCAGCCAGGTCACGATCTCGCGGTCCGTGAGTTCGAGCCCCGCGTCGGGCTCTGGGCTGATGGCTCAGAGCCTGGAGCCTGTTTCTGATTCTGTGTCTCCCTCTCTCTCTGCCCCTCCCCCGTTCATGCTCTGTCTCTCTCTGTCCCAAAAATAAATAAACGTTGAAAAAAAAAAAAAAAATTTAAAACAGCCCCGTCTTCTTCAATTCTTTGTAACAGGCTACCCTTGAGACGAAGATGCCAGCTCAGTTCCCTCTCCTATCCAGATCAGCCTCCGCGTCCCGTCTACCCATGATTAGGAGCCTGTGCTAGGCACACTAGGTGAACTGTTTGGCCTAATTTGAATTAGGTGAGGAGAGTGTTTGGTTCCTTAAAAAGTGGGTGCGGATGGAGGTTGGGACAGTGAAGAGTAACGTAAGCTCACTGGGATTATCCCAGAAGAGCATCCCATCAGTCTGACTTCACTCAGGTAGCTGGGAGCAGAAATAACCACTCTTTTTCTTTCTAGACATTCCAAACGAATAACCACATCGAATAAACCGACCACGCGAGACACTGAGAGATACTTACTAAATGTGGGTGGAGGTCCAGTTTGTGAAAAGCGTCTGAGGTGAACACCTGTTCTTGCACCTGCTTTACTACAGGTCTGCAAATGACGAACAAAACCCGGGCATCAGTTCCGATCAACAGAGCAAAAGGCGCAATACACTTCACTCCTCTTATTCCCGAAGTGCATCTGTGCCTGAACATACCTGTGGAGCTCTGGAATTTCGGGGTTGTTTTTAAATAACGAAGAAGTCCTAACGCATGGTTTCTGCTCTCGGTTTTTACCGCTCACACCAACCAAAGATTCATTCGGAGAAAATGTTTGCTGTGCCTTCCCCTTAAAAGTCCTTTGTGCTTCTTTAGCAGCAGCTTTCTTGGCTGGGAGAAACGCCGCCGCGTTCCTCCGCTTCGCTGGGGGAGCCTCACTGGATGCTCGGTACTTTCTTTTGGTAGCCTCTGCTTGCTGCGTTGTTCCCAAAAGGAAAGAGCGACAAGAGATGCATTAGTCCATGAAGACAGACCTCACAGTGAAGCCTGACTGCCCACAGAATTGCCTCTCTCCCTGCAGAGATCATTACGCCCCATATGTCGAGCAACAGTTTAGGGTCTGCAATCGGATTCTTTGACTCAGCTTTTTTCCCCCCCCAAAAAGAAAAAAAAAAAAGAAACCAAACCCCCCAAAAATCTCAGCTCATTCATCCCCTAGACCTCACCATCCATCTTAACTATCAACTCAACCAAGATGAGGGTAAGGATAAAGAAGGGAGAAACCTTTTGGGGGCTGAATATTACCAAATGGGAGTCTCCGTTAAGGGAAGAGAGAACCCACCTTGTGGAGTGTGCCCGCTAGATCAATCCGTTTCCCTGGATGTCCATCTACACAACAAGAACAGGGGAGGGGAGCGCATCCTCTCTCCACCAACAAAGCCTGTTGGTGACTCCACATGGGAGGCTGCATCCCAGCTCATGCCCAGGAAGCGGAAACCTTCATTACCGCTCTACCCCAGAGTGCTTGGATCGCTGTCACTCTCTCCCCTCACGCTGCTCCCCCAGATTCAGATGGCTTGGAGACGATTCCTACTCGCCGTTTCCATTCCAAATGAGAATTCTACTCCATCCATCACTTCTACCACAATTATTTCCAATTCTCTTTGCCTTTCAATTCCCCATCTGATAGTCGGTCGCAGGCTACAACGCTCGATATTTTTTTTTGCCTGTTGCTTCTCATTTCCATAACACGAATCTGGCTACCTGCACCATGTCCAAACTTCTCCTAAGAGAAGAAGCATCCAGTTTTCTTTGGAAAAAAATTTGTTTCCTTTCTGCCTTCTCTTCCAATTTACGCACGAATACAAAAACATCCCGTGAGTAGCTAGTGCTTATTATCCTGGTGTTTTCATTTCTCTTGGAATGTCATTCTCCCCTTAGCTCGAAATGATGAATTCCATTTACACATCAGCTTGCTTTAGCCATGACTGTCAGCTTCAGGCTAACCTACCAATAACAGTAGTTGTCTGTTCCTGGCACCACAGGACTCCTATACCCAAATAATTCAATAAATACAACTTCAAGTATTTAATATTAATAAAGTTAAGTATTACTAATTAAGTTAAAAATAATCTTCATTTTACAAATTTATTTTTACAAAGTTCCAAGCTCATGAATGTTCAGAGTAAAGAAACAGATGAAGTCAAGTTCTGGGTCTGCTGAATCATCTGCAAGGCACAATGAAATGTGCAGACTTTCCCTGATTTATGGAACTAGGGACTCTCAGAGCATAAAAAGGCCTGAAGGCCACTCCCACCGTGAACAGACTTTCTACCACCGTCCCCCAGACAGATGGCCTTGCAGTAGGCTTTGCCTCCACACCTCCTCTTACTGCTCTCCATCCACCGAGGCAGACCGAATTCTAGGGGTTAGGAAGCAGCTTCTGACATTCAGACAAGAGCCGCCTCCTTGATCATCTCTCTACTCGTCTGAGGTTTGCTTTCTGCAGCAACACAAAACAAGCTTATTTCCTCTGGGACATAACATTCCTTCACACATCGTGTAAATCTTTTACTTTCTTCTTTGGAATAAATATTCCAAACAGGACGTGAACTTTCGATCCTTTATCATCCCAGTCACCTGTTATGCTCAGGTCAACTTTTCTTTAAAAGCAACTATTCAGAGGGGCGCCTGGGTGGCTCCGTCGGTGAAGTGTCCGACTTCGGCTCAGGTCATGATCTCGCGGTCCGTGAGTCCGAGCCCCGCGTCGGGCTCTGGGCTGACAGCTCAGAGCCTGGAGCCTGTTTCAGATTCTGTGTCTCCCTCTCTCTCTCTCTGACCCTCCCCCGTTCATGCTCTGTCTCAAAATAAATAAACGTTAAAGAAAAAAATTTTAAAAATAAAAGTATTCAGAATCAAGCACGGTATTTCACAGGGCTTCCACTGCTCTTAGGCTAAAATTAAAAAACCTGTAACATGATCTACAAAGCCCTCTAGAAGCTGGCCTCTGCCCATCTCACCAGTCTCAGCTGTCCTGATCTTCCTTAATTCCTAGAAGGCACCATGTTCCTTCCTCCCTCAGGGCCTTTGCACATGCTATTCCCATACCCCTGTCTCCAACCCTCACTTTGGCTGGTTAACACATACTCATCCTTCAGATTGAGGCTTACTGGGTCCTCAGAAGAACCTTTCCTGACCTCTTCTCTCCACGTAGTCAAGCCAGGGTTCCTACTCTTGGCTCTCCTGGCACCCTCATTCTTCTCTATAGCACTCGATACAATAACAAGCATAAAATGTAATTTGTTATGCGGTGTCCGTCTTCCCGTCAAACCACAAACTCTATAAGGAAACGGACAAGTCTGCCCAGTAGAGCATTGAATCCCCTGTATGAACTCATGTCTGCACAAAGTAAGTGCTCAATAAATACTTACAAGATGAACAACACCCAATAGAATTATCCCTCTCCATAAGCCGGACACCATTCCCCTACTTGTTAGCTTTTCTGCCCCACATCCACAACACGTTCATTTAAAACACCCTACTACATAGTGGCTATCAAGTAGCTTGATTCTGAACACAAGGCTGGACAATTAGCCAAGCCCTTGAAGAACTCACAGATTAGTGGAAGAGATCAACGTATAAAACCACAAACTCAAATCTGTATTTGTACTCAGAAAAAATATATACACAAAGGCTCGTGAAAGCACACAATAAGATTCCCACGGCCCGCGGCAAGGGGAAAGGAGGCCAGGAGACAGACATGCTTCAGGAGGTGGCATCTGAGCAAAGAACATACCTGAATCTACTGAAACATCAGCTCTACAACATTAAGCAAATCACCTTCCTCTGAGTCTCTGGTCCTGCACCTGTAAACCGAGGGGCGTTCTGGTGGATGACCTTTAGGAGCCCGCCTAGGCCTAAAAGCCTAAATGCTACACCTCTGACATTAATAAATACACTATAGCTCAGGCAGGACGCTAAGTACTTAGGTGGATTATCTAATGTATCAATACAGGTACTGCTATCATCCCATTTTAAGATGAGATCACTGAGGCAGCAATATGAGGCGATTTGTCCCAGGGTCACCAAGCGATACAGGCTTTGCTCAGGCACTGATTCCACAGCCAGGATTCCTGAGGGTTGGGCTATAATACCATTTTTTAATTCCAGCTTGGTTAGAAAACATCGTATACAGCTTGGTCCCTCTTTTGAGTTGTTTTCTAGAAGGATATACACCAAAATGTTAACCAGAGTTATATCGGAGTATGGCGATTATGGATTTTTTTTTTCTTTAACATACTTCCCAAACTTCCTACAATAAATTTGTATTAATTGAGTCATCAAAACACATTTTTAGAAAGAAAACATTCTACGTAGTGTTATAAACAGCGTAACTTACGTTGTTGAGGCCTTTCCAAGTTCAGAATATTAGCTACTCATCCCAAATTCAGGCCACTGGCAAATTTGATCAACGTATCTATAATTCTCATTCAAGACATAAAAAATGTGGACGCAGACAAGGGCACCACAGACCCTTGTCATGACCTTATTAACACATATCCTTTGACACAGTGGTTCAGGCAATCATAAAACCAGACACCCTATTTTTATTTATTCAACTCACTCAACAAAGGTTGGGGATTTTGGGGGCGCTTGGGGGACTCAGTCGGTTGAGCATCCGACTTCAGCTCAGGTCATGATCTCACACCGCGTCAGGCTCTGTGCTGACAGCTCGGGGCCTGGAGCTGGCTTCGGATTCCGGGTCTCCCTCTCTCTCTCTCTGCCCCTCCCCCACTTGCACTCTGTCTCTCAAAAGTAAACAAACGTTAAAAAAAAAAAAGTCTGGGAATTTTTTTTTTTTTTTCAGATTTTATTTTTAAGTCGTCTCTACACCCAATGTGGGGTTCGAATTTACAACCCCAAGATCAAGGGTCACACACTCCACCGACTGAGCCAGCCAGGCGCTCAACAGTTTGAACAGTGCTTCCCACTTGTCACTAGGCTCCTGTATGGCACAAGCCTCCCACTGGCCTCTGGATGTAGCGACTCCATTACTCAAAATGGTGCCAATACGACTTTACCTATCGTTGGCATTTATCGAGTGCTTTCGTGGGCAAGAAAATACATAGGATCCTTACGTATATGATTCCATTTACTCCTCATAAATAACTTCATACGAGGTAGAAACTACCGTTCCCATTTTACGGGTAGGAAAAGTGAGGATCGGACCTCCCTGCAAGGTTACAACATCAGCCTGCTGCAAAGCTGGCTTCTAATCTCAGGTCTGTCCTACCCAGACCCCAGGGTCCCAGGGGCTCTTCGGTATTTCCCCTTCCTCCTCCCAGAAAAGTGGCTACCCCACTGGCTAGCTGAAAACTCCAATTCCCAAACCTCTAAATCCTAAAGCTTGATTATCACGGAAAAATCACCAAAGAGAAACCCTAATACCAACTCGAGGAATTTCAGCTTCAACGCGTTGGATGAACTGACCTTCAGCAACCAATCCGTCAACGGAATCACCTGTTGCTTTTTGGAGAAAACACACACCTTCCTTGGCCCAAGGTCCTGTAACTTACGCCTCTACAAGGGGCTTTCTGCCCTGCAGCCCGCCTCTTTTCCAGGAGAGAAGTCAACCGTCCCAGAAACCAGTTTCCAGCTCTGGCTTGGTTTAAATTGAAGGCACCGTTCCCCTCCCTAGTGAGCGGAGTATACTGATGCTCCGTTATTCTCTCTCCCCACTGCCCGTGGAGGAGAATCTAGGCCACTTTTGCAAGTTCATGAAGAAAAGCTCTAGTCTCCGGTCCTCGTTCCTGCAACAAACGACCCCTGGTTGAGGCAACGGTGGCTGAGACAAGTTACAAAGAGGCGAGGCCGGCAAGAGGCCGGGCGGGCACTCGCCCCGGTGTCAGGTCCTAACTTGGGGTGGGGGTGGGGGGACGACGGGATCCGCCGCTCACCCCTGCCACCCGCAGCCCGAGAGCCGGCGGACGTCCCTCCACGCCCGCGCCGCTCCCTCCTGGGACATCCCCGCGGGGTGATGTTCCGGTCCCAGACACGTGGCCCTCTGCGACTCCTCCAGAATCTGCCAGATAACCCGCTTCCCAACCACCGCCCCGGACTCCGGCGGCAGTTCCAAACCCTACCCAGCGGCGAGGCGGCCGCTCGCGAGGTGCGGCGGGCCGGGCCTCAGGTGCGGACGGCTCCGAAGCCGGGGCAGAACTCACCCGCCTCGCCTGGGCCCGGCGGGGTCCCGAGAGCGTCTCGGGGGCGGCGGCGGCCGGGGACTCGGCAGCGCGGAGGAGCAGCCCGCCGGCGGCGGCCATGGCGCGCGGCGAGGCGCGGGCACGGGCGGGCGCGGCGGGACCGGGAGGACCGGGCTCGGCCCGGGCCCACGTGGGCGGCGCGCGAGGACCCCGCGCAGCTGCCCCGCCGGCTCCTGCGGCCGCGGCCCTTCCGGGTGCCGAGGCGTCCGCGAGCGTACGGGCCGCGGCGGCCGCTGCGCGGGGAGTCCCTCGCGGCTCGGCCCGTGGCGGGCGATGCCACCGAACACTCTGGCGTTCGCGCTTGTGAAGTTCTTTGAGCGTCTCTGAGAGACCGGAGGCCGTGTGCCATCTCGCCAACGTTTCCTTCGTTTGCCGCCGCGCCGCCGCTCCCTCAGCACTTCAGTGGCGCGGGAGGCCTCTGCAGGGGCCTGGGGCCCGGCTGCCCTCGAGGCTCCCTGCCCTTCGGCCACTGCGGCCGAGTCAGGGCGCTTCTCGGTCCGGCCCGCCGAGGAGGCGCGCTTTCCAGACAGGCAGCGCCTTGGCCACCTGGCAGGGCTGGGTCGCCTAGCAACGGCGGGGTCCTTCCTGGCTCGGCGGCGCTCCGGGCCTGAGGGGAGAAAGCCGCTGCGGAGGGCGCTGGGGGCCGGCGGCGGCGGCGGCGGCGGCGCAAGAGGCGGCAACGGGACGGCGGCGCGAGGTTGGCGCGCCCCGGGATCCGGCCTCTGCACTTGAGGGGAGATGAGCTCGGCTGACAAGGCCCGGGTGGGGCTCGCGGCCGACGGGCCTGCGCCGCCCGAGGAGGAGGAGGGCGAGGGGGGCGGCGAGGCGGGCGGGAAGGAGCCGGCTGCAGACGCGGCCCCCGGGCCCAGTGCCGCGTTCCGCTTCCTGGTGACTCGGCGGGAGCCGGCCGTGAAGCTGCAGTACGCGGTGAGCGGCTTAGAGCCGCTGGCCTGGTCCGAGGACCACCGCGTGTCCGTGTCCACGGCCCGCAGCATCGCCGTGCTGGAGCTCATCTGCGACGTGCACAACCCGGGCCAGGACCTGGTTATCCACCGCACCTCGGTGCCCGCTCCTCTCAACAGCTGCCTCCTCAAAGTAAGTCGCCCCCTGGGCCCCAGCCCCGGGGTCTCCTCCTGCCGCGCTCCCGCGGCCGCGTTACGGGTCCCTGGGGAGTCTCGGCCTGCGCCTATTCCGGGGATTCCCCTCGTCGCATCCAGAGTGGCCGGGGTCGCCGTGTTTTTGAAAAACAAACAAAAAACCTCGCGGCCGTTTGCTCCCGGCTTTCCAGATCACCCACCCCCTTCCCACACACACTCTCGTATCCCGGGAGCTCTCCTCCGAGCCAGGTCCTGCCTGCGGCCCTGCGTCTGCCCCACTGCTGGCCCTGATTACTCTCTGGTGCTTTCTGAGACTCCACCCCCTTTGACCCAACCCCAGACCTTGCCTCCACAGTTGCTCCTATTGTCTGGAATCGACTCCCCCGAGGCCCTCCGCTCGCTTTGTTTACGGTGACGTGCCCTCCTCTGGTGCCTCTTCAGCTCTGAAGAAAATTTGGTCCTTTTCAGGGTCTCGGCTGTCTCAGCGACTTTATTATATGGATGGTCCTTCTCACCTTGAGCCGCTGAGCACTTTCGTTTTTTTTTTTTTTTTTGCAGCTGAACATCTTTGGGATGCAGCATGAAAAGCCTCTGGAAGTAAATGCAGTTCTTAAACTTCAAGGTCTCTGTAGATTTAGTGCTTTCAGCTTCATAGCAACTAAGCTCGCCTTCAGAACTTTCCGGTTCCTAAGTTTTACTGTTTGGAGATCACTGTTTTCCAATTTGTTTTTCCTTTTTTTTTTTTTTTTTTTTTTATTCCCTGAATAGGAAATCTTATCGTTCATTAGTGGTTTCAAGTACAAAAACTTGCCCTGTTTCCTTTATAGATCTTTATGCCTAGATGTGATCTATAAAACGTGTATTCCCTCATTCAGCAGGTGTTTGAATAGCACCATGTATCGCCCTAGTGCTGTCTAGGTTCTGGAAATAAAGCTGTGTACAAAACAAGGTCCCTGCCTTCATGGAGCTTACGTTCTTTGGCAAGTTGTGAACAGGCACTACTGTAATAACAGACAGTGATACGCACTGTGTATCTGTGTCTGTGCCCAGAGAATGTGTTTATGTGACTTTCGCATGCAGGGTTTGGAAGCCTTCTGTGCACCACCAATTGAAAACACTTTTAATATTTTATTTATTTTTGAGACAGAGAAACAGAGCATGAGCAGGGGAGGGGCAGAGAGAGAGAAGGAGACACAGAATCCGAAGCAGGCCCCAGGCTCTGAGCCGTCAGCACAGAGCCCGACGCGGGGCTTGAACCCACAAACTGCGAGATCATGACCTGAGCCGCAGTCAGATGCTTAACCGACTGAGCCACCTGGGCGCCCCTGCATCACCAATTTTAAATATGAATCAGTCACTGTGGGTAGGGTGCAGGGAGCCCACACCACTTTTTTTTTTTTTTTTTTTTTTTTTTAGCGTACTTGAAAGTTTTAAGCAAACAACATGTCATCGAGTTAGATCATTGGTAAACTGGGATGACTAAACCCTGTAAGATCTTGGAGAAGATACAAACAAATTGGTTCGAGTGTAAACAAATCAGGTAGACCCTGGTACTCCTGTGAAATTGAGAAACAGGGAGGGAGGCAGAAGAAAGGGGCTTTAAAAGGTACATCCCTACTGTTTCTAAGGATGTTCATGTGCACATGAACTAGAGAAAGCCTTAAGTGTGTGTGTCCAGCGTGACACAGATTGAATACTTTAGCAGAGAGAATTTAAAGAGTGGCAGAAATAGGGAGGCACGTACATCAGGGAGTTTTATCTGCTGGTGAGTCTGAAGCAGTCCTGAAAGAACGAAGGATTTGGTTCAAAAGAGGAACATGGGAGAGGGACCTCCAAGCAACAGAATGAGCTGTCCATCTTACACACATAATTAAGTCGTGCACGTACTTAATTGTGTAAGTAATGGTTGGTCGACCGAGCTCTCCTAGGGAGGGAAATTGAGGTGAAGCCCATTAGGGAACTTTGACGGTCTGAAGAAGTTGGCTTCACTCTAAGAAGCCCGAAGGGCTGTAACGGTTTCATAAACATGGACTGACCTGGGATGGTTCAGGAATATGAATCTGGTGGGCCCAGAACCAAGAAAATGATTGTTGGGGTCAGTATAAGATAGAGGTGGAGAGATTGGGCTTTGGTACAAAATAGCAAGATAGGACACTCTCAACAAGGGGGTTGCTAAAACCTGTGTTGTTTAGACTTTTTGGCAGATTAAATTAAATACATCTATGTACGTATGTATATATGGATACACATATATGCACACACACACATACAATCACTTAGTACAGGTCCCGACATGCTGTACTTAAAGTAATAAATGCGGTCATACAGGTATGAAGGAATACAGGTCTGGATTAACGCTGTAGCTGTGGACATGAAGATATCCAGAATATTCTGATAAAAATTAGACTCTCGTTGGTCGCACAACTGTCTAACAAGTAACAGCAAATCTTTAGTGTTCCTCTTGTAATTGATGGGTTGTCCAAAGTTAATTAGTGACGTCTTCTCGTCTTGTACTGTTCTTTGGAATGCACATCACACAAACCATCCGTCAGCAGTCTTATTAGACTACGACCATTTGGTGAGTGAATGCTGAGTTGTCCCTGAAATTCTGAAAGAGGCTTCTGTGGGGGTAAATCCCTGGGGTATGATGGTAGGACTCTAAAGAAGTTGGTATCAGTACTTTGATGGCTCTACCCATTGGCAGTGCCTAAGGATTTAAATTGCTCAGTGCTGGGGCGCCTGGGTGGCTCAGTCGGTTCAGCGGCCGACTTCAGCTCAGGTCATGATCTCACAGTTTGTGAGTTCGAGCCCCGCGTCAGGCTCTGTGCTGACAGCTCAGAGCTTGGAGCCTGCTTTGGATTCTGTGTCTCCCTCTCTCTGACCCTCCCCCAGTCATGCTCTGTCCCTCTGTCTCAAAAATAAACATTAAAAAAAAATTTAAATTGCTCAGTGCTGTCCAGCTTGCCTTTGCTCTGATTCAAAAGGTGGGCCAGTCTGCAGCCTGGATCAGTTTAAGGTATGGCACTGCTACAAGGCTAGATGCTGAGCCACTCTGGACCTTTTGCTCTATGACCCTTTATTTAGATTATGAATTTCTTTCAGGAACATATGCAGTTATATAATAGTTCAAATACTACCTGCTATTTGCAAGTTACTGTCCTGGGCACTGAGGTTGTATGATATAAAGGAAAATGCTAGAAGTGAATGATCTGAAAAAATAAAACTGGGATTTAAGAATAATTTGCGGGCTGCCTGGGTGGATCAGTTGGTTAAGCGTCCGACTCTTGGTTTTCACGATCTTGCAGTTTCATAAGTTTGAGCCTCGTGTCAGGCTCTGTGCTGACAGCGTGGAGCTTGCTTGGGATTCTCTTTCTCTCCCTCTCCCTCTCCCTCCTTCCCCCCTTCCCCCCTCCCTCCCTCTCCCCTTCCCCCACTCTTGCTGTCTTTGTCTCAAACTTTAAAAAAAGAACGATTTGCAATTTTTCTTCTCATTAGACTGCTGAGTCAGTGAATCATCATCTACTTGGATACAATTGCAAATTCTAATGTTTGTATAACTAATTTTATTCTGTATGAATCCTTACGAGTATGGGAAACTATTAACTCCACATTAAGTAACTATTGGCTGTCTTTGGAATCCTGTTCTTGCCTTCAAGAAGCTTCCTGTTGAGTAACTTCAAGTGAATTTCTATTCATTAGGTACTTACAAAGGAATTAGCTATTAGCAGTAATAGTGGCCAGCTGGGAACAGGATGGTATATAATTAAATGATTGGCTGGGTGTGGTCCTCTGGGAGCTGGGCTCCTCTCTGTGGTGTGTGTTCCTTGAGCATCTGGCTGCATGTTTTAATTTGATGGCTGGTTTTGTGAGTTGGAGACTTCCTCGGAGGGGCAGCGTACTCATTCAAACTCATACACACAAAACCGCACGGGCTTTCTCCATTGGTAGAGAACCAAGCTGCTCTCTCTCCTCTCGAGAGTTCTTCCTACAGTGAGTGGGACCAAGAGTTGCTTTGATTTCATCGTCTGCTGCTGTTTACTTTTAGTTCTTTAGTAGCTTTTATTTGTAGCAAATCTACCTATTCTAACAATTATTGCTTAGCTTACAGTATTACAAGGTTTGTGAATGACTTTGTATCTTCCCTTCATTTGGTGGACAACTTTATATCTGTTCTGCATTTTGCATCCTTTTATTAGGTCTCATTTACACTTAATCCTGAGAGAGTATTTTTCATCATCATAGCTAACATTTATTGAGCATTTATTAGTAGATGCTTTATGGGCATCTGATTGGCTCAGTCAGTAGAGATTCTTTTGATTGATTGATTCGGAGAGAGGGAGGGAGAGAATCTTACAGAGATTCCATGCCCACAACTGTGAGATCATGAGTCAGGATTAACTGTGCCGCCCGTTGCCCCAGTCAGTAGAGACTCTTGATCACCAAAAAAAAAAAAAAAAGAAAGGCGCTTTACATCTTTATTTGTACTTCCTAACTCTATGAGACTCATATTATTGTTCTCTATTTATAAATGAGAAAATTAGGGCCAGAAGTTTTAAGCAATTTGTGCAAGGTCACAAAGCTATGTGATAGAGCCAGGATTTGAACCCAGGTAGTCTTGGCCTCACAGCACAGATTTTTCAATCGTTATGTTGTGCCTCATTCTGCCATATTTCAAATTTTATTTACCCATACAAAGCTCTGGGCTCTGATTAGCATTATTTTATCAACAGGCTAGCCAGCTACACTTCCATTTAATTGGAGTTTCCAGTCTGCATTTCTCCAGCATGTTCATAAATGTATCCAAGAGGCTACCATAAATGCCTTTCTAAATCATGATTCCAGAGTATTCTTTAGGATAATAAAGGAGGACATCACCCAGAAAAAGTTCTGTTGTTTAAAAAAAAATAAAACAGTGGGGCGCCCGGGTGGCTCAGTCGGTTAAGCGTCTGACTTCAGCTCTGGTCATGATCTCATGGTTCGTGGGTTCCAGCCCCGCATCGGGCTCTGTGCTGACAGCTCGGAGCCTGGAGCCTGCTACAGATTCTGTGTCTCCCTCTCTGGCCCTTCCCCTCTCGAGCTCTGTCTGTCTGTCTCTTTCTCTCTCTCTCTCTCTCTCTCTCTCTCTCTGTCTCAAAAATAAATAAACATTTAAAAAAAATTAAAAAAAAAAACAAAACAAAAACTCTAGGTAAGGCTCTCAGTAGCTCCTTGGCCAAGGCATCTAACGTGCTCCTGAGACTCTTCAGAGTGAGATGCTGTGTAGCAAACAGCGTTCCCAGGACTTGGCCACACAGCCGTACTTCAAGGGACAGTTTAGGGGGTGGTGTTGTTCATAACACACTTTAGGAAAAGTTAGTCGTCTAATTCATTTGGTGGACAACGTGATATCTACCTTTCTATGCTTATTTATTGTGTCATGTAGCAGTTTCGACAGAAAATAAGATTAGATTTTTCTGGTTATCCAGTGCTGGTTTCAAATGATTTCTTCTGTCTACACAAACCTTTTATTTGTTAGTAATTGAAGAGTTTTATTCCCTAGCGGACTGAATGGTCTGCGATTTTTGTTACCCATTTACTGTTTAGGGGATACTTTAAAACTGTTAATTGCACTCTGGTTTTCTGACACGTTCCCAGTTCAAACTTTACCGAGGACTAGTTAGTGGTTTGGAGTGCAACATCTTCCAAGTTTTTCCTGTGTCCTGGAGTGTAATTCCTCTGGGTTTGGGGACTTAAACTCATTTAAAGTGACTTTTATTAGGTCTATATATGTCTTAGGCTTGAATTCCTTTGTAATCATCTAATAACTACCCTTTCCAATTTGAAGATCAGCCTCGAGGTAAAAGGAGATTGTCACTAAATCTGAAAGATTCTTCTTTCTTTCTCTGGATCCATTTCCCTGAAGACAGTGGGGTCAAGTCCTTTCCTCTTCCTGCCTCACATATCCATAGAAAGCACAGTTCAGTTGACTCCTGCTTCGTTTTGTTCTAGCCTTCCTGGCTCTGAACCACTCTCTTTTGGTCACTTATCTCTTCCTTTGTCTTTAATGTCCCTTTAAAATCTCTGTTAAGAGCTTGTAGTCAAACAGCTAAGCACTAAATAAATAGCACCACTGATATATGTCACAAACTCGGAGAAGGGAGTGATGGGTGAAAGCCAGAATGATCTCAGAAGGCTTCAGAGAGAGAATTAGATCTGGTGGGACGGATGGGATTTAGATAGGAAAACAGCATTCCAGACAAGGGGCCAAGGGAGGCAGAGGACGGAATATTCAAGGAATGGCAAGTAGTCTAACCAGAGTGGACATTATTCTATAGAAACAGCGGATGTAGCAGTTGGAGTTGGCTTTCGGCATAGTTTCTGGATGAAATTTTGGATAGAACCTAAAGCTGGTGTTTGTATCACAAAAAAATTGTAAAAACCCAAATATCCGATTGTATCAAAGATGTATATGGGTATGTGTTTTCATGAGTATGTAACGTGTTTATGGTTTTGTGAGTAGTTCAGCTGCGTGCTCTAAATGCTTTAAAGATCAAGTACGTTGCTGTTATGGCCATTATTTATGGCAGTTCTAAAAAGAAAGTGGGAGCCAGGCTATGAATCATGGCAACATTTATTCTGACTCTTAAAACAAAAGTCTTTATTTCTTGAGTAAGTACTCCCTTTCAGACACACACTTGATCTTTTAAACGTATGTCTTTCAAAATTAAGAGAATTGATACAAAATTCTGTATATGCGAACGTGACCTAGTCGACACTGATGAATCACTCGGTACCCTAAGTAGTGTAGATATATTCCTCTTAGAGTGAAATATTTATCTGATGGTTTTTGTATCTCTCATTTTCAGGTTGGCTCTAAAGCAGAAGTTGCTGAGTGTAAGGAGAAGTTTGCCACCTCGAAAGACCCCACAGTCAGTCAGACTTTCATGTTGGATAGGGTGTTCAACCCTGAGGGGAAAGCTTTGCCACCGATGAGGGGATTCAAATACACCAGCTGGTCCCCCATGGGTTGCGATGCAAATGGCAGGTGCCTCTTGGCGGCGCTGACCATGGACAATCGCCTGACCATCCAGGCTAACCTCAACAGACTCCAGTGGGTCCAGCTGGTCGATCTGACAGAGATTTACGGAGAACGTCTTTACGAGACCAGTTACAGACTCTCTAAGAATGAGGCTCCGGAAGGGAATCTCGGGGACTTCGCGGAGTTTCAGAGGAGACACAGCATGCAGACTCCGGTCAGGATGGAGTGGTCGGGCATCTGCACCACTCAGCAGGTCAAGCATAACAACGAGTGCCGGGACGTAGGCAGCGTGCTCCTGGCGGTCCTCTTTGAGAACGGCGACATCGCCGTGTGGCAGTTTCAGTTGCCCTTTGTAGGGAAGGAGTCCATCTCTTCGTGCAACACGATCGAGTCCGGAATCAGCTCTCCCAGTGTTTTGTTTTGGTGGGAATATGAGCACAATAATCGGAAAATGAGCGGCCTTATCGTGGGGAGTGCTTTTGGACCTGTGAAAATCCTGCCCGTCAATCTCAAAGCAGTTAAAGGCTATTTCACTCTAAGGCAGCCTGTTGTCTTGTGGAAGGAGATGGACCAGTTGCCGGTGCACAGCATTAAATGTGTCCCGCTCTATCACCCTTACCAGAAGTGCAGTTGTAGCTTGGTGGTGGCAGCAAGAGGATCCTATGTGTTCTGGTGTCTTCTTCTGATCTCCAAAGCAGGCCTCAACGTTCACAACTCCCACGTCACAGGCCTTCACTCGCTGCCGATCGTCTCCATGACTGCGGACAAGCAGAACGGGACGGTGTATACTTGTTCCAGTGACGGGAAGGTGAGGCAGCTGATTCCCATTTTCACAGATGTGGCGTTAAAGTTTGAACACCAGCTAATTAAACTCTCGGATGTGTTTGGCTCCGTGAGGACGCACGGGATAGCGGTGAGCCCCTGCGGCGCGTACCTGGCCGTCATTACGACCGAGGGCATGGTCAACGGCCTCCACCCCGTTAACAAAAACTACCAGGTCCAGTTCGTTACTCTCAAAACCTTTGAAGAGGCAGCTGCTCAGCTCCTGGAGTCTTCCGTTCAGAATCTCTTCAAGCAGGTTGATTTAATAGATCTGGTTCGCTGGAAGATTTTAAAAGATAAACACATCCCGCAGTTTTTACAAGAAGCTTTGGAGAAAAAGATCGAAAGCAGTGGGGCCACGTATTTTTGGCGTTTCAAACTGTTCCTCTTGAGGATTTTGTATCAGTCGATGCAGAAAACCCCTTCAGAAGCATTATGGAAACCGTCCCACGAGGACTCCAAAATCTTACTCGTTGACTCCCCTGGGATGGGCAATGCCGAGGAGGAACAAGAGGAAGGCACTTCCAGACAGGCCAGTAGGCAGGGCCTTCAGGAGAGGAGCAGAGAGGGCGATCCCGAGGACCCCATCGACGACTCGCTGACCCCATCTGGAGACGCCGGGGGCCGGGAGCCGATGGAAGAGAAGCTCCTGGAGATCCAAGGGAAGATCGAAGGCGTGGAAATGCACTTGACCAGGGAGCACATGAAGCGGGTCTTAGGAGAAGTGTACCTGCACACCTGGATCACAGAGAACACGAGCATCCCCACCAGGGGCCTCTGCAACTTTCTGATGTCTGACGAGGAGTACGATGACCGCACGGCACGGGTAGGTGTTTCTAGCGGAAGCGGGAGAACGGTGAGAGGTCTGCTTTCTGCAGGAGGGAGAAGTGGTCTAAACCAATTCCTAGCCCAACTTTGACTTCGATATTTTGTAAGGAGTTGATTGGCGTGAGGTGCAGGAGAATAAATAGGAAACGTGGATTAATGCAGAGGACATTTGCAAATCATACAAGAAAACATTTCGATGCTTCCTCCCACCGCGGCCTGATGGATAAGCAAGGTTTGCGGGCTGAGATCCCCCGGCTGTGGATGAGCCGGAGGAGGCTTCGTTTAGCGAGTCGTATGTGGCTGGGCAGTGACAGCAGGGCAAATGTGACACCCTGCTTGCTTCCCTCCCTGTTTGCAGAAGGTTCTGGGGTTGGGAGACGGGGCGGCGGTGGCCGCACAGGGACTGCGCACATTTGGGAAGACTTGACGAGGCCTTTTGATGTAGTCAAGAAGGGCATGTCAAGTAAGCAGATTATTACTCATAATGTTTACTTTTAGAAAAACTGGGCTTAATCTTTATTTTGGTTTAGAAGCATCTTAGAGCCTTATCCGAAACGTATTCCACAGAATTCAAGTTCCCTGATAGAACGATAGGGTTACATTCTGTCCTCCTCTTAGAGGCTCCCAGGGTACCTTATCCTTTTGATGGTTCTGGGAATTCCTGCAGAGAAGAAACCCTTTGACTTTGTGGACTTCATTGTTACCCTGACATCAGGGAACCTTTCTTTGTGAAGTAATAGCTCCTAAAATCCTGAAAAACTTTTGTTTCAAGGAATATACTTTATAGTAACGTATTCAGAACTACAAAAGCCCGTGCTCCTTTTTACTCTTAAGACTGACACTTCTTCTCACTGCCCAGAGTCTTAAAATTGAAGGCAATAGGGGCACCCGGGTGGCTCAGTCGGTTAAGCACCTGACTCTTGATGTCAGCTCAGGTCATGATCTCACGGTTAGTGAGTTCACACCCCGCATCAGCACGGAGCCTGCCTGGGATCTTCTCTCTCCCTCTGCGCCCCTTGCGTGGACGGTTTCTCTCGAAATAAATAAATAAGCTTAAATAAAATAAAATCGAAGGTAGTAAATTCAGGTATCTTCATGCCTAATGTTAAACCACTCACAAACTCCTTGCTGCATTTTCTTGTTGGAAAGTGTGCATAGCCACCCCGAAATTATTACGCCTAGGATATCTGCGGTAAAATCTCAAGAGTAGTTACAATGTACTGTTCACGTAACTGATTTTTCATCTCCGAAAGTCCGCTCTTAAAAAGTATTCCACTGTGCTCCCAATCGCGAATTGCGAGGAAGTTTTCTGGACCTAGCAGGAGTGTTACAAGAGTCGGTGAAAGATTAACAAAACATTTTAGGAAGTACGTGGTGGAAGTTGGTGGTCGTAGTTTAGGTAATTGTCCAGGTGGGCAATGAGCACAGGAAGCCACTGGCATAGTCACGTGTTTCCAACAGAGCCAGGGGAAAGGAGGGAAGATGGCACCTCTGTTATCGGTAAAACTGAGTTTTGATTAGAAACGCTACATTTCAGGGCACCCGGGGGGCTCAGTCGGTTGAGCGTCCGACTTCCACTCAAGTCACCATCTCATGGCTCATAAGTTCGAGCCCCACATCCGGCTCTGTGCTGACAGCTCAGAGCCTGGAGCCTGCTTTGGATTCCGTGTCTCCCTCTCTCTCTGCCCCTCCCCTGCTCCAGCTCTGTTTCTCTCTCTCTCAAGAGTAAATAAGCATTAAAAAAAAATAAACACTACATTTCATGTCTTAAAAAAATCCCACTATATACATGAAACGAACCTTTTCAAACCTAGCGCATTGATCTAGTAATTACAAATTGTTTCTGAGATTCTCAGCCTGATATGTTGGTGTAGTTAAGACTATCACTGCCACCCGCCACCCCCAGCATTTTTAGGCATTTTTCCCCCTAATTGTTCTTGCCTGTAACCTACTAATAATACAGCTACATTGTGCATGTGTTTTGATACAGATTACGTACATCAATGTGCTTTATGCATAAAAAGGGTAAGAATTCTTGTCCTCCCAAGAATAAGTATTTGCCCCTTGGAAGGAACAGTATCTCCCCCATTGGGAATGTAGGAGTTACACTAATACAGTTGGGCTTGCACAATCAAGGCTAGTGAGAACAAACGTGGAAGCACTTCTTCCTTGTGTAAAACTGGAGTGCGTCTCTCCTGAAGGAGTCCGGAGTAGGTTTTGTCATACCGCTGTCCGCGTGTTTGACCTGTCCGGAAAAGAAGGGAGGGGTGGTTGTCGCTGCATGAGGGACCAAAAATTAGAATTCTTAAGGCTAAAAAACCTAGAAAGCCAAAAGGTAATGGGCTTTAGATTTGTAAATTACGTACTGAGTAGGCCAGACACCCTTTGGAGCTGTTAAGATACCCTTCAGAACTTCAGTGAGCTAATTTTAGTGAGTGGCTGAAGGTGAGTTCTTCTGCCAGAACTTAAGCGTAAATGGATTAAAAAGCTTGAAGGACCTTACCTCCTAGTAAGACGAGGAAGTTCTAAAGGCTCGTTGTATCCATGCCTGCAAAAGATGTAGCCAGTGAAGGTTTTTTTCAACAAAGTAATGAAGTAGATACCTTTTTTTAGACTTTGATTTTTCCTGTGCTGTGATCCTAATGAAGCAGAGAAAAGCCGAAATAGGGACCAGCTCTAGAGCCTGTGCTGTCAACCTCTCCACGGGGGGCCCACCGCCCCTCCGCAGGGGGGCCCAGTGGGTCACAGATGGCAGGCTGCTGGATCAGATTGGTCATGGGTCTTGGGGCTGTCCAAAAGGGAAATGATTATTTTTTAATCCTGCTTATACTTTGTAAGCCTCTCTTAAAGAACGGACGTTTGTACAATCTTACAAAGTTAGCATTGCACAGAATACTTCACCCGTAGACTTTATGCTTTCCCTTCTTAAGTCATTATAAAGAATAGCTAAATACTTTGTCTTCTAACAGAACTCTGAATTCCTGGTTTCAGAAGCTGCTATAACAAGGCAAGTGGTAAGATTTTGATTTTCAGAACAGTTTTTTCTTTAGTGGCTAGCATTCACCCTGTTACCAGAGGGTCCCTCAATGAATTGAGTTTCCTCAGCTAGTCAGCACGTGGAGAAGGTCTGGCTTTGTCACGTTCAGACACCATGAGCGGCCTGCGTGGAAACGCCCATCTCCCATCCATACGGCATATGTTTTCCTTCCTCCACTGGGTCAGTAGGCTTTTTCTTTGACAAGTCTTACACTCACCCCACTAAACATTGCCGACTGCTTTGTCTCATTAGGTGCTGATTGGACACATCTCAAAGAAGATGAACAAACAGACCTTCCCTGAGCACTGTAGTTTGTGTAAAGAGATCTTGCCCTTCACAGATCGCAAACAGGCAGTCTGCTCCAATGGCCACATCTGGCTCCGGTAAGCCATTGTAAGCCAGCCCCTGCTTTGTGCACCTCTTCCAGGTTTGTGCCGCACTGAGCGCGGTAAAGTGTGTCTAAAACATGTCGCCCCTGCCACTCGGTTGGAGAAAAGCCACTACCAAAAAGCCAGGCATAGACTTTTTTCATCGGTCTTACTAAGGCCAGACGCTCTCTAAAGACCATGTTTTTACCGCCTGACATACAGAGGGCTTTCTTTATTTTGGCGATACGGTTTTCCTTTGAAGGAGCATTAAAATTGTAAAGTATTACAAAAGTAGTATCTGTTGAAGTTAGTGGAATGTAAAAGAGGTCGTGCACTCGTTTGGGTCCGACTTTATACTGAAAGGTGGAAGTCTTCCTGCTCTCACTGGAAGAGGGCATCTTGGCGTGCTCAAACCCGACAGACCCGTGAGCCGCGTTCGACACCGGGCGTCACTCCCCGGCTTGCTCCTTGAAGCGCCCGCGTCTCCCGGCTTCCTGGACGCCATCCTCCCTGGTTTCCTTCCGGCCTCTGACGCTTCGTTCTTGTTGTCTTTGCTGATTCTGCTTCGTCCCCTGGAGATCCATCCTGGACCTGCTTCTCCTTTGTCAGCACTTCCCTGGCGGTCACACACCACCTGTCCGCGGGTGACTTAAACGGAGAGCTTTAGCCTGAATCTCTCCCCCGAAAGCCAGACTTTCGTGTCCGACCACCTGTGCAGTGTCTGTGTTTGGACGTTTAACAGGCGTTTCCAGTTTGCATCCAGCCTGTTCTCACCGCCTCCGCCTCCCCAGTCCTGGTGAAGACACCATCCTCCCTTGCCGGGGTGACGTAGTTATCTCCCAGCAGGTGTCCCCGCCTCCTCCCATGCCCTCCGGTCTGTCGTCAGTGTGGCCATGATTGTGATCCTACTAAGACTTCATCCGTTCATGTCACCCCTCTCTCCGCTCAGAACTCTCCAGAGGCTGCCCATTTGGGATGAGTAAACACCAAAACCCCTTTAGTGACCAAGACTGCACAGCCTGGCCCCCATCCCCTCTCTGACCTCCTCTCCTGTGCTTCTCCGCCTCGCTTGCTTCACTCCAGCCCACTGGCCTCAGCGCTCCTCAGGTACACAAGGCACCCCTCCTCCTCCGGGATGTCTGCACTGCCATTCTCGCTGCCTGGCAATGCTCTTCTGACCAGTGTCCGCGTGGCTTCCTCAGGCGTTCCTTTCTCGGTTCGGCCTCTTTCCTGGCCACGCTACCTGGAGCCGTAACCCCTGCTGGCGTCCCCTGCCTCCTGGTTTTCCTGTCGCTCTTCCTTGCCTTGCTGTCCTCCCTAGCAGTCACCGCCTCTTCATAGATGTTTACTGTTTGTTTCTCCCTCTCCCCTGGGATACAAAGCTCCATGAGGACGGGGAGTTTTGTGTCCACAGCTGTTCCTAGAACAATGCCTGGTCCTTGGTAGGTACCCATTCCGCCTGCCCTTTGTAGCCTGGTCCTGATGGGTGTTTAGCGAGTGGTCACAGGACAGGGCCGAACCTGGGGACGTCTCTTCACGTCCCGTCTGTCTGCACCATTGACTTTGTCTTCTGTACCTTTCAGGTTTTCCCCATTGTACTGTCACATCCTTAAACACAGTGCTTAGATCTAATCTTCAAAATCACATACAAGAATAATTTGCCATATGATACCTGATCGTCTTTTTTAACATGTCAGAAATTCAAAATATGGACAGGTATGGACAGAGTAAACGCTTTCCCAGTGACGCAAATGGCCAACAAGAAGTGGCAGCGACTGGACTGGAAGCTTTGTATGTCTTGGCTCAGCAACCTGCCCCTGAGCGGGGACCCTCACTAAGGGTGGGGCAGCGCAGGTGTGCAGAGGGCCACCCTGTTGCCATGCGCGTGAGCGCCGTTTCCGTGCTTCACTTGGTTAGCGGATGGTTTTACGGGAACTGTGTGGCGAGTTGCTCCTGACGATCCAGTCTGTGTTCTCTCAGGTGCTTCTTAACCTACCAGTCCTGCCAGAGTCTGATCTACAGAAGGTGTTTGCTCCACGACAGCATCGCCCGCCACCCAGCTCCAGAAGGTGAGTGCTTGCCCGGCCTTGGGAGGGTGGCACTGGCTCAGCTCGGGTCAGGCTCCGCCCTGCAGGATCTTAGGCCACTAGGGACCGTCAGCAGGCTCATTCTGCTCTTTGCAGTCTTATCATGAAACCACAACTAATGGAAAAATGAGAACTGGAATATGTCGTGTGGAAGGATATAGTTACTGCACGTTGGCATGTGAGCAGGGCTGCAGTTTGCTGTTCCGTTACTGCAAACGAATCATTCATTCAGAAAAACGTCAGAGCTTGTGTTAGATGGCACGTGTCGATTATATTTGGATGGAGATTCTACAAATGATGAGGTATACGGAGACAGCAGTGCTAAGCCAGAATATTCGGTGTGTGCTTGGACTCATCCTTCTAAAAGCCATGACGGGATTTTCCTGGTTAGCCTGTATTCTCTTTCCTGATGGGCCCGGTGACAAAGCCCACATTTCTGAGATGATGAGTTGGAAGTAAGATCATAGAGGCGGGCAAGGAATCAGTGACTTAAATAGTCACACGAACGTCAGATTCATGACCCAAAGCTCATTCACATCACATCGCACTCTAACCAAAAAGGCTAACTAGACATAAGCGTATATAATTATCTACATGTTTGGGGGAAATTTGTGGTCTCGATGAACTAAAACAAAACATTCTCCACAAAACTATGCCCTTTTTCTTGATTTTTACTCCAAACTGGCTAACGTCTCATTCTGAGAAGTTGGTGTGCTGGCAGCTTGTGTTCTTTTTAAGTTGTTACTATGGAACAACTGTGGAAAATGTAGCCACATACAAAAGTAGAGAGTATAATAAATCCTCATGTAGCCATCATTCAGAAATTGTCAGCTCATGCCTTTTTTTTTTTTTTTTTTTGATGTTTATTTATTTTGAGACAGAGAAAGTGTGAGCGAGGGAGGTGCAGAGAGGGAGGATCCCAAGCAAGGCTCCACACTGTCAGCACAGAGCCCGATGCGGGGCTCGATCTCACAGACCGGGAGATCGTGACCTGAACCCAAATCAAGAGTGGGACGCTTAACCGACTGAGCCCCCCAGGCACCCCAGCTCGTGGCTTTTTGTTCTTTCATCTGTAGTCCCCCATTCGCTTTCCTCCTCTTACTGCGTTATTTTGAAACAAATTAGAGGGAACTTTAAGCACTCACTGCAGTTGAGAATTGGTATGTTTAGACAGGAAATCAGGAAAAGATTGAGACAAATCAAAGAAACGAATCCACCTGCCAAATTGACCTTGAGTTGAGCTACATACAGCTTTAGGAAGAATGAGAATCTGTGGGTCTGGAGAGCAGTCGTACAATAAAGCACTTACAGATTAGGGGAGTTTTTAAAGGGGGAGACGGTGTTGAGCCAGTGTGGTCATGCTTTTTTCCAAGTAATACATTTAAAAAAAATACCATTACTGTAATTTTATAAAAGGATATCTTAGGGGCATCTGGGTGGCTCAGTCATTTAAGTGTCCGACTTCAGCTCAGGTCATGATCTTGAGGTTTATGAGTTCAAGTCCCGGATCGGTCTCTGTGCTGACTGATAGCTCGGAGCCTGGAACCTGCTTCAGATTCTGTGTCTCCCTCTCTCTCTGCCCCTCCCTTGCTTGTGTGCTCTTTCTCTCTCTCTCCCTTTCTCTCTCTCTCTCTCAAAGATAAATAAACATTAAAAAAAATTTTAGCATTAACAGTGTACTAAGGCTATGTTCCCAGAACAAAGTACAGTCCCCGTCCTTGAACTGAATAAGTTCAGCTGTATGAATCATTATTCATTACCCTTCTCTTCCTGTTCCATCATAGAGGGATGAAAATTTCATCGCACACTTAGCTTTGGGGAGCACAGATCTAGTCCAGCTGGTCTAGGATGTTGGCGCGAGGTGCTCTGAGGACGCAGAGCCGGGACCAGGCCTCTCGTGCGTTCACGCTGTCCGGCCAGGCCTCAGCCCACCCGCTCCGAAGCCGACACTCAATGCCGCTTGTCTTCCTTTGCAGATCCTGACTGGATTAAGAGGTTACTGCAAAGCCCTTGCCCTTTCTGCGATTCTCCCGTCTTCTGAACGTCAGCGGTGGGAAGATGGGAAGGGCACATACTCTGTTACAGAAAATGCCCTCTGGCCTGAAGACGTAGGACGCGCTGGCTGATCCCCGCCTTCGGGTGGCGAGGCTCTCTCCAGGAGTGTAGATAGGGCCCTGGGAACTCATTTCTGAAGCACGCTCTCTGTCTCCGGGGACTAAGGGATTTCTTTGAAACAACTGAATGCAGAGATTTTAAGTCATTCTGAGATGAACATTAGCCCCCCGCCTCCCCACCCAGTGAGGAACACTTATTTTTCAAGTGTTTTGACTGAAGCGGTCTGAACCACAAGAATGCCCTATCATCTCTGGGAACAGAACGATCTCTTCTAGAGAGTTGGGGTAAGGGCCTCGCTGGACCAAGTTGGGCTTAACGCTTGCCTTGGTGCCGAGCCGCTGCTCCAGAGAGCTTAAGCGCGCGGTGCATGGTACGCGGTATTCCGGCACACGTTAAAAGTGTCGGAAACAGCACAGGGTCCTGATGCTTTGTTCCGAACAAACAGCCACAGGTCTGTATCCCGAGGATTCCTGTTTCTCATGCATATGGAAACCATTCTCATAGAACTGGATTTTTAAGAGGTTGAAGCCAAGACTAAAGTTGGCTTTAATGTGTCAAAAGATCAGGTGATTCTCCTAAGTTAATAATTGTGACTTATTTTTAGTGAGCTCCCACGTTAGCAGGTTTCCTGTCCTTTGTCCTTAATGTGTAAAGGACATCTGGTATTCCCGTTCACCCGTGACACCTCCCTGCTTCAGACTGACTGTCACAGCCTACGTGAGATTTTTGTACGTAGAAGAAAAAGAATATTTTCTCCTTAAGACTTGGAGTGTTTTTAATGTTGACATGTCCAGACATTTCATTTATATCCAGTATGAGAACGTGCAGTCCATCTAAAGACTTCCAGGAAACTTCCAGAAAGCAGTGGGCAGCCCAGACGTGCTCTGGTGCCACAGGTGTGTGCGGCTCAGTTGACGGGAGCCTGGGACTTTCTCCTCAGTATAAAGGTCCTTGGTATTTGTAATACTGGTATTTTCCTCTGGGCTGTTAAGAGGAGCTGTTAGACATCAATTGGCCTTAAAGTCCAAAACTAAAGATGGACATTCAGGAATGACAGTGTTGCCAGATTACAAAGTAAGTGTCCTAGGGATTGGTGCTATTCAACAGGACTGCGATGCCCACAGCTCGAGATGGTGCGTATTTCTGGGAAGTTGGATAGGAAATACAAAATGTGAAATTGCCACTTCTGTCCCATGCTGTCTGGCCTTCGTTGTGACATTTATTCCTGCCTTTCTTGTGATCGCTCAGAGAAAGACATCTTGGCCCCGCTTCAGAAACGCTTGCTGTTTGGACGAGATGCCCCCGGACGCCCCCCACACCACTGCATTCTTGCCCCTCCGCTCCCGTGTCGAGAGCCAGGAGCCCTTCAGAGGCGCTTCCGGTCTGCTTTGAAATGTCTTTGGTTTCCTGTTCTAATCTTGCTTTGTCTCCTGTGTTCAAATCTGTATTTTCTGGAGTCTTCTGATCCTTCTCCTCTTGGTGACTTCAAGAATAGTGTTGATCCAGATGCCAGCGTCTGGCACGTTAAGTTGGTTTTCAGGAAAGAATCGGGCGGCATTAAGGTCATGGGTGGGTGACGCAGCTCAGAAGGCGGTGTGGCCGTGGTCGTTTGTGCCTGTAGCTGTTGGACATGACAGCAAATAGGAGGGTAAAAATTGAGACCACGTCAAGGAATTATTGCAGTTTTCATAATCATGGGATGCTTAGTCTCGCATATTTTTGGTTCCAACCAGGGTCAGTGTTCAATTTGTTCCGGTTGGGGACTTCTGTGCTGCTGCCATTTAAAACTTACATTAAGTTTTCATTTAAAACAGTTGTACATTTGGGGGGAATTTAACTCTTGGGAGCTAACTAGAAGGGTCTCCCAAATTATTTTGTATGTCTATGTAGGAATAAACATGGCAACTGTTGGGCTAGAACCTGGCTTGTCTCTGCGCGGGACTAGGCCTGGGGGCATTCTTCAGATTCTGAAACCCACCCGACCCCTGCTCGGCCCGCGTTTCTGCGTGGAGCCGGGCGGTCTCCCCCTCTTCCAGCCCCACCCCCTCAGCCACGGAGGCTGGCGTGAGCTCGTGGCGGCATCACAAACGCGGTCCGCTTCCGACTTCACAAAGAGTCAGAGCACCTGATGACAGAGCGCCGGTCAGTGGGACCTTGGGAACGCAGGGGTGACCCCTGGAATCTTCCGGCTCATTGTCTCTGGCGGCTTAAACTTGTCATGCCCTCCGTGCTTCCTCACATCTGCCTGATCTGGTTAGTGGATTCTGAGTTTCTCTCGGCTGTCACTGTAACAACCGTTTCAGAAGCGGTAGAAGCCACGGTGTCGCGCTGCTTGGGAGCACGGGGGCGAAGACTGTGTGCAATTAGGCCTTTTCAGCTACACCACGTTGCATTCGGGAGTCTGGTAGCCACACCTGGATCGCGCTCTTTCCGCCCGGGGTTAATTTGTCCCCATTACTCTAGATAAGAAATTGATAGCTTGTTATGCTCGGGATTCATTCTGAAATCCTCACGTGTCCACCACCCAGACTTCAAGCAGCCTCGACCTACTATTATATCTGCCAGAACTACCAATTATTTTTCAGTGTCAGGACTTATTAGAACCACTGGCGAAGCGTGTGGTTGAGCGTGACATTTTTCTGCCTCTCTCTAAGAAGTTTTTGGGAATGTTAATGTTGAAACGTGCGGGTTGGACCTGTTAGCGAGTGTCGCGGGTTAATCAGGTGAATGGAATGTTAAAGGGTAGTAATGGAATATTAAAATATATTCTGTTGTAACTAGAACGCTATCAGCTAAGAAGCAGAAGTTGGTGGTTATTGGTGCTTGTCACGGGGAGTTTTAAGGAACACCTGCTCCGCTTGCAACAGTCAAACCGCTTCCGAGTTTAGTGACTTTACCGCAGGAATTAACGCCACCGGTCCAGGTCCAGAGCCTTCTTGCTCCTGATTCCTGTCTCTTGCCTGTCCTTCCTCTTGATTTCCCTTCCTCTGGTTTTCTCAGCTTTAGGACACGTCCAGAGCTAGCAGATTTCATGCTTGGAAGAACGACAGATCAGTGATAAAATCTGTGCAAATTAAATCACACGGTAGGTCTCCCTTCCCAGGAGAGACGGCATCACACAGTGACTTCTTTCTAAGGGTAACAGTGTTAGTTGTTAGCTTGGTAAACTGTATCTGGTTTTCTTCGAAACTCTTGGTTATTTCCGTGGCAGAGTGCTCAGCAGCTCCTGGCTGGGCTTTGGGGGTAGAGTCTGCTAAATGTTAGCTCCTTACTCTACCCACCCCCCTCCCCAAGCCAGCATTGTCCTGACAAGCAGAACTTCTGGTGACGCCAAGCCGGACGGGTTGTATGAGAAGTCAGTCGGCCTAAGTTTTTCTAAGGGAAAGGTATATTCTGCCCTTTTTTGTTTTTTTGTTTCTTTTTTAAAGAGATTGGGCGGTGAAAACAGCCAATAGGCAGAGAAATGAATGAATGTCTTAATGTTAGCCCCCCGTGGACCCTTGAGGGCGTCCCCGTGGCTCCCGTGATCAATCACGAACACGCCTTTCTGCTCACACGCTCCCTTTCTGTGTGTCCGTGGAGTTGCACAGTTCGGTGAGGCTCCAGCGTGTCTCAAGAATCTGACCTCGTCCCTCAAGGTTGTCGGTTTTACGGGTGCCTCTAAAAGATCTAACTGCGGTGACTTGTTTTCATGTTAGTCGTTAGTGGAAGCATGCACAGCTTCAAGCGGAGTAGGTGTGTGTCTCAGGTCTGATAGTTATTAAACTTCAAACTGCTCTTTCTTGAGGCTAAGAAAGGTTTGCGGAGTTATGATCTTCACGCTTGCCAAGATGATACCTGCTATTTAAAGTGATCCCAGGGGCGCCTGGGTGGCTCAGTCGGTTTAGTGTCCAGCTCTCTGATTTCTGCTCGGGCCATGATCTGATGGTTCATAGGATTGAGCCCCACATCGGGCCCTGTACCGACAGTGCAGAGCCTGCTTGGGATTCTGTCTCCCGCTCTTTCCCTTCCCCGCTCTCTGTCTCTTCCTCTCTCTCTCTCTCAAAATAAAAAACGTTAAAAGAAACTTTTTAAGTGATTACAGAGCATGTGAAATCTGACTGTCCTTAAGTGGAATTAAGTCAAATTTGCAAAATACAGAGTTGTTCCTAATGGTCTGAAATACTATAGCGTCACTGTCCTGATGAAACAACGGGGTTTTTCAGAAGACCGGGCACTCGTTTCCCAGGTGCTGCTGTAGATCAGTATCAAGCCTTCTAGCCAGGCTGAGGCTGGTAGGCAGGCTGCGGCCTCCCTCTGCCAATGTACTCTGTGTTAGAGCAGGGCTGCTTCTGAAAACTTGCTGTGTTTCAGCCAATCAATTTAAGGGGCGAATGGCTGTTAAAAAAAATATCCTATAAAGAAGTTATTCCTTTTAGAATGGGACTGCTTCTCCCCCCGTGTCTTTATCTGATTAGGTGACTCAGGTTTTCTTACCTTGCTTTTTTTTTTTTGACTTATAATTATACTCGGGGTGGGCGGGTCTTAATATACAGCCTGAGGTCCCAGTCGGTGAATGAGTTCGTTCAGGGCAGGATTGTTCAGATGGCCCACACGGCGGTGCCATTCGCTCCAGGCTGGGCGGGAGCTGAGAAGGAGGCAAGATGATGCCCGCCTCCCGACGCGGTACAGGCGGAGCCCGTCCAGGTGAGCTGCCGTAACCGGGCCGGGGAGGTTCATTTAAAGTTCGGCACTCTAAATCTTGTTTGTTTCCATGGTAAAAATCTGCTTCCCTCGCCATCACGACATCCCGTTACTCTCGCAGAAAGATCCCGTAAGGTGGTCAGGCTGGACCCCGGAAGAGGTGGCAAAATGGCTACGAGACGCTTTCGTGCTTTATCGGTTTTACGTTTGGCGACCAGACTGCTGGGGTGTCGCGCGCTTTGGTCTGGGTGCTAATGCAAAATTAAAAGCAAAGATGGGTTATTATGGCTTCTTCAGGACTTTGACTCAGATTTGTACTTTACGAAAGGGACATGAATATCAAACCTGTTTATACAGAAACAAGACCGCATAGAAAAATTAGTGTGTTGTGTATAGTGATACATAGTTTATGTTTACCCAATGCCTGTGCTAATCTTCGTGCTCAGCTTTGAATTATATGTATGTTCACATAGGACTTTTTTTTTTTTTCTTTTTTTTTTTTTAATGAAAAGAACAGGCATCTAAAATCTTAAGGTTAGAGAGAGAGAGTTTCTCAGTGCTTACCATCTGGTTGGGTGGTGTGGTTTTGACTTTTGGCATTTAAAGGAAACTTTAAGAACAGGAACACCTCTGGCCTGGAATACCCCGCATCCAGAAAAATTGGTTGCTTCTCTGCACTGTATATATGTACATAGTGTTCATGATTAGATTGTAAGCTCCTCAAGGGCAGGGACTGTCTGCCTCATCTTGGTAGTTCCTGCGGCACCTAATGCCAAGTGCCTTGCACGGAGTAGGTGCTCCTGATGCGTAGAATGAGTCACTTCCTGCCACCTTCAAGACGGAGCATGGTTCCCTTTTTCCAGCGCGTTCAAAACTGCAAAGACTGCCGACCCGAAGAGGGCCAGAGTCCCGCCTGGGTTCGAACTGGGCTTCCTGGGTTGAACCAGGCCACGCCACATCATCAGCACTCGCTCGCCGCCTTTTCCTGAAGCTCACATCCCAGTGTCCTGAGCCTTTCTTTAATACTAGGGCAAAGGTTGCTGGGACAAGTTTGAAGTGGAGAAGAGCGGAGAAAAAAACAAAGAGGAGGTTGTGGAGGGTGTGTTGTCGGCGTACAGCCCTGCGGGGCAGTCTTTCTTTAGTCCCTGCCGAAGAAGGAAAACCTAACAGGTACTCGTTTCCTTTACCGGCCAGCTGGTTGGCCGGCTTTCCAGTTAATGAGAGATGGGTGGTTTTTAGCTTTTTCCCACTTTGGACGCCCCTCGGTTGCTCGTGTGCTTCTAGTAAAGTTGCTGTGAATATCCGGTGCTGTACATAACGGCAGTTTTGTAAATGTGGAACGACCTCGAACGTGTGGTGTTTTGTATGCAGAGCCGCAGTATTATCTTGGCCACTTTTTTATTCAAAATAAATAAATAACAGAATTGTTTGTATATTGTGTGCATACTTTGTCAGGTTCACATGGTTTGTAGCAAAGTCTAGAAACCTCCTCGGGCCCAGCACCATCACCAGCAGCGGTAAGTAATGCCCAGGCACGAGTAGAGGAGGAGGAAAGAGCCGTGGGTGTTAAAGAAACGCCAGTAGCAAGTACGGCAGAATCCATTCAGTGTGCCTTTGGTTTATTCCAGAAAAAGGTACGAGGAACGTAAGAGGAAGTAATCAGAGCTTCGGTGTGGCGTGGGACACCGTATGTCCTCGGCAACGTCAGCTACGTAGGACCTGGTGAGTTTGTAAACGAAGTTCTGATTGCAGGATTTCAGCAGCGACAAACTCGTAACTCGGAGCCCTGCCGAGAGCAAAGCGAGAGACGGAACAGGATGAGAAAACGAATGACCCTCCTCAAAGTAATAGTAAAACTGCTGAAAATCAAAGGCAAAGAGAAGGCTTTGAAGCAGCCAAAGAAAAAGACATCACTTTAAAAGGAGCAGAAAGAGAAGGTACCTTAAAAGGGGCAGTAGTAAGGCTTCAAGAAGAATTCCGGATGCGGACGGGAAAGTGGGAGGGCTGCAGAGGGGCGGGAAGACCGCAGCTTCCGACCTAGAATCCGCAACTCCATGAAAATGCCCTTTAAATGAAAAGTACAGGGGTGCCTGGGGGGGTTCAGTCGGTTGAGCGTCCGACTTCGGCTCAGGTCATGATCTCCCAGTTCGTGAGTTCGAGCCCCATGTTGGGCTCTGTGCTGACGGCTCGGAGCCTGGAGCCTGCTTCCGATTCTGTGTCTCCTTCTCTCTCTGTTCCTCCCCCGCTCACACTCTTTGTCTCACAAATAAACATTAAAGTTTTTATTAAAGAGGGGCACCTGGGTGGCTCAATCGGTTGAGCGTCCGACTTCAGCTCAGGTCATGATACCACACTCCGTGAGTTCGAACCCACGTCAGGCTCTGTGCTGACAGCTCGGAGCCTGGAGCCCGTTTCGGATTCTGTGTCTCCCTCTCTCTCTGCCTCTCCCCGGCTCATGCTGTGTCTCTCTCTGTCTCAAAAATAACTAAAAACATTTAAAAAAATTTAAAAAAAATTTTAAAGAAATGAAAAGTCAGATGTTTTCAGGCAAAAACGGGAAATAACGCATCACCGCCAGATCAGCGCTAAAGGAAATGCTAAAGGGGGGGGGTGGTGAGTGGGGGGTGGAAGGAAGATCCAAGAAGCTGCAAGGACTGGAGAGCTGGAGGGCAAGGGGCGGGCGGACACCAGGTACAAAGTACCAAGTCCCGAGAGGTTCTGAGACGAGGCAGGAGTAACCACCTGAAGAATAATAAGAAGGTGTATGATTCAGCTAACAAACGGGGGAAAACTAGAACTTTTTTAAAATAACCCCAAACAGGAGACAGAAACCTAAGATGGACTAGGCTGGGAAAATGAAAAGCAATTAAGATCATCGATTTACACCCGGTGCAGCGCTAATTACGTGAAATGTGAATGAACAAGGGATCCAAATAAAGCAAGGTTGACAGAAAAACCATGTTGCTCGGAAGTGATACATGGGAAATATGTAAAAGTTTATAAAGTACAGAAGCTTTGAAGGCATGGAAAAGGTAGCTGAGGTTCCACTCTGCTCCCCCCCCCGCCCCCGCCCTCAGGCCCCTTGCCATAGATTTTCCTTCTACACGGGCGATCAGCCCGACACACGGTACTTTGAAACCGTGGCTCATCTTGGCTCTGGCAATCTGGGGAGTGGGTTCAGGGGTCTGGGAAGTGCACGGCGGAGGTGCCCACAGGATGGGTTTCATTGCTGGGCTTGCGGGCGGCCTCCGTTGGGTGAGCGGCGGGAGGGCGGGAGGTCCCTGCTGTATCTTCTCGGGGCTTGGGCACGGGAGTCCGGAGGGTCACAAACCTTCGGTGCGCAGTGCTGGTGTCCCTTCCTGCACATCCAGGAAGCATTCCCTGCCCCCGTGCCCATGGCTCCTTTAGCAACGACCCTGGTGCAGCCCTGCGGGTGACCAGTTTGCTCAGCTTGTGTTTGCCCGATAAATGTATTTCTTTTTTAAAGTGGTTCATATGTATGGTTTTTTGTTTTTTTTTTTTTCTTTTTTTTTCCCCACTCCCATCTTTGGAGAAGATTTTCACAGGATATAGCAAGGGGGAAAATTTTCTGCTTCTTCTCCCCCGCTCCCCAACACATTAAAATTCTGGTTCCACTGTTTTCTGGCCTCCATGGTTTTAAGTAATCTCCCCCCCTAAATGTAATGTCTTTTGTTCTCTCTGCTTCTCCTATCTTTGTTCAGTTTGTCCGCGGCTTCGGTAACCGTGCTCCGGGTGCCGAGGCTGGGATTTGAGCTTCCTGCCTCGAGATCAATGGCTCTCTGTGGGTCTGAGGCCTTTCTCCAGCACAGGGGGCTCGCCTGGCCGCACCCAGAGGTGCGGGGGAAATGAACACCCCCTCGGGGAGCAGGGACCTGAGATCACAGCTCATTCTCACGGCCTGTTCTGGGGGCAGTGAAAGCAAAGCGATTGGTCCCAGAGGCAGCCTTACAGAGCAGCCGCTCGAGATGGGATTCCGGAATCGGTTCACTTGCCGGTCAGTTGGCAAGAGGTAGCACAGCGCTGGTGGGACGTCCCGGGAGCTACCGACAAGTGTGCACGCAGAGCAAGATCTCCCGGCCTCAAGCCGGGCTCCTGGTAACTCAGATCTGGGAGGAGGACCCGAAAAGACCTGAATCCCCAGATTCCCTGGAATCCCGTCGGCCAGCAGACTGGTTCCGTCCCCCTCGCTAAGGGGGAGCGTCTCTGATGGCCAGGAGGCCTTGCTGAGGTCACCCGCAGTCTCACAAGATGGAATATTCCCTCATCCAGATCTGTCTTCACCCCCCTCATCCTCTCTAGGTCAACACTGGGGTTGATTTCGGCCTCGCCCACGTGGGGAGTCACAGTCACTGCCATGGGGGAACACGGCGGCCTCCCCAAAGGGCTGCGGAAATCAGGGAGTTTGGGCTGAGTGGGGGGAGACCAGAGGCCTTGCAGGGAAGCCTGCGGGCATGGGAGCCCGCTGGGGGACCCTGGCGAGGACACCTAGACGCCGTCCTGTAAGACGATGGCGGCCGATTGACGCCTCAGGCCGCAGCAGCCTTTGGTGCTCGGTGCCAGCACGGCCTCCATGACAGTGCAAGGGACAGATGGGCAGCACTCGGGAACAGGCTCCTTGAGGCCAGAGGACGCCCCTCAGGCTAACGACAAGGGGTGGGCACTGGGGTCAGCGAGCAGCTCGGTCGTGACCGTCCCCTTTAGGCCGGGCGTGAGGTCAGAGTTCCTGCCAAGCGATTGGCCTTCCAGGCGTCAAAGGTGACAGGATCAGGACAGAGCAGAGGCCCAGCCATGGGGGCACCGAGCCGCTGAAGGTCAGGCACTCTACCCACCACACCCGGCAGCCTTGTCACCCGGGGCCCCGTGACAACGGCTGACGAACCAGGAGGTCCTTACCGGTGGGACGGCCCAGCAGACAATGAGGGGACCGTTTGATTTTAACCAAAAATGCCGAGGCAGCGGGCTGGAACCCCGTTCTGTGGTCATGTCCCCAATCCTGGGGTTCACCTTCCGGATGGATCTCAGCATCACTCTCAGAAGCCCCCCCCCCCCCGCCTGCCACTTGCCCCGGTGAGACTCACCGGAAGCAGTCCTGCGGCTCAGGTGGGCTGTGGGGGTCACGTCACCCCGACAACGTACAGATCGTGGCGGCGGCAGAACCCCGAGTCAGGGGTGACTTCAGCTCCGCTTCTCCAACTCTGTCCTCTCTGCTCATCCGCCTCACCCGCAGGCTGGCAGCCACACGTGTCCCCGGAGGCGCGAAACTGCCCCCCAAAGTGGGTCCCGGCCCGGGTTGCACTAGGGCGGCAGGAAGGGTTCTCAGCTTATCAACTCACGCCACCCGGGCTACTGACCCCGCTTCTCCAGGGGCCCCCACGCTGTCCCACGCCACCGCGCCTTCCCCGCCACCCCCACTGCTCACGTCCTCTCGGGAACAGGAACAGGCAGGTGTTTCGACTGCTGCCAGCGAAGGAGTGGGTGACACTATCCCCCCGACAGTGAGCATTTCCTGGCCACCAACACGGCTGAGCTTTCTTGGCGCATTTGGGGGTTCACGTTTCCTTCTGCAAAATGCCCCGTCGTGCCCTTCTCATTTGTTTCTCGTGGGTCACCTGCAGGTGTTGCCACTCAAGCCTGTTTCAAACGTATTCAGTTTAGAGATCAACACAGAATACGTACAACAGAGGCCACAAACCATCGGTGTGGAGCTAAGATGTGAGTGTGCCCACCATGCGGGTGGACAGAGGATGGGTGCCTCGGCCCAGAGGGTCCCCGCGCCCGACCTCGGCCAGGGGCCCCCCCACAGCTGACCTCGTCGCGTATGATTTGTCACCAATGGGTGGAGCTGGAGGCTGTAATGTCAAGTGGAATAAGGCAGAGAGAGACGAATACCATGTGATCTCCCTCGCGTGGAATTTAAGAAACAGAAAAGAGCAAAGGGAAAAGAGAGAGGCAGACCAAGAAAGACTGAACTAAGAGGACACGCAGGTGGCGACCAGGGGGGAGGGGGGTGGGCGATGAGGGGACAGGTGTCGGGGATGAAGGCGGGGCGCTTGTGACGGGCACCCGGTGACACAGGGAAGTGCTGGGTCGCTAGGTGGTACACCTGAAACCAATATTACACTGCGTGCTAACTACACGGGGATTTAAATGAAAACTTAAAAAAGGCAAAAACCAAAAAAAAAAAAAACAAACCACAATTGATGGGAGACGTGTGCTGTTTCCAGCTCGGGGCTCCGACGATTAGAACCACGAGCTTCCGGGCACCCGTCTTTTTTGTGCGGTTCTCCTGGAAACGCCATGGGGAGGGAGGAACCGCCAGGCCCCAGGGTGGCGGGCGTAGAAGCTACTTCGAAGGGGTCCAGAATGGCGTCTCCAGAGTGGGGAGACGGGTTTTCCCTCCCCCACCTCCCCACCCCGGCCGGGCAGGTGGGAGAGAGTCCCCTCCTTGCTCTGTGCGCCGAAACCTAGTGGGGGGTGTGTGCACGGGCAGAGCAGGCCTCACTGTGGCCGTGACTGTGACTTTGTGATCGATCGGCACGTCTCTGATGACTGATAAGGGGAAGCGTTTTTCACGTTTCATTAACCGTTCGTGTTTTCTTGTGTGAAACACCTGCTCCTGTCTGTTTCCTCTTTTCTACTTGGCCGCTTGGGTTTTGGTAATCCGTGGGAGTCCTTCACCTATTCTGGGCCCCGACCCCTGCCTGGTGTATTCAACGCATCGCAAATCTTTCTTCCCAGGGTCTCTCAGACCTGTGGGGATGCCGCGCTGGCCCTTCTCCCAGCAGAGACCTTTGTCCCGAAGCTCTGGGCGTCTGCCGGGCTCACCCGTCTCTGGACTGGTACTTTCTTGTCGTTTTCCGCCTCTGTGTATTTCCACTTTTTCTCGCCACCTCGGTTATAATTTTAGAAGGTTTTTTTTTTTTCCCTCTATTTCATTCAGAGTATCACCACTAGGGCTTTGTGTCCAGAGGGGTCATCAGGATATCTCATCTGCCACGTTGCCAGATATGGAAGTCTCCGGTTACTTTTGGATTTTTGTGTTCCAACCGCGAGGATCTTCCACAAAATGCGGCGAACCTCAAGGTTCAGGCCCACAGACCCTGGATCGACCAGGGGTGTTTGCTAGCAAAACAGATCTCCAGGCCGATACAAATTTGCTGATTCTGGATCTGTAGGGAAGAAGCCCAGGACTCTTCATTTTAGCCAGCATTTCCCATGATCCACCCCTGCTGAACGGCTGTCCTGGACGGATCGCCTCACCCAGCGGGCTGCTGAGGGACAAGTTACATTCTTCAGTGGCTAGAATGTCCCCACCCGTAAAAGAATGAAGGTGGCTCCAGCCTCACACCTGACAACAAAATTAACTCCCAACAGACCACTGACCTAAATGTTAAGAGCCCAAACTACAGAACTCCCAGGAGAAAATAGGAGAGTGAGTCTTTGTGACTTTGGATCCGGTGAAGTCTTAGATGCAACGCCAAAAGTACAAGGGGCAAGAGAGAAAAATAAATGGGACTTCATCAAAACAAACAGCTTCTGGGGCACCTGGGTGGCCCCATCGGTTGGGAGTCAGACTGGCTCAGGTCATGATCTCACAGTTCGTGAGTTCGAGCCCCACGTCGGGCTCTGTGCTGACAAGCTCAGAGCCTGGAGCCTGCTTCCGATTCTGTGTCTCCCTCTCTCTCTTTCTGCCCTTCCCCTGCTTGTGTTCTCTCTCTCTCTCTCAAAAATAAACTTAAAAAAAAAAAGAACAACTTATGTGCCACACCAATGTCCATCAAGAAAGGGAAAAGGTGAGGTGCCTGGGTGGCTCGGTCAGTTGAGCGTCCGACTTCGGCTCAGGTCATGATCTCGCAGTCCGTGGGTTTGAGCCCCGCATCGGGCTCTGCAGTGACAGCTCGGAGCCTGGAGCATGCTTCCGATTCTGTGTCTCCTCCTCTCTCTGCCCCTCCCCCACTTGTGCTCTATCTCTCCCTGTCTCTCAAAAATAAATGTAAAAAAATTAAAAAAGAAGAAAGGAAAAGGCAACTCAAGAACAGGAGAAAATCGTTGCAAGTTGTACACCTGATCAAGGACTTCTATCTAAAATATATAAGGTTGGGTGCTCGCTTCGGCAGCACATATACTAAAATTGGAACGATACAGAGAAGATTAGCATGGCCCCCGCGCAAGGATGACACGCAAATTCGTGAAGTGTTCCATATTTAAAAAAAAAAAAAAAAAGAGGTTAGAGTGGGAGAGAGCCAAAGCATAAGAGACTGTTAAAAACTGAGAACAAACTGAGGGTTGATGGGGGTGGGAGGGAGGAGAGGGTGGGTGATGGGTATTGAGGAGGGCACCTTTTGGGATGAGCACTGGGTGTTGTATGGAAACCAATTTGACAATAAATTTCATATATTAAAAAAAATAAAATAAAATAAAATATATAAGGTTGGGGCGCCTGGGTGGCTCAGGTGGTTAAGTGTCCGACCTCAGCTCAGGTCATGATCTCGCGGTCGTGGGTTCGAGCAAAAATGAATAAACGTTAAAAAAAAAAAAAAACTTAGGATATATGACGAACTCCTAACTCAGTAATAAAAAGACGACTCAGTTTTTAAACGGGCAAAGGACCTGAACAGACGTTTCTCAAAATAAGGTCTAGAGATGGCCAGTAAGCACACGAGAAGACGCTCAACTTGAGTAGCTGACCCCTGCTACGCCATGGCTGCACCTTGAAAATATGCTGAGCAAAGGAAGCCAGACACAAAAGGCTACGCGCTGTGGGATTCCATTTGTAGATGTCCAAAACAGACACATGCAGAGAGAGACACAAAGGACCCTAGTGGTTGCCAGGGACTGGGCGTGGGGGAAGAGGGTGACCGCTCATGGGCACAGGGTTTCTTTGGGACTGACAAAACGTTCTAAAACAAGGGGAATGGTTGCATGACTGTGTGAATATATTAAAGACCAGTTATCCGCTTTGAGTGGATGAATTCTAAGGTCTGTGAATTCTATCTCAATAAAGTTGCTCTTTTAGTGGCTGGAAGGTTCATTTTCACGCCTCTGCCCCCCACTGCCTGTGATGACAGAATTTCTGCCGTCTAGTGGCCTTGTAGACAGCATAAAGTTGTCGCTGCAGATGAGGTCCTCATGCCCGCCTATCTGCAGGTGCGGCCTCCCCATGAACGCGAAGCAGCAGGTGCAGTGGCCCCGGTACCTCCTGCCTGGGCCCGTGAACGGGTCTGTACGTGGGGTCCCGCCTCTGTACCTGGAGACCAGTGGAGTGTCCTGGGCTGGTGCGTCACTGGCTGGTGACATGGAAGTTACCTGCCGTGTCCTCGTTCTGGCCTCCGGGCCCAGTATCGGCTGGAAAAGATTTGCACAGGAAATAGGAGCTTGATAGGAAAAACCGACTGTACCGCCTAGGGCCTCACCGAAACTCAGTTTGCGGTTAAATGGAAGTGACCCGGCAGCAGTGAAACCTGAGCTGGACCCTCTTGCCCTCGGGGGAAGGAATGACCGACGAAACCAGCAGGTCAGAGCTTTACTGGCGAGAAAAACCAGGAGCTGTTTTGCTAAAGCAAGGCACCGGACGCGACAACATGGAAGGGCCCTGCGCGAAGACAAATGGCCAGTTGCAGAAGGACAGATGACCGCATGATCGTCTTTACAGGAGCTCCCTGAACCGGTCAAACCTCTCGAAACAGAATGGCAGGGGCGGGGCTGGGGAAGGGGCAGTGGGGCATTACTGTTCACCGGTGTGAAGTTTCAGCTACGCAGTAAGAAAGTTCTGGAGAGCTGCCACACAGCATCGTGCCTACAGCTACCTACACTGTATTGTGCACTGAAAATTTTCCTAAGAGGGTAGATCTCATCACGCTTAGTGTTCTTACCACATTTTTGTTTTAAAGGGAGCTTACAGGGCAGTAAATACAATACAATCTCGTTGGTGCTCATACCCACCTATCTACCCATCTGCCCACCTCCCCCCCCCCCGCCGCCGCCTGTCCGTCCGTCCGTCCGTCCATCCATCCATCCACCCCAAACTTCTGCCTCTACTCATCTCTAGTGAATGGCACTCAAGGGTTTTACTGTGGCAAGGATAGGAGTTCCGCGTCCTATGCGACACCGTTTGGGTATCTTACAGGTAACGCTGCAATGATACAAATACAGTTATTTTTTCTATTTTTAAAAATGGAAGCATGTTCCACGACCAGCTAACACGTCACTTTTCCTGTGCCTCTGAATCCTCACCTGCGCCTCACAGCCCAGACTCCGGGTCACCTTCACCTCCCCCAAGGATATTGCCGTGAGTCCTGGCCTCGGAGCCTCTCCTGCCTCCCCCGCCTCCTGGGCGCACAGCTAGTCTGCTCCTAACCACACCACTGGGCCACAGAACCTGGTCTGACCCCTGACGCAAAAGAAGGGGAGCATGCTGGGGAGACGTGGGACCCGAGGGCAGAGATGGGAGTCAGGAACCATCGGAAATCAGATGGTCTCTCTTTTTCTCTCGTCTCTCTCTCTCTCTCTCTCTCCTTCATCTTTGCAAAATAGAAGCTTCACGAGGGCAGACATGCCGTCCTCCTCCCTCCTCTGCTCCATCCCCGGTGCCAGGCACACAGGAGGCGCGCCGTGCCCGCTGAGTGCCCGAGGTGGCCGGTGCCTGCCTCTCTCTCTGCGGCTGTGCTGTGCACGGGCCGGGCAGACCCCAGGTATCCTCTGCTTCCTACAAGGAGCAAGAGGAGAGAGTAGGCGTCCACCCTCGGTTCTCTCCCCAGATTCCTGGGACAGAGAAGCTGGCTGGCCCGGCTCAGGGCGACCAGCAGGTGTAACCCCAGTCCCGCAGCAGAAACACCTGTGGAGGCGGCAGGGTACCTCCGGCAGGCACCCCGAAGGGCCCTTGGCACCACCTGGATTTCCGCTGCCCGGGGAGTCGTGGGGGGAAGGGGACAGGCACAGAGACAGCCCCGTAAGCCAGGGGGCCCGCGCTAGTAGAGGGGACAGTTTGTGGTGACAACTTCCGATAAACGCGCTTGGAAAGGAACCGAGGCGCTCCTTTAGTGACAGGGCGGAAAGCGAGCTGTTCCCTCCAAGTTACCCTTCGTCAGACCTCAGTGGTTAGCTTCAAGGGCAGCGGGGGGATCTAGAAATTAGCGGGACGTTTGCCCTCCAAGCCTGGGACTGGGCCTCTCTGGGCCCCGCGGCCCGAGAACCAGCATGGCCTGGGCTGGAACTGGATGCTAATAAGCTCCAGCCAGCGGGGGCAGAGGGCTGCAATCCAAGGAGAAGACGGTCCGCAGCCCGGCGAGGGGCAGGGAAGCCTTGCTGTGCAAAGCGACAGGGGAGGGGCTGCGGTGGCCGGGAGGCGATGAATGCCATTTGCTCCAGTCGTTTCCGGGGGAAGCGATCTACGCGATCTACAGGAGCCGGAGCGTGTTGGGCCAACCCTGGCGGTGCTCCCCAGGCCGCCGGACACCCGAGGGGCGCGCCCGTGACCCGCGTGCGCGTGCATCTCAACGAAGCATCTCCACGTAGCCCGCGCCATCCCCGGGTCTACGGCCACCCGCAGCCCAGCCGCTCGGCGACACTGGTCCACATGGAGCTCCTCCCCGAGCCACCCCTACAGACAGCCGAGAAAGCAGGTGCCCACGACCTCTCCAGGGCCTCCCCCACCCCTACCCCTGCCGAGCGCACTTGGAGGGCTGAGCCCTCCTTGCCACATGCAGCCTTGGGCAAGTCTTTTAAGTCGTCTGAGCCCCAGTATCCTCGCCTACGGATAAAAATAGTTCTGACTTCTGGGGGAGCTGTGAATTAGGTGAGACAGAGTGACAGCACGCACTGTGTGTCCTGCCCTATTTTTGGCCTTAATATGCATTAGCTGGTCCCGCGATTCTCGCTCAGCATTGCCTAGGAGGCAGTGACTATTTTGCTGTCATTTCACAAGGACTCAGAGAGGTGAAAGAACTTGCCCGGGATCACACAGCAGCACGGGGACCCAGGCTGCTCGGTACACGGCCCATACCCGTGGCGGACATCACCTGCCTCCCAGAGCAGGCTCAGAGCGCACAGAACTGCTCTGATGGGGCAGATGGCGGGTGGAGGAAGCGGAGAGGAAACGGCGTGGCCGGGCCCAGAGAGGAGGTCATCCGCAAAATGCGCATTACTACATAAACTAAAGAAGCGAATGTTTTATGAAGTCTTTGGCTAAGGGTTTATGTCCAAATGGTGTTTTGTGGGGAGTTCAGGTAAAGTGAGACCACATTCTCTGGGATCCGGCAGGCAGAGGGGTAGACTAGGCGTAAGGGTTAGCGTTCGCAACCCGGCCCCGTGGTCTGGAACTGGGACAACGAGCAGGGGCCCGCTGCCTGGGGGGGGGGGGGGACCTCTCAGTGTAGACACCCTCTTTCCTGTGGGGACTGGAAAGAGAAGGGAAGGCCCCGACTGGAGTTTCAGGAGGCGGCACCCGGTGCCTGAACAGGGCAAGGACAGAGGGTCGAGGGCTGAGCCGCCCAGCCGAAGGGAAGGTGTGGAGGCGAGAAGACAGGCCACCTCTGGGACAGGGCCCAGGCCCGGGAGGCCCGACAGGGGCAGGTCTGGGGCACGCCCTGCCCGCAGAAGCAGGGGAGCAGGCAGGGGCCGGGGGGGGGGGTGGTGCTCAGCCCCGTGCGTACCAGCTACTGGCCGTCCTGGTTACTGGCTACCACGGCCAAGTACCAGGATCGGATCGTTGCCGGAGGGACTCGGGCCACCCCAGGCTAGAAGGGGCCTCACCGGTGAGGCCCGGAGCACCCGAGCGAGCATCCCCAGAGCCCGGCTGGCCCGGCCCGCTGAGGCCCCACAGGCAGAGAGCTCCAGAACACCAGGTTCGGGTGTGGCCGTGGGTCCAGGGGACCTTAAGCAAGTCCCTTCCCCTCTGTGGCTTCAGCGTGCTTTTCTGTTGATGGGCACATCGCCTACGTGACGAGGAAAGGGAATAATGGGAGGAGGGGGAGCCCACGGAAGAGGAGCGCGCGGTGCCGTCCGCCTGCTGTCTACACCCGTGCGCTGTAAGCCGTGCCGGCCCCAGAGGCGCTGCCTGAAAGCAGGCCTTCTAAGCGGCTCTAGCGCATCCTCAGGAACTGCAAAGTCCAGCACAGCAGCCACGAAGCCACCCGTGGCTGCGTCTGTTTAAGTTAGCGAAGGGCAGGTGAAATTTAAAAACCATCTCCTTGCGGGGCGCCGGGGGGCGGGCGGGGCGCCGTCGGCTAAGTCACACACTTAGCCGACCGAGCCACCCAGGGGCCCCCGAGGTGGTGGCTCTTTAAAACCCCATTTACTGAGAGCTTGTCGTGTGCCAGGGACTTGGCTGAGGGCTTTCCGGGCACCCCACCCGCAGGGACGCTCACCACCCCGGCTTTGGCTGTAAGTGAGGCTCCGAGGGTTCGGTGCCTCGTCCAAGGGCGCACAGCCCGGAGCCCTGCTGTGCTCCCCTGCCTCCCTGCGCTTTGTCCGCCCTGTGTTCCCAGGCCCCGAAACACGGCGGCCTTCCAGCGTCCTCACCTCCAGGACACCCGAGACTGCACCCAGCACACTTTATTGGCTTGGCTGAGGTTTCGGGAGGTTGGGGTGGGGGCTGACTTTGTTTCCCTGGGAAGCCATCAGGGGACTTTCCTGGGCAGGGGGTTAATGATCCCACTCTCTATGTATTCAAAGACCGTGTACGGGTCCTGGTCCCCGTTGATGGCGATGGCCTGCCTGTAGAACTCCTCCAGGTCCGAGGAATGCCTGTAGAACAGATCCATTTTGAGCTTGACCTGCTCTTTAGTATCCTTCGGGTGCTGCAGGAGGCGGGCCTGGATTTCTACGGTCGGGGGCGGCTTGTACATGAGGTGGTACCTACGACAGAGGAGGGAAGCAGGTGACCTGTGGCCCCGCCCAGAGGGCAGGGGGAGAACGGGCCTTCTGTCCCACCGTTGACCCAATCGGTCCCCATCACCGCCACCAAACATTTACGGCACACCAGCTGTGTGCACACCCGTGGTGGGGCCCTGGTGCTCCCCCTGGAGCACCCGAAGAGTGGTCCCTGCCCCGGGGGTGAGGGTGCAGGTCAGTGACCGGCGGACAGTGTAGACTATATTACCCCCCAAATTCCTTTCTTTCCTTCCTTCTCTTCCTTCCCTTCTTTCCTCCTTTTCCTTCTTCCCTCCAAACAGTATTTTCCAAGCGTCTGCTGCCCCTCTGGCATCACGTCTGCTCCTGGCACAGAGGGACAAGCGGGACGATCGTTGGCTCCGTGCGCATAGCGCTCGTGGCCGAGTGGGGGAGAGGGGCACTGTGACAACAAATGTGAGTGCAGGGGACAGCAAGGGCCACAGACAGTCACTGCTGGGCGGGACCCAGGGGCAGGGCAACACGAAGGCCACTGTGCTTGACTTGGGTCGGCGAGACCGTCCCTCGGCATCAAGGATGAGACATCAGCCTATGGTGTAGAAAATTCCTGCTATTTCTTTCCTGCCCCTCCCCACCCCACTCCGGAGTCCCGACCCAGAAGCGTGGCCGGGGGACTAAGAAATGTGGCCTGCGTACCAGGGAGGATGGATGCTTCTAGCTCTTAGTGATCGTGGGGACTTTCAACTGCGTCTCAACGCGAACACAGTCATTGCACTTGGCCGGACCGCAGAATAAGGCTCACAATTCACCTCCGGTGACCGTGGGTCGGCCCCCAGGTGAACTGGTTCGCAGTCACATCTGCAGTGCGTCTTGGCGAGAAGAGGCCTTCGGAAGCGTCCCGGGGACACCTGCCCAATCCAGCCACTTCCCATGCCGGGGTCAGAACTGTTACTTGGGACCGGGAGGGTATTTCGCGTCGGACACGCATATCCTGGCACAGGGTCCACAGGCACTGCCCAGAGGAACTGGCTGGATGAACCCTCTTTCTAGAGTCTTCTGTCAGCGGCAGCCCCAGACCCATCCTGCAGCGGCCTCGGCTGAGCCCTCAGACGGCCAACCACCGGGAGCCTGGCACAAACCTTTCTCCCGTGACGGGATCCATTCTTCTCAGGGTCAGCCGCTCGATGATAGAATCTAATGGCACGTTCAGGAAAAACACCCTGCGGGGAGAGAACGACAGCACGCTCAGCTGGGGAGGACCCCGGCTGGCCTCACGGCACCTGAGAGCGGGGCGGCACCTTCCCCGCGTGCGAGTGGAGCCCCAGGAGCCGCCTCTCAGGGGCTCCGGGGACCAAGGTCTCCAGCGTCACCAGGGAGAGATACGGGCGAGGCCTCCCTGCCATGGAAGCTGGTTACAGTCCGCCTCCACCATGGACTTCTTTGTGTGACGCTCGGGCCACTCACACAGCCTCTCAGCCTCCGTTTGCTCAGCTGCAAAATGGGGCTAATGATCGTTCCCTGGTGCTGACGATCTGGTGACACAAAGCGTGTGCCCAGCTCAGCGCAGGGCTTGCGCACTATCGGGGCTCACACGTGGCAGGTGGTGCCATAGCGTAATCTCTACGATCGCGGGATAGCCTTCTCGAGAGTTCGGGCTCCCTGGCCGCCCGTGCCCTCCCTCTTTCACAAAGGAGCCCCGGACCCAAGGGAGCAGGGCCTTCGAAAGTCAACAGAGTCAACAGCTCTGATCTGAAAGATCAGAGCCCAGCAGGAAAGACAGGGCGCCCACTTCTGATAACCCAGGTCTCCCCGAAATCCCTAGTGCCGATGGCCCAATCCCCCCCTTTTGGCAATGGGACTCGTTCTTTACATAAAACCCGAGGACAGAGGTCCTCAACCCCAGGTGATTTTGACCCAAGAAGACATTTGGCAACACAGGGGACATTTGTGGTTGTCACAACGGGGGAGGAAATGCTACTAGCAGCTAATGGGTGGGGCCCAGGGACGCGGCTCAACATCCTGGGACAAGGGGGACAGCCCCCACCACGAGGACTCATCCAGCCCCAATGGCCATGGCGCCAGGGTCGGCAGATGGGACAGGGCGAAGGGCTGGTGCTCTGGGGGGGAGGGAGGGGGTGGTTGGCAAAGGGCCAAATGTTCACAGCACCTGCCCTCAGGTCTAATCCGGGCCCGTCCTCTGGTGTGAAACCATCCCAGTTTGTTTTTAAAAAATGAACTTCTGGGGCGCCTGGCGGGCTCAGTCGGTTAGCCGCCCAGCTTCGGCTCAGGTCATGATCTCACGGTTTGTGGGTTCGAGCCCCGCGTGGGGTTCCGTGCTGAGAGCTCGGAGCCCGGAGCCTGCTTCGGATTCTGTGTCTCCCTCTCTCTCTGCCCCTTCCCCCACTTGCGCTCTGTCTCTCTCTCTCAAAAGTAAATAAACGCTGAGAAAAAATGAACTTCTGGAACATTCCATTGCTCGCTCCCTGCTGACTCACTCATCCTCTAATTCATACATGCATTTATTGGCTGTCCGCTGCGTGCCAAGCATCACAGTAAGCTCCCAAGTTGACCTGCCCGCTGTGTGGACTGCGACACGGGATTCAGTGGGGTCACCATCAGGTTTGTGAGTTTGTGAGTTCGAGCCCCACGTCGGGCTCTGCACTGACAGCTCAGAGCCTGGAACCTGCTTCGGCTTGTGTCTCCTTCTCTCTCTGCCCCTTCGCCCCTCATGGTCTGTCTCTCTCTCTCTCTCCCCCTCTCTCTGCCCCTTCCCTCCTCATGCTCTCTCTTTCTCTCTCAAAAATAAATAAACATTAAAAAAAATTATTTTTACTGGTTATGAGTCACTTTGATCTGCGCCCACGCCTCCCGTTTTACTGAGATGAAGGACGTGGCCGTGGCCGACTGAGGACAGGGGCACAGCTGGGCTGTTCCTCCTGCTGTGCACGGTGGATACGCTCGCTGCTTCCTTGAGCTTACAGATGCCTGCTGATTGTCCCAACTCTCCCCGGGGAGCCACCCTGATCCTTTCTCATCCTTGTGACTTGTCTGAAGTTAACTCATCCCGGGGCTGCAGGGCTGCGCACGCACCAGGAAGGCCCGGGCGTGGCCAATCGGGGCGCGGGCTCCTTGTGCCCAGAGCAATTGGGCACAATCAGCAAGCAAGCCGATCCAAGCCAGGCCAATGAGGGGCTGCACCATGGCTTGCCAGAAAGGAGCTTCCTTTTTGCTGGGGCTGCTGAGATGATGATAGGGGACCCGGGGTTGCCTGGGGCCTGGCCCACAGAAAGCCTACTTGAGAGAGAGAGGCGGGGGACAGGTGGCCAGAGACACCGTTTGGGGCCCTGAATCAAGCTGTGCCTGAAGCCGACACACCCCTCAATATTTCCCTGACACGAATACATAAATCTCTTCTTTTGCTTAAGCTGGTTTGAGCTGGGATTCCTACAACTGTTCTCCAAAGGACACCTAATACTCCCAGTCTCCCCGACGCCCCTGGCTTCTGCCAAACGTGTAAACTTAAAAAAAAAAAAAAAAAAAGTGAGTCCCTGAGCAAAAGGCTCTCTCCTTCAAGACAGTTTCTCCGACTGCCTTTCTTCTCTCTCCCTCATTCTGCCCAGGCCGTTTGCTTACGTTTGCTCCTGCCCAGTTGGCCAAGAAGGCCCTCCCGGGCGCCTGATGAGAGCGGCTGCCCGCCCTCCGCAGGGCGAGCGCGGTGGTTTCCCCTGCAGCCCGGGGGGGCCGGGAGCCTCGCAAACCCACCTCTTCCCCGCGCGGGATCTTGATAATGATTTCCATCCACAACGTGCTGCAAAATAACAGCCGCCAAATAAAACATGCGAGATCGGGGGGCGTCTGCACACGGGAGCACAGGTGTTTCAACGAGCTTTTATCCCTTACGCTCCAAACACGCAGGGCCCCCCTCCCACCCCCGAGACTTGCGAGGCCCCACAGCAACACCGAAACACGGCTGTCACCGTGGCTGGCGGCTGACGGTGCCGCTCTGGATGCCGACGCCAGTAGAAAGGGAGCCAGTTTGGAAATCCCTGATAATTGATGTTGCTTCATAAACAAACAAGCCCCAATTGAAAGATTTTTAACCCAGCGTATCAAGACTGCTTGTCGTCATTCAAGGGAATGACTTCTGAAAGGCTGGCGAGATCAGAGGCACAAGGACACCAAATTGGTACTTGAAACACGTCGCTGGGAGAAGCCTCGCTGGAGAACGAGCCGTGCTTCCATGCTGGAAGCTTCTGATTAGCCAGGCTCCTGGAGCCACGGCGCCAGAGCGGGGTGGCGGGCTGGAGCGGGGAGCCCAAGCCAGCGTGCGCCCCGCCCAGCCTGCGTTGCGCATTCTGTGGCTCGTTTATAATCACACGGCCCGGGGACGGGGATCGGAGACGGCAGAGGTGGCCAAGAATACTCAAAGCGGGGCGCAGGGCAGAAGCGCTCCTGCTGTAGTATGGGGGTGCCAGCACTCACTCACTGGGGGGGGGGAGGGGTGGGGGCACTACCTACTTTGGGGATTGGGGGGCTGTGCAGAGCTTCGGGCTGGTGGAGGCCTCGGGAGGGAGGGGGAAGGTCGCACAGCAAGGTTGAAGAAGCAGTTTCCAATCCCGCGGTTCCGGGATTTGTCTGATGTTGACAATCACTGTGGGGAACGTGTCTGAAACACAGACTCCGGGCAGCCCCCTCAAGAACTGCCGAAGCAAAACCTCCAGGAGAGGGGCTGGGACGGGTGTGTTTGTAGATCAGCAGCTCAGGCGACTCACACGCTCAGGCAGGTATGGGAACCACGGTCTAATCCCAGGTCTCGCCCTTGGCCGCACCCTGGAACCATCGAAGGGGCTTTGGGAATAGTGAGGCCTGCGTCCCACCCCTAGAGGTTTACCTACAAGTGGCCCAAGGTGAGGCCTGGGAATGGAGATTTTTAAAAGCTCCCCAGGTGACTGTAGTATGTAGTCAAGGTTGGGAACCACTGCTCTGATCCAATCTGCTCGGTACACAATGTGGGGAAACTGAGTCTTAGAGAGGTAAGGGCTCGTACTCTGTCACCCAGGGCATTGGTGCCAGATGCCCAATGGCAGCTGGGATCTCTTGACTCTCATGGTACCTGCCTGGGGCTCTGTTTGGGGAGCAAAGAAAGCTTTCTTCCTCAAAGATCTTGAAGCTTACCACGTGCTCCAAAGCTAAATTTACTGGAAGCTGAAGGGGTGGAACTTTCTCTGGACCCATGTGTAGATTTGGTAAATGGAGAGAGGTGACATTCCATACTGACTTTAAGTAAATATGGCATCCAGTACTGCCCAGAGGCGGGGCCCTGCCCTCGTTAGCCTCTTGATTTCAAGCAATGAGACTCCACTAGGGGCAAAGCTCTACACAAAGCACCATGGTATAATTCCAATGAGATACCACCTCATACTCATTTGGATAGCTATTATAAAAAAAACCCCAGCAAATGACGGGTGTTGGCGAGGATATGGAGACAGTGGAACCCTAGCGCATTGCTCGTGGGAAGGTAAAATGGTGCATCTGCTGGGTGTGGTTCCCTGAAAAAGTAAACATAGTACCATACGGTTCAGCTGTTCCACTGAGTGTATGTCCAAAATGAGGGAAAGCAGACCCTGGAACAGGTATTTGCAGACCCAAGTTTGTAGCTGCATTACTCACAGTAGCCAAAAGATGGAAAGAACCCAGATGTCCATTGATGGATGAGTAGATAAACAGAATGTGGTCCATACACACAATAGAATATGATTCAGCCTTAAAAGGGAATGAAGTCCTGACACCTGCTATAACATGGATGAACCTTGAAGACGTTGCACTAAGTGAAATGAGTCAGACGCAGAAGAATGAATGTCATGTGAGCCCACTTCCGGGAGGTATCTAGAGTCATCCAATTCATAGAGACAACGAGTAGACGGCTCCCAACGAGGGTGGGAGCCAGGGTGTGGGAAGAGGGGTGGGGAGTCCGTGTTCAACAGGGACAAAGGTTCAGCTGAGGAAGAGGAAACAAGCTCAGGAGATGGACAGTGGTAAGGTCGCACAGCACTGTGAATGTACCGACTGCTACCGAAGTGTATCCTTAAAAATGGCTCGGGGCGCCTGGGTGGCGCAGTCGGTTAAGCGTCCGACTTCAGCCAGGTCACGATCTCGCGGTCCGTGAGTTCGAGCCCCGCGTCGGGCTCTGGGCTGATGGCTCAGAGCCTGGAGCCTGTTTCTGATTCTGTGTCTCCCTCTCTCTCTGCCCCTCCCCCGTTCATGCTCTGTCTCTCTCTGTCCAAAAATAAATAAAAAACGTTGAAAAAAAAATTTAAAAAAAAATGGCTAAAATAGTAAATTTCCTCTTACGTTATCCTACCTTAATAAAACATAAAGGTCTGTGGGGTAGTTTATAGACATGATGGTGAAGGCAGGGTGAGGGGCAGTTCTCTGGCCTTGAATAAGCTTACAGTTTAATGAGGTTCTGAATACATACAGGTGAACAAAGAAATGGACAGGCCAGAGAATATGAACCGCAGAATAGTCCTAATTCTGAACTAGGTATGATGCCGATGCTATAAAAACATTCAGAAAATAGAGGAAGAGAGGGGCGCCTGGGTGGCTCAGTCAGTTAAGTGTCCGACTTCAGCCCAGGTCATGATCTCACAGTTTGCGACTTTGAGCCCCATGTCCGGCTCTGTGCTGACAGCTCGGAGCCTGGAGCTTGCTTTGCATTCTGTGTCTCCCTGTCTCTCTGGCCCTCCCCAGCTCATGCTCATGCTCTATCTCTGTCAAAAATAAATAAACTTAAAAAAAAAAAAGAAAATAGAGGAAGAGGGAATAGCATTTATTTTGTTAGGCAGCCTCTCCCTGATACAAAAAACCAGACAAAGACATTACAAGAAAACTGTAGACCAACAGCCCTCATGAATATAGAAGCAAAAATGCTCACTAAAATGTTAACAAACTGAATCCAGCAATACATGAAAAAAGTAATAATTATAGCTAAGTGGGGTTTTGCTTGGGAAAGAAAAGTCTCATTCAACATTCAAAAAACAATCAATGTAGTTCACCCTACTATATTAGATTAAAGGAGAAAAACCGTATAGTCATCTCAAAAGATGCGGGAAAAGCATTTAACAAGACTTTACATCAAGTCATGATAAATACTCTAAGCAAACTAGAAATAGAAGGTAACTTCCCCAAATCCCATAAATGGTATTTACAAAAAAAAACTATAGCTAACATCATATTTAATAGTGGAAGACTGAATATTTTACCCTAAGACTGGGAATAAGGCAAGGTTGTCCATTCTCAGCATTCCTATTCAACATCATACCAGAAGTCCTGGATAATGCCATATGACAAGAAAAGGGAATAATGTGCATACAAATTAAAAGGGAAGTAAAATTGTCTCTATTTGTAGATGATGTAATCATATGCACAGAAGTACCAAAGGTCTTTGAAAAGGTTACAATAATAAGTAAATTTAGTGAATTCACAGGATACAAAATCAATGTACAAAAAATAGACTTTCAAGATACTAGCAATAAACAATTGGAAATTAAATCTTAAAGTACCGTTTACAATAGTATAAAAATGAAATACTCAAGATATAAAGCTAACAGATTCAGATCTGTGTGCTGAAAACTACAAAACGCTGATGAAAGAAATCAGATGGAACTAAATGGGAGAGTTATACCATGTTCATGGACTCAGACACTCAATAATGTTAAAATGTCAATCCTCCCCTCATTATTTGATGCAATTCCATCCAAAATTCCAACAAAGGTTTCTGAAGGTTCGACACAATTCTCAAGTTTATATGGGGAGTGTTTCTGGAAGAGAACTGGAATCACTAAAGCAATGTTGAATGAGAACAAATTGATCTCAAGGCTTACTACAAAGCTACAGTAGTCAGGACAGCATGAGTGTTAGTGAAAGGTCAGACACACAGATCAAAGAAACAGTATGGAGACCAGTAATAATAGACTCACACAGATATGGCTAATTACTTTTCAGCAAAGGCGCCAACACAATTCAATGGATAAAGGTGGTTTTTTACCCAGTGGTGCTGGAACTATTAGACGTCCAAATGCAAATAATGTTAGTACTAATCTTGACCCAGACCTCATACCATACACAAAATTCAAATCATAACAAACCATAAACCTAAATATAAAACCTAATGCTATTAAGCTTCTAGGAGACGATCTTTGTGATCTTGTGCTGAAGATTTCTCGATCGAACACAAAAAACCGTGATCCGTAAATGAAAAAAAAAACAAAAAACTGATGTTAGATTTCACTAAAAATTTCTGCACTTCAGAAGACATTAAGAAAAGGACAGCTGTATGCCATGGACCGGGAGAACATATCTGACAAATGTACACTCGATAAGGGTTTGTACTCAGAATACGTAAAAATGTGAATTCCACGCACAACAAATGACATATGGAAAGACGCACAGATAGATCCCGAACTACCTTGTATTTCCAAATTTGATGCTTCAATTGGGATGATCTGACCTAGGAAAACAGTTTCCTGAGAAAGGCTCAAACTGTGTCTTCCTTCCACAACTTGTTTGGAGCCGGAGGGCTGTGCCGAGCCCGCCGGAAGGCAGTGACGCTACCCCGGCTTTAGGTGTCGACCCGGCCTTTGCCATTTGAAGCCTCTTTTGGGGGCTGACACACACCCAGAGCTCACTGTTCCGTGTCTGCTGTCGTGACTCTCGGGTCAGTATAATCAAGGGGCCACCTCTAAAGGGGAACTTCGCAATGGCCACCACTGATGCGGGGAACCAGGGAGAAAAAGCAAAACGACACCATGGATTAGCACTTGGATGATCTGCTCATCTTTTTTTATGTTTATGTATTTATTTTGAGAGAAAGAGGGGGCGTCTGTGCCCGAGCGCGCATGTGTGAGCCGGGGGAGGGGCAGAGAGAGAAGGAGAGAGAGAATCCCACGCAGGCTCCGCGCTAACGGTGTGGGGCTCCACCCCACGAACCGTGAGATCACGACCTGAGCTGAAACCGAGAGTTGGGTGCTTACCCAGGTGCCCCTGATCTGCTCACGTTCAACTGGGATGTGCGCACGTGACATCCCAGAGAGGTCGTGCCAACACTGAAGCTGTTGCTCAACAGTCCTCATACAATGGCAACGCACGGGACGCTTGTATGGCACAAAGCAGGAGTGACCATTTTTTCTAAACTTGTCGGGACCAGAACCCCATCTAGTCCGAGGGCAGAGAGAGAGGCAGCCAATGTGTCTAGAGACAACTGCACGGGGGGCTGCATGGAAGGTGCGAGTGAATTATGCACAGACTATCAAAATATTTAAAAAAAAATGAAAACTAGGTCACCTGTAGAAGGATCCACACCCCTGAACACACCGGGTCTTAGCCGTCCGAGGACAGGTGCGCGGCTGCCCTGTCTGCATTCTTTGTGCAGGACGTGTGGTAAGGGCCAGATAAACACGCGGTGAACGGGTGGGTGTTGACCGTGAAGCCGTGGGAGGCCTGACGGGGAAGCGCCCCATCACGGGGACCGCCCCCCTGGCCCTGGGCCACAGGACCCTCCACGGCTGTCGCGAGAGACGCTGTGCCCAGGAGAGCCGGGTGCTGGAGACAGTTTGGACACAGGGCCTCCCCGGAGCCTGGAAACGGCCCTGGCCAGGCTTGGAAAATTTTTACAAGGTGTGTTTTTTCCCTCTGACATGTGTCCAATTTGAAAACTAAAGGCCAAACATCTCCTCCTCATTTAAAAAACCCCAAGCATCCTCCCTCCTGCCCTCAGGCAGCTGCTGCGGGGCTCGCTCGCCACTACCCGCTCCTTAAAAAAAAAGAGGCTCCCGCTGGCCATTTCTTGTTGAAAAGTGTGCATAATTGATAACGGTAAATCCACCCTGGCTGTGTCTGAAATCTCTCCAGGGGCAAGAGGAACATTCTCTCTGACTGTCATTACCTGGTAAATTAGCGAGCTCCCTGGCAGTTTACCAGGCACCACACAAAATGCAGCGGTCTGGGTTTAAGGCGAATGACCCGGGGATCAAATTCCTGCATAATCGGTCTCCATTTTAAAGCCGTCTTAAAATTTCTGCCTCCCTCACCGCTGGGAAGAAAGAGAGTAATTCCTTTGCACACAGCCACCCGGACGCTCCCTAGACAATCATGAAATGCAAATCACTGGAAGCCAGAAAGTTCTGCAAACTTTTCCCAAAGAGAAAGGCGACGGAGCTTAAGGCAGAAAGGACAGCAGGCAGGTGGAACGCTGGCCGGAGCGACGTGACAAGACCGGCCAGTCTGTGCCCGGCCCCGGGCGCCCTCCGGACGGGCGGCTCTCAGCCCGGAGACCCGGGGACGCGCCAGCACTCTACGGTTCCCGGCCGGGGTCTTTGTGGCGGGAGGCGGGCCCTCTGTCCCACCTTGTCCCCCACTTTGTGCGCTCACCCACGCTCACCCAGCCAGTCAGCCATCAGTTCCGGGTGGCGGGGCCACACGGGTCCACACTCCTGACTCCCTTCTCCCCTGGCCCCCCTTTGGCTCCGGGTCTGTGTTTGCGGGGGGCCTTGCTGATCCCCTCTGTGCGCTCATGACACGAAGTTCCTGCATGTTCCTGGAAACCCGCCGTCTTCCTCGGGCACCGGCCGACCCCACTACGCCTTCCAGCTTGTACCCAGAGCTCTTGCGGCCCCACCAACAACCTGCTGGCTCGGGGCCGCCCTGACGGAAGGAACGTGGGTCCACACTGATCCGCACTGAAGTCTGCCAGTGTGGACAGCAGTCCAGATCCACTGGTTAAGCGGCTCTTCCGAAAGAACGTGTGAGCTGGTGAATGTCTTGTCAGTGCCCCAAGGTGTGGCTGGCACATAGGTACTCTGTCACATCTCCCGCCCCCCGCCCGCAGCGTCGCTCTTTTTTTTTTTTAAATTTACTTTGAGAGAGAGAGAGAGAGAGAGAGACGGAGCTGGAGAAGGGCAGAGAGAGGGAGAGAGAGAATCCCAAGCAGGCTCCACACTGCCAGCGTGGAGAGCCCAACGTGGACTCGAATTCATGAACCTCCAAGATCATGACCTGAGCCGAAATCTAGAGTCACGGGCTCAACCGACTGAGCCACCCAGGCGCCCCCAGGTCCGCCTTTGAGGAAAGAATTTGTGGGGCACCCGGGTGGCTCGGTCTGTTAAGCGTCCGACTTCGGCTCAGGTCACGGTCTTACGGTTTGTGGGTTCGAGCCCCGCGTCGGGCTCTGCGCGTACAGCCCGGAGCCCGGAGCCTGCTTCGGATTCTGTGTCTCCCTCTCTCTCTGCCCCTCCCCCGCTCACACTGCATCTCTCTCTGTCTCTCAAAAGTAAATAATAAATGAAAAAAAAATTTTGTTTAAAGAAAGAATTTGGGCCTCAGCGGTAAGGGGTGTGGTCAGCGGACAGCCTCTAGCTGTAACTGTCTTCAGGGACTTGAACCCTGTGTCGATGTTTCTGGCGTATTTGCTGAGATATAATTCACCCCTTAAAAGTATACAGTGTAATGATTTTTAGTGTAGTCAGACTTGGGCAACCATCAACACGATCTAAGTTTAGGACATTTTCATCACCTGCAGGGAAACCCTCTGCCCGTGGGCGGTCCCTCCTACTGTCCCCCCTCCCCCCTGCCGTCGGCTGCCACGGCTGTACTTTCTGTCTACGGATTTGCCAATGCTGGACATTCCGTTTAAATACAATCATTCAGTATGCAGCCTTGCAGGTCTCCAGTTAGGAGAATCGATGGGGGGTGGGGGGGGGAGGAGGGACCCCACAAGGTTATTTTAAGGATTAAACATGACAATCCATCTAAAGCGCTACTGCATAAAAACAACATAGAACGTCCACGCGGGCCTGCGTGCCGGCACCTTCTACGCAACCCAGTGTTCTCGATATTCACCCGCACCGAAGCCTGCAACAGAGCTCCGCTCCCTCTCACGGCCAAATGGTGTTCCGTTGTACGGACAGACCTCATTCCGTTTATCCCTTCACCGGCCGACGGGCATTTTTAACCCAAGCTTTTGAATGAGGTCACATGGGGGCGGCCCTTGGCCTGTGACTGGGCTCCCAGCGGTCCTGGCTAGCGCAGCCTCCCTCGGTGGCTGAGCCTCGCTCTGGAGCTCCCTGCGGGGCTGGAGGAGTCCAGGTCGGACCTGCCTCCTGGCCTCCTGGCTCCCCTGCCCCATCCCGCGTCAGCCCCCTTCCCCTGCTTCAGCTGTTGGCTTTTCATCGAGCTTGTGACGCTCCCTTCTCCATCTCAGCGTCTGCTTCCTGAGGGGCCTGACCGGTGACGTGTGCCCTGGGAGGTAGCAGGAGCCTTAAATAGTCAGTCCCTTTTGAGTGAACCGCAGCTTTCCGTCCCCGCACGTCCCCCCCCCCCCCCCCCGACGGTCAGCTTCCGAGAGAGGAGAGTGGCCAAGATATGGGCTCTGAGAACAGAAAGATCTGGGCTCAAGTTCTGGCGTCACTTTCCAGCTCGCTGCGGGACCAGCCATTTTGCCCCCCCCCCCCCACGCCTGTTTATGAGGATCACAAAGAAACAGGACCTCACCAAGTTATTTCTGGGATTAAGTACAAGTGCTGAGCGCGTGATAACAGCAGGATTCCCACGCCGGCCTCCCTGCCAGGCGCTCTTCTAAGACCCGAAGGTCTTAGCTCAGGTCACCTCCTCGTCACAGCCTTACAAGGGGGAGTATCACCTCCGTGACCGTAGCTGAGAAACCGAGGGGCAGAGAAGTCCAGCAACCTGCCAAAATTCGCCAGCTGGGAGGTGGCTGTGATGGTTAATTTTATGTGTCTCACCTTGAATGGGCTACAGGGTACCAGATATTAGGTCAAACACTTTTCCGGGTGTAGCTGTGAGAATATTTGGGAGATTAACACTTATGCTGGAGAAAAAGGAAGCAGACTGCCTTCCCTGCTGTGGGTGGGCCACATCCCGTCGGTTAAAGAAGGCCTGAATAGAACAAAAAGACTGACCGTCCCCTGAATTCCTCCTCTCTGATGGCTTCAAGTGTGGGGTGGGGGGGGGAGGCAGTGGCAGATAACGGCTTGTTCCTGTGTTCAGATCTAATGAGGTAGGAGGTGGGATCGACATTAGGTGCCCTTATCCTCAAGGGTCGCCAGGCCCCACTTCAGATGCCTTCAGGCCAAGGCCTTCCTGCCTTCTGGCTCTTCCCGGGTCTCAAGCCATCCAGCTTCTGCTACCTCGCCCTGCAGATCTTGGGAGTCGCCAGTCTCTACATTGCATGAGCCAATTCCCTATAATAAATCTTTTTCTCTGTATGCAATGCACATCCTATTGGCTCTGTTTCTCTGGAGAACCCTAAGACAGTGGCAGAGCCCGGATTCAAACCCGGGAAGCCCACTCTAGTGTCCGTGCAGTTGACCATCTCAATCCATTGTGAGTCTGCAGGAGGGAGGGAAGGAAGGAAGGAAGGAAGGAAGGAAGGAAGGAAGGAAGGAGAAAGGAAGGAAGAAAGGGAAGGAGGGAGGGAGGGAAGGAGGGAGGAAGGGAGGAAGGAAGGAAGGAAGGAAGGAAGGAAGGAAGGAGAAAGGAAGGAAGGAAGGAAGGAAGGAAGGAAGGAAGGAAGGAAGGAAAGAAGGAGGAAGGAAGAAGGAAGGAAGGAAGGAAGGAAGGAAGGAAGGAAGGAAGGAGAAAGGGAGGGAGGGAAGAAAGGAGGGAAGGGAGGGAGGGAGGAAGGGGAAAGGTGAGGTCTCTGCCTCCCACTGCTCGGCACAATGCACGCTTCAGCTGCAGCTGTCTGGGCCTGGGCTGCGCAGAGCCCCAGGTTCAGAGCCAGCTGGAGTCAATGTCCTTTTTCTACACTTCAAACAGATCAGCTGGAAGGGATTCGGGGCAAGCAACGGGGCAGATGCCAAGGAGGCCTCTTCGTGTGCCTTCACTTGCGGTCCAACCTGCCATGGGCGACCCCCCTACCACCCCCCATCCCGCCGCCCCGCGCCGCTCCGGGAGCAGGACTTTGCTCTCAGGACCAGAGCGCAGGGTGTGGAAGATCTGGTGCCCTGGGCCACCTGGGAAACCAGTGCCTCTCCTCGTCACCGGTCCCAGGGGACAGGGAGCACGGGGAAGGGTAGGTGAATTCCTTTCAAAGTTTCCTTTCTCAAAGCCAGGCTCTGTCGGGGACAAACGCCGTGTCCCTGAGCAAGAGGGACATAACCACATCCGGACCCCCTCAGCCTCGCCCCTTCTCTGCCCACGGTCAGAATCTCCCCTCTGGACTTTTCTCCTCTATTTTTTAAGGTGCTGCAGAGAAGTTTCTGTTGTAACGCCTCCCACGGCCGGGGTTTCCTTCACAGATCTCTCCCTCTCAACGTGGTTCACTTCCTGGCTTCAGTTTTAATGCTTTGGCTCTCACCGTCATCACGGTCACTGCCAACACTTACATACTTCTCCTATGTGCCAGGCACCTGTACTAAGCGTGTGACACATGCGTGTTGTCCCATTCAACCGCTTCAAGAGGCACGTGACCCCAGTCCTGTGATCCTGCCCATTTCAAGGATCAAGACCTCGGGCCCCCCAAGAGGTCAGGTGATGCCTGCAGGCTGGGCTCCCGGTCTGGCCGCTCTAGAACCCTCCTTCCTGCCCTGCTGCCTTCCTATCCGTGAAGTAACTTGGCTTCGTGCCCTGCGGTTTCAGAGCATCCCGAGACTTCTGCTGAGAATCAGGGCACAGAGAGGGAACCCTGAAGCAATCTAGGAGAGCCAGCGCAGTGGGGTCGGGGCGACGCTGCCCGCGCACCCCAGCCTCAAGGCTGGCCGGACCCCACCTCGGACCCCCGTGGGCCAAAGTCACCGCCACCGCCTCATCTGTGCTCAGGGACCCCCTCTGCGGTGCCTCGCTGGGACGCCGCACGCAGCTGCCTCTCCGGGTTCAAGATAAATCACGTGGATTCCAGAAGCTCCTTCATCCCCAATCACAGCTGCCTTGCCTAAGGAATCCGCCGCCGTGTTTGTTAAAGCCACACTTTAATTACTCCAAAATTATGTTAAATCCTTGCATAAATATTGCAGCGGCATCTTCGAAGAATTTCATTACAGTAAAGTTGGGTTGCTGCCAGAGCTCTCGGTTAAAAAGTAAGGGAACAGACACAGGCAGAAAAGATAGATATTGTTTTCAAGATAAAAAAGGCAAGGGGGTTGGCCTTTGTCAGATCACCTGGGTGTCAAAGAGGAACAGACTCCTGGGAGCAGAAATCTCCCATTTTACAGACTCAAGGGGAAAACCGATCCCCTCCCGCCCCCCCAATCTATTAGGAGTTTACTTCTCAAAAAACCTAAATCCGATTAAATATTAACAAGCAGTGGTATTAATTAATGGGGAAAAGTCCATCAAGAGAACCCCAATATGTTTACAGTGTCCTCGGGAAACTGGGAAAATTCACAATCAAGTGTGTAAATGTTCTAAAAAAGGGTCCTGAATATTTTATGAATATTTGTCATAAAACAGAAATAATAACCACTGTGCAGAGCTATTAGAATTAATATTTATGCTGCCCGCCATGAAATATTCATGGGGACAGAGAAAGGGGGGCCCGTAAGACAAGAATTAATTTACATTGGGCTCGGTTTACCCGCTGGCTTGATGTTTAAAGACGGTTGACAAGCCTCCGTATGAATCCGCCAGTCACTTCCCGCAGCCGGTGGAGTGGAGGGGGTGGGCGACGGGTCCGGGCTGCTGACAGCTCACAGATTGAGTTTCTGACAGCCCTTAAAAAACCTAAACGGCCCCCCACCTTTTTTTCCTTATTCCATTGCCCAAGGCGCTCTGTTCTGCCACCATGCATCCGATCTCCCCTTCCATCTGCTGAAATTAACGAATTAATGAGCGCGATACGCTTTACAGTGGGGCCCTATGAATGTTTACAGGCGATTAAATTATAATGCGGGACGGCTGTATAATTCATGAACCAATTAAAGGAAGTGTTAGTTGATTTGATGGGATGAGGTCGTACAAAATGCATTTAACTAATGGGGAGCCACGGGCTGCCGAGGGCCGGCTCCCTCTCTCGGATTACGCGGCTAATTGCTGCACTTTATGGGGCTGTCACTGATAGCCATGCATATTTCATTGTTCTCAAATACTTCAATTGTGTGCGTCCGTGTTGCGGCTGTAATACGGAGAAGCTGGGCCAAACTTGGCTGTAGTTACAGCGGCCGGGCTGTGGCCTCGGCCGGGAACCTGAGCCCCAGCGTCGGATGTCCCCGCCATTAGGTGATTAAAAGGGCTCGGGATGCGGCCAGCTTTTGTTTTACTAAACAATTCTGGACGCTGGCTCCATGACAGTGGCCACACTGGGGCCCTGACCCCCTTTCTGTGGGGCTGCGTGAGGAGAAGTCTGAAGCACTCGCGAGCCAGGTTGCAGGGCCCCCGGGGTCACCCGGCTGAACGCCCTGGGGGATTCTGGGCCTCCTGGGTGATGGGTGGGGGGCGGCCTGCACCCTGGACATGGGCGTGAGCCACGGGTTTCCTCTGGCCGACTTTGTCCCCCTGCACAGGGTGGCCATTCGGGGCTTCGTTAAATGCAGTTAGTGGCAAACCGGGCCCCCAACTCAAGGCTCTGTCGTCAGAGGTCGGTGCGTGCTCAGGAGGAAATGACAGAGAAGAGGAAATAAAGGAGGAGGAAGGTCATCCTGGTGCTCAGAGCCGCCTTCCTACAGGCCGGAGGACAGAGGGTTTCCCAGCTAGAGCAGCAGGGGGTCTCGTGCAGGGAGCTGCCGCCTTCACTGTGGCAAGCCCAGATTCTGTGCGAGGCCGGGGCGTACATCCGGCCCCTCGAGATGGTCAGAGCCCTGCCGGTCGGTGGATCTCAGTAGCCAGCCACCCAGCCAGTCCTCTGATGTGGCTGTACTCTCTCTCTGCCTTCACTCGAGGTGAACACACACACACACACACACACACACACACACACACACACACACACAGTGGCTCACACCGGCAATCTTTCTGCTCCTGCTTCAGCACCCGGAGCTGTGAGGAGGGAGTGGCCAGTGACTAGAGGCCACACTCCCCATCGACAGTCACACCCTTGCTCCACGCTGGAGGCCCACGTGGCCGGGGCAGGCCCCGGGCTCCCCGTCTCCAAGACGGGGATGGGGAAAGCAGTATGTGGCGGAGACAGGAAGCACGAACTCATGTGCTCAGTGTGGCGTGGAACAATTGCCCACGACGTTCTAGCCAATACTGTTACCATGTGACAACAGAGGTTCCAACGTGCCAGGGACGGAGGCTGACCTCCCCCCTTTCCTCCTTCACAGGTGCACACGGCGGTCGGGGTCAGCCTCCGCCCTGCGACTGCATGGGGGATGCCGTGCTGTCACACGAAGCAAGCAGTCAAATCCACAAGCCTCCTGTTTGGGGGGGAAAAGGCTGCAGGGACCCCGGGACCCCCGGGGGGGAAGAGCGTCATCACTTTGAGGGTGGAAGAAGGGCCAGTTATCGATCAGCAGAAAGTAAGCTAACTAAAATACCTAAAATATCTCCCTGGGACCTAATCTTAAATGCTACCTTGAATTGGGTGGCCAAGCTGGATTTAATGCACTCTGGTTTAAAATAAAACCAAAGAGGGGCGCCTGGGTGGCTCAGTCCGTTAAGCGTCCGACTCTTGGGCTCAGGTCATGATCTCATGGTTCATGAGTTCAAGCCCCGCGTCAGGCTCTGTGCTGCTGGTGTGGAGCCTGCTTGGGATTCTCTCTCTGCCTTTCCTCTGCTGGCACGCTCTCTGTCTCTCTCTCTCAAAATAAATAAATAAACTAAAAAAATATTAAAAGATAAATAAAACCAAAGTATCATTTATCAAGTGCCTACCGTGTGCAACCAACAGTCCTAAAGATTTGGCAGACGTGACCTTATATTACCTTGCAAGATAAAAATTAGTATTCTCAATGCACAAATGGGAGAAACTGAGGCCCAGAGAAGCCGAGCATCTGGGTTCAGGAATTTCTTCCGACTAAATACCAGTACAAGTACAAAGACACACAGGCAAGATTTCCCACTGCTAAATTACTTAAAATAGAAAAACACCAGATACACACAAATGTCCACAAACAGAGGAAGCCTTAACAAATACTCACATTCTGCAGCTTTTAAAAGAAATAAGGTAGATATAGGGTTTTAGCATGGGAGGGGAGTCTAAGGCGCAAACTTAGGTCAAAAACAGGTTCTACAACAACCTGCGTCGTATAAGCCTACTTACATTCTTTTTTAAATTTTTTTTCAACGTTTATTTATTTTTGAGACAGAGCATCAACGGGGCAGGGGCAGAGAGAGAGGGAGACACAGAATTGGAAGCAGGCTCCGGGCTCCGAGCCATCAGCCCAGAGCCCGACGTGGGGCTCGAACTCACGGACCGCGAGATTGTGACCTGAGCCGAAGCCGGACGCCTAACCGACTGAGCCACCCAGGCGCCCCTAAGCCTACTTACATTTAACAAGAGAAGTAAATCTAGAAGGATATGCAACAAATTGGCAGTAATGATTATTACGTGGGAGGGATCAGGGGAAATAAAAGGGCTCTTTATACACGTCTCCTTTTTTTTTTTTTAACAATGAAAATGTACCATTTCTATAAGTAAGAAAAACACTAATTATAAAATCACAAGAAAAAAGAACACTAGAATCACAAGAAAAAGGTTATTTTAAAAAAGGAAAACCATCGGGGCGCCTGGGTGGCTCGGTCGGTTGACCGTCCAACTTTGGCTCGGGTCATGATCTCGCAGTTCGTGAGTTCGGGCCCCGCGTCGGGCTCTGTGCTGACGGCTCGGAGCCTGGAGCCTGCTTCCGATTCTGTGTCTCCCTCTCTCTCTGCCCCTCCCCCACTCGCACTCTGTCTCTCTCTCTCTCAAAAACGAATAAACATAAAAAAAAAGGAAAAGCATCCATTTTATAGGGAGACACACAATCCGAAACGCCCAGGAGCCCCAACATCCATTTTAATCTAACGGGGCCAGTGTCATACAGGATTGGACCAGCCTTTCTTGTGTGGATCACACAATGCACAAAACTATAGTTTAACGTGCCTGAGCCCGACCCCTGACATCGGCACAGAGTCGGTGCTGCATTTCACGAGTGGGCAGACCAGAGACCGGGACCCACGAGGTGGTGACCCCTCTAGAGGACAAACGGCAGCATGGTCCTGGGTGCAGACTGTACCTCTTACTCAGGCAGCGGCCCCCGGTGCAAGAGGGGCCAGGTGAGAAAGTCTGAAGCGCTAAACCAATGCCTCTGGTTTGGGAAAATCGACTTATGTTCATTCATTCATTCAGCAAAGATTTACTCAGTGCCTCCTATGTGCTAGGCACCAACTGTCCCAGGTACATGAATCTAGCGGCCAAGGAGCCAGACACGTTCCTGCCCTCACCGAGCTTACTCTGGACATTTACGCACATGTGGATAAAGACTACCTGTCCCTGGTTCTTGGGGTTGATCCCCCATTAAAAGATTAGGATATACAGGGGCGCCCGGGGGGCTCAGTCGGTTAAGGATTCGCCTTCAGCTCAGGTCATGATCTCACAGCCCGTGAGTTCCAGCCCCCGCGTCGGGCTCCCCCGACACACAGCTGTCTGTGCTGACAGCTCGGAGCCTGGAGCCCGCTTCAGATTCTGTGCATCTTTCTCTCTCTGTCCCTCCCCAACTCACACTCTGTCTCTCTCTCTCGCTCTCTCAAAAATAAAGGTTAAAAAAAAAAAAGATCAGAATGTACAGTCTGAAAAGACCAGCTCGCAACCAGCAAAGAGATGAGTTGCCTGGGTTATTTGGTAAATACGATTTGGGCAAGGCGAAGGAAGTGCACCCTAAAACCCGCGTGCGGGGGATAATTCTCCGATGAAATGGCTGTCGTTACGCAGACGATATTTATAGCGTTTGCTAAGGGCTTAGCACGCTGGATACACAGCGTTGTCTCGTGGACTCTCCTCCCGCAGGAGGCGGGGGCGACCCTTACGCCCCACTTGACAAATGCGGGAATTGGGGCTCAAAGTGATTAGTGAACTTCTCAAGGTCATATCCACCAGTAACAGCCGTTTTCAGCTCAGGTCCGCGGAACACCCCACTCTGAGCCGTGACCACCGGGCACACGGCCTCGCTGGGTGCTCCAGTGCAGAGCACCTCGTGATGAGTTCTGGCCCCTCACATACGCCTCCTGGCATCACACGGAGGCTGTCTAGACGAACCCCTCACGGATCTCCACGCGAGCCTGCGACGTAGGTGTCAGCGGCATCCCTGGTTTACCGATGAGGCGGCCCGCTTCCCTACCCGCTAGCGACTCACCCACGTGGACTCAGGACCCACAGCCGCCGGGTGCCGGCATCCAGGCGGCCACCACGGGGCTCCCGAGTGTTTGCCAAATGCAGGGACTTTTCCAAGCGGGCCACCTGCACGACTGTCTTTACTGGTTCTCTGGAGGCACGTCTGTTCCTTTATTTTTGAGTTTGTACTTGAGAAATTCACATAGGTTAACCATTTTAAAGCGTGTGATTCGGTGGCATTTAGGACGTTCACAGTGTCACCTCTCTGAAGTTCCAGAACATTCCCACCCCCTAACAAGAGACCCAGTGTTCGCCAACAACTCACTCCTGACCCCCGCCTCCTGCAGCCCCGGGCGGCCCCAAGTCTGCTTGTTTGTCTCGGTAGATTTGCCTGTTCTGGACATCCCACTGAGTGATGTCCTACAATATGTGACCTTTTGTGACTGGCTCACTTCGCCTCGTGAGTTTGACGTGGTATTTACTTCTCGTGAAGTCTTCAGAAGCAGTTCTATAACCTGGGGCCCATTTCGCCGATGAGCAAAGGGGAGGCTCAGAGGGAGGAGCGAATTTGCCCCCGGCCACGATGCCCGTCCAGGGCAGGGCCAGACGCCAGCCAGGACCCCCGGACTGAAGAGCCCATAATTCTACTGGCTCCATGATGATTCTGTAGGACGATGTTCTCTTAAGGTGATTTCTTTCAAAATGGATGGACGAGCATTTGCACACGCTAAGCTCAGGCCCTCGGTGCCAGCGGCTCGCAGACCCCGTCCCCTGCACGGCCCCTGGCTCCTGACTCCCTCCCCATGGCCTCCTTGCTGTCTTGGAGCCCACCCTCTGCACAGGCTGGTTCTGGGCCTCGAGCGTGCATCTCCCTGGTGGCCACGGGGCCACCCCCACTGGGTGCTGAGATGTCTGCTTCCGGTGCCCCCAGGAAGGAGCGACACCCCAGCCTCTCACATGCCTGCTTTGTCCCCTTGAAGCCCTCCTCCCTGGGGACCATTACGCGTACTGTCCCGTCCTGGGGTCACCTGATCTGTGCTGTTCTCTGCCCTACTGTCAGCTCCTAGAACCGTCCTGGCACACAGTCGGTGCTCAACTAATGTTTGTTGACTGAATTGTGTTGTCCTCAAAAGCCTCGTCCTCAGAGCAGAGGGAGACTCTTGGATGGGTAGGTTGGAGCTGAGGGCCACTGAGTGGGGCCACCGCAGCCAAGGCCACGGGAGAATGGCCGCGAAGGGAGCGCTGTGGAGGCAGGCGGTCACGCAGGGCAGGCAGGGTGGGCACCGCATTTGCCCTCTTTTCGTTCCCTCCACGACCTACTTCCCCGCCTTCCTCTCCCACAGCGTGGGCACTCAGCACACTTTTCACTGAGTTTCTTTGCCGCACCTGGGCCCCGGGGCCCCTCCTGTCTCTTCCGCCAGCCAGCCTCCCCTCAGGGCCTTGGCGGGCCTCCACCCCTCATCTCCTCCAAGGGCCGTTCTCTCCAGCGCCGAGGCTGCAAGAGGCCTTCCCGGCACAATTCAAAGGACTTTCCAGAATGTTCCATCTCAGCTCCATCTCTGAGCTACATTCCAAAAGGCCACTCTCTCTCTTCTCAAGTTTCTAAGTAGGATAGGAGGCCCTTACTTGTGAGCCCGCAAAGACGCAGATCCAGATTCAAAGAGCTTCCTCCCGGTGGATCCCATGGGGACCCAGTACCACCCCGTGGGAGCAGCCTCAGAGAGGGGCTTCCTTAGCCCCCAGCCCCTCCCAAACCCGCCCCTAACTCCAGGCTGACCTGCAGGTGCATTAGTAACGCAACTTAGGAACCAAGCTGTGGCCTGGACTTGACCGACGGCACCCGGAGGCCGCGGGCCGGGGAGGCCGCACCCGCACGAAGCCCAGCCTGCGGCACCAGCAGCCCCAACCTACCCATCAGAGTCCCCCTCTGTTCCGAGCACGAGGCTTTGGGGACAACACAGTTCAGTCAACACACATTAATGGGGCACCCCCCTAATTGCCCACTGCAAACAAACCCGGGGTTAAACTGTTTATCTGGGTAAGCTCCTGGGTTAAACTTCCTAATGAGCCCCGGACCCAGATGCTGAAACCCGAGTTTCTAGATCAAGCTTTTCCACGCCCTTGGCTGGGGATACAGGTCTGCAACTTAAAACGTCTGGGTGTTGAGAGTTGTCTGTGAATGAAATCTGTCATTTGAGTCCAGAAGCCTAGCGGTCCTGCCTGCCATCTATCCTGAGGGCATCTCCCCCGGGGCCCGGGCACAGGGCTGCCCTCAGAGCAGGGTGAGCGCTGCTCAGGTCCCGGCTGGCACGGGCTCCCGTGGAAACGTTGTGTTCACTGCCGTGGCCCCGGGAGTCACGCGGAGCCTGATGCTAGGAGACGTGAAGTCACCTGCAAAGTCACGCCCTCCTGCAAGTTCTAGTCCTTACCCCCTTCACCGCCCCCCGCCAGCCTGCGTCTCATTTTGCCCCTGCCTTGTGGAGACCCCGCCAGTGGGCGAGTGGGCCCCGCAGGACAGGATGGGAACTTGTCCACTGTCCCAGGCTCTGCTCTGCTGGTGGCTCGGAGCTCACCGAGGGGAGGGGCCGGAGCCCCTCCTTAGAAGGGAAGTGGTTTCTGAGGGAGGAGGGGCAGTCGCCCTGAATGGGAATAACTGGTCCGGGTCAGTGCAGCCGAGAAGGGCGCCTCTCTCTAAAGGACCCGCTGCGGGCACGCCGGGTTTGCGGCTCCCCGAGGACCCACCCAGCTCAGCCCAAACCCGGGCAAGCGGTGAAGCAATGATGCGGACACATCTCTGCGGCACCTGCTCACAGGACGGGGGAAGGTGGGGATCGGGAAATGGGAGCCTCTGAGCAGGTTATGTTCTGTGATGTTTCAAAGGGACCTCGGCAGGAAGATGCATTTCTGTTCCAAATAACAAAGGCCATTTGCGTTCCGTTATCGTTGCGCGGGACCGCAGATACAACTGGGGGCCCCGTGGTGGGGCGAGGTCCAAGGTGACAGGAAGGGTGGGCCAGCACCCAGCCAGCTCCCTCCGCCCTGACTCACGAATGCTTTTGAATGATTAGGTTTTCCCCGGAAGATCAAGTTCTGCAGGCAGACGAGTGGCCTCGGACCAAGGACGGCCTCCGATTCTCAAAGATCTCCGCGGAGAGAGGTTTATCCCTGGGTCGGCTTCGGCTTTGTCTCTCACGGCCGCCCCTACAGACGCCGCCAAAGTTCCTTCTGTCCAGACGCCTGCCGGTCCACTTGGGTTCTGTTCCCCTGCGTTTTCCTCTCACGGGACATACGAGAGCTTGTTCTTGTACAGAGAAGGATGAGCCTCCCGAAAAGAAGCCCCCGGGGTTCTCACGACAAAACGTCACCGCCGGCAGCTCCAGCCAATTGCCTTCCTTGGCGTCGACACAAAGGACCATGTTCGGCACGTGGTCTCTCCCGGAGGGGTCCTCAGGGTGTGGAGCTCTGCTCCCCAAAGGCGGGGCAGGGGTTGGGGGGGAGGCGGCAGCGGGAAACCCACGGAAACGTTTATTAAGTAAATAATCTGCATACTTTAAAACTTTCACTGCGCTCGGTAAGAGTCCTTTACTCCAACTTCCCACCAGTCGCACGGAGGACGGGGGTGAGTGGGGATCAGCCGCCGGGGGCGGGGGGGGGGCTGTGCTCCAAAACGTGCATCGAACCCCAGCCACGCTCTCGCCAGACTCGCTGGCGCCCTGCTGATGCAGACTTCCAGAATCTTTGTGGCCAAGCCAGGGGGTGATGCTTGCCCCAACTTTGGAGCTTCCAGAAGCACCGCACAATCATCACCTCATTTATTTCTTAACATGCTCGCGCCTCCGTCATCAAGCCCAGTCTGTACAGCAAGGGAGGGACCTGTCCAAGGTCCTGTGAATGGCAACGCGGGATTTGAGCCTAGCCAGGCTGGGCCCCCAGCGGCTGCGCGTGGTGTGGGGGGCGGGGGCTCTTTCCTTCCCACAGAGCTGCCAGACTCCGGGACAACAGGTCAGGGGCTCTGAGGCACCCTCTCCACCCAGGACAGCCTTCCCCGGCACCTCCTGGTGCGCGCCTGGCTGCCTGAGGGCCGACTCGGTGCCACGTTCCACTGGAGTCCAGAAAGTGCTCCGTGGGCCAACGTGACCCCCACCCCAGCCAATCGCACCCGTGCCCCCCTCGACTCAGATATGGGAAGGGCAAATAGCCCGAGGCCCCGTGTGACGCAGCTGCCCAAGGCAGTGCAGCCCTGCATGAACGTACCCGCCAAATTAACGTCTGCACACCCATAAAACGGCTCACTCAAGGTCATTACCGGCCCTTCATATATAACTCACCAGATTGGTATCTGGAGAGTTCTGCCTGGCTGATTTTCTCTGTTCTCCTAACTACTCCACAACTAAATGTTTCACAGAGCCATTGCTTCCCCCAAATATTTATGTTCTCAAATGTTTATTAGCCTCTCCATCATGATCAAGATTTTATGAGCACTCTATACCGACTGTGAACTAAATACATAATTTCGGATCCATCAGACTCCAGTTTGGGGCTACGTTTGTCTCTTATGACACCGTGGCAGTTGCTGTGGGCACCAAGCAGATGACAGCTGAGCACCCGTGTCCAGGGGCAGCCAAAGGGACTGACATTTCAATCCCGGAGCCATCACCTGGAGTGGTGCTTCGCCGCCACGGGCAGGAAAGACATTTCCACGGCTCCCTGGCATGGCTGGAGGGTTCCGGAGCAAGAGGGCAAGTTCAGGAGGGGCTCCTCCCTCCCCCAACCACCTCCCCACCCCCCATCTTCATTCCACCAACACCACCATCCCCGGGAGAGAAGGGCAAGACTGCCTTGTCCTCTGCCGGGCGACCCCAGCTCTCTCTCTCATGGAGCCACGGGGCTGTGCCAGGGGGCGTCCTCTGCAAAGTACAGAGGGAACAGCAGCTCACCAAGCCGGTACCCAAAGTGGTAATGCTGACAGTCAATTACTCACACCTACCCACCCCCCTCATGGAACCTAACAGTGACTTTACACCACACATGCTACCAATTCCGCTCAGCGAATGAAGGAAGGTGAGGTGACCAGAAGAGGAACCAACTACCGCCTCCGGGCCTCTGCCCTGCTGTTCCCTCTGCTTCCGGGGAAGCCCTGACAGCAGCTTCCCACACACCCGTGGGGCCTCAGAGCTAAGCAAAGCGGTCTGCGTTATAAGCAACATGTTTACTGGTCATATCCCACCCTCCCACCCAGAGCAGGGTCCCCCTCCCTGGAGGGTAAGCTGTCCGTCCGTCTTGCTCAGTGTCCCAGCACACAGCACGTGCTCACTAAACAGATGTCAACAGACACCGACTCAAGCTCTCGTCTCTTTGACGCCCCAAGCTCCTGCCTTTGATACTAAACCTACCACTTCTAGAAAACACCATGGCAATGCCAGCCAGTAGGTGGTCCCTCGGGAACTGAGCGGACCCGCGTCCAGATGGGGCTCAACGCCCATGCTTTTCCCGGATGCACATCTGGGGAAGGATGAGTGACCCTGGCCTGCCCCCTCCCACCTGGCCGCAGGACGGGCAGCCTGAGCCGAGGGCAGCGTTTCCAGAGACGTGTCCTCCCTAAAGGCTAAATGTCGGGGACCCACCCCAACCGCAAGGCGGCCGTGCACGCTCCGTGTGGAGAGATGGTGGAGTACATTAGCCTCCAGCTTCTTAAGGAGGCAGCGTGGGTCTTGTGCAAATGACTTTCTTTCACGATGGACCTTCATGTTCGTAATAAGCTGTCATGTTTTAGCTGTGAGTCAAAGCTGAACATGGAAATAAATATCATTACTTAAATACGCTGCACCCAAATCGGAAAGTAACTGTTGTGGGCAATACAACCATTCATTGGTTGATTTATTTATTTTTAAACTTATATCCAAGTTAGTTAGCATATGGTGCAACAATGGTTTCAGGAGTAGATTCCCTAGTGCCCCTTGCCCATTTAGCCCATCCCCCCTCCCACACCCCTTCCAGTAACCCTCTGTTTGTACTCCATATTTATGAGTCTCTTATGCTTTGCCCCCTCCCTGTTTTTATGTTATTTTGCTTCCCTTCCCTTATGTTCGTCAGTTTTGTCTCTTAAAGTCATATGAGTGAAGTCATATGATATTTGTCTTTCTCTGACTGATGTCACTTAGCATAATACCCTCCAGTTCCATCCATGTAGTTGCAAACGGCAAGATTTCATTTGTTTCGATTGCCGAGTAATACTCCACTGTATATATATACAGCACATCTTCTTTATCCATTCATCCATCCATGGACATTTGGGATCTTTCCACACTTTGGCTATTGTTGATAGCGCTGCTATAAACATTGGCCTTAGAAACAGCATCCCTGTATCCCATGGATAAATACCTAGTAGTGTGATTGCTGGGTCGTAGGATAGTTCTATTTTTAATTTTTTGAGGAATCTCCATACTGTTTTCCAGAGTGGCTGCACCAGCTTGCATTCCCACCAACAATGCAGAAGAGATCCTCTTTCTCCGCATCCTCGCCAACATCTGTTGCTGCCTGAGTTGTTAATGTTGGCCATTCTGACAGGTGTGAGATGGTATCTCATTGTGGTTTTGATTTGTATTTCCCTGATGATGAGTGATATTGAGCATTTTTTCATGTGTTGGTTGGCCATGTGGATGTCTTCCTTGGAGAAGTGTCTATTCATGTCTTTCACCCATTTCTTTACTGGATTATTTGTTTGTTGGGTGTTGAGTTTGATAAGTTCTTTGTAGGTTTTGGATACTAACACTTTATCTGCTATGTCATTTACAAATATCTTCTCCCATTTGGTCAGTTGCCTTTTAGTTTTGCTGATGGTTTCCTTCGCTGTGCAGAAGCTTTTTATTTTGATGAGGTCCCAGTAGTTCATTTTTGCTTTTGTTTCCCTTGCCTCCAGAGACATGTTGAGTAAGAAGTTGCTGCGGCCAAGATCAAAGAGGTTTTTGCCTGCTTTCTCCTCGAGGATTTCGATGACTTCCTATCTTACATTGAGGTCTTTCATCCATTTTGAGTTTATTTTTGTGTATGGTGTAGGAAAGTGATCCAGGTTCATTCTTCTGCATGTCGCTGTCCAGTTTTCCCAGCACCACTTGCTGAAGAGACTGTCTTTATTCCATTGGATATTCTTTCCTGCTTTGTCAAAGATTACTTGGCCATACGTTTGTGGGTCCATTTCTGGGTTCTCTGTTCCATTGATCTAAGCGTCTGTTTTTGTGCCAACAACCATTCTTGAAAGGAAACATTTAGACATATTGTAAATCCATCATTCCCCATCAGGGAAAAGATACGCTCCCTGACACACTGGTTCTTTGATGTCAAGCATTTTCCATAGCTTGAGCAGGTGCATGGGTCACTGAACTGCACCATGAACTTGGGAGGCTGCAGGGTTGCCGTTTAGGTGCCCCCTGTGGTCCTGCAGCATATCCAGGCTTACGTGGAGCCTTTGTTTCTTGGATGGTCGAGCTGTTCCCCGTACCTTTGGCTGTACGATTCTTTATCTCCACCAGTAAATCAGGAGCCCTCAGCACTTTGGTAGTGCTCACCGAAAATAGAAATGCAACCACGATTCAGCAATTCCACCTCCAGGATTTTACCCTATAGGGAAAGTCTTCTGAATACACAGAGCCATATGTACTTTTATGGTAGCACTATTGGCAAAGTGAAAAAAAGGAAACAGTCTAAATGCATTTCTTTACTTTTAAAAAATGTTTATTTAGTTTTGAGAGACAGTGCAAGAGAGGGGGAGGGGCAGAGAGAGAGGGACAGAGATACCAATCAGGCGCCACACTGACAACATAGAGTCCGATGTGGGGCTCACACTCACAAAACTCGTGAGATCACGACCCAAAACAAAGTTGGACACTTGACAAACTGAGCTACGCAGGTGACCCTAAATGCTTTTCAAAAATGCTTTTCTGTTAAATAAATTACTGCATAGTCACAGACTGGAATACTATGTAGCCATTAAAAAGAATGAGGAGCAGGGGCACCTGGGAGGCTCAATCCGTTGAGCGTCTGACTTCGGCTACGAAGACTGCTTCAGATTCTGTGTGTCCTTCTCTCTCTCTCTGCCCTTCCTTGCTGTGTTTTCTCTCTCTCTCAAAAATGAATAAACATAAAAAAAAAAGAATGAGGAATAGAGCCATATGTGCTATGTGAAAAAAGTCTGCAGTTACAGCATTAAGAGAAAAGAGACGGTAAGCAAAGTGTGTGGTACGTCTCCATCTACATAAAATAAATGCATTTACTTATCTCTTAGCTATTGATGCAGAGACATTTTCTTGAAGAATGTTCAACCAACTACGAGCAGTGGTTGCTTCTAGGAAAGGGAGTAGAGTTCTAGGATGAAAAGAAAGCCTAATATTCCCCCCCACTTTTTATTTTGACACATTTTGATATAGAAAAATAAGTTATGTAACATACAGTCACTCAGTCCCCAAATGTTTGTTGCTCACCTACTATGTACCAGGCATTGTTACTTTAGGAGCTATTCACCAAGTATATTGGTGAGTAAAACAAATATTGCTTTCTTGAAAAATGTCTATCTGGGTAGATACATTCTTTATATACATATATATTACATTCTTATATATATGTATGTATATGTGTGTGTGTATATATATATATATATATATATATATATATGCATATACACACACACACACATATATATAATGTATATTAAAACTAACCCCATGAGGGGCGCCTGGGTGGCTCAGTTGGTTTTGCGTCCGACTTCGGCTCAGGTCATGATCTCGCGGTCTGTGAGTTCCAGCCCTGAGTCAGGCTCTGTGCTGATGGCTCAGAGCCTGGAGCCTGCTTCCGATTCTATGTCTCCCTCTCTCTCTGCCCCTCCCCCGCTCATGTCTGTCTCTCTCTCTCTGTCAAAAATAAACATTAAAAAATAAATAAATAAATAAATAAATAAATAAATAAATAAATAAAACTAACCCCATGAACCCACACGAGAAATGCATCGCTCCAGTACTGACAAAATGCTCCAGACCTTCCTAACCAGTCCCTTCTCTGTCTATTCCGACACTGGAAGAAAACCGCCGTCGTGAATGATTAAAGGTGTATAAAAGTACCTAAACAATGCATTAGTGTGCTTGTGGTGGTATCCTGCTAAATATGTTCTTTTACAACTTGCATTTGTCCTCAGCGTTATTTTTCTAAGATTCCTCCCGTCGACATGCACGGCTGTAGTCCACCCCTCCTGCAGCCGCGTAGCGTACCATCTGTTGTGATTCACCCAGGATCTTCTGTGCAGGGGTGTCTTCCCCAAGGTGTTTTGCTCTCACACACAGCGCTGCCACAAGCATTCATGTGCAGGAGTGTTTGGGGGAAGGAGGGTCTCACGATTATGATTCAAGGTATTTAATAGCAATAGGACCGTTTGGATTTTCTATTTCTTCTAATGTCAATACTGGTAAGACTTTTTTTTTTCCTGTGAATTTATCCATCCTATGTGTCTAGATTTATTATAATAAAGTTCATAATATTTTATATTTATGGCTCTGTCCCCTTTTGTATGTCAAGCGTTGTTTATCTAAGCCTTCTCTATCTTGCTAGAAGTGTGTCGATTTCATTGATTTTTGTCAAACAACGCACTTTTGGCTCCGTTGCCGTTTTTTACACTCCTGATTTCTATTCCTGTGGTCTCTCTCCTGCCACTTTTGGGTTTATTATAAGTCAGAGGCTTAGACGATTAATTTTCAGTTGTTCTTCGAGATTTTTCACTGGCTATCCATGGGTACTCTTTTGATTTCTGACTCCTGTCAGTTAGAAAACTATTCAACTTTTTAGTTGTATGGATCCGCGGGGCCACGGATGCCATCCCTTGAATTTTAAACAAATGCGCAACGACTGCGTGTGTGAGCTTGTTGCTGCGCTGCTTGTAACAGAAAAAAAAACCAAACAAACAAAAACAAAAAAACTGGAGACAACGTAACTGTCTGCCACACAGAGGGCATTTAGGTACATTATCAGGGGCGCCTGGGTGACTCGGTCCGTTAAACGTTTGACTCCGGCTCAGGTCATGATCTCCCAGTTCGTGAGTGTGAGCCCCGCATGGGGCTCTGTGCTGATGGCTCAGAGCCCGGAGCCTGCCTCGGATTCTGCGTCTCCCTCGCTCTCTGCCCCTCCCCTGCTTATACTCTGTCTCTCTGTCTCTGTCTCTCTCTCTCTTAAAAATAAACATTAAGAAAATTTTTAAATACATTAGATACATCTGGACTGTGTAATCCTGAACACAAACTATTACTACGTAATAGTTTGCATGGTGTGATACTTAACAAACATTTAATGAGTTGTGGCTTTATGTAATGGTAAAGATGCCCACAATATCGTGTCAAGTGAAAGAATAAGTTCCATACAGACGTATACGTGATGTTACTTCTTGTTTAAAGATTTCTGGTTTAAAACTCACTGGAGAACAACCTGGGTTTTAGGTCACTCACACGGCTTCCACGGTTCCTTAGCTGGCTCAGTCACCTAAGCAGTAAGCATCGCAGAGTCCCTGCCTCACGGAGAAGAAACATGGGCCAGTGGGCTCGAGTGCCACGAGGGAGAAGGGAGGCGTCAGCCAAGCACGTGGGAGGGGTTCCCAGGCAAGTTTCCCCAGGAGGTGACAGGTAAGAGCTCCACATCCCATCCACAGGGGTTGAGAGAGGGCCTGAAAAGGCAGAGCAGTTCTGGGGGCAGGGGACGTGGGGCCGGGCCAGGAGCACCCGCCCCACCCCACCACTCCCTGCTGCGGACGCGAACTTCCTGCTCTTGGCCTCTCTGGCCTCCTGTTCCATGTGGGGTGAAATCAGGGACCTGAACCGGTCAGTGATCTCCAAGGATCCTTTGAAGTCTGAGCTTCTCTGCTGACATTCACCAGTTGCGAGGGCGACGCCGTGCTGAGTCGGAAACGTCTGGGGGAAGCTGGAAGCTTCTAGCCTAGCGGAACCCTCTCACTCCCAAGGCAGGGGGCCCGGTCTCGCTCCGCAGAAACTCCACGCGTGTGAGAGGAATGGATGGATGAGTGAGAGAATAAATGATTAAAGAGCAAGGGAAATGTGCTGCTAAGTGCGTTCACAGAAGGGCGCGAGCAAGGTTTTGCAGGAAGAGTTTTCCACAGTGGTTCTTCCAGGTGATCATGAGCTAACACAGCCAGCAGCCAGGGCGCCCATCTCCCATTTGTGACAAAGCTGAGCTTTTCTGCCCACTGCCACTTGCCACTCCTGCGAGGTAATCAGATCGCTGTTAATTAATAAAGCTGTCAGGTGAACCGTCCTCTCTGGTCATTAGTATCCTTCCAGAAAGAGAATCCTGCCGACGCCACCCCATCCGCCCCTCGGCTGGCGGCTCAATTAACTTAATGCTATGCAAATGACAGGCTCGGCTCATCATTAGCTTATAGCCCACGAATGTTAATCGCATAATTGGGCCTTCAACAGGGTAATTAGACACGAATTCGTCCATTAGTCTTACAAGGCTAATTATTGTTGAGAGGGGAGGGGGATGGTCCCAGAGCTCCGCAAGAAGAGGGGCATCTGGTTAAAGCAATCATGGGGGGGACCTTCTGCCAGGAACATGGCAGTCGAGGCCCATCTTCCCAAGGAAAAGGGGACCCTGGAAGGGCCTCGGGTGCCAGGCATGACTGCAAGGTGGACAATGGCTCACCGCCCTGGTGGGCTGGGACGCGGAAAAGAATATGGCACTTAAAACCAAAAATGGGACGCCTGGGTGGCTGAGTCGGTTTAGCATCTGACTCTTGACTTCAGCTCGGGTCCGGATCTCACTGTTTGTGGGTTCGAGCCCCACATCCGGCTCTGCAGTGACAGTGTGGAGTCTGCTTGCAATTCTCTCTCTACCCTCCCCCCAAATAAATAAATAAACTTCAAAACAAAAAATAAAAGGGGCGCCTGGGTGGCTCAGTCGGTTGAGCGTCCGACTTCAGCTCAGGTCACGATCTCGCGGTCTGTGAGTTCGAGCCCCGCGTCGGGCTCTGGGCTGATGGCTCGGAGCCTGGAGCCTGTTTCCGATTCTGTGTCTCCCTCTCTCTCTGCCCCTCCCCCGTTCATGCTCTGTCTCTCTCTGTCCCAAAAATAAATAAACGTTGAAAAAAAAGAAAAAAAAATTAAAAAAAAATTTTTTTTAATGTTTATTTATTTTTGAGAGAAAGACAGAGTGTGAGCAGGGGAGGGGCAGAGAGAGGGAGACACAGAATCGGAAGCAGGCTCCAGGCTCCAAGCTGTCAGCACAGAGCCCGACGCGGGGCTCGAGCTCACGAACCAAGCCACCCAGGCGCCCCTAAAATTCCTATGCTGAGCCCCGGTTCCTGGTATTTGGAGACAGAGTCTTTACAGGAGGCTCTGACCCCATCTGGTGTCCTGCAAGAGGAGGAAGTGTGGACACACAGGGCCCTGGGGACACACGAGCACATGAAGAGGCAGCACCAGGGTTGTCTGTGGGCCGAGGGGAGGGGCCTCCGAGGAGGCAACGCCTTGATCTAGGACTCCCAGCCTCCAGAACGTAGAGAAAGTTCGCTTCTGCCCTGCAAACACCACCGTCTGTGGCGCTCTGTTGTCGCTGCCCCGGGACTCACACAGGCTCCTAACAGGCATCCCTGTCTCCCCGTGTCCAAAACCAAGCCGGCGGCCCCCCAAGCCTGCTGCTCCTCTGCCTCTCATGTCGATGGCCAGCCCGCGCTTCCCAGACGCTCCGGCAAACACTGTGGAACTCTGCTCGAAGTCTCTCTCTCTCTCTCTCTCTCTCTCTCTCTCTCTCTCTCGCATGCCCCGCATCCAACCTGATTGCATCTGTTCTCCTCCAAAATACAGTCAGAGCCCGACTGCCTCCTAATAGGCCGTAATAGGCCATACCTCCTGCACGGCCACCACCCTGGGCCCATGGCACCAGGCTCTCTCAGCGGGATTCTTGCCCAGGGCCTCCCACCCGCCCTCCCCGCTTCCTCCTCCACCCTCGATCTCCTGCCATCGCCCACCATCCATGCACTCGTCTGCCCAGTCCCTCCGGGGCTCCCACCTGACTCACAGGAAAAGGCCAAGACCTCCAGGGGCCCCGTCCACTCCCTCACTCCTCCCTTCCCACTCCATCCCCAGTCCTTTGGCCACGATGCCTCTTAAGCTTGCCAAGCTCACTCCCACCTCAGGGCCTTTGCACTCGCTGTTGCCTGCACTGCCCTTCCCCAGGTCTTCACGCGATTGCTTTAAACCTCTGCTAACGTGTCCTCTTGGCAGAAAGGCCGTCCCGGACCACCTTTTACCCAACATACCGTCTCCTCCTCTGCCTCCCCACCGCCCACCTTCCTTACTCCCCTTTATCCTGCTTTACTGCTTTCTGTGGATCTCAGCCTATTAAGGATCTGTCAACTGCATGTGGCCTTTTCCCGCCCCGACTAGAATGTAAGCCGTGTGATGGGAACTGTTTAGCTCTCATTTCTCCTGGCTTCCCACAGCTTCAGCAGTACCCGCACGTAACGCATCTTCTGTGAATACGTGCTGCCTGTCAGGACAAAGTCACTCCCATCTTAGCTCGGAAAAAAACTGACGTCCGGAGATCATAACAGCCCGACCAGGCTCACAGAGCACGAAAGGGGCAAAGCCAGGCTTCCAGAGCCTCTGGTTGAAGCACCATGCTGTGAAGCGGCTTCCTATCACGGGAACGATGTACAGCGTCCCATGAAGGTGCAGAACAAGGAGAAGCATCAGGGGAGGCTTCCTGGAGGAGGCGGAGGTGGAGCTAAGCCTTGTAGAACAGGTAAGATACAGACAAAAACTGATGGTGTTCTGAAAGAAGCCAGTCACGAGCAAACACCCAGTGATTAGAAAGCAGGAAGGAGGCAGATGCGTTCGGGGCGTATGGGGCACGAACAGGAGGGGGGGGTGGGAAAGACAGATTTCTCCCTCCCCTGGTCCCCACCTTCCCTCCGCTCCGTGAGCAGGAATCCCAGACCTGGCAGGTCTTTTCTCGAGGCCTGCAGTCCTCTCCAGGGATCTAGAACCCACGCTTCATGAGACAGAGGCCCGAGAGAGAAAGGCGGGGGCGGGGGGCGGCGGGCAATGTCGGGGCCCCAGGATGGAGGCTCTGCTCCCGAGCCCAACGGGGTGTGGGGGCGTCTGGTGCACCTGCTCGTGGGGGCTGGGTGTGCGGTCTGGAATCTGCAGAGACCCCAAAGCCCACAAGGCAGCGATGCCCAGAGTTTCACGATCTCAGGAAAAGTGGAGCTGAACTTCTGTTTGTGGAAGACTTCCTTAAAAAGTTTTCCTTTTATTAAATAATTTCTGTGATATTTAGGGAGGAGAGTTTCGGGCTCGCAGGCGTCTGCCACCTGGACCTGGCGGAGGCCCAGGCTTTTACAGCACAACGCCCGGGTTCACCGGTTCAGCGCTTTATTTACGCCTCGGAGGAAGATGGAAAATTGAAGCACGCTCTGATGTCTCCCAAAGTCTCCTTTGGGTAAAGAAAAACAAACATGATATCTGCAAATCATTCCGGCGCCTCAGCCTGTTGCCTTACTCGGGGAAATGACTTGAAACGAACGGTTGAGCCTCGCGCCTGCCAAAACCGGGGGCGTCTCCATCAGAACCAGACTCAAATGCCAACCACCCCGGGCTCTGTTCTGTTAAAGGTCACCTGTCATTCTCCACCCAGGCATGGAGATTGCTCCGGAACTCCGATCGCCGTGGCGGGGAAGACACGTTTGTCTTCTCTGATGTCTTACTCACCACGGGCGCAGGCCCGCCTGTTACGGGTTGGGTAAAACCCACTGGACCCCTAATAAGGGCTTAGCATCCACAGGTGAGAATGAGATTGAGACGTGCTCTGCCGAGAAGGACAGTAAGCCTTGACGGGGGCCGGGGTGGGGGGGGGGGGGAGGTGACACAAGGGGGATTTTCTGACTGTGCAGGTTATCACACTCTGAAATAGGAGGTCGAGAAAAGTTGTCACTTTCTCCCAAAAGGACACGTTCACCCGGAACGCTGTGCCAAACGCAGAAGGTGGCCAAAGGACCCTGGAGATCTTTCCTAGACTCCTTACAGACAGCGGGGAAGCCGGGCCGACGCGGCAGGCAGGACCGGGCGCTCTCCGAAAATTCTTAGGAAATAACTTTTACCGGTATCGCCTGGTTAAGGAATAAGCTGAGTGTCCGTCTTTAACTAACAGAATTACCCACCAAGAAAACGCCACGCGGCCCCTTGTTGTATGTCTGCCCTGCCTCTTCCTAAAGATCCCCAGACAGCACCGACCCCACCTCTCGAGGTTCCTGGTCTCTCGCCGCCCGCACACCGGGCAGCCCGCCTTCAGAGCCCTCAGCTGCCCGTCCGGGACGGCAGAACCACGCCTGTGGTCGCCTGGATGGCTGGCTCGCTGGGAATCACTGTGTTCTTCCCTTCTGATAAACCCCGGAGGCCGCAGGGGAGGAGTTCAAAGGTAACGTACATCGTTGACGTCGCTTCCAAAGCAATTGCTCTCATGCTCTCAAAGGCAGACGACAGACCTAGCAACAGACGGGGGTTAACCCAGGAAGCAAGCGGCACGGACCTTCCACATTCGCTCAGAATCCTCCTCACCAGATTTTCTTACGCAAACACTGGAAATAAGTGCTAAAATGTCAACGGTCCCCAGGCTGGAAAATAATGGAAAAGCCTTCCTTCTTTCCCCTTCGGTTCTTCTTTACTGGAAGATTAAAATGCGGTGGCTGCAGGGGCCGTGGGCTGCCGGCCCCTTCACCACCATTACGGGCCACGTCCTGGGGGCTCGAGGCCCAGGGGTGCTCGTCCTTCCTTACTCCAGGCCGGGTGATCCAGCCGCCGCCTCTGGCAACCACGGCCTGGCCTCGCCTCCAGCCCCCAAGGTGGCCACCGAATTCCCATCCCCCGCTGGGATTTAGGTGGGCTACAGGTTAGTGCCAGGCTGCTCTCGGAGCCTGCGGGCAGCGTGTGAGCGGCCGGGCGCTAGCGACAGTGAGGAGAGCCGTGGAAACCTAGCTGGTGGCCGGGAAGATGATGCCTCGGGCACGTGGGGGCCGCCGGTGGATACGAAAGTGAGGACAAACTGGTCCACAGGACGGTGCCAGGACGCCAGAGCGCGCACGGGCAGGGTTTCAGACATGCTGGGGGGTCACCGCACAGTGGACCAAAGGGCTGCAGGGGTGGATGAACGGTCTTTGGGCCGAGCTTAAACCTCCTGAGGTTTGTCTCCCAAATCGCACCTTAACCGTGGAAGGTGGAGAAGGCGGAATTGGGCCAGGCCGGCACAGGACAGGTGCGACGCAGCATCTCACATGCCCTGTCTTGACCCAGTTTCAAAGTCTTGCCTGGGAATTCTCAATTTCCCTTCTGTGACACAGCTTGCTGAGTCCCCTCCACTCCCACCACTTCCCTACGGGGCTCCCACACTCCATCTGGGGACAGCCCCTATGCCCTGCCCCACCCCAGATTATTTAAATTAGCCAATCCACAGAGAGCTCGTAAAACCCAGCTGCACCGCCCCCCCCAGCCCCCTTGCCATCTGCAAGTGGCCACACGCAAGCGGCCTTCACCGCTCAGCGGCTCTTACCCGTCCCAGCGCAACCCCCAGTGTGGCCCGTGTGGCAGCCACCTCCTATTTGGAACTGCAAGTAAGCAAAAGTTCTGCCTCGCATCTGAGTGTCACTGTGTTGTGTCCAGCCGTCAAAAGAATCTTTAAACTGTGGGGCGCCTGGGAGGCTCAGTGGGTGAGGCAGCCGACTTCGGCTCAGGTCACGATCTCACGGTTCGTGAGTTGGAGCCCCGCATCGGGCTCTGGGCTGTCAGTGCAGATCCCGCTTCGGATCCTCTGTCCTTCTCTCTCTCTGCCCCTCTCCTGTTCGTGCTCTCTCTCTCCTTCTCAGGAATAATTTTAAAAACATTAATAAAAAAAAAAAAGGATCTTCAAATCGTATAAAACGATAGGGGTCTCCAACAAAAGTGTGATTTGTTTTTGTCTATTTGCAGAATCTTTCTTCTGCCCCACGCAGCGTGCCGCAGAGCTGGTGAGCAGGGAACCACCTTCCTCTGACCAGAGGGACACGGTCACAAGGGGCCACAAGGCCTCGCACCAGCCATCTCGGTGAGCTCCAATCTCTCTTCAGAAGCTCTGATCTCCATGGACAGGCTCGGAGTCCCCAGCACATTAGAAATAAGCATGGTTCGCTCGTATGGAGCCCCCGTGATGCCAGGCTCTGTGCAGAGGGTTTCCCTACACCATCTCCTCGAACCCCTCCACCTGATGTCCTAAAGGGTCCCGCCCCTGGTTGTCGGTTGAGGAAACTGAGGCACAGAGAGGCTAATAACCTGCCGCGGGAAAGTCAGGTTTCGCTTTGTAATCTATTGGCAACATCATCTTGGTGGCACAGAGCATTTTCCAATTCATAGACCCCTTCCATCCATGTTTTCCCAGCAAATACCTACTTGTGTCCGGCAGAGGGTGAGGTCAGAGGGTGGAGTTTTTACCCCATGAAGGGCACTGAGGCTCAGAAAGGTTAAGTCTCGGGGCACCTGGGTGGCTCAGTTGGTTAAACATCCGACTTCGGCCCAGGCCATGATCTCGCGGTTCATGAGTTTGAGCCCCGTGTTGGGCTCTGTGCTGACCGCTCGGAGCCCGGAGCCTGCTTCGGATTTTCTGTGTCTCCCTGTCTGGCCCCTCCCCGCTCGCACTCTGTCTCTCTGTCTCTGTCTCTCAAAAATAAATAAACGTTAAATGAACATTTTTTAAAAAAGAAAGGTTCAGGGCGCCTCAGTGGCTCAGTCGGTTGGGCGTCTGACTTCGGCTCACGTCACGATCTCGTGGCTGGTGGGTTTGAGCCCCGCATGGGGCTCGGCGCCTGGAGCCTGCTTTAGATTCCGTGTCTCCCTCTCTTTCTCTCTGCCCCTTCCCCACTCACACTCTGTCCCTCCGTCTCTTAAAAATAAACACTAAAAAATTAAAAAAAAAAAAAAAAAAAGAAAGGTTCAGTAGTGCCCCGACCGCTTGCCCCCGAGACGTGAAGTAGGTGTACAAAAACCACGCTGTGAACTGTTGGGCACCTTTGGGGGTGGGAAGGACGGCACAAAAGAGGCAGCTGCCCAGTGTCGCAGGACAGAGGACAGCCGGAGAGGCGAGGCCGTGGTCCGCCCCTACTCCCACCCCCATGTGCCACGCTGTCTCTTTCACTGTTGAGACAATCGCTACTTCCTCCAAAGCCCTTCGAGCCCTCCCCGCGCCACCCTCGTGGAACAAAGTCAGCGGGACCTGGGGAGCCTGGTGTGACGGCGGCCCGGTGACTCCGCTGTTAGGAGGGGTCTTGCGGCTGACGGTCTTCAAGAGAGACCTCTCTGCCAAAAACAAAGGTGCCCACAGAGCACACGGGGAACGATATGTATTCCAGCCCATGTCTGGTAAACTCTCAGACTAAGGCGGCAAGGCAGGGTCACTTGGGTTCTATTAGCTCAATTAATGAGGAGTAAGATAAGGCTAACACGCTGCTCGTCGGGCGGCTCAGCACAGAGCTGGAGTAATGGAGTTATTAACCTCAGTCAGCCACCGAATTGCGCGGCCGATTCCAACTCCATTTCCTGGTTCAGGCCTCCATTAATGGGCTGTTTATTATCCTTAATCCACGTAAGGATCAGCTGCGGAGATATGAGAGCTTCCTGGAAGGACCAAGTGATAATAAAAAAGAGAGAGAGAGAGCAGAGGAAGGTAAGAAATCCCCTCTATCTTGCATTTTAATTGTTCTCCAGTCCCACTGCCGTCTGTCCCCCCGGAGCTCACAGCGCCCTTCTCACTTTGGAACACGCTAGAAAAGGCAAAGCCATCATCCAGGGCTTTCACTGTGTTGTCCCCGAACATACAGCGTCATACGGAACTCAAAAGAACAAGTTTCGAAATCAAATTAGAGAGCTCCGGCGTGGAAACTACAGACCAGTCCAGTTTTTATTTTCACAATGCCGTCTCACTCCACTGTCTCATATTTTGCAGAATCAAAACCGAGGAATCAAACCAGCGTTCAGCAGACCAATTTAGCAACACCCATTAAACGCCCTGACGGTGACCCTCCGGTTTGCCTGGCCCCACGAGGTCCTTGTGGACAAAGGGCGAGTGCCTCTCAGTCTTTTTCAGGGTCATTCTCCTGTGCCACGTGCCGCCGGCTGAATAAGGAGCCAACTGCCCCAAGTTCAGCCCACCCCGATCTTTAAGATGCCTTCTGTGGGTAAGAAAAGCAAACAGCTACTAGAGGAAAAAAAATATTTTTAGGCTATCGGGAAATCATGTGTGCCAACCCATAACAAGGAGACACAGCAAATACGCCCTGACGGCCATCCCTTCTGAGTCCGTTTGCCATTTTGGTTTCTTTTTATCTTGAACAGGAATTCAAAATCACGCGAGTGACTACCAGAAACGTTTTGACGCTCCTGACTGTGTGGACGAATCTGCAGCCTGCCCATGCCGGGTGTGTGTGTGTGTGTGTGTGTGTGTGTAATACACTATCACGCACACACACCCTGTTTTCTCTCTAGGACGGTAGTGCCGTGAGGGTGAAAAGAGTAGAGGCTATTGCCCCGTTTGACACATAGGAAGCCGAGATGAAAGTAGTGTTTTTCAAGCCGGCCCGCTGGGGTGAATGTCAATCACATCGCAGAAAGGACAGAACGGAACCGCTCGGAGCAGGCGCTGGGTTCAGGCCTGGTCTGTTCCGTGGGGTCTAAGGCTTCCCCAAGCCAAGTGCCTTTCGCAGAAAAAGCCTGCTTTCTGGGGCCGTTGAGAGGATCTGCAGTGAGATGTAAAGAAACCTGTAATTGGCACTCGGGTATCACCCTCATTCTCAGCAGGATGAGGAGGACGGTGGGGGGGGGGGGTGCAGGGGAACCAGGAGGGGAGGAAGTGTCCTCAGAGGGAGGGATTCTCGTCAGCGCCAGCGGCAGCCTGGGACCGGCCCGAGATGTCCCTGGCCTTGCTTCAAGGGTCTGGCCCCCAGACACCAGACGCGCTTCTCTGGACGGGGGTGGGGTTCCCAGCCCCTAGGGGCCTGGCGCTGGTGTTTGCCAACCGGCTCCCCTCCCTGGTCTGCCCTCCGTTCCCTGGAGGAAACGGCCATGGGTTTAGCAAAGCCGACGACGCACCAGGCACCAAGTGGGAGCCGAATGCAAGGAGCGGGGACTGGTCACTGCTTTCCCAAGGCTCCTCTGGGCTCCTCTGGATGTGGGACACCCTGACCCGCTAGTTTACAAAATGATGATGAATAAAAATCCCGAAGCACCACCACTCTCTCAAAGGAACCCTGTGAGCAGTTTTCCATTTGCATACAAGGAGCTGGGACACAAAAGCTCGTCTAAAACCTGGTCCTTGGGGGATTGCTTTACAGACCCCAAAGTTAGGGCACCGAAACAGAAAAAGAGAAAGAGTAAAGAAGACCGCGTCGTAAATAAATTCCACTCGCTCAGCCGGGGTCCCCTCCTTTACCCTCTTCCCCAGCGATTTCCAAGGAATGCCGCGGCAGCTCTGACCTCGGGCTGGCCTCGCAGCCAGACAGGACGGGGGGCCTTGGCTGCCCAGCCACGTAGCAGGGGAGGGAAGTTCAAGGCCACAGCTTGCCCCGCCCCTCTTCGCCCCACTGAGGGGGAGGGAGGGGGTGCGGAAACCCAGCCTGTCTGCTCCCCGGCAAACTTCCCGACATCAATCAGAATCCTCTACTCCCTCTCTATGGTAAACATTAATTTTAAAGGGAAGGACCACGCCACAAACTTGCTGCATGAAATGAATTATTTTACAGCCAGGCGGAGGGCAGAGTCTGGATACAGCCTCGGATAGCTCTTTCTTTGTTTCTTTCTTTTTCTTCTTCCTTTTTTTTTTTTCTTTCTTTTTTTTTTTTTTTACTATGATGATGTTTTAACAAACTTTATAGCCCATTTTATTTTGTTCTCAAATAACTTTTTCTCCTTCTTTGCAACACATCAATTACTTGGTCTGTTTCCCTCACCGTGTGATGTTGGAATCTAGAGATTGATATTGCTTGGCAGAATATAATTTAGTATTATGTGCCACGGGTTTATGAGGTAGGAGTCAAACAAAACATTGCGTTTGAACACTATCCATTTATTAGCTCTGAGAAGAGATTTATATTTGACAAGGAGACAATAACTTTGTTTTCTGATAAGCCAGAGAGGTCTATTTCGGTGTCCGACACGGATCAGCTTCCCCTTCTCCAATAACTCTATTTACTGGCATGAATATATTTTAATAATAAAATTGATATATATGTAAATTTATTTTAATCTAATTTCATCGAACCCTCCTAAAAAAAAAAAGAGGCTTTGTAGATTGTTTTCATGTCTGAATTATAGATTTCTGTATCGTATTCCCAGATTGATTTCTAGGCTATAATTCTGCCAAGGTTTCCTCCTGGTGTCAGAAACAGCAACGCCACAGCTAGACTGCTTTATAATTGGCATCACAACCGAGCCAGAATTACAGCCCCGATATTCATGCCAATGCCAGGCGGGCTCATTTTAGAATATTTCTCGCTTTCTCAGCCTGGATCTGGACTTGAAGGTTTATGGCTAAAATTACCTTCTGCGTTAATCATAAAAATGTTCATTGAAGGCTGAGGTGGGGGGGAATGGAGTAGTCAGACCCGAGGCGGAGGAGAAGGAGGAGAGGAAAATAAGGAAAGGTGATGAACAGGGGTGACGATGAGACCTGTGTTGGAAACAAACACGTTTTTCCCTGTTTGGCCTCCGCCCTGGGGGTCAAATAAATTAAATCAGCATTGTTTACTAAGTCTTTAGAACCTGAGTTTATTGGGGAATGGAGAAATACTCCCTCGCAAACCTGCCCTAAATCAGAGAGCTTCTTGAGTATTCTCCCCCTGTGTGCTTCTGAATAAACACGGTGCCCTCGCCTGTCTACAACTGCCGTTTCCTCCCTCGGGGCTCAGAAGAATCGAGCACTGGATCCTTGCCTCCAGCCTCCCCCAAAGTGACCGTTCTGCAATTTCCCAGAGCCTTTCATCTTCAGGCAGATGACCCCCTTGCACAGAAGCTAGCCCACTGGCACCCTAGTGTGTTAAGCTGCCAGAACACGAAGGGTGGACACTTAGCCCCATGGCCCTGTGGCCCCTGGAGGTCCTCAGACAACACGGGTAGTAAGACAGGAAGCCCCGGACGGCCGTTTGCCCCAGAACCAGACGTCTCCGCCTCCCGCAGGAAGCCCTCCGGCCTCAACTCTAGGGGTTGAGGAGAATGCCCCCCCCCCCACCCAGAGGGCCGCCTCCTAATCCCCAGAATGTGGGAATCTGTTACTTCCCCTGGCAAAAGGGATTCTGCGGATATGATTCAGATAAAGACCCTGACATGGTCAGATTATCCCGGAGTTTCTGGGTGGGCCCAATCTAACCCCGTGGGTCCTGAAAGCCTGAGAAGTGTCCCCAGCTCTGGTCAGGGGGAGACGTGACTATGTCCGCATGTGCAACGTTGCTGGCTTTGGAGACGAAGGGGTCCCGGGGCCAAGGACGGTGGGCAGCCTCCTGGTAAGGGTGAGGAGATGAATTCTTCCCAGAGCTTCCAGAAAGGGACACAGCCTGCCGACTACTGATTTTAGGCCTACAGCACTGGGTGACGATAGATTTGTGTTGTTTAAGCCACCAAGTTTGTGGGGATTTATTAAAGCAGTCGCAGAAATAAAATAATATACCAACTCATGCCATTCTTAGGCAAAAGACAGGCCTATTATTCAAGGACAAATTGTTGGCAAAAGACAAGCATCTTGACATGCTTCCCAAAAAATGGTGATAGATAGATAGATAGATAGATAGATAGATAGATAGATAGAAAGGAAGAAAGAAAGAAAGGCAGGCAAGGAGGGAGGGAGGAAGGAAGAGAAGGAAAAAAAATAGAGAGAGACAATGAATACCCTTTGGAAGAAAAATTACTCCAGGAAACCTAAGCACATTTTTCAATCAAGACTTATCAATACACTCAACACAATTTAGGAAAAACAGACTCTACCGTGGAAGAAATCACGGAAAAGGTGCAAGATAGAAGAGGAGATGAGCAAAAGCTGACAGACTTAAGGGAGAAAATAAAGGGAAACATAAAAACATTATAGAGGGGCGCCTGGGTGGCTCAGTCGGTTGAGCGTCCAACTTCAGCTCGGGTCATGATCTCACAGCTCATGAGTTCGAGCCCCGCGTCGGGCTCTGGGCTGATGGCTCAGAGCCTGGAGCCTGCTTCGGATTCTGTGTCTCCCTCTCTCTCTGCCCCTCCCCTGCTCGTTCTGTCTCTCTCTGTCTCTCTCTAGCTCTCAAAAATAAATAAACGTTAAAAAAAATTTTTTTAAAGCGTTATAGAAACGAAAAACCAGGGGCCATGAGACAGTAACACAACAGAACATAGTTGAAGTTATCATGAAGGACAGATGGGAAACGAACAAGACATGAAAGCTACTAGAAAAAAATTCCCAATTATGGAAAACAGATGATAGCTATCCGACACGCACATGAGTGGTCTTCCTGGAGAAGAGGGCCAAGCAAATGAGCCAGGAAAATAGTAATATGTGTACTAGAAGAATGTCCTCCTGAAATAACGTACCCGGATGAGATGCATAAGATCTCAGGGAAAAGTCATCAAGAGAAGCAAGACTGAGGTCTAGCCAGTGTAAATGAACTTGGGGGGTGGGGGGAGAGCACGCGAGGGCACCCAGACAGAAGACGCGCTTGACCCACCGCCCCCGGGGAACTCCTGCAGCCCCAGAGACGGCCGAGGGCAGTGTGGAAATGATCCAGGAGTGCCGGTGGGGAAGAAATTTGACCCAACGGTTCTTCACTTTGCCAGATGTTGTTCACAAATAAAGGTAACAGAAAGGCACTCTCAAACGGGCAAGAATTTAGGAAGTCTAGCATGCACGTGCCCCGGCTGAAAATGCATCACAGACGACCCATTCAAAGGACAGACGAATCAAAATTGGTAAATGGGGGTTTGCATTACGGAAATAGCTGATGTTGAACTCTGAATCCGGTTGAAGACAGGGAACTAAAAGCTCACAAGTGTCATAATTATTGCTGGAGACAACATCATCGTTACATCTCTAGAAAGAAACGCTTAGCAATCTTAAAAACAGGAATGTGTGTCCCACAGACTGGCACAGAACAGCCTGAGGACGTGTGTCCCCGCCTGCCCCTCTTCACAACAGAGAGTGGACCGGCAGGGGCGAAGAGGGAGCACGTGGGGGAGCACTCTCTCTTTCTCCTGCACGTGACAGTCGAGAGCCTCTGTTTCATTTGACAAAGTGAGACGCACAAGCCTAACCGTGTACATGAAATGTACAAAGCGTGCTGGAGGCACAGACCACCGTCCACACGGATTAGCGGAGAGAAGAGAAGGTAACAACTGAGTAAGAAAAGTCAAAGAAAACACAAACCAGGAAGAAAAGACTCAGTCGGCGGACAGGTGGAGCGTGCGACTCTTGATCTCTTGGGGTCGTGAGTTCGAGCCCCACATTGAGTGTAGCGTTTACTGAAAAAATAAGTAAATAAACTAAAGAAAAAAAAAAGATGGAAAACCCAGGGTGCCTGGGTGGCTCCGTTGATTGAGCGTCTGACTTCAGCTCAGGTCATGATCTCGTGGGTTGTGGGTTCGAGCCCCGCATCTGGCTCTGTGCTGACAGCTCAGAGCCTGGAGCCTGCTTCGGATTCTGTGTCTCCCTCTCTCTCTGCCCCTCCCCTGCTCATGCTCTGTCTCTCTCTCTGTCTCAAAAAATAAATAAACATTAAAAAAATTTTTTTTAAGATGGGAAACAAAGGAAGCCCCAGTGAAGCATAAAATAAAGTGATAAAGGCAAAAATAAGTGGGATATTTTCAGCTATTCAAGGAATAAAAAAAAAGCAGGTTGAGTAAAAAAAACACATTAAGCCCAATTTCATTCTGTCCGCACAATAACAAAAAATAAGGGAAGCAAACTAGTTGAAACTAAAAGTGGGTCTACACAGGTGCCACAAAGAGGCCGCGGGCTGAGTTCCAAGTACGAATGTCACATTGAAACATGCACCAAACTGTTTCCTCCCAAAGCACACCCCCACCCCCCCGCGAAAAAATGACTCAAGGGGCTTTAGAAACCGACCCGACGTGACAGAGAGAACGGAGGAAGGGGACACGGACACAAAATGTCCGGGGCTGGAAAGCAGGTGTGCAGGGGGCAACCAGCTGCAGAGACCCCAACGGCCAACCCCGAGTCAGCAGTAGGAACGGCTGAGGACAAACTCAGCGCTCACCAGCAAACCCTCAAAGGCTCAGGCACAGGCGCCACTCTGGAACCGGCGGCTGAAATAAGGAGAACTGGTTGAAGAGATTAAGCCCCAGATCGCCTCCTCACACCGTCTTGCTGGGCCAGTGTCTCTCCTCCTCCACTTGGGCAGAAATGGAAGGTTTCTGCTCTAGAGAAGGTACAGTTCGGGCTCCTTGGGCCGAGGAATGCCAAGCACAGGTCAGAGCTTGCATCTGTACCGAAATTAGGGGAAATAAATAAAAAATATGCACATGGCCTGCAGCACGTGATGCCTCCTTCCGTTTCCGCCTGCCTCCCACTGTCCTGCTCCCCCCTGGACCCCAGAACGTCACCATCCGGCAGGAGGCTGAACGAGTCCTCTTGGACAAAGCTGAGCAGCATGGGGGAGTTAGGCGGAGGGTTCTGCATAAATGGCCCCAAGAGACCGCCCTTCCATGAAGACAAAGTCCACGGGCCACAAGGTCCCACCCACTAACATCTTAATCCCCTACTCTAACACTGGAGCAAACCACCAAGGGTGACCTGACATCTGAAAAACAATCAGACCGACCAACCAACAAGAGAATCTACTGAGAAAGGACGAGGCCAAGACAGACAGAACCTTGGAGCACGTGGCTGGCTCGGTTGGTTGAACGTCCGGCTCTCGGTTTCGGTTCAGGTCATGATCTCACAGTTTGTGAGTTCAAGCCCCGCATTGGGCTCTACGCTGACAGCGGAGGCTGCTTGGGATTCTCTCTCTCCCTCTCTCTCTGCCCCACCCCTGTTCCCTCTCTGTCTCGAAATAAATAAGTTAAGAAAAAAAAAAAGACTGACAAAACTTTAACAGAAAGGGGAAACCCCCACCTCCTGCAATGACAAGCCTGTCACGAACATTTCCAGAGATAGAATAATTCATTTAACAAGATCAATAAAATTTAAAAGGAACATTCCAGATTAGCTTCGGGGCCAACCAAGTAAACCAGACCCACACCAAAGAAACGAATGAAATCTTATAGTGAAGTTTTACGACCCTGGGGATAGAGGAAAGATCTACCAAGTTCCAGAGAGAAGAAAAAACGCCACGTTACGAAGAACCAGGAACCACACCGGCATTGGGCTTCTTAACGGCAATTCAAAATGGCGGAGGGAAAGCGACTGGGGTAATTCGTGGCCCCACCAACCGACCCCGCAAGTAGGAAGGTAGGATAAGGGTACTTCGGGCCGTACCGAGTCTCAAAAAATTTATCTCCCACACAACCTTTCTCAGGAAGCTACCGATGGATGTGCTTGACCAAAACAAGGCAGTAAACCGAGAGAAAGAAAATCGGGAGACGTGGAAACAAGCTTCCTCACGTGGGAGGGGGGCGAAGGGAACCTTCGGGTGCTCGTGCACGGGAGCATCGGGATGACTGTGCACCAGTGGAGGGGGTGGAGGGGGACCTCTTCAGTCTGGAACAAGCGTGTTGAGGACATGACAGCCTCCTTCTGTCAAAACCACCGTTTTTTAAAATTCATTTTTTTATGTTTATTTATTTTGAGAGACAGAGAGAGCAGAGGAGGGGCAGAGACAGAGAGGGAGACAGAGAATCCCAGGCAGGCTCCGTGCTGTCAGTGCACAGCCAGATACGGGGCTTGAACTTGAGAACCGATGAGGTCATGACCTGAGCCGAAACCAAGAGTCAGACGCTTAACCGGCTGAGCCACCCAGGCGCCCCTAAAACCACCTTTTTAACTCGAGGAACAGCTGGAGGCCAGACGGAGGAAGAGTATGGGGCTCGGAAAACAGGAGAAGGACAAAGAAACTCCCGTGATGCCACAGTGGGTAAGTCTGACAACAGCCATGCCGTCAGCCAAGAGGAAACAAAACAAAAAAAACAGTCCAACCGAGAGAGGAGAATCAGAGGAAAAGAAAAAGCCTGCGGCCGACAGATTACACAGCCCGACGGACCTTGTGGCAAACTATTCGGAGGGGCTCTAATAAGGAGTGGAACTAGTTAGCACATAGATACAAAGAAAGGTAGGCAAGCGAAAAAGCAAGGTGATTGTGAGCTTCAGGAACGACGAAATAAGAAAAATTTAAAAAGGCAAAACAGACCAAAAGGCGCGCCTTCCGGTGGAGCTGGCCCCCGAGAGCGGCTGTTCTAGAAGAATCAGTGTGTGCCTTCTACCTCTCTGGCCAGAACCTGGGAGGTCCTGAGGCAGACTGCAACACAGACTCTCTCTCTCTCTCTCTCTCTCTCTCTCTCTCTCTCTGATACCAATGTTTTGCTACTGAGGAGGGGCACAGGGGGCGCTCAGACACCCCACGGCCGTGTCAAAGACGGTCACTTCCGTCAGGGCAACATTTCACAAGGAACACATCGCTGACCCAAGCCTTTGTGAACTGCGTAACACGGCACCGACACACATAAAGCAAAAGCTGCAGGAAATAAGGGAACAAGAGAAATTAGTAAAAATGCGCTGTTAGCGGGAAGTCAGCAAATCAGTCCTTGACAGGATGACAGACACAAAAAACAAATCCAGCAATGAGGAGACAAGGACAGAGGGGATCGAGGAGGACCTAAGGGGCGCCGGCTGGCTCAGTCAGGGGAGCATGTGTCTCTCGATCGAGGGGTCGTGGGTTCGAGCCCCACGTCGGGTGTACAGATGACTAAAAAAAATAGACTTAGAAAAGAAAAAGTGTGACTTAATAATGTATATTTAATTCTATAACTTCAAATTTAAAATACACATTCTTGGGGTGCCTGGGTGGTTCAGTCGGTTGAGCGTCCGACTTCGGCTCAGGTCATGATCTCGCGGTTCGTGAGTTCGAGCCCCGCGTCGGGCTCTGGGCCGACGGCTCGGAGCCTGGAGCCTGCTCTGGATTCTGTGTCTCCCTCTCTCCCCCTCCCCTGCTTGTGCACGCTCTCTCTCTCACTCTCTCTCCCCCTCTCAAAAGTAAGCAAGCATTAAAAAATTTATAAAATACACATTCTTTTCAAATACTGTCGAATAGCCTTCCACAGAATGCCAATAATTTTTATTTTAAATTCGAGGTTGCACTTCAACAACTTCTCCACACGCCACGTGAAGATAAAAAGCCAATAACGAAAAGCTGACATGATAACAATAAGATGCCAAGTACCTAGAAACGCAAAAACTCTCCCAAACCAAGTCGCAGTCTCTGCTACAAGGGACCCCAAAACAGCCAGATACCTAGCAGGTTCCTTAATTGTTGCCACCGTGTGCAGGTTAGGACCAACCAGAGAAAGCCACATATGGTCCCCCGGCCAAGCACACGGGGCGCCCCGCTTCGAGGTGGCCGCCCCCCCACCCGGCCTCCCAGGGCAGCAGCTCGGGCAGGGCGCACCCGGGAGGCCTTCCCGCTCCGCTGCCGGCCTCCGGGCCGCTGCCGAACCCGAGCGGCGTGGCGACTCCCTCGCCAGAGCGAGCTCAGACTCCTTAGCCTTGCTTGTTTCCACTGGAACCCTCCTCATTTCCTCCCACAGTACACACAGTGACGGCGTGCTCTCCGGTGCACGTCAGCGGAGGAGGAACGCGATGTTCCACGACATTGGACGCTGTTTTGGAACAAATGGCCAACCATCTGGGGAGGAAGTGCTCAGCCCGTGCCCCATACCCGCATCAGGATACATGTCCGATGCACCGAAGGTTTAAACGTAAACCATGCAAGAGGAGAAACGGCAGAAGGAGACATCCGTTCACTGGCACAATCCCCTGGGGAAGGCGAGGCTGTCTGGGGTGGGTCGGCATTCACGGGCGAGCAAGTTCGGGTCCCGCGAGGTAAGTGACAGAGCCGGGACCTGAACCCAAGCCTGACTCCTAGTTCACGGGGCAAACAGGGCGGGTGGCCGGGGATGGGGTGGCAGGGGGGCGTTGAAGAGCCATGCCACTGCAGGGGCAGTGGAGCTTCTGGTAAACCGCAAGCTGTCACCGGGACCTCGTCAGCCGAGCCCCTGGGGAGGGGGTGCCCAGTGGCAGCGACCTTCCGGAAGGGGGCGGCTTACCTGCTGGGCTGGTGGCCCAGGCTGTGCAGCATGTGCGCCTGGTCCGGGTCTCTCGGGAAGCCGTGCAGCACCCACCCCTTCTGAACGCTGTCCTGCTGGCTCAGCCTCTGGTCCAGCACCTTCATGATGATGCTGTCAGGGACTGCAGGGAGAGGAGGGCGGGCGGTCACGCTGTCATCCTGGGCACCGCTCCTGACCCAACGGGAGGGTGAGGGAGCATCGGCGGCCTGGGGGCCGTGGGTTTCCTAACTTTCCTTGACTCCAGATTGACCTGGTGAAGGGTCGGGTTGGGGTAGACAAGGCTGCGGGTGCCCAGGTCCCGCCCAGGTCCCTCCCAGGTCCCAGCAATTGGAGGAACGCAGGCCGTGGGAGAAGGGAAACCGCACTGGATGACCCTGACCTTGATCTTGACCCTCCCCTGACCTTGACACGATGCCACACCCATCAGCAGCCAGGTTAGTCCCCGTTCCTGCAGGGTCTGGTTTTTTGCAGCAAGAGGCTTTTCGGGGTAACACAGCAGGCCCCCGGTGAAGGTTTACTCTGGATGTTTTCTGCTAATTTGCGACACATAGGCAACCCCTGCCTCTCTCCTTCCTCCGCTTCTCCCCTCCTTGATGTCTAGAATCAGATCTCTAGAATTGCAGCTGTGGTGAGAACCAGAGACTGAAACACAGTCTCAAGGAGAACGAGATCTTGAGAGGATTCTTGTTTACGTTACCGCACTTGACATTTTCCCAAAATGTACACCTCGCCTCTCAGACTCATTAAATGTCCTATGCTGCTGATGTACTCCCTTCGAGCAACTCGCACTGCATTTCCTGCACTTTCCACTCATTTTCCCAGAAATACTTGGTAAATATTACCCGTGTTTGCTATGGATGTGGCCCCCGACGAGCGGGCTTCCTTGAGTTGCAGTGAGGGTCTTTGGCAGCTTCTCGGGAGAGGCCCGGCCGCCGTGCCAAACGGCCATCCGTGCGTCGGGCAAGTGGCCCTGGTGCACACTTCTGGAACCTGCCAAAAGGCCCCAGACTGACGGCCAGGTGAGCACACGGGTGAGAGAGGCAGAAACAGCCTTTTTCCTCCAGGGCCAGGACGTGCTGGTTACGCTCTTGACCAAAGGACCAAAAACCTTATTTGAGAGATTCACGTTTCCCTGAATTTGTCCCTTCCCGCACCTTCCAGCCTTTCTACCCCAGGCCCGAGGAAAGACCAGAAAAGGGCATTCGCCCTAGAGAGAACATCTGGCATGAACGAGAAGTTGATGCAGCTCATCCCTTCTCTTCCCCCTGCTTACACCTGCTGTGGCTCCCCAGTGCTCGGAGGATAAGAGCAGTCCCCTCCCCCAAGGCCAGCAGTCCCTTTTAGTCCCTGACTCCTGACTCCCTCCCCGGTGACTCTCCCCCAGCTCTTCACCTCCCCTTGAGTCTGCCGGTCCCTCCTTCCAGAAAGCCCCTCCCCCACACCTTGCCTGGGGCAAGACTTTCCATTCAACCTTCAGGGGCCCCAGTGGAATGGCCCCAGGGGTTGCTGCCAGGTTGGGTTACTTCATGTCATCGTCATTGGCTGTCCTCTTGTGATGTCTGCCTCTCCCAAAAGACACTGGAAGTCTTTTCCATGAGGAAAAAGACTTTTCCAGGAGGGAAAAGGCCACGCCCACCTCATTTCCCCCCCATGATTAACACAGTGCCCAGCACACAGTAGGTGTGGAATGATAAATAGACCGGAGGCTTCTTTTTCCAAAAGCTCCACTGCAACTCACCAAACATGTTAAAAGCAACTTGCCCAGACTCTGGGGAGCCCCGGCGGGAGAGAGGAGAGAACTCAGGCTTGAGGGGCACGCAAACCTAGGGTCTCAGCCCTGCCCTCAGGTGCCGCCGACCGACCTCAGTTGGTCACTCGACCTCTCCAAGGGTCAGCTTGCTCACCTGACAAAAAAGGATGACAGGATCTGTCCCCACGGGGTTCACGGTGCACACAAATTTCCAGGCACGTGGCAGCCACTCAGAGATGGTGGCTGACACGTTTCGGTTCGGGAGATGTATGTTGGGAAGTAAAACATACTGAATGTGTCCACGTGTCCCCCGTGGTCACGGTGTTCTGAGAACAGACTGCTGGCCGGCGATGCAGGAGGCCGGCTTCAAACGAGCCTTGAGACTTAAAGACAGAGACCTCGGGAGAGGCTCAGGAAAGCTCCGAGAGTCATAACGTCAGGGCTTGTCCCCCAGGCTACAGATCCCTGTTTACACAGGGTATGTTGGCTCTCACCGCATGGCCCCGCGAGGATTTCGGGTGCGGGGAGCCAGCACTCTGATCACCGTGTGAGCAAATAATGCATCTGTTCTCTGATCTGGGAAACCAGTGCCTTGTTTCAGGATAAATATAGATTAAGCACAAAACGGGTTAAGAATCTGCCACACAGCTTTCCAATCCTAAATATTTACGAGTGTTTTCACCTAAATAAGAAACTAATGCAGAAATAAGCCCTTCCCAGCGATCTGTCCAGTGGATAGTTACGGAGCATCCGCGCTGTGCCAGGCACTGTGTTGGCCACTATAATACACGGCAAGCAAGGATCCAGGGGCCCTGCCCTCCCAACGTTTACATTCTAGAGAGGGAGACAGCGCACAGATACATAACCACCGCGGAGAATCATAAGTACGATGAAGAAAACAAAGCAAGTGATGGGAGCCGGCTGGTTTGGGTCCAGAATGGCCTCTGGGCAGGTCACATCTGGCTGAGGTCCCACTGGGAGTCCAAGTGCACAAAGACCCAGAGAGTATGTTGTAGGAAGACAGGATGGCAAGGGCCCGGGCCCTGAGGCTGGAACGATCTGGACGCATTCAAGTTTCAGAGAAAGGGCCCATGGGGCTGGAGCTGAGTGGTACGCGGGAAGTGAGAGCAGACAGGCCCACGAGGCCTTCAGAGGGGAAGGGGATCTGGGCCACACACGGGCCATCTTGGGAACAATCGTGCATTTGCCTTCATTTAGTCAACGAACCCATGGGAGTTAATCTCAGGATCCTGGACTTGGCCACATTTGCACAGAGACCGGCCATCTTGTGGTATCCGCCAGTGGAGTCCCCAGTCGGGGTCCCCATGCCCCAAGGATGTGGCTAATGAAAAGCACGATTTTCTAAGTGGTCACTGCAAGGCTCCGAAGAGCAAAAATGGACGTCATATAAAGTCCGCGAAGAGCCTGGGCTGAGGACCCTGAATGAAAATCGCCAGCTAACAGCTCCAGCTTTGTAAGCCTCTAGAGAGGAAACATCTTTTGCTGAGCCCCCAAGCACGGAGCCCTTTAAGTCTGTGGGAATCTGGGCAGCCGGGAGGCACCACAAGCCTCCGGCAGTTCCCTGTCAGAGTCCGGCTGCGGTGAGAGGGGCCCTTGGCTTCCCTCTCCTAGTCCTGATTCCGCCCCAACCTGCTGTGACACTCTGAACCTCAGTCTCTTCTGCAGACTGGGAAGGCGGATGGGCTGTGCTCAGGGTGGGGTGGGGGAGATGTAAGGAGGATTTGTGATACGGCTGCCTTTTTTTTTTTAATGTTTATTTATTTTTGAGACAGAGAGAGACAGAGCATGAACGGGGGAGGGGCAGAGAGAGAGGGAGACACAGAATCCGAAGCGGGCTCCAGGCTCTGAGCTGTCGGCACAGAGCCCGACGCGGGGCTCGAACTCACAGACCGCGAGATCATGACTTGTGCGGGTCGGTTGGACGCTTAATTGACTGAGCCATCCCCTGGGTGCCCCTAGCTGTCTTTTAAAAATATTTATTTATTTTAAGAGAGAGAGAGAGAGAGAGAGGGAGAAGGGGAGGAGCAGAGAGAGAGGGAGACTCTGCAGGAGAGCAGAGAGCATAAAGTGAGGCTTGAACTCACGAACCATGAGATCATGGCCTGAGCTGAGCTGAAGTCAGACGCTTTAACTGACTGAGCCACCCAGGTGCCCCGGTACAGCCGCTTTTATAAGCATTCCTTAGAATAAAACCCAGAAAACTCCCCTTTTAGTTGCCCTGGATCAAGTGTGAGCTGACAGCACAGGGGTCCAGTGCACTCTTGCTTGGCAGTGATGGGACCTCCCTGAACCTCAGTGTTCTCTTCAGTGGCACCTGCCTCACTGGATGTTGTGGGACCGGCAGATGACTCATTAAAGCTGCCAGATCTGGGGCGCCTGGGGGGCTCACTCGGTTGAGCGTCCGACTTCGGCTTAGGTCATGATCTCGCAGTTCGTGGGTTTGAGCCCCGCGTCGGGCTCGGTGCTGACGGCTCAGAGCCTGGAGCCTGCTTCTGATGCTGTGTCTCCCTCTCTCTCTGCCCCTCCCCTGCTCGTGCTCTGTCTCTCTGTCTCTCAAAACTAAATAAAAATGAAAAAAAAATTTTTTTCAAATAATAAAAAATAAAGAAGCCAGATCTGTTAGAGGTCTTCTGAAGGGCCGTGTGGGTGTATTTTTAGACGCTTCCCCAAGTTTATCCAGATTCCCAACAGATGGGCTACGATGAAGCCATTGGGAAGAGTACGTGACCCTTAAATGTCAAACTTTTTGGATTAAATCTCCCCTGAGCTTAACCCTGACTTTAGGAGAGTGCTGTAGGTTTGACACAGGCTTGCCCATGGAGAAGGGGCTCCACTAGGTAATGAGCCTGCTGGCCAGTGACACGCCGGGTGCATTCAGGCCTCGGCTGTTGGGGGTGAGGGCTGGACCGGGCCAACCTTTGCCGACTGGTTTCTCCAACGGTCAGGCCCTGTCAGAAAGCAAGCTGTGCTCCAGGGAGGACTGAGCTGCTCACCTGCAGCCTTATCGGGGTGGCGGGGGCTGCTCGTGAGGCTCGGAGACCTGGAGGGAAGGCCCTGGAAGGTCATCCCCTTGACCTCTCTCATTTCAAAGTTGAAAAACTAAGGCCCAAAAGGGTTGTGGCTTAAGTGACCTCAGCTGGAGAGAAGCCTGACTCCAGGGAACAATGGAAGACGGGATGGAAACACAAAGAGACTCCTTTGGAGGGGGGTGGGGGGGGTTGCAAAGATTTCTAGAGGGAATTTCCCAATTGGTGTTAGAAGTTCAGATGTAGGGGCACCTGGGTGGCTCAGTCAGTTAAGCATCTGACTCTTGATTTTGGGTCAGGTCATGATCCCAGGGTCCTGGTACCGAGTCCTGCATTGGGCTCTGCACTGAACGTGGGCCTGCGTGAGATTCTCTCTCTCTCTCCCTCTGCCCCTCCCCTACCTGCACCCGCTCTCTCTCTCTAAAATAAAATTAAAAAATCCTTAAAAAAAAAAAGTTAAAACGTACATGCCTTTCGACCTAGTGATCTCATTTACAAGAACTCACACCTAACATATAATAGCACAGGCAGGAAAAGACATGCGCCCCAAGGTGTCCATCTGAGCGTCATTTCCAGTGGTGAAGATCAGATGCGATCTACGATGACCTCAGCAGAAGGCGGGTCAAATAAAGGATGGCCTGTCCATGCCACGGGAGGTTATGCCACCTTCAAAAACCGCTTATGTTCAACTAACTTGGAAAGAGGGCTCTGGCAGAAATCAGGGGGGAAGCAAGTCAACAAACGGCTTGTACGACGCGGTCTAATTGAAATACATGTTGGGGCGCGTGGGTGGCTCAGTCGGTTGAGCATCCGACTTCGGCTCAGGTCATGATCTCATCGGCTGATGAGTTCGAGCCCCGCGTCGGGCTCTGTGCTGACAGCTCGGAGCCCGGAGCCTGCTTCCGATTCTGTGTCTCCCTCTCTCGCTGCCCCTCCCCTGCTCGTGCTGTGTCTCAAAAATAAACAAACATTAAAAAAAAATACACGTAGACTGTGTATACACACAGCATACACACACACTCGTGCACGCACACACAACAGAGTGGAGGGTCCCTCTTATGCCCTGTGAATCAGACCCAACCCCGCACAGAGCTCAGGGCCGTGAGGTCAAGAGAGGCAGGGACACAAGCTGGTATCCCGGCTGGAAAGGCACAAGGACACGGGAGACACGGGAGGTGGGGCTCCAAGGGGTGGAAGGCGCATGTTTCCGGGAAGAAGGTGAACCACACGCTGACCCTGACTTTGAGCCAAAACCAAAACCAAAACAAGCCCCTCGCCGCAGGAGTCAGGGAAACACAGACCCTCAAATGAGCATTTCTCCTCCTCCGTGACTTTGAACCGCTAATTACTGGTGCATGTTTGCTGCCTCGGGCCCCACCTTCACGCCACCCTTGAAAAGCAGGAACCCCGGTAAAGTCAGGCGCTGTGTCTGGCACGTGGTAGGCACTGAGCAAACACACGTTTTGAATGAATAAGTGAAGGAACGATGAACGAACGAGCGAGTGAATAGCCCCGTTTCCCAAACTGGAAGGCTCTTTGGTTCCTTAGGTGTTTGTGGCGGAGCTATGGATTGTCCTTCCACGCACGGAACCGGGTCCCGAGGCAACGGAAGGCCACCACGGGCAGGCTCTCAGCGACCCCTTCAGCAGCTACACCACGACCCAGACGCGGATTCACGAGAATGCGTGCTGATGTCTGGGATGCGCTTCAAAATAAAACCCTGTTTTGGGGAGGTGGCGGGACGGGCGGGGGGGGGGGAGGGGGTTGGGGGTCTGTGGGGTGGATTCAGACACAACAAGGCAGCACGAGCTCGAGTGGGTCCCCGGTACGGGGGTGGGTCCCCATGGCTCCGTTCTTTTCTTCTCCACTTTTTATGTATGTTTGAAGGCTTCCACTTAAAAAGCGGGGTTTTGTTTAAAGGAAATTATTTAAATGCCTACAGGAGGCTGAAAAGGCCACCGTGAGAGGCTGCTGGAAAGGGACAAAGGACACAGTCTCCCCGGAAGGCCATACTTGACCCCATTAGTGGCTCTCGCTTAGGGGGGCCTAGGGGTGCGGGGGGGAGCCTCCCTCCTCCTGCTCCTGGAGGCTCTGCCCAGAAGCACGGCAGCAGGCTACGTGCCCAGATCTGCCCTTCTGGGGTAATCTGGGAAGGTTGCTCAGACCACCCCCCCTCCCCCGTCAGCCTCTGTCCCTCGCTTTGCGGGGAGGGGGGCTGCGAGGTCGTCTCCCAGCACCAGCAGACCCACATAACACGGAGGGTCTCCTCCACGGAGATGGCCCGCTCCCCCAGAGGGGGCCGGGAAACCTGAAACGAAACACGGCCACCCCTGGGCCTCTGGATGCTGCCTCCCAGGCCTCCCACCTGAGCATCCCTCCTGGCACGCTGGGCAGTCCGGGGGTGAGGGGTGAAGCCCGCAGACCCCGCCTCCAGCGCCTTTCCCCAGGCCCACCCCTGCGGCCCCCTACCAGGGATTCAGCTCCGCACCTTTGTTTCGACGCTGCCTTTTTTTTTTTTTCCTGAAGGCTATCGACTCACTTCCCCAACCCCACATGGTCTGACCAGCCAGTTCAGCAAAAACACAGCTTTTCGTAACAGAGCTCGCTGGCTGTGTTCTGCTGAAAGTTTAAAGGCTCCTTGATAATGCTGTCCATTTACCCTTTTCCCTCCTCTCAGATAGAGATTTTCAGCGCAGCCTAAAGTCTTTCTCCATTGAGTCAGGTGCCTCAGGCTTGATTTCCAGACTTGGCAGTTAACATCTTACCCTGCGTATAAGCTACTGCCGAGGGCTACCTCTCCGGAATGTCCTGTCAACCCTGAATTTAGCAAAGTGCAAGATACGAATATCCCATTATTTCATAAGGCCACACCACCTGGTTTCAGGGTGTGTGTGTGTGTGTGTGTGTGTGTGTGTGTGTTTCCTGAAGATCTTCCATAAAAGATGGCAGTTCTCACATTGACCTCGAGGTTATTAAAATCTCAATCCGTTTATTCCCTGCCGGCTGGGTTTGCTTGGCACAGGGGTTGTGGGGAGCCGTGGTCACAGGCGAGAGGCTCCTAGGCCCCGAAGGGATCCTACCTCGTTCCCTCCCCACCCCCCCACCCCCCAGCTCTACCCAGGACACCGGGCCCACCCTCTGTCTTGAAGGGAAGGCTAATTCCTGTTAAAAAAAAAACCCAGCCCAGGTCAAGTTCCCTCTTGCACCTCAATCCTGCAAGGAGAAAGTAGCAATTGAACGGGCCCCCATGAGATGCAGGTACGGACTCTTCCTCCCCGGCCACAGATGTGACGTCTGTCACCCTCAGTCAAGTCCCGCTCAGAGAGCTGCTGAGTGGGAGTCAGGGAGGAGCCGGGGAGAGCACCGAGGCCGGCTGGAGATTCTCCAGTGGAAACGGGAGCCCAGGGGACCGAAGGGCCTGGCTCCTTGCCCAGCTCGGAGCGTTCCTGCGGCACCACACTGCCGCCTGCTGTCCCGTCCTCGCATCCGCTCTCGCTGGCCGGTTAGCGTCCCTGCCCTGGGACTCGGCTGGCAGGGGTAGGCACGAGGAGCGTAGGGCTGCCGGGCTGGGCCCCACAAGGCTCGAGTGGAACGAAGGACACCGTTCCCGCAGTCAGTGCTTTTAAGGTGATAAACACCAAGGCCGATGGCTATGCCCCTAATAAGTTTGACCCTCCTCCCCGGCCGGGGCAGGTCAGAACACTGCTGAGGGGGCCTGGGTGGCTCAGTGCCTAAGCGTTCGACTCTTGATCTCGGCTCAGGTCATGATCTCACAGTTCGTGTCTGAGCCCTGCGTTGGGCTCCGCGCTGACAGGGCAGAGCCTGCTTGGGATTCTGTCTCCCTCCCTCTCTCTCTCTCTCTGCCCCTCCCTTGCTCAAGCTCTCTCTCTCTCTCTCTCTCTCTCTCTGCCCCTCCCTGTTCTCTCTCTCTCTCTCCCTCAAAAATAAATAAACTTTAAAAAAAAAAGAAAGGGCTGAGTACCTCATCACTCACCCTACACGCTACGGGCACACAACACACCCTTACACCCACGCTCAGAAACCCATGTCTGCGTGCCACACACACCCCTACACACGCACCCTACACACAGACACCTGCATGGACACACGGTGCACACGATCCTAGGCCGGCACTCACCTGTAACAGCCCTACAACCCACTCCACCCGCCTACGACACCCCCGCCCCTACGCTATACACATACATTACCCCCTCCCACGTGCACGCCATGCACGCTGCACCCGCCCCTACGACGCGTGGTCTGTACCCCGCACCTGTCTACACGCGGCCCGGCACACAGCACCTATCCCTCGCCCCCGCGCACCCTACAGCTACCCCGCGGCCTCCCTCCTTCCTCAGGCCCCCCTGAAATCGAGGTGAAGGGGACATCTGGCGATCCGTCGGCATCCTCGGAAAACTCCGCGTGCGCCTCTGGTCCCCCCCCCCCCCACATCCCGACACGGCCCCCGGGGCCCCCTGGCTGCTGCTGGAGGCCGGAGGCAGAGTCGCGGAGAAGGGCAGGGCTGCGAAGGAGAGAGGAGAGCTGCTTTTCTGTTTCTCGTTTCCTCCTCAGACGGAGGCTTGAAGGAAACGGGCCCCTGCCCCAGGACATCACCATCCCTGTGGTTCAGCAGAAGCCAAACCCCTACCAGTCTGGGGGGACTGTCGCCCCCCAGATGGTACTGATTCCAGGCGGCGGAGGCCTGCGCGGGCAGGAATCTCGAGTGGGCCCTGCAGGGCCCGCCGAGCCAGAAGCTGGGGGCAGGTGTTCCGTTCGTGATGCTGTTTGTTTATTATTTACTGCCACCTGCTGGCCCACCATGGGAGCTGCGCCCCAAGCGAGCATTTAACAAGCTCAAGAGGACGTTTCCGAATCGGGTCTGGGAGAAGACGAAGAGACACCTGCAAATCCTTCCGCGGGGGGCAGGCCCGCCGGGTAGTTTGCCTCCTCGGTAAACTCGGGTCACTTACTCCAGACAAGCTCCTGTCTTGGTGGGTCTGGGTTTCTCGGGCCCAGGATGGCTCCAAAAGTCCGTATGCTAACGTCTACGCTACTCAACGACAGCACTTAAAATCGCTGGGCAGACGGTGGTGCCAGGAAATAACAATTCTTTCAATATTGGACTTCTTTTTTTTTTTTTTTCAAGTCCAGAAAAGTACATTAGCCCTGGGGCTCTTGCCAATTAGGAGGATATTCCGCACTGCTCCTCCCTTGAAGGGCGGCTGCCCCCTTTCTATCACTTTCCATCAGCCCCCTCTCTGCCTGTCTACTCGGGCGAAGACCAAAGACAAGACGGGGGTGCCCACACCCCACGGGCGCGTCACAGCTGGGAGGCACGGCCTCCCACAGTGGACACTCAGTTTGTCTACCGAAGTGGAAGATGAGAAAAAAAAAAAGCCCATTTGAAAATAGACATTCTTCCACAAATAAATGCCGCCTCCCCCGGCAAACTAATTACACTTTTAGTAAAAATGCTCACTCGGGCCCGCTGTGTCTAACAATTTGATAGCTCGCCGTTCTTATCTCAACACACACCCTTACGTCTTTCGGTGGAAGATGCAAGTTACCCCGGGAAAGAAGATGCACGCGGACCGGGCTGTTCTAAAGTGCAGGGTGCTCACATCGCTGTCCCCTGCAGGGGAAGGCGCTTAAGGAACACGCTTTTCCTTCCGCTGCAATGGAGCCGGGGCTCTGGACCGGCTACTCCCCCCACATCCCACGGGCGGTGACAACGCCATCGCCCACGTGACCTGTGACAGCAACACGAGCAGCTAGGGGGAAACCAGGGAACAACCACAGGCCCGCTCTTCTGGGATGGAGAAGACAGGGTGGCACGTTTCCTTAAGAAGCACGTGTGCTCTCGTGCTTAGGCTGAGCTCAGCTCTCTTCTAAGCTTGTATCTGTTCCCATACAAGTGCTAATTCACGTAACCTTCACGACGGCCCCATTTCACAGATTGGGAAACCGAAGCACAGAGAGAGGACGTAACCTGCCCAAGGCCACACAGCTGATAGCTGACGGATCCCAGGCGATCTGGCTCTGGGGGCCACTTGCTCATCTCTGTGCTCCCCACCTGCGTTTCAGGGGAGGGAACAGCATGCATTCTGCCCCCCACGCTGCACTTCTCCCGCAGTGTGTGCCCCTGGGTGAGTCCTTTTACCTCCCAACTGGGGTTTCTTCCTCTTCAAAGGAGGACTGGACTGTCAGGGCTCTGGGCTATCTGCCAGCCCCCACGTGGCATGTGAAGTCATGCCGCTGCCCCGATCCTGAGCATCTAGGAGGCGGTCTGCCTGCCGCACGCAGTCCCAGGACGCAGTCGATCCCGACTAACAGAAACGCTCAACTCAAGCCTCCCCTCCGGTGGTTGGCGAGGGATGCCCCCTCCTCCCATCGAGAGGCGGGGGCCTAATGCTCTCCTCGTGAACCCGGGCTGGTCGTATTGACCAGCCTGATGAACAGAACCAGCTGGAAGCTTGTTCTGAGACCTCTGAGGCTGGGTCACAAGAAGCCCTGTAGCTCACATCATCCTCCACCCCAACCCGGACTCCCCGGAATGCTCGTTCTAGGGGAAGCCGGTCACCTCATAAGAGGGCTGACCAATCCGAGGCCGCCGTGCTGGGAGGAAGCCCAGGCTAGCCGTGCGAAGAGGCTGCATGGACACAGATGCCCGATCAGCCCCCGGTGGTCCCAGGCACCAGGCACGGGATTGAGGACTCTCGGACACAGAAGCCCCAGCCGACGCAGGAAAAGAGCCAAGGAACCAAGCTGACACCAGAACTGAGAACCAGACATAGGGCTTGGGGATGAGCCGGCCTAGCGAGCTCCAGCCACCGAAGCCGTGCCAGCTAAGGTCCAAGTCAGCACGGAATGGAGTCCAACCCTCCCTGCCACGCCCAGCCGGAAATCCTCATCCACGAAATCAAACGCGTAATCAAACAGTCTTCATTTTATGCCATTAAATTGTCAGGCAGCTGCAGTAGGTAACTGGGGCACCAGGCGTGTGACAAACGGGGCCTTCGCCAGTTCCTGGTCACCACAGGGACCGAAGCGGGCAGCACCATGGGAAAAGAATGTCGAAACCCACACGTGAAACGTACACACGTACCCCACGGATCCTGCTCCTACTCCCACTGCTTCCAGTACGAAGACGATGATGCTAACACGAATCAGCTATTATAACGGCCTGTGGCGTCAGGTGCACTGTGCTAAACGTTTTACAGACGCAATTTCATTTTACACACCTCACAACCCGATGCCTTCGATACTGTGGCCAGCTCGCCCTGCAGATGAGGGAACTGGCTCTGGGTGGCCTGGCCAAGGTCACACAGCTGGGAAGCGACAGAATCTGAACCGGGGTCACGCAGCGTAAGTCCAGAGCCCTATCCTGTAGCCGCTCCCCCGACCGTCCAGGAGTGACTGCTGCTGGCCACCTCTCCGGAAACTGCTCAGGCTGCCTGCTGCCTTCTGTCCCCTGTCCCCGCCTTGTTCCTCTAGACGAACGGGGTCTCTCCTAAATGGAAGTGCAGGCAGAGAAGCTTCTGGGTCCCAGATGCCGCGAGGCGGGCCTCCCCGGTATTGCCCCACTATGCCGTGCCGGACCAATTGCTGGGTGCCCCCTCATTCATTCATTCATTCATTCATCCATCCATCCATTCATTCATTCATAGACATGAGCTCCCGCTGTGAGCCAGGCTGGTGCTGGGGACCGAGGAGCAGACCACTGGCTGGGCACAGCCTCAGCAAAAATGTGCAGTGTGCGGTGTTGCAAGGGCAGACACTGGGGGAGGGAGAGGTCCCTTACCCCCCCCCATAACCCAGCCTTGAGCAAAAGGCAGGGGCGTGAGATCAGATCTCACCAGCAGTCAAGATCACAGGTAAATCAATGTGTGCATTCAAGGTCTGAGGTGGGAGGTGAGGAGAAAGGGGTCTCTCCCCTCCCCTGCCACCTCCCCTGCATCCCCTACTCATCCATCACCTCTCACCCTCCGCCCCTCTGCCCCCACCCCACCAGTCCCGTCTCTACCCCCAGCCAGCGTCCACCCACCGCCCTTCTGCCCCCTCATCAGCAGAGCAGGTAGGCAGGTGCAGGGCTGGAGCTGTGGGCCCGGTGCTTCCCTCATCTATCACGGCGGTGCCAAGCTCCCTACGGGGATGCCTCAGCCCACCTTCTGGCTGGCAAATCCCCACAAGCCTCCTGTCCCTGATCTGTTTCGGGGGATGCGGCAACTGTCCCAAGTGGGGGCCCCACAGAGAGTCACTGGGGGCAGCCGCCCCCCTGGACACCTCAGGCCCCACTCAGCCCAAGGAGAAAGCAGCTGGTGTCAGCTCCCCATCGAGGACATTCCGAGAGGGAAAGGGGCTTCGAGCTGCACCTGCCTCGGGGGTGTGAGCGGCCGCCCGGACGGCTGTACCGGGAGGCCTCCTGGCTGGAGAAGGCTGGGGCCTCCGGGTCTGGCCTGTCGCAGACGATTTCACAGCTGAGTGGGTTGGAAGCCACCGGGGCTGCCCAAGGAGGGGAAACGCTTCCAGAAGCTCTAGTCAGAGTGAGAAGGGCAGCATGCACTTCTGGGCTCACCTTAGACTTCGCAGAAATGTCTGGGTTTTGTCTCGTTTCATTTTGTAATCAGGATGCCAGGCACATAGCAGGCACTGGCTGGCCCTGCAGTCCAGCACACAGGCCAGCGGCTGTCCCGCTTCGGTGACACAGCTGGGGGGGGGGGTAAGACTGGCACTAGACGAGCCCCACTCTTGGTGGGGAGAGAGGTTTCGCCGAACGGATGCACGAACGGGTCGAGGGTCCCTCACTGCCTCAGTTTCCCCACTGGACTGGCCATAGAACGAAAAGCTTTTTCACATTTAGGTGACAAACCTTTCGATGATGTCCTGGCAAAGCATCATTTTAATGACGTGGAGAGCCAATGCACACTCCTGCGATGAAAAGCTAGTTTAAACAAAAAAAGAAAAAAGAAAACCAAACAGAGAGCCGGACCCTCTCGGGGCACGAACCTGTTGATAGACGGGGGCGCCGGCCCCCCTTTCTAGAACCGTCCTCACTGATGGGCCCTCTGGCCTCGGAATGCAACCTCCGCTTGGAGACCTGCTGTTCTGTTGGGCGATCTTGGCCCCGGCTCCCTCTCGGGCTGAGAAAGTCTCCTACCTAGTTTCCATAAGGAAATCTTTGTAGCGGTCCCAGCGGAAAAGTCAAAAGTTTGAATTGAAAAAAGGAGCTACTTCAAAAGCATTGTCAGACCGAGGTGAGGGTTCCTTTAAAATGCATAAATTACAGGGGGCGTCCATTAATCAACCTATTGGCAGCCCCCACGGTGGGAGCTCTGGGTGGGGGTGCGGGAGGGACGCGTGGGGACACATCCGGGGGAGGTGAAGTGAATAAGATACACGCTGAATAAGAGAGTAAATTAATGTGTTTATTACTTACTGCCTGGGCTGCGTGCATGTGTGTGTGTGTGTGTGTGTGTGTGTGTGTGTGTAGAAAAATGAAAGAAAAATGTAGAGTTTTTTTTTCAATAATAAAAAGGGAGTTGCACTGCGGGGCCCCTAAAGCTTGTGAAAAATTAAACTCGACGGATTCAAACTGTCCTATTTCCACTTCAAAAGAGATGAGGCGCTGAGCGCTTCCCAACTTGTCTTCAAACGCCCAGCACCCTAGAAAGTTTCTTTAAAAAAATAAAGGCTCCTGTTCCCCCAAGCACTGTACCGGTTACTGTGCCCACCGTCTCTTCCTCTTCTAATTATACCCCTGTGAGTCTATTAATCAACTGGTAAATTATTTAGAGAGCCGCGCGCTGTCTCGCGCTGGTACAAACACGCCGCGTGCAAAGCCCTCCTTGCAGCCGGGCAGAGGTCCCTCGGGCCTCCCCTCTGCGCCGAGGCGGGCGTGCAACCCGCCCGGCTACACCGAGCAAAACAAGCAATCCGGGCCCGCTTACCTCCTCAGACGGGAAGGTTTACTTTGTCTTTCAACTCGGCAAGTCCTTGCAAGTTTCTTAACAAAAGGGAAAAGCTGGTCTATTGTCGAATCTTTAGTGTGCATTTAGTGATGAGAATATTAATTCCCCCCTAAAAGGGGGCCGCAGTTCGGTGGGAGCTCTGATCCACGCACCCCCCCCCCCCCCCCGCCCGCCCCTCTTCCCCGAGGAGGCGGACCCGCGGAAGGTTCCCGCAAACACGTGCGATCGCGCCGGTTTGGCGCCGGTTTGGCTGGTGCTTGTGACGAGGTCTCGTCTCCAGAAGGGGTGATGAGCCTCGAATCGCCCCCAGACCTCCCGACTCCGCCAGGGTTCCGTTAGGCCTCCGTTAGGCCGGGACGGACCTTCTCCAGACGGCAACATTTGGGAAAGAGGAGGGCGGCGGGCGGGCGGGGGCGCAGGGATCACTCTCTAATGATGCGTCTTCCGCGGTCCGTTTCCCACGCGTCAGGACTGGCGCTCTTAGGGGAAAGTTATCACACCAATTAAATGGCTGTTTTCTCATCTGGAAGTCAGTGTACGTCTGGCGTGGGCACCAAGGAACCTGGGCCCTCTGGTAATTGAACTGCTTTAGCTGCTGGCGGGGGGAGGTGCCGCGGGGTGGATCGGTGATAGGGGCGACAGGAGTTAGGAGCCCACTGTAATCGGGCCACCAGGCTGGCTGGCAGGCGTCCTGTAAAAGACTAGAGGCTGCCTCCAATGCCCCCCCCCCCCCCCCCCCCCCCGGTGGGGACGCGCCGTCGCGGGCGGTCCCCCTGACCTGACAGTCCCACAACGTTCCCAGGGCAATGCGGTCGGATCAAGGCGAACAGCTCACACACTTAGAGCAAAGGCTGAAGCCAACAAGGACAAGATACGCCTTTGGCTGTTTTTAATACCTTCCCAGGGTAGCTGTTCTCTAGAGAAAGCCCAAGCGACGGCCGAGAAAGGAAACAATAACCGGAACCGGGTAGAAGGCCACCCTTGTGAACCAAAGAGACGGTGCTGTAGTGCTAATTAGACCCAGCAATCTGGAGTGAGGCTGTGTCCACCGCCAGCGGCCTGTGGACCGTACATCCTGGCTCACATACCCGAGGGAAGAGGTAAAAAGGAACCATGTGCAGACTTCTTTCTGATGGCAACGAGTGGAGGCCGGCGAGGAAGGCTGGCTTTCGCACTAGGTGCAAACTGGAGAGAACCAGACGTTCCGATGATGGGCAAAGACAGAATTGGGGCCTCCCTTGGAGACGCTCTGGGCCTCCAGTATTAAGAAACCCCACCTTCCACAAGACCCTTTGGTGGGCATGGAGCCCCAGGGAAGGGGCTGAGCACCTCATCTGGAGGCGGTGACCACCGGGAGTCACCAATGATCTAGGCAGAGTTGAGATCGAGTAGGTCCCACGCCTGACTTCGGGGGAAAAAAGCTCTGGCACGCACCGCCATCGGTCGTACCGGCAACAGAACCCATCGGCGCCAACCATCGAATTTTAAACGCTTTGTAAACAGCTGAGAACGGATTGCTCCCCCCTAAACCCGGACTAGTTTTCACTTGTTTCGCACGCACGTGAAAGTGACAGGAGCTTCCCGGCAGCTGAGCCTGCGTGATTTAAGGCCCGACCCCGGCGCCCGGCGCCTGGGATGGAGGTTGCCTGCATAAAGGAGGCTGCGTGCAGACCCTGGGGGATAAATTTGTGGTGTTGTGGCTGCAGCTAGAGTCGGAATGAGTTTAGGAGGTCAGACCCGTATATCTCAGAGTCCAGGCCACAGAAGCAGCAGCTCCCGAGCCTTCTGTCCGCGGTACGGTCGCCAAGAGCCTAGGATCAAGAGGTTTCGGACGAGCTCTGATAGGCCCCTGGGGTCCTCTGCCCAGTAAATGTGCAGAGATGGGAAAACAACACTTATTAATTTTGCTGCTGATTCAAAAGAAGGAGGTGTTGGCAGCACCTGTGAGGACAGAAGAGCACATAACCGAGTCTGCAGAGGTCACGCCTGGGACGTCACATCATGAGGCCCCGCGGGGGAGGGCGGGGGGGGACTAAGAGGAAGTGGCTCCACGGAGGGTGGGGGGGGGGGGAGACGGCATCTGGATCTACTCAGCCGCACTGGCGATGGCGGTGACGGTGACCACGAGGGTGGCGGGGAGGTGCCACGGTCGCAAAGCTGCCCGTCTCTGGGGCTTGGAGCGCCAAGGTGAGTGGAGAGAGGGCAAGAGGCTGTGACGGCGGGGGTCCCAGGGAGAGACGGGCGGGAGGGGTGGCGGGCAGGCCAGCAGCCAGGAGCACAGGGCAGGGTCCCCAGCGCAGGCAGTGTGGTACCCAGAAGGGCACCGTCTGGTATGCGGGGTGGTGGGGTGAGTTTCTACAGCAGGGCGGCTGCGGGGTAAGGTGCTCTGCCGGTGACATCTGCCGGTGACATCTGCCAGCTCTGCCCCAGGGTGATGAGGCCTCCGAGCCCTCGCAAGAGTCTCCGCCCCTTTAGCCGAGCTGGCTGAACCCTCTGGATTGCACACGTGTGGAGGAGTGGCCGGGCGCTCTCCGTGCTCCCAGGAATCGCTGCTGGCGCCCCGGGCAGAGACGTCTGAAAGGCGCCTAGGCTTTGAAGAGGGAAATTCGGATGCCTCGGCAGCCCCCAAGAGCAACGGAAGAGTGATTATTCTCGTTCTGCTGGAATTCTGCCGACGGGTCACGGTGTAAGGGGACGTGCCTCGCTGCTCTCAGCGTGGGGGGGACACCTCGGAGCCCAGGGCAGCACCCGGGAGAGGAACTCTGCTCCCCTGCTCTCGGTCTCACTCTTCCCCAGAGAGGAGACGCATTCGTTGGACCGGCTCCGTCCTCCCGGCTCCCGTCCTCCAGCTGGCCGGCCCTCGTCCCCACTGTGCCCTCCCCACTCCTGCCTGCACTCAGTCAGGCTCCCCCCGGGGTAGGTCTGAGGCCAGTCGCCCCGTCCCCACCGCCAGGGCTGGGCCATTTATCAGGAGGAGGCATCTCCACGGGCTCGGCCCCAGACCTGGATGGGGGAAACCGTGTCCGGAAGCCCAAATGTGCCCTCACGGCCCTGCCACGTTCTCCACCCGAGGCCCGCAGAGAACTCTGGGTCGGCCCCCCAGTGGGCTCAGAAGTCAGCCCCTGCAGTGATTTGCAGAGAAGCCAGGCTGCGGTCGGCTGAGCGGAGCTTCCGTGTTCAGTGTGACCTTCCCTTCAAATCCGAGTTCGGTCGGAATCGTTTACACTGTCTTCTTCCTGTTTCAGCCAGTGGCGAGCGGACGCCCGACCTGGTGGCTCCAGCCCTGCTCCCGTGCCCACCCGGGCGCGTGGCTGTGTCTGCGGCTTCCTCACGGCCCATAATGACACCCGGTTAGTGGCGATGCGTGTAAACCCTGTCCGTTATCCCTGCGAGATTGGGATTAGTGAAACGCCGGAATTTATTGCTTCCGTTGAGAACACACAGCAGTGGCTGCTGTTGTGTCTTCAATTCTGTAGCGAGTGCAGAAGCACAGAGCTGCACGTCCAGATCAACAGGGTGCAGAGGGGACAACGAAGGGCGGAGCCTTGACCACAGAGGCTGCCGGTCCCCCCGGCTTTACGGGGACAGGTGCCCTCAGTCTCTTTGGTGGTCACCAAAACTCCCCGAGACAAACAATAATTCTGCCTCTTGCCCACCACTGCAAACTGGGGGTTTGTTTTCAGTGGTCGGGGAGCGAGAGGTCTGACGGGGCACCAAGAGCTGGCTGTGAGGACGGAGGAAGGGCCTCTGGGAGCCCGAGCGGCGATGAAACAGACTCTCCCGGGAGCCTCCAGGGGGAATCGTGGCCCCATCATACCCTGGTTCCGGAATTCTGCCCTCTACAACTGCCCGGTAATAAATGCGTGTTGTTTAAAACCACTAAGCTTAGGGGCGCCAGGGTGGCTCAGTCGGTCAAGCGTCTGGCTTTGTCTCAGGTCATGATCTTGCGGTTCGCGAGTCGGAGCCCCGCGCCAGGCTCTGTGCTGACAGCTCAAAATAAAGAAATAAGCTTTAAAAATACACAAAGTGGGGGCGCCTGGGTGGCGCAGTCGGTTAAGCGTCCGACTTCAGCCAGGTCACGATCTCGCGGTCCGTGAGTTCGAGCCCCGCGTCGGGCTCTGGGCTGATGGCTCAGAGCCTGGAGCCTGCTTCCGATTCTGTGTCTCCCTCTCTCTCTGCCCCTCCCCCGTTCATGCTCTGTCTCTCTCTGTCCCAAAAATAAATAAACGTTGAAAAAATAAATAAATAAAAATACACAAAGTGATGTAAATTTGTTAATTCACTACGTTCGCCCACTTGCCCGGCAAATGTTCTCTAGGGTGCTAAGAACCAGCAGCACCCACCCCGGTGGATGGGACATGGCATTGCTGGAGGGAGACTGTGCCCGAGTGTGCCCGGCCCTCCACGGACCCGCCTGCCGCGTGCAGGTCGCTCTCCGACAGCCCGCCTGCCGGGCACGTGTGTGCGCGCCACATCCCGTGCGCCCACGGGAACCCTGCGACCCGGGGACTCCTGTCCCCAGCTCACCACTGAGGCCTCGGGCTCTGACGAGGGCTGCACGGCTCGCGGGGGCGGCTCGGGGGTCCAAACCAGACAGGGAGGTGCCAACGCTCACACTGGCTTGCAGTCCTGCCTGGAGCTTCCTGCCTCCGCTCGATTTATACCCCAGTGACGCAGGAATGAACGGACTCCCTCTCTGCGCAGATCACTGTGTCCAAAGGGTCTGACCGCACCTCACCTGACCCTCACCCTGGGGGACGGGGGCATCTTCTAAGTGGGGGGGGGCTTGGGAGAGCCATGCCAGGACGGAGTCACAGGTGTCCCCCCCAGCTGGCGGGTCAGGAGCAAACGGCCCATCTCCTGCGCTCCCCTCCACCTACTCTATCCGGAAGACGGTAGGGGACGGCAGTGAGCGCTCCGCCGGGAGGACGTCCTCGCCAACACACGCCCTCCCCCAAGTACGTGTTCACACACACTTGGGGGACGGCACAGAGGAACCACACCTGGTGCAGGGCAAGAAGATGTGGGTGCAGGGAATGCCCTGCCGCGGGGGAGGGGACACTGGGTCCGGAGGAGCTCAGACGTGAGGTGGCCACGTGGCCTCGCGGATCATCTTGGGCTCAGGAAATCGAGGCAGAATGATCTCAAAGATGCCCTTGCTGGGGGCTGACCGACAATGCTCTCAGACGGTACATCGCAGAAGGGTCTGGAAGGACGATGTGGCCCGGCCTCCCCCCTCGAAGCCCCCGAGGACCAGGGGCCGGTGGACCCTCGGATCTGCAAAGCTGTCTGAACCTTCTGGCTTTTGACTTCCGACTAAACCAGAATATTTGTCCGCAGTATTTCTGTATGGCCAGCAATAAAGGCTGTGGGCAGCTCCGTGGCTCTCAATCGTAAGTGTCAGCAGTTACGAAAAGCATCCGTTCTCGAGAAACAGAAACAGCCCAAACCTCCAGGAATAACACGTGGTGTCCACAACCCACCCCCCAGATCAGGACACGGCTGGAAGCCTGTGGGCCCTGCCGGTGAACGAACACAGAACCTCTGCTGTCAGGAAAGCCCAATTTCCATCTCGCAGCCACCTTTCCGGGGCTGAGCCCCCCCGCCCAGTGCTCATGAGCCCCACACGGAGCGACTTGCCCCCCCTGAGCCCATAAGGCTGTGGCAGTTGAGAGGAGTGTGACCTACCTGCCATCTTCTTTTGAAAATAGGGCCGGATGAGCTCGCCGACTTTTGACTTGTCTGCTACTGCCTCTTTCAACAGTTGCCCACAGTGGACTGGAGAAGAGAGGAACAGAAAGACACCCATGAAATTTTAAACAGAAGGAAGAATGAGAAAAAAAGAAGCCCCGGTGCCGCCTGCCAGGGGGGAAAAAAGGTCACTGAGAAAAAATATAAAAGGGTTTTTCTGAGGGTGGGGGTGTGTGTCCAAGTGAGAGCAAATATCAAAAAGGACCTGGGGAATAAAGAAGAAACCGAGGAGGACGGCTCGGAATGAAAAGGCATGTATCTGGCAGAGAACAGATTGAAAATGGACGGTGCAGGGGCGCCTGGGTGGCTCGGTCCGTTGAGCGTCTGACTTCAGCTCAGGACATGATCTCACAGTTCGTGGGTTCGAGCCCCGCGTCGGGCTCTGTGCTGACGGCTCAGAGCCTGGAGCCTGCTTTGGATCCTGTGTCTCCCTCTCTCTCTGCTCTCCCCCACTCACACTCTGTCTCTGTCTCTGTCTCTCTCTGTCTCTCTGTCTCTCTGTCTCTCTCTCTCTCTCTCTCCCCTCTCTCAAAAATAAATGAACATTAAAAAAAAAAAAAGGAAAAAAAAAAGAAAGCTATAAAACTGAGCCAAAGATGGGAAACCGTTCTTTTCAGGCATTAGACCGCCGACTTCGCAGGGCTGTGAACCCTGAGAGAAGGGAGACACCCAAGGGAGTCCCACCTTCACCCTGGATTTCTACTTACAAGCACTTTCCAGACCTTAGCACAGGAGAAAGGGAGCCAAACACAGCAGTGGGAAGCAAAGGCTGGACCGAGCGCTGGAATTGGGGGAACAGGGTGATGGGGAGAAGGAAGCCGTGCAGAGAAGGGCTTCAGAAATCCTCATGGGGACTCACTGGGGTCTTCGGTCAGTGCAAAGCAGCACCTATGGCAGGTGAGAACCTATCCCTACCCCAGGCCTGGCAGAGAAAAGCCCCTGGGACGTTGTGAGCCAAGGGAGAGGCAGGGAGACGCTGGTGCTCTGACAGCCAGAGCGAGAAACTGTGTGACCGTGCCCGGCGCCCAGTCACCTGAGGTTCTGGGTGCGGGGGTGGCAGGAGCCCACGAGCGTGCACACTTGGGGCTCACCTGAACAAAAACTAAAAGCCTCCACCGGATCAAGCTGATCCTGTAGTGAATTAACTGCCTATTAGCACTCAACTCTTTTTTTTTTTTAATTTATTTTATTTTATTTATTTTATTTTTTATTTTTTATTCTTTTTAATATGAAATTTATTGTCAGATTGATTTCCATACAACACCCAGTGCTCATCCCAACAGGTGCCCATCACCCACTTTCCCCTCCCTCCCACCCCCCCATTATTATTTTTTTTTTAGAGAGAGCTGGGGAGAGGGGCAGAGAGAGAATCCCAAGCAGACTCCTCACTTAGCACTGATGTGGGGCTCGATCCCATGAGCCAGGGATCACGACCTGAGCCAAACTCCAGAGTTGGACGCTCAACCGACTGAGCCCCGCCAGGCGTTCCTAGCACTCAACTTTTAACTTACTGTTCTTTTTAAATTTTTTTAATGTTTATTTATTTTTGAGAGCGAGAGAAAGTGAGCATGAGCGGGGGAGGGGCAAAGAGAGAGGGAGACACAGAATCCAAAGCAGGCTCCAGGCTCTGAGCGGTCAGCACAGAGCCCGACGCGGGGCTCGAAACCACAACCCGCGAGATCATGACCTGAGCCGAAGTCGGATGCTTAACCGGCTGAGCCACCCAGGCGCCCCTTAACTTACTGCTCTTAAAGCAGAACCACACAATCCAGACTCTCAGCAATTGAGAACCACAACGCCTAGCATCTAATGAAAAACTACTTGAGATGCAAAGATCCATCAATCAGGAAAGTGTGACCCCTACAAAGAGAGAAAACAGGCTATAGAATCAGATCAAGAGGTGACCTGGGTGTCAGAATAAGCACACGAGAACTGAAACCAACTCTCGTTGATATATTTACAATTGTAAAGGGAAAGACAGTTGAAATGGGCGAGCAGCTGGGGAATCTCAGCAGAGAAATGGAAACTATATAAAAGAACCAGATGCAAATTCTAGAAACTGGAAAATACAATATCTTAAATGGAAAACATCATTGGATAGGTTGCAAGCGGAAGACAGGAAGACAGGTCATACAGTATCCAAACCAAAGCAAAGAGGAAGTAAAGGGAGGCCCGGAAAAAAGACTAGAACCTCAGAGACCTGGAGGGCGGTACCGGTCAGTGTCACGTACATGCAATCTGAGTTCCAGAAAGGAGGGAGAGGGGAGGGAGGGAGTGGTGACACAGAGAGGCAGAAAAATACATTTGAGAAAATAATGGCAAGAGAGTCTCAAAATCTGATGAAAAATATTTCAAAATTTGATGAAAAACATCAATCCGCAGATCGGAGAATCTCTGAGACCCAACCGGAATAAACCCGACGTAAACCACACCTTGACGCATCGTAGTTGAGTTTCTGAGAAGTAAAGACAAAGAGAAACTAGTCAGCGCAGCTGGGTGGGGAGACGCTCTATACATGGGGGAACAATGATAAAAATAACCCGAGTTCTCATCCGAGGCAACGCGGGCCGTACGACCACGGAATGCCGTGTTTAAAGCGCGAAGAGGAAAGCCTGTCAGCATAGATTTCTATGTGCAGCAGGAACATCCTTCAAGAATGAAGGTGCAATACAGACATTTTCAGACAGATGAAAGCGGAATTTGTCGCCAGCAGACGTGCACTACAAGAAATGTTAAAGGAAGTTCTTTAGGCGGAAAGAGAGTGATAGCGGGTGGAAATTTAGACCTAAACAAAAAAGGGTTGCTATGTGTAGGTATATCACGGGACCTTTCCCCTTCATGCTTTCATAGAAAGAAAGAAAGAAAGAAAGAAAGAAAGAAAGAAAGAAAGAAAGAAAGAAAGAAAGAAGCAGAGAGAGAAAGAAAGAAAGAAAGAGAAAGAAAGAAAGAGAAAGAAAGAAAGAGAGAGAGAGAGAGAAAGAAAGAAAGAAAGAAAGAAAGAAGAAAGAAAGAAAGAAAGAAAACCAAGTGACCAAAGCAAAAATAATTACAATATACTGTAGAGTTTATAACATGGGGAAGTAAAATGTACAACAAAAAAATAGCACAAAGGACGGGAGCTGGGTAAATGGAAATACAGCACCGTAGGCTCTTGTATTATACACAAAGAGGTAGAGCATTAATTCAAGGCAGGCTGTGACAAGTGAATGATGCTCTGTGACCCCTAGAGCAGCCATGAGCAAAAGAAAGCAAAGACATATAGCTAAAAAGGCAACAGAGGAAATGAAATGGATTGCTAAAAAGCACTGGGTTAATCCAACAGTTGGCAGGAAAGCAGAAACAAAGAAGAGGTAACAGAAGACAAAACACCCAGGACAGGAGGCTTGACACCGTACTGAAAACTACTTAAAATGGACATGTACTGAACATCTCAATTGAAGGATGAAAATGTCAGACTGCATTAAAAAAAAAAAAAAAGCAGGATACAATTATATGCTGTGTACAAGTCACATATTTTCAATGGAAGACACAGATGATTTAAAAGAGAAAAGACAGGGGGCGCCTGGGTGGCTCAGTGGGTGAAGCGTCCGACTTCGGCTCAGGTCATGATCTCACGGTTTGTGGGGTTGAGCCCCGAGTAGGGCTCTGTGCTGACAGCGCAGAGCCTGGAGCCTGCTTCGGATTCTGTGTCTCCCTCTCAATCTCTGCCCCTCCCTTGCTCTTGCTCTGTCTCTCTTTGTCTCTCTCAGACATACATAAACATTAAAAAAAATCAAAAGAAAAAAGAATATATACCATACAGATACTAATCATAAGAGAGTGGCTATGTTAGTATCAGATGAAGTAGACTCCAAGAAGATAAGTGTTACCGGAGACAGGGGAGCGTTTCCTAACCATAAAGCCGTCATGTCATCAAGAAGACACAGCAGGGGGCGCCTGGGTGGCTCAGTCGGTGAAGCATCCGACTTCGGCTCAGGTCATGATCTCGCGGTTTGTGGTTTCGAGCCCCGCGTTGGGCTCTGTGCTAACAGCACAGATCCCACTTCAGATCCTCTGTCTCCCTTTCTGTCTCCCCTCCCTCCCTCACTCACATGGCTCTCTCTCTCTCTCAAAAATACACAAATAAACACTTTAAAAAGAAAAGGATACATTTTAAAAAGTATCTTTGAAGAAGAAGAAGAAGAAGAAGAAGAAGAAGAAGAAGAAGAAGAAGGAGGGGGGGGGAGGAGGGGGGGAGGAGGAGGGGGGAGGAGGAGGAGGAGGGGGAAGGGGAGGAGGAGGGGGAAGGGGAGGAGGAGGAGAAGACAACGACGATGACGACACAGCAGTCCTCAGCGTACATGCTCCCAGGAACGGAGCTTCAAATAACATGCAGCAGAAACCGGCAGAGCAGAGACTCACCCACAGGCAGAGCTGGGGATTTGAACAGATCCCTTTTGGTAACTAAACAATAGCAGCGAGAAACCATGAAGGACACGGAAGAACTGAACAACCCTATCAGACATCTTCTCCTAATTGACATTTGTGGAGCACTGCCTCCTACAATGCCAGAACACATATTTTCTTCTAGTGCACATGGAATTCACCACGCTGAGCCACAAAAAAGTATCAGTACATCTCAAAGGACTGAAATCGTACAAGGTAGGTTCTCTGAGCACAGAGGAATTAGAAATTGATACTTCCCCTGCCCCACAAACCTGGAAAACTCCCAAATATTTGGAAATTAAGCAATACACTTCTACATAATACACAAGTCAAAAAAGAAACCACAAGGCAGATGAGAAAATGTTTTGAACCCAATGATAAAACACAACACATTAAAATTCTGTGAGATGCAGCTAAAGAAGCGCTTAGAGGAAAATGCGTAGCGTTCAGTGCTTGTATTAGGAAAGAATGGTTTAAAGCCCCTGTCTTGCTTCACGATGTCCCATGAAGAAAACCCTGTAATAATCTTCTCTCTCCTAACGGGTCCCGGGACCAAGGCTGGGGACACGTTCAGACCTGGAACTAGGTTGGACAGCCTTGCTTGCTCCCCTCTCCCAGCCTGGTCGTGCACCCGGATCCATACATTCCTCTCTGGTTCTTTCTACATCTTCCCTGTCTGCGTGCCAATAAAGGGCACCGCATAGAGCGGGGACTCAATGAGGGCGATTATGACATTGGAATAAAATTCTTCATGGTTGTCTCTGGTTAGAAAATTCACGCTCGCTACAAAAAGAAAAAATCAGAATTGTAGGACATGCCACTCCACAGAGACAGCCAGTTTGGCGTATGCATGTTCCTTCTGATGTTTTCTGAGCATACACTAACACACATTGTAAACGGAAAGGAGATCATCCCCTGAACACTGTTGAGCCACTGGCTCTCCGCCCCCTCTCTCATTTAACAACATATCACGAACATCAAGTCACTTTACAGGTTTCTTTTCAATAGCTGCCCCTTCACGTTGATTCATCATTAAATAATTAATGCTCCAGTGTATGGGTTTCCCACAGCTTACTTAATTATCCCCCTTATTAACAGAGTTTGGGGTCGCCTCTCTTCCATCATGCACCCTCACATCTCTTGTTCGACATCTGAGTGCTTCGGTAGAATAAAACCCACGGAGCGAAATCGCTGGGCCAGAGCATGCGCACAGTTCACATGTGACCCCACGGTGCCTGCTGTCTTTCAAAAAGTGCCTTTTCATACTCTCAACCAATTGTGAACATGAGTGTTCCAATCAACCCTGTTGGGGCGAACGTTGGTTTGTTTGCTTGTTCAGAGCTGTTTGCCCACAACCGAAGAGTCGGGAAATGGGGACATGAGAGCCGAGCCAGGGGGTGGCCACAGGGGAGCCCGCCGTTCCCTGAGCCCTGGATGCAGACGGGCCTCGCGGGGTCTTGTACTTATCAAGAACGCCTTCGGGAAACGCGAACTTTCTGAGTTAGCTGGATTAGCAGAAAAGGCCCCCACCACGTGGCTCTCTAGCTACAAAACAGAAACCGTGATGAGCTTGCTCCGATCTTCCGTTTGGGAAAAAATCTAGGCCTGTGATCTCATTTTTCGTGATTGGGCCGTGGAAAGCAATGTGAATTTAAATACGTTTTTCCTGAATGACTCTGTTTGTGTAAACAAAATCCGGCACAGTGACAACAGTTTCCGTGAGGCCTGGCGCTCTACCACTGTTGAGGCTTTCGGAGCCGCCCTCGGCCGCTCACGCTGTTCTCACCGCCAGTGTTCTAGCCCTTCGTACGACAGTCCCCTCGATAAACACGTGGGTGCGGCGGCCGACAGACTGGTGCTCGCTCTCGGCAAAGACACCACAACCGTAGCTGCAAATTGAGCCTTGTAATAAGTCAAGAGGTAAAACCTAAAGAACAAGTTACCTGAATAATTTGTTTTGTTTTGTTGTTGTTGTTGTTGTTTTCAAATCGGTGCAAGTCAAGGCATTTTTCACCCTAAGGCATCCGGAGTGCCTTTCCGTACTCATCAGATCAGAGCGCTGCCGTTTGGTATTTTCACGAGGCTACTAGTACGACCATTTGTCATTACTAAACAGAACAATCGCTCCGCTCCCTATCTTCACGTCCCGGGTTGGATTTTCGTCGCTGACTCCTGGCTAGTCTCAGTGGCTTTGGAACGTTACGTTAGAGGCCACCTCCTTGAAAGGCGTTTTCGTTCGAAACTTGATCCTTCTGGGCTGGTACATGTACATCCGTGCTCGCTTGTATACATAGATATTTGCGGGGCGTATCTGCAGGATCTGGAGACGAATATATGCGTATTTTTACATTTGGGGCGCGGGTCTCGTTTTTCCTTCACGGCTAGAGGTGACTCGGGCTTGCGGAGCATTTATCAGAAGCGGCGGTGGCGGTGAGGGCGGCCCTTTCGCTCCTGGCAGCCGCAGCGTTGTCTGTTCTGCTTCTTCCTCCTTTCCGGCCTTTATCCCCCTGAAGGGAGGCTGGCATCCGAGACCGCCGGGGGCCACCTCGGGACAGGCCCGGAGAACCGATTTCAGTATTTCCCTCTCCTCCTGGTAAAATATTTATTGAGGGGCGCCTGGGTGGCGCAGTCGGTTAATCCTCCGACTTCAGCCAGGTCACGATCCTGCGGTCCGGGTCACGATCTCGGGGTCCGTGAGTTCGAGCCCCGCGTCAGGCTCTGGGCTGATGGCTCGGAGCCTGGAGCCTGTTTCCGATTCGGTGTCTCCCTCTCTCTCTGCCCCTCCCCCGTTCATGCTCTGTCTCTCTCTGTCCCAAAAATAAATAAAAACGTTGAAAAAAAAATTAAAATATTTATTGAAACTGTACGAGCTTTCGAGAGGCCTTCCTCTGGTTCAGAAACTGTTTGCCCATAAACCCGCTGGCCTGGGCTGGGGAGCCAGACGGGACCGGAGAAAATAAATCCGCAGCAGAGCTCCAGATTATGCGAGAGCTGTGGCTTCCGGGGAGACCGCAGGGCCCGGAGGAAGCGCCCCTGGTGCAGAGCACAGAGAAACCACTGCTCCCAAGGAGTGAAATATGATGACTAGAAAATGCATGGGCTCTTTGGGCGGCGGACGTGTTTTTATTGGTTAATGTTTTTATGGCCATGTTCTCTGTGAGGAACCATCCCTGCGAAGATGGACCTGAAAACTGTTGACGGCAGAGAGCAAGAAAGAGAAGCAACACTGACCTCCTTCTCACCACCCCCACAAGGTGCGAAGGCTTGGGAGGGCAGTGGGGGAAGGGGGGCGGGGGCAGGTTCTGGAAACAGGGCGCGGCCGGGGCACTCACCGTTGACGAGGCCGTATTTCTGGGCCAGGAGGGCAGCCTGCAGACGTTTCCCACTGCCCACGGGCCCGCAAAGCAGCACCCGCGGGGTGAACGGGGCATTAGATCGATGGCTGGTTTGGGCATAGGTCAGAGCTGGAAAGAGAGGATATGGGCATAGTAAACTCAGGTCCTAAAGGAAGGGAAACCAGCTTAAGGTACCTGCGCTCACGTTCTTAAGAACAGTGACGATTTCTCCCGTTTACAGCCGCGTGGAAACCCCCTGGGCGGCTGCCAGCCGCCAGCCGCCACGGGGTGAAGCTGTGGGGAAGGAAATCTGCTTCAGGCCTGGGCACTAAGGCAGAGGGGGGCAGGGGATCCAGAGAAGCCACCTCCGAAGCACTGTCCACCCTGCGGTTCCTCTAACACCTGTGCTTCCCTCCTGGTCGACGGGGGGCTGGTCCCAGCACACAGGATGCACGAGGTTGGGTTGGGATGTTTCCACACTGGCCCTGGGCCGAGCCTCTAGCCTGAAGCTTGGAACCGGGCGTCTCCCAGTGTCGGATCTAGACTTTGATAAATGCATCAGGCCTGGAGGGGGCCTCGTGCCCGGGGACTTCTAAAGGACATGGGTAGAGAATAACTTGCGGCTGCGCTCCAGTGACACCAACTTTGTTGGGAGTCTCCAAAGAGACAGTGACCAAATAGGTCCCAGGAGTGGGCAGATGTGGGTGCACGGCTGGCCCGTGGCACGCCCTGGCATTTGATGAACAAAGAGGGGGAGGCACGGGGGCCAGCGTCTCCAACACTCAGGCGACTCAACAGCAAACCAGGTCACCCCTGACCTGAGCCCGGGGAGGGGCTGTGCAAGCAGCCGAGGAGGCCATTACAGGGCAGCTTGGCACCTGCTGATGCCGAGGTCCGGTGCCAGCTCCCCAGCCACCCATATCAGAACAGGCCTCCCTCTCTAGCCTTGCCTCCTGCCAGGGACCCAGACCGTCCTGCGCAGGGTCGGCCACGGACGGCCCTCTGGCGGCTGTCCTGCCTTTGGACGGATTTAGCTCTAGCAAGGGGCTGAGCCAACACGCGGCCTTTAGGGACCCAGCCACCCCCGAAACCAGGGTGTGCCAACTGCATGCTCGTGGCATTTTGGGCACATTCCTGGTCCAGGGGTTTGGGCACACCCACCAGGTGCCAGTGGCCCACTTCCAAGTTGTGACAACCACCAACGTCCCCAGTATGGAAGTGGGGGGCCCATGAGAAGCCCTGGGATGTTCATTGTATGAGTTTTGAGCCCTCAAATCTTTGTAGGATTTTTTTAACTGGAAGGATCGTTCTAGAGACCACAACTCCCCCCTTCTTTGGAGATCGAGGCACAGGTAAGTTAACCGACTGTCGTAAAGGTGGTGATTCTAACTGTCTTCATGGCAACATCATACCCACCAGCGTGTGTTAAACACTAAGCTAAATAAACACTCTGCGGACTTCGTCTTATTTGATGGGTGCAGCATTCTCAGAACTTCCTAGATCCACGGCCATCTGAAATGCACAGACACTACGGGCAGAGAAGCCTGCTTACAAATGATGCTTAATTTACAGTAAATAACTAAGTTAATTAGAAGTAATGATCCCCCAGACAGTCTCAACATCTAATTATTCTTTTTAAAAATATGTGGTTGCTGGATGCACTGCAGAGAGATTAAAAAAACAACACAGAATTCCGCACTCCAATTTTCAATGTATCTGTCTGCATTATTAATTAATAATAATTAATATTCAGACACTCACATTTTTATTTACAATTCCAGGCATGAATTCTTTATGAACGAGCATCTGAACTTTTAAATTTAATTAAGTGATTTGGAAGTAATTAATGTGTAAATTCAGAACCATGCCATAAGATAAATGTAGTGGCTGTTTATCTTCAGAGTGCAGTGTAGACTACTAAAGACCCTTCTGAGATGCAAAATCACTGGAAAACCGTAAGGTGTCCACAGCCCGGCTTGTAAAGTGGAGACATTTTCTAGACATCCACCCGTTGGTTGATTGACCTCCTCAGGGAGCGAGGCCGCTGTCCCTGGGCTGTGAGTCCAGCAAAGTCCACGGGCAGGTGGGGGCCAGGGGAACTGCCAGGCCAGGGAGCTCAGAAGCCCTTCCCCCGCAAAACAAAACTTTTCTTAAAGAGATTTGAGGGAATGTGCCCCAAAAGGCCATTGTCGGCTATCAAGTGTCTCAGATCTCCGTGCTGGCATTTTTATTGTGTCGTTTCCTCGGCATTGCCTAGGAGGGGATAATCGGACGCGGACACACTTCTGAATGATAATTCAGCTGCTCTGGGGTCGAACTAGTCTAACTTTCCCTGGCCTTCTTGGACAGGATGCCAAGGCCCGACAGCAATGAGGTCTGATGTTTACTGAGTGCCTCTCCGCACCCGGGCTGGCCTCGCGGCTATGGAGATGTGATTTGCAGACTCCCATGTAATCCTCACCCAAGCCTGGGAGGAAGACAAGCTTTCTGTTCCCACTTCAGGGATGACAAAACTGAGGCCAAGAGGGGTACAAGGGTTGCCGGAGACTGCCCGGCTGACGTGTGGTGGGGACGACGTGTGAACACAGGGCCCCCGGCCCCGACGTCTCCGGGCTCAACCTTCACCCTCCTCCACCCGGCTGTGCGCACACATGCACCTGCTTCAGGTGCTTTCTGTGGACCTTTGTCACTGCTCCAATGACAGTGCACTGGGAGGGGGTGGGGCCACTTCCCCTGCTCTGCGTGGACTCACAACCCCTGAGTTGTGTTGCCCGGTTTGTGTGTGTGTGTGTGTGTGTGTGTGTGTGTGTGTGCGCAGTGGCCGTGGGTTCTGTGCGCATGTCTGTTTTAATTTTTACAAACTTTCTCTTCCTTCTCCCTCACCCCCAGGGCCAAACTTCTTGCCCCTGCTGTCCCTCCAGCCCCACCCCCTCATTATCAAATCTGCTGGCCACGCCCATCGTAGAACGTTATTAGCCCAGGGAACCTAGGCCGTCCAGGACTTGACTCCCAGGGTCTCCAGCACATCCTGGTCCCTGGCATCACTGCCACATTAAGGGACCCTAGGACGGGAGGGTCACGGATGGCCAAGGTGCCTGGGAAACCCACCGCCTGTGTGTTTACCCTGGTAGAAGACGTCCATGCACGGCTGGTCGGCGCTGATGACTTTCAGGATCTTGGGGTAAGCCGGAAGGATCCTGATGATGTTCCTGTGGTATTCCAGCAGCTTCCGTGCCGTCTCCAGCTCTGAGATGCCCTCTGGCACCACCAGCCGGTTCTGGATTTCCGCTTCGGGGGGCCAGTCAAAGGTGGTGTGATAAATCTCTGCAAGGGGACAGGCGCGTAGTTAGAGTCACCCGCGGGGGGCCGCCGAGGCCGCCAGGGCATCTGGCCGGGGGGCTTGCCGTCCAGGGGGCCGAAGCCTGGGAGCCCGCCCGGAGCCGTGCGGATGCACTTTGCCTCCGGAGCTGCTCTGACGTCTCTGTTAACGATAACAAAACGCCGAGGGTTCTCAGCACGGCGGGAAGGGCGGCCACGACTTCGGAGCACGTGCTCCGAGCCGGGCACTCTGACGGACCCCACCCGCACACGCTCGTCTTCACAGCCATCCGATCACAAGGCACGGGTCACCCCGTGTCCAGGTGAGAAAACTGAGTCTCGAAAGGGGCGGGGCCAGAGTCCACAAACCCAGGTCTGTCTGCTGCCCCGACTCCTCCGGGCCGGGGCTTACCATCTCCCACGGGTCTAGCCCAGCCCGCCACACTGGAGCACGTGCCCGCCTGTGCGGCCCCCGTGTGGCCCTCTGCGGGCACCCCGAGCGGAGAAGGGCTCAGTAAATGGGGGGTGGGGCTGTCGGTCACTCCAACCGATCACTGAACACCTCTGAAACCCCATGGAGCGGGCTGGGGGTGGAGACGTCCTACCTCCCGTCTGAGGGTCGATTCTCTTCCCCAAGTTTCTCTCAATCAGGACGGTGTCTGGAGAGCTCAGCACAACTGGACAGAGAAGGGAGAGAGCACAACCAGGCAGGTTGGGCGGCGGGTCCCAGACACTTGAATCTCGGGGGCTGATAACCTGTCTTGCGTCTCTCTTGCTATGTAACGACCACCCCCGACGTTCCCTTAGAGAGGTCTGCTCAGCACCCAACCGCGAAGGCACAGTCTCAGGCCAGCGGACAGCCCACACTTGAACGTCTCCTCTAACAGTTTTCACGGTAACAACGCGATGAGCAACGTCTTGGTGGGAGTGCTCTTGCCACATTTTGGATTATTCCCTAAAGAGAGCTTCTCAGAGGTGGGATTCCCGGAACAAGGGACCGCCAGGGTCAAAACAAAACTCCATTTTTCTTACTTAAAATTTTTTTTTAATGTTTAGTCATTTTGAGAGAGAGAGAGGGAGACAGACATGAGTGAGGGAGGGGCAGAGAGAGGGAAACACAGAACTCAAAGCAGGCTCTAGGCTCCGAGCGGTCAGTACAGAGCCCAACGTGGGGCCTGAACCCATGAACCGTGAGATCATGACCTGAGCCAAAGTTGGACGCTTAACTGACTGAGACACCCAGGCAGCCCTAAAACTCCATTTTTCTGAGAGCGATCCCCAAAGGCCTTTAGCTTTATAAAATTCAACTGTGCTGTCCTTTTTCCTGCTGGGTCCTGGCTGGCGCAGGGCTGAGGGGGGGCACTGGGAATGGGCAATACAGAGCAGGGCACTCCCTTCTGGGGTCTGGGGACAGCCACAGGCTACTCACTGACGTGTCTGGGGGTGATCCCGAGGGTCTGGATCATCAGGGCCTGCTCCCGAGTTTCAGGAATGCCATCCAGAATCCAGCCCTAGGCAGAGAATTGAGAGGTACTCATCTATCTTTACTTTTTAGATTTTTTTTTTTTGGAATTATAAAAGGAATATAATAGTGTTATTTTAAAAAACTGGGACTTTTAAGACAAAAGAAAGTAAATGTTTCTGATAGCCACATCATCCATCTTAACAAGTACTCTTGTATTGTTATATTCCCTTCTTTTTTTTTAATGTTTACTTATTTTCAGAGAGAGAGAGAGAGAGAGTGGGAGGGGCGGACAGAGGATCCCAAGCAGGCCCTGCGCTGACAATGGTGAGCCCGACACGGGGCTGGAACTCATGAACCCTGAGATCATGACCTGAGCCAAAGGTGACTACACACTCAACTGAGCCACCCAGGTGTCCCTATTACATTCCCTTCTGAATCCTACATTTGTGACCATAATCACAACATACATATTTTGTGTCCTAATTTTTTCCATCACACCTCACAGCCACCAAAGCACTTTCTCAAATTGGCACGCCTGCCCATTGCCACCATTTTCAGTGTCTGCCACATTCTGCCCAATGAACGTGCCACAGTTGCTTAAACATGCCCACGACAGAACATTTCAACCGCTAGCGATTCTTGCCATCATAAATAACGCTGTGATGAATGGTGCTGTGCCTATGGCTCTTTCCACATTGTGGATTCTTTCTTTTTTTTTTATTAAAAAAAATTTTTTAATGTTTATTTATTTATTTATTTTTTCAACGTTTATTTATTTTTGGGACAGAGAGAGACAGAGCATGAACGGGGGAGGGGCAGAGAGAGAGGGAGACACAGAATCGGAAACAGGCTCCAGGCTCTGAGCCATCAGCCCAGAGCCTGACGCGGGGCTCGAACTCCCGGACCGCGAGATCGTGACCTGGCTGAAGTCGGACGCTTAACCGACTGCGCCACCCAGGCGCCCCTTTTAATGTTTATTTTTGAGAGAGCAAGAGACAGAGCATGAGCGGGGAGGGACAGAGAGAGAGAGACAGAGAGAGGGAGACAGAATCCGCAGCAGGCTCCAAGCTCTGAGCTGTCAGCACAGAGTCCGACACGGGGCTCGAACTCACCAACCATGAGATCATGACCTGAGCTGAAGTCGGACACTCAACAGACTGAACCCCCTAGGTGCCCCTCTTTCTTAAAGAGAGTTTCTCGGATGAGACATCCTGGGAGAAGGAATCGCTTGAGTCCAAACAAAACCCCACTTTTCTTAAGAACAAGCTCCAAATCTTGGAGCAGTAAGAGAACTGAGTTCAAGTTTTCTGTTCTGTAGCTAACTTGTTCCAGGGCTGAAATCCCTCAGGCTCCAGCCCCTTCTGGGTACATACAGTGAGGGAACTTGTCTAGAACATTTATCTTTACGAACCATGTAAGTCCAGTTGTGAAAGAAACACATGACTGCTGGATGTGATGTGGAGGATGCCAAGTCACTGGTAACACCACCGGCCCAGAATAGCCACTGTTGACACTTTGTTGTAGCTCCTTCCAGCCTTCAGTGACTGGCATCTTTTTCCTGGCAGGAAAAGGAATCACACTGGGCATACTATCTTGTGGCCTGTACTTTTCATACAGCAAAAACATTTCTGGAACATTTTCCCATGTGACAAAATGCTCCCCTTCTGGAAGTTTCCACAGCTGCCGGGCATGAGGTGAACTGACCTGACAAACGTTAACCAATCCCATATTGTTGTTGATTTAGTTTCAGTCCTGTTTTTCACCATTATTTTTAAAAACGCTGGGGGCGCCTGGGTGGCGCAGTCGGTTAAGCGTCCGACTTCAGCCAGGTCACGATCTCGCGGTCCGTGAGTTTGAGCCCCGCGTCAGGCTCTGGGCTGATGGCTCAGAGCCTGGAGCCTGTTTCCCATTCTGTGTCTCCCTCTCTCTCTGCCCCTCCCCCGTTCATGCTCTGTCTCTCTCTGTCCCAGAAATAAATAAACGTTGAAAAAAAAAAATTAAAAAAATAAAAATAAAAAAAATAAAAACGCTGTAAGTGTATCCTGAGGCACACAGAATATTCTGGAAATAGATTTCTAACAGTCAACACCCTCTTTTGTGACTTGATACATTCCGCCATGTTGCTCTACAAAACTGCCCTGACCAGCATAGGAATCCAATAGCAGGTCACCTGTTGCCTGTATCTTTGTCAATGTTGGGCATCATCTTGGGGGGAAAATCTGTCCAGCAAAGTAGAGTATGCCATTGCTGCTTTAATTTACGTCTCCTTGATCGTTAGTGAGGCTCCATATTTTTTCCACATGTTTATCAGTAATTGAATTTTTTTTTCTTTGGCAAAATGTCAATTCATACGATCTAGCGAGTTTCCTCTTGGGGTTTCGTCCTTTTATTTATTCACAAGAGCTCTTTACATAAGAAGAATGCACCTATTTTGGCAAACACTACCACAGACCCTTTGAGGCAAACAATGTTGCCGATATTTTTTGCAGATTGTCTTTGACTTTCTAAATTTTGTGTGGGGGGCTGTTTTTTACCACATAAATTTTTGGCCAAATCAACTAGTGCCTCTATGCCTTCATTAAATTCTTAAATTATGCGGGAAAGCACTCAGCCTCCGGAACCCTGGTTTCTAGAACCAATGAAGCAAAAGTGCAAAAAAAAAAAAATTTAACAGCCTTTCCTTGATCTGGTGTTGTATGGACGTGCAAAAAGGCCTTTCTCACGGCAGAGGCCCGTAAATATTCACTTGCATTTAAATTATGTTCTCTCAGGCTACCTGGGTGGCTCAGTCCGTTAAGCATCTGGCTTTGGTTCAGGTCACCGTCTCATGGTCTGTGAGTTCAAGCCCCACATTGGTCTCTGTGCTGACAGCTCAGAGCCTGGAGCCTGCTTCGGATTCTGTGTCTCCCCCTCTCTCTGCTCCTCCCCTGCTCACACTCTGTCTCTCTCTCTCTTTCTCTCTCTCAAAAATGAATAAATATTAAAAACATTTTTTAAATAAAAAAATAATAAATTGTGTTCTTTTACGATTTTACTCCTTACATTTAAACATTCAATAGAGGCACATTTTATTTTGAAAATGACATGATGCTGTGGACTGATCTCCTTGTGGCTCACCAACTGGGCCAATCTCATCTGTGAAACAGCCTGTCTTTTCCCCTCTGAGTACCATTTTTGTCACTGTCTGAATGCTGATGTGATGCTGGCTCTGCATCTTCCTGCCCGTAGACTCTTGAATCATCCTCATGCCATTTAAAACACAATTTTTAGGGGTGCCTGGGTGGCTCCGTCGGTTGAGCTTCCGACTTGGGCTCAGGTCATGATCTCGCGGTTCGTGAGTTCGAGCCCCGCGTCGGGCTCTGTGCTGACGGCTCGGAGCCCGGAGCCTGCTTCGGAGTCTGTGTCCCCCTTTCTCCCCACCCCACCCCTGCTTGTGCTCTGTCTCTGTCTTTCAAAAATGAATAAACATAAAAAAAATTTTTTAATGTTTATTATTGAGAAAGAGAGACACAGAGCATGAGCAGGGGAGGGGCGGAGAGAGAGGCAGACACAGAATCCGAAGCAGGCTCCGGGCTCCGAGCCGTCAGCACAGAGCCCGACGCGGGGCTCGAACCCACAGACCGTGAGATCATGACCTGAGCTGAAGTCGGAGCCTTAACCACTGAGCCACCCAGGCACCCCTTTTTAACAAATTTTTTAAAGTAATCTCTACGCCCGACGTGGGGCTCGAACTGAGGACCCTGCGATCAGGAGTCACATGCTCCACTGACCGAGCCAGCTGGGCACCCCTGGAATGACATTAAATGTGTAAATAAGTTCATGAAGAGTTGACAGTCTCACAGTATCAATACCTTATCTTCCCTTTTGTCTAAACTGTTGTTTTATGTCCCTCAGCAATGTTCACATTAAACAACTTCTGAAGTCCTTTCAAGTCCTGGCAGTCTAGAGTTACACACACACCCACACACACTTTTTAACGGCTTCGATCTGATGTCCCGATACAAAGTGAGCTTTGGAAGAATTGAAACAAAGCAGGAAACCCTTGGAGCCTCCACTCGGCAGCGAGGGGGTCAGGTGGGCACCCCGGAAAGCCACAGTCTCTGACACTGGCTCTCAGGAGGGGACCCCCGCCAGAGACCCTCCCCCTTCCCCGTATCATCAAGAGAACTTGGTTGCTTGAAGGTCAGAGGGTGGACTTTTGGGGGTGAACTCAGACTCAAGGTCCTTTACAACCCACAACACCTGATTTCCACCACACCGCGTGTTCCTAAAAACGGAGCTAACCAGAAAAGGGCCTGCATTTCTTCAATATTAAAATATTTAGGTTCCAAAGGCCTCCGCTGACAGTTAAAAAAAAAAAAAAAAACGAAACAAATTTACAGAGTAAAGAGTGCTGAAAAAAATCAGGCATGCCTTCATTAATTTCTTAAATTATGCAGGAAAGCGCTCAGCCTCCGGAACCCGGGTTTCTAGAACTAATGAAGCAAAAGTGCAAAAAAAATTTTAACAGCCTTTTGCTCCCTCAAGTCCTTGTTAGAGCCGGCCTAGAGCCGGGCTGCGGCCCTTAAGAAGAACAAACACCTCAGATGTGCACCTGCCATGGGAGTCGGGAGTCGCGACGTCTACGAGCTCCCGGCTCTGGAAGCCAAGCCAAAATTTTCTGAACTTGGGCTACGTTCAGACCCCCTCAGTTTTTCTTTATTTGGGGGGTGGGTAGGGGCTGGGGGCCCACCGATCGCCTCTTCTGGTACGGGGCCGGGCAGGGGGGTGCTGGGGACCGTTTCGAGTTCCTTTTTGAAGCTGGAAGAAGGTTGGAGCTCCGGCTCTGCTCAGCACCGAGAAAGACCTCGGCGTTTAATATTGCATTACCGAGCAATCATTATCATCTCGCCCATAAATTGCAGCTGATATCAGTATGTGGTCCAGAGCTTTTAGAACTATTCAGGGGAACAGCTCTCACCGACTTCTCGCTGGAAGAGAGCGGGCCTACCAATTACACAGGAAAAGTGTAGCAAAATGAGGAACATCTCCCTAATTAGCCTGGCCTCACTCGTGCGTCATTCTGGGGCGGATGTGACATTTTTAAAAGGGGGGGGGGCTCTGAAGGGAACCCCAGGCCACCGGCTCCCCAGGGTTGCTCTCCCAGACTCAGGGGGATGGTGTGATCACGCAGGTCCTAAGTTCCCCAAGGGACCCCTTAGGGCAGCACGCACGCGCTCTGTGGCAAAGGCAGCCATGGAGATTCCTCATCCCCCCGGAACCCCAGTCAGTCCTCCCGGGAAGGAAGGGTGGTGACCGAGGCCTCCGTATCACGGGGTGTAGGTCCTGGGGCGTCCTCAAGATGGAAACCCCGGGCGGGGCACTCGGGAAACAGCTTCCTTCCCAGAGCTCTTGCATTTACACAGATGTGGGCAACTACCCAGTTGCAAAATGGACCACGCTTTTGGGGGATAGGGGCGGGGGGGAGGGACACTGCCATTTTGGCCGAGAGCAACTTAATGGCCGCCGACTCTGGCAAAGCAAGAAGTCATAAATCAGTCAATAGCGCCCGGCCGGTGCCATGATGGCACACGCTCGTTAGGTTCGTGGGTCCGACTACCAGGAGTGGCTGAGCGCGGAGGTATCCGTCAGTCCCTAATTAGAATACATTATCCGTCTTCCTGACACTTCAGTGAAATGTCTATTCCGCTCTGGAGCCGCAGCTTTGTTCAGAGCAGGTTAATTGATATTCTGATGCCTTCGCTCGCCATACCCCCGTGGCTCGGTTCTGTTTTATCACACATCAAAAAGGCCGTATGCTCAGGGCACCCCATGCACCAGCACAGAGCCGGAGGTCTGCACAGCTGCGAGGGGTACGGTATCACAGGAGGGACAAGCACCGAGCAGATGTCACGGATGAGAAAAAAAAAAAAAGGGGAGCGAACGGAGCCAGCCAGCCTGGGGAACTTGGCGAGGCCCAGCGGAGCGCGGCCCGACGCGGAGCGGGCTGTCCTGCTCTGTGTGAACACTGGCCTTCTCTGCCCTCCTGACTATTATTAAAGCACAATTAGCAACTTCGCGCGGTAAAACGCCCGCCTTCCGGGCCCTCTGCCTTTCCGATGCCTCGTCCCCCGCTCCCCTCCCCTCTCCGCCAAAGACCAGAGCGGGGTGCTCCCCCTGGGAGGCCCCCTTGCCGGCTCCCCGCTCCAAGTGGAGACCGTACCAGACCGTCCGTGGAGCCGAGTGCTGATTCCTCGCGGTCCTGAGGGGGCGATCTGAGGCTGCAGATTTGGACTTGACGAATCAGATTCACTCAGCTCCAAGTCTGAACCAGGGGAAGCATCAAAAGATCACCACAGGCCCACCAGCTACCCCTCTTTTTTTATTTTTTTTTTCCCCAATGAAATATGATGTGATTTGCCAACATATAAAAGAAGGAGAAAGGAGAGACGGTACCAGCCAGAAAGAAATGCATCTGAGAAGGTCGAGTTTGGGAAACTGACGTGTCCCAAAGGCGACCCGAGAGAACAGGAAGACCGTTTTGATGAACGGACGAAAGCTGGAATCGAAGTGCCTCAGTAGCAGTTCCTTTGGTTTATACAAAACCACGGGCACCTTCGATCTGCCGTGTACTCTTAGGACGCCGTCCGTATCCAGCTCACCAGAAAGACGGCCGGTGAGGATTTTTGTTTCCAAGTTGAGCCTCAAACAATATGCAGCCCCTGCTGGCATTCCTGACCCCACTCAAGTATACGCATGCAGCAGAGCAGGTCGTTCCTTAACTCGCTCCTCCTGGCCGGCCCTGCCTCCAGCAAGGCGTGCCCCGGGCTTTGCCTGGCCTTCTGTGCACAGCCTAGCAGCAGGGCACGTGCTCAAAGGGGCACGCGGGGGCGACCGCTCTAAATAACCGACAGTGTCCATCCCACCGTTGCTCATCAGCGACACAAGCGTGGCATTTCGCACAAACATGCGGATCCGGGCCAGCTGGTAGTCCTAGGTCTGCAGGTGAAAAGCCAGAGAGCTCCAGGGGGTTAAAACCTGGGACAGCACAGACGCGACTGTTCCCAAATAGCTAAAAAAGGTATTTTAAAGTCGAATTTACGTTAAATGTCCCTGGCGCCCCCAAAGATCCCCTGCAGAGGAAAACCCAGTTTGAAGACCACCCTGTTCCGTCCCCAGATGGACCAGTCCCATCCCACCCCCCCCTCCCCCCCCCCCCCACGAGGCTGGGATGCCACCGAGGCAGCCCATTAGAGACATAACTCACTTCGGGGTATAGCGTCTCGTTCTCAGGTGCAGACACAGCGGCCATGGTTGGAAACTAATGAAATGGGTAATCCAACCGCATCCAGTTAATGGGGCCATTCGCTCAAACACTTTACGGCACGTCCGAGGGGTGGTCCCACCTCCTCCAAAACGAGACCTGCCCTTTAGGATGTCAGATTATCTGGAGGGTGAAACGTAGGGGCTTTGGAACCGGCCTGTGCCACTGCCAGCTGGATGACTTGCAACCAGTCACCTCAATCCCTCTGGCCTTGCCCTCCCTATCTGCAAAGTGGGGCAGTAACCACAGTCTAGCCCGTAGCTGTTGGGATACTTAAATACGGACTCTAAGCAAGTACCCACAAAACAAGGCACGGTGCCTGGCAACAAAGAACGGGCCGGCTTCAGCATTATAATTATATTGTATTATAATATATCAGCATTATAATTCTGAGAGAGATGAGCTACGTTCTTTTTCTCTACCTACGCGCAAGAAGGAATCCTATGTAAGTTTGCAGAACTTAATACAGATAATTTAGAAAGGTGGTCTCTTGGAAACAGGAATAACTGACATTCTGGATGTGACCTGAGGAAAGTGGTCCAGTTCAAGACGATATGAGGAAAACACGTTTGGATTAGAACGAGGGGAGTCCGGTGAGCGGTCTCGGCGACGGCGGACCCGTCCCAGAGCACTCGAGGCCGTCTGCCATCGCCGGGCGGGGGGCCCTCCCCAAGGATGAGCAGGAGCCACACGGGACCGCAAGTTGGGGTCCAGCACATGTGCAAACAATCATCACATTGTTATGATGGGGCAAGATCCATTCACTCATTCACTCCCCCATCTATTCATTCATTCATTCATTCATTCATTCGGGTATTTACACACACCCTGTGCTTCCATACTGGAAAGGTCAGCGGGCCTGCCCTGGGGGTGAACCGTCACCGGCTTCTTTAACCGACTGCCCCAAGTCTGTCTTACTCATCGCTTTTTCCCAGCTGGCCCTCTGACTGGTGACTGTGCAAGGCCTTGAACGTCATCTGTGAATCGAGAGGAAACGGACCAGGCGACCTCTACGTAGGGGAACTGTAAGATTTATGGTCTAACAGGGCGCCTGGGTGGCTCAGTCGGTTGAGTGTCCGACTTCAGCTCAGGTCATGGTCTCGTGGTTCATGAGTTCGAGCCCCGTGTCGGGCTCTGTGCTGACAGCGCGGAACCCGTTTCGGATCCTCTGTCCCCCTCTCTCTGCCCCTCCCCCACTCGTCCGCACGCGCGCGTGCTCTCTCTCTCTCAAAAATAAATAAACATTACAAAAAAGATTTATGGTCTAACAAAGACATTTAAGGGTGAATAATAGCACGTTATTAATAATCATGCAGGAAGAGCAGGCTTCCACGGGACCAGTGACTGACTCACCTCTCCCGTGCTTTGAGCATCACAATGTCACTGACTTTCAGTCCCGCATCTTGTTTCTTGTCCTGCACCCCTGCCGGCTCTCTGAGATCATGAAAGGAAGGGGCGCGCCCCCCACCACCACCAAGGGGCAGGAGGGGCTGACAAGGACCCCAAGTCTGATCAACAACTAGAATGACTCCTCTCCGGGGAACTCCCAAGCACAGCATGACGGTCGAGTGCACAGAGCCCCCGGGGCTCACCCTCAGGGACTGTGGTGTCCCCCGTCCAGACCCCAAACGGCTCCTCAGACCTCACCTCTTCCTCTCCGTGCCAAGTTCACTGAACCAGGCACAGCCCCACACCGAAGCAGACAGCCCTCGGTTCCCGCCTCCCCTCAAGCTGGAGCTCTCCCCTCGTCCTGGGACCCCCATGCTGCCCACCAGGGCCGCGGGCAGGGAAAGCACTGGCCACGGAGGGAGCCATGGCCGGGTCCAGATCGTGGCTCCCACCTCGCGGTTCTGTCGCCTCAATTACCCAGCCCCGAGCCTCAGTGCGCTCATCTGTAAAGTGGGGGCGGTAAGAACCCCCTTACAGGGAAAATCACTGAAATGGCTGCATGAGGTCGTCGATGGCAAGTGTGCCGGCAGAGTGCGAGTGGAAGTAGGCACTTCACACACGCCAGTTCCTTTCTCTCCCCTAACCGCAATCAGGGCGCCAGGGAAGCTGCATTCCCACAAGACTGAGAAAGGCTGAATCTGCAAAGGGGTGACTTCACAGAGCTCATTCCAGATCTCACAAGGAGGCAGCACCCTGGGCGACACGGGGCGCCTGCACGAGGAGTCCCTCAGGCTCCGGCACCCCATCCCCAGTGCTGCTGGCCCCTGTCCTTCCGTCTCCCCTGCGTCGGGTCACTCCCTCACGAAAGCGCCCTCCCACCCTTACTCCCTGTGTCCCAGTCAACGCAGCCTTCTCCCTCCGCTCACTTCTCAACCTTCCGGAGGCTGGGACCACTCCCCACATCTTCCTGAACTCCTCTCCTCTCGGGTCCTCATCCTCCATCTTCCGCTTCCAGAGACTAGACCCCCTGCCGCTCCTCCAGGAAAAGCCCCACTTGGCCAATTGTTGCAAAGGGAAATGTGAGAAAACCCGTTATATCTTCAGAGAATGAGAATTCACCAGATACTGGGGGGCGCCACAAAGTCTCAATAAATGACAGGCATGCCAATGGGATACACACTCGCTCTTGTATTCTGTCCAATACGCTGATTTGTAGTTAGTGTTACAAGTAGTATATTTTAAAAAAATTGTTTTAATATTTATTATTGAGAAAGAGTATGAGCAGGGGAGGGGCAGAGAGAGAGGGAGGCACAGAATCGGAAGCAGGCTCCGGGCTCCGCCCTGTGAGCACAGAGCCCGACGCGGGGGCTCAAACTCACAAACTGTGAGTGAGATCGGGACCTGAGCCGAAGTCGGACGCTTCACCGACGGAGCCCCCCAGGCGCCCCCCCCTTAAGTAGTCTGTTTAGAATTAAAATTGGGGGTAGCGAATACGTGCCCGCTCACACCCATGCAACTTTCCGCGTTTCTTTCGAATCCCATCGGCTAATGGTAATGGGCCAGCTGGGCACCCCGGGACCCCCGTCTCCCAACCGTGTGACTGTTTCCTCTTCTGCAAGACAGGCGTGCTGGGAAGCGCCCGCCCTGCTGGGGTTGGGGGCCGCATGCCACGACACACACACAAAGAACTAGCACGGCATCTGGCAGGTGCTGGTTGAGTGGCGGTGCCCAGCGCGTCCCAGCCTCGGGCGCGCACCACGCTGCTCCTAGTGGGCGGCCGGCCGAGGGCCCAAGGACACGAGGGGCTGCCGCCCTCTGCTCGGGGCCCCCCGGCCGGCGTTTCCGGCTCCGCTCCACCTCCGAATCAGTGCTCCACCTGCCCCAGGCGACGTCCCGCTGGTCCCCCGTCCGATCCTGTTTCCAACACCGCCGTGCCTCTCGATACTCTCTGCTGCTCCAGGGTTACGGCCGCCCAAGCATCAGACTCGGTGCCGCATCCCTGCCACCTGCTTCTCCTCCCAACAACCGTGAGAGGGATCGTCACGGGCTGGGCCTGCAGACAGCTGGGCCACGCGTGCCATTAACGGGCCCCGAGGCACGCCACCCGGCCACCTGGCCGAGCACGGCCTCAACTGAGGGTCCGGAAACATCCCCCAGATGAGGGATCCCGGAGGGTGCACTCACCGGCCCCCCTCGGAGCCCTGCCTCACCGTGACGCGTGCCGTAAGTTTTCTGAGTGGAGGCTGGGCCGCCCCTCCGACGCCCTGCGATCCTAACCGTGTCTGTGTTCGAGGAGCACACGGCCCCGGGCCTCAGCAGAGCCGTTGGTCAATAAAACCGCGCTCCTCAGAGGATGCAAGTGACATCCATAAACCCGCGGGTGTCAAAACAATGGCAAGAAAGTCCTGTGTTCCTCCCGTCAGAGGGTGAAAGCCGGGCGATTAATGCCAGCCCGATGACACCACAAGGACAGATAAAACAAGCAGCCGGTGGTTCTGCAGACCAGACTCAGGCTCCTCTACTCTGCCAGCGTCTCCACCATAAATACTGACTCGCGTCATGGGCAGGGAGGCATAAATCTGTGCCTGAAAAGGGACGAAGAAAAAGGCTCCAGAAATCTGCCAAGTCAACTTTAAACTTTTGGTTCCGCGGCCAAAAGTATGCCGCACCGACCCCTCCTCTCTTAACTCTTAACTGAGAGCCTCCGTGACGCTAAAGGGGATAAAGAAAAGAAAACCAGGTCCGTCCGGGAACACAGAGTGTAATTCTGCATTTTATGTGCGGCAAAGCCCCCACCCCGGGCCCGGCGCAGGGCTGGTCGGTGTGGGGCTGGGGGTGTGAGCCTCTTCCGGTGAGCGCCGTGGACCTTCCCCGCGACCAGGGACGTGGGGAGTGTGGCCAGAGTCTGGCTTTTGACGAGGACACTCTTTCTTCAGCTCAAGGAGGGAGATGATTGCAGACGTTCTGGAAGGTCTGTTTTCCTTTAGGTAACACACGTTTCCCGCCTTGGGATCGGCAGCGGATTTCTGGTGCCGCGGCCTCCTCTCCCGTCGGATGGGAGGACGGCAGCACTCACCCCCCACCTGCACCGCCCACCACGTGTCCACGAAAGCGGGCACCGTGTCTTTTGTTCCGTTCTGTCCCCGACGCGACAGAAAGCAGGCCGTGGCACACGGTGGGTGCCCGTGAGTCTTAGTCGTTGACCCCTTCGCAGGACAGTTGTGTGGCTTCCGGGAGAAGATGCCTCCCGACTTGGCACAGTGTCTGGAACGTATCGTGTGCTGCTAAGGACTGGCTAACCGTTATTTGTGTCTTTATCTTGAGGGACCACTTCTGCTCTCTGCTGCCTGTGCTGCAGCTTCACTCGGGCCTTCGTTTTTATTCTTCCTGATCTTTACCACAACGAGACCACAGGCCCGATGAGTCACAGGGCAAGTCCGTGTCTTTCGAGCTCACTGAAGTCGAGGCCTGATTACATCCCAGGTAGATAACACACGCCCCCGTGGACGTGTTCGGGTTTCCACTCCGGGCATCTGGTGGGCGCATTAGGAAGACCTGACCAACTGCTGGGGGCTGAGCAGAGCCGGCTGGACTCGGTGACCCGGGCGACAGGCGTGGTGTCCCCACGGGCCTCCCTTCGGCGAACCAGGGGCGGATGCAAGGATGCGGAGGTCTGGTCTTCCTTAGTCAGAGGGTGGCTTCCCCTCGGATGGGGCGCTGAGCATCATGGCTGCGACACAGAACACGACTGAGCAGGGCACCGACCGCCAGCTGGGCACCGAGGGGGCCCTCGCCCTGTCTCGCTCACGCTAAAGGTCTCTGCCTGACAGCCCAGGGCGGCCCTCGAGGGGAGCGAGTTCTACGAACTTGGCTTACGTTCGGCCTCACGCCGTACCACGTTTTGAGCTAGTCCTAACCTCCGGGGGTAGAACTCATCCCCAGTGCAAGCTCACAGAATCAGAGAAAAACCAAGGCACGTGGACAGAAGTAGGAGACGGACTCCAGCTGGTTTTTAAATTCCATTGATTTTTTTCTTTTCCTCCGGCCTTACATTCAAAAGACTGCTAATTCTCATCCGTGCGGGCTGTGAGGATGTCCCAGGACTCACTCGAGTAATGATTCTGACCGCACGCTGTGCCGGCGGGCCACGAGCGGACCCCAGAGGCGCACGGAACTCCAACGAAGTGAAGCAGGAAGCAGCAGCAGCCTTCTCCGGCCCGTCCGTGCGTGATCTGTTTCCAGCCACTCACCTTGCGTGAGAGAAGCCTCTTCACCTGCCCAAGTGGACCTCAGAGCCGAGGGCTGAGCCCTTGGCTTGGAGGTCTCATTCGACAGGGAGAGGGAGACAGCCCGGCTTTGCAGACGGGGCACCGCGCGGCCCACCTGCGACCTCAGGAGCTTCACACAGGCCTGTGCTGAGGCTCGCGTGGCTCTCCCCCCACCGGGTCCCCTTGGCCCACCGGCCCAGACCTGCCAGGGACAGGCCCGGCCAGCAGAGGCGGACACAAGCCAGCTGCGGGGCCCATCAGTCACCTCTGAGGCTCGGAGGCTGCTGCCTTTTCCTGGGCGATCAACTCCCACCGTCTGACAAGCCAGGGTCATCGGCTACCAGCCTTTCTGTCTCCACCGCACAGCGGTGGGAGGAAGGTGACCACACATCACGACATTTCTCCCTTGTCTCTTAGCCAGGATTTTCTCACCCATGGCCTCCCAACTCAGTCTGGTTCTGGTGACACAAAAACGCCTTTGTCCAGGGGTCTGCACAACAGCAGAGACCCTGGCCCGAGCTGGGCCAGGCAGCCAGGTGGCCGAGAACCTCGGTGTGATAGTGGCTCTGACTTCGGCTAAGTCCCTTCTCCCATCTGGGCCTCAGTTTCTCCTTGTGTAAAAGATTTTTTTTTTAAATTTTCTTTAATGTTTATTTATTTTTGAGAGACGGAGACAGCATGGGTGGGGGAGGGGCAGAGAGAGAGAGAGGGAGACCCAGAATATGAAGCAGGGTCCAGGCTCTGAGCTGTCAGCACAGAGCCCGACGTGGGGCTTGAACTCACGAACTGTGAGATCATGACCTGAGCCGAAGTCGGACGCTCAACCGACTGAGCCACCCAGGAGCCCCTAAAAGATTTTTTTTTTAAGTTTATTTATACATTTTGAGAAAGAGAGTGTGCACATGTGCACACAAGCACACAAGCAGGGAAAGGGCAGAGAGAGAGAGGGAGGGAGAGAATCCACCCAGGCGCCCCTAAAACAGTGTCTTTAGAAATCATCCTGTCTAAAACCTTTCACAGAAGGCGGGGTGCCTGGGTTGGTTAAACATCTGACTCTTGATTTCAGCTCATGTCATGATGCCGGGGTCGTGAGATCGAGCCCCACATCAGGCTCTGCACTGACATCCAGGAACCTGCTTGGGATTCCCTCTCTCCCTCTCTCTCTGCTCCTCCCCCACTCATATGTGTGTGTGTGTGTGTGTGTGTGTGTGTGTGTGTGTGTGCGCGCGCGCGCTCTCTCTCTCTCTCTCTCTCTCTCAAAATAAATTAATTAAAAAAAATAAAGACACTTTTAAAAAAATGGTAAAACGAATTGGAATCCCTCCATATGGTGCACTTTTATGATATGCCTTTATTCAATACTTTAAAATCAAGTGTCCTGGGGGCGCCTGGGTGGCTCAGTCAGTTAAGCATCCAACTTCCGCTCAGGTCATGATCTCACGGTCTGTGAGTTCGAGCCCTGCGTCAGGCCCTGTGCTGACAGCTCGGGGCCTGGAGCCTGCTTCGGATGCTGTGTCTCCCTCTCTCTCTCTGCCCCTCCCCCACTCGTGCTCTGTCTCTGTCTCTCAAAACTAAACAAACATTTAAAAAAACTTTTTTTAAATCAAGTGCCCCTTTGGCTGACCCTCGTTCTAGTCGATTAAAAGGATGATGAGGGAAGACACAGGAAGTCTGTGCACAGGGCACCAAGACCGAATTGGAAGATGGTCCTCAAACCTTGAACCCTGGAGGCTCGGGGCGCAACACCACCCTGGGGGTGCAGCAGTTGAACTCGACAAGCTGTAGGGGGCCACGGCCAAATGCAGAATTTGAAAGCACTGATAACAGAAAACAATTTGAAGATGTGATGAGGAACATCACTAAACAGTCTCCGCAAGTTATGTAAACCAAGCCAGGGCAACAATCCAAATATCCTCCCCAGAGAAGCCTTAGGACAAATATGTTCCTGTTACTGAAAATTTTTCAGACTGGACGGCATAGTCACATTGTATTTTAAGCACCTTCCCTCCTTGGGCCACCAGCCAGCTGGGATAAGATTTCACTTCCCTGGGTACAGACTGGGGGAATCACCCAAGCGGCATTCTCTCATTCATTCACTTTGAGAATATTTCCCGGGCTCGGAGCTGATGGCTGCTCAGCCGGGTTCTCTGCGGGGGCCTCACAGGGCAGCCAGCAGTCAAGGTGGGAGCCGGGCTGCGTTCTCATCTGGAGGCTCGACAGAGGAGGAATCCGCCTCTGAGCTCATTCTGGCCATTGGCAGAATTCCCTCCCGTGCTGCCGTATGTCTGACTCGGGCCCTGGTTTCTCGCGGGCTGGAGGCCGCCCTCGTGAGCCTCTCCAACACGGCAGCTGACTTGTCAAGCCAGTAAAGAGACTCTGTCTCTCCGGTCCACTCGGACGAAGTCTCAGATAATGTAACATCATCTTGGGACTGACCCCTCCTCACCTCTGCCCTCTTCTGTTGGACCTGCTCCCACTCAAGGTGGGGGACACGGTCGCGGACACCAGGGGGAGGGAAACCACCGGGAGTCCCCCCACCAGGGTCTATGCCCCACACGCAGTGTGCGGAGACCCCGAGAGGGGGCCACACAGGTGAAGCTGGAGGAGGGGCGAAAGGCAGCGGACACGAGAGGAGCAGAGGGACAGAGCTGGGCAGCGGGCAGGCCCAGGCCTCCAGCGCTTTGAGGACGGACGCCCGAGAAGGCTGGAGAGCAACAGCGGTGCTCAGCGGTGGAGGACGCCTAACATTTGCTTTAAGTAGACAAACACTTCTCTAGGTATAAAATATAAACATCCTTTCGAGGGAGTGTTAACATCAGTTGCCTCCAGGAAGGGAGCCGGCGGCTGAGGGGACTTGGGCGCCTTTGGAATGTTGAGCCGTCTGAACGTACTGCAGTCGAGAAATGAATTTGTTCATTTTCTTGAAGCCATCCCTGAGGCAGCGATATGCAGAAGGGGCCGGGAAGCAAGCAGGGTAGCTGTGGGGAGGGGCTAGGTCCCCAAGGAAGGAAAGGGACCTCAGTAGTCCAAACCCGGGAGAGCACTATGACTCTGGAGAAGAAAAGACTTGTAATCTCTCTGGTGTTAGAGCCTTTTCCTCCACGTTTCCTGAACTCGCCGCCTCGTTTAGCTTCCCTCCGCCCTCAGAGATGTTGCCTGAAGAGCTCTCGGACTTCAAGAACATGGCTGTCCCTAAAGAAAGGCCATGGGTCCCCAACAGGTAGAGCCCACGTCCTTTTCACCGTTCCAATACAAAGTGCTAATTTGTCTTTCTCCAATGCATTTGATGGTCACTTCAAAGAGATTCTTCAAAGAGATTGCATTAGACCAAAAAAAAGGAAAAGAGAAGAAAAAACCCCCAACATTAACTACAGAATCCTGATGGGTTATGATCGCATTACTTTTCCCTGAACGCTATTCCCTGCTTCCTTTTTGTGCTCTAAATTACCAATTCTAGTCCCTGTGTAGCTAAATAATAATAATTACCATATAAATGAATATGCATATGTGTCATTTTTCTCCCCTAAAAGCAAGAAAGCCTGTTTATTTTGGATGAGGGTTTGTTTTGTTTCCAAACAACCAAAGCACATAATTAGAAGCCTCACCTCTTGCTCTCGAAGTCCTGTCTCCGCCGGGAAGAGATGAAAAAGGTACGGAATGCCCCTTGAAGCTCAGAAGGAATTTTAAAACAAATTAAAGGAGATATTTCTCTGCGCTGCAGGTAACAATGGCTTGGACGGGATCAGAATCAGAACGCAAAGGCCGGAAGGGGCTTCGAAGCTGAAGCTGGGCCTGGCCGTTCACGGACAAGGGCGGGAGGCCTCGTGAAGTGGGGGGACACAGCGTGCACTGGGGAGCCAAGAAGACAGTGGCCAACAGCAGAACTCCGCGTTTGCGTTTCTGTTCTGGGACGGACCGTGGGACCCCCGGCAGGGCACACAACGTCTGCAAGCCTCAGCTTCTGCAGCCCGAAATGCAGTGAGGGCAGGGCCTCCTCTACCAGGCTGCCGTCAGGATGCATGAGGTCACGGACGCGGCCCTCAGCCCTCCGCTCCCATCGGGGATCTCCGTCGACGGCCTCACTGCAGAGGCGCCCTGTGCCCCTGCGGTGTGGTGTTGTGGGCCAGGTGCCAGGCCAGGCGCCCCAAGTCGTTGGAGTCCAGGCACCCTCCAGCCACCATCACCAACACAGTAACAATGATATCACTAAAATCATTATAAATACCGAATCAATAGTATTAAATCAACCAAGAGTATTCATTATGCACGATAGAGTCGTACGGTACAACAGAACTCATAATAATCTCACTTACGCTAGAACTAACCGACAACTCTAATAGTAAATATTATCACCATCTTCATGATGGTGGCGGCTGTTGGCAAGGACCAGGGATGCCTGGTCTTACGCTCTGTCCACACTGCAGGTGCTGTGCAGACCAAACTTTTAGGTAAGCTCAAGAGGGTTTATAGAAGTTGCATGCGTGTTTCAGAGACTAACCTGGGTCACTGAAGGCAAGATTGGGATGCGCAGTTGAAGTCACAGAAGTGAGAAGCACCAGCTTTGCCCCAGAAGCCATGACTTCGTGACTTACGGAGATTAAAAAACAAACAAACGAGAAACGATATGAACAAAGCAGCCCGGTCCAGCTGGAGCCTGTGTCCGGACCCAGTGCCCGGATCTCCGAGGCATAGTTCAAGGTGGTTTATCTCCCCTGGGGAACGCACCCAGTGACCCAACCCCACAATTCCACACTTCTGAATTCCAGGTTGAACGCTTATGCACCTGAAACAGGCAGTAATTTACGAAAATAACTTACACAAAATAACATTTCTACGTCTTCAGATTGGGTTGGGTAAAGCCTGGCCCGAAGCCAAAAGGAGGGTCTGAGTGGAGAAGCTGAGTCTGCCGACCTGCCTGCCAGACCCGGGGTCTTTTCTTGTTCTCGCAGTCAGCTGGGTGGGGGGGCTCCGGGCCTCTCTTGCACCAAGGCAGCCAGGGGAAGCGAACACTCTTGACCCAGGAGCAGAACAGCCAGGACATGGCAGTTCTGGCTCGAGCTCCTGGATCATGAGGTGGTGTGGCATCGTAAGCATCTTAAAAAGAAATCTGGGGGGTCCTGGCTGGCTCAGTCGGTTGAGCATCCAACTTCAGCTCAGGTTATGATCTCGCAGTTTGCGAGTTCGAGCCCCGTGTCAGGCTCTGTGCTGTCAGCGCAGAACCCGCTTCGGATCCTCTGTCCCCCTCCCTCTGCCCCTGCCCCACTCGCTCACGCGCGCTCTCTCTCTCAAAAATAGGTAAACGTTAAAAAAAAAAAAAAAGAAAAGAAAAGACGGGCGCCTGGGTGGCTCAGTCGGTTAAGTGTCCGACTTCAGCTCAGGTTATGATCTCACGGTTTGTGGGTTCGAGCCCTGCATCAGGCTCTGTGCTGACAGCTCAGAGCCTGCAGCCTGTTTCAGATTCTGTCTCTGGCTCTCTCTCTGCCCCTCCCCTGCTTGTGCTCTGTCTCTCTGTCTCTGAAATAAATAAATATTTTTAAAAAATTTTTTTAATAAAAAGAAAAAAAAAGGAAATCTTAAGGGGGTGTGGGGAGATCCTGCCGCCTGCCTTTGCTGATGCTGAGAACCACCACGGAGCTGCCCCCACCGGGACAGCATTTGGGCTGGGGAGCAGTTGTGGCTCGAGAGGAGGCCACATCGCTCAGGGCGAGTGAGATTCCTGGGGTAGGAACCCAAGGGTTACTCCCTTCCACAGCTACCACGCCCTGGTTCCAGAAGCTCTCAGCATCCTGGACCGGCCCCACGTGCAAGGCTGTCTCTGGCTCTCTTAAATGCAGCTCCCATCCCGCGGCCAGGTCCCAGTCCCGGTGACTCGGGTACGCTCATGCCCAAGGAGAAACGCCCAACATTCGGCCAAACGGGGCCAGCACGGCCCTAAGCAGTAGAGAAGCAGCTTGGCCCTGAAGCGGGAAGAGAGAAACAGACCTGAACGCTTCCAGCCTGGTGATCTGCAATGTAAGAGTTTAATTGGACTTGGCAAACTCATTATCAATTATGGATTAAGGCATAGAGCGTTTTGTCCGGAAAGTGCCGGCCCGTTTCTAGTCACTTAGGAGGCCCTCCCCTCCCCCTTTATTCCTGACAAATGACTGTTTCCGCACCTCCCAGATAAAAGAGAGGGAACCTTCGAGAGGGCGATTGACTGATGGGTCAGTTTTAAGAAGAACTGATCTGAGGTTGGTATGAAGGGGGGTCCGGGCCTCGTTCTGCCTGCCACCCTCCCTCCCCGCCCCCCGCCAAGACAGCCCCTCCACAGACCACGCCGGCCCCATCTCTGGAGGTTTCTGTAACAACCTGGCTCTCCTGGCCTGGCTAGTGGCCCTCACGGCCCTTCTGACAGCTGGCCCTCCTTTGGGCATGCGAGGCCGTATCCGACTGCAGCTGGTGAGCTCAAGACCAAGGGACCCCCTTGCTCATGGGGGGCTGAGGCAGAGGGAAAGGGTCCAGCAGCAAAGACCACGTGGTGCCTGCAACAAGGCACTTGACTGGAGTAGGGGGAATTGAGCCAGATGGGCTTGGGAGCAGGTGACAAGTCTTCAAATGAGCCTATGGCTAAGGGGCCTTTCTTCTAGCACTGCTGGAAGGTGGAAGTTTGCTGTGTGGGGGTGTGTGTGTGTAGGAGGCTTTATTTCACTTGGGGAGGGGTGGGAGGGAGAACCTTGAGAGACAAGGCAGCAGGCAGGGCAGGAGGGAGGCTGGTGCTTGGACCAGGACTGGGCCGGGGAAGGGCTGCCCCCAGGCCTATTGGGAAGAAGAAACTGAGGCCGGCCTCTGCTGAGACCTAACCCAAGGGGGTGGGGGTGGGAACTGGGTCTGGAGGAATGAAGGCCCCCTCCCTCCAGGCTGGACACGGAGCCCGGGTCCTGTCTCACTTTCCTCCTCTAGGGCCTTAGTTCCTCCTGGCTCACTGGGGCCACATGACCCCCCAACCTCACTGCTCCTGCCCCAGAGGAAGGGGCCAGATCAGACAGGGCGGTGGACACAGAGCTTGAGGGAAGTTAGGGAATGAAGGGCGGGGTCCCTGGTGCACGAGGGGGGACGTTTGCTTTTTATTTGGAAATGAAGAGAGAAGGCAAAAGCGTTTTTCATAATGGTGTGAAAGTAGCACTTAGAACAGGGGTCCGGAAACTAGGAGTCCCGGGCCAAATCCGCCTGCTGCCTATTTTTGTAAATAAAGTTTTATTGGAACAAACCGTGCCCTTTCATCTCTGTACCACGTATGGCTGCCTCCACATTACATCAGAGTTGAGCAGTTCCAACACGAGGCCATATGGCCCACAAAGCGTTTCTGGAAAACGTTCGTCTATCTGCAGTTTAGAATGGCCTCTGAACTTGGGGCACTGGCCTCAGCCAGGCAGCGGGAGACCCTCAGCTGACTGGGAACAAGCTGAGGTCTGAGGAAAACACACTGTTCAGACCAGCTTTCGAAACCCAGACTGCAGCCTATCTGGGGCCCGTGGTCTCGACTCACAGGGCCGAGGACCGTGCAGACCAAGCCGTGACCAAGTGTGACCAAGTGTGAGAACTGCTGCTTGCTCACCAGCACGCTGGAGAGATGCCCGGGGATCTTTCCAGAGTTGGGCCTCTCAATGAATTTTTAAGCGAGCGAGTGAGAGAGAGAATGTGTCCAGATACATGCACATTAAAACAACGCAGGCATGTAAGCTGTGTTCTGGGCACGATGCGGTCGGCACAGTCCGCCCGCTCACTCCTTCTGAGAGCAGCTCTGATGGGTGGGCAGCATGCAGGCGGCGGCTAGTCGAGGAATCAGAAAAGTATGCAGTAGTAGGTGAACTGGGGAGGAAGAACAGAATTCAAAATACCACCAAACCAGCACCCCCACCTGGCCTTTGGGCAGCCTGAAACTGAGCACAGGTGACAGGGAGGGCCCGAGAGAAGGCCAGGAGGGGCCCTCACACCCGACCTGGGCGGTGAGAGGGGGGATTCCTGACACTCGGACAGCGGGGAGATCTCTGCGTGTTTCTCCTTCCTGTTTCCTTGCACCCCAGGCCCCAGGCAAGCCTACTGCGGTAGGGGTGCCACGGGGAGCCCGCAGGTGCCCGAAACCCTGAGGGGGCGGCGGGCCTTTCCTCTGCAGTCCCTAGAGACCGGGACAAAGCCCCGGTAATGTTTCCCTCTCTGTCCTCCTGCCGCTTGGCCCCAGTCTCAGGTGCAGTCACGGGAAGACTGTGGCAGAGTGGGACAAATAAAGTCCCCGCTTTCTGGCCAGAGGACCGAAAAGAGGAGCACCAGGGAACTGGGCGTTACCATGGAAATGGCAGAGCGAGGCATTCAGGAAAGCAACCAAATAAAGATGTCTATGGACTCGTGGGCTCCCTCCCAGCTGTGCGTGCAAGGGTCTGACCCTAGACAGCTTTCTAAAGACATCGAGGGCCGAGCCACGGCGCAGACCGCTGCCCGGGCCCCCACTGAGCGGCACACACACGGCACAGAGCCTCAGGGAGCCGCACGGCACTCGCAGAGGCTTTGTACACAGAACCCAGATGGGAACCACAGCACAGAGAAGGTGGCTGGAACTGGCGGCCTGAGCCCAAATGAATCAACTGCCCGCGAAGACAAAAGTATCAACACCCGCCGTAGGATTCAAACAAGACCCAGAGTCTCAACAGCAAAAAGAAAAATGCCCAGGATACAGAATCGCGCAGCCCAAGGACAGCCACGGATGTCTCAGACCTCAGACATCGCCGCTGACGTGACTCAGGCGCTGGAGTCAGCGAGGCGTCTGAAGCGGCTGGCTTTAAGCCGTGACGGTAACAACAAAGCTCCAACGAGTAAACGGACGGACAAACAGAAAGTCTCAGAGACAGAAGACAGTGAGAAGAGCCCACTGGAATTTTGAAAAACGAGAAACACGGCAATCCAAATGAAAAGCTCGCTGGATGGGCCCAATAGGAGAACAGAGACGGGAAAGGAGAGCCTCAGTGAGCCTCATAATCTGGTCCACGACAGAGGGGACAGAAACAGAGAACGGAACCTCGGCGACCCTGCGGGGGCCGCAGGACTACTGTTCCCACGAGATGGGGAGAGAAGGGTGCAGAAAGCCTGAAGAACCTGTAGAAATGATGGCCCCAGACTGCCCCGGTTTGGAGAAAAACGTGAACTTACAAATTCAAGGAACTCAACCAATCTCCAAAAGAACGAATCCAAAGAAATGCACGCCAGCCATTTGGTAACTGAACTGCTGGAAACCGAGAACACAGAGGACAATCTGGGAGGAAGTCGGGGAAAGGGACACGCTGCTTGGGCGGCTGTCCTTCCACTAGAGACCAGGCTGGCCAGGAGGAGGCGGGACCCTGCGAGGCGTGAGGAGAAAGAGCTGGGGATCTAGAATTCTGAATCCGGGGACAAATATCCCTCAAGAATGAAGGCAACAGGGGAGCCTGGTGGCTCAGTCAGTTGAGTGTCCACCTTCAGCTCGGGTCACGATCTCACAGTTTGTGAGTTCGAGCCCCGTGTCGGGCTTGCTGCTGTCAGTGCAGAACCCACTTCGGATCCTCTGTCCCCACCTCTCTCTGCCCACCTCCCATTTGCACGCTCTCAAAAATAAACAAACATTGTTTAAGAAACACACAAGAGATATATTAAAGTGAAATACTTTAACAGTGGTCAAATCGGGATAAATTGGACTTCGTTAAAATTAAAACCATTTGCTCTGTGAAAGCCACTGACATGAAGACAATAAGACTAGCTGTGGACCAGGAGGAGAGGCCTGGATACGACACGGTTTAACAACCCTCAGTGTCCCCATCTGCAAAATGGGGGAGTCATAGCACCGACCCAACAGAGCTCCTCTGAAGACCCAAGGAGTCAGTGTGTGCAAAGCCCTCCCATGGTGCCCATCGTTCCTGTTGCCCCCCATCTGCCCCTCCAGATCCCCCCCGCCCTCTCCAACCCCCTCTGTGCCCCAGGAGGCTGACCTCCATGGATGGGCTGCTTCGTCTGGACGCCTGCCCTCTGGCTTCACTGGGTCTGGCAGCAGAGAGTCGGGGGTACCCCCAGTTCTCCCTCTGCCCCTCCGGGTCCAGGAGTGTCCAGCTCCCTGTGGGGCTGGTCTCAGGTGCTCGTGGGTTACCTGAACTACCCCCTACTTCCACAACGTTCCTTTCCTTAAAGGCTCTCCTGTGACCCCTTGGGATGGGGCCAGCTCTCTCCTAAGACCCCCGATGGGTACCCTAGATTCCACCTTGTTGTCTGGCTAAATCCAAGGTGAAATTCACACACTGAGCTTCACGGAGCTCTGGGTCGTCTGTCTGACCCTTGTCTGCAGGCCCCGGGTCACCTCTGTGCTAGGACCTGAACCCACGCCCCTCCCCTGCCCTTCATCTGGTAACAGAGCCCCTCTCCCTGGGAGCCCCCCAGCCGCTCCACGCGGTTTCTTACCCGCCTGATGCAGTCCTCCTCACTCACACGTTCCTGAATCAGTCTGACGAGCAGGGTGCTGGGCACCTTCTAAAGGAAAGACGACACACGGAATGAGGGCCTCAGCCCGCACACTGGGCCACAAAGGATGTGTAAGTGGCAGCCCAGCGGGCTCAGCTGAGGAGCCGGCTGTGTGGACACAAAGGCTCGCCAGTCCCTGGCTGACCGCCCAGTGGCCTCCGTAAAGTCCAGGCCTGCCTTGCAGCCCTCCCCCCGCCACCCTGTGCTCCCCACCACATGTGCACACCTACCTCGACACTCTTGCTTATCCCGTGCCCCCGCCCAGATGCTCCCCCCACCCCACCCAAGTGACTCTGGGTTCCCTCAGGTCCGTGGCCCAAGTGCCACTGCCTGTAGGCCGCCCTCCGTGACCCTCCCCAGGCTGGGCTGGGGGTCGCCATAATGCCCGACGGCAAACTCTGTCACTGCTCTAACCACACGGCCTTCTGGGGGTCTGCTCATGTCCATCTCCCCAGAAAGTTTCAAAGTTCCTGGAGGAATGGGACTGGCTTACACAAGCAGGGAGAAGCAGAGGCTGAACTTGAACCCCCTCAGGGCAGCCAGAGCCCCGCCCCTTAAGCACCAGCGATGGCAGGTAAGTGGGGGGGAAGGGGGGACAGCCTGTGCAGGTAGGAAGTTAAGGGCGGCTGACCTTCTGTCTCGCTTCTGAACTTTCTCTGGCCAGAATCAACACCCCAGTTTTTACAACCAAGTCTTGAAGGCCCCAGAGCTGACGCCTGGAAAACCTCCTCCCAGGTGTCCCCTTGACCCAAGATCATTAAAAGCTGGTGCTTCTCCATACACACCCCAAATGCTTGGCCAAGGCGGACTCCCAGGCCAGCCCCAGACCGCACATCCTAAGCTATGTCAGGGCTGAACCAGCCCCCAGGGGGGCGGGCGGGGGGCTCCCGCCAGGCACAGATGAGGGCCCTTGGGTGTGCACTGGGTGCACAAGGAGGCGCCCAGGTGGCAAGAAATCTACCTTCCCTTCCCTTCCCCAAGCTGGGGACCCTGGAGTGGGACCATAAGAAAGAGGGGGCAAACACTTTTCCCTAACTTCCAAAGTATCCACTGGGGAAAATCCTGGATCTTTCATTCTAGAGGCAGCATTTGTGAGGGTCCGGAGACACCAGAGCCTGCCTCCGGAATGCTGTCGTGTCCGCCTGGAGTGCGGTCAGAGCGCCTGGAGAGACCGGGAGCTGGGACACGGCGGCGCCTCTGGAACAGGCTTAGAAACGGGCTTTGGTAAGTGCTTGTGCATGTGGCAGAATGCGTCCACGCCTCCCCTCCGCTATGTCCTGGCAGCGAGCGTGCGGCGAAGGGGCTCGGGACAGCTCCCACGCAGCGGAATTCGGAGGGAACGGGGCACCGGCGCAGGCGGAGAGAAGCCAGGGGACGGGGGAGCGATCCCCAGAGGGGCTCAGCTCCTGTGCACCCAGCTCCTCCACATTCTGCAGGTAGCGCCCTCCCCTGCCTCCCCTCGAAGCTGTTTGGATGGGTCCCCTGACAAGAGCAGGCTGCACTCGGGCAAAAGAAGTTCGGCGGTGAAGGACCTCCTTGGGGACACAGCATTCCGGGTAACTGGCTCACAGGGCAGGGACAGGAGCTGGAGGGAGAGGAGGCCGAGGGCTCTGAAGCCCTCAGACAGAGTGATTTCAGAAGGTTATGTCTGGTGTCAGGGGGAGGATAGGCCAAGTGGGTAAAGAATGTTCATAGGGAGACCCTTGGGGGGGGGGGTGGTGGCACTGATTGGTCGGGGACTCAGACACTCATGATTTGGGCCCTGGCCACCCGCTGAGTCACACCGGACGAGTCTTCAATACTCTGAGCCTCAGTTTCCTCATTTGTCAGTGAGACAAAGACAAGGTGCCTCAAAGAGTTACCGTGAGGATAAAACGAGGTGGTACGCGAGGCGAGCCTGGGACGCGCCCAGCCCCCAGCAAGGGCTCAGCGCCGCGGTCATGATCCCCCTGAGTACCCTTAATATACCCTGCATGCTGCTTCCTCAGCACGGGTCTGGACAAGCAGCTCCACTCAAGGGGGTCACTGGTGCCTGGTCTGTGTCACCTCCCACTGTAGCACACGACCAGGGGCCCAGACCTCTCCCCACTCACGCTCACATCTCTGACAAAGGATGTGGGAAGTCAAAATAAATCCCAGACACGCAGGCCTGCTGCTGGGGGTGGGGGAATCTGGGAGCAGAACGCAGACTCACCCTCAGCATCAGGGCTCGCCTCCCCACCGCTTGCCCTGGGCTGGCTCCCTTCATGGTCAAGCTTCCCACTCTTGGCTACACAATGGCTGCTGCAGCTCCAGCCAGCTAGGTGACCTTGAGCAAGTCTTGACCTCTTTGGGCTTCACACACCTCATCCAGAGAAATGAGTGGCAATTCTGTAGTTTTTCCTTTTATTTTTTTGTCCCTCATCCATACACCCTGCCTCCTATAATGCAAAGAACCCCCAAAACTCCTTGAGGAGCCACCCTCGTGCCCCGCAGCTTGTATAGTTTCTGTGGGGTCAAGCCCACCGTCAGATACAGTGGGGGACCCTAATTGGTCCAAGTTGATCGGTATATCCCACTGCTGGCCACTGTGATTGCTTCAGACGCTGCCCATGTCCCAATCCTGACCAAGAGGCATCAGGTCCAGGACGTGGGGTGTAATCACCAGGGGCAGGAGCCCTCGCTTTCCAGCGGATCCCAAGCTGAGGGGCTGGAGCCACGGCAGGCACTTGGCAGGCATGAGGGGAGCGTGAGGACACGAAGCCAGCACAAAGGGAGAAACCAGGTCTCAGCTTCATCAGGATGGCTTTTCCACGATGTGGAATCGGAAGAGGAAGACAGAGCAGACGGCGAGAGGGTGAGGGAGGGGGTTCCTCTGGGAAGCATCGGACTTGTCTCTGTCCACTGGAAAGTTCTGGGGCCACTACGGTTTCTACTGAACGGACGGCGAAAGTTAAGAGCAGGAGTGAGCAGGAGAGAGAGAAGGGGTGAGTGTATGACACATCGAGAACGAGGAGGCCAGAGAGGCGAGAGGGAAGCGAGCCAGCATCCGGTCCCTGGGTTCGGCACCCCCGAGACACCTGTGTCCTTCCGTCCGCCCTCTCCCTCCACCTTGCCAATTCCTTGCTCAAGCCAGTCATTCCCCCACCTGGAGGTGCACCCCTGGAGAGCTTGTGAGAGCACAGGTCACCGGCCCCACGCCAGGGTTTCTGATCCAGTGGGTCTGGGGTGAAGCTGAGAATCTGCGTTTCTAACAAGTTCTCAGGGATGCTGAGGCTGCTGGTCCAGCGACCACACCTGGAGAGCCACTGTCTTAAATAAGCAAACTCCAGCAGCCAAGAGCCGTACCCGGCTTGTGCTTGCGAGAGGCTGCTGGCAGGGGCCGGGGGGTACCTTTCTGCCCCACCCATATCCTCTTAGCTCTTCCGGGGAAACTTCCCCCAGCTGGCTGGCGAGGGGAGGGGGTCAACGGCGGGGGGCAGCCCTTTCCTGTTCCCTCCCGACCCCAGGCAGAGTCAGTTTCCATCCTGAGGCCCATTTCCCTTGAGACTTGTCTCCTGTCCCTGACAACACCCATTCAGGAGGCAGCAAACAGGTACCGGGACGGGGCGGGGGGGAGGGGGGGAGGGAGGAGCCCAGGGGGGGAGCCGAGGGGGGTGCAAGGCAGTCAAAGAACAGGGTTGAAAGGAGACAGGTCCAGATGGGGTACAGCACCCGCAGGGGTGTGCCCGGCAGGGGACAGGCCCCTGACTTTGAGCACAGCCCCTCCCGGGCGCCCCCCGCCGCTCCCCGCCTTGGTGCTGTCTCCATGCCAGCTTTGATGTGTCACGTCAGCAGCGGGGCTTCCACGGGGCGCTTCTCGGAGTCCCTGCCAAACTGTCTTTGTAGGAATCAGACTCCCTCCTCCTGGAGCTCTGCCGTGCTCTCCCACCCCGGTCCCGCAAGGCCTGGCTTTGTGGGGAGACTCGGGGACAAACCGACGGAGGCCAGCGAAGGCCCAGAGGGTCACCGAGAAGGCCCAGATCAGATGCAGGCCCCTGGCCCCTCATCTCCCTGCTTTCTTGTCATCAAGGCCGCGCTGGCTCCTGGCTGGACCTCGCTTCTCCTTCCAGCTTCTGCACGGGGCCCTGGGGCAGAGCCACCGATGTGCTGACCTCAGAGGGGCCGTCCTCCCCTGAACGACGCGACGCTGGGCTGCTGTTCACAGGCGGCCAGGTGCAGTGGAAGCTGGCTCTGCCCCCTGGGGCCCCTCACTTCACTGATCACACCTGGGCTTCCTCACTGGACGGCAGGAGCCTGCGTGGTCCCATCCCCGGGCCCCATCCTCTGGCCCCTGCTGCCCCGTTGTCGCCTTGGGTGACACTTGCTCAAGAGTCAGAGACATCTCAATCTGCAGCATGAATTTGCCCCGGGAGCAGAGGCAGGAATCGTTGAGACTCCTTGTCGCCCCCCCCGCCAGGCCCCCTTCCTCCTACAGTGCTGCTGGTTGGGGGGGGGGGGGGAGGGAAGCCTGCACTTGGACTTGAGCTCACGTTAAGACCTGGGCAGAGAGTCTTTAAAGACAACTCTCATTTTAGAGTTCCTGCTGCTTCTCGGGGCTGTCGGCGCAGGTCTGGATGGCAGGCACTCTCGGAGCTGTGACACAGAGGGTCACAGAGGGAGGTGGCCCAGAAGAGACCCTGTGGTGGGAAAGGCCAATGAACTTCACCGTCGCCTTGAGTGGCTAACTGGGGACACGAGACAGCGGGAGGGCCCCTGCGCTGTGCGGCCCCCAGGACGCAGAGCAGCAAGGTCCCAGAGGGGATGGCTGGAGCTGACGGAGGCCAGCCCCGCCCGGGACCCTCAGCAGTCCTCTGAGCACTGCAATCCTGTGTGCAGAGGCATGGGTTCTTTCATTTGGATACTAAAGAAAATGGTGACTCTGGCAGCTGGGCGCTTGGGTACATCGGGTTACACCAGATTTTTACATTTGTAAACAGAACTGGAGTTAGGAAATAACACTGAAGTTAGAAAGAACCCACTCTGGATCCTGCCTGTCTGACCCACCGGCCTTCAGAGTCTAGGTCACTTATTCATTCAACAAACACAGGCCGTTGTGCTCTGATACAATAGCCGCAGGCCGAAGAAAACTTGATCTGGCGATAATGATCGTGATGAGGAAGGGGAGTGGCGCTTGGGGTGGGTCCCCCAGGGACCATGTGAGAATTCCCCGGGGAGCATTTGAAAAATCCTGATGCCTGGCCCCAACCCCCGGGCTTCACACTAAACAAGTCCGGCAGGGCCCATGTGAGCCTAATGTGCTTCAAAGATCGAGAACTTCCGGACCAGGCAGCCGCTCAGGGAGGTTTACAACTGTGTATTCTTCCTGCAGGGATTTCAGTGATAAAGTTCTCCCCCCCCCCCCCCCCCACTAGAAATGAAACCATTCCAGAACAATCACACTCAGCTCCCGCTGCACAGAAATAGCCTTCCAGTGTGGAGACTCTTCACCTTCCTGTCACCTCCTGTGTGGTTAGAGGCGGGACTTGGTTCTGTTCCCCGTAATCTCCCAAACCCCAGCAGGGCCTGCCCTGGGCCAGAACCGACGGAGGCACCGACTCTCAGGCTCATGCAAGTGCAGGGTCCGCCCCTGACAGCAGGAGCCTCCTTCGCTCTCGTGCCCTGGGCTCCTGCCGGCCTCGCCCTTGCTCCCCACCCCACCCCCAGGGCCCCCTCACCTGGGTTTGGAATCAGGGTGGGCCTAGAGAATGGACCAGAGCAGGCAGAGAGGGGAAAGGATCTGACAAGACCGGGTAAACTGAGAGCAAAGATGGCCCCGGTCAAGGCGGAGAGGAGACAAGAAACACCTGCCCAGGGCGGGGTTTATACCCAGAGTGCCCTGGGGCCGGAAGACTGTGAGAAAGCTGCCTCCTCGGGCAGAGTTTAGCCCTGGCCAGATCCCGGAGAAAGACTGACGAGTTTTCGAAGTGTGACTGTGTGCGTCTTACTTCCTTCTGGACAGTGGAAATAAGCGAAGGCCACCCAAATGGAAACAAGCAAGGCTACGAAGTCCGGGCTCGCTCTGGCGGGGACTCACCACGTCACTCGGGTTTGGCAGAGGCTCAGAGGCCGGCAGCGGAGCGGGAAGGCCTCCCGGGTGTGCCCTGGCAGCACTGCGGCCCGGGCAGCGGGGGGACGGCCACCTCGAAGCGGGGCGCCCCGTGTGCTTGGCTTTCTCAGGTTGGCCGCACGTTGGAAGGAGGGACAAAAAGGAGGGAAGCTGTCCGTTATTAATCAAGCCCGGGCCACGCGGGGCTGACCGCCACGGGGTTCTCGCTGGGCTTCCTGGATCACACTAGAGGCAGCCGTCTGATTCCCCCCCAGTCTGCCCTGGGACCTGCTGGCCTCCTGAGCTGGTTACTGAGACAACGGGCGGGTTTCCTGGGCCGGCTGCTGCAGGCTTGGGTCAGAGCCCTATTTTTATATACGGTCTGGTCATTGCCTGGTCCATCTCTCAGCAGACAGAGACCAGAACAACTACGGATGAAATGAAATGCTGTATGGGTTTTTCTCTCCAATAACCGGGGAGCAGGGCGATGCCGGGGAGCACGCGGAAAGAGATGCCGTGAGCAGATACTGGTTTAAGCCGGCGATGGGCCCGTGAGGGTTCTGCTGCCTTTCTCACAGCCTCTATCGTTGCAATAGTTTATAATAAGCGGTTCCAAACAAAAGCGCTGGTTCCAATCCCTGGTCACCTTGGATACCCTCAGGGGTATGGCCGCCTGTGCGGGTTTTGTGGCACTTTGCCCCTTAAGGAGGCTTCTCCTAGTGCGACCGTGGTCACGGCTCCATGGACCCCCTAAATCCTGCGGCCTGCGCGCTCTTCAGCCACGAGTCAGTGCCTGGTACTCAGTCCCTGCTCAGAGAACACTTCAGGGTAAGGGGATGAGTCAGCCAAGCCCACGACTGCACGAAGCTTCCAGGCCCCTTAGCCTGGATCTCCCCCACGTCCCCCAAAGTTCCCAGGGGCCTGGAGAAGGAGTTCATCTTTGGGTCTCCCGTGGCACCGCGCTACTTCCAAAAGGCTGTAAAGGGTTCCCAGTCCGAGGGCGATTTAAAGACGACCCTCAACCAGAGGCCACGCCTGGCGACGGCCACCTGCGGCCAGGCCAGGCCAGGCGCAGCCGCCCTACGCGCACCGTCCTGGCTCTTCAGAACCTCTCAGTCCTTCATCAGTCCTGACAGCCTTGCCTTTCATCTTCCCCCCACCCCCCCGCTTCCAAGCCAAGGAACCCCGATAAGACACCCTTGAAAGCACTCCGATGTGGTCTGAAATATGCTGATAATTAGCATAATGAAACCCAGGAGGAATTTCCTTAAAATCCTCCCCTCTGCTGAATTTTATAAACCTGATAAAAGCATCTTTATCCTGGAAATGAGCCTGCCTCCCCTTCCCCGAGAGGCTGTCTGAAAATGACAAAACCACATCCCCACCCCAAATGCTGGCGTCCCCCCACCCATAAGCACACACTGATTCCTGCAAACCTGCAGGGCCGGGGAGCAGACCTCTGAGAGCCCCTGCCAGGCAATGGGGGGCAGGAAGTGCTCCGGATTAAACATATCCAGAGTCAGCTCGCAGTGGTGGCGGCTGACCTTGCCGAAGGAGATCCTCCTTCCGTCAAGTCGGGGTAACCGGCAAACTTGGGGTTGGGAGTCTGCCCGAGTCCCATCCCTTGTGCCTGACAACTGCCCCCCGCTCTGCCGGGGCCCTCCCGGTCACGTGCCCCCGTGGCCTTGCCGAGCCCGCTCTGCACACCCCTCCCCAGAGCTGGCTGGGCCCTGCAGACCCCTTTTCCTGAGCACTGGGCCGTGGTGCTGCTTCTGTGGGTGGTTGAGCCAGGGAACAGGGTGGGGGCCAAAATGACAGAAGAGAAAGCTCAGGATGGAAATACAAGGTGAAGTGGCCTCAAAGAGGCGGCCAGCGGCCAGGGGCGGTGCCCAATTCCGGCTGCGGGGCCAAGAAGGGAGGTGGTACCTCCATCAGGGCCCAGGATGTGTCCCCCACACGGCCTCTCCTTTTCTGCCCCAGGCAGGGGACGAGGACAGGTTGCAGCCCACTGGACTGTTCCCCAGCTTCTCACCCCAACTGCTCTGGGGCAGGGCTCTGGGGTAGGCCTGAACCCACCTTTGCCCTGGGTCACTGCTTCACTGGTGCCGGTGTAGGGGGTGGGGGGAGGAGGGGAGGGGAGGGGAGGGGGGGAGGAGGGAGGCCTGGGAAGCACTCAACAAACACAGGGATTCTTTCCATTCTCAGAGTCTCCAGAAAGAATGCCCCAGAGGGCATATCCCTGCCGCTCTGGTCTCAACACACGTGTCCCCCAAATTCATATACTGAAACCCTAACCCTCAAAGTGACAGAATCGGGGCGGGGGGGAACTTTGGGAGGTGATCAGGTCGTAGAATGGGATTCCTGCCCTCACGGAAGAGACCGCAGAGGGCTCCCTTGCCCCTGCACCTTGTGAGGACACAGTGAGAAGACGCCCTCACCAGACACCGAACCTGCTGGAGCCGTGATCCCGGACTTCCAGCCTCCAGAACTGGGAGGAATAATCCCTGTGCTTCCAGGCCACCCAGTCTGTGGTATTTTGTCACGGCGGCCCGAATGGACTAGGAGATCTGCTCGCATCCCAGAGGGGCTTATGAAGAAATATCTCCAAGTTTCTAATTCGGAGTAAAGACAAACAGCATGAGCAAGCTCTATATTTCCCCTGGGGAAACCAAAGTTTCAGACATGGGATTGGTGAGATTTTTAGGATCAGGACACTCGGCACCCTGGGGGGCCAGCCGCAGACGTGTGTGAGCCGGCCGGAGGGGTGGGGAGGGCGGCCCCTGCGCCCCCGAGGCCCCCGAGGTGCAGCGCGCCGGGTCCGTCCACCGCGGGGACGGCTGGACGACGGCCCCGCAACCCCCTGGCCGGGCCGGCGTGGCTCCGTCCTCTGTGGACGGACCCCTGCCTCTCGGCACCCACGCGATGGGGTGACCCTGGGAAGAAGCACGGGCCAGGGCCGCTCCATCAGCACAGAATGGTCACCTCGCGCCGTCAGCAACCCCTTTCTGCCACAAACCCCTCGTCCCCACAGCCGCCAGGACACGCACCCTGCTTGACAGTTCTCTCCTTCCTTCCAGCCCACGCTGCCTGGGTTTCAGTTTACCCCCAGCACTCCCCTCGCTTGGTCCACGAGGAAATGGAGACGTGCTGGGGGTGGGGGTGGGGGGCAAGGGGGACCGTGGGAGCCCTGTCACCCCGTCTCCCCTTCCTGCCGCCCTGGGACCAGCCCTACCGTCACGTTCTGGTAATGCCTCCTGGCACCCGCAGCCAGAGAGGAAAATTCTCTTCCTATCAGGCTCTCCACAGTGAGAAGATTGCTGTTGAGATGTTTGCACAGCCACATTGCCTGAAGAAAGAGCCAAAGAAAATTTCAGTGAACGCTGTAATTAAGAGGACTCCATTCAAATGCCCAGGCCCTTCCGTATTCTACTAGAAAAGACTGGCCACAGGGAAGCATAACTGCATTCTGGCTGGAAGGAGGCCACCCAGGGGGACCCACAGAGCACCCCTCCCTCCCCAGCCTGAGGAGGCCGCCCGAGTGTTCGCTCTTTTTCCAGCAGCCAGTGATTACACGGAGCTAGAAAGCCCACGGAGGGGCCCTGCTTGTAGCTGCCTTGACGCGCCTTCCCAGCTCCTCGGGGCCACAAAAAGGTTCCAACAGGAAATGCAGGGACAGGACCTAAACATGGGGCACAAACGTACCCGTTCATTTTTTCTTAGATCAGGAAATGATCTGACCAAATGAATGTTTAGTTCATTGATGACTACGTATACTCTACAGGGAGGAATACATTTTAGGGAATAATAATGTAATGAAATGCTCTTAATGGCAAGATTATACTGATGGCCATTTCAGCATCGGGATGATTCAGAAGGCCCTGAAGTCCCCCGGGGCAAGTATCAACCTTAATTCTCTCTGTTCCTCCTGCTGGGAGATGTCAGTGATGATAGCCCTGCAGGGCTCTGTCTGGATTATACTGTATATCATCTTACTGTAAAATTAGATTCTGCGTGTCCCCACATAGTGGTCAGACGTGGGCTAGTGCATTCACCAAAAGCTGAAACAGCAGTGAGGCGCGGTGGGCCCTGACCTCGCCAGGGGGCAGAGCCGATGGCCTCAGCCAAGGTGGGACTGGACGAAAGAAGTTGTCTGTGCTCACCACGCTTCACGAATTCTACCCAGCAAATTCGCCAGAGATCAGGGAAGAGCTGGAACTGGGGTTAAGCGCGGGGCGGGGGGGGGGGGGGGGGGGCTGGGGGGAGGTGCCCAGAGTGCCAACGTCTCAAAGACAAAGGCCCTTTGCCAAAGGAGACCCCTCACCCTGAGTGACCCGACTCCGCCTTAATGTGGCTCGGGAGCCTGTCTGTCTCAGGGCAGAGGCTACCACCTCGGAACTGGTTTCAACCGGCTTCCTGGGCCTTTTCCCAGGAGATTCTGATCAGGCAGGTCCGGAGGGGAGTCCGGCACCCGCCACCTTCCAAAGCACCCTGGTAACGCTTGTGGCTGCCAGGCCTGGGGGCCCTGGGTTTCTAGCAGTAAAACAGCGTGTTAGGTTGGGGGGACCGTAGAAAGGAGTGAAGGCTGGCAGCCTGATCCTCAGGAACACAGTAGGGAAACTACCGACAGACAAGCAGAAGGACAGAGGGAGGGATGGATGGGCAGAGCGGTAGACAGAGAGACAGACAGAGCGCTAGGATACAGACGACTCCTGAGCACAGCAGATGCAGGCCAGCTCCGGCAAGGATCGGCCGTCTTAATCCCTTTTCTGAACACAGCAAAGTGCCAGCTCATCAGGGGACACAGCCCGCCATGTCACCCAGGCCCGGGACGGGTGCTCACAGTAGTGGCACGGTCATCAAGGAAGAGTTGACTGAAGTCCGCTAGCCAGGCTTTTAAAAGACAGAGTTCCAGGGGCACCTGGGTGGCGCAGTCGGTTAAGCGTCCGACTTCAGCCAGGTCACGATCTCGCGGTCCGTGAGTTCGAGCCCCGCGTCGGGCTCTGGGCTGATGGCTCGGAGCCTGGAGCCTGTTTCCGATTCTGTGTCTCCCTCTCTCTCTGCCCCTCCCCCGTTCATGCTCTGTCTCTCTCTGTCCCAAAAATAAACAAACGTTGAAAAAAAAATTTTTTTTTTAAGTGGAAAGGGAATCATCAAAGCAAACATGGCAAGATGATAAATTCTGGAAAATCTGGGAGCTGAGTATCTATGGTGCAGTTTCTATGCTTTTCTGATTAAACAGTCTCATAGTTAAAACCTTAAGAGTGAGGGGCGCCTGAGTGGCCAGGTTGGTGAATCGCCCGACTTCGGCTCAGCTCATGATCTCACTGTTTGTGGGTTCGACACCCCGCGTCGGGCTCTGTGCTGACAGCTCGGAGCCTGGAGCCTGCTTCATTTTCTGTGTCTCCCTCTCTCTGCCCCTCCCCCGCTTGTGCTCTGTCTCTCTCTCTCTCTCTCTCTCTCTCAAAAATAAACATGAAAACAACAACAACACTTTGAGAGTGAATCTAAAGATTCCATGTCAAAAGTCTCTAGACTCTGGTCTGCTTCTGGAAATTTATCCTAAGGAGGTAACCAAGTGTGTGCAAAGATGGTGCCCCCGCGGCCCGAGAAAACCCTGGAACGTAGATCCCAACTGTTGAAATAATGCTCACCCCTGGATGGTTGCAGAATTATACTTTTGTGTTCTGTGCTTTCTAGGCTTTCTACGAGGCCTGCTTGCCGCCTCTCCTAATAAGAAAATAAGTTAAAGAAGCGGAAGGGAAGGATGAAGAAACGCTCCGTTGTGCTGAGAACCCGCGGAGGGGCGGCCCGGCTCCCGCTCTGCAGGGAGATGAGATATTACGGCGTTACAACACTTAATATGATGCACTTACTATAGTTGTTTTCCCCGAGGCGGGTGGACCTAATATTACAATCTTCGGCACTGTGGAATAGAAAGATTTGAATGTCACCGCTCGAAATGATAAAGCAAGCTCCGTGCCCGCGGTACTGCGGGGGTATTCATTTCCTTCCTCCCCAGATTTCATTTTCTGCGAGTGACACGGTCGTTTGTAACCCAGTGGCTCAGGGATGGTCTCGCCATAGAACATACTCTGTATGTTTAGGGAGGTAAGTGATCACTGAGATGGTTTATTTTTCTGTCTCCGAGGGGACATGGACACGGTAACTTGTTTGCTAAACTAATAAATATCAAGAACAATTGGGATTTCGAACACCATAAAGCATTTTAAACAGGGACTTTGTCTTGGGGACACGCTCTCAAATAAAGCTGTATTTTATGTAAATCGACCTTCCAAGCTTTGTTTTATATATATTTATGCCTTTTTATTTAGCAAATTGTATTCCCCATCATCTTACAGAGGGAAATAACGGGGGAAAGCCTGGACCGGCCAGATTTATAAAACCCCAGGTAGGAGAGCCTTTGTTTTCCAATGTGGGCATTTCCATGCAAATGGCTTGCTTCGGGGTCTGGGGCTTCGGGCTCTGGGAGGTTGTGGGCCCCACAGAATTCCTCAAGACGGGGGTCGGGACGACCGACTAGGTGCTGGCCCACTGGAAAAGACCAGACCAGCCTCTCAGGAAAAGCGCTGGAAGGCATGTGTTCTTGGGTCAAAACAGGCTTCAGGACGTGGTGTCTGGACAGATGGATCCATGCTGATTCCTCCAAGTGCCACCTTGACTAAGCCACCCCCGGCCGCTAAACACGGGGGGGCCAGGAGCACAGAGCAGAGGTTGGGAAGGCAGGCCTATCCCCTCACCGCTGCTGGCCTGACCCCCGAGCCAAGGGGACAATGAACAGGCGTGTCTCCCAACGCATCTGAGCCTCTGGTGTCTACACGCAGAGACCACTGCCGCCAGGGCCCCAGGAGGGCACCTCGTCCATGCTGAGGACAACGGACACGCGTGCCCTTTTAGCGTGGCAGCGGACACAGAGAAGGAACTAGGATCCATTTGGCCCATGGGCTCACGATCGGCACATGGCCGCCTGGGTGTAAATACAGAACGCTGTCCAAATTCACGGCACCTTCTCATTTGCCAGAAGCACGGAAGGACGGTTGAAGCTGATCCGCTCGCCGATTCACTCGTCGAGCACCTCGTCCTCGCTCGGCACTGGGACCGGGGCTGCCGAACACAGCAAGCGGGGCACGAGTGGCTGCGTGAGACGGGAGCCAGAGGGAGCGGCCATCCTCTGCTCTCTCCTCGACAACACGACAGGCTGTACCCACGTCCTGGCTTGCTGCTGCTGCTTTGACGGGTGTGTGTCCCCAGTGGCCTTAGAGCACTGTCATTTTCTACGTCTGGAAACGTTTACAAACCTGGTCCGTTGGCCCCAGTGATGTGCGAACTTGCTTTTCAGGAACCCCACATCGTTCCTCCTGTGGTGATGGGAATCAGAGATGTGGGGGCAGGAAGGCCCCGGCCTACTGGCCCAATGCTGCCACGCTCTAGTTCAGCAAAGCCCTGCACACACTTTCCTCTCCGAGGCAGGCTCAGCTGGGACGCCTCCGGCCCTCCCCAGTACGGCGGACACAGCTTCCAGTGTTCTGCCGGCCAGAGCCACAGTAAGGGAGCACCAGAGGGCCCGGTCAGGCTCCTGTGACCTCCGCCCAGCCCCCTCTCTCGATTCTAGCCACAGGCCTCTGCTCAAGCTCCTCAAACTCAGGCCAGACCCAATGGGACCCGGGGCCTGTGGAGCCCCGGGAGAAGGAGCCTCACCTCAACAAGAGCGTTTTGGGGGAACGAGCTGACTCCCAAGTCACGCATTCATCTTGACAAAGTTACGGGGCTCGGAGGCTGCTGGGGATGCCCTCCCCTTCCAGGCTCCCGTAAGTGGCACCCAAATTGCACACATCTCTGAAAATGCTTTAAAAGGGGAACATCCACGGCCTTTCTCCCCATCTAATTTCTCGCACACATTTATGTGATTAATTTCAGTTTCTTAAAATCTAACACCTTGGAACCCCAGCTCTGCTCATGAGTAATTATTTATAAACAGTGTCATAAAAGGCTGCTTGACTGCCAAGAGTAATCAACTTCTTCCAACCACTTCAAAGGAAATCAAAAAACCTTTCCATCCGCAGATCCTTTTGAGGTTTAACTAGGAGCATGATTTAAAATTCACAAGAAAACCCTTAGGTATTGGAGCTCTAATACACAGCTTTCTTGGACAAACGTTTGATAAAAAACGCAACATACCATTATACACACCATCACCTGCTTTAATATTGCCCAGGGCTACTGTAAATGCTCACTTTGTACTAAATCTGGTTTTCTCGAGGCGAAGGGGATGCCAGCCATGTGCCGGGGGCTCCCCTCATTCCCTCATGTGCGTGCTCATCGGGGTGAGTCCGGAGCCTTCTTTCGGTCTACACTAGCCACCGGCCACATGAGCCCCTGCCCGCCCCACGCCGTGCCCAGGAAGCAGAAGCGCTGAGCGCCTAGCTTCCAGGAAACACGGGCCGCTGCGTGGCTGGAAGGAGGCAAGACAGCCTCCCTCACTAGCCCAGGGAGGCAGAACCGCTCACTGGACTTCAGAGGGCCTCCCCTTGTCCACTGTCCTCTTCCAGAACACACAAGAGAACGCTCACAAAAGCATGCCCTTCTGCCCAGCCTCCCCTCCTTCCCCCATGTCCTGCCTCACTTGTGGGCGGACGCCTGGGCACGGGGAGGAAACCTGCAGATGTCCCTCTCTGTTCTTCACCTAAGCGGTTGGGCCTTGAGCAAAAAGGGCAAAGAGATTCCAACATCCCTGAGAGCTGCCAGCCCCCGGCCTGGCAGAGGCAGTGGAGGCCTCTGGGGACAAATCCACCCCCCAAAACAGTGGTTACTGGGATCCGATGCCTCTACTCCTGGAGAGAGCATCGGGCCAAACACCTTGGCTCTAGCTATGGAGGAGGGCAGGAGGCCGGCCCCCTGCTAGAGCCAGATGATGCAGGTCTGGGTCGTTCGCCCCCGCCTGGGAGCGAACAGGGCAGGTGCAGCATGGAGAAGGAATGGAGGCTCCGTGGCGGGCGGAGGAGGCTGTAAGGCCAGCCCTCAATGGCGTCGGCCGAACCGAGTCTAAAACAGAAAGATGGTGGGGAAGTGACAGTTCGACGCTGAAGATTACACGTGCGCACAGAGGGGCAGGATGAAATATGATGGGAATCTGCCTTGAATTTCGGCTCTTGAATTTCCGGCTTCAGGCCGGCGGTGTGAGGACACAGGACACGGCACACGTGGCCCAAAGTGAATCTTTCAAACCAGCAGGACAGAGCGGTGCCGCGGCCCGGCTCCTGAGAGTTCAGATGGTTGTGTTATTACCAGGCACAGTCTTTAACTCAGAAGGATCTGGCGAAGGGTCACGAGTGGGAACTCCCACGCCCTGTCGTGGGCGGGGGGGGGGGGGGGGGGGGCGCGGTGCGAGGGTCAAGGCCTTGACCTTGCTTTTAACTGCTGCTTTGTTTTCTCTTCACTTTCGCTTCTGCTTTAACTTTGCTTTGCTCTGCGATGTGTTGGTGCTGATACAAGAGAGCTGAACACGGTGGGCGGGCTGCTCCCCACAGCCCGCAGACAACACCGAGCCCCCGTCCAGATTTGGGGTTGGGGGAGGAGGTGGGAAGGCAGACACATCCGTCTCTGGTCGGGGAGGCCCGGCTGGTGAGCTTCGGTCTGCGGCCGGACCCCCGGGAAGGAAGGTGGCCTAACCGCCACCCGCACCCCGGTGCCATGTGATAAACAGCCAACGGGAGAACAGAGGCCTCTTAGAAGGGTCTCTGTGGGGCAGAGCGAGCCCCACCAGGAACACATGGTGGCCGGGTGGGCAGCTCAAGAGGGTGGTGCTCCCGGCCCACGGGTGCCCACGCCTCCATCTGCACCTGGGGCATGTGGGCTCACAGCCAACGTCAACTCTCAATTCTGCCTACCCAGAGAATCACACAGGGGCACCGCTGTGCTCTCCGTGAGCCACTCTGCTTAGGTTGGCGAAATGGCACTGGGACCCAAGCAGCCCCTCGCTCCGATGCTCTGCGGCCAAGCCTGGAACCGCATCAGGATTGGCGGGAGGGGGCACGCCGGAAAGGCCAGGTGTGCGTGGTGCACCTGTAGGCCTGGAGTGCCCTCTCTCTCACCTTCTTCTGTTGTTGTGTCTTGATGCGTCCTTTCTCATGTCAGGCCTGTGGGCCCCACCACACGGCATCTCAGGCCTCTGCCCTTCTCAGCTGCGCCAAGCGCTAATTTCACTGGCGAGCCGGTATCTCCTTCAAAGTGGCCAGTGCTCCAGTGAAGAGAAACATCAAAGCTCGCAGACACCAGTTCTCCCTGACAGCTCACACAGGATGGGAATGATCCTCCACTTGGCAAATCGACCGTGGAATGCAGTGCCCCTCTCTTCTCTCTGGTTCTGGACCCTGGCTTTGGGTCTAGCCGACCTGCACTTGGGCCAAGAGTTGGGGAACTCTGGCACGCACTAACGGGCACCAGCGATGAGACCATCGGGAAAACCCGAGTGCTGCATGTCTAGGTGGACGGGAAACCGGATTTACACCTGACATGTGGAGCGATCACAGAGTTTAAAGCCAACAGGCGAGATCAGATGGGGCACACGAAAGCATTAATAATTGATTCCATGGGCCTTTCGGAGGTTTTCATTTTAGAAACTTGGCAAGAGAACTTTTTAGCCGTGCCCCCAAAAGGAATTAAGTCATTTTTCAATGAGCCACCACCCCAAGTTGCCAAAACCCCTCCCTTCAGACACAGGGAGGGCAGAGTGGTTCATCGCGGTTGGGCAGGAGCGGGGGTGGGGGAGGGGAGGTAATGGGAGAGGAGGCTCGTCAAGTGCTCACCATTATTGTTGTCTCGTTGCAAGTGACTGATCATGAACAGGATGGGGTCCTTGGGCTGGTGGATCAGGAGTTGCTCCAGCATGTTCTGTGGGCACAGGGTAAGACACCCAGGTGGTTAACACCTGCATGGGCACCAAGGGACCTGGGCTCAGGTGGCCCAGCGCCCTGGTCGCTACCGATACCGGCTATGGGGCCCGATCTCTCCACTGCACCCACCAAACAGGCCTGCAACTTGGAACCCAGCCCCTGCTACAGCTGGATCTGCTTCGATCCCCATGAGCAGAGGAATGAGGGAAGGGTCGTGCGGGTATCACAGAGGCACATGGAGGGACCACATCCCAGACTCAGAGCAGGCAGGCCCAGCCAGGGTCCTTTCACCTCAGTCCCTCCGTGCTCCCCGGACCAGCCTTCTCTCAGTTCGCCTCCTTCACCATGTTCATTTGCCCCGAGCCTTAGCAGATGCTGTTCCCTCCTCTTGGAACACTGTTCCCCACGTCCTCAGGTCTCAATGGAAACACACCCTCCTGATCACACCCACTAGATCAATCCTGTCCTATGCTCCTGCAGTCCCCTACATCCGTTATCGCCGCACCCTTGTCTCAGCGCTGGGCACACAGTAGGTGCCCAATGCCAAGGTCTGCCGGCTGACATGGTCATCACTGCTCCCTGTGTTCCTCCAGAGCGGGACAGAATATTTACCAGCCAGAATATTTACTATCCTGGGATAGTCTGGCCATTTAATTCCAAGGAAAACCAGCTTCCATGGTTCCAGAACAAGAGGCACAGAAGTGAACTAGGTAGCAGATAGGAGCTGGGCCGGCACCATTAAAGAGCCTCCATCAGGGACAACCAGGGAGGGGCTTCTGCCTTTCAGGGGCAGAGGACGTGTGCCGCGGACGAGAGCACGCAGCTCTGAGAAGCCCCAGCTCTGCTCTGCACCCCGCCAGCAAGTGCCTTCCCTTCTCTGAGCCTCAGCTTCCCCAGCTGGTGGAGTCCCAACGGGACTAGCTGACTCTCACCACTGAGATGGTGGGAGATGATGTTGGCCGTGTCACAGATGAGTGTTTTTAATTTCACTTTAAATAGCTATGTATCTAATGTGTGCTAGAAAACCTACGGTTTCAAGGCTATAGCTCAAGAAGAGGTAATATTACTTAATTTTTTTAAGTGGGTTGATTTAAAGAAGTGATCAAGTTAGGGGCGCCTGGGTGGCCTGGTCAGTTAAGCATGAGACTTCAGCTCAGGTCATGATATTGTGGGTTGTGAGTTTGAGCCCCACATGGGGCTCTGTGCTGACAGGGCAGAGCCTGCTCGGGATATTCTGTCTCCCTCGCTCTCTGCCCCTCCCCTGCTCATGCTCACAGTCTCTGTCTCTCTCAAAAATAAATAAACATTTTAAAATGATTAGGTTAAAGCGGAGAAACATGGTGATAAAATTTCATGGAATAATACACCAAAAAGAAAGAAGTGCAGGTAAAAATGGACGAACCCCAAGTAAGGACTGCCGCGGCCTAGTTAATTGTCTTGGACCAACGTCAATGTCCCAGAGTTATGTTAGATAGCATTTGGGGGGGGGGGGAGTTGGGGAAGAGTACATCGGAACTCTGTACTATCTTTGTAACATCCTGAGGGTCTAACACTGTTTTAAAAAGTAGTGAAAACCGTGGAGGGAATGCAGAAATGACTAAGGACTAGAAATACTGATTAGGAGCTTTTTCAGGCTGCTCTTTTCAACAATCAAGCTGAGCTACACCAGGTTCTCTAGAGCAGACCACGATACCCCCAGGAGCTGGCCCCACTCTGCCCACCAGCCAGTGACTTGTAACTCAGCTAGCCATTTTCTTTTCTTGGCTTGGCCACTCAGTTGCAGAAAAATCTCTCTGCCTCTTTCAGTTGACCCTTTCCAAAGGAAGCATATGTTTGCCAGAGAGATGGAGACTCGGGGTGGGTAGTCTGATCTCTGCTCTCACGTGCGCGGGTCAGAGGCTCCAATGAGCACAAGCGTGACCACAGTGGTGCCTCTGGGGACAGGGTACACCTGGAGGGGCAAATGCTCTAGAAACTGGGCTCCAGCTTCCCTGTGGCCCTCAGAACCTCTGAGTGGCAGAGAGTTCCTCCAGTCCAGCTCCTGAAAGTCTTTGCCTCCAGGAGGTGCAGAAGGCAACCAGAAGGGGCAGGGCTTTGCCAAAGGTCATACGGGGGGGGGGGGGGGGGGTGGGGGGGGGTGAGGGCCCAGTCGGGTCAGAAACCCAGGATGAGAGGCTGGGAGCTGCTGGGAACTCCTGACCCGAATGAAGAAGGGACATGTGGGAAATGCTCCTGTCCGAACCATAGGGCACAGGGCTGCTGTCCCAGGAGGTGGCCATCTCAGGGGACGGTGAGGTCACCTTGAAACTCGGACACTCCCCAGCTCAGAAACCAACATGGCAGACGGACTGGGGACTGTTAGCGCCGAGGGGCCCCCTTGAAGATCAGCTCTTGCAACCCAGCATTTCATAGCTTCGAGAAAAGGAAAGAATGGGACTTGGTCCAGGCCATTGGGCGAGCTGGCGCGGAGCCATGACCAAAACCTGACCGGGTGGGCTGCCCCCTTTCTTCCCTCCTGGGTCCGCAGGACAGGGGCAGGGGGCGTCCTCCGACCGAGGCATCTCTCAGGGTCCCAGCGGTACAGGAGTCAGACACCCACCCATCCCCCCCAGCAGCGGGGGTCGCAGCCGCGCACTGCTACCGCGACAGAGGCTCCCGCTGGCGCCCGGTGTCGCGACAGGGCAGGGCTGCCCGGGTCACCTGCATCAGCTCGAATATGTGGTTCGCCTCCCCGTATTGGGGCATTTCCGGGGGTATGCGGTGAGGGGCGGTGGTCGCGTCCATGCCTCCGTGCGGCGCGCCCGCTCCCTGGAGACCGCCGTCGCTAGGGCCGCCGCGGCGCCGCGTCATCAGCGCGCGCCCGCTCCCTGGAGACCGCCGTCGCTAGGGCCGCCGCGCCGTCGCGTCATCAGCGCGCGTCCGCGGGGCTGGAACCGGGCCTCGTTCCCGGCTCCATGGCCCGCGCGCTCAGCTACGGGGGGCAGGTGCTTCCCCTGGGGGCGGGTGCTTCCCCGTGGCGGCCTCGCACTGCGGTCTGTGCGTCTCAGGAGGTGGCCCTCCAGCCTTCTAGGACCAGAGGTGCCCCCAGGAGGGCCCCAGGTGCCGAGACGCCCAAGGGGGCACGTCGGCCCTCCGTGGGGACGGGAGGCGGGTCGTGCGCTGGTCCCGCCGTCGCGCCCCGACCTGGGCGTTGGGCGCTCCGCGGGCCAGCCCGGCTCTGCTCTCTGGGCCTCAGTTTTCCCACCTTTAAAGCGAGTAGAGGTTGGGGAAGGCTGTGGAAAAGGTAGGGGAGTCCCTGGGGCGGACGGGAAGGCGGGGGCTCGCGGGGCGAGGCGGGGCTGCCACGTGACCCGGTTGCTATGGCACCCGCGGGAACAATCGGGCCCGCGGCCCCGCCCCACCCACCAACCTTCCCGGCCCTGGGAAGAGCCCCTCCCTGGCCCCAGACACCCTCGGAGGCACTCGGGTTTCGGGGAGCTCTGTGAGTGAAGGCCGGCCTAGGACCAGTAAGGTTAAAGCGCACCCCCACCCACCCCCCCGCCGAGCCCTGGGGGGAGGAGGGGAGGGAGCGGAAGGAACCCCGATGCCGCCCCTGGTGGGTGGGACGTGGTGGAGGAAGGAGCGCTTCGAATCGCGTCAATCCCCAGCGGGACTGGGGCAGCCTGGTATGGGACGCGGCGCTGAGCTGGGAGCTCCAGCTTTTGTCTGTTGCCATTTTTAGAAGGAGCTGCCGGCTTTGAGATGTGTTCTTAACAAAACTGTGGGGTAGGTACATGATGGACGGGGCGTCTGGCTTCTGTGATACAGAATGCCCCGGGTTCGACTCCTGGCTCCACCCGTGTGAGCCTGCTCTGGGCGCCACTTTCCTCCCCTGTGAAGTGGGGATTATGGAAGGATTCCGTGAGCGCATATGCCTGAAGTACGGGCTCCTGGCGTGTATTAAGGGCACAGCGCATCGGGGCTACTATTTAGTAGTAACTTCATTTAATATTTGCACCAGCCCCCAGGAATAAGTACCTTCATTCCCATCTTACAGGTCAGAAATTGGAGGATCAGAATGGTGAACAAATAGTTGACCGTAAGACCCGGGGCAAGTCATTTCCCATTTTGGGGTCTCTTTTCTCATCAGTTGTAGACCTTAAAGCGTTAGAATCAGAAGTCCCCTTGAAGATATTCTAATCCAATCGCCCTTGTTTTATAGATAAAGTGAGGTCCAGAAAGGGGGAAACTCTTGGCCAAGTTCACTCATTAATCAGAGGCAGAGCCAGGGCTGGCGTCTTGACTCCTAGCCAAAAGCCTTCCCCAGCAGCCACTAAGTGCCCAGAGACATGCCCTCCGACTGTAAAAGGCTGCAAATCCGCCTCTTCCCCTCAGGACCGCTTCCTCAAAGCGCGCACACCTTGGTTGGCTTGTCAAAGCCAACTGCAAAGACAGCTGGGGAAGAAAAGGAAGCCCCCCCCCCTCCCGCCCCGCCCGAACAAAGAACACAACAACCAAACCTGCAATTTGCACTGGAGAGGTTCAGTTTGCTTCCTGGACATTTCTGAAATGACTTGCCTTTCTCCTCATTTATTTTAAGCCCTAGGCACTTTTCATACCACGATTTAATCTTCTTTAGCAGCCTGGAAAAATACAAATCAATTAAAGCCTAAAACCTATTGGGTAATCATTTTTTCCTTCCTCCTCCCCCAGATCGAGAAGTGCCTGCACCCGGTGCCTTTCATCCAGACTAATTTGGCTGCAGTAACTCGTTCAAGGGACGATCACTTTGGATAGCTTATTACAGCTCTTCTCACGACATTTCCTGGCGTGCATGTCACAAGTCGCTAGGATCAAGAACCAAGTCAGTTTTGCTCTCAGGGGCTCTTGGGGCCACCAGCCAAGGTCGTGCTGTATCCTTGGAGAAGTTGACAGCCCCGGGAAGCCCCGGGAGGGTGGCAGGGAGCCAGACAACGCAGGGCAGGCCCCTGAACACTAGGGGAGGGGGGAGCAGAGAACATTCTCTGCAAGTGGAAACGAGGCCCAGGGGTCCAGCTGGTGCGTGACCCCTAGGAGGGCTTGGGCAGCTTTTTGGGCATTTGGTATCCCCTCCACCCCAGCCACCCTCTCCCGGCCTTGGGTCAGTCTGATGTCTGGCATGTCTGTCTCTATGGACCGTCACGGAGGGAGGGATCCAAGAGCCCAGACTTTATAAAGTGAGGCAGAGCTGAGTGGGGAATCCGGGCTTGCTCACTTCTAGCGGGGTGACCTCAGCTTCATTGTCTGTCACGTGGGGATCATCAGGTACCGTTGGGAGAGCTGTGGTGAGGATTCCATGCATGGCCAGGGTTCTCCTAGAGTCCCGTCGATAGTCACTGCCGTGGGGAGGGTTGGGGCGGGTGTTCAGGACCTCACTGCAGGCTGGAGCATGGCTCTCGTCTGCCCCCCGCCACCCACCCACCTCCGTAAAGGACCCTCCTGCAGACCGCACTTGGCCCTTCGTCCCACCGTGCCCACCCCACTGCCCTGCTTCCTCTTCCCTTTGGCAGCGCTCTTATCCACAACACTGTTCGGTGGCTCATCCTTGTTGTCCGCCTCCCACTCTGAAAGATAAATTCCAGGGAAGAGGGGCTTGTCTATTTAGTTCCCTGCCGTGTATATAGCCCAGCACTCAGAATCGGGGCCGGCATATGCTAGGCCCTGCAGAAGGGGTGAGTGAACAAACGAATGGAAGCCTGAAGTCCTTCTGACCCCTCTGGCCTTCAGGGGTTCCCCCGGCCTGCCCTGCCCACTGCCTCCTGCACTTGCTCACAATAGTCCCAGGTCACCCCCTCCTCGTGCTCCCCCCCCCTCCCCCCTCCTCTCCTCTCCCGGAGCTCAAGCCCTCAGCAGACCCTGCTGCTCTCAGGGTGTGCAGCGTGCCTGTTGTGGCCTGCTCCTGCCATTGTGTGCACACTGTGTAATCACAGCAGCTTTGGTTGCTCTGACAACCAGGCGCTGCCGCATTCCAGGCTGCGGGCTCCACACGTTCCGCCTGCACCTCGCACGGTGCTCCCCCCAAGGCCGGGAGGCTGCGGCCGTTACTTCCCTCTAGCGCATTAGCACTCAGAGGCTCACCCCAAGGCCGGCCGGAAGTAGTGGAACCAAGATCTGAACCCAGGACTATGAATAGAGCTTGGGTTCTTAACCACCAAGCACAGCTCTGAGCCTTATGGGGAAGGCCAGACTGAAAGCACACCCCCCCCCTCACCCCCACCCAGAAACCCACCTGTGTGCTGTGCTCTGACCTTTCTTTTTTAGAAGCATTTTTTTTATTAACTTATTTTTTTATTTTTTAAAATTTACATCCAGATTAGTTAGCATATAGTGCAACAATGATTTCAGGAGTAGATCCTTAGTGCCCCTTATCCATTTCGCCCGTCCCCCCTCCCACCACCCTTCCAGCCACCCTCAGTCTGTTCTCCATATTTATGAGTCTCTTCTGCTTTGTCCCCCTCCTTGTTTTTATATTATTTTTGTTTCCCTTCCCTTATGTTCATCTGTTTTGTCTCTGAAAGTCCTCATATGAGTGAGGCATATGATTTTTGTCTTTCTCTGACTCTCTAATTTCACTTAGCATAATACCGTCCAGTTCCAGCCACGTAGTTGCAAATGGCAAGATTTCATTCTTTTTGATGGCCGAGTAATACTCCATCGTATATATAGACCACATCTTCTTTCTCCATTCTTCCATCAGTAGACATTTGGGCTCTTTCCATCCTTTGGCTATCGTCGATAGTGCTGCTATAAACATGGGGGTGCATGTGCCCCTTTGAAACAGCACACCTGTATCCCGTGGATAAATTGTGCTCTGACTTTTCTAGGTCTTCCACCCCCAAGTCACTTGTAAGCCCTGGGCCCAGACCAGGCAAGGCGAGTCATGGGAAGGGGTGCCCCAAACTCCAATAATCAAGGCACATCACATTTAAAAACATCAAAATCCATGCAAAATCCACTTCTGTCGCCAAAAATGTAAAGACGGGATCGGTTTTACATTCCTTCTGCCTCAGGCTCCAGTATGGCACAGCCCCAGACCCCATCCCGTCTTTAAAATCCTGACGCTTTGCGGCCTCCTCTTTGGTGTTAACTTTTATTTCTTTCAATAGCACGTTAAATGTTTTTCCCTCGCTCGACTGCTGGGTTTTCTGGTGCCTCACCCTGGCCCAGGCCCCCACCGCACCCCCCCAACCCCGGCGCCCCTTCCCACTTGCCCACTTCCGGCAGGGGGCTGAGTGGGCAGGAAACCAGTGTCCTGCCCGGCCCGGGACCAGGCCCACCCCCCTGGAGCCGCAGCTAGTGCGAGCAAACACAGGCACTGTGGCTCCCAGGGGTGGCCTGGGCACTGCGGCTGAATGCACTGTGTCGTATTTACAGTAGGCTTGAGGTCCGTGGGGTGCCATCGTCCGGGCCTAACCTGCACAAGTCAGCTCCCAGCCCTCCCCAAGTTCTCGGAGTTGCCGCTCCCGTCGCGCCCTGGAGGCCAACTTCTGATCTGCCCTTGCGTTTCCTTTCATCCCTTTTTGCCACAGCGATGCCCTCCCTGCTCCAGCCCTGCTCTGGGCTCAGGATGCGGAGGCCGACACGGTGGAGGGAAATGCCTCCCGTCTCCCTCGGGCCTCCTCCTCTCTGCCTGGGTGGGGCCTCCCAGGAAGCCTGGAGTGTGTTCTTCCCCACCCCTGCCCTTGCCAGGTGTCCCGGCCCCTTGCGCCCGCCAGCACCCCTGGCCTTGGCTTGGCCTCCTCCGACCCGTTCACGCGGAGCACGTCTGGTGCCGTGGGTGTGGGTGTGGGTGGGCGTCCACAGTGTGGAGAAACTGAGGCCCAGAGAAATCCTTGGCCACACTTGAGGGAAGGAAGTCATGGTTCGTGGCAAAGAACGTGTCCTTGGAGGGAAAAGGGACTTGGGTCCTGGATTGCCTGGGGGATCTGGAGTGAGTGCAGGAGGGAGGGGGGACGCCGAGAGGGGCCGTGGGCATGCGGGTCTGACACTCCAGAGCGGGGTCCGCAGTCTGGGGCCTCATCGCTGTGTTCTCCACCCCCCCCCCACCCCGGCAGATTCTCGTCCTCCTGTAAATGACCGCTGAGGAAGACCATGAATGAGACGAAGGAGTCCCTGCGAGGCATCGAGCAGAAGTATAAGCTGTTCCAGCAGCAACAGTTCACGTTCATCGCTGCTCTGGAGCACTGCAGGGACAATGCCCACGACAAGATCCGGCCCATCTCCAGCATCGCACAGGTGGCGCCTCATGGGCTGGCGGGCGGTGGGGCCGGGCTCTTGGGGCCTGCTGGGCCCAGCGACTCCTGGGCGACACCTTGCATGGAGGGTGAAACAGCTGAGGCCCGGAGAGGGCAGGCGTGTCTGTGCCGGGATCAGGACTCAGATCCTGACGAGGCAGGAACGGGCCCTTCGTTCCCTCACCACATATGTGAGTAAATACCAAAGCGGGCTGGAGACTCTGCCGGACCAGGGGTCCCGGCTCAGCCACACGCCCCCTCTGTGACCTTGGGCCAGTGAGTCACCTTTCTGTGCCCCAGCTGCCTCAACTGGAAAAGACGGGGTGTGCGGATTTAAGGAGCTCGTGAGGGAGCCTCTCAGCCAGTGTCTGGCGCCCGTGGTCCCAGCAGTGGGATCCCATTGGGGTTTGAGAAACCGACCCGCCAAGCACCTCGCGTCTCCCGTTTGCAGACATTGTCACCTGCCCCGGGGTCTCCCTGTGAGTTAGCTGCCATCCCAGTGTGCGGGACCTGGAGGGCTGGAGACGGAGCTGGCTCTCCAGGAAGAAGCACACACCTAAGTGGGACCCCCTCCCGCCGCCAGCCGACTGCTCACAGCGCTGGCGGGGCGTGGGGACCAGGGCTCAGAACCGCTTAGGAGAAGCACACAGGCCCCAGAGATAGCAACCCCTGCTGGCAACATCCTTCAACAAAAACCCTCGCTTCCGCTGTGCGTGAATATTCCTCCCAGATCTTTAACGTGAGAAATTTTAAACCTACAGAAAATACCCTCTTTCCCCTGAACTGTGTAGGAGTAAATCAGGCTCAGACTTCCAGGGAGGGGGCATGGCCGGGTTTTCAGCGTCAGGATGGAGCAAGTGAGACCCCTCCCCGCAGCCACGGCTCAGAATCTACGGGAGCCAGAGTGACCCCGCCCCCCAGACGCACAGGGGCGTGGCCTTCTCACCCAAGGTTCAACGAAGGGCCTTGACAAACGGTGGCCCCAGGCTCCGACTCTGCAAGTGAAGTGTCGATTCTCGGCCCTCACCTGGCACCCCCCCACCCCACCCCCACCCCCGGACCTGGGTCATCCAAAGGTGACCTGCCCACACACGCCTGGTAGCGCAGGGACTCCGCTCTGTTGTAGTTACACCGGCTGGCAGGCTCCTCCCCGCCCTCCTCGGGTCCCCCGGCGGCTGTCAGGGCCTCTCCCCCCTCACAAAGCCGCTGTTCTTGGAAGGAGCCATTCGGATCATTTGGGAAGACGTCCCTGAGCAACTGAAAGGCAGCTTGGAGGAGGGAGGGGAGGCCCCCGGAGGGGACCGGGAGGGGAGGGGAAGCGTTCGTGAAATGGGCCAGATATTCCCGCCGGCACCAGGCGTGTAGGCTTCAGGTGGGGGTGTTGGCAGACCCAGCCTGCCCAGCGCTCTCGGGGTGCCTGGGACACGCAGTGACATTAACTCTACGTAGTGACCTATGAGTCCACATGCCTCAATGTGCCTGCATCTCCCCTGTGACTCTGGGAGGGTACGAGGAACTGCGGGGGGGGGGGGGGGGGGGGGGGGGAGGACGCTCCTGGATGTTTGGTCCCCAAACCAGCTGGGGGCCGGTGGTACCTCCTGAGCTCGCCCCACCTGGCCCCTGCAGGTGCAGAGCTACATGGAACACTACTGCAACAACTCCACGGACCGGCGCATTCTGCTCATGTTCCTGGACATCTGCACAGAGCTAAACAGGCTGTGCCAGAACTTCGAGGCCCTGCACTCTGGCACCCCGGTCACCAACAACCTGCTCGAGAAGTGCAAATCCCTGGTTAGCCAAAGCAATGACCTAAGCAGCCTGCGAGTGAAGTAAGTGGCTTCTGGGCCTGTCCCGGAGGCATCAGCAGCATGAGCATGTGGGGAGGGCGGTGGGGTGAGGATGGGCGGGAGGGGTCCCACAGGAAGGAGCCTTCTCTCCAGAGGACAGGAATGTCGGGACTGATGGGTCATGTGGCTACTGTCCAGCGCCGCCCCCCGCCCCGAGGTGGGGAATCTGAGGCCCACCGATGTACCCAAAGGGCCAACCCAACAAATCCTCTTACTGAAAACAAGGGATGCTGAGGCCCCACATACAGTGGGACACAGACGAGCCAGCACTGGGCAAGGGGAGGGGGAGTCAGAGCAGATGTTCCCAGAAGCCCACGGAGAAGCAGGACTTCTGGAGCCCGTCCCTGTGGGCATCTGGGCCTCAGCACCGCCCAGTGTGGCTCCCTCATTCCGAGCCCTGGGGAGTCCTCAGCACAAAGCACCATATTCCAGAGGATGCTGTTTATTTAGTTACTGGGGATAAGGAGAGTCGGAGGGACTAAGCACATTTTGGAGCCATTACAGGTTTCCATGGCCCCTAATCCGGATCTCTACGACCACGGGCCAGTGGTTCAAGCATCTTGCCTATGCCAGGACTACCTACGGTTCATGGCCCCGCGAGCCCGCCGAACCACAGCGTCCAGAACCTCCCCGGGGATTGTAATGTGTGGTCAGGATTAGACACTGCCCCGGTCTGGAAGAGCCCCCTCTTGCCACCCTGCAGGTACCCTCACGATGTGGTGAACCACCTCAGCTGTGACGAGGCTAGGAACCACTACGGAGGCATCGTCAGCCTCATCCCCATGGTCCTAGACTTGATGAAAGAATGGATCGCCCACTCGGAGAAGCTGCCCCGCAAAGCTGTGCAGCACGTGAGTGAGCCCCAGGCACGCCAGGAAGCCACCGCAGCAGCCGCTCCGCCTTCCCGGACCATGAGCACCCAGTCTTGGTTAAGAAAACACCAACTTAGGCAACTTACAAAAGACAGCCCCAAACCAAGGGGGAAAGACAAAGGATGTCCAAAACCTCCCTGGAGACCACCTGGCGGGAAGCTGTAACTCAGAGCTGGCGCCCTGCTGAGCCCCGTGTGTTGGGGGGGGGGGGGGTGCCGACTCTTCACTTGGGCTCCGGTCATGGCAACTGATGAACCCCAAAGGGGACTGCCCAATATACCACTGAGAACCTGTCTCCCTCTCGCTCACTTTTAACTTCTCACCGCTCCACACCTCTGGGCTTCAGGCTCTGCGCCCACTTCCAGTGTTGCCGGGAGAGGCTGGCGAGAGCCGGGGCACTGGCCCGCCTAGGTGCTCCAGGAGCTCCAGGCCAGCGCCCTGCCAGGCCCTCCTCTCAGGCAGAGCCACCAAGCGGGAGGCCACAGGGCTCCTTTCCCGCCGCTGCGGCCACTGTAGGGTCCCTCCGTCTGCCAGGATGCTGGGGGCTGGCGCGGTAAACTTCCTCAGTGTCATTAGGTGTCTGGACCCAAGGGGAAACGAACCTGCCTCTGCTCTCCTTTACTTGGGGGAGGGAGGCCATGAGAGGGGCCGGAAGGACTCTGCGGCTCCCAAGTAAGACAGTCCCCTGGTTTCCGGGGCACAGTCAAGGCCCTGACGTCGTAGCTTGTGTCTCTGGCCTCCGAGCTGCTGGAAGTACTGTCTGACTGTTGGTTTTTCCCTTCGCAGGGGGCGACTTAGATTCTGTCTTCTTGCTTCCTCGGGGGCGACCGTCAAGAATAAAAAATGTTCTCCCACCTGTCTGCCTGGCTTGGTTTCCTGGGACCTCTCCCTTAAAGAAAACTACGCTTATCCTAAGACATCAGAGGACGGTGGGCAGTAGGCTCACAAGCAAAACCGCCAGCAAAGAGCAACCGCTAGAGACAGGAGTCTGCTCTCAGGAGGGTGAAGCCACAGGCCCCCCCCCCCCCCGCCCCGCCCCAGGCCGGCGCGGTAACTCCCGTAGTTAGAGCGCACTGGGACGAGAATCCGAATAGGTATCAGGGTTCTACGACAAAATTAAAAGCTGCCACCTCCCAGTCTTTATCTCAAAGGAGCCGCTTCCGTCGTTAAAACGGTCAGAGTGTACCCATTTCCAGGGGCAGCTGGAAACGTATGTTCCAGGGAAGGGACGGTGAGGCGAGGCTGGATCTAACAATTGTTTCAGGTGGTTTCCCGCCTTCTTCCAAACCCCTGGTGACGTTACGGAAGGAGCACAACGGCAAGGCTCAGGGTTGGTAAGCTCTCCGTGATCTCGGTGCCACCTGGGCTCAACCCAACGGCCAGCCAACCCCTCAGGGCGGCAAGCACGCTCCGAGCGCAAGAGGGGACAGCAGCGCGGGCCCGGCAGGCTGTCTGGCCTAGCGGGTCTCGGGGGAGAGGGCTCCGACCACGTCTCCCGCGGCACCGTGCCACTCTTTGGGGGCAGGCGGGAACGTGAGGCGGATAAAGTAGGATCCGTGGTTGTGTGCCAGGTAACTTTCTAGAACAAAAAGGGTCTGACAGCACCTCCTCCAGCCGCTCGGGGTAACCAACCAAGCCAGACCTGAGGCTTCTGCATCTTTGGGTGGGTCCCTACTCCGCCTAGGAGTCCCTCCGAGGCCAGCACGGGTCACTTCACGTCAACACAGCAGAGTAGTGCAAAACAATAGATTTTTATTTGTTCACAGTTAAACACAAGCAACTGCCTTGACATTTTAGAACATCCTAAGAAGGACAGCAAACCCTTTTGATTCCGACTCCCGTTCACTAAGATTGTACCATTTTCTCTTGCAGCTCATGTTTATGGCATCTGACGTGGATTGTTTGACATGCTTTTAAGATCGAGGCGGGAAGGTTTAAACCTTTTGACGAGAGAGGACTTTCTCAAATTTAACTAAAAGCAATCAATTAAAAAAACTTTTTTCCACTGATGGGGACCCCTTTAAACTGCAAGTTAGCCACATGTGGTTGATCCATGATTGAGTTATAAAACTAGATTACGTCTTAGCAAAATCTGTTCCTCCGTAATATGCTTATGGTCCGCAGAAGTCTTCTGAAAAGTGATCACTGATTCTTTCTAGTGCAAAATGCCCGGCCGCCTCTTGATAAGCAGAAGTTTCTGCTGCACAGAGCAGCGCATACCCTCCTGTCCAAACACTGTAGCAAGGTGGGGGAAGGGAGGGGGGCTCAAACTCTCCGGGGTCTCCTCTAAAAGATCTGTTCCAATGCGTCAACTAGTCTACGTATCCCAGAGGGTGGACCATTTGGTAGCAATGGGAAGGGAAGGGGGCAGAGAGCTCCTCTGCCTTCATTCATTGGTTTCAAGGCCAAAAGCGGTCATGGGCACAGGCTTCCGATGTCGCTACAGCCACTCTTCCCTCAGGTGAGCTTGTGCAGACCACAGGCGGCAGGGAAAACACAGACAGATACCCCGCTCTCCCCGCACATGTCACAGAGTCACGGACGGGGACACTGGGAACAAGGGTCACAGCAGCAGCCTCAGGGCCAGGCCCCGACCTAAACTGGCTCTTTCCCTCTAGAGAAAAGCGCCATCCGGTGCGGTGGATTCCTCCACGGCATCAGGGGAGGGGAGGGCTCACGGTACAGAGCTGGGGCGGGGGGTGGCGCGTAAACAGGTACTCAGACATGTTCCGGAGACACGTCCTGGCACTCGCTGCCGGTCAGTTTCGAGCGTGTGCCTCGAGAGTGAAAGGGCAGCAGAGGAGGTGTGCTGGTGGGGGCCGTTCCACGAGCCCGCTCTCTTCCCAGCACGAGACGTGCTCTGGGTGGGGTGGGGCTTCTCCGGGGACCACTCTGAAGAGGGGCTGGCCTGTCTCCGAACATCCCAGGGCGGGTGGCCCTCCACCTCGACTGTGCTTCTGGACCAAGCCTGCCCTCTGCCCACACCCTCCATAACCTGCCCTCGCTTCCGCCCACCTCCCGGTGCTTTCCATCAAAAGAACGGTCATCTTGTGGCTTCGAGTGGTGGGTTCTAGTATTTGGTAAAAACTCCTGCTGGCTAGTCACAGCACATGCTAGATGCTCTCCGCAGAAACGCCCAACGTTTTATTCGGTGAGCCTGAACCCCTGCGGCCCGGCTCACAGGGACCCGTCGCCCCACTGTCCTAGTCGCCCCTTCTACACGACTGTGAGACCCTGGCCTTTTGTGACAAAAACACCGGAAGCTACACGGGCTGGGGCAAATGGGGACAGGGCAGGGTCCGGGGTTTGGTCCGTTGTTGGGATTCTGCCCCCCGAGGCGCTGCCCTCCAGGCCGGCCGGCCGGCGGCACAGTGGGCTCTGTTCCAGCATCCGCGGCGTCCAGTCTACCTGCCCGGGAGAGCCGCGCCCTCTCCCCTGCACACGGTCCGCTGCTGCGGCTCACGCGGGAGCTTACCGGTCCTTTCTCTCTGCACACACGGAGCCTCGAAAGAACCCTCGGCTGGCAAAGCGAGCGAGGTCACGTCCGCCCGCCGCACGAGGCCGGAAACCTTTAAAACCCTCTTGCCCCAAGAAACGACCTTTGTCTCCTACCTTTGTTTTCTGACTCCTGGATAGATCTGTCTTCCGGTGCTATGCTAACCAAGTTTACAGGCTGCACGGCAGAACCCCGTCAAAAGCTTTTTAAAAATCCCTAAAAGCTCTGAGAGAGGTCCACGTGCTCATGTCCCATGGCAGATTCAGGACCACGTTTTCTCTATGGAGACCACGCTGCCACTCCCCCCCCCCCCCCCAAATGATACTGTAGTGCTCCCTTTTAAAACAAAATTCATGCTGCCCAAGAAGCAGACTCTGGCCTCCTCAGGGCCTGTGCCGACCCCGGTTAGTGTCGGGCCGGGAGCAGAGTAGGTTACGCACATGGGCCAAAAGGCTCCGAGGTGGGCAAGCTCTGGGGCCGCCCAGCCCTGCCGTGTGCGACAGAAGGCTGCTCAGATGGTGTGAAGACATGCTCCGGCCCTGACGCTAATCATTCCGAGACATCTGCCCCACCGGTTCCCGGGCCTGAATTCTCTCTCTGGTGTTCCTCTATCATCACCCTCCTATCCTCAGAAAGACTCGAGGCAGCACGATCAAGTGACCTGTTGATTCCTGGCGAGTTTATCATTTTCAAAACTAAACCAAACCTTATGTTGACTCGAGTCCTCTGCAACATGCGAGCCTCCATTTGGAAGACGGGTAACTTCAACGTGCCTCCAGGCCTCGCCGCCCCCCCCCGCCCCCGCCCTGGCTGAGTGAGACACACGGCCTCCTAGAACCCAAAGGAAGTGGAGTGCAGCTCCCTAGGCCGACGGCTGGGTTGCAGGCAGGTGCCGAGGGCCCTGGGCACGGAGACCGGCCCACGCAGAGGCCCCTCGCCACCCTGCCGCCTCCTTCCCTGTATTTTTACAATCTGCCCCGTTTTTAAGGATGTTCTTTCTTTCTTTACATTGGCCTCTGCCATTACCAGTTAATCAGGGAAAGGGCTTTGATCGAAGCGCCTGGTGTCTCTGTTTCATAGCACAGGCCTCTTGGGCTGGGGGAGGGTGAGCATTTTGACCTGGTTTCAGTACTTATCCTGTAACATTTTTTTTCCTTTCTGAATTTGTTCGTGCTTTCTTTTTCTAAAAAGGAACTAGGAAATAGGATGTATTCGGTTTTAAGCTTTCCTTTGGATGAAGCTGAATTAAACATGTGGGGTTATTAAACAGTCCACAAGGGACATCCAGCGGCAACTGTGGGACCGGGTGGGGCTGAGCATAGTCGGGCACACAGCCTCTCCTGGGCTGGGAACCGGTCACACCTGAAGATCCTGTCCTGAGGAGGGGCCCCTGCACCTGTGCCGTCCTGGTGACACAGGGTCTCTCGTTACCTAGCCCCCCCTGGTCAGGCTGCTAGAATATTTACTGCAATGCTTTACAAAAAAAAAAAAAAAAAAAGACTTTTACCCTCACGTGCTGGAAGCTTCTGGATGCAGTAAGATTTCGTACCATTACAGTCCGTCTTTTCCCTCTTCGTGGCTGAACCCTCGTATACTTTTAACTAAGAGAATAAAAAGAGAAAACCCAGGTTCATTGGCTCTTTCCTATGAGTCTCTACTCGCCTCAGCTGGGACACTAAAGCAACAGCTCTTGGGCTTCCAGAAGTTACCTCGGGAGCCTCTGCTGAGTTCAGGTGCCGGGCTGGGGGCATCTCCCCCAAGCACGCGTGGGCCTTTGTCAACACTCGCCAGGACGTGGCCCTAAAACACTTTGCCATTACTGACGTGGAGCGGGGCGAGGGGAGGGGGCGCAGCAGCGTGCTCCCCGGAGAGTCGGCCCCGGAAAGCTAGGCTGGTGTGAGAAAGCTGTTACCTTTTTGGTGGTCTAGAACGCGTAACGGCAAGGCAGCTCCACCAGCCTGAGAAGCAATGGTCATTTGAACGTTAAAGAAACTCTGGGCCTTCAGAGCCTTTCCGCCGCGGCGTCACCGAGAAGCAGGCACGAACGAGGGACTCACAGGAACACAAAGGGAGAGAGGCAGATGGATGGAGGGGTTGAACCACGAGGCTCAGCTGGCGCAGCCCCGTCCGAGGGGCAGCTCCTGGTCCCCAAGAGCTTCTCGGGCAATGGCTCGAGCCACCACCCGCCTCCCCTCCTGCAGAGAACGGTTTTACCACCCCACGGCGGCCTGGTTGAGCAGTCGCAGCTTTCGAACAAATGCCAAATAAATAAGAGGTAGCAGGGAAGGAGGGACAGACATTCCCAGAGAGGGGGACGGGCTCCACGGTGCCAGCTATGGACTTCTCTAACAACAGACGTTTGTTCACACACAACTTTCTAGGAAGCTTATCAGAACCGCCAACAGAACATTAAGGGTGAATAAACCTTCGTTTGGCTAGATCTGCTGCTTTAGATGCTGAACTTCAGAACCGAAAGCAGGGCAAAAGTCTCACGTAAAAAAGCTTCCACGTGAAGGTGACCAGCTTCGCGAGCCACATCCTCGTGGAAAGGGACAAAACCGGACTTACCTGCAACACCACCAGTGACCTGGGCTAACGGAGAGCCAACCCGTTCTCTGAGTTTCGGGAAAGGACAGAGTGGTGTGTTAGACTCAAAGATTAAATTTGGCCTCATATTGCACACGTTCAAAGGGCGCAACCACTGCGGGGGAGGCAGAAAGTGAAGCCACTGAGGAGCACGGACTGGCCCTCGGACTAGCCCACGCTGACCCTCGGACTAGCCCACGCTGCTGGGTAAAAGAAAGACAGGGTGGGGAGCGGGTCGAGGGGAAAGTTAAGAGGCATTTCAATGCCAGATCCAAAAACCGTTCTGCATTCAGTCAACTGTGAAAAGGACCCCCAGCCCATTTCCACGGCGTGAGCCAGCCACCCAGACCCTGGAAATGGGGAGGCCTGGGAACGTGCATTCACACCTCCTGTTCTACGCCAGCAGTCTGCGAGTTAACACTGATTGACCGTCATCCTTCGCTGTGTTCATGATGAGTCTCGTTGTAGTCCATGATGTGCAGCTGTCCAACACTGTCCGGGGTCGGGGGGGACGGGTGCGGGCCGTCTAGGCTCGGGGGGGCCTTGCCTTCCGCACCCGGGTCTTTGCCCGGTTCTGTCTTTAGCGTTTCAGAAAGGCTACTGATGGTCACGCTGTCCTCGTCACACTGGCTCTCGCTCTTATTACGAAATAACTCTCGCGCCTTCCTGCCCAGGAAGCTTTTCGAACTGGGAAGGGAGCCGACGGTGGTCGGGATGCTGGTGGCGGGCTCTCCCGTGGTCGTCTCCCACCGACTGCCGAACGGGCCCGCCCTCTGGCTGGGGGGCTTCTCCGGGGCCGAGAGCTCGCCACTGCCGCCCCCTCTGCTTCCACCGCCGCCCCGCACGCCGGCGGGCCTGGGGGGCTTGGTCTCGCCGTTGTGGCCAGGTGCCTCTTCGTTGTGCCCTGTTACAGAATCCGAGCAGCCGTCCTTACAACAGGCAAGCCTGTAAGAAAGCCGGGGAGGACAAAAGGGGTGGTGTTGGCAGCGCCTGTGTTCCGGAGGCACGCACGCGGACACTGAACGCCACGCTTCAGAACGGAGAGCCCGAGCGTGAGGTCTCAACGAGGGAAACCGAGTCACGACGAGGGACAGCAGAGGAGATCGCACATGTGAGCACTTCTGTGACCACATCCAGCGATTCAGGGCCAAGGACAGGGACGCACAGAGACCGCTGGGAGCCGTGAGCAAAAGGAAACCGAAGTGCCACAGCCCCGCCTGATCCAGGGGGACGGCTCCTTATGCCCCACGACACGGGCCCTGTTCTGCTGCTGACGCGGCCGAGGCACAGGCCGCTGGCGCCACCTCTGTTCTTACCTTTCTTCTGCCGCTTCTGCTGCTTCTGCTTTTTCTTCTTCAAGTTTCTTCAGGAGGCTGTCCTTCTCCAACCTGCCGTATAAATCTAAGATCTCCAACTCAAACACCTGGGTGATCCTCTTCTGAGCCTCATACCTGCTCTCTGCCGCCTGCAGCTGTCCTCTGAAACACAGGCGGCCCCAAAATATAGGAAGCTTTGCTTAATGCACACATCACTGCAGAAACCTACCCCCGTGGGAGTTACCTGGCCTGGAGTTTGACATCCTCTAAATATTTCTTCTGTTCCAAAAGAAGGTGGTCTTTCTTGGCCAGGTGAGATTCCAGTTCCAAAATCCGTTTCTGAGAGGTGTCGAGCCTCTGATTCTGCTGGAGGACATGGCTTCTGTTTTTTTCTAGTTCTTTCCGATATGCAGCTTTCATCATTTCCACTTCCTAAAAAAAAAGGGGGGGGGAGGTGATTGGAGTTAGTCTTTTTAGAAAATGAACATGCCACGTCCATGTTGGAAAATCAAGGCGATAAGCACTGAGAAGGTACTCTGGGCCAGTCCTGGTGGAAATCTGAATTAGTACAACTTTTTGGAAAGTAAGCCGGCAGTAAGTATTAACCTAATACCCCTTCCTAGAAATCTACCCCTGAGGAAATCATCTGAACCACAAACAGACATTTGGGCACAAAAGGAATCATCTCAGCAGACTGAGAAGGGCAAAACACTGGAAGCACCGTTAAGTCAAATGTCAGGAAAACAGTTAAGTGAGTTAAAGCCCATTTCATAAGTTTTTAATAAACTTACAGTTTATACATCAGTAAAAGGATTTTTAAAAAGCAATCTATAAAGCCACGCGAATAGGATCAACTATGTAAACACTGACACAAGCATCAAATGAAACTAGGCCAACGTTCAGTTATAGTTTCAACATACTGGTATCGCAGGTCTTTTTTTGTGTGTTTGTTTGTTTCTTTTCCCCTCACCCTGACGAAGGGAAAGCTGGCGGGCATGGCCCGGCCTCGCAGGGTTGCTCAGGCAACACGGCACTGGCAGATCAGGTGCCCCATAAGGTTTGGCGATCCCGCCAGGCAGATGGCCGGCCTGCTGACAGACTAAACCAGCTGAACCCAGGACAAGTGCACACTCACGCTCAGAAAAGACACAGAAAGAATGCTCTTCTAACAAGCATGTGTTACATTTGCGTTGTGCGTTTTTACCGTGGAAAGATACACATATAACTTACATAGATTTGTTTTTCTCAAAAAGATACACCATAAGGAACAAGGCAAAGAGCTTCCATGGAGGTGGGCCTCAAAGAATAACGGTGAATGCTTTCTTGGCGTGAAAGGCCACAGATTTAAGCTCAGAACTGGGCGCCAGATCACATGGCCATGCTGGCTGTGCCCAAGGGCTCCAGACTTGCTCACATTAGGTGAACAAATCAGAACTCTGACATAAATGACAGCAGTTCTTCATGGAGAATCAAAGTACGGAACTCGGAACATCCGCGTGCTTCCACTAACCCTCCCGATCATCCCGTGACGTGCTACACCAACACCTACCGGCCATGCCCAACCTCTCAGATACCCACCCCCCCGCCTCCCCCACTTGACTGAACAGCAGAAAGCCTGACTCCAGGCCCAAGGGCAAATCCTGGCAGGTTCAAGGCAACGACTGAGCTAAGGATGGGCACACACGACACAACCCTGGCTGATAACAAGGGTGGGACGTCTGGTGTGAGACCCACAGGAAGCGTCCTCTCCTCTTCCGCGGGACGTCGTGGGGTCTACCTGTGACCACTGCACCCGCAGCTCACGCCTCGCAACCACCAGCACAGTGAGTCCGAGGACGAGGGTGCCGCGATGGGTCAGGTAGTGCCAGAGACGGAAAGAACTGGGTTTTGTTTTTGTGATTTCTTGCTTTTAAGTAATCTCTACATCCAACCTGGGGCTCGAACTCACAACCCCGAGATCAAGAGTCACATGCTTCACCAGCTGAGCCAGCCAGGCACCTCAGAACTGAGCTCTTTGATGCTGTCCCTAAATTGCTGACTTGACCAACCCGGGACTCACCTGCTTTGGGACTTCTTGTCAAGCGAAATAAATAATGCAACTCCTTATCGTTAAGCCAATTTGGTTCCTCTTGTTGTTACTGCTTATGGCAGCAGGCATCCTGACTGCTACAAGTCAGGGTCAGCACGTCCATTTCAGGGACGATGAAACGGGGCCCAAAGAGGCCAGGTGGCCTGCTCGGGGCCCCAAGAGTACAAGCCTTCCAGCCGAAGGACAGCAGCACAGAGGCCAGCCCAGCGGCACTCTCGGGGGCGTCAGGAATGCGTATGAGTAATAAGGATGTTCGGGGCTGTCCTGTCCTGAGATCTGTCTCCCCTCTGTCTTTTCCAAACCCCTTAGACTTCCAGAATGACTGGTGGCTGGTTTCTAGAGAAAGTTCCACACTTAAACGTCCTACTAAAGGGGGTCTGAGTCTGATAGCTGAGAGGAGCTGAGGAATAAGGAGTAACTCTATTAGGAAAATTACATCTCTCTGCTCCTAAGCCTACTCTGTACACTTGGCCCAGAAAGATACTTTACAAAGCACAAGCCCGAGAAATCCTGAAAAGAAAGCCTGTGTGTGATGGAGAAGTTAGTGACAGGAAGCATCTGAACATTTACCATTAAAATTCCATTCCAACTCATTCCCAACTCGTTCGCTAACATTACCCGAGGCTATTTAGAAAGTGACACAAAACTTCTGCCTCAACACCACGGGTGAGTCGCTAATTAACGTAAGATCATCCCGATGCCGGCCTTGTTGCCAGAACTGAACCGCGATCTGCTGAAATTAAACCCAACGTTGAAAGGAAGAAAAGTTACGTACACTGGTATATGCCCCCAGTCCTGAGAGTTCCGTTCAACAGAAGTGGCTCCCCGTCCTTTCCTTGTCTCTCTCCCTCCGTCTCTCGGGGCGGGCACGGGCAGAAGAGAGACCCTGCCAGCCACCGTGTACCAACTCCCACGAGCCGCCTTCACTTGCACCTGACTCAGTCTCACAGCGAGCCAGCTGGGGGACATCAGCTCGTGCGACGGCCAACGACGCTCACCCCAGCAGGCCGGCAGGGGCGCGGGGGGACGGCCGCCAAGAACGCTGAGCGGGCTCTCAGGAGACATCTGTCCCAACGCGTCCTACGAGCCCCGCCCCCGCCCCGGGCCTACCTTTGTGGTGTCCGAGTGCTTGTTCTGCAGCTGCTCCAGATACAGCTCGTTGACCTCCCCAAGGACCAGCAGCTGCCTGTTCAAGAACTCCATCTGCTGCTGGACCGACTCGCTGTTCGAGAGCTGTGACCGCAGCACAGAAACGGGCAAAGTGAAAGACCCCGCGACACAACGCAGGCCAGTGGGCATCAAAGAGCGCCCAGCCAGGAGCGCGTGATCTCAGGGCCCGGGCACGATAACCGCTCCCTCGGCTTCAAATCCCCTCACACGACGGCTGGCGGGGAGGAAGGCATCCAAGGGCAACGAAAATGGGCAGAAGAGCACTTCGAAACTGTGCTGTGCAAAGGGGACCTAGCCCAGGTGCACGTCATCAGAGTGGCCACCCACAAGATGCCCGGAGAGGACAGGCGTGCGTACGACAGTCACCGCAGGGACACGATGTCCAGGGTTAAAGCCCCGGAAAACTCACTTATTTCCTTCATAAGTGATCTCTACATAGTGCAGTGAATCCCAACAAGGGAGGGATCCTAGCTCAAGAAATCTCTGTGAACCAACTTTTCAAGTTTATGTAAATGAGGATTTAAAAATAAGAGTTCCGGAGCGCCTGGGGGGCTCAGTCGGTCGAGCGTCCGACTTCGGCTCGGGTCACGAGCTCGCAGTTGAGGAGTTCGAGCCCCGCGTCGGGCTCCGCGCTGACGGCTCGGAGCCCGGAGCCCGGAGCCCACTTCGGATTCTGCGTCTCCCTCGCTCTCTGCCCCCCTCCCCCCACCGCCCCACCCACTCGGCTCAGGCCAGACAGATGTGCCGCGGAGACCGTCCTGCACACTGGAAAGGGTTTAGCAGCACCAGTCCCCTGCCCTCTCGGCGTCGGTAGCACCAAAAACGCCTCCACACATTGCCCGGCGTCCCCTGGGGGGGTGGGGCCGGGAGGCCAACCCTGGGGGGAACCCTGGCCACCGGCGCACAGGCCCCATCGGAAGGAAGCGCGCCAGCAAGCTGTGTGAGAACAGACCGCGCCCGCCCCATTTCTTACCTTCTGGGAGACCTGACTGAGCAGCAGCTCGGTATGGCACACCTTACTGTTGGCCTTCTTCAACTCCAGACGCAGCTCTGCGATCATGTTCCTGCAGTCCTCCAGCTTTGTCTGCCCAAAGAGACGGGCCACGAAGTTACACAGAACCCGCGGGCCACGGCACCGGCCCACAGACAAGCGGGAAAGCCCAGGTTCCCTACTGCTCTACTCTTCTCGGGCCATCGGGATGTAGTTTCTTAGTTTCAAAAATTCAGCTACAGTTCATTTCTGGAGTTCCTGATTTGTTTGGCAAAAGAACGAAAAGATCTTGGACCCCAGACTCTGCACCGCAGAGCCGTGGGGCTGCAGAGCAAACTCACAGCGGCGCCATGAGGAGACTGTGAGTGTTTGAGGGAAACGCAGTGACATCTGTCGGTCACCGTGCGCACTACGCCCCGGAGGCAGTTCAGGGTTTCAGGATCAGATGTGCTCGCTAGTCCCTGGGGATGATGTCATATCTTTGCAAAGCAGGGTTCGGGTGTTTGCGGGGATAAAAATCGCCCTGTGAAAACCAGCGTGAAACAGGAAATGAGGGCGCCAGTCTCCAATGTGATTCCAAGATCTGAGACTCCACGCGGTGCCAGACGGGCAGGCACGGCACTGGTCAGTTATTGTGGACATTTAAAAACGAAATTAAAAAAAACGTAAATTGACGTGTGTGATTTTCAAACAGCGACTGCGTCATCAGTACGTAAATACTAAGTCGCTCAGATCTGCTCAACGAGCTGAACCGTCAGGTGTCTCCCTTGGCTGCGGAACGCCAGGGAAGTTCCCCAAACGCCAAGGGAGGCTTGTAGGAACCAAGAGAGCTGGGAAGCCCTGCCTGACGCGAAACCCGCGTCCGGTGGCGTCGGAGACAAGAGCCCGCGTGCTGGCTGCGACGGACAAGGCGCCCCGGCGCCCTCCCTCGGCTGCCCCCGCCCGGTGGCCGCCCGCACCTGCAGCTCCTGGCTCTGGTTGTAGAACTCCTCTCGGTCGTGCTGCAGCTGTCTGATCTGGCTGTGGAGCTGGGTCACCATCGTGTCTCGCTGCTCCTGCAGCTGGCTGTTTCTGGCTTGTTCCTTCTGCAGACTGACCTTCCATATCTGGATGTCCTTCTCTTGTAACTTCAGCTGGTCTTTCTGACGGGGACCAAGGATGTGATCATTTTAGCCGTCTGCCACCGTGGGCGGTGAGGCTCGAGGACGAGGCATACCGCGGATGTCTCATGCAGACGGCCACGTGCCACCCTGCCACGGGAACCCCGGGCCCCGCATCCGCCAGCTCACAACTGTCCAGCGTGGCTCAAGGTCAAGGGTTAACCAATTTCACAGTAGCAAACGGATCACAAGATGCCAGAAGAAATTTTCCCAGGGGCCGACTGCCCCCAGTACCTTCAAAAGCCCTAACCATCAGCTCTGGTGTAAGCCCTCTCATACACGCTATCAATTGAGGTCACTAAAAATGAGGAACGTTTACCGACCACCCACCCAGGCACCGCGCAGCAGTCATGTGACTTCTTCACGTTTTAAAAGGCAAGCGCTGCTGTTCTCATTCCCATTTTACAGAACGGCTAACAGAGGCTCCGAGAGGCTTCACCACTTTCCTAAGGTGGTAAGTGGTAGAGCCACGGTTCAGCCTCCAGGCCCAACTGGCTTCTCAACTGTGCTACAAGATTTTTGCCATAGAACAGCTTTAGGAGAGCCGGTTTCATATTTGGAGAAACAAAATGATCCGTTGGCCCTGTTGTCATCACAGCCAATTACGCACAAACAGGTCCCTTGTCCCACGGTGTCTGAGGGCGGCAAGCCAATTCGGAGATCCGGCCGGTCACGCTTCGGCCTCGGAGACCGAGCGGCGGCCCCTGGCCCCACGGGGAGCACAGCTAGGCCTGAACCCCCGGGGCCTCGACGCAGCTGCTGCTGTTTGCAGACTGTCGTGCTGACGCGAGACCACCCGCAGCCTCGGCCGAGCCGCCGCCCCAACCCCCCCCTCCCCCGGATGCTCACCATGGCGGCGTTGTGCTCCTCCAGAGCCGCGGCCCTGGTCACCCGACGGAGGAGTCGCCTGTTCCGGAGAGCGTGCTGCTGCCTCTTAAAACGCTCATAGAGCAGCTGGTTGTGCAGTAAAAGCAACTGGTTACGGAGGGTGCGGATCTCATCTGAGGGAGGAGAGCCTGATTTTAAAGCAGAGGGAGGGTGGCAGAGATGCCTTTTACAGAAGGTTCGATCGAGACCCTCCCGTGGCTACTAGCCCAAGAAACGCAATTCTTCGAGAAACAGATCAGCACTCCTTTTGCACACGACCACGTGGGTCTCGGCAACAGCCATTCGTTAGAAGGGGAAGACGACTCACTACCCATCTCCGCTTTAAAGGAACACAAGAGGGTACGATGCGGGAGGACTCCCGGGGACTTTCCCACACCGTTACTCAAGGCTCCTCTCTTCCCTCCCCTGTCGTGCTCTCCCCCAGGCACGTCTCTGGTACCACTGGCCTCCCTGGGGTCTTTTCGAGGGAAGCCCGGCAGGAGGGCTGCACGTTCTGCACTCCTGCTCACAGGCACTTGCCATGTGCCACTTGTCAAAAGTAGGAAATGCTGGCTTCCCAACACCTGACACGCTAGAGGCCAAGCAGATATGCCAGCTGGAGCCGTAGCAAAGGGGAGACCCGTCCCTACAGCGCATGCCTCCTCCAGGGACAGAAAAGGCGGCAAGCACACAGGACCCACACGGGCTGGGTTTGGGGCTCAAGTAACAACTTTACCTCCAAAGTGGGTCCAGTCGACAGACTTGCTGGGTAAAGACAACCTAGGAAGAAAGGTTTGGGGTGAAACAAAGTTACCGAGCTCGTCTGGGAAACCTCCTCCGGGCCTTTCAGTGCAGCAAGGCTAGAGCCCTTCCTTGCGGTCAAAGCATCAGAGGGATAAGAAAGTTCCAATCGCCAGGGCCGTGGGGAGTTCGAGGCAACAGCACACATCAGATGCAGGGCCGGCGCCCACACCAAGCAGGACCCAGTCTCCAGGGTGGAGGGGCCCTCGCTCGGTGCGTGCTCAGGCCGGCCTTTGCTCGGCTCTCCAAGGCGACGGAGTGATCAAACACACTGCCGGCTATTTCAACCCTCTGCACTGCACTACACGGGCAAGTAGCCAAGTTTAAGGAGAAAGTAGGTAATTTACCTGAGCGTGTTACACCACATCTCATTCAAAAAGAGAAATCTCTTGTCAAATTCCACCTGAGGTTATTATATTAGAGACCCTGTTTAGCAACAGCAGAGGATTCAGGCTCTGGACTGGGGATTCCCTTACCCCCTCCCTAGCTAACCGGTGCAAAGGGTAATAAATGAAGGGTTGGAACAGTGGCTTGGACAGGATTCGTCTAAGAAACCCTACGTGTGAGTGCGGGTGTGGAGGAGGGGGCAGGCCACCCCAGCCTCGCACTGAAATGCTGCCGACTTTCCCTTCCCTCCAAGGAGCTGTGTCACCAAAACAGAAAGAACAATCTACAGCTAGATAAGGAAACGCCAGGACAAACCTCCCTGTCCCACCTGAATACCACAACCTCATCCTCCGATTTTCGGAGCAACCGTGAATGTGTCTGAGCTCCGTCACGGTACGGCGGCACGGGTCGGCGGCCCCGGGACCGCCGCGGTCAGGTGCGTGTGGACGCGACACAGTCCCGCACACGCAGAGGCGCCAGACTGGAAGGGCACTGACAGACACGGGGGAGCCAGCTGCTTCCATGAGCACAGGGAACGAGTCCCGTGTCCGTCCCTGACTGCCTGTATTTTCTGATGAAACCGGACATTGAAAGGGAAGAGAACGGGCCGGGGCCTTACCTGTTCAGCTCCTTGCTGTGTGCGTCCGCTCCCTGCTGTATCAGTCTATCCAGTATTTCCACTGGGGAGGTAGAGGGCGCACGGTCTTCCTCCGCGTTTCCTTTCGCTTTCTTTAACAGTTCCTTGGTCTTCTTGCCGACGAAGTGATGGGCGGTCTTTGGCAACGCCACCTCAAAAAGATGCTCGTAAGGGGGAGGCTGCCCACTTCCAAGGCCCACGCCCCTCTGAGGCGGGATTTTACAAGGGCTGGGAGTGAGGATGTTGGTCTCCAGCGAAGCCTGGCGCTCCCTGTTCCCGGCAGGGCTCTCGCCGGTTACTCCACAGGGCAGATCTATGGGAGTAAAGGCCTGCTTTGGTGCGTCAGGCCCAAGCTTGTCCAGGGAGGAGTTTAAAGGCTCAGGGTTCACACTGGTGCCATGAGCGACGGAGGCGGCCGAATGGGTCTTCCGAGGGCAGCCCGGGAGACTGTCCCGGTAGAAGGGAGAGTCGAAGCCTCCTCGAGGAACCAGGAGCTCGGCGTCAGCTGTGGTGATCTCGGAGAGCTCTTTAGATATTGCCGCTGAGAGGAGGGAGGGAGGGAGACAGGAGGCGCCACTGTAAACGGGCCATCTGGGCGAGGCCGGGCCGTGCGGCGCTGTGTGATGCCGAGTGCCACCCGGAGCGACATGTAAGACCCAGAATGAGACTCCCATCTTCTACCCCCTAGAGAAGAAAAGCCCAGCAAGCCTGGGAGCGTCGACACTAAATCCCGGTTTTAGGGCACAATGGGTGCTTTGTCATCGAGTGGCGATCCCGTCCAAGCCCAGAATCCCACACCTCACCTTCTTCTTTATCTTTTTCAACACTATCTTCTTCCGAGGCCAGGTCCCCTAAAAATCCTGGAAGGTCACTGAGAGTGACAGAACCTTTGCTGCCAGACAGCTCTTCTAAAGAGAAACAAAGACAAGGCGAGTCAAAAAAACACACCGGTAGCCCCCACAACCGTAAAGCTGTTCCGCTGCAGAAGATGGCCATCACGACTCGTCCTGCCGAGTGCATGGAGGAGCACTCGGAGCGGCTCTCCCTGGAGCTACTCCAGAAAGCTACAATCGAGGGTCTAATTAAAGGTATGGAAAATTAATCCCACGGAAAATAAAATCTTTTTTTTTTTTTTAGTTTTATTTATTTTCAGAGCAAGCAGGGGAGGGGCAGACAGAGAGGGAAAGAATCCCAAGCAAGCCCTGCACTGTCAGTGCAGAGCCCGATGAGGGGCTCAAACTCACGAACCGTGAGATCATGACCCGAGTCGAAACCAAGAGTCGGATGCTTCACTGTGCGGCCCCCGGGCGCCCCCAAAACCCTCTATTCTAAGGTCTCGGGGAACAGATAAAACCGTCTGACCAGTGCAAAACACAGGCACTCCACCGCAATAGCTTAAAAGCGCTTTTTTGGAAGTTATTATTAGATTGGTTTTTAGAACTGATTACATTTCATTATCTCTGGGCTTCACCGTTTGTGTTGTTCCAGAATTTCCTTGTTTCCACATCTAACCCAAGAGGAGACAAGCAACGCCTAGCGTTACCCAGAGACCTTACCTAATCCTCTGTCATTCGGAAGATGGTGTTGTCTGTGTAGACAGGGCCTTGCTGAATCTGTTCTCTCTTCCTGAAAAGACAGGCATCATTTACGTGACAAGGCAGGAAACTGCGTACGTGTTCTCTTATGTAAGAAAAATACCCTAAAACGCTAAAGCGCTAACACGTTATGAAGGAGTTTCAAGTTTAGCTCAGTGGTTCTCAAAGTGTTTGGTACCAGGATGCCTTTAGAGTCTTAAGAACTGAGAGTTCCGTGAGCTTTTCCTTTATGGGGTTCTATCTATTGATAGTCAACCGTATTAGAAATCAAAACAAGAAGTTTTTAAATACTTACTAATTCACTTAAAAAGAACAAGCCCACTACGTGTAAACACTAACGACATAACCTTCTATGAAACGTGACTATAGCTCCCAACACAAAACAGTAAGAACTCGAGTGAGAAGACTGAAGTGTCCTCCGTGTCACCAGCTCTCCTGGCTGAACGGCAGATTCCCGCCCTGCCTCTCCCTGTAGCCCTGCCACGCGCTACCCTGGCGACACCGCTAGGCCCCGTGTTAAGCAGCCACGAAAAGACTTAATCTTTCCTATCACACCGAGACCTGACGGAGTCATTTCGTGAACTTAGGTACAGCGTGGACTCTGAAGCCATGGCACCTGCCCTTCGTCCCACGTTCAAATCCACTGGCCTGCTCTGTACCCCGAACGCACTTTTACGTCCGCCGCCTCTGCTAACGCCACACGCGGAAACATTCGAAAGGTGCTGGCTCGCCACGTGGCGCAATGCTCCCGAACGTGCAAATATTCACCACGCGACATCGAAAACTCAATTATTCCCCAAGATCCCCAGGACTTTCCGGTCTCGTCACAAAAGTCTCGGGGACACCATCCAGATCATGGCAGCAGAGAGCAGCCGTTTCGTATCCTGACCTCACCTGAGAGGTGAATTTTATCACTGGCAACAAAGACTGTGCGTCGTCTATTTTGAAGTGACAGGCTCAGCTGGTCACGTAAGCAATGGCCTGTCTCCTACTCAGGTCTACGTAACCACAGTCTGTCTGTCTGTCAACCGTTCCTTCAAATAAAACCGGCGCTCCATGAAAAACGCAGCTGGTCCAGCACCAACTCAAGTAACGGCACCAGTGCCCACGAAGTAGCTTGTGTTTTATCTCAGAGAATCGTAAACGTACGTGGTCTCAAGGGTCGCGATGTCACAAAATTAATCACTTTTGTTGCTTTCTATAGAGACTCTTAAGGTACTGGTGTTTTTGGTTTTTTATCTTCCCCCCCTTAAACTGAAGAAACACGTTAAGGAAGAAGGTGCCCGCCCTGATGTGTGCCGGGGGCCGGCTGTTCCCGCCCACCATACTGCACGCGAGAGCAAATGCCGACCGGGTCAGGAGGGCAGAGCAGGTTAGTATTACTGTGAAGGCAGTCGACCTACTGGGCCCCCGAAAAGGGTTCTGGGGTCCCGGGGTCAGCAGATCACAGCACGAGAGCTGCCCTTTAGCCAGTATTTCCAGTTGTTCTGATCCAAACCCATCACGTTTCAGGTCCAGACTCCACCTGACGTAACAAGTTCCTTCCCAGGGCGAGGCTGCCCGTGGGTCACCGTGCGCAGGCAGAGGGACCGCAGGCAAGCGCGAGCGTACCTTCCTGGGGGGCGTGGCCGTGGCCTGCAGGACGGATGGGTGAACGTAGTCGTCCGGGTGGCAGAGTGGGGCTGGAGGAGGAGAAGTTGCTGGGGTTCCCAGAGGAGTCCCTTTTCCACCTGTTCACAGACGACACACACGCCATCACTAAGCCTATTAGAAAACTCTGAATTTTTTCCAACTGGACTGTAAAGAAAGCCGCCAGACTTAACTTTCTAGGGATCTAGAGTTGTGGTTTTGGTCCACCTTCTATGTTCTTAAAGCCCCAAGGTTCGCATCAAGCGTCAAAAACAGGTTTACTGGGGCGCCTGGGTGGCTCAAGCGGTTAAGTGTCTGACTTCGGCTCGGGTCATGGTCTCACGGTTCTCGAGTTTGAGCCCCACACCAGGTGAGCCCTCGTTTTTTCTCTCCGCACCCCAACTCTCCTCCCTCCCCGCCTCTCGCTCACTTGCGCCCTCTCTCTCTCTCTAACAACAAAACAAAACAAAAACAGGTTTACAACTGTCAGCAGCCCAAACTCACTATCGGACCTAAGAGACAGTTCCTTGCCCTACCCAGCAGGCCCAGACCAAGCAACCGAGTCCAGCCTCAGACACACGTACCAGTTGGACCAAAGACTTTACTGTAAGGGTGTGACAGGTCAGGTGGGACGTTTCCAGGAGAAGTTGGAGGAGTGGTCATACCACAAACCATAGATGGGCTCCAGAGAGTAGCCTGGGAAGTTAATAAGGCACGTCAGCAATGAGAAATGAGCACCAAGCCATCCCCAAGCCTTATTCTATCCAAGACGAGACGGAAACAGGCATCTTATTAAGGCTCTACTGTGAGACAAGACGCATTCTGTAAACCTAGACTCCAAGAGAAACCCAAATGGCAACAGTAACTAACTGCCCTAATACCACGCATCCTTGAAAACAAGTCCTAAAACGAGCAGTGTCAGATTTTCCCAACCACATGCTAAATCCCCACCCAAATGGGCAACTTCCCCAGCAAGGAGAGAAGCGAGCAGGCACGCTCTTTAACACCGTACTTGTGGCGGCTCAGTCAACAGCCGTGTTGATGGGGGACTCAGAGTCTGAGGTGGCTGCCCGGGCGTATTTAACAATGTCAGCCGAGAGCTGGAATAAGGGGTCGAGGTAGCACTCCCTACAATGAAAGGGCAAGAGCACAGCACGTTAGCGTGTGACTTTAGATTATTCTGGAAAAGAAAAAAATTAGGCACTTTCAACCATTAGATGATATTCACATTTAAAAAAAACTAAGGGGACTCCCAAGGCACCAGGGACGAAGTAACGTCTGCACGGCTCTTTAAATGCTCTTTGGAAATAAGGTTCAGTAAGGGCTGATGTCCAAGGAAGCTTCAGCGGGGAGAAAGCACAGCCTTGAGAAAGCACAGCCGGGATGATACCCGTAATGGGTACTGCCTATGGATAAGCCCACCTTTTCTAGAAACCAATTCTACGTCGTCCAGACTCACTGGAACTGGGTCAGTGCTACAGCCCGCAGGGCCTCACTACAACTGCCTGTAATGAATGTAGAAAGACTCCCTGCCTGGAAGCCGAGTATTTTTCCTTTTTGGAAACGTGTTAAAAACCCACTCCCAAGGGGCGCCTGGGTGGCTCAGTCGGTTGAGCGTCCGACTTCGGCTCAGGTCATAATCTCGCGGTCCGTGAGTTCGAGCCCCGCGTCGGGCTCTGTGCTGACAGCTCAGAGCCTGGAGCCTGTTTCAGATTCTGTGTCTCCCTCTCTCTCTGACCCTCCCCCGTTCATGCTCTGTCTCTGTCTGAAAAATAAATAAACATTAAAATTTAAAAAAAAAAAAAAAAAACCCACTCCCAAGTCTGCTGGCAAACTGTCAGGTGGGAGATACAGGAGATCGAGGATGCGGGACTCTAAATTAAATGGGACAGAGGAGGGGCGCCTGGGTGGCACAGTCGGTTAAGCGTCCGACTTCAGCCAGGTCACGATCTCGCGGTCCGTGAGTTCGAGCCCCGCGTCAGGCTCTGGGCTGATGGCTCAGAGCCTGGAGCCTGTTTCCGATTCTGTGTCTCCCTCTCTCTCTGCCCCTCCCCCGTTCATGCTCTCTCTCTGTCTCAAAATAAATAAACGTTAAAAAAAAAGAAAAAAAAATTAAAAAAAATAAATAAATAAATGGGACAGAGGAATTAATCAGGAGAAACTGGAGGCGAATTCTAATTTTAAATATTTGGGAAACCGTTCCTAGGAGCTGAAGTGAAGTCTTACTCCAGGAAGAGACAATGAAGTTGACAAAAATCAACGGTGTTCTCCAGAGACAAAGCTGTAGAGCAGTAAGAACCGAAGTCACTCTCACCACAGCTATTCTGCGTGTCGACGTAAGGGCTGGCGGCCACATCGGCCGCACGATGAGGAAAGTGTGTTGACACCTGGGGGGACACAGAGTCGCCGTCTTCATACGAGGCTTCTGTGGGGTCCAGAGAGATTTTGGCACACTCTATCACAACATCGTGCGTTTCCAATCTCTTCCACCTGGAGAAGGCAACACAAGTTAAGAAATGCAAGGTGTAATCCATTTTCTCAAACAACCAAAGGCTTAAGAATGCTAACTCGGGGCCGGGCACAGAGCTAGGACTGGCCAAGGACGAGGCTGAAGCATGCCAGACCAAAGAGTAAACCTAACCCTAACCCTGGCACGCTAAGAATCAAACCTAAGGCCTCCCTATTTAAAATGGTGACATCAGATTATCAGAAACGAATCTGAAACCAAAACGTCATCAACAAAAGACTAGAAAGAGCCTCGAAAGAGAACAAACTACACAGAGCGGTCGCTAGGGGGAAATCTCCCTCCGAACAGAGGGCATCGAAGAACAGGGAGACTTGGAAACTGCCAGGAAGCAGAGGCCGATTCGATGTCACTGATCGAAGGCTGGGGAGTTCTAATCCATCGCTAGACCGGAAAGACGCCACAGAATGATTCAAACCCAGAGAACGCCCACGAGAACGTGTTTAACATCGTCCAAAGATTCCTGTCATGTGATCCACAGTTACACCTCTAGGCTTTAGCTTACGGAAATCGACACACATCAGGATGGACGATACCCAGCACAGCTTATGGGGCAGAGAGAAAAAAATAACCCAAAGTCAAACCACAGAGACATATTCTAGAGAAGAAAAATGATCACACCATCATGAAAAAGCATGCTTTCCACAGGTCAATGGCTGCCAAGAGTCAGGAAGGACACCGACCACAAAGGACAAGAAGGAACCTTGCGGGCAACGGAACATTCGTTATCGTGACCGGACTTTTGTCAGAACTTAACAAAATTGACGAATCCTAGTGTATGTAAACTACACCTTCCTAAAGCTGATTGGAAAAATCACGTTTCCAAAGATTCAGTGACATAAGATGGTCAGGGTATGAGCTTAAATGAAGAAGGGATTCAAAACTCCTCAGAGATATGCCCACCAAGTGATGGATACGACCACACTAAGTATTCCAACTAAAAGAACTGAAGTCAAGAGTGATAGTCTTTCCCCTTTCCACCTGTTCAACATTTGCCAAATGTTCTACAAAGCCCTAACGATGAATGCAGCATCCACCTGCTCCAGTACAAACTTCCTTTTAGACCACGTAATTTCGCTATACGGGTTCCTAAGTAAGTAGTAATCCGGCAAGACTCTCATTTTCACGTTCCCAACTTTACAGAAAAACAGCCCAGCACTAAGGGCACTCCGTGGGTTTACCCCAACAAAACATCTACTCCTCCTCCACAACTGTTCTAGAATGTTCTTCAATCTGAGATGCTGAAAATGGGATCTCAAATACAGAACAAGAGTCCAGGCCGTAGGCAGCATCCCTAAGAGGAGAGCCGTTCGAGGTCACTGCCACACATCTGGTCTACGCGGGTGCTCACTGTCCGTGGTGTCTGTGTGTATGGGCAGCAGCCTCCGCCTGGTGTGTTCTCAGCGTGACCGGCAAAGGGACGGAGTGAGAGCAAGGGTCGGGCTGCTTACGTAGGAACGTCGATTTGAGAGAAGAAAGTGAGAATCGTAACACAGTAGGAATGCGTTCAGATGTCTGACGTCGTCACGAATACGTGCACTCACAGTATTTTCTTCGATTCTTAAAGGGACTCTCCATACTTTAATCTCTCTGAAACCGGGAAGTAAAATCTCATCGGTTGGGTGTCAGTTTTTGTGGCATCTTTTTTTCTTTCGAGGGCGAACACGAAACAGAAGTACTCCACGGCATCTTACCTTCATTCAGATACGGTAGTTGCAAAAGCCTTCGTAGGATTAAAAGGCCCCTCCCATGCCACGCCCCTCAAGCGCTTTGGCAGCTGTTTCCAATTCTGTCGGCCGAACTGGTACCCTGCCTGCGTGTTTCTAAAATATGCTCTGAGCTCTCAATTTCCTGATGTACAGATCACATATCATCTATTAACTTCCTATGACAGTAGGTGATGAGGTAGGCCACTTCCCTACACCTTTTTCCCTCCTCCCCGATGCTCTCAATAGATGTGTATCATGTGTTGGTTTATTCTCAAAATCGGTTTTCGACAATCATTATGAGTATGTAAGTACTACGCGTTAGCCGAAGAGCGTAACACGAGATTTCCCTTTCTGTTCGACTTAGTTTGTCCCGGAGGTTGGATTTTTCTGTTTCTTTTCCTCAGTCTTCTGTGTATCTATTATAATTCTTCCTAAATTTACTCTAACAGCTCTGAAACAATGCCTAATGTAATTTTTACATAACGATATGCAAATAATCTGCCAGAATTATTACCCTCTCTCTAAATAGCTCCCTTCTGGAGCCCTCTCTCTCCCACGTCAGTTGAGACCGGTTGTTCTTAGCACTGCAATGCAGTGTTATCCCAAGACTTCCCTCGACCACGACCCTAAGTCAGGCCCCCTCGTTTCCTGGACCCTGTGTCTCCCCCGATTCTCCTCTACTTTTGATGGGACACGTGCTCCAGTAGTTAGCTGAGGAGGGGAAGGTGGGAGGTAAACCGGAGTCCTTGCATAGCTAAAAGTATCACGCTTGACAGGCAGCTTGGCTGGTCTAGAATTCTAAGTGGAAAACCCTTTCGTCTCAATTAGTCTCAGAAGCTAACACCATTCCGACTTTATCCTTATGATGCATTTTGGTGTTTCCTCTCTCTCAAAGTTTTGTCCCTGGTGTCCTGAATTCACCACATTGAGACTGGGGAGCATTCTTTCTCACTGCTTGCGGCCGGGTGCCGGGCGAGCCCCTTTAATCTGGAAACGCGTGTCCGTCTGGAGATTTTCTTCTACTATGTCTTTTACAACTTCTTAGCCCACAAAAGTTTTCTCCTCTCTTTTTAAAACTCTTTTTTATGAGATGTCAGACTTCCCGGACTGGTTATTTTAAGTATCTTTCTGCTCAGAATACTCCTCCTCTCTGTTCTTTGATTCTGTTTTCTGAGACACTCTCAACTCTATCTTCCAGGACTTTTGTCAAGGTATCTACTGTAGTAGCTCTCATTTTTCATTTTCAAGCGCTCTTTCTCAGTCTCTGAATGTTCCCCTCCGTGGCACTCTGACCTCTCCATGTGCTCAAATGCCCCATCTCAGTGGCTACGACATCTCTGTATTATCACGGTTCCTTTCTAGTCCCTTTTTCTCTTTAGGTTGGTCTCTTGTCTTCTGGGTTAGAGCTTCCTCCAAAAGCCAGATGACCCCTGCCTACGCGAAGGGAGCAAGGCTCTCTAAACTGGCCTGGGAGACTTCCAAGTTCATATCCCAGACTGAACATACTCCTCCGACTGTACAACCTCCCAAACCCACCAAGCCTACAGTAGGGATTCGTTTCTTCTTCATATAAACCTACGAGAAGGAGGAGAATGGGAGAAGAGAGAGTAGCACGACAGGTTCCTGAAACTGGAAGGCAGACGGCCCAGAGGTAACCGACACCGCAAATCCATGCAAGCAGAGCCCTAAGCTCCCGCTGTCTCAAAGCTAAAACTCAACCTGACTCATACTGCAGAATCCTTCAAAAGGTAAAGAATTTTTACACATCAAGTCCTTCTGGAACTGGAGAGGAGCACAGGTAGACAGGCCAGTTAGCATCGGGACGATAGGGTGAAAACTATTTGAGGGGCAGTTAGAGTCCCGAGGTCCCCTCGCCGACTCAACGCTCCCGGGCAGCAGAAATCTGGGCTATTCTCCGGAAAGGATAAGACACGGTTTCGGGACTGAGCTACTCCGGAAAGAGTTGAGGGTGTGAGTACCACTCAAACAAGGGAACTAAGTGAGCGTGTCCACTCTGGATGTCGAGACCACCAGCCCCTCCCACGACCAGCCTCTTCTCCCCAGTGGCAGCCAGCCCCTCCCCAGGCTAGAGAGCAGAAGACCCTCCTCCACAAAAACTCCGCCAGCAAACTCGATACTGACGTCAGTATTTCCAAGCGATGCTCAGGTTGACACATGCGGGAGCTCAGAGGCAGTGAGCCCCACCCTGTGAACAGATCTTTCTGGCTCCTTACCCAGACGCAGGCAGACTGTCAGATCTTTGCAGAAAGCCTCGAAGACTTCAAAAGAACAGGAGTCAATGGATTACACAGGGAACAAACAACATTCAGCTTTCTCCAAGACGTGAAAGGCTGTAGCCCTGAAACCCAAAACAGCTACCGTAAAGAGGAGCATTCGGAGAACCGTAAAAAGCTCTCAGACGTTCAAAACACGGCGCTAGGAATGGGAATGTAGCCGCGACAGGACTGAATGCTAAAAACGAGGAAACCTTTAGAAGGAGCCAAAGAGCAAGACACGAGAAAACGGGGGAGCAAAGAAAAGCAAAGAACCACTCTCTGAGGCCCCGATCCACATACCAACAGTGCCAGCCAGACACGAGGGAAGGAGATCGAGCACGAAATAACGAACGAGAGTTTCCTAAAGCCTAAAGAGTTTCCAGATTGAATAATGAGAACAGACTCTGACCAGGAAGTGCCAGAATGTGAGAGCAAGGAGAAGACTCTCCAGGCTCCCGCAGAGAAGAACACAGCAACACAGCCGGCGAAGAGTGAGAGCAGCTTTGGATTTCGACGGCAACACTGGCGGCAAGGTGGCGATGGAATGACGCCCTCCGAGTGCGGGATGACGAGGACTAGAGGTGTGCGTCCCGCCGGGCAGCCGCTTCCTTTCTCTCAACGCTACGAGAGGGTGCGCTCCATGAAAACAAGAGCAAACTGGGGAAAAAAGCCACGAGACGCAGGGGAGGGCAGGGAGGGGCAGAACGAAGCCGTGCACGAGGCGCGAGAGATGGCCACGTCCCCGCTGCCACCGCTCTATCTGCTTAACGGAGGAACACAGCGTGCAGGCGAGCCCGGCCCGGATGCACTGTGCTCAGTCGGTCCTGATTCAGCACTGACCAAGGCCCCGCTCTCCCTTCTCTGCCTGGATCGGCCCCCCAGGAGGACACTGCTCTGACCCGCTCCTGGAGGCCACAGCTGCCAGGCTCCGGCAGCACATCCAGGAGCCGGCCTCGCCACGGGCCTTGCCAGATGCGCGGGACTCCGGTGAGCCCGGGTTCTCGGGACTCATTCGGGAATGACCTTGCCCACCGGCTTCCCCTCCAGAGGCTCTGCTAAACTCTCAATGAGGGAAGCCGGGTGGACGCTCAGACACTGGGCTCTTCTTCGCGTCTCCTGCACCTTCATCTAATGGTGACAAGACTGCCCTTTCCTTAGCCTGGCCTGGCCTCCTAATCAGCTTTCCAAAGCCCAACAATACATGTGGTCAAACTCTAAAGAAAAGAAAGAACGATCCACATAAAAGCAAGAACAGTGGGCTCCCTCGAGTGGGACAGGGAACAGGGAGAAAGACGGCTGGGAATGTTCATCTGTGACGCCGGGCGGTGGCTGCACGCACAGGTATTCACGTGACACGTTAAACTATACACACACACTCCGTCTCCCTCTCCACAGCCAGCATCTCTCACACACAGTAAGTGGCTGTACGGTGACTGAGGCTCCGAGTGGCAGACAGAGGGCCTGCGGGGTGAGGTTCGCCGTGAGAGGACCGGGCAGTGGGAGATCCCCAGATGTCGGCATCTGTGGACCACTTTCCCCAAAAGGGGTTCGAGCCTCGGCCGAGGGAGCTGTGAGCCAGAGAAAAGTTGGGGGAGGAGCTGAGCTTCTCACAGATCCACGCAGAGAATGTCACTCCCTTCCCTTCTCAGTCTGGACTCAGCCCTGCCCTCCCCCACGCCAGGTACCCTCAAAGAGGAAGCCTCCAGGTGCGATTTCTCCAGGGAGCACACCCAGAAACTTCTCAGGGTCCCACGGAGGATGGCAGTGGCCTGCTTCCACGCAGGCGGAGTCTAACAACTCAACATCCACACTTGCCACAATCCGCTTGTTTTCAACCACACACCGCATGGCCTGCCTCACACGGTCACGGGCACCACCGAGCTGGGAGCCTTCCCGGGGGTTCTGTAGGACAGCTGTCCGCACCGCACCTGCCTCCACTCTGCGGAAAGAGTTATTCTCTGCCTGCGAGGAATGTGTTTTAGACTCATACAAAGTTTTAGCTGTACCAGTGCTTCAAAACACTGTGATTCCCTAAGTAGAAGGGCCTCTATTTCCAAATAATACCTCCATCTAGGACATCGCCTAGATCACATGATTAACCTGTCAGGGAGATGCTGCAAAATTCTGAGTCACCGGCTTCATTTCTATACCTTCGAGGGTCCAGTTCGTGGTCCTTGGATCCAGTCACTAATTCCGGGTGAATTCGCACATGCTCCATCATCGGCTAGAAGAGTTTGGGGTGACAAATTACAAAAAGCTCAATCTCTGCGCTATCTCCACACAATGGAATATTACTTGACGATAGAAAGGAACGAGGCCCCGGCGCCCGCCACAGACTGGGTGGACCCGACACGTCACACCACTCCCAGAACACCACGTATGGGGTGCTTCCGTTTCTGGGAAACGCTCGTTCGTTGGGACAGGCCGGTCTACAAAGGCAGAATGCACGTCAGCGGTTGCCTGGGGCTGGGGCCGGGGCTGGGCGGGGGAAGCTGAGCTTCTGCTCAAAATCTGTCTACCTCTGAACACGGAAGCCGCAGCCGCGGGCCGCGTGCACGGGACGCGGAGTATCAAATGGGCGGTCTTCACTTACCCTGACCACCTCTTCAAAAGTGTCCAAGTTCTCCTTCATACTGTAGTGAGAGCGTAGAAAGGAGACAAAGTTGCAAGGGTACATTCCATAGAGGCGATGAAAAAGAGCGTAGACGCTGGCGTGGAGATGGACAAGATAGATTTCCGTCACGTGGCCTAAAACGGGAGACCGCAGACAGGAGACTCAGCCGGACGTGAGGTGACGTGTGCAAAGTGCAAAGCAGGCGTGAGCACGTGGCTGCCAGCACGACCTGTGGTCACTTACCGCCACCTCGCTCCAAAGATAGCAAGCGAGCGTGTTGGGCTGAGATGCAAATCTGAGCACCTCCGACACCCCCGTCTAAAATCCATCAGTGGCTCCCTCTGGCCTTTGGATACACTCCAATCTACCGAGAGTGACCCATAAAGGCTCCTACCGGTCCAACCCCTCTGGTCCTCTCCAGTCTCCACCTGACATTCTCACAACACTGACCTTTCTCATGATAATCACTCTCCCTAAAATTTGCTGTGGTTTTTTTAAAACCTCTTTTTAAACCTTAAGCGAACTCTAGGCCACACACGGGGCTCAGACTCACAACCCCGAGATCGAGAGGCTCACACTCTACCGACTGAGCCGGCCAGAAGCCCCCCACCCTCAAATTTGTAATGATACTTCTCCACTGCCCTGTTCAGCAGCGTTTCTTGAGAACGGCACTGTCTCGCTCAGCCCTGGGCCCTCGGCCCTCAGCGCCTGGTACGTCATAGGAGCTCAAATACTGGCTGAACGAACTGACAGATCCTTTTGCAACCGGTGTGTAGTCTTAGCTATGCAGATCTGTAACTACAGAGCGAAAAACCTATTATCCAGAAACCAGCCTAAGGAGCCGAGAGCGGGGGAAACTCAGCACTTAGTTCATCGAGTCTCACGCAGACCCTGCAGAAAACCCAAGGTCCACAGCGTCCGTAAAGCTCCTCCCTAACAGCGGACAGACCACCCCTTTCCTCCCAAGAAGAGCCTACTGAAGAAGCCAGCATCACGCGGGTCCTGTACTTGTTACTCAATTCCCTACGGGAAGCTACAGCCTCTGGTGTCACGTGGCTTAATGCTTCATGTTTGCAACAGGAGTAGCTGGTGCCGGGCTCGCCAAAAGATCCCAAGTATCACAGGCCCACAGCTTCGGAATCACTTGATAGAGCTGGACTACCTGCCAATATGGGGAAAAAAATCCCACCACGCTCACAACGAGCGCCCCACTCGGGACACACCGCGTTTTCCCTCCTCCTCCTCCGCATACAGGAGACAGGTTCTCAGAACCAGAGGTTTGCGTTTTGCGACAAGAGACCAGCAGAGGAAGACAAAAAGGTTCCACAAGCTTAGTCCTGTACTGCCACGACATGGATTGAGGGTGTTTTGACGAGATTGAAGTTTACCGACAACTAGGAAGTTTTACATCCTACCAGTTTCTCTGACAACTGATCCTTCTGAGCCGGCAAAATAAGGAAGGTGTCCCACAGTCCTGATTCTTATTCGTGCTGACAGTGGACGCACCCAACGTATTTCCTCAACTGGTTAGTGACGACCACCCATGCCAGCTAGAAAATTCTACCTGTCCTTCCCTTACAGCTCATGACCTGTTAAATCGGTAAGAAAAGCATCTACCTGGTAGGGAACAACAGGCACGTAAGGGCACCTTTACCTGGTTTCTTCAGGCACCACGACGAAAGACGGCCAAAAATATCAAAGAAATCATGAAGGTGCTGTTTCCCCGACTGTGGAATCATTGGTAGCATGGTTATCAACACTAAGACACCTGTTGTGAGGACAATGACATCGGTGTCCACCTGCAGAAGGAAAGGTCGAGCAGGAAGAAACACCTGTCAGGCCCAGCATTCGGATCAGCACTATCAACACACAAAGAAGCTGCTCTAAATTCTAAGGGGATCACAAACTAGAGCCCCCCCCCCCCCCACAGACTCGTTTCCTTATCCTCCAGGTTTGGGGGGAACAATACTGAATCAGACTTGACTGTACTGAGTCTGATGCCCCTAGATAAACCCATCTGGGAGAGGAACTTCAACCTGCCCTGAGGACGCCCAAGTCCTCCAGCCTGAGGATGCTGTACTTACAGCACTTGGACAGAAGCATGACAGGCTGCTTTTTAACAGAACAAAGGAACGCTACTGGTTTTGTTCATTTAACCAAATCCAAAAATATTTACTTTTTAAAATCAATTTCAAAAACACTACATATTGTCGAGTAGTTTACTTTAAAAAAAATTTTTTTTAATGTTTATTTATTTATTTTTTTTCAACGTTTTTTTTTTATTTATTTTTGGGACAGAGAGAGACAGAGCATGAACGGGGGAGGGGCAGAGAGAGAGGGAGACACAGAATCGGAAACAGGCTCCAGGCTCCGAGCCATCAGCCCAGAGCCTGACGCGGGGCTCGAACTCACGGACCGCGAGATCGTGACCTGGCTGAAGTCGGACGCTTAACTGACTGCGCCACCCAGGCGCCCCTGTTTATTTATTTTTGAGAGAGACAGAGAGAGACAGAGCACAAGCAGGGAAGGAGCAGAGAGAGAGGGAGACACAGAATCCGAAGCAGGCTCCAGGCTCCGAGCTGTCAGCACAGAGCCCAACGCGGGGCTCGAACCCACGAACCGTGAGATCATGACCCGAGCCGAAGCCGGACGCTCAACCGACTGAGCCACCCAGGTGCCCCACGTATTTCACTATCGTTTAAAGGATTACAACAGAAATATAATTTAAGAAAAAATTAGCGTTATGCTACCAAGTCTATTTAATCACTCAACTCCACAGCACTCACAGACCAACAGATAAAAGAAGACACGGTGACCTCTGACCACGTCTTTAGTTAAACAGCAAGTCCTGTAACTTCAGGCCAATTGAAGACACTCGACACAACACCCAACAGATTGAGTCAACTCAGAATAGCTACCACTGCTCATCTGACCCCTCACTAAATCATGGATGTTTGCCAAGTAACTAGAATTCAGATTTAAGAAACGAGGGGGCGCCTGGGTGGCGCAGTCGGTTAAGCGTCCGACTTCAGCCAGGTCACGATCTCGCGGTCCGTGAGTTCGAGCCCCGCGTCAGGCTCTGGGCTGATGGCTCGGAGCCTGGAGCCTGTTTCCGATTCTGTGTCTCCCTCTCTCTCTGCCCCTCCCCCGTTCATGCTCTGTCTCTCTCTGTCCCAAAAATAAATAAACGTTGAAAAAAAAAAAAATTTTTTTAAAAGAAACGAGATATTGATCAAAAGACTGCCATGCAGGCTAAGACATTCATTATTCCCGTTAAAAAAGGAAATCTACGAGTCTGGAAATAAAGTCTCAAATAGATTTAGTTGTCACATTAAGCACTAAGCCTTTCATCACGGCGGGTATCTATCTAACACGAAGAACGCAAAATACTGGTAGTTGAATCAAGACTACGTAACCAGTTCCAGTAAAAAGGACTGACCCTAATTTTGTCGAGGAAAATAGTCTAGCGGGGCCTGGCTAACAGTCCAGGAGTAATTTTAAAGTTCACCCATTTGGAAAAGGTAAGTATTTTACAATCTGAACTAAGCTGTGTGCCTCAAAATGGAGTTATAGTCTCACCAAAGTCATTCACTTAAAAAAATTAAGTTTTTAAAATCGTTCCTATTTTTTTCTTAACGTTCAATGCCTGTTTTTACGATACCCTACCAATGTGACTCCTTGGGATCCACCTCCAGGGGTAATGAAAGTTACCCTTGTTGGCAGAGACAAGAATCGATCTGTCGTATCAGATGACCCAGAGGTACTGCCACCCAGAAACAAATACTGCTGGATATTTTCACGTCTCTGTGAGGTACAGGCAGTTAACATTCACCACATTTTCTTATTTTATAGATAGGAAACAAGTCCAGGAATTAGAACAGATTCGGCAAATAGCCTTGAGTATTTCAGCAAGCCACTGTCAAAACTAAAACCTAGAGTTCTATTCAGGTTGTGACTCACTGTGTGGACAAATTGCACTAAATTTAGTGCAAAAAGGAGAATGCGATTCAGCAGGCCTTCTATCAACAAAACTGTAATTACAGCTACGACTAAAACACACTCCCAAACGGTTAAAAAGAGCGCTTGGCCATTTTTCTACTCGCTAAACGAGAGTTTAGAAATAAGGGCTCCCCCAAAGAGAATCCAGATGCTTAACTGAGGGAAGACCGGAAAACGATGGAATCAAAGAGGGCTGGGATTGGGGCGCCTGGGTGGCTCAGTCGGCTGGGCGTCCGACTTCAGCTCAGGTCATGATCTCCCGCTCTGTGAGTTCCAGCCCCGCGTCGGGCTCTGTGCTGACAGCTCGGAGCCCGGAGCCTGCTTCGGATTCTGTGTCTCCCTCTCTCTCTGGCCCTCCCCCGTTCATGCTCTATCTCTGTCTCAAAAATAAATAAAATTTAAAAAAAAAAAAAAATTAAAAAAAAAGAGGGCTGGGATAATGTCGTCTCGAACCGACCTGAAGTGTTGCCACATTTGCTTGGACAGAAGATACGGGACCATCACCGGGACGCTCGGAGGACTTACTGAGTACCAACCGTGGATTACCTTATGTTCCAGGAAAGCCAGACATTAAAAGTTCCTAAACTCTCAAAGTCTAGCTCGCTTGCTTTACAGTTACCGAGACTCGCAGAAACGACCTTCAGAAAGCCGTTCCGTCCCAACCCTTGCACGCATCGTACCTTGAGACATTTGAGCAAAGAAGGCAAGAGAGGTGCTTGAGACAGCTTGTGCTTCCAGGGCGGCTGCAGCCTGATGACGTGGCCCAGCAACGACAGGGCGGGCAACCGCGAGGCGGCTCTGCCCACACAGTCGTTCATTTTGTCCAGGAGGTGCTGAAAACGTAAAAGAAGAGGGGACGCGCGTCTCAGCCAGGCAGGGGGAGGAGATCCTCACGTGACCATATGGAGGTCACGCGAACCAAGGTAGCGATGGTTTACTCCAGCCCCTCAAGACCCCGATCAAACAAAAGATTTTTAAAAACCACACTGGCAAACGAAATACGGTTGTGTTTGGCCTGAGACAAGGCAGTCAGTTGGCAAGTCTAGGAAAAAGGGGAGCAGGCTCCTTCCTGGACCCTCTCGTCAAGTGCAAATCAGCCACTTCTTCCAGTACCCACTGGCCCCAAGCCTGCGGAGGGTCGCTGAAGCTGGGAGGGATCCCGCGGTAGCCACGTACTGCCGCTGGAGCCCCGTCTGCGTGGTTTGGCCCCAAATACAAATCAGGTGGTCGAGAAGTTAAAACTCAGCCCAGAAAAACAACAAAACAAAACAAGACACGCCGGAAAGGGCACACGGCGGCAAGGCCCCCGAATCCTAGTGAAGCCACTAGCACTGAGGATCTCAGCACTTACCAAGGTCCGCAATCATCCGCCACCCACAAAAATAAAACACGGAGGAGCCCTCCAGGCACCTGGTGCTCGGCAAACAGGACTCGTCAATCAGCCCCGTCAGCCACCTGTACTACAGATTTCCCCACGGTGATTGAGTCTCGAACCCTACTGCCAGCATGACGGGATCATGGGTACCTCATGGGTCAAACTGTCAGTGGACAACTACGGCACGGGGGCGACAGGCTTTCTTGAACAGCAACATCTTAGGAAACCTAGGAAATACGCTTTCTTTTGTCAACGTCTCGGGAAACGTGAATTCTGCAAAACGTTTTCCTGTGTAGTTACAGTGCGGGAATGGGATCATCTGTGTTCTGGAGAAGTCGAGGCGGCAAGCTCTCAGACGGCACAGCGGGTGTGCGCAGAAGCCGTTGTGCTGGCAGAGAAGGGATTCGGCGCTTCCCCACGACGCCCCAGCGGTTACCTTATCGTGCGGCTCTTGCAGGGTAGTCAGGATGTGCAATACCGGCTGAGAACTGGTTTCCAGGTAATAATCCACCAAGGTGTTTACGAGCATCGGACCACGGTCTGGACAAAGGAAAGGGCGGGTGGAAACAGTTATTTCCTTTAGCATTCTAAACTTACCTCACGTGGCGCCTGGCACAAAATCCAGAAAACGTTTCCTCATGTGCTACCCAAAGTTACACAGGGCATTCTATTTTTGCCCCCTTGAGTTAATTTGGGTTTAACGGGATAATATCAAATTTACCTGCCTAAATATCCATAAAAGCACTGAAATGCTAGCTTCTCTTTTGATTGCTTTTTTGATAATTATAAATTCGTAGGGGCGCCTGGGTGGCGTAGCAGGTTAAGCGTCAGACTCTTGGGTTTCGGCTCAGGTCCTGATCTCACAGTTCATGAGATGGAGGCTTGTCGGGCTCTGTGCCGACGGCACGGAGTCTGCTCGGGGTTCTCTCTCCCTCTCTCTCTGCCCCTCTCCCACTCGTTCTCTCTCCCTCTCTCTCTCAAAATAAGTAAACCTTTAAAAAAAAGAATAGTAAGATACAATAAAACTGTAATCAATCCACGTCCATTGTTAACAATTCAGGTTACACGCAAGTACGTAAAAGGAAAGTGCCCTCCACGACCAGCCTCCCAACCCACTCTTCTGAGAGTTTGGCACACTCCCCCTCACAAACCTTTTCCTACTATGCTAACCACACCATGCACATGCGTGCGTTCACGTCCACAGTCACACGGTCCGCGTATGTGTGTGTTTCTCCCACTTCACGACGTGTGGGCACCCTCCCATGATGGCACCTCTGACCTACTTCATTTTCCTCACTGACCTCCTGGCGCTCCACTGCCTGGCTCTGCGTGAGAAATTTAACCAGTCATCTACTGAAGGGTACTTGGGTTTTCCAATTTCTCCAAGGCTATAAGGAAATACGGACTCGTTTGGTTTTTTCAATGCTTATTTGTTTTTGAGAGACAGAGGGACAGAGCCTGAGCAGGGGAGGGGCAGAGAGAGAGGGAGACACAGAATCTGAAGCAGGCTCCGGGCTCCGAGCTGTCGGCACAGAGTCGGATGCGGGGCTCGAACCCACGAGCTGTGAGATCGTGACCCGAGCCGAAGTCCAGCACTTAACCGACTGAGCCATCCAGGCGCCCCTGAAATTCAGACTCTTGTTAAGTGGGACACATGGTACGTGCTTTTCAGTTGGTGATGGGGACCCCAAAAAGGCTGAACACTAGTTTATTCTCCTGCCAACAGTGCCCATTTCTATAATCAGCATTTGATTTCTATCAACCTAGTAAGCAAAGAAAGGTACTATTTACATTCATATTTCTCTGATTAAAGACAGGGTATGTTGTGGGGTTTTTTTTTGAAGTTTGTTTATTTATTTTGAGAGAGAAGGAGACAGCGCAAGCAGGAGAGGAGCAGAGAGAGAGGGAAACAGAATCCCAAGCGGGCTTTGCGCTGCCAACGCAGAGCCCAACTCGGGGCCCAAACCCACAAAACCGTGAGATCATGACCTGGGCCAAAACCAAGAGTCGGACGCTTAAACACCGGAGCCACCCGGGCGTCCCAGGTTATGCACTTTTATGCTAGAAATCACATACGTGATTTCCGGACGAGATGTTCCATCTGGCCTCTGAAAACACGCGGGTGGGTGGAGTAAGGGAGGTGAGGCGAAACAAGACGCTGAAGCTCGTGGGGTCAGTATGTGATTCCTGACAGGTTTACGTGTGTATCTGAATATCGCCGTGATTGAAAGCTTAAAGCACACAGAGAGCGAATCCACCAATATGTGCTCGTTCTCAGTGGTTTAAAGACTCTCCTTAGAAGGTGAAACCCCGAGTCAGCAGAGTGTAGTCGCCCCGAGGGCAGAGGGGCCGAGAGGGACACAAAGCCACTTACCAGCATTGAGGTTCTCTTTAAAGACGGCTGTTACGTCGTCACGCACGCTCAGCACGGGGGAGTCCAGCATGGAGACGAGCTCCCCGATGTTGGCTTGCTGGGCCATGGTCTTACGCGGGCGTGCTGTGCCGGGTCCGGAACGCGCACTACAGACTCTGCAGGCTCTTCATGGGTGCCACTACCAGACTGCGAGGAAGGAAGAATAACAGCGTGACAAAACGGCCCCACCTCCCCCCGCCCCCCAAAATGACCGCAAGACAGACCGGCACGCGTGTCCAATGCAGTGAAAGTTCGCCCAGAACACTGCTGATAAAAGCAGCTAGGGTGTGAGATTAATTCTCTCTGACCCCTTCGTGAACAGAGTCGCGTGGAACGCAACAACCAGAGAGAGACGGGAAACACTGGTGCCTGTCAGAACCATCGCAGCAACTGAATACCACGACCGAAGCTAAGTTTTTTATTCTCATTCCTGCTTCTGATTCTACCTCGGGTTTCGGCTAAGACGATGCCTATGTTTCAAATCATTGATGAAAAGAGTAGGTGGAACGATTTTCGGAAAAAGCACTGCAAACATACCATTTCCCTCTCGACACTCCCTTCAATGTCTAGAAGTTCGTATAGCTTCTTAGGTCACAGGACCCTAGGTTCAACACCTCATTTCAACCAGGGACCGCTCCTCAATTTTTCGTACAAACTCCTCGCCCTAGGGGTCTATCACACTCGAATGCCACCGGTCACGGGGAAAAGGCCCCGGGCGGGGCGCAAGCGGGGAAACCGTGCACCCTCCGAAGACGCAGTGCCTCCTGGTGCTGGAGATGCCGCCTCACCCTTCCGTGCAAAAAAGCAGCTCATTCTCCAGGAGTCACTACCCACACTTACAATTGTTCTCTTCTCTCCGCCTGGGTCTCTAAAGGCGTATTTTTAAAAACAAAACCAGTTATCATTTAGGAGACGGGAAGTGCACACCTTTTGCAAACATCACTGAATACAGTCCTTATGTTGGTATCACGCAATTGGTTCCTCCGTCTCCATTTTGCAGGGAGAGAAACCGCGATCAAGACATTTGCTTGGGGCTGCTAAGCTGGCAAGAAGCAAAACCAAAAGAGAACTGAAATGGAAAGCCAGATCTGCTTGACGGTAAAGCCCTAAGCCCTTAAATGTGACACGAAGCTAACGTATGGTTTTGACCCTCACAACAACTCTGCGAGGTCAGCAGATACCCTCTTTTACAAATGACAATATGGATACTCAAGAAGAACAGGTAACTTTGCCAAGGTCACATGGTAAAGCAGAACTCAGATGGCTCCACTCCCAGACCAACGACTGTCTCTGTCCTCTGCCACCACGTTGCCTCCTCCTGGGCCTGTCCTGGAGTGAGCTGGAGTGGCCGCTCCCCAGCGTCACCGTCGACGGAAACCACCCGGGATGCCTATTAGAGATGCAGTCTCCTGGGCCCGTTCCAGAACTGAACTTGGGGGTTAGGAACCTGCATTGTAATAAGCACGCTGGCAGCAAACACTATGCTAAAGAAAAATTCCACTGAAGAGTTAAGTCCCCCTCCTGTAAGGATGCCAAATTTAAAGTACCAGTGACCCCAGAAACTGGTGAGTACTTCCTATCACCTCTGCTCTCATTTTTTTTTTTAATTTTTTTTTTAACGTTTATTTATTTTTGAGACAGAGAGAGGCAGAGCATGAACGGGGGAGGGGCAGAGAGAGAGGGAGACACAGAATCGGAAGCAGGCTCCAGGCTCCGAGCCATCATCAGCCCAGAGCCGGACGCGGGGCTCGAACTCACGGACCGTGAGATCGTGACCTGAGCTGAAGTCGGACGCTTCACCGACTGAGCCACCCAGGCGCCCCACCTCTGCTCTCATTTAATTACAACCTGGCAGTAGTCACTGATTTGCCTCTTGGCAAATCAGAAGTTCATGAGCCCCAAAAATCACTTAAAATGTCTACATGCAGGGGCGCCTGGGTGGCTCAGTCGGTTAAACGTCTGACTCTGGATTTCGGCTCAAGTCATGATCAAATGGTTCATGGGCTCAACCCCCGCGTCGGGCTCTGCGTGGACAGCATGGAGCCTGTTTGCCATCCTGTCTCTCCTTCTCTCTCTGCCCCTCCCCTGCTTGCACATGCGCACTCTCCCTCTCTCTCAAAATAAATCAACAAACATTTTAAAAATGTCTACGTGCATTTTCGATAGCTAATCCTGATGCAGGAAGTTGCTGGCTCACAGCTATAAATATAAATCTTATAGGTAAATCACAAAGAAGTCCATTTCAGAGGGCTTACAACTAGTCAGATTTTCTTGTAATAGAGTTCAAGGCTGAAAACAGAAACAAATTTCACCTTGTGAGTGAGATTAAATTAAATTTAAAAGTGAGGAAAATATCAACCTGTCAGGGTTTATTGTCCACTGAGAGAATTGAATGAGAGAACGTACGCACACACTTGGCACAAATAAACGCTCCCCGAGTAGCGGCCACATATTTCAAAAACAAAACTAGTAAAAATCTTGGGGCCATCATTTTCAAGGTGACTTTTTAACAGCACATTTATCTGGCTAGCCCTCACATTCACTCCTACTCCAGGTAAACCACAAATGATCCCTCAGATTTAAAAGCATTTTTGTCCCCAAGTTTGGTTCTGGTCCAATAACACTGCTACTTACCTAGTCTCAGTATAGTGAGGCTCTGAGTTTGTATTTTGTATATTCAGAAGACAGTAACGTCAGAGCTGGTCCCCCAAATCCAGGCAGCCCAGAACACAGAGTGCCAGGAGTTCAACTCCAAGCAAAGATGGCGCTCATCCAGTCAACTTGGCCATACCCAGGGCTGGCCAGCCGGGGCTACCTCGCTTGCTTCTCAGTTTGTAAATGTCATGTTAGGGGTCAAAGTCTTGTCTCTGGAGCCTGTTCTTTCCAGATACTTTACAGAAAGCACAAATAAGGTTTCCTTGCAAAACACATTAGTATATTTTTGGCAATAAGCTTTGCTCTTTGGTTCTAAGATTCTATCTTTCAACCATATTTTTTTAATGCCCCAGAAAAAAATATAAGTCTTGGGTTTCATGGGAGGTTCTTCATTTAAGTGTCCCAAGTTCAAGGATTCTGACGTTCAAAAAAGCCCTCCCAAGGGTTTGTTTAATCATGAGCTTTTGAAATCAGTCCCGTGATTAGCGTATCTCTTTTAAAACTCATTCAAATATTTCTCGAGGGGCTAAGTGCAGGGTGCTGAGTAGGAAAGACAGACTTAGCACATGCAACGGAGAATTAAATGCGGGAGAAGGAAGTGGACGGGGTTCAGTGTGTGCACAGAGTGGGGAAGGGGCCAGCTCAGCCTGTAGGCAGTAGGGGCGGGTGAGGCCCACACGTGTTAGACACACTTTGCAGTCTGGGGAAGATGGACTGGAAAAGTCACCCGAAGGTTAACACCACCGGCACCGGAAGCATCAACTTACAGCTGTGAAAGTCTCTCTTCCATTCTGGAAATAACCAAGTACAAAAAACAGGAGTCACGAGAAGCTGAAAGTCAAGACCTAGGTTAATACATTTCTGTAACCTACAGGCCAAAGCGGTATTCCACTTAGTCAGTGTGATCATCACTGGCCGCGTGCCACAGCACAGTGCTACAGACAATGCTACTCGCATTAGGGAGCAATGACTTTCAACAGCCACCCCCCATGCCAAAACCTGTCACTCTGTCAGTCTTCTGGACCTCAGGAATACGCACGGCCATCGGTCTGAAGCCAACATCAAGGTGACATCCTCGACTCCTCCACTGGCTCTTGTCCTCCCCTCGGATCTGTCAGCAAACCCACGATTTTGCTGTCCCTTCGTGGCTCCCGTCCAAGCCCCATCACCCTCCGTGCTACTCCTCCCGCCTATATTCCTGCTCCCCTTCCGATGCAGCTGCCACCAAACAACCACAGAAGACTCTGAAATGGGGAAATCAGAATCCATGACCTGTTTAGCTCCACGCAATGGCTTCCCATGGAGACAAGAAGAGCCGAAGCCACGAGCGGCCGGACGGCTCCCTGTGCTCTGGCCGGTTGTGAGCCCTCAGCCGCCGCCTGCCTCCTCTTGCTCCACTCTGCCTCGTCATTTCTCTGCTCTGGTCCCCGTCTCCCAAAACCCAGGAAAACTGGTGCTCCTGCTGCTGCCCCTATCCCTGGGATGCTCCTCCCCCAGATCCTTGCATGGCTGACTGTCACTGAGGTCTCTACTCAAAACGTCACCATCTCAGAGAGGTCTCCCCTGAGCACCCAACCGAAAGCAACAGGGGGGTTGTTAGTGACCGCCCTTCAATCGACCAAGCTTAAACTTTACAACCGGTCATCAGATTCGATCACACAGGATACTTAGTATGATCTCAACTCGCATGGAAGATAGGGAGTCACCCAAGTTTAACTTTAGTCTCTATATTTGGCCAATATCTGGCTTTGGCCTTGGTCTTTGGAACCTCTGAAACTTGAACTGCCTACTTCAGCAGCATTTCTGGCATCCCTGACTGTGTGTGATCAATAGCTACGTGTTCATGTCGTAACCATTATATCTAATCTACACGATGTCTATAATGTGGACAAGGCGTGCACTTAGAATTACTGTTAGAAATCTGAATATTCACTCTTAAATAAAGGTAGAACACTCTAGCTGTAACATCCAAGCTCAGTGTTTTACAGTTTCATTACAAACGTATATTTATTATAAAAATAAAAGCTTTAGCTGATGAACATGGCTTTTTTTTTGAAGATTTTTTTTTAATGTTTATTTCTGAGACAGAGAGAGACAGAGCATGAGTGGGGGAGGGGTGGGGGTGGGGGTGGGGGGGGACACAGAATCTGAAGAAGGCTCCAGGCTCTGAGCTATCAGCACAGAGCCCGACGCGGGGCTCGAACTCACAGACTGCGAGATCATGACCTGAGCCGAAGCCGGACGCTCAACCTACTGAGCCACCCAGGCGCCCCTGAAGATTTTTTAAAAATGTTTACTTACTTTTGAGAGAGCAGAAGCAGGGGAGGGGCAGAGAGAAAGGGACAAAAGATCTGAAAGGGGCTCTGTGCTGACAGGCTGACAGCAGCAAACCCAACGTGGGGCTTGAACTCACTAACCGTGAGATCACGGCCTGAGCTAAAGCCGAATGCTCAACCGACTGAGCCACCCAGGCGCCCCTGAACGTGACTTTTTTTTTTTTTAACGTTTATTTATTTTTGAGACAGAGAGAGACAGAGCATGAACGGGGGAGGGGCAGAGAGAGAGGGAGACACAGAATCGGAAACAGGCTCCAGGCTCCGAGCCATCAGCCCAGAGCCCGATGTGGGGCTCGAACTCACGGACCGCGAGACCGTGACCTGGCTGAAGTCGGACGCCCAACCAACTGCGCCACCCAGGCGCCCCTGAACGTGACTTTTATGTTCAGAAACAATCAAGAACTTTCAAACGGTTAAATATGTTAACTAATAATATGAATATTAAGGAGATAGATTACATAGATAACTTTACAAATAACAGCAATTATTCTTTGAGCCAAATGTTCATAAAATTTTTAATAATAGATGGCTAAACAGAAACTAAATTGCATTTTAATTCTACATTTTATAGAATTGTCTTATAGCACTATTACAAACAAAATAAGCTTTTAAAGCTGCATTTAATTTATAGTCTTAATTAGTAGTCTTTCAAGAAAAGTAATGTTTGGGAATACTTCACATCTTGCAAGGATGAATGAAAAATGTCAACCTGTCACCTCAGTTGTAAGACACGAAAAAATCCAAACATCACAGTCAACAACATCCCTGAGAAGTCATCTTCAAGCCAAATATAAAGACTATAAATAATATAAAGAAAACAGTGTTCAGAAGAAACTGAAATCCCCTAGCACATTTTATACTCACTAATCAAATTTCAAAGCGGACTTTACAAAAATGCTTTAGGAAGACAAGGTCTTGTGGTTCTGTGTCTACGAAGGCCAAAAGAGTAAACCAAAAAGCTCGTCAAGATGGTGGCTACAGATTGCCAACAATTTTTAGTAGCTGAAGACAAAGGATCTGTGAGGCTTGCCCAAGCTTTGATCCCAAGATACAGGTTCCTCCTAGAAAACAATCTTCCGCAAACTTTCCTGAACTACGTTCTGCTCTGCCCAAAAAGGTTAGTGATGGGCTGACGGTAGTGGCTGAACGCAGCATCCTGCATGCAATGTAACTGCAGGTCCCGAGGAAGTCATCTTCCTACACGAGAACTCCAAACTTTACAAACCTAGCTGCTAAAATGTCACGCAACTGCAATACTAAATTTGCGACTTATGATGTGTGTTACTCAGCTTGGGCCCCAATCATATGAACACCACCGCTTGACAATGGGTTCTAATTCATACTCCGCGGACGTGTGGAGAAGGGCGAGTGTGAAGAACACGCAAAAACACTGAGAATGAAGTCACACTCCGAAAGCTTCCCCTACTTGCGAGAGAAGGACACTTGCGCCCTGCTGTTGGTCCACAATCTGTACGAAACTCCTCTTTGTGAACAGACATCAGTCTTGAAGGCAAGAAATCCCCACTTTATTTCACAATTCCTGCGATGTAAGGTGAGGCGGACGATGACAGGACATAGTAACTGGCAACAAGTGAGCCATCAAGCGAACCCCACCAGCTACACACAGAGAGAGACAGCAACCAAACACCTCCCCATCTTCCCCACATCTTCCCACAGACGCACACAGTGCTGTTGCACTGGGCGCTCTTGCTGGTAAACTCAAAATTACAGCTCAGTGATACAAGTAACGTCACTAAGACCAAATTCGCATCCGCAAAAGTGCCAAAGCCTCACTATTTATGAAGAGTATATTCTAGGACTTTGAAAATCCTCCAGTCCTAGGGACCACCACGTCCTAATAGTCCATCTCCGAACACTAATTAAGACGATTAATACGTAAAGCCATGTGAAGACGTAAATGCTAATTCACCAGTTCGGGGGTTCTCAGCGCAGGATGTACATCAGAATCACCTGGACGGTTCACAAAATCCGGATGCCCAGGCCCCACTCCAGAGCAGGTGAAGGGGTGGGGTCGAGAGACCACGTGGATTCCCAAGGCACAGCCAGGGTCGAGAACCTCTGTGTTAGTCAAATGACTCGCCCCAACACAATGGCTCCAGTTTAATCAATTTAACGTAGTGGTTAAAACCGAGCTTCGCTGCTAAGATGACCTGATCTGAGTCAACAGGTCCCCCGAGTAGCAGCTAAACAACCTTAGGAACAGCAGATAATATCTCAGAGCCTCGTCCCTCATCTGCAAAATGAGGATACACCAAAAGTGTGGCTGTGAAAAAGAAAATAAGTAACACGCATAAAGCACTTAACCCAGTGCCTGGCACTGAATAAGCCATTAATAAACCACGGGTAGTTTGACAAATCATCTCATGCCATCATGCCACAGGAGGACCAGTTCCTAGCTAGTAGCTTAACCCAGAACCGTTCAGTCCCGAATGCAAAGAAGCAAGTACACGTCTACACAGTCACGCCGGTGAGCGATTCCCTTCCGTCTCCCCCAACCACTGGACTGAGTTGATACCTTACCTGTTCTGGGGACAATTGGTGCTTCGGCTTCCAGTGCTGTCAACCTGGTGTCTTTCATGGTCACTGAAGGGAAAAAACACACATATGTGGACAAGAATCTTACAGTGAACTGAAAACCAGATGCAACGAGGGGGAGGTTAGGGCTCATCTGGTCCGAGCTGCTTCCTGCCCTAGCCCTGACAGGTGGCCATCTGGCTTCCACCGGAACGAACATTTACAATCACGGGGCGCACGTGCCCCTCTCTCCCTGTCTACATTTCTGAACAGCTGGTTGCTGGAAAATCCTTTATATTGTGCTGAACTTGTAATCTCTGTCTTCTGTTAGCTGTTTATTCGAGCTATAAACAAATGGGCAGGATGCGTTCTAGAATCACACGATTCCAAGTTGCAATCCAAGCTCTGCCAGGTTATCAGCTGGGTCACTTCTGGCTGCTTATCTTAGCTTCCTAACATCCAGCCTTGTTACCTCATCTGGAAAGTGAGAACAGCGGCCTCTACCTCAGGAGGCCGCCTGGGGGGTTACACGGGGTAGAGCCCGGGCACAGCGCGGGGCAGAGTCCTCACTCACACGGCCCGGGGACTCAGGCCACAAGAGCAGGAACAGTGCCAGGCGCAGAGCACCTAGCGGGCCTACACCTCCTCATCGCCTGCCATGGCCCCCTCCCGCCCTACAGCCCACCCCCCGCCCCGGCCCCCAAGCTAAGCATTCACCCTTAAAATGTCAGCTTATACATCTGCCCCATCAGAGAAGGCTTCCCTCCCCTCCGCTCCCGTGCCCCAGACTAGGTCAGGTCCCCTGTTATATCTGCTTAGCAGCCTATATTTCTTTGTGTCACTTGCCACAACCCAATTAAATAAGCGTAATTAGTTACTGAACATGACTCCCTCACTAGAACAGAAGTTGCAGGAGCTCAGTCAGTAAGTAGCGTATCTCTAGCGGCTACCACGGTCTGTGGTATGGTTGACTAAAGGGTAGGACTTAAAACATTTCTTAAATAAATGCACAAGGCTGAATTCTGCCTTCGAGACAGCACAACCTGAATCTCATCCTTCCACGTGACAAGCATAAAATACTTGTGAACAGCTATCATTTTTCTACTTTCTTCCCCTTTTTAACAAAACTTTCTGTCTTGGCAATTATCTCATATTAAATAACCACATAAAATAGGCATATACGTGTGTGTGTACATATTCCAAAGTGTTTTTTTTTTTAAACATTAATTTATTTTTTTTTAATTTTTTTTTCAACGTTTATTTATTTTTGGGACAGAGAGAGACAGAGCATGAACGGGCGAGGGGCAGAGAGAGAGGGAGACACAGAATCGGAAACAGGCTCCAGGCTCTGAGCCATCAGCCCAGAGCCCGACGCGGGGCTCGAACTCACGGACCGCGAGATCGTGACCTGGCTGAAGTCGGACGCTTAACCGACTACGCCACCCAGGCGCCCCAAACATTAATTTATTTTTGAGAGACAGAGAGAGACAGAGCACAAGCAGGGGAGGGAGAGACAGGGGGGGAGACACAGACTCTGAAGCAGGCTCCAGGCTCTGAGCCATCAGCACAGAGCCTGACATGGAGCTCGAACCCACAAACCGTGAGATCATGGCCTAAGCCGAAGTCGGACGCTCAACCGACGGAGCCCCCCAGGCGCCCCTATCCCAAAGTGTTTTAAAATGTGGGCCCTTCGAACTAAATGTAGGTACCGTGTAATCATGAGCTGGCAGCCCCATGAGGAGCAGGGATTACCTGTCTGGTCCCCCAGTGGGCACCCCGGGCCTACTGCAGGATCTGGCAGAAAAGAGGCAAATATACCCTGTTCGGGTCAGCAAAGATTCCACCACCTTCTCTGGTAGCCTTTGCAGGGTGGGAAATAGAGCGAGAAAGCTGAGCTGCACACACTGCGCGCGACACCCCGTCAGCGGGCGTGCGAAAGCCCTTTGCTGGACTGTGACGTCAAAGTCGAGCTAGTGGATGGAGCAACTCTCTAACAAGTAACAGCTCTTGCCCCAGACGACCGGGTAATTACATTTCCTTGTGGAGCACACTCTAGGCATTAAAATCCAACGGTCCTCGGTGGCATCGTGCAAGTGTGTGTACTTCCAAAAAGGCCAGCCAAATCGTTCAGACGGGGAGTGCTTGCCTGGCCACAGTCACTCCGTCAAGTAAAGAACCGGAATTAAAACACGGAAGCCTCTACTATTCCGCATCCTAAAGTCAGCTGTAGTCCAGTGAGTCATACAGACTTCCTCTTACAATTCATCCTAGTTGGATCTTTTACCTGCCTGAAAAGGAGTATCCCAGGGAAGGGTGAAATTGGGATATACACAAGACGAGATCTCGTAGCCTGCCCAGCCAAGATCGCCACCGGAGACAAAGGGACTGGCACGGGAAATCAGAATGTCTTTTGTCCAATGCTCAACATGAAGACTTCTTAAATTCTTTGTCCCTAGGCCAAAAAACGGCTCATCGTAACAAACTGTCATCAATCTAATGTCGACAAGTCAAAGGCCACCTGCCGTTATTTATATTTTTAGCTGCTCATTGACTTATCCATTTATATTTAAATCCTGTCCTATGGAGGTACTGCTAGGTAACATCGTCCTCGTCAGGCAAGTGCAATGTGACCTGGTGAACTCCCTGATCGGAGGTGAGGAATGTTGAAGACCCTCTTTAAAGCTGTGGATGGAAACACCTTCAGAGCATAACAGGGTCGAGTCACGTTCTTAATCTTCAAGAGCCAAATCAAAAAAGAAACATGCCCCCAGATCTAGATGTTTCCTCTTTCATATCTGACTCAAAAGACGCATTCTCACCTAGAGATGGAACTTCCTACAAGCAGTCTTTTCGAATGAATCAATGAATGAATGAATGAATGAATGAATGAATAAAGGGTAAGTCTGAGGAAGAAGAGGGCTCTGTGCTTTTAGTATTCTGAGATTAAACAGAAAGAGCTCAGGTCAATTTGTTTCCACAGTTCACCTTAATTTCATTCTTAAGGTGTTTACAGAGAGATGGCTTATATACTTAGGATTACACTCAAACTCCAGCTTAACAGCCACATACAGCTGCCATCAGCAGAACCCTACACACCTTTTTTCACATCCCTCTGTCCTGGGCAAGGTCCATTACACGCTGTGAGACAGCTAAGAGCTATGCATCCCTTTATGAAATACCTAAAATGCCTTTAGAAAGTATTTTATCTGAAAACATCAGTCGAGTATTCAGACTTTTGGCAAACCGTGCCAAGGCATCATGCGTGTGGCCTTCTATCCCACGATGCCTTAGAACTGCGAATACCATCAAATAGGTACCTGCACAACATACCGCCTGAGACGATTTTATACATGCTTGTCTATGAGGTAAAAATGAAGGCAGGTGTCTTGTCACCATAACGTGCTTCCCACGCTCAAGTCTTTCATCTAAAAAATTCAAAGACAATTCAGATACGGGTTCAGGCACAGACGGACTATTTTACAGGACAGGCAGATCAGAACCAGCACTCCATTATGTTAATAATAAAGATAACAGCAGTAACGATACGCTGGTACGCCACTGCGTTCAGCGCTGGCTCGGTAACAGTCTCGGGTGATTTCCTCGAGCAATCTTCCACCAAGTGAACAAAGCTGCCTTCAGCACAGATGCATCCAAAAAGGGTAGGATACTAGCTGCCATTCCCTCTTCCCACGACACACAGGAAGGAGGAGAAGGGGTTAGGAAACACCACTCCGCATGTGAGCGTGAAGCACCTGATGGAGAAACCTGCCAAAACGTGTAGTTGTGGCTGACTTCCCCGCCCTCGCAGCTGCACACCCTCTCAAGGTCACATGAACCAGGCCGGGGGAGCTCCAGATTGCCCATTCAGAACTTTTGCCATTAGGGACCTGGAAGGACAACTTGCTGAAGCTTATGCCCCATTTCAAAGGTGAGTCTTGTAGAACTTGCCTGTAAGGACGGAGCTTGGTCTCAGTAAGATGTATCTCTTCTATAAATAATAATGTTTCTTTTAGCCTGAATCAAAATTATTTACCAAGAAAACACACATCAGACAAGTATCGTGCATGTTTCAAACAGCCGCTCTACCGAGCTTCCCCTAAAAGAAATCTGAGCAAACTGCAAGATTTCTTTAAGTTTCAAGTTCCTAGGACTAAAACAGAAATACCCCAGGAAAATCAAAGGGCACAGGCTTTGACACTTCAGGATAGTGGTTCTCAAATGTGGTCCCAGCAACAGCAGCATCACCGGGGGATTTGTTAGAAATGCAGACCCCTGGGCCTTGTGCCACACCTCTGAATCAGGAACTGTGAGGGTGGGGTCTTCTGGGGCATTCTGATGCCCTTATTAAAGGTGAGAACCACTGGCCCAGGAAGCAGAAGGATGAAGCCAAAAACACTAAAAATATAAATTTGGGGGCGCCTGCGTGGCTCAGTTGGTTAAGCGTCCCACTTCGGCTCAGGTCATGATCTCGCAGTCTGTGAGTTCGAGACCCACGTCAGATTCTGTGCTGACAGCTCAGAGCCTGGAGCCTGCTTCAGATTCTGTGTCTGTCTGTCTGTCTCTCTCTCTCTCTCCCCCTCTCCTGCTCACACACACTCTCTCTCTCAAAAATAAACATTAAAGGGGTGCCTGGGTGGCTCAGTCAGTTGAGCGTCCGACTTCGGCTCAGGTCATGATCTCGCGGTTTGTGAGTTCGAGCCCCGCATCGGGTTCTGTGCTGCAGCTCAGAGCCTGGAGCCTGCTTCAGATTCTGTGTCCCCCTCTCTCTCCGCCCCACCCCTGCTTGTGCTCTGTCTCTCTCTGTCCTTCAGAAATGAATGAACATAAAAAAAATTTAATAAATAAAATAAACATTTAAAAAGCCACAAAAACACACATATATATTTAATATATAATTTTAAAAATAATTTGAGGTTCAAAGGGAAAAAAATACATAGTGCCTAAACCTTGGAAAAAAGCCCAGTGGAATTCTGCCAGGTGCTAAAGGTACCAGCACAGACTGAACTCCAAGCCTGACAAGCACTTAGCAAGTTACATACCTGAGATCTCCACTTCTAATTTTTTTTAATGTGGCATTTAAGTCGAATTCCCTGACAAGTGTAAAAAATCATTCAATGTAGTTTATTTATTTATTTTTTTTTTCAACGTTTATTTATTTTTGGGACAGAGAGAGACAGAGCATGAACGGGGGAGGGGCAGAGAGAGAGGGAGACACAGACTCGGAAACAGGCTCCAGGCTCTGAGCCATCAGCCCAGAGCCCGACGCGGGGCTCGAACTCACGGACCAAGAGATCGTGACCTGGCTGAAGTCGGACGCTTAACCGACTGCGCCACCCAGGCGCCCCTCAATGTAGAAGTTTAACAAGATGATGTACAACCCAAACAGTACACGGGTCCACCTCTGAAAGGCTTGGGCCTTTCCCACCTACAGGTTTAAAAAAAAAAAAAAAAAAAAAAAGTTTTTAATAAAGCCCAAGTCCATTTTTAAGAGGAGTAATCTGTCTAGAATAATCAGCTGGGCTGCAAGCTGGGTCTATAAAGTTCCTGAATGGATCTGTATGAATTGTTTGGTGGTGACAGGACAGGAAGGGATATTTGGTCCAAAGCTTCCAGCAGATTTTCAGAGGGGAACTGAGGCGCCCCAAAAGTTAAGAACCACTAACTTATGAATGAGTTTATGAGATGAGCAGTTCGTGTCATTTATCAAAGCGAAAGATGAAATGTTTGGGCTCCGAAGTCAACCAACAGGGTTCAAATCCCAGTTGAGAAGCTGTGAAAGTGACCTTAGGCCTCAGTTTCCCCATCTTCCTCACCTGTCTCTTAAGGCTGTGGGAAGAGTTAACGGGGATCATGCATGTAAAATAGCACCGTGTCAGGCACATAAGTACTCAATAAATACAAACTTGATTATAACAATATTACTACTAAATGAAATGTATTGCTGGGTACATGAAGCTTCGGTCTACCCATGTAACAACTTGTATGTGCAACATTGATAAAACCATTCTATAACTCGAAATGGATACACTTCATGTTTGCTGCTGTGCTCCGTGAACTATTCAAAGTAGCACTGGTCTTAATGCAGACATTAAGGTCACTATATCTGTTCTTTCTTATCACCCCCTACTGAGCCTCCCATCACCAACAGAAAGGCAAAACTGTCCCCTGTTACTCAAATAATGCTTCGTGGTCTCTCCCACCATTATCTTTACTTTAGAAAGTGACCTGTGAATTCTAGGCCAGTCACTACCAGGCCTTGGTATCAAAGCTGGGGTTTTAAGGCACTTTACTCACTAGATGATAATCTGAATTCATTCAACCTTAAAAAGTTTTCTGTTACCTTTTGCTGGTTCCCAGGACAGAACAAAAGTTAGCACTGCACAAGGGACAAGAAGAAACTGGTGAGGTCCTAAGATCATATATCTTTTATATATATATATATATATATATATATATATATATATATATATATATATTTTATTCTCCCCTCCCCCCAAAAACAGAGACATTAGATATTAAATGACTAACTTCTAGCAACTATAGGCTTAAAAAGTAAACCAGAAAAAGGATCATCTCAAATTGCTGATGGCAGACCTCTTTCAGACCAATTTAAATGGCCAAAAATGAGAAACATTGTTAAGCAAACTAAATTATACTAAACACAGGGGGGGAATCTCAAGTGTGAGTATATGTTAATTATACACACATATATTTTTAAAGCAAAAAGCTACAGGTTTGAATGTTACTGAGTATACTTTGCTTTCATGCTTAAGCTCAGCTCCTTACATGACAAACAAAACTGATATAAATAAAACCAATCTCCCAAAGAGAGATTTATAATGTGAAGAATTTACAGAGGGTTACCTCTTAAAGCATCATGTGATACAAAGGAAAGGATACAGAAGTCATCACTCACTGAGTCAGGCTAAGGGTCACCAATGTGCTTATTTTTAAATTTTTAATGTTTACTTATTTTTGAGAGATACAAAGACAGAGCACAAGCAGGGGGGGAGCAGAGAGAGAGAGGGAGACACAGAATCCGAACTAGGCTCCAGGCTCCGAGCTGTCAGCGCAGAGCCCGACGCGGGGCCGGAACTCACGAACCGCGAGATCATGACCTGAGCCGAAGTTGGATGCTTAACCGACTGAGCCACCCAGGCGCCCCAATGTGCTTAGTTATTATAAAGCCGTTAACACTTTGAGTCAATCAATTGAGTCAGAATGTTTAACTGAAGCCCCAGGAGGACTTGAAATCCCAGAAATTCAGATTTAGAAACACTCTAATTCACAAGCCAACTCTCTTACTTCACAGACGAAGAAGCTTAAGCTTAGAGAACTTTGATGGCTTGTTAAAAGTCAAGAGCTATCTGATTTTTAGCAAAGGCTTAAAACAGTTGATGCATCGCTGTACTTGGTTCCTCTACATCCAAGAGTATACCGTTAATTCCAGGAAAAGCTAGTCCACTGTGACTCTGGAACCTGGAAAAGAACATACCTGTACCCTAACAAATGGTGAAAGGAGGACAGAGCCACGGGATCAAGTCAACTGTAATTCAGAGCCCAAAACTCACCCAGCACTACACACCCACCGAAGGGTAGAAACTATCTTAGGAAATGCCTTTGCAATAAATTATACATCAAAGGAAAAATAGCCAAATTGATACTCGAAGCCACTGGTCCTCAACCTCTGGCGTACATCAGAATCACCTACAACTGCCTCCAAAATATATACCCAGGGTATCCTTGGAGACCAAGCATGTGGGCCCGTGTACTATGGGGCTGGACATCTGCGCATGGAGGTTCTGATGAACACGACTGCTTGAGATCGCTTGTTCCGGCGATTTTGTGATTCCGTAAACATTACACAGACAGGTGTATCTTTGATTTGCCCTGGGAAGACTGTTCAGTTTCGGCCCACAAATGACACCAAGCATGCACAAAACGCATCGGATTACGCCGCAACAGTAGTCGTGTGACATGCCCTCACTCTTAACCCAGGGAGGAAGGGTACAAGCGAGTCACAGGATTCGAGACACTCCAAGTTAGTGAAGTGGGGTACTGAAGGCCTGTAGCTGCCCAAGAGTCTGTCTAACTAGGAATTTAGAAACACACGAAGCCCTCAGGACACGAGGAAATGCACGAAGGGAAGAAAGCTTCCATCATCCACCTTTCCAGGCACCTGATGGAAGAGGGTTTTAGGTAAGATATTAACTTTAGTAAGAGGATATTTTCATTTTACATCGTCTATAAATACCCCTTAAGTTTACGCCAGGTGGTTAGGGGAAGACTTTGCTGCTCCCCAGGGCAATAGCGGAGAATGTTCCAGTGTTTCTGAGGGGCTTCATCTGCCTGATGCACGACTGTTACGGGTACATTTCCCTACACAACCCTAAATCAGCCCTCCCATTTGCATACTCCAGGTTTACTCAGGAATGTTCAACTTCAGAATCACAGGTGGCTGCTCGGCAAATCAAGGGCTCCCCCAAGACTTGGTTTGATAAACGCTTCCTGAAATTTACAGCCCCGCCTCGCCGGCGTGTTTGAATTCCGATGACTCCAAGTGGATCCCGAAATTATAAATCAAAGCATCTCAGAAGAGTATTATTCTATTTTAGTACTTTTACAGCTTAGTCTATGCAAAGTGAAGTGCTATTTCCAGGCTTTCTATTAACAAAACAAAACAAAACAAAAAACCAGCAACGATTTTAGTAGGACTTCTTTCCGCAGTAAACGTGTCCTTTTATAAAAACATCACACACTTGCCGGCCTAATTTAGACTCACGTGTTTACAAGCACAAAGGCTGCCATCCCAAAGGAAGCTCAGGTGTAGGAGCCCCTATAGCTGTTGGAGGCCCCATAGCTGGACACAATGGACCCCTCTTCAACACGAGACGGGCACGCATGGGCACCTGCGCACAAACTCCGGCCGATCGGTTCCAGCCACTTAATTAGAATGACAGACCGGCTCCGGTCAAGCAACATACACACGGACCAAGCGGGAGTAGCAACAAGGCCGGGAGCACAGTCTTGGAACCCACAGCCGAACACCCTGCGGACGGGACCCTGGGCCACCAGCCCCAATCTCTCTGGGCCTCAGTTTCCTCCCCTGGGAAATGGAGGCGTCCACAGCGGCCGCCTCTCCCCTTCGCCGCAGGGACTGCAGGAGAGGGCGGCCGCCGAGCACCAACCCGCCCGGGGAGCGCTCCACTAACGCGAGCGCTTGCTCTCGGGAGGGCCGCGCCCCCTCCCCCGCCCAGCCCCCAATCCAAAACACACGGAGCACAACTCGCTCGCAGGAAGCACAAAGAGCTTTAATCCTCCAAGGTCTCTCGGCCCGCGGGCTCGTCGTCTTCCAGTTCCGCAAACGAATGAATGGGCGTCGAGGAGCGGCTCCGCAAACAGCTAGCCGCCGCCGAGGCTTCACCTCGGCCGCCTTGGAGGCAACTGTCTCTGACCGTCAAGCAAACACCCGCGAGCACACGCGGAGCGAGGCGCCCCAGTCCCGCGAATTTCAGCGGACGCGCCGGGAGTGCAGGCGAGTCCCCGGTGCCCACGGGCTGCCTCCATTCATTCTCCGCCCCACCCCCGGCCCCCCCCCCCCGGAAAGCCCCAGCACCAGCCGCCCTCCCCCACCGGCCCTGCCCCTCCGGCCGGGGGTCTCTCCCCTGCCCTCCGCACCCCGCGGGAGCCTGTCACCCCGCCGAGCGAGGGGCTGGCGAAGGGGCCCGCCTCACCCCTGCCCTCGGCACCGCGTCCCGGGGGTGCAGCCGTCCCCTCGGCCGCCGAGGAGGGGCGAGGTGCTGGTCCGGCCCGCCTCGCCTCCCCAGGGACTCTCGCCAGCTCTGCGGGGCCCCGCCAGAGACAGCACGTAATCAGAGGGAGGGGACAGCCCTCCGGACACCCCTTCCCGGGCTCCCCTCTCCAGCAAGCGAGCCCCCTGCCCCAGCCCCTCGGCCCCCCCCCCGACCGGGGTCGTGGTGCCAGGGGTGCCCCGAGAAGCCCCCGTGGAAAGGAGGGGGGCGACACCCCCATACTCACCCACCGTCTCCTCCCCCTCAGCTGTTTACCTCACAGTTCCTCCAGCCTACAGGGCGCCGCCATCTTGGACGTACAGCACCTCCCCCGTCGTGAAATGCCCACGACCGCTGCAGCCTCCGCCACGAAAAAGAGTGCCCAGCTGGGTCTCCCCTCCCCCTCGACCCCAGTGGCAGATGACCGCGGCCGGCAGCCCCGTTGGACGGAAGAGGCCGTCCTGCTCATTACTGACGGTGAGAACCGGCCGAGAAAGAGCCCAGGAGAGTTTGTAGGGTCGGGGGGGGGGGGGGGGGGGGCGGGGACGGGCGGAAGGATCCCGAAAGGCGGCCGCTGAGAGATCTTGTGACTCTGAAGGAGGCGAAAAGAAGGGCCGGCGCGGCGGGAGGAGCCACGCGAGGGAGCGAGGGGCGGGGCGGAGGTCACGTGCTCGGGCGGGCGGGCGGGGCCGTGCAAGAGGCGTAAACAAGGTGGCCCGGCTGGGTGTGGTTGGGGTGCCTGCTGCCTTCCCCCTCGTCCCCTCTGCCCTTGCAGACCCAGTTGTTCCCTGCCCCCCGGCCCCCTTCCCGGGGTCTCTCTCTCTGTCTCTCTGTAACCCGCCGCAGAGCCGCGATCATGTTTCCCAAAGAGCCCCTGGGGCCCGCGTGGGTGAAGGGTCCGCTCTGGAGCCTTGGAGGAGTGGCTTTTCACTCCATCCGGGCAGCCTTCGTTCCTTTGCAGAATATTCGCAAAACCCCACCTCTGGGACTGTGAAGAAAGAACCACACTGGCGTCTGCCCTCAGGTTGCCAACGCCTCAGACCTGCTCACGACAGTTGTGGACAACCACCCTAATCGGAGCAGACAGCTTTGAAATGAAGCAGCCTTAATTCCGTCCCTTCTGTTTCCCAGCTGTCTACCGGCTAGACCTGACAAGTCTTAAAGTCGGCGGGGGCCTCAGTTTCTTCCTCTGGGAAATGAGCATAATAGCACTCCTCAAGTGAGAATTCAAGCCCCGAGCCTAGTAAAATGCTCAACAGGTGATGTTCTTTATCAGAGGCCAGAGCAGCATGACAGAGCAGGCAGAGAGTGAGATGAGCCTAACGGAATTTGAAAGGCTTTTTGAAGGAGTGGGCATCTGCTTTGTTTTTAAAGGAAAGGTAGGTTTTATGAAATAGAAATGGGAGAGGCGGTTGGGAGGCCGAAAGCACCAACGAATCAAGAGCCTGGAGGCAGTAAGTGCTGGGTGCCTTCTGGGAAGAGCAAGTTTTGTCATGGGAACCAGTTGGGTCACAATGCCAGGCAGCTTGTGATACAACGGGCCAGGTGCATCAGTGCCCGGAACAGTGGGTGCTGTCTGAATTCGGAGAGGCCCAGTGTCGTCCCAGGTGGGGCTGCTGTTAGCTTGTCTGGTGCTTTGTGAGAATTAGACACCCCTTCTGAGACCGTAGCCCATGTGAGCAGAGCCCAGGATGTATTTCAGCCCTGTCCTCTAGCCCCCGATCCTCCTGGATTGAGCAGTGCACAGCCTTTATAACCATGCTGGCTTATGGGGAAGGTGGGCGTTGAGCTGGGGATTCAACCAGTCTAACATGGTTATGGAGGCAGTTGGGGGAAGCCAAGAGCTCTTGATTCAAACGGACCAGAGCTTGAGTGCAGGTTTCTGCTGTCCTACGAGAGGACTCAGCCTTAGTTTCCTCATCCACAACGTGGGGTGGTGATAATGTCTGCCGAGTGGGGATTTGAGGTTGAATCAGTGAGACGTTAAGATATAACTAGGGTAAAACCTAGTTCCATAAATGTTACTTCTGGGGGCGCCTGGGTGGCTCGGTGGGTTAAGCGTCCGACTTCAGCTCGGGTCATGATCTCATGGCCCCTGAGTTCGAGCTGTCAGCACAGAGCCCAGAGCCTGCTTGGGAGTCTGTGTCTCCCTCTCTCTCTGCCCCTCGGCCACTTGCGCTGTGATTCTCTTTCTCTCTCAAAAATAAATAAACGTTAAAAAAATTTTTTTAAAAATAAATGTTACTTATGTTACCATGTTGATTATGTTCATGGCCATCATCCATCACTCCCAGGAGCTGGTCCACCAAATACTGAACTCTATGTAGCCACCCAAGGGCCATCAGCTTGGGGGGGGGGGGGGGGGTAGGATCCAGAGATGAAAAGGTTGGGGGAAAAGGGGAAGGATCTGGTTTCTCCACAAACCATTTGGCAGGAAGGACCACACTGCCTTTGCAAGCACGCCAGGGCCAGGGCCGGGACTCAAGTGCATTCAGAGATTTCTGAGTCCAGGGATTGGAGGGCCCAGGTTAAGGGGCGGAGTCGAGGGCCAGGCACTGCCCTAGAGTTCTGACCCAGGAACCTCCCTCCCTCCCCCCAATTTTCCTTAGCGCTCTGACCTCATCCTGCTGGAATGTTCTTCTCCGTGGAAGGGAGCAGTGATCCATGGAGCTCATCAACTCCTGGCCCTCAAGGGGGGCCCGAACTACATTGTTACTGTTTATACAGTGTCTGGAAGAAGAATGGTAATTGTTCTCTCAATATGGACCACCAGGGGCTTGTGTGACAAGAGGCCAGAAAGAAAAGGCAGAGGCAGCCCAGCCACCATCCCCAGCCGCTCTTAGTCCAGGCTACCTGGATATTTTTTTCTCTAAAAGTCATGGGTCGCCTGTCTAAACGTGACAAGAAACAAAGGAGCTGAGCCGGTGTAGGCAGGTGGTGCTGACCCGATAGACGGGGTAGTCTTCCCCTGCATTATTCTGTGCGACGTCTCCCCCTCCCCTTCCGGGGGACAACCACAGTACCACCCTCGAGCCACGGGGGCACTTGGACCGGGCCTGGCCAATCCCCATCATCTAGCCAAAGAGATTGGCCGTTGGGCACGTGACTTGAGCTGGACCAATCAGGGTGCTTCCCTGAGTCTATATATGGATACTAAAGAGAGATTGTGTCTTGCCTCGGGTCACTAAACCCAGATGAAGAAGCTGTGACCTTCCACGTCCCCATCTCCTACGACAAACTCAGAAGTCCAGCCAAATGATGGAAAAGACCTAGATGGAGACCAAGACGGAGATGGAAAAAGAAATATAATTCGCTACCTCCCGAATTTTCAGAGTCCTGGAAAAAAGCCTGCTTTCACCCTTTTGTATGTGGTCTCATGCTACTCACCCTGCCTCCAGAGGCCACACATCTCCTACAGGGCCAAGTCCAAGTTTCTGGCAGTAGCCTCCACAGAGCTCTGGAACCCCATCTCAGCAGTAGCCCCTCGCTGTTTAGCACTGTGTCCAAAAGACCAAGATTATATGTGTATACACTATATACATATATGACCATGTGCATATCTATGCATGTACTTTCAACTTACATAAATGGTTTATGTTTGTGGTGGCAATTTGTTTCTGACCTTTTCCCCCACTCACCGTTGTTTTGAAGCTCCGTGCATGATGCTCTGTATGCATCTAGCCAGTAGCTTCTAATGGATGACAATTATTCAGCGATACGGATCTACACTGATCGGCCCTCCACTCTCCCAGGGAGGGACTGATACCCACGGTGCCACCCTAAACACTGGGAGGAACATGCTGTACTGATACGGCTGAGAATGTCTTTGGGGTGTATATCTAGGAGTAAAGCTGGTGGACTTAACTTTGTTGTTGTTTTTAGAGAATTTTTTTAATTTTGTTGGGGTATAATTGATATACCAAAAAAATTGCACACATTTAATTTCACACACATCTGGATGACTGCCCACAAAGGCCCACACCCATGATACCATCACCACAACCAAGGTACTAAACACACCCGTCACCTCCAAAAATTTTGCACGGACTTACCACCAAATTGTTCTTCAGAATGGCTGCCCCAGTCTAGTGTCCACAAAAATGCCCACATCCCTGCCAACGCTTGGCATCGACTGGCTCTTTCATGTTTTCAGTAAACTAGGGCTATACTGACACGTTCTTATTTTGTTTTGTTTTGTTTTGTTTTAAATTTTGAATGTTTATTTTTGAGAGAGAGAAAGCGCACACAAACGTGGGCACACGCATGGAGGAGAGCAGAGAGAGGGAGACGGAGGTTCCAAAATGGGCTCCACACTGACAACAGAGAGCCCGATCTGGGGCTCGAACTCACAAACCGGGAGATCATGACCTGAGTCAAAGTCGGACGCTCAACTGACTGAGCCACCAGGGCACCCCTGACATGTTCTTGTTTAATTTACCACCCTCTATTAGTGAGATGGAGCATTTCTTCATATTCTTGTTAAGCTGTGGGTTTCTTCCTCTATAAATTGCTGATTCTTATCTTTTGACCATTTTCCCAATAGAGTTACTATCTTTCCCTTGTTGATTTGTGGGAGCACCGTCTCTGTTTTAGGTGTGTGCCCCCTTGTTGGCTACAGATATTTCCAATGTTTCCCCCAGTCTGTTATCATCCTAGTAACTGTAACTGTATTGTATTACATTGGAAGAGAGACATTAATCCTGATGTTATCAAACTCATCTCCTTTTTTTTTTTTTTTTGAGACTTACACTTTGGGTTTTTTGAGGTTTTGCTTAAGAATGTCCTTTCCAGGGGCGCCTGGGTGGCGCAGTCGGTTAAGCGTCCGACTTCAGCCAGGTCACGATCTCCCGGTCCGGGAGTTCGAGCCCCGCGTCGGGCTCTGGGCTGATGGCTCAGAGCCTGGAGCCTGTTTCTGATTCTGTGTGTCCCTCTCTCTCTGCCCCTCCCCCGTTCATGCTCTGTCTCTCTCTGTCCCAAAAATAAATAAACATTGAAAAAAAAAATTAAAAAAAAAAAAAAAAAAAGAATGTCCTTTCCAAGTGGTGCCTGGATGGCTCAGTTGATTAAGCATCTGACTTCGACTCGGGTCATGATCTCACAGTTCGTGAGTTCAAGCCCTGCATTGGGCTCTGTGCTAACAGCTCGGAGCCTGGAGGCTGCTTTGGATTCTTGCCTCCATCTCCCACAGTTTGTGAGTTGGAGCCCCACATCAGGCTCCCCACTGTTGGCACAGAGCCTGCTTCAGATCCTCCGTCCCCCTCTCTCTCTGCTCTACCCTGGCTTGTTCATGCTCCCCACTCCCCACCCCGTCAAAAACAAATAAACATTAAAAAAAAAAAAAGATTGCCCTTTCCAGGGTGCCTGGGCAGCTCAATCACTTAAGTGTCCGACTTTTGATTTCAGCTCAGGTCATGATTTCATGGTTCGTGAGTTCGAACCCTGCATCAGGCTCTGCGCTTGACAGTGTGGAAGCTGCCTGGGATTCTCTCTCTCTTCCTCTCTCTCTGTCTCTCCCTGCCATCTCTAAATAAATAAATAAACTTAAAAAAAAAAAAAAGAAAAAAGAATGCCCTTTCCAATCCTTTTCTTAGTCAGAAAGGAGAATTGGCCTTGGTGGCCACAGGTGGGCAGTAACAGAACAGATTGCCTGGTGAAGCCAGAGAGGCCCAGGTGAGTCAGGATCCTGGGTCGACAACCCAGCCGTGTGGCCTGGATGAGTCACTGGGCAATCTCGGTGTCTCCACTGGGAAAATGGGGATGAGACCAATATCTTAAATACCCAATTCTTAGGGTTGCTGGGACAGCTCAGTATGAGACACATGTCAATGCTCGGAGGGTGCCTGCCACGGCGTGGGCGTCAATAAATATTGTTATTGCTGTTACCTGCTGTATGAGTGTCCTCCGGCTGCCTAACAAATTACCCCAAGCAAGGGGGTGCTGAAAACAGTAGAAATGTATTCTCTCACCATTCTGGAAGCCGGAAGTCTGAGAGCAAGGTGTGGACAGGGTTGGCTCATTCTGGAGGCTCTGATGGAAAATGTGTTCCGTGCCTCTCTCCTGCCTCGTGATGGTGCGGCAGACTTTGACCTTCTGTGGTCTGTAGCTGTGTCACTCATGTCTCTGCATCTGTCTTCATGTGACCTTCTCCTCGGTGTGTGTCCGCTTGTCTTCTTATAAGGACACCAGTCACCGGATTCAGGGCCCACATTAACCTACCATGATTTCATCTGAACTGCACTATACCTGTAAAGACCCTATGTCCAAATAAGGCCGCATTCTGTGGTTCCAGGTAGACATGAATTGGGGAGGGGGGGGGGAAGACACCATTCAATCCTCTACACCTGCTTTCAAGGAGCATAGAGTCCAGCAGATGAGATGGAAGAGGGACTGATCATACTGTGATTCAGAGCCAGGTCCAGCCCAGGAATAACAGGCAAAGTGCTACGGACAAAGAGGCTGTACTCAGAGTGACGAGGGCCACCTACCCGTGGGGATGGGATTTCAACCTTGCTCCTGGTTCAATCAGGAATTTGCTAAATGGTGATAGGCCAGATGGGCTGTACAGGAGGAAGACCCAGCTTCGAGCAAGACCACCTAAGGCTGTTTGTTTAATAAACGGTCACATTTAAGATATGTGTGAAATCGAAGATAAGCAAGTCAGTATATGGAGGGCCTCAAGCTAAATAAGAAGCTTGAATTATATCTGGAGGCAATGAGGGGGCCCCAAAGGTTTGAGAGTTTTCTGGAGAATATTGGCAAAGGCTTAATCTTGACTTTAATGCCTACTAATTTAACTTTGAAATGCTGGGCTGGCTGTCTCCTTGGACAAGTCCCCATCACACCTCAATCTGCCCCTTGCAATGCCGTGTGCAGGGCCATATTCCATAGTGCGTTTAATTTTAGTCTCACGGTCACTGTGAGACCTCCCCCCTCCCCACAAAGCATGGGCATTCACAACCAGAGGTTCTATTTTAGCCGGGCCTCCTCTGAAGAATATGCAGTGATCATTTGGAAAACGATCAGGTTAGATCCCTACCTCACACCCTATGGCAGAATAAATTCATAAGGAGCCAGAGCTCCAAGTGTCAAAAGTAAAACCATACAAGTACCAGAAGAAAACAACACAAGTGGTTTTTTTGTACTCAGGAATGGAAAAAAAAAAAAAACTTTCTAAAAATGGCCAAAAAGAAGCAACAAAAGGCCGACAAATTAGGCGGCCTCCCCCAAAGAAAACAAAACAAAACATCTTTTGTGCGGCAAAGAGGAAACTAAGCAAAGTCAAAAAATAAATCAGCTGGGGCGCCTGGGTGGCGCAGTCGGTTGGGCGTCCGACTTCAGCCAGGTCACGATCTCGTGGTCTGCGAGTTCGAGCCCCGCGTCGGGCTCTGGGCTGATGGCTCGGAGCCTGGAGCCTGTTTCCGATTCTGTGTCTCCCTCTCTCTCTGCCCCTCCCCCGTTCATGCTCTGTCTCTCTCTGTCCCAAAAATAAATAAACGTTGAAAAAAAAAACAATTTAAAAAAAAATAAATCAGCTGAGAGAAAATATTTGCAACTTATACCACAAGCCTCCTAATATATACGGAGAACTCTTGGACTCTTTAAAAAAAAAAAAAAAACCACAATTATTTCATAGCAAAAAAAGGGCAAAAGACATGAGCAGGAAGTTTGCAGAACAAGAAATTGTAATTGAGTTCAGACTTCTGGCCTCCAGAACCACTGGGGAATAAATTTCTGTTGTTTTAAGCCACCCAGTTGTGGGCATTTGTTACAGCAGCCCTCAGAAACCTATACACTGACCATAAAAAGGAATTTCTATAATTTAATAATACACTGAATAAATAAAAATCTATGACTCTATAGTGATACTCAAATTTTAGGGGAAAAAAGAGGAGAAGAGAGCAAAAGGTCCAATTATGCCAACACCTTCTGATGAAAATCAGCAATTAAATAGAAAAGATTAGGGGCACCAGGGTGGCTCAGTCTGGCTCTTGATTTCAGCCCAGATCATGATCCCAGGGTCATAGGATTGAGCCCCAAGCTGGGCTCTGCACTGAGCGTGGAGTCTACTTGGGATTCTCTCTCTCTCTCTCTCTCTCTCTCTCTCTCTCTCTCTCTCCCTGACCCTCTCCCCTGCTCATGCTCTCTCTCTCTCTAAAAAAAAGTAACTAACTGAGGGGCACCTTGCGGGCTCAGTCACTTAAGCATCTGACTTTGGCTCAGGTCATTCAGGTCATGATCTCACAGTTTGTGAGTTCGAGCCCCACATCGGGGCTCGCTGCTGTCAGCATGGAGCTCGCTTCAGATCCTCTCTCTCTGCCCCTACCCCACTTGCTCTCTCTCTCAAAAATAAATAAATGAACATTAAAAAATTAATTAGTTTTTAACAAGAGAGAGAAAAGATTAATCGTTTATGTACCTCATATTTGTTCGTTTAATGAGGGAAAGCTCTTCTTTCCAGAAAGAATGCCAGATAACAAACATAGAAGGAACGGTAGGATCCGAAGAATCACCATTTGCAAACTCCAGTGAAGGGACTGACTCAGGCCAGGACCAGCAGTGGATGCTGAACCCATTAGGGAAAGACTGTGGGGGAGACAGTGCTCACATAAGGACAGTCCTACTCCACAGACTGCTTCTCAACTCACTTTTATTTTTTTTTAATGTTGATTTTTGAGAGAGAGAGAGAGAGAGAATGAGCGGGGGGGGGGGGGGGGGCGGGGGGAGGGAGAGGGAGACACAGAATCCTGAGCAGGCTCCAGACTCTGAGTTGTCAGCACAGAACCCAATGTGGGGCTCGAACCCATGAATCGTGAGATCATGACCTGAGCCGAAGTTGGACGCTTAACGACCGAGCCACCCAGGAACGCTTTGACTCACTTTTATCATGGAGAGAACCAGCTGTCACCACTTTAACCAGCTGACCAAACTGGACATCCTTAAGGTGGGGCAGCCTGATATTGGGGATGTTCAATACCGTGCAGCCCCCAGCTATGAGGGAGGGGAGTAGCTGTACCGAAAACATCCCACCTGAATCTACTCAAGCCTTGGCCCCAACTTCCAGCCAGCATGGGGATGGAGGTACAGGTTCAACGGCACCATGAGAGATCAGACAAATCCAGAATGCAGGACCTTCCACCAGACCGGTCTTGGCTATTATGGGGGAAACACAAAAACAAAAACAAAAAACCCAAAAAAACCCTGCAAACAAAATCAGCATCAAAAGAAAGGGGTAGGGGGCGCTGTTGTGTCAAAAAGGACACTAAGGAAACCAGCAAATGCCGTGCTTGAAATTGGGCAAGATCCTGATGTAAGACAGCAAGTTTAAAAGGAAACTGGGGGGAACAGCAAAAAATGTGAACACGGGCAGGAGATTCAATGGTACTGGGGAATTATTGATAATTCAATAACTGTAGTTACGGGACGATGTAAGGAGTATCTGTTTTTAAGAGATACACACTCAAGTATTTATGGGTGAAGTGTCGTGAAGTCTGCAATAGACCTCCGGAATGTTTTATCAGAACAAAACGTATTTATACATGCGTGCATATGCATATAGAGAGATAAACCACGCTTGGCAAATGTAACTATTGTTGAATCATGGTGGTGGATATATAGGTGATCGTTAGACGTGTTTCATTTACTTTCTTGTTTGAAAATCTTCGCAATAAAAACTTGAAAAAAAATATTTGAAGATCAAAAAAGAATTGAAATGGGCAGCGCAGGAAAAATCTGTGATCCCTGCACCTCCACTTTTCCCATCTGTGAAAACGGGGGGGGGGGGGGGGGAGGGCTGGGTGGGATGGTTGGTTCTTAAACTGTGGTAAAACACACATAACACAACATTTACCATCTTAACCCTTTTTAAGTACCCGGTTCAGTGGCCCGAAGTACATTCACGTTGTTGGGCAACCATCAGCACCATCCACCTCCAGAACTTTCTCCTCTTGAAACTCCATCCCCATTAAACATTTAACTCATTTCCCCTCCCCCCCAGCCCCTGGCACACCCCGCCCCCCCCCCCCCATTCTACTTTCTGTCGCTAGGATTTTGACTTCTGTAGGTCCTTCATATGCGTGGAATCATACAGGATTTGTCCTTCTGTGTCTAGCTGCTTTCACTCAGCATCATGTCCCTTACGTTATCCATGTTCGTCCTTTGTTGTTGCTTTTAATGCATATTTATTTACTTTGGAGAGAGAGAGCATGAGTCGGGGAGGGGCAGAGAGAGAGGAAGAGAGAATCCCAAGCAGGGTCCGCACTGTCAGCGCAGAGCCAGACGTGGGGCTCGAGCCCACAAACCGTGAGATCGTGACCTGAGCCGAAATCGAGAGTCAGACGCTCAACCGGCTGAGCCGCCCAGGTGCCCCCGTGCGTGTCCTTTGTAATCTACAAACCACTCATCTTGCAGAAACGCATGGACATAACACCACCTTTCAAGGACATACTGTCTGAGTCACGAGGGGACTGGGTCGCCACCCTCTGCCCGGCATCTAGGTCGCTTTCTGGGGTGGAGGAGACCTTCCTGCACACTCATGGGGTGATAAGAAGCAAGAGAAGGAGAAAAATGCTGTCCTTTGGGGACTCTGATAAAATGGCAAGTTGAAAAATCAGTGAAGGCAGCCAGTACATGCAAAACAGATGTCAGCTGGGTACAAATCCCAGGAGCTGGAAGGCTCCCTCCTGTGGATTCCGTGCAGTCAGCCTGCAGGACATTCCTAGTGCCGACGGGCAACAGAGAGCCGGCCCTTTCCCAGACGTGTGTGAATTTCTAGTCCTCTGCAAAGGCATACGCGTGCCTTCCTGTGGCTTCCTGCTTCTGTGTTCCCTTGAGGCTTTGCTTCCTGGGTCTGGAAGCTTCAGTAAAGCCCCCAGGTCCAGGCAGGCGTGGGAGGGACACAGGACCTCTCCCTGCCTAACAGCCTCAGCAAACTCCTCTTCCCCGGGGAAGCAAGGCCACCACTCGCCGGGGCTTGACTGAAGAGGTTAGGACCCACCGGGAGATCGTCACACTCCCACGGTCGGCTGGTGCACAAACACGCACACATATTCACATGCACACATATTCGTGCACACACACACACACACACCCCACACGCACTGCTTGCACAGACTTGCATACACGCCTTTCATGCTTCATGATCCTGTCATGTGCCGGGCGTGGTGCTGGGGAAACACTGGGTGGTAGAAATGGGGGGCTGGGGGGACCCATCCCAGGGGGGATCGGACAGATGGCCCACACTTATCTTGTGCGGACTTGGCTCTGGTGTCAGCCTCGCCCGAGGGTCGCTTCTTGGTTTTCCATCATTCAGTCGATAATCCAGGTGGCAAAATGCTCCCGCGGACTAACAGGGACGAGGCTTGTGAGGCCCCTCCGCCCCGTCGGGCCCAGGTAGATGATCACAAAGCTTTCAGTCTTTCCTCCTGCCTGCAGCTCCTGAGCGAGCGTCCCAGGAGTATCCTGGGAACGTGAACGCGGAAGTCATCGGGCGTTGAATGAGCAGTAACCAAACGTCATGTGTTTCATTAATAATCAACCTACCATGTAAATTAGCACAGCCCGCCTCATAGCAATCAGGCTAACACCGCCCTGTTTTTCTGCCTTTTTTCCTTCTTTTAGGTCCTCAGCAGCTAAAGCTGCTCTTGACTGTCTCATTATAAAGAGAGAAACTGCAGAATTCTATCCCCAGCTACTGCATATTTCTGCTGAGAAGCAATAAGTCACCCCTACAAAGCGTTTTCATTTATAAACGTTTTTTCATGGGTTACCTCGTTTGCTACCTGCAACAACCCCGGGGTAGTTTTATCCTTGGCCCCATTTCAGAGATGTAAAGTCTGAGGCTCAGGGGAAGCTAGTGCCTGCTCGAGGTCATGCAGCTGGTTGTGAGTCAAGACCAGGCTGCATCTGGACGCCAGAACGATGCTTCCATTTCACCCCAGTGACTGGAGAATTAGACCTCCTCTCTGCGGATTGCCACCGGGGATTTCTGTTTTATCAGACGCAGATGATACACCGAGGTTAAAGGCAGTGAAAAAAGTCACCATTGTGAAGGGTTTGCAAGAAGATTGGGAGGCCAGGGCCCCAGTCCTGGCTCTGCTTTGTAGGCTTCTCCAGGCCTCAGTTTCCTCTTCTGAAAGCTTCGGTGGCTGGATGGGGGAATCTGTGGTTCCCCCGGCTCACCAGTCCCCAGCCGCCTCCTTCCACGGAGTTTCCCAGTTGCTTGCGGGACACTGTTGGAGACCTTCTGAGGAGGGTTCCGGGTGAAAAGTCACTGTCGGGGCGGATGGAGCAGGTCCGTCTTGGGGTCCCCTCGTGCCCTGTTTGACACCCCCACCAGGGTTGCTGGGAGGTACCAGGCAGGAACGCAGGCCCTTTCAGGCTGCTGGCCCACACCCCCTGCCTGGGCAGAGCACCCCTCCTTCCACGCTTCTCTGAGGCAAACAGACCACCTGGTGAAGTGAGTGCACCCCGCCTCATGGTCTCCCAAAGGGTGTTTCTTGTCTCCATCTGGAGATTCCTGGAGGCAGGAGGGTTGAGCTCACAGATTGGGGGAGGCATTGCCTGACGGTGTGGTACTCGATAGCAAAGGATCGATAAAGATTTGTTCAAATTGAAAAACATTATAGGCACGTATCCATTTGTGGAGAGGGGAGAGAGAGCCTGGAGGGTGGGAGTCAGAGGGGGGGGGAGGGAGGAGGCAAAAAGGGAAACTAAAGGAACACGTATCGGGACATGCATACTCTCGCTTTTTTCTTTCCACTCTGATCACTCTTGTAATTTAAGCCGTAATTAGATGAATGGATGGACGGATGATGGATGGATGGCCGGACTGAAGGTCAGATGGTTTCAGGCTGGTTTTTGCCGCAGGAAAAGGAGGCAGGAGCACCACCGTGTGGCTGTCTGGTGAATTGCTTCAACCGGAAGAGCAGGGCGCCTGGGTGGTGGGGCTGTTGGCCCTCAGGGCACCGCCAACCGCGGAGTCGCGAGTCGCAGGCTGCGGGGCTCCCGCCACCTCAACTGCCTGCAGCTCCTGGCAAGCAGCCTGGGCCAGGAAGGAGCTCCACAATCTCCCTGAATGCCTTGAGTCGCAACAAGACAGAGGATGGGCGCTTTTCTGGTAGAGGAGGGTGGCCCTACGGCACAGGGGCCCTGGGGCGCCCCACCACCAGGGGTCCTGATGTTCCGGGGTGGGTGGCCTCAGCTCATGTTTATTGCATTCTGCATTCTGTAGCCATTCTAAGCCAAGGCCAGAAAGGTGCCCGAGGTGACACTGCTGATGCTGTGTGCTGCTGGGACCGCAGCCTGGACCCTTGCCGCCCACCCGGCACGTTCACCGCCCTCATCTCCCTGGCCGCCCCCGAGCCCGCCTGCACGTGTCTGGGATGTCGCCACAGAGGGTAGGGGGGCTCTGCACACTGCCCACTGCCGGGCCCTCGGGTAGCAGCGGCTCTCGCTTCTCCAGCCTGGCCGTGCTCCCTTACAGGCCAGCATCAGGAGGAGAGTCTGTGCCGTGGCCGGTGAGAGAGGGCTCCCTAGCATTCCTGCCTGTGGGTGGTTGCTGGTCCCATCGAGAAGCAGCTGAGTGCCCACTGACAAAGAATCCAAGGGCCGTCAGGGGTGGTCCCGTGGATTGTGGGTATCTGGGAAGGCTTCCTGGAGGAGGTGAGAGCAGAACCGAGATGAACATGGGAAAGAGGAAGGGCAAAGGCAGGGACTGGGATTTGGTCTCCAGAAGGGACTAGATGCAGCATGTCCAAGTGACAAAGAAAGGACACTTAGAAAGTGGAAGGTGGGAGGTGGAAGCCATGGCCCAGGCACCTTCCTGGCCTTATTCTGTGTGGTGACAACCGCTCTCTACTCCCGAACTCACCCCTGCCTCCTGGAGGTTGGAGCAGGAGGATCGGCCAGCCCTGGCCAATGAGAGACCCCGATCCCTCCCACTGGCACGGCGATTGGTGCGGGGGCGATGGCTTGTGACCGGGCTGGGCCAATCAGAGTCAGTCTGGGGCCTCTCCTTGAAACCACCGAGAAAGAGGCTTCCTTTCCACTGGGGTTTCTAAGATCGGGGACCACAGCCGACCATGTTGGTGATCTCAGCCCCAGGATAAAAGCCAACAGAGAAGAAAGCAAAGCTGAGAGATGGAGAGAGACAGACGCAGGCGTGGATTCTCCACTCGTTCATTCATTCACTCTGTAAAAACACCACTAGGCAAACTCTATCCCTGCTCCTGTAGCGCTTCCATTCGGCGTGGGCATTCAGGCCAAAAATATATATGAGTAAATACAAAGGCGATAAATCAACAGGACAATTTCAGATAATTATGAACACGAAGAAGAACAAAGGGTAGGACGATGGGGCAGAAAGTGGCTGGGGTGGGAAGGTCTTGCTTTAGTTGCTGGTCAAGGAGGTCTCTCTGCAGAGATGACATTTCAGCTGACCCCGGAATGAGTCAGCCATGGGGAGATCTGTCGCAAGGCCATCCAGGCAGAGGGGACAGCAAATGCCAATGTCCTGAGGCGGGAATGAATGAGATCTAGACAACATCGTCCGAGCATCTGGATCCAGCCATGCCTGAAGCTGACCCTTTTCCGTGACATGACCTAATGGTTCTGTTGTTGTTACAAATTGGGTTTCTGCAACTTGCTTTGTAAAAAGTGCTGTCATTTGAAAGAGGTCTGACACCGAAAAACATTGAATGCTGGTCCCCGAGGCCGAGATTTGTGTCCTGTTAGGTAAAGGGAAATCACTGAAGGTTTTTAAATCGGGGACGAATTTTCCTGACCTGCTCCTTCTTTCTTCTCTAGGCTCATCTCCCCTGTGTCCCACCCTCCCCTCCCCTTGTCCTGCCCTCTACCCTCCACCCGTACTGAACTTGGCTGCTGTCAGTTCCCTGGCAGCAACCTAGATATCACTTCCACCAGCTTCATTAACTCTCCTTACTCCCCAAGTCTGGGTTCGTTTCCCCAAGCCCGTGCTTGGGGAATATGGTATATTTGTATGCCATATCTACACCACAGCACTCATCAGCCCGATTTATAAATTTCAGGGTACTGTGTCCCCACCTACCTAGACCAGGAAGGAGCCCATGACGGCTCCTGTCTGGTTCTTTATATATTTAAAAAAAAAAAAAAATATATATATATATATATAATTTTTATTTTTATATTATGTATATTTTTTTATGTTTTTTTAAATGCTTATTTTTGAGAGAGAGAGAGAGACAGAGCATGAGTGGGGGCGGGGCAGAGAGAGAGGGAGACACAGAATCGGAAGCAGGCTCCAGGCTCTGAGCTGTCAGCACAGAGCCCGACACGGGGCTCGAACTCACGAGCTATGAGATCATGACCCGAGCCGGAGTGGGATGCTTAACTGACTGAGCCACCCAGGCACCCCCTGTCTGGTTCTTGTTGGAAACCCCAGCATCTGGCACCTAGCAGGCACTCGATAGACATGTATTAGCGAAGACAGTTATAGACTGAATGTCTGTATCCCCCCAGAATCCATGTTGAAGCCCTGATCCCCAGTATGATGGTATTTGGAGGTGAGGGCTTTGGGGAGGTGAGTAGGTTAGATGAGGGTGGGAGCCCCTTGATGGAATTAATGTCTTTATAAGAAGAGTACAAAAAGCTGGAACTTGAGGACTCTCTCATTCTCTCTCTCTCTCTCTCTCTCTCTCCCTCCCTCCCTCCCTCCCTCCTTCTCTTTCTCCCTCTCTGACAAGTGAAAACTCAGCAAGAAGCTTGTCCTCGCCAGAAACTGACTCTGCGGGCACCTTGATCTTGAACTTCCCGGTCTCCCTGCGAGAAATCAGCGTCGTTTAAGTCACCCGGCCTGTGGTATTGGGTGGCAGCCCAAGATGGCCAAGACAGGGAGGGAGCGCCGAGGGAAAGAGGGCAGAAGGAGGAGCCCGGAACACGACAGGTGTCAGTGGTAACTTGAATAAATGAGTGGATGACCCGGCACAGGGCGGCTGGAGGGATTTAGCCCTTGGGAGAGGCTAAATGAAGGTGCTTCATTGCCACGGCTGCCTGCTAAGGCCAGGGGTGTTGGAGGGGACCCCGGGGGGCTGGGAGGTTTCAGACGGCAAGGGCCTGCCTGATGCTGCATGGGGGCTCCGCAGGCCTGGACCCTGCTGTCCCGCAGAGGGGTCCCAGTGGCTCCCGAGAAGGCCTGCGTTCACTTCCATTCCGGGCTGGGATCCTGGGCTAGGAAGAGAGCCCCGGAGTTGGTTACTAAAGGGGGGAAGATAAAGTTGGGGGATTACAGCCTTAGAACAGCAGCTGGCCTGCGTCTGCCCATCTCAGCAGCCTTACCCCAAACAACCAAACACCCCAAGTGCAGAAAGTGGTGGGTAAAGTAAGCCACAAAGAGCTGCGAGACCATTTACTATGTTAATAAAAGCTGCGAGAGAATTGGGGAGGCTCTAAATAAAATCACACTCGGTGGAAAAAGAAAAGACCCGCTGGTTACGCAAAATAGAACTTTTTAAACATTTATCCGTGTTTGAGGGACAGAGCTCGAGCGGGGGAGGGGCAGAGAGAGAGGGAGACGCAGAATCCGAAGCGGGCTCCAGGCTCCGAGCCGTCGGCACAGAGCCCGACGCGGGGCTCGAACTCACGGACCGGGACATCATGACCTGAGCCAAAGCGGGACGCTTAACCGACTGAGCCTCCCCGGGTGCCCCTGCATAAGCAAAATATAGATGTGCACATATAATACAGTGAGGATGGGAAGAAATGGGAATTTGTTCTTAATGTCCTTGGATTATTTTTTAAGTTTTCTGTATGATGACACACAGTTCTAGCTGACTGTCAGCAATGTGCAAGATCCAAAGAATACTCCAGATGTTTCTACACTCTCTCTCCACCAAGGAGAGACGGAGGGCTGAGGGCCATGGTCTCCTGTGTGCGCCCTGCGTGCTGGGACCCACGCCCCCTGCGGCGGGAGCAGGCCCAGGTGACCTCGAGGCAGGACCCAGTCGCAGAACAGCCTCGCCCAAGACCCCCTTTCTCCTCCTGTCGGTCTCGTCGGACCTGCGTGTTACCTCGGGGCTTCCTGTCTCCAAACTTGTTTTCTTAGGAGGGAAACATAATCTCTCCAGCGCTGGGCTGGGAAGGCATGCAAATCAGCCTAACAGTGCTCGGTTTTGTGAGTTCTCCTCTTATGCAAAACCTCCTGAAATAAATCAGTCATCCCTAAGCCGTGGGAGGCTTGAGGGGCACAGGAGGGAGAAGGTGGGGGAGCAGGGGATGGGGCCCCAGCCTACCCCCGGGTCTCCTCGAGGCCGCCAGATGGCGGCACGCGCAGGGCCTGGGGCCCAGAGTGCAACCTGCAGGTGGCCGAGGGGCTGGCTCTCGGGGCAAGCGCCCGGGCTGCTCCTTCCCCGGTGCTGGGGTCAAGTCCGGGGAAGCGTGAATTTGACCTTTCTTCTCAAAGGTCACCTCTGCGAGGACGCGTGGAGCCTCTCTAGGGGCCGTCTGGGGTGGCTTTGGAGCCCCGCGCTCCTGGCTTGGGATGGAGGGAGAGAGACAGAGACAAAGGAAGGAAGGAAGAAAGTGACGAGTTGGTACAAAATCAGGTGTACGAGGCAGGACTTTATTTTCACGTTTATTTCTTTTTAATGGGATGATTTAGCCGCTCCTTTCTCTTCCAGCAGGTCTGGGGCGCGGAGGGGCGCAGAGCGCGGCTCCCAGGGCGGAGGGCTGGCGGGCGGGAGTGCCGTCGGGCCGGGAAGCTTTGATAAGCAAATGCCGGGGCGCTCTCTATTGGCTGCTCCTTCACCGCCAGATTTTGACACAAATAATCAGATTGAAAATCAAGGAGGGGAACAGAAGAGGGGAAAAAAAAAACAGAGAGAGAGAGAGAGAGAGAGTGAGAGAGGGAAAGGGAAAAAAAAAAAAAAAAAGGAGAAGTATCTATTGGAGCAGAGTCCGAGGTTGACAGAGTGGAGCCGGTCCCCAGAGAGGCTGAGTGAGGTTCCCACCAAGACCCGCGACCGACCCGGACGCCAGGTGAGGGCTCCATCCCAGCCTTTTCTTTTTAAATTTGCATGCGTGACTTAGGTTGTTTCCAGGCAGGTTCCCGGGGCCCTTCTGCAGTCATGGGGAGAATGAGGTGGGCTCGGAGATCTCTTCCATGGGGCACAGCTTTCAGTGTTTGAACCCGGCCGGGGAGAAGGCAGTGAGAGGCAGAGCCCGTATGGGAATTACGCCCTCTGCCAACCGTGCATAAGTACCCTTTCCAAAACCCCATCGGGTCTGCAAGGATCACCTGCGTGTGCGAGGTCATACCCACACCCCATATCTCCCAGGGACCTGGCCAGAGCGTGGGGCGACACTCCTTGAGGTGCCTGGCTTGGGTCGGGGGGAGCCTGGGGCACCGACTGGCTGTGTCCCCCCCCCCAGCCCTCTGAACTTGCCTTGTCTATAAAACAGGAGTGAACCCCAGTTCCTGGGACACTTTGAGAGTGAGTGCCCTCTCATCCAGAGCCTCGTGAGGGGAGAAGGGAGAGTGCCTTGTCCACTGCCCTGGCCCCCAGCCTCCAGGAACGAGAGGGCTATAGAAGGGCACATGTCGTCTCAGTCTTTTCTACCTAACTTTGGAGAAAAACCCAAGTTGAGAGTCTGGGCGTCTGGGTGAGGTCCCCGCTCTACAACAGGGTTTGTTAAGGGGGAAGGTGGTCCCTAGAATCGCTGTGGGTAGCTGCTTGTGTACATTTTTCTGAGAGAGTCTGAAGTTTTCACGAGTCGCCTAGAGGGGGCTAATGAATTTGCAGGCTCCGAACTTGGTTCTGGCACGAGCTAACTGAGCTGCACCTGCCCGCGGGGCTCACGCCTCCTAATATTTCTTCGTAAGCAACGGACGGGGAGAAGACTTCAGTCTTAGTGAGCTGGCAAGTTTCTCGTCCTCGGAGGTGGTACACAGGGGACCCTTTATGTACGGAGATGTGTGAGATGGCCTTCCAGCTCCAGATCTGGGGAGTCGGTATGCTGGTTTCCCTGCAGAACGTTCCTGGGGAGCATCAGAGACCCCCATCTGGGTTGCGTTTGATGGATGGAGTTAGTCAAAACCAATGCAGAACATTTTCTCGAGGTTTTCAGGAGGGTGGGTGGGGTGGGGGTCCTCTTGGAGAACCACAAGGACTCCCGACGTGTCTGGGGCCAGATCGCCACCAGGAAAATAGCCTGATCACATGTGATCTCGACCCTTTTCGGCAACAACAGAAAACCTCACCCTCCTTAATTTAGAGGGAGGTTTTTTTGTTCATTTGCTCTCAGGCATTCAGACCGATGGGAGCTGCTCCAGTTCAGAGATGTTGGGGAAACGTGTTGTTCACTCATTTGTGTTCTCATTGTGGTAAAATGCACATCACGGGAAAGTGACCGTTTTCACCATTTTTTGAGTGTGCAGTTCTGTGGCATTAAATGCATTCACAATGTTGTGCAACCATCACCACCGTCCATCTCAAGAACTCCCTTCATCTTCTCAAACTGAAACTGCCCTTTCTGTGTCTATGAATCTGACTTCTCTGGAGACGTCGTATAAGCCGAGTCCTATGACATTCGTCCTTTCGTGACTGTCTTATTTCGCTTACACGTGCCCTTGAGACCCATCATGTTGTGGCAGGTGTCAGGACCTCCTTCCTCGATACGGCTGAATAATGGTCTGTTGTATGGAACAGCCATATTTTGTCTGTCTACCCCCCGCTGATGGACAGTTGGGTTGTTTCCTTCCATCTTTTGGTTATTGCGAACAGCGCTGCGATCAATTTGGGTAGACCAGGCGTCTGTTTGAGTCCCTGCCTTCCGTTCTTTCGGGTGCAAGCTCAGAAGTTGGTTCACTCAGGATAATTGCAGTCTCTCAACATAAGAGGAAGACGGGAGAAGTGCTTGCAAATTTCAAATAAGAATAATGACCGCTCTCCGCGCGGGGCCCCTAACATCGCCCCGGACCCGTTTCCCCTGACTCTTACCTGGAAAAGGGTTTTTAATTTTTGTTTGTGTTTCCCCTTGAGTCACGTCTTTAAACAGAAAGGAAGTCTGAAGCGTCCTCTATCACTGACTCTGAGAAACAACGGAGTCTTACCCAACCCTCCCAAAAAGGGAACCCGGGTGATGAGTTTCTCAGTCAAGGTAGGTCAGTCCCGCGTTGAAGGTCAACAAATTGTGCATGGGATTTTAGAGCAAAAGGGAAGTTTAGAAATCTCTTAGTCCAACGGTCCCTTTTGAGAGATAGGAAAACCAAGCCCCAGGTTGGAGGCTGACGTGGTCAAGCTCAAGGTCGCCAAATCAGACCCAGCCCCACGGGAGGCCCGAGGTGCCTCGTCGTGGGGAAATCACAAGGCTGCGGCTCTGCGTCCGCCTGGAAGTAGGGGTGTGGGGCTGAGATTCTGACCCCGGGGTCGGGGCACCCTCTATCGGGATCGAGGGTTTTGGACGAGATGTTAACACCAAGTCTCTTTCCGGAGGCCGATACCATCAAGACCTCTGTTTCATGAAGAAATCTTAGGGTTCTTTCACAATCTCTGCTCCGAGCCCTTTCTCAGAACCGTCGAGTGAATCAAAACGGTGTGGTTGTTAATTAACTACAGTATAGGTGATTGGTTCCTGTTTTTTTTTTTTCTTTTAAACTCAGCTAACAGGGGCCAAAAGGAAGTTCTCGCGGTGTGTTTGCCCCCACGGGCGCTTAAAGGCTGGGCCATGAGGCTGGCTGTGCCTCCCTGCCAGGCTGAGCTGAGAGAACTTTCTGGGGAGGGAAGGGGAGGAAGCTGGGGACTCTGAGGGGATCACCAGAATGGGCCCTGAGGGTCGCCTTCCTCCAGCCGGGGACCCTGCAATCTGGGCCCCCTTGCTCATGCACTTGTGCTGTCCTGGGTTCTAACCAGTTGACCTCTATGGGGTCCTCAGGCTCTGAGCCCAAGGGAACACCAAAGCTTCCTGAAGGAAGTCTTTCTCACCTGCTTCTCCACTCAAAGCTCTTCAGGAACCCACGTGGAACTTCTGGGTTCTGAAAAAAAACAGAGGGATCAAAAGAATTGGATTCCGCCCCCCCCCCCCCCCCGCCATCTCGCCCCACCCACCAGCCTTCCCTCCCTGCTCCAGGCGGGCAGAACCACAGATGCCCACGGGCAGAGCCCTGGGCCAGGAGTTCAAGTCCCAGCAGAACAGGAACACCGGGCCTGGACAAGCCACTTTCCTCTCTCAGCCTCAGTTTCCCCCTGTGAGCCTGGAAGACAACCTTGTCCCCAGTGGGTGTCAGTTTGGTGACATCGTGCACACCAGGGAGCTTCAAATGCCTTCCTTAGCATGTGGAAGGAGTTCCCTCTGCACAGAGTAAGCGCCCGCCCGGTGGTCTGACGGTCAGGACCATAGAGGCCTGGCGGGGGGGGGGGCGGCCTGGGATCCGCTGGGGATCATGAGCCAGTCTCTAAGCCTCCGTTCCTCCTCCGAAAAATGGGGCAGTAGCAACTCAGCCCCTAGGTCAGAATTAACCGAGCTAAGGCCACGCAGATGCTGGCTGCAAGAAGGCTCTCCTGGGATTCCGGCACTGAAGCTTTAAGGCTTGCCTTTGGTTCTGACTTCCTAATAAGATACTATATAAAAATAATAAATCATCTTTTGATGGAGAGACCATGGTCCCTTGGAGGCCTCCCCCCCCCCACCGCCCCAGAACAAAAAGCAAAAAAACCAAACCAAAACCCAGTCCCCACATCCCCCTGTGTGTGTGTTGGGGGGGACCCCGCTGGCTTTGCCTAGGGTCTGGCCTCCCCAGGGGGTTCCTGGGGCCAAGAGTTAGAAGGGGAAGGAAGGGGGCTGTGAGGAGCCCGGGCGGGGGAGGGGGAGGGGCAGGAGGAAGAAGACTGTCCCCGGGAGATAAGGCCACCGCAGGCTGCCCGACAAGCCTGGGGGGCGGCCAACAGGCCAGGCAAGCCTTGTGAAGGCAAAATCTGACAGCTGGACGGGACCCCAGGGCCTTCGAGCCCCACCTCCTCGTTTCAGATCCCAGGGGGGAAGGGCCTGGAGCATGTCCCTGGTCCCGGTCCAGGGCTCAGCCCTGTCCTCAGAGTGCACCTGCTTTGGGCGGGGTACTGGGAATGCAAATGGACAGGCCAGGACAGGATGTGGGCTGTGCCTGCCTTCCTGAAGCTTCTTCTCCCATGGGCTGAGACGCCACCACCTGCTCTGTGCTCCTGCAGCCCAGGCCCCACGCCAAGCACTTTGCACATTTGTTTGCAAGGAGGTCCTTTCTGCTCCGACAGTTGCAGGAAGGTGGGTTGAGATCCCCATTTAGCAGATCTGGACACTGAGACCTACAGCGAGGAGGGCAGGGCCTAGGATGACCCAGGAGCAGAGGGGTCTCTCCAGACTCCCGATGCCCTGGGGACTCTGGTGAGGGGCAGGCAGTCCTAGGCACAGCTGGGGGGGGTCCGTCTCCTGCCTCGTTCGGGGTCCTCCCTGGGGGAAGGAGTTCCTCCCTGGGCCTGCTCCAAAGGCAGGGCTCCAAGCTGCTCTCTCTAATCTCCCTCCTCCCAGCCGGTTCCTTGCCTTGGCCTTATCACCCAGGCCTGGCTGTTGTTGGAGCAGCTATAATCCTTTTCCCGCGCTTGGCCCTGTGGTCCCTGCAGCCCTCCGTGGCTGCTGGCCTGGGGAAGGGGGTTCCTGCTCCAGTGCCCAGGAAAGGGACCAGCAGAGGAGCCACCGGGAACGGCATTGGCAAAGTATTTCCTGCGCCCCTGCCTGGGCATGGCATGGGGGTGAAGAGGAAGGAGCCGCACCCAGATGCTGTCTGTCTCCCAGGAGCCCTCAAGGGAAGCCGGGAGCATCAAGGTGTTCTGGCTCTGCCGCTCCCCGACCCCCGCCCGGGGCCAAGTACAGGTCCCTTACTGATTTGGGCCTCGTGTCTTCCCCAACCCCCTGGCCGCTGTCCACTGCTCGGTTCCTGCAGTTGGTGGACATTGGCCTCCTTCTCCACGTCCGGCCTCCCAGTAGGGTGCACTGGTGGTCTTCTCCGGCCTTGAGCCCCACATGCAACTCCAAGCCTCCCCTCCACCCCCATGCAGAGAGAAGGCTCCTCCCTCTCTGGGCCCTGGACTCGGGGCTGGGGCCACGGACAAGGGGCAGCCCTGCTCTGGCTGCATCGGCACCAGGGTAATGCGGATTTGCTATTGGGGTGGCCCTGATGCAACCTGCCTGCCCCCCGTCCCCTCCGTGGTAAGCACTGAGCACATGAGAGACCCAGTGCCAGGCACCTGGATGCCATGCCTTACAGAAAAGGCAGTAGGCCCAGAGAGGTTAAGCATCTGCACCCAAAGCACACAGCGGGTGAGCCGAGATTCTAACCCATGAGCATCTGACTCCAAAATCTGCACTCGGACCACCCCTTTCCGTGGCCTCCAAATGCAGACGCCACAGGGGTGAAATTCAGCTTTCTGGCTGCGGGGCCCACGGGGGAGGCACCCCTGCCCTTCCTCCTCTGCTCCCAGTGCAGCTCAGGGCGTGTGGACAGGAGCAGGCTGACCCTGGGGGTTTCTAGAAGGTGGGTGTATTAGTTTCCTGGCAAGGGAGCAGTAGGGGAGGGAAGGTTAGGATTTCTGCCATAGGAAAGTACTAGAAACCGGGTGGCTTAAACAATTCATTCTTTCAAGGCTCTGGAGTCTGGAGATCCAAACTCAAGGTTTCAACAAGGGCAGTTGCCTTCTGGAGGAAGGAATCTCCAGATTCTGATTCGTGGATTTGAGCCCCACGTCAGGGTCTGAGCTGACAGCATGGAGTCTGGAACCCACTTGAGATTCTGTGCCTCCTTCTCTCTCTGCCCCTCCCCCACCCTCTCTCTCTGTTTCTCTCTCTCCCTCTCAAAAATAAATGGACATTACAAAAAATGGGGGGGGGGGTGCCCTGGGTGGCTCAGTCGGTTAAGCATCCGACTTTGGCTCAGGTCATGATCTCACGGTTCGTGGGTTCGAGCCCCATGTCGGGGTCTGTGCTGACGGCTCCGAGCCTGGAGCCTGCTTCGGATTCTGGGTCTCCCTCTCTCTCTGCCCCTCCCCCGCTTGTGCTCTGTCTCTCTCTGTCTCTCAAAAATGAATAAATGTAAAAAAAAAAAAAAATTAGAAAAAAAATTTTTTTATCTGCCAAGACCCTATTTCCAAATGAGGTCACATTCACAGGTTCCGGGGAGTCATGAACTTTTTTTTTTAATTTTTTTTTAATGTTTATTTATTTCTGAGACAGAGCATGAGTGGGGGAGGGGCAGAGAGAGAAGGAGACACAGAATCCGAAACAGGCTCCGGGCTCCGAGCCGTCAGCACAGAGCCCGACGCAGGGCTCGAACCCACGAACTGTGAGATCGTGACCTGAGCCCAAGTCGGTCGCTCAACCGACTGAGCCACCCAGGTGCCCCAGGGGTCATGAGCTTCCGGGGGACACTTTTCAACTCAGGACAGTGGGTTCTGACTACAGGAGGCGGCTCCAAAATACAGAGAATGTTGTCCTCTTGTCCTTCCCAACCATCCTCGCCCTCTCTCCGTGCAGGTGTGGGGTGTGCGCTCACAATGCCACGCTCCTTCCTGGTGAAGAGCAAGAAAGCTCACACCTACCACCAGCCCCGCCTCCAGGAAGATGAACCCATCTGGCCTCCTGCCTTTAGCCCTGGTGAGTCAGAGCTCCCCTGCTGTGCCCACCCGGGGCTCCCTGTCCCCTTGTTGGGAAGTCTGCGGGGGGGGGGGGGGGGGGGGGGGCGGAGGGGGGCGCGGCATATGTTGGTTGAACGAATGAATGAATGCACCCGTCCCTTCTGGCCCCTTGGGATGACGGAAGCTTCCGGATTGGAGCTGGCCCTCCGCAGCTGACATGTGGGTCCTAACCAGAGTCAGAAAAGATCTAGGGCTGAGCTCAGGTGCTCAGAAAACGAAGCCTGGTCCAGGAGTTCTCCTTCTGGGTCCCCTTTGGCCGCAGCCCTGCTCCCCCCATCCTGGGGCCCGGTCAGGCAGGGCCCGTGCACATGAGCAGCCGGGGACAGCAGCAAATGGGTCTCTGGGTCCCCATCATCTTGGGAAGGGTGTCCCCCACCCCACCCCCTGCTCCCTCTGGACTGCCCGGAGCTGTGGCCGGTGGCTCTGATGGTCTTGTCTCCCCACAGGGGCCAGGGACCAGGTCCTGAGCAACGATCCCGTCCTCAGCACCCTGTTCCCGAACCAGCGCCTGGCCTGGACTGACCTCAAACGGGAAACAGAGCTGGAACTGGACCAGAGCCTGACCAGGACGGCCTTGGTGCCAGGTAGGCGGGCTGGGACCCCCGGCCATCCACAACCCCCACCCCCTCCCCACCCAACCAGTGCAAGTGGAAGGAAGGGTGGACGGGCTCTGGAGTCAGGAAAGAGCCACGAGGTCACCCGGATGCGATCTGAGCTCTCCAGCTTCTGCCTGGCCCCCGCTCGGACGGGGCACTCATACCCAGCTGAGAGCTTCTGTGCGGTGGGCGGGCTGGTCCAGGGGGTGAGGTGGGCACTCTGCGGGTGCTGAGGGCGTGTTTCCGGGGTGAAAAGGTGAGGAGCCACAGTGAGGACCCAGGCCCGCTCCCACAGTAAATATTTGGGTTGCAGCCCCAGACCCTCATGGTGAGGTCGCTAGGTGGGGAGGGGTGGGGAGTGGCGCCCAAATGATAAATAAATGAATCGCCACCATACATGTGTAGACACGCGTCCCGCTCTCCACAGAGGGCCCCGCTGTGATGCCCCGATCCCAGGACAGGGACTCCGACTCACCCCCATTCTACAAGCCCAGCTTCTCCTGGGATGCCCTGGCCCCCTCCTATGGCCACAGCTACCGGCAGGCCCCCTCCACCATGCAGTCTGCTTTCCTGGAGCGCTCCGTCAGCCTGTATGGGAGCCCTCTGGTGCCCAGCACTGAGCCGCCCTTGGACTTCAGCCTCCGCTGCTCCCCGGGCATGGACGCGTACCACTGTATCAAGTGCAACAAGGTAAGCAGCTGGGGAGGGGCGGTGGGGGGGGGGGGGCTCACGGGCCCTGCTCTGCATCCCCTCTGCAGGTCCCTGGCAGGGGCAGGCGTTCACAGCCGGGGGTTCCCTGTGCCCCGAATCTCGGGTCCTTTGGCGGGGTCAGGGCTTCAAAATGCTCGTCCCCATCATGGTGTTTGAGCCCTGACTGTGCGCCAGGCCTGTGCGAAGCACTTGATGCGCCTGAGCCCTGGGACGTGGATGAAAGGCTAAGGTTCAGAGAGGTTGAATCACTTGCCCCAGAACACACAGTAAGTGGACGTCAGTACCAGCGGGCTGACTATTCGGCCTCTAGAGAGGGCTGGGAGGGACCTTTTACACGCTCCCACAGCCCCCATTTTAGAGACAGGAAACCGAGCCACAGAGAGGGAAAGGGACCTTCCCAGGACACACAGCAAAAGCCGGCAGAATCGGCAACCCCGTGCTTCCCCTCCTTTATGCCCGTCTGTGCCTGGGCACGGAGGTGGAGGGGTGGGGGCGGCCTGGGGACCCCAGGCCCGGCTCCCCGTCCGCAGCACCCCCCCCCCCCCCGCCGTGGCCTCACGCTCTGCCCTGCCCTCAGGTGTTCTCCACCCCACACGGGCTCGAAGTGCACGTCCGACGCTCCCACAGCGGGACCCGGCCCTTCGCCTGTGACATCTGTGGCAAAACGTTCGGCCATGCCGTGAGCCTGGAGCAGCACACGCACGTCCACTCCCAGGTAGGCAGCTCGCCAAGCACCGCCCCCCCACCCCCGTCCTGCTCTGTGCTGCCCCCAGGAAGCCTGGGAGCTGTGCCTGGGTCTCTCGCCCTGCCCCTGAGGGTGACACAGACCAGGGGTCCTTCCCTCCCCCATCTGGGTCCCCCAAACCTGCTCTTCCTAAAAATGATTACATGATATATATTTTTAAATTTGTTCTTTTTTTTTTTCAACGTTTATTTTTTTATTTTTTGGGGGACAGAGAGAGACAGAGCATGAACGGGGGAGGGGCAGAGAGAGAGGGAGACACAGAATCGAAAACAGGCTCCAGGCTCTGAGCCATCAGCCCAGAGCCCGACGCGGGGCTCGAACTCACGGACCGCGAGATCGTGACCTGGCTGAAGTCGGACGCTTAACCGACTGCACCACCCAGGCGCCCCTAAATTTGTTCTTTATAGAGAATGTTTGTTCTATAATGCTAGTTATGTTACAGTTTTCCCAAAACTGTATATAATATATACAATTATAACAAACTTCACTCCCTGATGGACCAAATCAATCTCACGTGCCGTTGGAAGAGGCTCCTGGCCCAGTGGGATTTCGGGGGACAGGGAGATGTCCGTGACACGGAGAAATGGTCCTGCCCTCTGGGTGATCAGTACAGGTGTCCTCAGCTTTGAGGCTCTCGACTTCGAGAATCTTGGGGTCAGGCTTCAATGTCCGTCTTGTCCCACGTAGCCCTTCTTGAATATTCCATTCCAGGGAAAGCACCCGAAATGACCTGAGTTGCTAACACCGGAGTAAATAGAAGCTGAGGCAGGAAAGGCAGGATATGGTCATGAGAGCTTGTGAATGCAACATGTGCTCAGCTCTCCACCCTTCGAGGTCATGACTGCTGTTGTAATGTCCAGATGAGGAAACTGAGTCTCAGCGGGGGGGGGGGGGGGGGGGGCGGTTAATGACTTGCCTGAGGTCATGTTGGCCTATAAGGGGCAGAAGCCAGAATTGGGTCCCAGTAATACAGACCCTTAACCACAGTCCACGACGATGCCCCAGATCAGTCGGTCTATCAGTCAGTCAACAAACGCATGTCGAGGCTTATTTTGCATGGGATACTGTAAAAGTTCCAGGGAATAACCCACAGGAGGCCACTCAGGCCCCATGTCTCGGCCCCCGTTGGAAATGCAGAAATGGGGGTCTCTGGGTCCTCTCCTCCAGGCCCCGTTCTCGAGGCCACCCCAACGAGTGTCCTGTTCCTCAGGGGATCCCGGCAGGGCCCGGTCCTGCAGCCAGCGTGGCAGTCCCGGGTCTCGAGGCCCCGCCTGCGCCTGACCCCCCGGGGCCTCGTTTCCTCCGGCAGGAGCGCAGCTTCGAGTGCCGGATGTGCGGCAAAGCCTTCAAGCGCTCGTCCACCCTGTCCACGCACCTGCTCATCCACTCGGACACGCGGCCCTACCCCTGCCAGTTCTGCGGGAAGCGTTTCCACCAGAAGTCGGACATGAAGAAGCACACCTACATCCACACCGGTGAGGCGCCCCGGGTTCCCCCGCCAAGCCCGCCCCTGCCCAGGCGCAGCCTCTGGGCGCCCCCACCCTCCTCTGTTAAAAGGTCCCCCCCCCCGGTTCAGCCCCACAAGTTACACAGTGAGGGGCGCTCCCCTCCTCGCGGAGGGCTGGACGCACGGTGCTATTTAAGCACACATTTAGGGGCGCCTGGGTGGCGCAGTCGGTTAAGCGTCCGACTTCAGCCAGGTCACGATCTCGCGGTCCGTGAGTTCGAACCCCGCGTCGGGCTCTGGGCTGATGGCTCAGAGCCTGGAGCCTGTTTCCGATTCTGTGTCTCCCTCTCTCTCTGCCCCTCCCCTGTTCATGCTCTGTCTCTCTCTGTCCCAAAAATAAATAAAAAACGTTGAAAAAAAAATTTAAGCACACATTTAGCGCCTGGGAAAAACACCAGGAAAGAAACAGCAAACGTGTGCTCTCTGGGTAGAAGTCAGAAGGGCAGGCGACTTTGTCTTTCATCCCTTCATTCCTCCAGCCATTCGCTCCCTGGCTGCTAAGCGAGTGCCTCTTTTGCACCAGGTGCTGGGCACGTTGACAAACAGGATGGACCCAGTCCCTGCCTGATCTCAGGGGGCGTAGGGGGTGACAGAGTTACAGTATTCTGGTCGGGGGGTGCAGGGGGTGACAGAATTGTAGTATTCCCATCTCCCTCTTATTTTTTTTTTTTTTATGTTTATTTATTTTTGAGAGAGAGAGAGAGCACAAGCAAGGTAGGGGCAGAGAGAGAGAGGGAGACAGCACGGAGCCCGATGCGGGGCTCGAACTCACAAACTGCCAGACCGTGACCTGAGCCGAAGTCGGAAGCTTAACCCACTGAGCCGCCCCGGCGCCCCTCCTGTCTCCCTTTTGTAGCTCCTTTTGAAAGTGAACGTAGGCAGGCCGTGAGATAACACATGGTGAAGTTCGGAGAGAAAATTCAGGGCACCGGGACAGGGGTGGGGGGGGTGGGGAGGGTGTGGCCTGGCACAAGGCCCTTGACCCCGTCCTTGCTGCCCCGCAGGTGAGAAGCCACACAAGTGCCAGGTGTGCGGGAAGGCCTTCAGCCAGAGCTCCAACCTCATCACCCACAGCCGGAAGCACACTGGCTTCAAGCCCTTCAGCTGTGAGCTGTGCACCAAAGGCTTTCAGCGCAAGGTAGACCTGCGGCGGCACCGGGAAAGCCAGCACAATCTCAAGTGAGGCTGCACCCGCCCCCGGCTCCGGGCCAGCCCGCCCTGAGGTCCCGAGACCCAGAGGGAGGCCGGCCTCGTGCACCCACACCCCCCCCCCCCCCCCAGTCCCCTGGAGTCAGCACCGGACGGGAATCTTGCAGCCTGTTTTGAGACTCACGAAATTGCTGTGTGACCTCGAGCAAGTGGCTTTCCCTCTCTGGACCGACATGTTCCTGCGGCAAAGGGTGGGGACTGGGTCGGGTCTTTTCTGAGCTGAAGTTGTCTAGAGATCTAAGAGCTTGGGCGCCTTCCCCAGGGCAGAGCCCAGAAGGCCAGCGTAGCCCCCTGTGGACAGGGGGAGGCCGAGAATAGACCGGAACTGGGATCCACAGAGAAATCTTCCCCCTGCCCGCTGCCCTTTGTGCTGAGATCTGGTTTTCAGCGGGCCTCTTTCTGGCTGCCACGGATGGCCAGAGCCGTCTCCTGCCCCAGAGGGAGGCCCGACGCCCCTCTGCTTCAGGCAGTGCTGCTGGCACTCAGCTGGCCATGGGGGTTCCAGTTCTGCTTTGAGGCCATGGGGCTGGAGAAAACGGCAGCTACCGCCATCAAAAGCCTGTCCCTCTCAACTGCTGTAAATCCAAATAAAGACACAGATTTATTTACATTTGACCCGCGTCTCACAAGTGCCTAGTGGGTGCGAGCTAGCTTTGGGAAGGGTTGGTAGGGAGCTTTAAAAGGCAGAGAAGGCTGGGGCGCCTGTCTGGCTCAGTCCGAACAGGATGTGCCTCTTGATCTCGGGGCTGTGAGTTCGAGCACCACGTTGGGTGTGGAAATTACTAGAAAAAAATCAAAAGCTAAAAAAACAACACACACACACACAGAAAGCTGTGGAGTTGCTGGCAGACAGGTTGGGGGACGTGTGCTCAGACCAAACTGGTGAGCACTGGAATAAAGTGTAAGAGGCCCTTGGGGCAAGGTTGCCGGGGAAGGGGGAGGCTAAAGCCGTGCGAGCAGGTATCTGTTTTCTGGCTGCTGTTAACGAATTACCGTGACGTTAGAGGCTTAAAACAATACGAATTATCCTTGTGCGGTCCTGGAGGTCAGGAGCCCCAAATGACTCTTACGGGGCTCCACCCAAGGAGTTCCCAGGGCTGGAGCCTCCAGGGGAGAGGCCGGGGGCCGCCCTCAGCTTGCGGCCGCTTCATCCGTCTCGAAAGCAGGCCTCTCTGATCCTTGTTTCCATCTCCTGCGTTATTCTTCTGCCTGGCCTCCCTCTTGTGAGGACGCTTGTGATCACATGGGGTTCACCTGGATGATCCGGCATAATCTTCCCATCTCAAGGTTCTCGACGTCATCGCCTTGCCGTGTGCTGAATAATGGCCCCCAAAGATGACACCCGCGTCCTAATCCCTGGAACCTTGTATGGCAAAAGGGACTTTGCAGATGTGGTCCAGTGAAGCTTGACGCGGCCCTTCACTAGCTGTAGAATGTGACAGAGAGTCCTTGTCCATTGGGAGGATTCCCTGAGGCCGTGCAGCAGTGAGCAGGGCCATGAATGTCCTGCCCATCCTCTGAGGCCCGCCCAAATGCTGCCTCCTCCATGAAGCCTCCCTTGGTTATTCCAGCCAGGAGCTCTCCCACCTCTGAAGGCTGAGCTCTTTGGGCTTCCCAGCTCAGGACCCACTGAACCTGCAATGGTTGTATGTGGGTCACTTTCCCCTCTGCCACAAGGTATTCTCTGGGCTCCAGCCCTCAGCACCAAGCCCACGCCTGGCCCACAGCAAGGGGACACTTCGGAATGAGTCTCCTCCAGGTACCGAGCAGGACCCAGGGTTCCCACACATCGAGTCTAACCCGCACAACCCTCTGCAAAGGAGGTGTCATTATCCTATACAGCAGGCAAGTGCAGAGCTGGGATTCCAATCTGATTCAGGGGAGATGGCAGCGTCCTTCAAGTCTCTGTTGACCCTTCCTCCCAATGACGCCGGCAGAGGCTTCCCCCAGACCTCCCATCTGCTTGAACCTGTGGGGTCCTGAGGCCTCCTGGAGGATGGCAATCCCTCCTCCTAGGCTCTGGGTCTGGCCAGGCAGGACCCCTCCACACTTCATTCCAGAGGCGTTTTCTGTTTACTGTAGCCAGAAGTGCCCTGGCAGGTGTAGGAAGCGGAGGTAAGGGGTTGAGATTTGCATGGGAGGGTCGTCTGGCCTCCCCATCAGGCTCCCAGTTTGTGGGGTTTCCCAACAAAGTCTTGGAGACCACCTGCTTCCTCCTCTCCCCCGGTCCATGGACACAGAGGGACCCACAGAGGCAGATGGGCATGCCCAAAGCCACACATGGGGGCCAGGCCTGGAATGGATCCATGTCAGGGGCCAGGGAGGGTGCTGGGGACACACACACACACACACACACACACACACACGGATGGGGAGCTGCTTTGCATGTTCTTTGTTTGCTAAACAAAGCCACACCAATATTAGGAATTTGGCCACTTCTGCAGCAGGGCGGGGTGAGAAAGAGAAGCCGGGCTCGACGACGACAGACAGACACACACGTTTCTTCATCCGCGGGGGTTCCGGAGCTCCCTTCCACCGAGCCCCCCGTGGTGTGGGGGCTGGGGGACAGTGGAGGCCGGAACCCCGTTTGCACGTTGCTGAGAAAGGGGGCCAGTGCGGGCAGGTGAAACTTGCTTCCTGTCCCAGGGGAGAGAGATTCAGCCCCGTGTGGAGGGGCCTGGGGGCCGTTGGGGGGTTGGGGGCTGCTCCGCAGATGCGCTGAGCCTAAGAGCCACGCCGCTGCCCCTTCCAAAGTCCGCACCCTCGCACAAGCCCAGGGCTGTGGCAGGCAGGGCCGCGTTCCCCGGAGAAGGCTCAGGAACCAGCACTTTGCCCGCCGTGAGCTCCCCGTCGAAGTCCTGTCTCCTTCGGGACCCGGGCTGCGCTCCTCGCACTGGGCTGGGGGCCGCTCAGCTGGCGCAGGGGGGCACCCCCCTCACCGCCTGTGCCTGCAGGGGAGCTCCCCCCACCCCCCCGGGCCCATCCTCCACCCGCCATCCTCTTCTGCTGCCTACCCGCTCGGAAAGTTCCACGCCTGAGTCACAGCGTGTGAACTGGAGGACACTGTCCAGCCCTGTGAAGGCCGCCCACGGCTTCCCTTTGCCACCTACGGGGACAGGAGCCCAGAGAGGGGAGGCCACGGCCCAAGTCTATTAGCCACGACAGCGCACAAAATCCAGCCTAGTGGCCCCCGGGGCCGTGGGATTGATTACACAACCCTAGGGGGGCTCTGTTTACGTAGGATACTGTGCACATCGTGCGTGGCCTCTGAAGTTATTTGGTGACCGCTGCCCTGGCCCCGCTGCTGAAAGGCGGGTGGGCGTGGCCGGGGGCACGGGACACTTCAGGACGCCCTCAGCAACTCCACACAGAGCTCCGATCTACTCGACAGTAAGTAACAAAATTAGTGTTAGCATAGTTTACTTTTTTACTTTTTAAATTTTTTAAATGGTTATTTATTTTTCAGAGACAGACAGAGCACAGGTGGGGGAGGAACAGAGAGAGAGGGAGACACAGACTCCGAAGCAGGCTCCAGGCTCCGAGCCGTCAGCACAGAGCCCGACGCGGGGCTCGAACCCACGAACCGCGAGATCGCCACCCGAGCCGAAGTCGGACGCTTAACCGACGGAGCCCCCCAGGCGCCCCAACGATCTTAAAATATTTTAATATTGAAACAAACCAGCCACGTTAGGGAACAGAATGCAACACCAGGATTAATTTTCGGATAAAATGTCGTGTTAGCGATGGTAACTTCGGGCCACATCTAGCCCCTACGCTGGGCAGTTCCCGTGGACGTGACCACATCCCACACGGCAGCCAGGCCCTGCCAGCCCTGGGACCAGGGCCCCAGAAGGACAAACTGGGAGATGCCCAACGGAGCCCTCCATGGAAATTACTGATAAGGATGTAAATGTGTCTCCCGGGGTCAGCCCAGAATTCTTGTGTGGCTGACTTGGCCCCAACCTGTCCCGGCTGGTCCCCACCTGCCCCCACCCAGGGTGAAGTGCACTGGCCTGGAAGGAACAGATGGGCCAAGGTGAGGAGGCAGGGTGCTGGGGCAGTGGAGAAAGTGGAAGGATCTAGAAGAATAGGACCTATTCCGAACATTCCCAAGAAACCAAAGGGACTTCCCTCCAGCCCCTCAAGAATCAACCCCCAGCCCCTCACCATCATGACCTAGCCTTCGCCGCCCTAGATGGGCTCCCACTCAGTGTGGGCACATACTACCCCAGAGGGAAGGGGCAGGACCAATAAAGGGAAAGGAGTGGGCAGGGAATTGAGGAGACAGGATCAGAGAAAGAAGATCTGGGCTGGCCAGAGGCATATGAAGCCAGCTGGTCACCAGCAGTAGGACAGAGACTGGTGTGGGCTAGGGACAGTGTAAGGGGCCCAAGACCCACAAGAATCTTCTAAAGGCACGGGAGACCTTGACTGCTCAGGAGACCAGGGCGGGAGCTCAAGACAGCTCAGCTGAGCTTTAGAAAGAGGATTCGGTGGGGGGCGCCTGGGTGGCTCAGTCGGTTAAGCATCCGACTTCGGCTCAGGTCATGATCTCGCGGTTTGTGGGTTCGAGCCCTGCGTCGGGCTCCATGCTGACAGCTCGGAGCCTGGAGCCTGCTTCCGATTCTGTGTCTCTTTCTCTCTCTGCCCCTTCACCTGCTTGCACTCTCTCTCTCTCTCAAAAATCAATAAACATCAAAAATTAAAAAAAATAAGACGTTCCGGTGGGTGTCTGGTGTGGCCTGGGGAGCTCATCAGTGGGGTGCTGATGCCCAGGCTGGTCAGAGAGGAGAGGGCTCCCCGAGAAGGAGGGAAGGACACACAGAAGAATAGCCAGGTCATTCCAAGCCACCTTCCTGGAATTCTAGACAAGCAGCAAGGTCTTTCCCCAAAAAAGTCCTTTAGAGAATTCTTGACGCCTTGTACACGAGCCTTTGCCCACACCTCTGCCTGGAACACCCACTTCCCTCCCGGGAACCGTCTCTCAGCCTGAAACCTGGCTCAAGTGCATTAAAGCTGTCAGCCACGTGTGCTCACCCCAGGACCTTCCATTTCACTCCCAGGAGTTTATGTTAAAGAAATGGTTGTGGGGGTGCCCGGGGGGCTCAGTCAGTTAAGCGTCCAACTCTTGGTTTGGTCTCACAAGGTTTCCTGGGTTCGAGCCCCACGTCGGGCTCCGCGCTGACAGCCAAGAGCCTGCTTGGGATTCTCTCTCTCCCCCTCTCTCTCTGCCCTGCCCCTGCTCTCTCTCTCTTTCTCTCTCTCTCCAAATAAATAAATAAGCTTTAAAAAATGAAAAAAAAATTAGTTGTGGATGGTCACACAGATTAGCTCCCAGAGCAACTTCTGAAGCCCACTGGTGATAGAAAAGAAAAACAAAGTGAGGTTTCCTTAGTCGGATTAGTCGCAGTGTCCTAATCTCCGACGAGAGGAGATGGGCTAAGTGAGCAGTGGGGCATCCAGACAATGGACGTCGTACGGCCATTAGAAGGAGCCCCCGCGTGCCCCGCGAGGCCTGACCAGAAGGGTCCTCGGGGCTGCGGCGGAATGGGAAGCCCGTTCTAGCATAGGCTGCCGGTTCCGTGAAAACAGCACAGCGTGCACCTGCGGCTCCTCAAAGACACGGAGCTGAAGAAAATCCGCCCCACCACTGGTGACAGCTCTTTCTGGGGGCTGGGAAGGACGGCTGGACCGCCCGCCCTCTCGGCGCTGCCTCTAAAAGCAAGGAGACTTGGACTGGTTGTGCGTGTGGACTTTTCCAGCTTGAGGAGGAGATCGATTTTGCGGAATGGAGGTGTCGACGCAGGAAGCTGGTCATGATCCCTGAAGTGAGAGAGCGGTTTAAAAATCAGTATGCGCCCTCCGATTCCATTTTGTCCCTCACACGCACGGAAGGAAGCTGGGGAGGAGAGGGGACGGCGTTATCGACAGCCGCTCTTGCTGAGCAAAGGGATCTGTGGATATTTTCTCCCTGTATTTTTCGGCGTGTGTGTTTCATTTCTCGGCAGTGGGCGCGCATGATAACATTATCGCTGCCGTTAAGAAAGGCGCTTCCATCGCTCAAACATCATTTCCCTGCTTTGAGGTTTGCCTTGTTGCACCTCTGCCCCCCACCCTGCTGCCCACCCTGCAGGCTCCCCGTCGCCGGACAGGTCCTTTTCTCCTTTACGAGTGTGGGAGGGCTGGCCCCCGGCTCCGCAGCCCTGGGAGCCCCCTCCCAGCAGGCACTGGGTCCAATCCCTTGCGTCCCGGCCCCCCACAAGGTCTCGACTTGAGGCTCCCCTGTGGCAGGCGGGGTGGGACCCCTAAGGGGAGGCCCCTGGCTTGGGAGTGGTGGGGCGGACCCCGGACGCGCAGCGCTTCCTCTTGGCCTTGGCGATGGGCCGGACCCTCCCACGCGCCTCCCTGGCGTCCAGCTCTGAATGGGCCCCAGCCGGGAGCCAGGCGGGCCCCGGGGGTTTCGACGCTGGGGACCAGCTGCAGGAAAGCAGGAGGAGGGAAATCTGAGGCAGGGGCATGTGCCGAGCGGCCGGGGCTCAGGTTTAGCCTGATAAGTTTATCACGCGGTGCCGGCTGCCAACCGTCGGCTCGGAGCAGGCCAGCGGGCCTGGGCAGGAGCGCGCTCCCAGCCGATAGGGCCTTCCAAGTGTTATCAAAGGCCCGGTGGCCCAGGGAGCGGGAGAAACGGAGCGGGACGGAGGGAGAAAGAGACCTGCAACCAATTTCACCCCAACGACAAGAGCCAGGGAGGGAGAGGGCCCCCGAGGTGCCTTGGGGGGGCGGGGGGCTCGACATCCCAGCTACGCCAGCAAACACAGTTAGGAATTAGCCTCGTGCAGGCTGGACAAGCCCACTTCTCCCTCGTCACGGATGCTGCCGGCGGCCCTTCTGCAAGGCCTCAAGAAAAAGTCTCCTTTTCTGGAAGGTTCTTCACCCCCGAACACGTGAGGGAACCGGGGGTGGTATTTCTCCACCATTCTTGAGAGTGAGAGTCAGACTCAGTCTAGCCCCCCGAACGCCCAGCCTGGGGACCGGTCACCCCCCTGGAACCACCACTCAGGACTCAAATGCCTCATCCTCCCTGCCTCTCGCGAATGAGGAAACGGGGTCTCAGTGAGTGCAGACGAGGGGCAGGGGGACCAGGACTGGGGGACGGGAGGGACGAGAGGCTGAGGCCTGGTGACCCCCCCCCACCCCTGCCATGTTGGGAGGGAAGAAACGCTCGTGGCCACTAAGGGGAAGTCGCTCCCCAGCTGGTGCTGCTCCGGGCCACGGCACAGGGGTGCAGACAGACTGACTTCGGCTGTGAAAGCACCTGTCGGGGACCAGGGACACCCCGAGGTCCACAGGGCTATAACTGGGGGGCAGGCGTGGCATCACAGTAGATTTAAAAATTCCCTTTTCTAGGCTTTTTCTTTCTGCGTTTTCCGTGAAAGAAAAGAGGGGACAGCTGTGCTCCCGAGAGCCCACATGACAGCCCAGGCCCGTGACCTTCCAGAGGCACATGCCACAGGCCAGGCACCATCTAGGCCGGCGGGGAAGCTGACACAAGGCCCGCCCTCAGTGGGGACGCGGAGGAGCAGAACAGGGAGGCGGGGACATGGGGGTCGCCGGTTCCCCGGGTGGCCAGGGTGGGCCTCATTGACAGGGCTAATTGTTCCCTTCCTCAAGAGGCAAGTGGGGAAAGAGAGAGCCCCAGACAGAGTCAGGAGGCTGGAGTATCAGTCTGGCCCCTGCTTGGCCAGGTAACTTTCAGGCACTGCCCTCTGGGCCTCTGTTTCTCTTGTCTGTAACAACACCTGTGGTCTTTAGAACTCTCTAGATCCCGTCTGCAGGCTCCAGGGTCCCAGATGTCACGTCATCAACTCTTGAATGCCGGGATAGAGAGCTGGGGGTGGTACCCGGCGGCTTGGGGGGCCTGCGGTGTGCACGGACGCAGGGCGAGCGTCCGCACGCGGGGCGCGGCTTCAGACTGAGGAGGCCTGGGAAGTGGTTCCTGACACGTTCCTGCGACTTAGGCCTCTGCCGCGAGTGTCTCACACTTACTGAACTCAGAAGTGCAAGCACTTTACAGGAACGAACCCTTCGAGGGAGGCGTCATCATCCCTGAGTTCCTGGGGAGGAAACAGAGGCGAGGCCGGAGAGGCGAAGCGACGTGCAGGCACCCCGGCCATCACCGGGGCCAGCCCTCGGGGACCCCTCTCAGCCCTGAGCCGCCGCTGTGCACAAATACAGTTGTCGTCCTTGCTGAAGGCTCTGACTTTGGAGCCCGGGCTTCCAGGCTGGCACCCGGGGCCCGGCGTCCTCCCTGCCGTCACATGGCCGGCTGACCTGGGCTCGCGGGGCCGCCCCTGCGGACAGCTGGAGCCACAGACACCAGAGCGAAGCTCAGAGCTATTTCTGCAAAGGGTGACTTGGGACTTCCTCCCAGATCTCTTAAAAATAAAGGGGTTATCGTGGCCCTCAGGCTCCTTCCTCCACACGAGTGAACCCTGACATGATTTCTGGGGAAGGCCTGAGCCCCCGGGCCTCCCTCGGCCCAGCGAGGACTTATCTCTGAGCTCAGTTGGGCAGCAGGAAGGGAGGGAGGCGACCACCGCGGGCAGCTCTTCCTGCCCCAGAAGCCCCTTTTGGGAGCAGCGGGGGATGTGGCCACTGACTCAGGGGCGTCAATCACCCCTCTGCCCCGGCCTGCGGTTGCCCACCAGACTCTGAGGGGAATCAGAAATCAGGGAGCAGAGAGCATTCTGGGGAAGTTCCAGCACATCCAGCCCGGCCTCTGCTCCAGACCCTCCCACTGCATCCAGCAGGACCCCTGTCTCTGTCTATGGCCCAGCATCAATGCTGGTGGCACATCTGTCTCCACTAGACTGCCAGCCCCTGTGGGCACCTGAAGACCGGCCCCTCCCTGCAGGAAGAGTGAGGGGCAAGGTGGAGGGACCAGGTAGGCCCAGGCTGGGGCCACCTCTCCCTGCCACCGGGTAGGCTGTGAGGCAGAGAGAGGGGCCAGGGGCCCGCCCACACCCTCGGGGGATCTCCTCCCCACTGCCGGTCTCAGACTTTCAGTCCCAATAGAGGGCAACTCTCAGGGTCCTGAGGAGCGAACCCCAAGACTCCGTTCCACAAGCATTTGTAGGGTGTCCACTCCGGGCTGGGCCCTGGTGGGGCAAGAGAAAAGGCAACTAGGGGACGGTCAGAGGCTGAGGGGCCACCAAGCCCAGCCCTGGGGCCAGAGAAGTCTTCTTGGAGGAAGCAGACATGTGAGAGACAAAAGGAATTTGATCTGTCAAAAGTGAAAAGAGCCGCCCCAAGCCAAGGAAACAGTAGTACAAAGGCTCTGGGGAGACAAAGGCCTCGGGTTGGCCCCTAGCGACACTCTCAACCTGCTGGGGGCCACCCAGTGCCCCCCTTGGGCCGCCAGAGGCCAATGCGTAAAGCCAGGGTGACTTAGAGGGTCCCGGGAGCCGTCCTGTGGGGGCTCAGCGCCCAGCCACATTCGCCCTGCCTCACCGTTGGCACTCGTGGTCCCTGACATCCAGTCCCCAGTGGCTCACAGAGTGCCCCCCCCCCCCCCCCCCCCGCGGCCCAGTCCCCCTCTGGACTCCTTTGGGAAGGAGATTCAGGCTTCCAGAGCTGAGTGTCTCCAAGGCACTCTGCAGAGGCCAACAATCTTAGCTGGAAACCGTCAGGGTTCGGGGTTTCCTCCTGGCCGGCTCCCCAGCGCCCCTCATCTCAGCCTCAGACTTATCACTGCCCTCCAGCTGTCTCGCCCCCAAGCCCCCTCCAACCACCTCCCCCAGATGATTCAGCAAATCTTCCCTCGCTGGGGGGAAAACAAGGGTGAAAAAAATCACAATGTCAGATTACAAAGCCCCAACCGTAGGGCAGGCCCCTGGCAGGGAGATAAGGGTCCCCCGCTCCCGCCCTCAAAGCCCCTCGGGTAGATAAACCTTCTAAAGCCGGCTGCCGCAGGTGCCAGGGGCAGAGACCCGGCCTCGGCCTCGAGGAAGTGTGGCTGAGAGAGACAGGTCGCTGGGTGGCCCTGCAGGGCCCAGGGCCCCGGGCCCTGGACAAAGAGGAAGCACCCACGACTGGTGTTGCCATCACGCCCCTCGCCTGGAAGGGAGAAAGAGAAGGGCGGGGGCTTTCTCAGAAAGTTCACTGGGAGGGTACCCACAAATGCCCTCCACCCCGGGTGGCCCTCTGCCAGTGCGGCCTGCAAAACATGCTACATGCAGGGCCCAGCTGTGCTGAGGAAATGGAGGCACCAGGCCTCACGGGAGCCTAGGGCAGCTGGGTTGCCATTGACAGGCCCGGAGCCTCCTCTGGGGAGGGCAGGGCAAGGCCAAAGTCGGCTCGGCCGCGTCAGCCTTGGAGACCTCTTCAGGGGCAGTCCTGGCTCTCCAGGCTGGAGTCGGGCCAGACCGGGGCGTCCCTGGGGCCTCAACTCCATATCCAGAGACCTCTGGACGTGGGGAGGAGGCTGGGGAAAGTGAGGCCACCCGGCCTCCCTCCACCAGCACAGACAGCGGGCTAGACAACGGGTTTGCAGTTAGGCCTTGTGCAGGGCTCTGTCACCCAAGGCAAGTCCCTTCTCGGCCCTGGGCCCATTGCTTGTCTGTAAAATGAGAATGATAATAAAATTCACCGTCAGAGCTATCCTGGGGAGTCCGTGGGCACACGTCCAGCACGAGTGGCCCCAGCCAGTCTCGGGTCTCTGTTTCCACGGCTGGGGGATCAGCATCTGGTTGGAATAGGAATGACTCGGGGACAAGTGCTCACACGGTGCTTGGCACACAGGGCCAAGTGTCCAGCTATCCAAGCGTCTGGCTACCTCCCCCGCTTTATCTGGGGAAGTTTGCGGAGGTCATTTGTCAGGGGATGGCGAGGCTGGCTAGCGGGCATCTGTGACACAGAGAGCTTTCCAGGTGCAGGCCTGATCCCCAGGGCCCTCTGCCTATTTTTTTTTTTTTTTAAACGCTTATTGATTTTTGAGAGACAGGAAGAGACAGAGCATGAGCAGGGGAGGAGCAGAGAGAGGGAGACACAGAATCCGAAGCAGGCTCCAGGCTCCGAGCCGTCAGCACAGAGCCCGACGCGGGGCTCGAACCCACAGACCGTGAGATCACGACCTGAGCCGAAGTCGGACGCTCAACCGACTGAGCCACCCAGGGGCCCCCGTTACGTATGTTTTAACGCCAGAAACAAAGCTGGTGGTTGCAGGGTGGCCTTGGTATTTGCTGAACAGAGGCTCGGGAACCAGAGCCCGGCCCCAAATGGCTCGCAGTCCGTGGAGAGGCCCCTCCAGGCGGGCCAACAGAGCAAGGGGGCCCTGCTCTGGGCTGGAGCAGGGAGGGAGCTGCGGGGAGACCAGCTTCTCTTGGGGGTCAGCAGCTGAGTACTGAGCAGGGAGCAGCACCGGAATCCCCGCGTCCTTCTCTTTCTGCCAGACTGGCTTTGCCTGCCTCTGGGCCTCCTGGAGCGCTGTTCCCGCTGCCCGGGAGGGGGTCCCCTCAGTTCTTCACCAGACTCGCGCTTTCTTCATTCCACCCCCATTGTACCCTGTAAGAGACATGCCTCATAGTTACAGACACCCAGCAACGGCCCCATCTGGATGCCGATCACAACTGTCACTAAATAGCTACGTGTGCCACTGACCGAGCACAGTCTATGCAGGTCTCATAGCGTCCCAGCACTTAGCAAAGAAATACTTTCAGTGGGTGGGTGGATGGGTGGGCAAGCAAATTCATGGGCCTGGCCCTCCACCCCACCCCCCCCCCACCAAAGGGGCTGATGCACAATGAGTGCCTCAAAGCTTGAGACAGGTAAGGCTGGGGGTGAAGGGACACTTCCTAATCCTTTGCCCCTCAACCTGAGCCTGTGTGGGTTGTGGACCTATCCCTCCCACCCCCATGTCAACGAGAGGATACCGAGGACCCAGCCCAGGGCTGCACCTGGAGGGCAGCATCTCCACCCTTGGGGAAGACAGAAGAACCCTCTCAACCCACCAGCTGATCTGATCGGCCAAATGGCACCCTTTGTCCACGCTAAGCACTTCGCGCGTAGATAGCGTAAGGGGGCCACATATCCCTCCCGGCAGTGGCACTGAGGCACAGGCTTGTCCAAAGTAGAACTTTAAAGAACCTCCTCCCCGTCTTTCTAAGCTGAAGGCAAGCCCTGCCCACGGAATTGAGGGGCGTCCTGATTCTGCTGCTCTCTCCTGGGACGCGCAGGTCTGGCTGTTGTGTCTCCCCCTTCACCTCCCTGCGCCCCCTCGCCCTTTCTTGCCCTGCTCTCCTCGCTCCCCACCTTCTTCCTTCCTCCCTGTATGTATGTGACCGCATGGGTCATCCCTCCCTGCTTCTCAGGGTCCCTGACCCCCTAGACTGGCCAGGCTCGGGGCGGACCCCCTTCACTTGCTGAGGTGTTCCTCCGCTCGTCCTCACCCGATTCGGTGTCTGTCTGCCCGTGAAACTGGCCAAGGAGACCCAGCCCCCAACAGTCAGGCCGGGGTACCGCACGTGGGGGGCTTTTCAAAGTGTGAGGCAGACACCCCTTCTCAGAGGTCACCCCCAGCTGGAGGGGAAGGGAGAGCAAAGGCAAGGAGGCCCGGGGACGGGGGCCAGGAATTGGGGGGTTGGGGTGGGCAAAATGTGTGTGGTTGGAAGGAGGCAGGAGAGCCAGGGGGAGCCGGACCCCCAGACGCTCCGTCAATAGGGATCCACGCCAGGTACTGAGGCGGCTGGCGGGGAGGGACTGGATATGCGATCCAGGGGAAACAGCGCCCCCTGGCTTCTGCAGGGAGAAGGTGGTGCCGCCCTGAGGCTGAGGGAGGTGAGGCTGTCCAAGGGGGGGGGGGTCCCCGCAGCCCCTCAAGATGAAGCTGCCTCCAGGTCTAGGGAACCCTGGCAGGCGGGTGCTGGGGAGTGCCCCGTGACCCGGACACAGCCTCCTGGCCTCACCCGGAGACAGATTACAAAGGGCGCAGGCCCTGATGGGGAACCATTTGGTGACGTCCCACAAAATCACAGGTGCACGTGCCCTTTGACCCAGCAATCTCTTACGGACCTCCAGCCCGTGTGTGAGAAACGACACACGGCAGTGATTCATTGCTACGCTGTTATTTGCAAAAGGTTGGAAACAACCTAAGTCTCCCTCAAAGAGGGTCAGTGGAATAAATCATGGGCCAACCTTACAGTGGAATAGTGGGCGTCTGTTCAGAAAAATGAGGAAGCGCTGTGTGAATTGATGTGGAGTCATTTCCATGATATATTGCCAAGTGAAAAAGGAAGATACGGAGGGGAGGGTAGAGCGAGCTACCATTTGTGGTCAACTAATTTATAGTTGACTTTAACAGATCGAGGAGTCCTATTATCTCTCCAGGGAAGCCAGTAAAAGTATGTGCAACTATTTATTAGGGGGGGAAACAGAACAATAGCCCATTTGTGGGTTAGCTGTTCACATTTTAAAGGGGGTGGAGACTACGTATATGTATGTATATACATATACACATATGCATATACAATTTTGCTTACAACCATGCAGATTATTTCCAGAGAGATAAACGAGAAACTGATAACATCGGTCACCTCGAGAGAAAAGATGATCTTAGTGATTGGAGAAAGGAGTTGGGAGCTGGCTTTTCCTTGTAGGTTTTGGTGTCTCGGAGTTTGAACGATGCGTATTATTGCCCAACCCCCTGGAGGAAAAATGTCAGGGGCCAGTTAGAAGCTGTTCACAGGGCTAACGCTGAGAGATGATGTGAGCTGAATGGGGTGATAGAAGCGGTGGGAGACGATGGACCCCTGATTTAGGGGATGGAGTGGACCACGTGGCAGCGGACGGACTGGGGGACCAGGGAGCGTGGGGAACCCACGGTGACACCCAAATTGCTGGTGTTTCCATTCCTGAGAAGGGAATCCTGAAGGAGGAAGTTGGGGGGAAAGAGGTTTGTGGAGAGACAGAGGAATCCAATTTGGGTATCATCTGTCTCTTCTCTCCTTGACTGTCCAGGACCCCCTCCGCCTCCTTTGTGGAGAAATTTCCCCCCGTGGGTGGTCTGGGGGGGGGAGGGCAGTTTCGAGCACCACCCTGGGCTTGCCTACCTCCCAGAGCCCTTGGGTCCCGGTCTGGTTTCCCTGCCCCGTTGGTGGGGTGACTCACTACAAAGAGAACCAGAAAATTATTGGGGTGATTGGAATATTCTCTGTCGTGACTGGGGTGGTGATTGCATTCGCATATTTGTGACTATACTGAACTACTTAAACCGGGTCTGTTTCATTGCATATAAATTATACCCCCAGACAGCTGATTTAGAAGCACGTATGTGTTTTTAATATAGAATACTTACACATTATATATTTTTATATGCAATATATTAAGACTATGTGCATATTACGACAGGATGACAATAGTGTAAAAGGCAAGAGGGGTCTGAATGGCTCTTTGTGTTCCTAAGGCAGTGGGAAAAGTATCAATTTACACTTGGCTTTCATAGAACAAGGATTCACACCACAGTCTCTACGGTGACCAGGAAAAGTGTGCCCAACTATTTAATAGAGGGAAAACAGAATAATAAACCATAATGAGTATAAAAGAGGAAGTGAAAGGGGACGGGAAGACCCGGAACAGGCAGGACAAATAAAAAAAATAGGAATATAAAAGATGTACACCCAAATTGATCAGCATTGCATTAAATATAAAACCATTAAACACTCCAGTCCAAAGACCAAGGATCCTGGGAGGAAGACCAGAGCTATATCCTGTTTACAAAGACACACAAAATCTAAGCAAGCAGAGAGACCGGAAGTGATAGAAAAGGATATATACCAGGGAAACACTAACCAAAACACATCTCCCGTAGTCATGTCAGTATCACACGATTCAGACCTTCCTAGAGAGGAAGAGAAACATTTCGGGACGACTACAGGGCCGTTGCTAAGTTTGTACACACACCGCAGCGCGGACCTCAATTAGAAACAAAATCGGGGCGCCTGGCTGGCTCGGTCAGTTGAGTCCCAGACTCCCGATCTCAGCTCGGGTCTTGATCTCAGAGTTGTGAGTTCTACTCACATGCTGGGTGTGGAGCCTGCTTAAAAAGAATAGAAAAAGAAAGAAACAAAGCAAGATTGACAAATCTGAGAGGAGAATAGGCGAGGTCACGAGTGCAGTGGGAGGTGGTAACACTTCTCTTACAGACTGAGCAGACTCACACACACGCGTGCACGCATGCGCCCCGGGAAGGATCGAGGACATCGTACCTGACACGTTCTTTTTGGATGGACCTGGAACACTTCACAAGGCTGACCATAAAACAAGTCCCAATAAATTTCATTTTAAAAGATTTATTTTATTATTTATTCTGGGGAGAAGGGGCAGAGAGAGGGGGAAACAGAGGATCTGAAGTGGAATCTGTGCTGATGGCAGAGAGCCCGATGTGGAGCTCGAACCCATGAACTGTGAGATCATGGCCCGAGCCCAAATCAAAAGTTGGGCGCTTAACCCACTGAGCCACCACCCAGGTGCCCCTGTATTATCACATTTTGATAAAGAACTTCCACTCAAGTGTTGACGAGAACCACCTTCTCTGCCTCCCATCATTTTTAAAATGTGGTGAAACGCACATGACATTAAAGTTACCATCTTCACCACTGAAAAAAAAATGTTTTTAAGTTTATTTACTGATTTGCAGAGAGAGAAAGTGCGAGTTGGGGCGGCGCAGAGAGAGAGAGAGGGAGAGAGCATCCCGAGCAGTGCTCTACACTGTCAGTGCACAGCCCGATGCGGGGCTCGCACTCAGGAACCATGAGATCACGACCTGAGCTGCAGTTGGACGCTTACCCACCCAGATGCCCCCATCTTAACCATTTTTAAGGGCACAGTTCGGTAGCGTTAAGTACACGCACAGCGTTGTGCAGCCATCACCACCGTCAGAACCTTTTCATCTTGCAAACTGAAACCCTAGATCCATGAAACACTAGCTCCCCACTCGCTCTCCTCCCACAGCCCCTGGCAGCCAATGATCTACTCTCTGGATCTATGAACTCGACTGTTCTAGGTACTTCAGGTCAGTGGAATTAGACAGCTTTGGTCTTTTTGTCACTGGCTTCTTTCACATGGCAGAACATTCCCAGGGTTCGTTGATGTTGTAGCACGTGGCAGAATTTCCTTGCTTTTTTAAGGCTAATGTTCCATCGTAGGGGTGGACCACATTTTGCTCACCCATCATCTGTTGATGGACACTTGGATTGCTTCTGCACTTTGGACGTTTAAAAAGAATTTTTTTTAACGTATTCATTTTTGAAAGATAGAGAGAGACAGAGCGCAAATGGGGGAGGGCTGGACAGAGAGGGAGACACAGAATCCGAAGCAGGCTCCAGGCTCCGAGCTGTCAGCACGGAGCCCGATGCAGGACTCGAACCCACAGACCGCGAGATTATGACCTGAGCCAAAGTTGGATGCTCAACCGACTGAGCCACCCAGGAGCCCCTCTGCTTTTTTTTTTTTTTTTTTCTTTAAAGGTTATTTATTTTGAGAGGCAGAGAGCACGAGCAGGGGAGGAACAGAGAGAGAGAGGGAGAGAGAGAATCCCAACCAGGGATTCTGTCAGTGCAGAGCCTGATTCCAGGCTCAAACTCATGAACCGTGAGATCATGACCTAAGCCGAAATCAAGAGGCGGACGGACACTTAACTGACTGAGCCACGCTGGTGCCCCATTCAAGACTCTGCTTTTAATTCCTTTGGGGCCCCTGGATGACTCAGTCACTTAGGCATCTGACTTCAGCTCAGGTCATGATCTCACAGTTCATGAGTTCGAGCCCCACATCAGGCTCTGTGCTGACAACTCAGAGCCTGGAGCCTTCGGATTCTGTGTCTTCCTCTCTCTCTGCCCCTGCCTGCCTCAAAAAGAAATAAAACTTTAAAAAGCTGAATTCCTTCGGATATTTACTCAGAAGTGGGATTGTGGATTATATGGTCATTTGACATTTAATTTTTTGAGACCCTGCCATACTTTTGCCCACAGTGGCTGCACATTTTCCATTCCTCTGCTGGAATCTTCCAAACTGGCTTCTGGCTCTGACTGCTAGACTACCTTTGGCCCTGGACCTTCATATCACAACACACCAGGTAGGTGTCACGTAAGGTGCTAGAGTGTGTATGCCTGGAAGCCATTCCTACATAGGACGGCCGGCGACAGATGAACCGTACCCAGATGCGACTACGGACCACACGTATGTATTCCAGGCAATCCACACTGAACGTACTCCCAACGGGACTTCCCCTTTGTCAAGTCCCTTAAGTACCTGTGACCATTTCAATGCCTCCCAACACAAGGGCAAGTGGGATGGAGGGCAGGGTAGGTAGAAAGAGACAGTAGTCTTAACCGATTGCAGTTAAAATATCTTACTGTTTTATTTTTTATAAAAACAAACGCCCACGTGAACACAATGATAAGGCACCTCCCCAGAGCCTTGCGGAAAGGTACCTGCAATCGAGGGGCCCTGATGTCTCCCATCCGGGTGCTAACCAGGCCCGACCTTGCTTAGCTTCCAAGATCAGACCTGATCCCGCCCGTTCAGGGTGGTATGGCCATAGACCCTGATATTTAAATTTTATTAGTGTCATTGTAAATTTGCCTCTGCCTGGCACATTTGTGAAACTATTTAACTTGGCAACCTAAGCTCCATTTATGAACGACCTTTGAAGTTCAGTCCTGTATTTAATTTTGCTTTGGGATGACAAGCTGCCTAGGGAGGGGAAGGCTCCTGGCGACAGTGGGTCCCACTTTCAGCTGAAAAGAAAACTGAAGCCTCTGAATAAACCCCACTTCCCGGGTCCCTATCGGTTGCAGCGGTGGGATTGCGCCGGGAAATTCCTGGACTGGGGAGCGCGTGCAAGGGTGTAGAAGGGGCGTGGCCTCCCTGCGGTCGGACGTGATCGGAAGCTGCTGACCCCCGCTCAGCACAGGACTCCTGGGAAGCTCTGTTCCCTGCGCTCACAGCCCATCTCTCGTCCTTCGGCGGCCACTTCCCCTTCTTCCGGGTGTCATGGGCACCGATGACCACCAGGTGGCGACGTTGCCTGCGAGGACGCTCTGTCGCCATCGGGTGGTCAAAAGTGAACACTACTCCTTCTCTCCAATTCTAAGGGCGTAGGGAGAATCCAGCCCTCGCTGGAGAGGAGTTTAAACACCTGTGCGCTTCCCAGACTGACCCAGCGGCCCGGAAAGGAATATTGATTCGGGGGCCCACAGAAAACATCTTCCAAAGCCCTCCGTGCCCTTCGCTAACACAGAATCAATAACCTCCCAAGCCCAGGGCTCCCCGTAGAAGGGGCTCCCCAGCCAGGACTCAGTATTGACTCATGGGTACCAAACGCATGGGAGTCTGATATAACACACCAATTTATTGATTTACAATTGTAGGGAGGGGTTCAATCCATATGCCATTTAGCGTCTCCCTTCTGGAAAATGGAACAAACCACCAGAAAACTGCTTGGTGAGCACGGAATGAGAACAAAAGGACGCGAAAACCTTGAAGGAAATTGCATCTCAAGGCGTGAACAAATGTGGAGGATTGTCCCAGCCTCACTGCGCTGAATCTTCTTTGGTGATAGCAAATGCACCAGTTCCTGCCAGAGAGGCAGGTCAGGGCTCTCACATGCAGGGGCCTTTCTTTCATTTTAGGGGACTCCTGGCTGGGTCTTCCAATTATAATATAATGACATATATTTCACACCCAGCTTACAGGTTTTTCTTTTTAAAATACATTTAATGGCCTTTGCAGCCGTTTATGCAGCCTCCTTACATCCTCTAGGGCAATGAAGTAAATCTCCGTTTAAGAATCATTTCAGAAACCTAGGGTACCCACATCCAAGGGGTCCCCTGCCTTTTTTTTTTTTTAATTCCTCCTAATATTCGCGAATCCAGCCCCTTCTTCCCATTCTCACTGCCACTTCCCTGGCCCCGGGCAGCATCTCTTGCCTGGATTATGCAGCGTCTCAGTGGGTTTATCTGAGCGGGCTTCTGCCCTCTCTGATCCATTGTCTACACCACAGCTAGAGTCTTTTACATGCACAAGTCAGATCAAGCCACTCCCGGTATAAAACCCTTCAACGCTTCAACATCGCACTCAGAAAGAGCCGACAGGTTGGACGCACACATTTTTAGGCTCTGTCTGGCATATGTCGACCTCTGACCCCTCCCTCAATGTCCCCCAGTCTGCTCCCTACAGTTTTGTCCTCTGTCACTTCCTGGAATGGGCCATGCCCCTCGCTTCAGGGTCTCCCACAGGGCCGCTCACTTCATGCTCCGCTCCGTTAAGTTCTGAGTAGTTCCCAGCACACGGTAGGCGCTTAATAACTACGAAACGAGGGACTTCACGCCGCTTTCCGACCCGAGCTCCGGGGTTTTTCTGTGCGTGGACGTGAGGAGAGCTTTCAAAGCGCAATGTCTTCACGCTGGCACTTCCAGGTCCACCTCCCCCCGCCGCCGGAGACTCCTCCCCGGAACAGCCGGCAGGAGCGGGCACCGGACCCCACGAAAACCCCTCCGCGCTCCGGTCCGGAAACCTACTCAGCGCAGGGACTGTCCGTCGCCGGAAGGCGGGCCGGAAGTCTGCCTCGGCCCCGCCCCCTAGCCTTCATTGGAAGGAGCCCTAGGAAGGGGCGGGGACCCGGCCCAGTTCTGGCTCTTCATTGGGTGAAACCTAAGAGCTAGTAGAAGGGGCGGAAGCTGGCTTCCCCCTGACGCTTCATTGGCTAAAAGCGAGAACTGGGCGGTGTCTTACAGTCCGAGTCCCTCTTGGGTTGCTGGGAGCGGCAAACCGTCGTCCCGCCCCTCGGGGTACTCTCATCATTTTAAACACAGAATTGAGGACCAGGCGGTCAATCACCCCGAAACCTTGGGGCCTCCCCTCGGGCCTTTGCTCCCAGAGGCCTCGAGTCTCGCTAAGCCCAGGGATGTAGAGAGACGCGAGCAGCGAGGGAACCCGGAACAATTCTTTGGCGGAACCACTGCGAGAGGCCCCTAGGAACGCGTGGAGGGCCGGACCGCGACGAGCCGGACCAGACGTGCAGGGATGGCGGCGGCGGACGCGGGGCCAGGGACCGCGGTCCCCGTGGACCTGCGGCGCGAGCGACGCATGGTGTGCGTGGAGTACCCAGGCGTGGTGCGCGACGTGTCCAAGATGCTGCCGACTCTGGGCGGCGAGGAGGGCGTCTCCCGGGTGAGAAGCTGGGGTGGGGGGGGAATCGCGCGGGGGGGGGGCGGAGTCGCGGGACCTCGGCGGGAGGGACCGCCCAGGGAAGTGTGGTTTCCTTGGTAACGGCGCTTGAGCAGGGCGCTGGGCGGCCAGTGGGCGGGGACTTGCCTTGGAGTGGCGGGAGCGACGGGAGACCCCGAGAGGGGCGGGGTGTCCTTTCCGTCCCCTCCTCCCGGGAGCCGCAGCCTCGGCGGCGCAGCCCGAGCGCAGCTCAGCTACAGCCCCCGCAGTGTGCTGGGCTGCCCTGTCCTCATTCACAGAGAAGACCCAAGCGTCGCGGATCAAGACCGCTGGCCAACGGGACAGGGGATGAAGTGTGTGGTTAGGGTTAAAGATAGTAATGGCTAGCAACTTCTTCGGTATCAGGCTCAGTTCCAGGTGCTTTACTGACATCTGATCCAAATTAGAACCCTGCCCAGTAGCCACTGACGTCCGCATTTTGCAAGGAAACCGAGGCAATTTGTTCAAGGTCTGCAGGAAAATAAGGGAGCTGGGATGAATTGTTGCCTTGTGCAAGGCTCCGGGGAAGTGCTTTTCCGTGCACCAAATATTGACATGTCTCTTCTGTAGAGAGTCCTTCTCTGCCCTAATTAAAGTGGCCTTAGTAGTTCATACCTGCCTCTTCAATCTGTGAATTGCAGTCTGAAATTGTGTTTTAACGCGTTTATTGTCCGTCTTGGTCGCTTGGCTCTGAGACTGTAAACTGCATGAGAGCAGGACTTGGTCTCTCTTGTTTACTTCTATAGTCCTAACATCCATAACAGTGCCTTCTTCCAAAATACTTGTCAGATGCGTGATTGAATCCTCACAACAATCCAGGGAGTTAGGTACCATCATTCCCACTTTTCAGATAAAGATACCAGGTAAGAAAAGCTGGGTCAAAAAACTCCCGCGTGGTGCAGTGGGGGTTTGAACGCATGCATTTCTGCCCTCTGAAGTCTGAACTCTTACCTGCTGCTTCCTCCTCCTTAATGAATATTGAAAACCTGTCATTAAGCACAGGATGCCATAGAGGCTGTTAGTCACGTTTTGCTGTTTGATCCTGATTTATTGATTTTAGTGTGATACTGACAGAAACCTTACTGTCAGTGACCTCAGGGATATTTGTACCCAACTACAGTGAGAGCCTTTGAGAAGACACTGGTCATTGGTTCATTCTGTCAGTGCTTCTTGTGCATGTCCTCTGCCAGATCCATGTCTGGGGTTATTCCCAGCCTCGTGGTCTCATAGGCCAGTGTTTGGCGAGAAGGGATTCCTGAGGGTTGGGCCTCCTTTTAACCTTCTTTCCCTCCACGTTTCCTGAGCACCTCCCAAGGGCCAGGCTGTGTCCTTAGTGTTGGGGAGCCAGCAAACTAGAGAGCAGATGCTCTGGGCTCAGTGAGCATCATTGGTGTTTTCATGCGCACACGGCTGACACTACTCTTACCCTCTGTGGGCGACACGTGCCGAGTGGTTACCATGACTTAGCAGACTGAGTGTGCTGCATACGTCTGCATACAGCAGTCCTGCGAGGGGGTGCTGTTAGTACCTCGTTTTAAGGAGAAGGAACCAAGACTTCAAAAGGAGGAGTGATACTTAGCCATACTCGTGCTCGTTCCTAGTTGATTCCATTTCCTTTGGACCTGGAAACATTTGCACAGAAGCCTGAAGAGCAGGACCCTTTGGAGCAGGTAGTTCCTAGAGTAGGAAGGTCAAGACAAGCCACTCCCCCTGCCAACCTCAGTTCCTCCGTGGTAAACTCAGGGATGAGAAGACACCCGCACCCCCACCCCCCACCCCGCCGCAGTCTTGCTGGGAGAGGTGCATGACTGCCCACACCAAACAGGCATCTGCGAGGTGATGGCTTCACTTAACTGGTAGTTATTAGCTCCAACTTTCCAGCCTCTCAGAAGGGAGAGACGATCCTCATTTTCTCTCCTACATAAACAACAGATACCCGGATTTGAAAAATGGGTCTTCTGAGAACTAAAAGCTCTGAACGAAACATCAGCCTCCTGGCCCTTCCCTCGTCAGCTGGGTCACCGTCAGGCTTTTGTTGAGAAAGGAGCAGCTCCCTGCCAGCTGCTTAGGCGGGCACTGCTTCACTGTCTTCCTTGGCCTTTGCCACAGATCTACGCAGACCCCACCAAGAGGCTGGAGCTGTACTTCCGGCCCAAGGACCCTTACTGCCACCCGGTATGCGCCAACCGCTTCAGTACCAGCAGCCTGCTGCTGCGGATCAGGAGGAAGACGAAGCGACAGAGGGCGGTGCCGGGTCCTGGGGCCCACCCCGAGGTCACATTCGACATAGAGATGCTTGGCATCATCTCCACCATTTATAAATTTCAAGGTAACTGCAGCTTACTGCGTTGGCTTATTTCAGGACCTGTGCCCACACTCCTGCAGGTACTCTGTGGCTCATCCACACAGTGAAGAGGGCCATATATGCTCAGGAATCGGGTGGGGCATGAGCGGAGCGGGACGGTGCAGGCCGTGGACTGTGGGCTCACTGCTGTTCCACCTTCTGCATTCTTAAGAAGAGCTCGATTCTATGAGTAATCTCTTAATTTTTAAGGCCACTGTGTAGGGCCGAATAAAGCTGGTTAGCAGGCCTCCAATTTTTGACCCTCAGGGTTTTGGAAACTTCCCTAAGGCTTGACCCCCTGCCGGTCTTGCCTCTTGTCTGAAGCCTTCCCAGATCACCTCAGCCCCTTGGGACCTCATGTTCCTTTGAACTCTTGGCCAATTGGGTGTGTCCCGTGGGGCCCTCAATCCAGTTTGCTACCCATAGGGAGCCCCAGTGAGGAGGCAGTAAGGGATGGGATGAGGAGGGCAAGTAAGGAACAGCAAGTCTGTTTGGGTGGGTAGCTTGGCTTCCCTCAGCCTCGGGCTCTCGTCCGAACAGTGTGGGGCCCTGGTTCCTTAGGCCCGCGTGGAGGGTCCGGGTCAGGGGTGCCGTGAAGGGGCTGGTTCGCGCACACGGGAGGCACTTCGCAGGTTACTAGCCGAGCCTTAGGAACGTGTGGTTGCAGCTGCAGTTCTAGGAGAGAATCTGACCAGAATAAAGATTGAGAAGGAAGAGGGGGCTAGAAAGTGGCAAGAAACGAAACCAGGGCCTGGGACCCCTGCGTTGGGCATTTTGAACGTCAGTCTTTCCGGTGGAACGTGGTAGTCACCGAAGAGGGCCGTCCTTCCTGGGGCAGGGTCTTCCGTGATTCATCTTCTGTCTGTGTACTTGAGCCAGCACCCCTCGGCTCAGTGCGCGTCCCAGACAGCAGCACCGCCCCACCTGGGAGCTCGTGGGAGGTACAGCATCCCGCAGCCTTCGGCAGGGTCCCCCGTGAGGCGTGTGCACGTTACGTTTCAGGAAGCACTGACCCAGACCGTAGCCTCGCGTCCCCCATAAGCCCTCAGCCCCTCCGCGTGAGTCCAGGTGCGCGGAGTCAAGTGCGCAGAAGTTTCCGGAAGGGTGTCCTTTCGGCTCCCGCCAGCGTTGCCTGGCAACGCCCACCGCACGGCTCCCTCGACGCCTGCCGAGAAGACGTGGGTGTGGGTGCGTAGCAGCTGCCAGTTCCTGGGAGGGGTGAGAGGGTGTCTGCCATCTGGCCCCCTCTCTTTCCAGGAATGTCCGACTTCCAGTACTTGGCTGTGCACACGGAGGCGGGCGGCAGGTGCGTGTCTATGTATGACAAAGTGCTCATGCTAAAGCCTGAGAAGGAGAGTTTCTTCCACCGGGAGCAGCCGCTCTACATCCCCCCGCCCATCTTCTCTCGGCTGGACACCCCGGTGGACTATTTCTACCGACCGGAGACACAGCACCGGTAAGCCCCACCCCCACCCCCACTACGGCATCAGGGTTCAGAGCAAGGGCCCTGCGGTCACAGGGCCTGGGTCTGAGGCTCACCTCTGCCACTCGCGGGTCAGGCAGCCAGCACTGCCGGCTTCGCCCAAGCCCGTGGCTCCAGTGCCTCGAGACACAGAGCAGCCGGTGACTGTGCCCCAGCTGGAGGCCTCGCTCCGAACTCCCCGCACCATGGAGAGTGAATCAGGATGTCACCCTCAGCCTTGAAGTCCCATCCCCAAAAGCATGAAACACTTAGAAGGGTGAGTGCCTGGCAGAGTTTGGTAGAATAAGCAAGCGACCAGTCCATTCGTAGGGAGGTGGCTAATGGAATCACAGCCCTTCTGTGCCAGGGAGCACCACGTGGCCTCAGACAGCAGGCTCGTGGGCTGACGTGGCACTTGCCCAGGGTACCTCGCTCTGTGAAGAAAGCAGGCGTAGGAGCACGTTCTATAGCATGAAAGTAAGCTGTGGTATGATCATAGAAATCTAGAAAGATCTGGAAGATTGGGCCCAGAGCAGTTATCTCTAGAAGGTGAGAGAAATGTTCTTTCCTCACTAACTCTTGCCATCAACAAGCACTGACTGCCTGTTGTGGCCCGGGGCGCTCCTCGGAGCCTGCGTCGTCAGCCGAGAACAGCACAGCACATAGGAGGTCCTGTGCTGGGCGGGGCCGGGAGCTGGATGGAACACAAGCAGATGATGAGTGAGCAAGGGGCCCGTGGCCTGGTGCACGTCTCAGAGGAGATCAAAGGGGTGTGGGTCATAAGGGGCAGTGCGGGGGCTGAGGGCTGGGGGCCCCCAGAGGGGCTGACATTTGAAACAAACCTGGGCGATGACACAGCTGGGTAGGTGAAGATCCGGGGAGAACATTCTAGAACAGAGGATTGGCACATGCAGAGTGGTCGCAGAGTGAGCCTGGACGCGTGGTAGGGGTGAGAGTCTCATGGGCCATGGTAAGGGGCCTAGATTTGGTCCGAAGGAGAAGGTACGTTCTCTTCCTTTAACAAAATACGGAGAGTTCCAGACATAGCCCAAAGTAGTGAGAATTGTCTAGTGGAGGCCGGGCTGCGGTAGCAGCTTCAGCGGCTGGCACCGGTCCGCTGCTTGCCCGAACTCGAGCCCCGGCCCGGCAGCGCGGCCTCGAGAACGCACCCTGCGTGCCTCCTGCGGGGAAGGGCTTGTTTTCTTACACGACCCTGCTGAACCTGCCGCTCTGTCACCAGAGCGAGGAGCCTTCCGTGTTCCCCAGCACCTTCCGGCACCGGTCCGCTCGCAGTCTCCCCAGCCAGAAGCGGGCCACGCGGCAGCCTCTTCGCGGCCCTCGGCCTGTTGGATCCGCAGCCCCCACTCCCTCCTGACCGCAGGAGCAAGTGGTGGTTAGATGGGCAAAGCGTGACAGAAACGTGGAAGCGGAAAGGGTCAGCCACGCCCTCCCGGCCCGCAACCCTCCACATGGGTTGATGGAGTTTTCCGTGTGTGTGCTCTAGTCGGCTGTCCTCGGCACAGGAGTTTTAGGGGAGAGACCATGTGCATATTTCTGAAATGTTCTGATTATTTTTATCCCACAAGCATTTTACTCTCAGAGTCGGAGACGGACAAAATACACAGAAGAAGAAGATAGGCCCTCTGCACTGCTGGCCCTGGCTGGCAGTGGCTGAGTCACCCTCTGTCCCCTAGGGCCAGTAGGCAGCTGCTCTGAAGCTTCTGACGGGGTGATAAGGGAGGAAGGCTGGCCGCCATGTGGTTTATCGATTTTCCAGCAAATGGAAAGAACCTGCCTTTCTTCCCAGGGCCCCCATCGATCTTCCTGCCCTGCTGGCCCCTCTGTGGGTCCAGGGAGGTCCGGCTTCCTACAGGACGACGGGCAGAGGAAGGCTGGCCTGACGGGGGTCCCTCGTCCTTGAGGAAGTTAGCAGGGAGTCCTTTCCCTGTGCTGACGGGCCCCGGCGGGCAGCCGTTCCTTGCTGTGCTCTGGCGGCGGGCTGCCAGGGCTGGAGTGAGCCGCCACCCGTGCCTTCCCTCTTGGGGGTGGTCGGGGTCTCGAGGGGTAGCCTTGAAAAGCGGGCAATGTTGTACCTGTTCAGGATGATTCCTAATGGAGTCATGTTACAAAAAAAGGCACAGACTTGCTCCCGTCTTTGTAATTGTGTTTTCCAGTGTGAAAAATCACTCTGTTCCTTGTAAGTATACAGATGGTTTGTACTCGTGTAGAAAATGAAGGTAAAATGGAAACAAATTTAAAAGGTAGCGATCACCTGAATGAAAACCTGTGACGGCCAGGCACACTTTAAAATGCATTTCAGAAGAATCTCGGGGTTTGGGGTGAGGTACGGATGCGATGGCAGTCACTGTTGGAGCTCGTGATGGATTGTGGGGCTTCTGGAGGCTGTTCTCCCTGCTTTCGCCTAGGCCTGACATTCGTGACCTCCCCCTCAGTGACAGCCGGGCCTGGTGCCCAACGAGAGACCTGAGCAGACGTGGCGTCAGAATGCTCACTCGCTTCCAGCCTCTGTGCTTGTATGATGGTAGTTCGGTAACGTCCGTCTTCCCTGCACCTGCCTGTTGCAGAGATGCTTCTGGGCCGAACGTGCTCTTTCGGAGGGAGGCAGGACAGGCGTCACCGGGCCCCTGGCCAGCCTCCCCGGGTGGGAGTCCCGGCTCTGTCCGCACGAGCTCTGACTCCAGGCGGCTTTCTGGCTGCTGTCGGTTACCTCGTAGGAAATTGGGTCCTTCCTCGTGGAATTGTTTTGGGGTTAAGTAAGCGAATCATAAAAGCGTGGCTGTTGCCTGATAGCTGATCAGCCGTGTCCTGAGTGGCCGCGCCTTTCCCTGACCTCCCTGCTCCGCCTGACGGGCAGGCGGCTGGCGGCTGGCGTCACAGCCCGGGGGGCTCCCTGCCTGGTCCGGTCAGGCCCGTGCCTGGGGTCTCCTCGGCACCCGGGCCCACACCAGCTCTCTCTGCCCCAGGGAAGGCTACAACAACCCGCCCGTCTCAGGCGAGAACCTGATCGGCCTGAGCAGGGCCCGGCGCCCCCACAATGCCATCTTCGTCAACTTTGAGGAGGACGAGGTGCCCGTGCGGCCCCTGGAGGCTGCGGTGCAGACGTGGAGGAGGATCTCCACCAACCCGGTGGACCGGAAGGTGGAGGAGGAGCTGAGGAAGGTGAGCTCGGGGCGGCCTCTGCATGGACCACCCCCCGGGAACCCGGCCGGGCCCCCCCTCCGTCCCTCATCATTTTGCCTTCGGCTGTGCTGACTTTTTAAAACCGGTTCGTCGGCATGTGGGAGCTTTTCACCTCCAGATGTCACACGTCAAAGCCATGACGGCACAAGCCGGTTCCTTGGGGGCGCTAAGCAATCCGTACCTCGTCTGCTTGTGACTTCACAGTGGAGCCCGTGTTTGGGAAGCTTTCGCTCATGCATCGTTGGAGCAAGAAACCACATGGAGCACCTCCTGTGCTTCATCCCCAGCATGCTGGAGGGGACTGAGTGGCCTTCTGCCCGTCCCCTGGCTGGCAGGTCCTGGGAAAGCCGTGGGGCCTCTCACTCCTGCCTCTACAGGCACAGACGGCAGGTTCTCAGTGAGACCACGTTGCTGCTGGCCGAGGCTCACCTCTTCCCTTGCCGAAGCAGACTGTTCCCTTGGGGTTTTTTTCTTAAAGAGACTGTGTGGACACCTTTCTAGCGGTCACTGGTCGCTGGAGGCGGTACCTGGGGGACCGCTGTCCGAGGCCCTTCCGTGTTCTCTGGACACAGTCCAATCCACAGCCTGGCGTAGGGCGCTTCCAGCCCTGGCCCTGCCATGCACCAGCCACACTGGCCTCCTGCGGTCCTCTCTTGGGCCCAGCCGTCCGCTTCGGCCTTTACGATAGCCCAGCTCAGGCTCCACCCTCTAGGCTGGAGCTGCTTGGGGTCCCAGGACACTGGCGTGTCCCCCTCTTGGCCCTGCCCTGGCTTCTTTGTTCATCTGCCTCCCCCACTGCCGTGTGAGCTGCATGAGGACAGAGACCGTGTCTTTCGTGGTCATTTCCGGACACGGAAGTCTGGAGGTCCTGCAGCCACACCTGACCTGTGCTGGGTGTGCGGGGCTCCACTTGTGAAGGCAGGGACAGTGAGTGGGTGCGGCTGGGCCCAAAGGCTGCCGTGTGCTTGTCAGCAGCCGCTCTCTGCCAGCTCCTCCCCCAAAGGGTCTGCTGGGAGCTAGGCCAGTCCGGAGAGGCAGAGCCGGTGGGGGGGAGGGGCGGGAGGCTGCTGGTGCTCATCCCAGTCTCTGCCTTGACCCCCCCCCCGCCCAGCTGTTTGAAATCCGTCCCATCTGGTCACGTAACGCTGTCAAGGCCAACATCAGCGTCCACCCTGACAAGCTCAAGGTTCTGCTGCCCTTCGTGGCCTATTACATGGTGAGTGTCTGCCCAGCCTGGCACCTTGGGTCCCGCCAGGATTGCCCTGATCTCTGCTGTGACCTCCCAGAGCCACGGCAAAGCTGGCGGCTCGGTCCTGGTGCCCCCGGGAGGCCTGTTACAGCCCCAGGCAGGTCCCCTACAGCCGCCTCAGCAATGCTAGCTGTCCCTCGGCGATTTTAGGATTAGAGAGTAATCGCATAACTTGTGAATAAAGGGATTGTATGCTTTTAAACGATCTCACGTCGAGAACCTTCTAAGGACCAGGCGCTGGGTTAAATGCCGTGTACTTGTTACATCCTTTGTTCCTCCCTGGGGGGTGGCAACAGGAGTCCCTTCTTCCTCTGAGGCAGAGCCAAGGCTCAGAGAGGTGCCTCGATGTGCCAGGGTCCTGTAGCCAGCACGTGACACAGCCACTGGGACCCCAGCCTGTTGGGCTGCAGAGACCAGGCTCCGTAACCACAGGGCCCCCAGCCTTGGCTCATTCTACCCGGGCAGAGTGGGGTGGGGGTGGGGCAGACCCACCTTGGACTCTGTCCAGGAGGGCACAGAGATGAGGTGTCATTACTGAGGTTGCCAAAGGTGCCGGAGGAAGGCGTCCTACCTGCCGAGGGTCCCCACATGGAGCACTGGGAGGCAAGCCTGAGATGTGACCATAACGGCGATGACAGATGGGGCACAAAGAAGGCTCATCCCTCCTGTGCTTGGACCCCAGACTTCAGAGAGCGGCTGTCTGTCTTTTAGCATAGGCTTTCTAGACATAGGGCTTCAGGAGTACTGTTTGGGGACAGTATATCCTGTCCATTAGGATGGCAGTAACATTTATTGGGCACTTACTATGTGCCAGGCGCCGTGGTGAAGGCTCCCGGGTCATCATCTCATTTAATCCTCACAGAAACAATGGAAAAGGGGGCTCCTGTCCTCTCGAACAGGAAGACCAAGTGGCCTGCCCAAGGTGACAGAGCTGCACCCGGCAGAACAGGGGTGGGGTTCCAGGGCTGTGTCCCCAACTCATGTCCCCCCAGGCCTACATCTCTGAGGGAGCCAGGGACCAGCCTTGGCCCCACCCCACACTCCCGCCTTTTGTCCCCAGATAACAGGCCCCTGGAGAAGCCTGTGGATCCGATACGGGTATGATCCCCGAAAAAACCCAGATGCCAAAATTTATCAAGTCCTTGACTTCCGAATCCGTTGTGGAATGAAATACGGTAAAAATTACTAACACCTTGGTTTTCTTTCTCTCTCTCAATGTCTTTTTTTCTACAGCATTCTCTTCTGTGATGGGAATGTATCCCTATGGCGAAGATAAAAGAGTCTTTTCCTCCTGGGTGAGATCTCTGCAGAATAGCAGAGAGATGGGGATCCCAGCCTGGGTCCCAGCTCCACCATTGGCCTTCGAGCCGCTAAACTTGTTATTCGTGCACTCGGTCCCTCCACCTGTTCTGGTTCCTGCGGTGGGGGCCGGGCACCCAATACCGCCTGGTCCCCAGGCCTGCAGTGAGGCAGCGCACACAGGGCGCCAGCACGCAGTCCCGTGTGGTTGGTGCCGTAAGGGTGGCCGCTGGGGCCTGGGGCCTGGGGGCCTGGAGTCCCCTTCTCAGGAGCCGGCCCCAGCGAACCCTGGTGCGCGACTAGCGCAAAGCCACTTCTGATGGCCAGGAGGGCCCTGCACCCGCATGCACCCGACACGCCCTTCCTCGTCCGCAGGTTACGCCCCGAGTGATATGCCTGTCAAGGCCAAGCGCAGCACCTACAACTACAGCCTCCCCATCACTGTCAAAAAGATGCGTAAGTGCCCCGGCTCGCCCTGTGGATCAGGCTGATTTGCCCTCACGGAGACGCGGAGGGAGGTGGGCATCAGCATGCTGGGGTGGGGTGGGGTGGGGTACGGTGGGGCTTCCCAAGGGGCCAGCGCTCCGGGAGGGGTGGGGAGAAACGTCCTCCCGGATTCCAAAGTATTGTTGCTGTCCCCTTGTAGCCAGCCAGCTCGTCACCATGCACGACCTGAAGCAGGGCCTGGGCCCGTCAGGGACAGGTGGCACGCGGAAATCGACCTCTAACAAGTACAAGCTCAAGGTGGGTGCCCTGAGCCCCAAAGGAGAGCATCTGCCTGCCCGGTTGGGGGTGCGGTGGACCGTGGAGAGGAGGCACCCCCCTTGTGCAGGCCAGACGCGCGCACACACACTCGCACATACGCTCATCTCCCGGGTCGAGGCCACCAGGAGGGGCTTTGACCGAGGCAGCTCTTCCCACTTGGTGCCTCTGCACAGCTCCCAGCTTCCAGGATGGCCTTGGGGAGCACAGTGAGAGCTCAGGGTGTGAGCCGCCCAGCCCCGGGGGCCTCGACCATCTGGGCAAAGAGGCAGTGGCCGGTGTCAGCGGGGAGCGCAACACCGGCAGTGTGCGTGGCTGCCCTTCGTGAGCCTCTGGCCGCCACCTGGACCGGCCCAGCGGGGCGGGTGCCCACACGCACGCGGGGCCACGGCAGACCACCTGGCCCCGCTGTGGGGGGCTCACGGGCTTACGGGGTCCTTGGCTCACCGGACGTGGGATTCCGTGGGCCTCCCGCCCACTCGGGCTGCTGGGAGTTGCACCCCCGGCCTCGGCTCAGCTGTCTCGTAGGGGACACGTGCCAGGGGCACGTGCAGCAGAGGGGGGGAGGGCGGGCAGCGTGCAGGGCAGCAGAACGGGACCGGTTGGTAGGAGGCGGTGAGGAATGAGGGCGCACCGCGAGGGCCCGCGAAGCTGGCACGACAGCCCGCGCCATGCCGCGGCCGGCCACGCAGGCGGCTCATGGTCGCGGGGGCCGGGGGACCCCTCCTGGGGAGTCGGAGCCTCTGCGCGCCTACTCCCGGCCTCTGGCCTGTCTGTGCCGCCTGAGTCCAGGGGAAGAGCCGGGCCCGCCGGGTGTGGACTGGCCGGGGCGAGCTCTGACCCACCTTCCCGCCCTGTCCTCTCCCCAGGACTCGGTCTACGTCTTCCGGGAGGGGGCCCTGCCACCCTATCGCCAGATGTTCTACCAGTTATGTGACCTGAATGTAGAAGAGTACGTACGTGAAGGGGCCCTGAGACGCCAGGGTGAGGAGGGCGGGGCTCGGGACCAAGGTGTCCCGAAGCTGTTCCGCCCGGGGCGGTGGGCACCACGGGGCTCCTGCGTCAGCCTGGCGGCCGCCGGGGACCATTTCCGGGGTCCGCCTGGGCCGCACCTCTGAGCTGCGGTGCCGGGCTGGGCGCCAACGTGTCTTGTGGTTGAGTCTTGGGCCTCTCCCTCCTCTGCCCCCGTGGAGGTCTGGGACCCGGTGCCCGATCCTCCCCAGCGGACCAGAATCCCAGGAGCCTTTCACCCAGTTCTTACGGTGTTTAAAGAAGGGGTGGGGGGAGCTGGGATGGGAAGAGACGGGAGCACGTCAGACACGGCCTGAAATCTGGTGAGGGCCGGGGGTTCTCACAGGAGAGCATGCGTGGCCGCATCCCGCTTTGTGCGCACCTTGGGGTCGGGGGCCACGCCGGTTAAGGACCTTGGCTGGGAGTGTCCAGCGTCCCATGGGTATTCGGTCCTGTGCTCACGCCCCCGCGCGGCCGTCCCAGTGCTGTTTTTCCAGGCACGGCCCCACCTCTGCCAAACCCTTACGGCACCTGTGGGCAGAAAGCCCACCCGAGACGCCGTGTCCTGACCCCCAGGTTACAGAGAATCATTCACCGCAACGACGGGGCCGAGAACTGCTGCACAGAGCGAGATGGCTGGTGCCTCCCCAAGACCAGTGACAACCTGAGGGACACCATGTCCCTCATGATCCGGCAGACCATCCGCTCCAAGAGGCCTGGTGAGAGCCGATCGGGGTAAAGGGATGCCCGCTCTGGGGACAGAGCAAGTCTCCCTAGCGGACCCATCCCCCAAGAAGTTGCACCCGGGTGGAATCGTCCCACCCCCCGCCAGGAGCCGGTCCCCCAGCCTGCCCGCCAGGTCTCCACGGGTGGGAGTCACGGTGCTCAGCCTGGGGGCTAAGGCAGGAGACGGGCCCGGAAGACCGGCCTGGAGCAGGGCTGGTGCTGCCATCGGAGCCACCGCTTTGTGCCCTGACACCACCCTCCCTCTTCCAGCCACGTGTGGGCACATTTGGCCTGTCTTCTTGCACTCGGAGAGCAGGGGCAGTGGGTGGGGGTGGGGGTGAGGAGGAGGAGTGGGCGCTCCTGGTCTGCGGGTGTGATGAGGGGCGGGGGAGAGTGAGCACGGCTTCCTCCCGGACCATCTGTGCTCCACGGAGCTGATGGGAGCAAGGGTCTCAGCCCCGTTTGGGACACGGCCTCTCGGAGAATCCTCCCGAGGCCGCGGACCTTCTTCCCAGAGAAAAGCACTCACACAAAATGTCCTGTGCATTCTCGGGGTCCCTTGGACCCGTGAAGCCACCTAGCCTCCTCCGGGGGGAAGTGGTTTTCAAAGCCGTTGGCCTCATACTCCCCTGAAGCGCTTGTAAAACTGCAGAGTGCCGGTCCCCCAGCCACCCGCGCCCCCCCAGAGCGGCTTCCCCAGGGCTTGAGCCCAGCCGCCCATAAGTGTCAGTAGGCCTCCAGGAGCCTGATTGCTGGTCTGGAGGTTGGGTCCACCAGTAGCTGGGCTGGGGGACACCGGGGAAGCCTGTGCTGGGACATACACGGCCTTGTCTCCCGGCCCCAGCTCTCTTCTCCAGCCCGACCAAGGCTGATGGTGGGAAAGAACAGCTGACGTACGAGTCTGGGGAAGACGAGGACGAGGAGGAGGAGGAGGAGGACTTCAAGCCATCCGACGGCAGTGAGAACGAGATGGAGACCGAGATTCTGGACTACGTGTGACGTAGACCTACAGCCACGGCTGGGCCTCCTTGATCAGACGAGACTGGTAACGGTGCCAGGACAAGCCGTGGCTCCCCAGTGTTGCCCACAGCAACCAGAACGGCCCTAGGAGACCCCTCAGAGGAAAGCTGGGACCCCGGCACTGGGTGCCATTGACCCTGGTCCTGCCCATCTGCCCCAGACACCTGCTGCTCCGGGATGCCCTCTGGCCCGGGGCGCCTGGGGACACCTCCAGAGGTTGTGACCTGGCTCTGTGCAGCCGTGAGCCAGCCCGGTGTCCAATGGGCTGAGCCGATGGCCACCACCTCTCTATGGCTGAGAACAGCTGGCTGTGGAGACGATGTGGCCTGAAGATGCTGCTCTTGCCTTGGAGGTTATGGCCGATGGCGGTCCTGGCGTGAGGAAGCTATTCTGCGGTCACAGATGGGCGAAGACGGCCCTTGCATTTGGATCCCATCCTCCTGGGGCCCAGCTGGAATCGTCCCGATCAAATACACTTTCCCAAGGAGTCTTGGTGTCTCAGTGGCGGGGGGGGGCGGATTGGAGCCACAGTGGAGTTTCCTCTGGAGATCGGGTGAGTGCGGCTCAAGTACGTATGCGTCAGGCCGCAGACGGTCCCACAGCCTCGAGCCGATCCCTTACTGCTCCTCACGGGCCTGTTCTTGAGAGGCTCTTGGGGAAACCGACCCTGTTGCCTCTGAGCTCCCTGCTGTGTAGCCAGAGGGGGTGCGCGTTCCTGGTGGGGCCGAGGCTGCCCTCCCTGGGGAGCACTCCCACCCGTGCCGTTGGGCGGCCGGGCCACCGTGCTGCAGGGATGCGCCCAGTTGCCCCCTCCATCAGCCTGCAGACCGGGCCACCTGGTGTGACAAGTCCCTAAGTCACTTTGACTCTAAAGTCAGGTGCCTCAGTCTGCTGACCAGGCTCCTGGGCAGTCCCCTCGGATGACAGATCACGAGCCCCAGTGGCTCACAGTTGGCCTAAAGTGGCCAGTCCTGGGAACCTGCCTTCTGGAGGAGAAGCTGGCCAGGCGGACTGCCCCAGAGGGCCCCACTCCCTGCTGCTGGGGACCAGGAGGGGCCCCCTCCCCCCCCTCTCGGAATAATTGCCTGTGGAACACGTTCTCGGAATAGCCGGACAAAAGGCACAAGTTAACAAATACGTTTCCTTGTCCTGGGGCAGCACCCGAGCCCTTTGCACCCGTGTCCTCATGCTGCCCAGCTGAAGCCACACTAGTCCCGGCCTGGCCCGCACAGCCCCTTCCCCGTGTCCTGACTCCTCCCACCTGCAGCTGCCCACCTCCCCCCACCTCTCCCCACCCCTCTCCAGTCTGTCGTCCACTCTGCGTCCCAAAAGGTTTGGATCTGGTGGACAGGAAGGCTTGGTGACAGCAGCAGGCATGATGTCAGGGGGGCCGTGGCCTGTGTCAGAAACACCGGCTCCCGGGCAGCACAGGGCCCGCTGGGACCCGGTCTGAGGGGCTGTTGGCCTGACAGGGCTCTGGCTGTCCCCTGGCTCCTGAATGGGCCCCCGTCGCTGGAGGTGGTTGTGCAGCGGAGCCTGAACATCCTCCGTGAGCGGTGACTCCGCAGGCGGCCAAACTCAGAGGCACAGTCTTCAGGCCTTGTCCATGGTGGCCTTCCCACTTAGTAACCTTCTCTGACTACCGAAGTCCTACATGGTCACAGGAAACAGTAGTGGCTGTGTTTTCTATTGCCGCCTACCTCTGCTCTGTTTTCTCCCCCTCCCCGGCTCTCTGATCTGTCCCTTCCCTTGTCCGTCGGTTGGTCTCTGTCTCTGCTTGGCTTTGCTCCAGGATCTTTGCCTGGCCCATTTCTGGGGCCAGAAAGCCCAGCGTTTCCTTTTCCTTAGGGAAGCCCTCAAGGCTGGGCTGGAGCCCCACTTCCCGCTTCCCGTGGGCCACCTGAGCCTCTGGTCTTCCCGTCCCAGGACTTGTGCTGAATGTGGGGTCTCCCCTACCCCAAGGGCAGGATCACCTACGTTGCTCCGGGTCCCCGCCCCCAGTGGGCCTTTGGTGACAAGAGTCAGCCACACCCACCTGTGTCCCAGAAGTCCCATGCCCGGTCCCCTACAAACTCCTGTTGAGCTGGGGCTGGGGGGCAGGCGGGCCGTGGAGACCAAGCATGCCCATTTCTCTGAGGGTAAACCAAGCCCTTGTGAAGAAATGAGCCAGAATGCAGGGCAGTGGGCCCCCAGCCAAGCCGAAGGCCTTGCGGCCGTCTACCCAGTACCACCTGCGTCTGCTCCCAGGTAGGCAGTGACCTGCACAGGTGCGCTGTGGGCACCAGGGCATTCGGAGCAGCCAGCCCTGGGAAAGACAGACTGTCCCTGCACCCGTGTGCGTGTGTGTGTGTGTGTGTCCCCTACTGTGTGACCTTGGCCCAGCCTGAGGCTGGCTGGAAACAACAGCTGTCTCAGCCCCAGGTACGCTGCATGGAGTGTGGCCAGCCTGGAGGGAGGGCCAGAGGTAGGAGGAGGGAGAGGGGCCCTCTGCGGGCAGCTGGCAACTCGGAGGCTGGCTCCAGCCCCATAAATACGCAAGGGGCCAAACCAGGGCCACGCAGAGGCGGGCACACACCATGGGGCGCCTGGAGCTGGTCGTCTTGGGCCTCGCCTGCTGCCTAGCAGCAGCGAGTGCAGCCAAGGTAAGTGAGAGGCCGGCAGAGGGGGCAGGGGCCCCTCAGTCCTCACTAAGCCAGATCTGGAAGCTGGGCACAGGGCACGGTGGAGGGAAGGCAGACGGGCAGAGTCCGCGGCAGAAAGAGCCAGCCTGAGAAAGAGACCTCAACTCTCAAGACAGCATTTCCTGGGCACTTGGTGCTTTGCTTACGCTGCCAGATAAAATCCAGGATGCCAGGTTAAATTTGAGTTTTTTTGGTGCTAAAAGGGGCTTTTATTAAAGCATGGGGACGGGACCCCTGGGCAGGAAGAGCTGCCAAATTTGAGTCTTATATAAAACATGGAGAGTTTATTGTAGGAGTATGTCCTGTACAATATTTGAGATATACTTGTACTCAAAAAAAAAAAAAAAAATCCATCTACGTGCAATTTTTTTTTTTTGATTTTTTTTTCAACGTTTTTTATTTATTTTTGGGACAGAGAGAGACAGAGCATGAACGGGGGAGGGGCAGAGAGAGAGGGAGACACAGAATCGGAAACAGGCTCCAGGCTCTGAGCCATCAGCCCAGAGCCCGACGCGGGGCTCGAACTCACGGACCGCGAGACCGTGACCTGGCTGAAGTCGGACGCTTAACCGACTGCGCTACCCAGGCGCCCCATCTACGTGCAATTTAAACGTAACTGGGAGCCCTGAAGTTTTGTTTCCGGAGTCTGGGAACCTGACCCACAACGCCCGTCTGGCTCCTTCCTCTCCAGAGAGGGCGCTGTCCCCTTTTTATGGAAGGGGAGATGGGCCCAGAGCAGGTGAGCTATTTGTTCGTCACACAGCCACCGGTGGCTGAGCAGAAACCTGGAACCCCACTCTAGTCCCACCCCGAGTATGGTTCCCAACATAACCTCCATCTCCCAAGAGGAAGTTGGGAAAGTCCGGAGATCTCCTTGAGGGGGCGGGGGGGGGGGGGGTGGCGCGGGAGGGCTGCCCTCCATAACCGCCCTGCTGCAGCCTGAGGAATGAGGCGGGGAAAGTGCTTCGGGACGAAACCCCACAGACACGCAGCCCCCGTATCATTCTCACCCCTATCCTGCCCTTCCGTCCCCGCTGCCTTGGGACCTGGAGGTTCAGGTGCTGCCCCGAGGGGATGCTGCTGTCTTTTTGGGCGGCGGGGGGGGGTGGGGGTGGGGGGGGGAGGGGCTTGTCTGAGGGCAGAAAGGACCGGGACTGCCCCTCAGCGCTCCAGCAGCCAGCACCACCCTCCCACCTTGCCACCACGGCGAGGGGCCCTGGCCCTCACCCCTCACCCGGGAGCCTCAGGCCAATCTCCGTTCTGAGAAGTGACTTCCCAGTCCCCAGGCACTGACCTGGCCCACCTCGGTGCCCCAGTAGCCCGAAGCCGGCCGGGACAAATGCCTGGAGGCCTGAAACAAGGCTGCTTATGCTGAGATGGAGAGACAGGGCTGGGAGCAGACCTGCACCTGCCTCTGGGTCCCTTGCCCCACCCTCGGCACCGGGCAGGAACTCCGGCCTCTGAATGCAGCTCCCGCCTCCCCACCCCCGTTAGCCTAGATCTTACAAGGTGCTGGGTCCCCGCCTGGGCGTGCGGGGCTGCCCCGCCCTCGCCCACCGGGGACCTAGTGCAGGTGAGAGCCAGGAAGCGGAGACCTGCCACCGGACCAGACGGGTGGGGAGGCGGCCCTAGGAGGGGATGAGAGCCCGGCTTTGAGGTCGGACAGCTGTTTCCCTCAGGATGACTTCCAGCAGGAAAGTCTCCGTTTCCTCCTGGGACAACGGGGAGATGAACACCAGCCCCCAGGCCCCCCCCTAGCGAGGATTGGATGCATTGGCCGCGCGGGGGCAGGCTCAGTGCCAGGGCTGGGGACACAGCCGTGGTTCCGATGGCCCGGGGGGCAGAGGTCTTTCCCAGCAGTGAGAACTCGGCACGGGGCCACAGACTCCAGGCCGGCTGGACACGGCGGGGGGGGGGGGGGCACAAGGGGGACCGTGCTGCTGTCTAATCTTAGAGATGGGGAAACGGAGGCTCATGGTCACAGCCAGGTGGCCGGAGCTGGGATCCAAACCCACCACTCCTGGCCTACTCGGAAGGCTTCCCAGGGTGGGAAGACGCCGGTTGAAGCAGCTTCCTCCCAGATCCAGGGAGCGGGACCCCCTCGGGGAACGAGGGCAGGCGGCAGGGGCCTGGGTCTCGGGTGCGGACGGGCCCCTCCCCGAAGCTGTCTTCCGGGAGCCTCCGGACACCCTGGGGCGGCTCAGGTGGCCCCCACCCCCACTCGGGAGGGAGAGCGGCCCGAGCCCACCTGAGCCTCGGCCTTCACCCCCAGCTGGGAGCCGTGTACACGGAAGGAGGCTTCGTGGAAGGCGTCAACAAGAAGCTCAGCCTCTTTGGCAACTATGTGGACATCTTCAGAGGCATCCCCTTCGCCGCCGTCCCCAGGCCCCTGGAGAACCCGGAGCGGCACCCCGGCTGGCAAGGTGGGAGCGGGCAGGTGCTGGCGAGGCCCCGCGCCGGGGGTGCCGGTGGGGGCGGCTGCCGTCCTCACGTGGGCCCCGCTGGCCGCCCACAGGAACCCTGAAGGCCAAGGACTTCAAGAAGCGTTGTCTGCAGGCCACCATCACCCAGGACAACACCTACGGGGCGGAGGACTGCCTCTACCTCAACATCTGGGTCCCCCAGGGCAAGAAGGAAGGTGGGCTCGCCCTCCCCGAACCCTGCAGGAGGCCCCCGAGAGCAGCACAGGGTGCGGAGGGGAGCCAGAGGGGGGCACGCGGGGTCACCGGGCCCGCTCTGCTCCGCCTTAGTCTCCAGGAACCTGCCCGTCATGATCTGGATCTACGGGGGCGCCTTCCTCATGGGGGCCGGCCACGGGGCCAACTTCCTCAGCAACTACCTGTACGACGGGGAGGAGATCGCCACTCGGGGCAACGTCATCGTGGTCACCTTCAACTATCGCGTCGGCCCCCTGGGCTTCCTCAGCACCGGGGACGCCAACCTGCCAGGTCTGCTACACGTCTTGGGCACGGGGAGGGGAAGGAAGCGCGCCTGACCCCGCGAGCTCTGAGCCCCGTGGGGACGCCCCTCGACGCCCCTCGTGCTCGAGCAACTCCTGACAGTCCCCCGGGAAATCCGACTTGCAGAGCCAGGGGGCTGGAAACGGGCCGTGAGATGCGGGAGCCCCTCGGCAGCTGCAGTGAAAGGAAAGAGACTGCCGGACAGAGAGACAGACAGGCAGGGTGGGACCCGGAGAGGCCCAGAGGAGCCAGGGACACGGAGGCCAGTGGAGACAGAAGAGAGGACATCGAGGTGGCGACACAGAAGCTGCAGGATAGACAGACAGACACGGGGGGTTGGGGCAGGGGGAGAGAGAAGTGAGCAGGCCGGCCCTCCCCCAGCCTGAGCCCCACCTCTGCCCCAGCACCTGACCCGACCAGCTCCCGGGGGGACCATTCAACATCCTGGGGCTCAGCCAGGGTGTCTGCTGCCGAGGCCGCTCTCATCCCGCCCACGTGGATCGTACACCTCGTGCGGGCCAGGCCCTGGCACCCCCAGCCCCGGCCAAGGTCCCCGATGAAGGCCCACCCCCCACCCTGCCCCCAGGTAATTATGGCCTCCGGGATCAGCACATGGCCATCGCCTGGGTGAAAAGGAACATCGCAGCCTTCGGGGGGGACCCCGACAACATCACCATCTTTGGAGAGTCAGCTGGAGGTGCTAGCGTTTCTCTGCAGGTCCGGGAGACGCCTGGAGGGGGGACCCGCCCCCCACGGTGTGAGAGGGGGCCTCTGGGGGCAGGGAGGAGGGGGCCGGAACTGATGCGTGGGGCGTCCTTGGCTGAGCCCGGGGTGGGCAGGTGGGTCGAGGCCTCAGTGACAGGGCCTCTGTGTGTTGCAGACCCTCTCTCCTTACAACAAGGGCCTCATCCGGCGAGCCATCAGCCAGAGTGGAGTGGCACTATGCCCCTGGGTCATCCAGAAGAACCCCCTCTTCTGGGCCAAAAGGGTAAAGAGGGGCCGTGGTAGGCAGGGAAGGGGCCTCCCTCCTTCCCACTCCGTCCTGACTCCGTCCTCCTCTGCCTGGAGCACTGGCCTCACCTGCCTGCCTGCCCCCCCCCACCCCCAGATCGCCGAGAAGGTGGGCTGCCCGTTGGACGACACCGCCAGGATGGCCAGATGTCTGAAGGTCACCGACCCCCGCGCCCTGACGCTGGCCTATAAGATGCCCCTGGCAGGCATGCAGTGTGAGTGGGGGCTGCCGGGCGGGGGAGGGCGATGCTCCTGGAGAAGAGAGCAACTGCCAGGTCCGAGGCGTGGCCCTGTCACCAGATTGCTGGCATCCCTAGGCAGCTTGCAGCCACCCCTGCAGGCTGGGTGGCCCCGGCTGCAGGAGGAGGCGGCCACGATTTCTTCTTATCCTCCTGGGTCCTGACCCCTTTGAGAAGCTGATGAGCATTTGGGTCCCAGCCCCCACGGTGCACACGGTTTTAGGGGGATGCACAGACCCAAGACCGAGCGCCTCTGTACCAGACGACTGGTTCCTTCCCCGCCCCCCCCTTTCAACGCTCAGTGAACCCCCGCGGCACAGCGTCGCCGGAGTGCCGGGGGGCCCCCCCAGCCCAGGGGGCTGGCATTCGCTCTCGCGCATCCTTTGATGCTGAGTAAGAGGCCCCCTCATTTTTCACCTTTGCTGGACGTGAAATAAAACCGTAAGTGCTAAGCAAACCCGAAAGCCAAGCAAACACGTGGCCCCAAATGCAAACCAGCTGTTTCCTCCGGCACGAACCGGAGGGAAAACAGGCTAGGCTGGGCCTCCTGAAGGCCGGGGCCTCCACCTGCCCCGAGCCGGCTCTCCAGTCCCTTCGGGGCCAGTTCAGGGATCTGGGGGACCATGCGGACCTGGCACCGTTTCTGGCGGGCACACCGGAACCCAGCCCGGAGAGGGGTGCCTCTTTGTCCATCGGTCCCCTCAATTCCAGATCCTCCCCCTTCCTGATTTAGGCCCAGTGAGAAGTGAGGCTCGTGGGAGGACAGCCTTGGCCTCTAGATCAGTGGTTCTCCCTCTGGGTGTTGTGGCCCCAGGGCACGTGCGGCAGAGTCTCGGAGACAGTTTTGGTTGTCACACTGGTATCCCGTGGCTTGGGGTCAGGGATGCTGTTAAACGTCCCGAAGGGCGCTGGCCGCCCCGCCTCCCCGTGACGTAGAACGATCCGGCCCTAAATGCCGGTGGCGCTGGACCCGAGGGAGCCTGGTGTAGATCAGAGGGGGCAGGGGTCTACACCGCAGCCTCGCTGGGATGGAGCTGACTCTGCCCCAGAGGCTGAGGGGAGGGGCCTGTGGGTACCAGAGTTGTGTGATCCTGCCTCTCCCCCGCCAGATCCCATGTTGCATTACCTGGGCTTTCTCCCCGTCGTCGACGGCGACTTCCTCCCCGATGACCCCGTCAACCTGTACGTCAACACGGCCGACATCGACTACCTAGCAGGTACCAACAACATGGACGGCCACGTCTTTGCCAGCATCGACATGCCAGCCATCAACAAGCAGAAACAGGAGGTCACCGAGTAAGCAGTGGGTGTGGGGTCCCCGGGGGGCAGTGCCCAGGGGCCGCCGAGGGAGGCATCAGCAGAGATCAGCGCCGAGCCCAGTAGTGGGGGCGGGGGGGGGGGACAGTCCGTGGGGGCACAGATACCCCCCCACCGGCACCGGGTGGCGGTCCAGTGCTGGTGTGGTCCCCGCAGCGAGGATTTCTACAAGCTGGTCAGCGGGCTCACCATCACCAAGGGGCTCAGGGGAGCCAACACCACCTTTGACATCTACACCGAGCCCTGGGCCCTCGACGCGTCCCAGGAGACCAGGAAGAAGACCGTGGTGGACTTCGAGACAGACATCCTCTTCCTGATGCCCACCAAGATTGCCCTGGCCCAGCACAGAGCCAATGCCAAGTGAGGACCTGGGCAGGGAGGCTCCCTGGGGAGGGCCACCTGGGAATCACGCACCTTCGCCCTGAGGCCTCTCTGCTGGGTGGCTCACGGGTGTCTGTGAGGCCTGGGAAGGCTGTGCCCGCACCACCTCTTTGCCTGGACCCAAGAACTGAGAGAGCCCCTCCTCGCCTCCCAGCCTCGGGGGGCTTTACCAAACCCTCCCGCGGTCCTCTGCCCAGCACAGTGCTGCGTGCCCTCCCTCACCCCACAGTCCTTCCTGCTAAAAAGTTCTTTGAGTCTCCCCTGCCTCCCTCGTGCTGTGGAGAAGGAAAGATCACGGGGCGGTGAGGATCTCTGTTATGGGTTTCAGCTTTACCAACTTTCAAAGTAACTTAAGACTGTGGCCGCATAAAAAAAAAAAAAAAAAAAAAAAAAAAAAACCTCCGTAGAATAATAGCCAATGAAAATAAAAAATAAGTGAGGAAGGCTTCAAAACTAAGAAGATAATATTATACCTAGAATCTAGAACCAAAGCTTTGCAGCAATTAAGCGATAAATGTAGCTCCGAGCTTCCTGGCAGTCAAGGCAAAAAAGGAAAACATCCAAGGGCATACACCTTGTCCAGTTACATAAAGATACAAGTTCACCTGCAGAGAAAAAAGAAATCTTTCTTGATAGCGAATTACAGGAAGATGCCTCAGTTTGTTTTGTGGAGGTGAATTATAAATACAACCGAAATCGTAGAACCCACAGATCCATGGGTTTGGCCCCCGGCTTTCCCTTCCCCAGGTGTCAGGATTCTTCATGAATCTTGGGGGGACTCCCCAGATCCTTCCCTGCTGCCCCAGCCCCCTGCCCCCAGGCCTCATCTCTGGGCTGACGCTCCGGGTGAGCCCCTTGCAACTCGGCCGGTCTCCCCTCCCTTCCTCAGGAGCGCCAAAACCTACACCTACCTGTTTTCGCACCCCTCTCGGATGCCCACCTACCCCAAGTGGGTAGGGGCTGACCACGCCGATGACATCCAGTACGTCTTTGGGAAGCCCTTTGCCACGCCCCTGGGCTACCGGTCCCAGGACAGGACCGTCTCCAAGGCCATGATCGCCTACTGGACCAACTTTGCCAGAAGCGGGTAAGGAAGGCGGGGTCGGAGCTGAGCCCAGGGCCTCCTGCCCCCTTGCCCTGCAGGCCTGGGGTTCCTGCGCCCTCACTTAACCTCCCCAAGCCTCGGTGCCTCTGTCGTATGTGTGGATAGAGGTACTGCTAGGCCCCGAGACCTGTGCCTCTTGGGGCTCACGCCCAGCCAGTGCCCAGGACGTAGGGATGTACACCCTGATGGTGGGGTCGGTGCAGAGGGTAGAGGACTGTCAGGCAAGCCGGGGCCCAGGTGGGCTAGGGACACAGGTCTCCAGACTCCTGTGAGCCCCCACCCCCCAACCCAGCCTTTCTCCTCCCTGCAGGAACCCCAACATGGGCCACTCAGCTGTGCCCACACACTGGGACCCCTACACTGTGGAAAGTGACAACTACCTGGAGATCAACAGGAAGATTGATGGCAACTCCATGAAGCAGCACCTGAGGACGAATTACCTGCGCTACTGGACCCTGACCTACCAGGCGCTGCCCACGATGACCGGAGACGGGGCCCCCCCGGCACCCCCCTCAGGGGACTCGGATGCTGCCCCCGCGCCCCCTTCGGGCGACTCTGACGCCGCCCCCGCGCCCCCCTCCGGGGACTCGGATGCCGCCCCCGCGCCCCCTTCGGGCGACTCTGACACCGCCCCTGCGCCCCCCTCCGGGGACTCGGATGCCGCCCCCGCGCCCCCTTCGGGCGACTCTGACGCCGCCCCCGCGCCCCCCTCCGGGGACTCCGATGCCGCCCCCGCGCCCCCCTCCGGGGACTCGGATGCCGCCCCCGCGCCCCCCTCCGGGGACTCTGAAGGGGTTCAAATGCCTGCAGTCACTGGCTTCTAATGTCTTCGGCCCCAAGAAGCCGTAGGGTGAGACCCCGGCGGCCCACTCCCCTCCAGAGCTCTTCCTGAATAAAGCCTCATCCCTCTCTGTCTGGTTATCTTCCTTTGGTCTCTTGGTCCCCACTGCAGGACACAGGGCTCTCAGTTATGTGGTAGCCCCAGGCTCTGGGCCCACCGCCTTTCCCCATGGTCTCCCCCAGTCCTGAAGCCCCAGGAAGTCCGGAGGGCCACCCTCGCTCGAGAGAGGAGGACAGGGGTTTGAAGAAGTGAAATCTCAGAGCCAGGACCGGGCTTCAGGCGCGGGTCCCTCTGCCCTGGGCCGCTGGTTCCCAGGGGGCAGGGCCGGCGGTGGCCGCAGCTGAGAGAGGAGCTGGGCTCTGCAGACAGTGCCCCCCCACCCCGGACCGGTGGAGTCCAGCCACACCAAGCCCTCTGGGGCATGGGCAGTGACCCCTGGGTTGTAGCCGGGGTCTGGGGAACTGGCCCGGGGATAGAAACCGGCTCTGCTTCCAGCTGGATGCAAGTCGAGGGGAAGAAAGCATCACACTGGAAGGTCAGAAGGAAGAGGGTGTAAGAGGGTGGCTCTGGCAGAGCTGGTTGGGGACGGGGTGGGGGAGAGGGGGGCGGGAGGCAGAGGTCAGGGCCATTCCCACATCTGGGCATCTGGGCCTGGGCATCGTGCCAAGTGCCCAAGAGCTTAAGCAGCCTGACCTCACCATGGCCGCACGAGGTGGGCACCGAGAGGGGGACACGTGCCCCAGGTCATCAAAGACTCAAATCCAGGAACCCCAAAGCTAGTGCTTGAGACGATATTGGGGAGCCTCCCCACCCCTCACCCATTCTTTTCTCTGTGGGGAGGTGGTGAGGGCTCACAGGAGGGCGGATTCTGGAGTCCTGGATGGCTCTGCCTGGTGGGACTGGGGACAGCAGCACACGGGGACCAGCCAGCCACTCTTTCCCTCTCTAGTCACAGATTGAAGACTGAGGCCTGGGCCCCACGTGGCTGAGCTGGACAGGGGGCAAACCTGTGTCCCCCCTCAAGGAGCAGGGGGCACTCGGGCCGGCCTGTGGCCACCTTGGCTACCCTGGGCTTCTGGCTTGGTGGAGGGCTCTCAGGTGTGAAGAGGGGATTCTTCATCCAAGACTGAGGGGAGCGACCCTCGCAGCCCTGTGGCCTCTACTGGTGACTGTCCCTGCTCTTGGCCAATGGAAACTCAAGAATGCAACAACGTGTCTCTCCACCACATTAGCATACACGCAACTTTCCCTACATGCTTGTACCTGCTGGGTCTGCTCTCAGGAGCCTCCTGACACAGTAGGAGAAACCCGTTGGACCCCAGTGCCTTTGACCGGCCCTGGACTGGCCCTGGGATGTGGCACTTCTCGCCCTTGTTTGTGGGGGGCGGGGGGAGGGGAAGCATAGTCGTGCCTGCCTATCATTCAGGAAATCGCATCCCTGAATGGCCAGGCCGTGTCAGAGTGGTGGGGGCACCGGGGTCCAGGTCCGGGCGGAGAAGACCTTTCCGGCAGAGGCCGGCCTTGCGCTATGTCTGGGTGACACCTGCAGTTGTCGGTGACAACTCAAGGTCATCCCACAATTCATCTGGCTTTTGCCTTTACAGGCGGTATCCAGAGGATGAAGTTGAAAATACAGTTGACCCTTGACCAGCGTGGGGGTTAGGGGTGCCGACCCCCCATATAGAACTTTTGACTCCCCCAAAACTTAACAGCCTTACTGTCGACCAGAAGCCTCACCGATAGCGTTAAGTCATCGATTAACACGTATTTTGTATAGGTATTTCAAATGGTCTCCTGGGGTGCCTGGTGGCTCAGTCGGTTGAGCATCTGACTTCAGCTCAGGTCGTGATCCTGCGGTCCGTGAGTTCGAGCCCCGCGTCGGGCTCTGTGCGGACAGCTCGGAGCCCGGAGCCCGCTTCGGATTCTGTGTCTCCCTCTCTCTCTGCCCCTCCCCCGCTCATGTTCCGCCTGTCTCTCAAAAATGAATAAACATTAAAAAAAAAAAAAAAAAGGAAAATCGTAAAGAAGAGAAAATACGTTCACAGTACTATTGTGTATCGGAAAAAAAAAAAGCTGTGAGGAATTGGGCCTGCACGTTCAGACCCGTGCTATTCAACGGTCAACTATGATTACCAGAAGTGTGGCCTTCTTTCTACTGTCCCCGCAGGAAAGGTTCCAGTGCACCCATCTCCTCCCTGACAAAGCAAAGCACAGACGTGGACAAAGAACCAACCCAGCCATCCAGGGCGCTTCAAGCTCTCAGGGCTCTGGCCTACCTACCGTTTAGAACAATTTGGCATCAACACGACTGAGTCTATCTATATGCTGGCGATGGCCCGATACTGGACCTCAGACCCACATGGCTCCAGAATTCGTCTTGGCCAGGGGTGGGGGGTGTGGTGGTCTTTCACTGGCGGGACGCTTGTCCCCACCAGCATTCAGCCGGGAGTCATCAGACCCCAGCCAGGATGGGCAGCCACCGTGAGCCCGGCAGGGAGAGGTGGGGGGTGGGGTGGGGATTTTTAGCGTGTTTCTGGGCAAAATCAGTTATACGTAGGGTTGCAGGGAGGCTGAAAATCCTAGCTCATAGGTAGCGGAAAGGCTTACGGAACAAGGCTCGGCTGTAGCCTTCAGGCGGCATTACAAATCTTTCCCCCAGATTCAAAGCAAGCAGGAGGAGGAAATCGAAGGACAGAGGCGAGGATCCCAGGAAGAATTCAGTCCAGGTAAAGGGCTGACCACGGGCCCCTAGAGAGAGGTGCCTGACCATAGGCCACTGGCTAATACACTCCTATTGCAAATTTTTGATCTGCTTACAACCCCACCCACCCCCCCCTGCCACCGCTTAGCGCTGATGGAATTCAAATTTAACCCTGAAATCCGTAAGTTCCTAACTGGTGGTCAACAGAAACCCCAATAGAACAAGCAGAAAATATTCCCTCTTCCTCCAAAACCATAGAAGGGCAGCCACCGTCCTGGGTCAGGAAGTGGTCTTTGCAAATGTCGTTCTTTGAAAATTGGCATAAAATATATACAACGCAAAATATGCCAATTTAACTACTTTTTTTTTTTTCAACGTTTATTTATTTTGGGGACAGAGAGAGACAGAGCATGAACGGGGGAGGGGCAGAGAGAGAGGGAGACACAGAATCGGAAACAGGCTCCAGGCTCCGAGCCATCAGCCCAGAGCCCGACGCGGGGCTCGAACTCATGGACCGCGAGATCGTGACCTGGCTGAAGTCGGACGCTTCACCGACTGCGCCACCCAGGCGCCCCTAACTACTTTTAAGAGTACAATTCAGTGATGTTAGGGCCGGTCACACTGTTGTGCAACTGTCACCATATCTAGTTCCAAAACTTTTTCATCACCCCCAACTGAAACTTTGTACCCATTAGTCAATAACACCGTCCTCCCTTCTCTCCTCCCCCACCCAAGAGTCTACTTTCTGTCCCAATTTCTACTTTCTGTCCCAATTTGCCTGTTCTAGATCTTTTTTTTTAAGTTTATTTATTTATTTTGAGAGAGAGAGAGACTGAGGTAGGGGCAGAGAGAGAAGGAGAGAGGGAATCCCAGGCAGGCTCTACACTGTCAGTTCACAGCCCGACATGGGGCTCGATCTCACGAACCGTGAGATCATGACCCGAGCCGAAATCAAGAGTTGGACACTTAACTGACTGACCCACCCAGACAACTCTGTTCTAGGTAATTTTTTATTTATTTTTAAACGTTTACTTATTTTTGAGAGATAGAGACAGAGCACGAGAGGGGAGGGAGCAGACAGAGAGGGAGACACAGAATCCGAAGCAGGCTCCAGGCTCCGAGCTGTCCGCACAGAGCCCGACGCGGGGCTCGAACCCACAGACCACGAGATCATGACCTGAGCCAAAGTCAGACACTTAACTGACTCAGGCACCACCCCCTTTTTGTATATTTGTGTTCAAAGTGAGTCTCTTTAAATACAGCGTATTGCTACAGCAATTTTTTTTAATGTTTATTTATTTTTGAGAGAGAGAGAGAGAGAGAGGGAGCATGAGCAGGGGAGGAGCAGAGGAGAGGGAGAGAGAGAATTCCAACCAGGGTCCACACTATCAAGGTAGAGCCTGATGTGGGGCTCGATCTCATGAACCATGAGATCATGACCTGAGCCGAAATCAAGAGTCGGATGCTTAACTGAGCCACCCAGGCACCCCTCTTTTCATCTTTTTGAGGGTGCCTTGTCCACAATCAATCGCTTCTTGCTTTCAGGATTGTCTCCTTGTCTCTCAGCAACTTGATTATCACGTATCTCTGCGTGGCTCTCTTGGAGTCTATCTGCTTGGAGTTCAGTGAGCTTCTTTGTGTGTAGATCTGGGTCTTTCGTCAAATCTGGGAAGTTTCCAGCCATTATTGCTTCAAATAATCTCTCTGGTCCCTTCCCTCTTCTTCCTCTGGGACCCCCTGTCTGCCCATGTTGTTATACTTGAGGATGTCACCGCAGTGCCTCTGGGACTGTTCGTTTTTCTTCACTCTTTTTCCTTTCTGCTCTTCGAGGAACACAGTGTCGTCGTCCTGATCTTCAAGTTCACGGATTCTCTCTTCTGCCTGCGCAACTCTGCCACTGAACCCCTCCAGTGAGTTTGTCAAGTCTCGTACTTTGAACCCCTGAGTTTTTCTGTCTCTGTTAAACTTCCCATTTGTTCTTACATCGTTCTCTTGATTTCCTTTAGGGTTTTTTTTTTTTTTTTTTTTTTTTGCTTTTTGTCTGTGGTTTCCTTTAACTCGCTGGGCGTATTTAAGACAGTCGACGGAATGTCTTTGACTAGTAACTTCACCTTCTGGACTCCCTCGGGCACTTTGTCCGGTTCTGCTTTCCTACCTGCAAGCCCCATTTGCCTACTTCTCTGTAAACTTTGTCAATTTGTTGGGAACTGGATATTGGAGATGATGATGTGGTAACTCTGGAAACCAGGGCTTACTTTGGCTGCTGGAGAGCTACGGTCTTCCGTTTCTATAGTGACTTTTCCCAGCTCTGCCGTTCCCTGTATTCCTTGGTTGGTCAGGGACCGAAGCTTCTGTCCTGCTGCCTTGGTGGTCAGCGTGAGGTCTGGCAGAGGTGCCTGACCCGCCGACGTCCCGCTGTGCTGCTGGCCATCAAGCATGCCCCTGGCTGTCGTGCTGGATGAGGTCCCGGAGTCCCCGGACTGTTAATTCTGATCGTTATTCCCCCCGGCTGAACGGTCTTCTTGGAGAGGCTGGCCCTGGCGTGGCTTCTTCCATGATTTTCTCTCACCAATGGTATTTTTTTTAACTTTTTTTTTTATTATTCATTTTGGAGAGACAGAGACAAGAGTGTGAGCAGGGGAGGGTCAGAGAGAGAGGGAGACACAGAATCCGAGGCAGGCTCCAGGCTCCGAGCTGTCAGCACAGAGCCCGGCGCGGGGCTCGAACCCACGAACCGTGAGATCATGACCTGAGCCGAAGTCGGACGCTTAACTGACTGAGCCACCCAGGCGCCCCTCACCAATGTTATTTTTAAACACACCCAAGTTTCCAGGCTTGTGGTTATGTCCTGTGAAAGTACCTCCAGCCTCTAATCCCAGGGTTTCTGGGGGGCTCGGTGCCCAGGTGAATGCCACTGAGGTGAGCATCTATGTGCTCCGTGAAAGATGGGCTTGCGTGTTTCCGGAGGGGAGCCGGAGAACGAGGGCTGGCCCCTCTCGCTTCTCCTCCATACAAATAAGCCAGCCATGCAAGATTTCCTATCTGAACACAGAAGGTGAGCGTCTGTAGCTCACTGGATGTGCAAGAACAAAACCACGACTCCCAGGCTATAGTAGAAACTGGATTTTAATAGAATATTCAAGTCTAGCATTTGCTATTTACAACAAATAAATATTGCCCCTCCCCAACTGGTAAACTTTTTCTGTTTTGTTTTGTTTTGTTTTTGCCTTTTATACAAATATTCAACACCCCTCCCCTTCCCCCAAATCCTTCTTTCCCACTAACCCCCGTCTCGTGCGGTCTCGTGAAGCCCAGGGCGTGGGAGTGAGCGGCACCCGCGGTGTCGTGAGATTCAGTGTCAACGGGACTCGTCTGAGACCGTCCTCACTCACGGGGTGAAGAGTGTGATCTGTGAAGAGGCTTCCCCCCACCCCAACCTCCTGGGGGAGGGCTGGGCAGGGGGTGGGCGAGACTCCTTCACTCTGCTGGCCCCGACGGTGGGATCTTTGGTGCGGCCCGGGAAAGGCTAGTGTGGTGGCCAAGAGGGGCCGGGACCCCAGAAGGGCACGGCCGATGCCCGCGGGCGGAGGAGAGAATTGCAGTGGTCAGACCCAGTGGATGAGCAGGTGCCCTGGGGTGCCCACGGGCACAGGTGGCAGTGACCCACACCTGAGCAGGTGTGAGGGGCAGCGCACAGAGGGCAGTGCCCGGCGGCATGCGGGGCTCTGTGCCCACCGACGGCGCTCCTCGGCCAAAGTCAGCTGGTCCTCCGGTTCCGGAGAGCAGAAGGCACCTAAGGCGGCGAGTGGTCCACAGGAGGCCAGGTCAGCCCGTCAAGGAGCAGGCGTCAATCCCGGCAGCGGGAGACGTTGAGGGTGAAACGAGTCTGGGGGTGGCCTGGGCTGGCGGGTTGGGCAGAGGGTGCCCGCCTGGCCTGGGCCACCGGAGTCCGGAAGTGCTCAGTTACCCAGGCAGCCGGACCCTGCAAGAGGGGTCCCTGTGGCAGGCCAGCACCGGGGACGAGTTAGAAGATGCCCTTGGCGATCCTGAGCCCTTTCTGCTTCATGCGAGGGAGAGTCGAGCTGGCGCCATGCCTGACCTTTGCCCCCTTTGTGAAGGTCCGTTTCTTTAGGACAAAGTCATAGTTGGCAGTAGAGTTCATGGCGTAGAACACGTTGGCGTTGTCCGGGATCTTCAGCTCTGGTGGGGGAGGGGTGGGGGGGTCAGTGGTGCTGACAGAGACCTCACCTGCCCCCCACCCCCGCCGCCACCGAGGGCAGGCCCGAGCCAAAGGCCTGAGACGCCCAGTCTAAACCCAGGAATACCAAGGACCCCTGGGAAGGACACCTGCCGAGGGTCGACTGCTGGGACTCGTGAAATCCAATGACTCTTGGTTACAAAGGGACTCGACTCCCTAAGTCCCCGCCTCGGCCTGGAGCCGGAAAAGCGTTATCCGTCCTGCACACCTGCTGCCTCCACTGACCACCATCCCGAGCTGGAATCTAGAACCCCTCCCCTGGATCCCGTGCTACTCAGGACCCAGGCTGAGGGACCCAGCGACGGGCAGGCCCTGCCCCAGGTCTTCTGTGCCCGGGTCCAGGACGCCTCCCTGCTCCGAGTGGCAGATGCCAGGCTTTACTTGGGCCCCTCCTACCCTGTCTGTAGCCCAGCGTTGCGCCCCTGCCTCACTTTCCCTACCTTGCCTGGGCCTCAGTCCTCCCGCCCTGCAACATGGGGCACGCGCCTGCGCAGTCCCCCTCCCCACGCCACCGAAATGGTGCAAGAAGGTGAGAGAGGGTTTAGAAAACCACTTGTGGGGACGCTGGGGGTCACTAACGGCCGGCAGCAAACGTGCGGCTCGTGGAGAGAAAACAGGGCGAGGACGGTCCGAACAGGTAACCTGCACAGCACGTGCTTCCAGCTGTGCGTAGGGATTAACCCCTGGCTCGTTCCCCGCTCTCGTGGGGAGGGGGACACAGGCACAGGCGGCCTAAGGACCTTGCCCGAGCTCTCCGAGCCCCGCAGCCTGGCTCCGAGTCTGTGCTTGCTCTTGGTTCTGTTGCTTTCCCAGCTCTGACCCACTGAGCCACACCCTCGGAGCCTGTTTTTAGCGTCCTCCGGGGGCGCCTCGGGGGTTCAGTCGGTTAAGCGCCTGACTTCGGCCCAGGTCACGATTTCACGTTTCATGAGTTCAAATCCCACGTCAGGCTCTCTGCTGTCAGGACAGAGCCCGCTTCGGATCTTCTGTCCCCCTCTCTCTCTGCCCCACCCCTGCGCGTGCTCTCCCTCAAAAATAAACAAACAACTGGGGGGCTCCATCGGTGAAGCGTCCGATGTCAGCTCAGGTCACGATCTCCCAGTTCACGGGTTTGAGCCCCGCATCGGGCTCTGTGCTGACAGCTCAGAGCCTGGATCCTGCTTCGGATTCTGTTGTCTCCCTCTCTCTCTGCCCCTCCCCCACTTGTGCTCTGTCCCTCTCTCTCTCTCCAAGAGAAACATTAAAAAAGTGTTAAAAATCGGGGTGCCTGGGTGGCTCAGTCGGTTGAGCATCCGACTTCAGCTCAGGTCATGATCTTGCGGTCTGTGAGTTCGAGCCCCGCATCGGGCTCTGGGCAGACAGCTCAGAGCCTGGAGCCTGTTTCGGATTCTGTGTCTCCCTCTCTCTCTCTCTGACCTTCCCCCATTTATGCTCTGTCTCTCTCTGTCTCAAAAAAATAAACGTTTAAAAAAATAAAAAAAGAAAAAAAATATTAAAAATAAATACATACGTAAATAAACACTAAAAAAAATTTTTTTTTTCAATTGTTAACGTCTGCTATGGTCAGAATGATTGTGTGTGCCCAAGATTCGTGTGGGAATCCTAATGGGCCTTGGGGCAGTGATGAGGTCAGGATTTTATAATCCCATTCCTGAGGCCCCCACGCCCCTTCTGCCACGTGAGGACACGAGAAGGTGGCCGTCTGCCACCCGGAAGAAGGCCCTCACCAGAACCTGACCCTGCCGGCACCTTGATCTTAGACTTCCAGCCTTTAGAACCGTGAGCAGTACATTTCACTAGTTTAACAGCCCCTCCCCGGCCCGCGGTGTTCTGTCACGGCAGCCTGCACGGACGAGGACAGGGTCACGTGTGCGTTCATTTTCACATATTTGAGGTTCTTTCGGAAGCACGTTTCCCCTCTCAGCCAGCCTGTCCCTGTGGACGGCCCTCGGGCTTGGCCATCTGGCTGCGGGGCCCCGGGAGAAAAGCCTTTTCTCTTCGCTCCTTGGGGCTGCTAGCTGCAAACTAGGTCTCCCGCGGCCGGTTCCCGCCCAGGAAGGGGCACACGCCAGGGGCCAGCGAGGAGGCTGCCCCAGGGAGCGCGGGGCCGCGGGCCTGGGCCTGGGGTGTGGTGCTGCCCCCCCCGCAGCCCGCCCGCCTGGCCCCGGACTTACTGCGGTCGTCGGAGATAACCTGCACGAGCTCATATTCGTCGGCCTCATCCTCATCCAGGTTGTGTTTGTCCATGGCCTTGCGGATGACGGCTGGAGCCTTGTCCTGGCTGGTTACCTGGATCAGGGAGGGGGGTGGGCAGCCATGAGGTCGAGGGTCCGGGAGGAGCCCCCACAGAGCACAGCACCAGGGACCCTCGGAGCTGCCTCGCGCTGCGTTCAAAGGCTCAGCTTCTGGCTGGGTCCACGGGCGCCTCACCACCTGGTCCTGCCCCGGGAGGCCCCCCACACTACGATGAGGGCCTTTTCCCCATTGTTCCTGCCTCCCCTCCCCCACCCCCTGTTCTCCTACAAGCCTGCCACCTCCTCCCATGCCACCGTGGGAACCTGCCTGCTCCCGGGGGCTGTTCCCCTGGATCCCGGCCCGGCGGGACAATGGGATCAGTGAACCCAGGGAGGAGAGGGCGTCTAGTCCCAGCCCTGGAGGTAGGAGAGGAGCTGGCCAGATGCCCAGGGGCTGCCTGTAGGCCAGGCCTGCACTGGCTAGAGGCTGCTGTGGTGGCCAGCACAGGCCGCCCGTCTTGCCTCGACCCCAAAGGCCAGAGTGCAGACGGGCCTCGGACATGGGGTCATACAGGCGGCTCTTTAAGGACAGTCAGGCTAGTTCCTGGCGGGGAGAGCAGCTCAGTACGCGGTGGGTATGTAACGGGCACCCGACCTGTTGTTAACGGCAGCCTGCACGGATGAGGACAGGGTCACGCGTGCGTGCAATTTCACATATTTGAGGTTCTTTCGAAAGCACGTTTCCCCTCTCAGCCAGCCTGTCCCTGTGGACGGCCCTCGGGCTTGGCCGTCTGGCTGCGGGGCCCCGGGAGAAAAGCCTTTTCTCTTCGCTCCTTGGGGCTGCTAGCTGCGAACTAGGTCTCCCGCGGCCGGTTCCCGCCCAGGAAGGGGCACACGCCAGGGGCCAGCGAGGACGCTGCCCCAGGGAACGTGGGCACTGTGACCAGATGGGGGACCTCCAGAGGGTGCACAGGGCTCGTCTACAGCCTGAGTTCTGGAACGCGAGTCCCTGCCCCCACCAGCAGCACATACAGTGTCTGGAGACAAATCCCCTTGGCTTGATCTCAGGCGCTAAATGACATGTAATGTCTCATACCGCCCATCACCTCCACAGCCACCAGCCTGGTGGCCACCGTTCTCCCCGCCTGACCGCCTCCTGACCGGCCCCTCCGCCTCTCCGGCCACCAGCCCACCCCCGCAGAGAAGCCCTGAGTCACCCGACCCGTCACCCCAGCCAGCAGCGGCTTCTGTCTGCCGCCACGGAGATCCAGGCCCCAAGCCGCGGACCTCAGGCCTCCCCCCGTCCCTCCCTCCCTGCCCGCCTCGGGTGCCTTGTCTGTGAACCCCCCCCGGCCCCGGATCTCCACGGAAGCTGCTTTCTTTTTGTCCGCCGACCATCTGTCTTTCCCGACCCCCCACCCCGGAAGGTCGGCTCCAGGACAGCGGGCAGGGGACGGAGCCCAGCACGCGCGTGCGGCCCGGCAGAGTGCGGGCACGGGGACGCCCGCCCGCGCCGCTCACCAGGATGCTCTTGTACATGTTGCCGTTGTCCACATCCAGGCTGACGCGGATGATGCAGCAGTCGCCCACCTGCTGGTTGTAGAGGGGCAGTGAGGCGCTGTGGCTGCAGACCCCTGAGACGGAGCGCTTGTGGGTGCGCGTGGCAGCCACGGGCGTGGTGGAGGCTGAGGAGGAGGACGCGCTGCTGGAAGCCGAGCTGATGCCGGAGGTCTCCGGGGACGACTGGGAGGCCGACTCCCAGAACTGTGGGGACGGCACGGTCAGCAGGGCGCCCGGGCCAGCGGCTGGCTCCGGGGGACCCCGGGCGCTCTGTTCGGGAGCCGGGAGCACCCCTTGGCCGCTCACGGGTGTGGCGTGGGGGCCCTGGGCCCCGCGAAGGGCCGTCAGGGAGAAGGGGCGGGCGGTCACCTTCTTTTCCTGACCGTCGGGGGACTCCGGGACGAAGCTCACGTTGATCTCCTCCACGTCGGAGCTGGAGGAGCCGGCCGAGTGGATGCTGAGTGCGTCGGCGATGTCCCCGCTGCTGAGGTAGGGGCCGCACCTGAGCTGGTCACAGGACTTGGAGTGGGAGCTGCCGCTGCTGCTGAGCTCCGTGCTGGGGGCCTGGCGGCTGCGTGGACGGCTCAGCTTACTCGGGGGGCCTCCCCTGGGACACAACCCACCCCTGCCCCCACCCCCACACTCGGCACTCCGGGCTCTGCGCCAAGGGCTCGGTCAGTCACCAGCACCACGTCTGTCCCTGCTTTGGAAGCGACCGATTTAGGATCGCCCCATTTCACAGAGGAGGAAACTGAGGCCCAGGGAGGGTAGACAAGTGGCCCCAGTCGCGCTCAGCCTGAGGCTTCCGTAAGCCCCGAGGGAGCCCTTCCTGCCAGCCCGGGGCCACTCACTCGCTCCAGCGCTTGACGATGGCCGCGTTCTTCTTGGCCTTGAGGGTGTTGCTGGCCGACTCGGAGGGGGGCTCCAGCTCACACGACAGGTTGTAGCTACGGGACAGAGAGGCAGCTGTGAGGTGAGCAGGAGGCACACTCGGGTCTCCCTCCCAGAACCTGCCTGGCAGTGGGGGTCCAGACGCCCAGCCACCACCAGGCAACAGAACCCGGTCCTGAGCAGGATCCCACACCGCAGCCCGCCCGCCCCTGCCGTGCCCCACCCGCACCCAGCCAGCCTCACCTCTCCGTCTCGCTGAGTCGCTCCATGGCCCGGAACCAGGCCCCAAAGTGCTCCTCGGGTGTGATGCTATAATTGTTGCAAGCCGACTGGAGCAGCTTGATCTGGGCGATCACTTCGAATTCCTGGGGCCCAGAGGGAAGGACGGGACAGTGATGGGATGGATGCGGTGCTGGGTGTGGCCCGGGGGGCTGCCGGGGAGGTCGTGGGTGGGGGTGCTGGGCGGGGCAGGGGCCCAGGGTCTCTGTGTTCCCTCCTACTCTCTACTCCCGCCCAGGGCCACTCTGTTCTAACAAAACAGCCCCTCCCAGGAAGCTGTCCTTGATTCTGGCCTCCTGTACCCCCCTCCAGTGGGAGAGGTCCCCCCTCCTCTGTGTATCCAACTCTCCCCACAAATATAACAGGAAGCAGGATGCAGCTGAGGCAGGTCTCTGATTTCCAACCCCCCCCCCCCCCCCCCCCCCGCCAACACATACGGACAGCAGCCGCTCACCTTCCTCCGCTTCTCGAAGTTGATCAGTCTCCCCTGGAAGGCAGACAGCCAGAGAGCATCAGAAGGCGTCCCCTTGCCCATGACCACCCCTCAGCCCCTCTCAGGCTGCACTACTGACAGCATACACCAGGGGGCGGGGTGGACGAACGAACACACACACACACACACACCTCTGGGCCTGGGGAGGGGGTGGTCCTAGGATCTAGGGAGCGGTGGGCAGAGGGACAGAGCTTCAAACAACTACTGGCCCAGCCCTCTGAGGACAAAAGGATTGAGGCCTCAGGCAGGAAGGCCCAGCTTGGGGGGCGGGCCTCTCTCCTCCTGTGGTTGCTGCCCAAGGGAGGGCCGTGGGCAGCTGGGCCAGACCCTGGGCAGCTCTAAGCCTCAGCGGCTGGGCACCTAGCTCTGTTTACTCACTGGTGAGCCGGGCAGGAGCCCAGGCACGTGGGGGTGGCTGGGGGCCCTCAGACAAGGTGTGCCCAGCGCTTGAGAGCTCAGGGCTCGGTGAGGGGCGCTTTCCCCTAGGGCTCCAGGACCCCGGCCCCACTCCCGCCCGGCCCCGGCCCCCGGGGCTCACTCACATACAGATAGTCCTTCATCGCGGTGTCCAGCATCACCAGGTCTGTGAGGAAGGTGCCCAGGTAGGGAACGGTGCCCTGGATGACACCCTGTGACGTTGGGGTAGGGCTTATGAGCAACGACCGAGGCCTCCCCCAGCCTCCCACTCGGAGCAGCCCGGGGACCTTTAGCAGTCTCCCCCAGACTCCCTCCCAGTGCCCACAGACCCCAACCTCGCCAAGGTTCTGTGGTCCCTGGACCCTCCCCACCCCTAAGCCCACCGAGCCCAGCTGCCATCGGCACCCTCGAGACCCCCTGCTGGTCAGGGCGCAGCCCTGTCAGGGCCCAGAGGAGCTCAGGTCACTGCAGCGTCAGGGGGGAAGGGCTGGGGGCGACCCCTCCTCTCCTGCCTCGGGCCGGCACCCCACCCCCCTCGGCCTCGAGTGCACTCACCGTCTCCTTTGGCCGCTTCTGGGCTCTCTTGGGGTTCATCTCCAGGGTGGCAAACTTGGAGGTGCCCTCCTGCCAGGGTTGGGGACGGGATCAGTGTGACCCTCCTCTCCTCCCCTCTTTCCCCTCCAGCAGACCTGACCTTGGTACTTGGTCACTGGTCCGAATGCTCTGCTGCCACCAGTGGGGTGCCCTGGCGCTCCCGGGGTGTGGGAACGTGGGGCCAGTGGCCTGGCCTCCCCAAGCCTGTTTCCTGGTCTGGAAAGTGCAGGTGAGCAAGACACCCACTCTCGGGAGGTCTCCAAGGACTCAGCAGCCCGTGCCCTCTCCGAGGTGGGGGCCCTGCACAGAACTCTCCCACACTCCTCTTCTCCTGGTACCTCACTGCCTCCCCGTGAGTCGTGAGACTAGAGGGACCCCAGGCTCATCCTTCCTCCGCTCTCCCGCTAAGGAAACTGAGGCCCCGAGAGGGGTAGTGACCTGCCCAAGGTCCCAGAGGGACTCAGAAGTGAGTGGGCTGGAGATCTGTTCCTGCTAACTGGTCATCCGGCTAATTTGAGGCCCTGCAGTGACAGCCTGCAGGATGTCTGGGATCCATTTGTGGCGCCTGCCCCGGGGCGGGGTGAGGAGTCCCCCAGGGCTCCCAGAGCTGTGTCCCAGGACTGCTCATTTGGACCCAAGGTCGAGCAGCCCCTTCGGGACTTAGCCTCTGGCACCCCCTGCGGTACCTTGTCCCCAGGGAGCCAGGGTGTGCCCACCCTGAGCTGCAGCGCCGAGGGAAGGAGCCTCCCACCCCACCCCAGCCGCCCAGCAGCCTGGAGGAAGCAGCAGACCTGCCGATCCAGCCCCCCCCCCCCGCCGCTCCCCGCCTTGTAGAACACCTCAGCTGCTCCCACACCATTCCATTACCGGGGACTCCTGTCCCCCAAACTACCCCCCACCGGCCCATGCACCAAAAAGATCCCACTCTCCTCAAAGTCCAGCCCAGACAGGATTGGAACTTTTCAAAGAAACGCCCACCGAGAACCTCCCTCCTCTGCCCAGACTTTACCTTGATGAGCAGCTCTCTGCTCAGTGAGTAGTTGTTCTCATCCGAGAAAATCTCCGACAGCTTCTGGAAGATGCGGAAGCTGTCCCTGGGTGGGGGAAGGGAGGAGAACCATGGGAATGGCAGGGAGGGGTGTGAGTGCCCATCCATTTAGGACCCAAGGACCCAACCGCCCGGACGGGTGGTTTTCACCCAGGGTTCTGCTGGGCCCAGGGCGCTCTGTGGGCCGGGGGAGGCGAGCTCCACGTGTGTGGCTCTGTTTGGATCGGTTTGGATTTCAAGGGGACAGAATGGTGTGGCTGGCAAGGAAACACAGGAAAATCTCCAATGTGGCTCTGTCTAGTGCTTGACAGATAGGGAAACTGAGTCCCAGGGCAGAGGTGCTGGCCTGAGGCCAACGGACACTTGGAGGGGTGCCCCCCAGCCAGCAGGCCGGCCTCAGGATTTGCTGCCTCCTGGCAGGTCCCAGGCTCACAGAGGGGACAATGCTCAGTCGCTTGGGGGGTCCCGGGTCCCTCCAGGTGCAGCTCCTGCAGAGAGAGGTCTCCCCACCTGGAAACTTCTTCCCACGTCTTCTTCAGCCTGTGGATGGAGTTGCTCTGCAGGGCCGACAGGATGGCATAGAGAGACGAGAAGTTCTTGAGGACACGGCACTCCTGGCAGAGGAACAGAAGGGCCGTAGGGTGCGGGTGCAGTCCCCTGAGCTCTGACCTTCCATCCTGGGTGACACAGACTCCCAGGGAGCCCCAACGAGCACCTGGGCCCCCGTCCGTGACACTCCCAGGGAGGAGGCTCTGAGCTCAACACGAGGGAGGACGTTAAGCGGGCAGTGAGCGTCGAGGCAGTGGGACGTGTGAATCAAGGCCAGCGAGCCGCTGGGAAGGGAGGGCTGGGGTCTCTGCAGGGCCGTGGACCACAGACCACAGCCCTGAGGGCAGACGAAGGCGAGAAAGGGGTTCCCCAGGGCCCCTCCAAGGCATACCCTGGCCACCTCGATCCAGTGCTCCACCACCCTGGCCCTGTCCCGGGCCGTCACAGTCCGGTCCCCCAGGCAGGTGGTGATGACGCAGTTGGCCACACTGTTGAACTGGGTGACCGTGGCGCGGACAGTGGGAGCCAGGTGTTCCTTGCCCTTCTTGTCCCGCTGGGACCAGATGGAGCCCAGGCAGTGGTAGGGCACCACCTTCTTGAACAGCTCCTGGGGGATCATGGGGAGCGTCACCTAGCACTGCCACGGCCCAGCTCCCCAGCTCAGCGTCCCCGGTCTCCCTAGTCCCAGGCAGGGTCCCCGGTCAGGCCTGGAGCTCAGGGAAAGCTGAGGATGTGGCTCGAGCCTCACAGGCCCGGGGTGGGGGCCGTGCCTCTGGGCTCTGTTCTCCGCCGACCGTGGGCGCCCAGCGCACGAGTGACCCAGATGACGCACGGGCAGCGAAGAGCGTCTGGCATTTTCAGACGCCCACCCTCACTCACTGCAAGCACCAGAAGCTGGCTCACAGCTGCGCACGCCAGGCGGCACCTTCGGCTCCCCCATCGTGGCTCAGGTCCCCCCGCCCTGTCCAGATGCACGCTCACCGCGGGCGCTCCACCCACAGGCTTTGTCTGCCGTAAACTCCAGGACACGGCAGGTGCCTCGTAGGTGCCGAGGCCTCCCGAGCAGATGGTGGGGTGACCCACGGAGCTGGACGTACCACGGTGAGCTCCACCCCCCCATCGAATGGGCCGGGCTCCGCCCAGCCTTCTACCGCCCCGTCTCATTTAATCCGTCGTCACTGCGCACAGGGATGGGGTGGGGAGGGTCCCATCTCTGCATCCACAGTCCAGAGACCACGCAGGAACGGAGCTGGGATATGCCGGGGAATGGCAGGGAATGCACCAGAGGCTGGCGGAAAGCGCTCCCCTGCCCCGCCCGGCTGAGAAAAACTGCTCACCGCATCCATCAGTGTGAACTGCTCTGCCACCAGGTCGGGAGGGAAGGCCAAGAGGTGAGGCTTCTCATTCAGGCCATTTTCTGCAGCCACAGGTGACGGCCAGGGAGGCTCGGGCACCGGAGCTGCGTCTAGGTCTACAGTTTGCGATAGAGCTGGCTCTAGTTCCGGAGCTGGGGCTGGAGCCGGTTCCAGAGCCGGTTCCGGAGCCGGCTCTAGCTCTGGTTCTGGAGCCGGTGTTGGAGCCGGCTCTAGCTCTGGTTCTGACTCAGGTGCCAAAGCCGGCTCTAGTTCCGGAGCTGGTTTTAGAAGTGGCGCTGGAGCTGGCGACAGAGCTAGAGGAGAGAAGTTTCCAGATGTCTTTGCAGAGACAGAACCCACCAGAGCCTCCCGGGGAAGCCGCGGCCAGGAACCCACACCGGGACCTCTGCCCCCCTGCGGTCCCCCGCCGGGGCTCTCAGTCTCTGCTCCTGGCCCCACATCAGCCCCCAGGGGATCCTCCCTGGGTGGCCCAGCACCGCCCCGTCCCCGTGCACCCCCATCCCCCACCCCCCAGCCTTCTCACCCTCGGGCTCGGCCTCCGTGAGCTCTGCGTGCTCCAGCTGGGCCAGGAGAAGCTGGGCACGGCGCTCTAGGTCAGAACCAGGCATGTTGAGCTGCACATAGGCCACCAGCTGCTTGAGGCAGGGAAAGTCTGGGGGCTGACAGAAGTCCTCCGAGTACTGGTCCAGCCAGGTGCCCAGAATGGAGGAGATGGCACTGGAGGGAGCGGGGGGCAGGCAGCAGAGTCAGCGGCCCAGCCTTTCCTTCCCCACGGCCCCCTGCGGCACCCCTGGGGGTCCTCCAACCAGAGGCCAGGCCCACCTGAGCACCACCCCCCCCCCCCCCCCCCCACCGCCACTGGCCGTCCAGGCAGGGGCAGGTCCGGTCAGAAGGCGGGGGCCTGGCCGTCCCCACGGGAGGGAGCCCTCCATCGATGGTGTGGGCACCCCTCCCCTCCTCAGGGAGGCCTGCCCCTCCCCTGTCTGTCCGGGAGCCTCCTGGCTACGGCGTAAACTCCAGGACGGCGGAGGGCTGCCGTGTCTGCTCTGTCCCTGCCCTGGCCGCACACAGTAGGTGCTGCGTAAGTGTGTGAGGAGGAGGGAACAGGCAGCGTCTTCCCGCCCAGCCTGCGTGGGCTCTCATGGCCCCTCGTCCCCAGCTCCTGCACCCACGGCTGCCGTACTGCCTCCGAGGCGCCTGGGGGTCTCCTCTCCCCACAGACACTATTCTCAGGAACACTGTTCTCAGTCCGGGCAGCTGGACTCAGGGGACTGACGCGTGAGGTCGATGGGTGAGCAGGTGGCCCCCGCACCTCCGTCCTGGGACCCCGGGTCGGGGCCGGGCAGGAAGGGCTGGGGTGGGCTGTGGGGGGGACCCACTCTCTCAGGGGCCAACCTCAGCCCCCGGCCTCTCTTCTGCTCCCCAGGGCCCAGGACCCCAGCCACGGCTGTCTGACTCCTTTCCTCCTGCAGGAGTGGCCCCCACCCCTCGGCCCTCCAGCAGGAATCACAGCTCGTGTGGGAGCCATGGCTCTGCCCAGCGCCCCCACCCTAGATGTCCCCCACCTTGGAGACGGGGGTCCTCCCATCAGCTCCCAAGTCCGCTCACTTTTTCAGTTGGTCCTGGGGTCCGCCGTCCTCGTCAGAATAAGGAAGGATGCATCCGTATCTAGAGGAGGCCGTGAGGGCATCACATCTACCGTACCTGCTATGATGTCTAGGGTTACTGGCTGACTTCTGGACGAGAACGGAAGCCCAGGAGGGTAGAGTCTGGTCTGGGGTATGCGAAGCGTCTAGAAGGGGCTCCGTGCCCACTTGTTGAGTGAACGAAGCCCAGCCAGCACCTTACAGACAACTGAGGGGGCTGGGGACCCCTCCCTGGCCACCCCCAGGATGGGTCCCCCATATGGAATCGAGGGCAAGAGCAGCTTTGCCCTAGGCACGGGACACCCAGGCTGGAGGCAGAGAGGAAGCACGGCAGCCCCAGGCAACCCCCTCCACGGGCCGGGCACAGGGTGGGGGACTTGTCCCAACAGTGGGACACGACCCCACGTGGGGTGGTCCTCCTGACACCCAGGGTTCCCACGAGACACCTGAGGCTCAAAAAGGTGCCAGGAGGGGGTGGGGAGCCGCTGTGCTGTGCGGGGGCCGTGCTCACCTTTTGAACAGCAGGTCCAGCACCTGCTGGGTGGTGGTGAAGGCTCGGTACGTGCACAGGAAGATGGTGACGTAGGAGAGGTCGCTGCCCTGGAAGGCGGGCACCAGGTGCTCCACCAGCTTCTCCAGCGTGCCGGCCTTCACCGTCCGCACCTTGCAGGTCTCATACAGGTTCAGGGCTGACTCATTTTCACACTGGGGTGGGACACAGGGGCTCAGATGAACTCCCAAGTGCTCAGTGACATGTGGCAAGGGCGCAGACATGCGTGCCCCCAGCAGAAAAAGGTTCTCAGCTTAAGAAGTGGAATCGGAAGGGGCACCTGGGTGGCTCAGTCGGTTAGGCATCCGACTTCAGCTCAAGTCATGATCTCGCAGTCCGCGGGTTTGAGCCCCGCGTCGGGCTCCGTGCTGACAGCTCAGAGCCTGGAGCCTGCTTCCGATTCTGTCTCCCTTTTTCTGCCCAATGCCCCCCACTACTGTTCGCACTCTGCCTGTCTCTCTCTCTCTCTCTCTCAAAAATAAAATAAAGCATTGGAAAAAAAAGTGGAATTGGAGATGGGGAGGGCTAAAAAATACTAACCCAACACTTTCTGGCCATTCTGTTAGGGGAACTTAAAACGACCGCCCCTCCTTGTATTAGGAGCATCACTCCCGTGAGCCCTGGCAAAACCTGCCCATTCTAGAGACGAGAACACAGAGGCTTATTCTGGGGTGAGAAGAGATACGGCATGTTCAGTGCAGCCCCGGGGAAAGCTGTGGGAAGGAATCAAGACCAGGTCCTAGAGCATGAAAGGGTGAATCACCGTGACGACCGGGCCTCCCCTTTGGAATGTCGTGCTGCTGAGTCCGGCCCTACCTCTGACCTGGAGGGGTCACAGGGCTGTGCCCCAGGAGACCACAAGTTATATAGTAGCCTCAGCCTCCGCCCCTTTTGGGTCAAACTAGCCCTTCTAAGCGAGGTGATGTGGAAGGGCTTGAGGGTCTGCAAGGGCGGGCTCACGGCCCCTGACACAACCGGGGGTAGGAATTAAAACGAGAAAAACTGGGGCAACGTACAAAATCACTTGCAGCCTAACGTGAAGTAAAAAAAGCAGGGAAGTGCCTTTGCTGTGTTTTTCGAAAAGGGTCTTTTTGGGGGGGCGCCTGGGTGGCTCTGTCAGTTGAGCATCCGACTTTGACTCAGGTCATGATCTCACGGTTTGTGGGTTCGAGCCCCGCGTCGGGCTCTGTGCTGACAGCTCAGAACCTGGAGCCTGCTTCCAATTCTCTGTCTCCTTCTCTCTCTGCCCCTCCCCCCCGCACAAGTGCGTGTGCGCCCTCTCTCTTTCTCATAAATAAACATTAAAAATATATTTTTTAAATATAAATGTTTTACCAAAGAGCGTCTTTTTTCATATTCATCAAATACATGCAGAGGGATGCTCCCGGCCGAGCCCAGGACCAGACAGTGGTGGGGGGGGCACGAAGGCCCTGGGAGGGAACCCAACAGAGTCGCCGAGCGGCGTCTGGCCCCCGGGCCTCCGCAGGGTCCCGGCGGTGGGGGCCCCCTTGCCCGCACTCACCCCGAGCCAGCGTTGGCCCTTGTTGGCGCCGTGGTGTGCCTGCACCTTCCGCAGGGAGATGGAATGGATGACCCCGTTGACCAGCTCCTCGCCGATCTCCTGCGTGCAGCTCTGTGGAGACAGTGCCCGGCCACCAGGCGGGGGCGTCAGGGGCTGCCTCATGAACCTCCGGTCCGCAGCTGAGGCCCGGTGTCCACACAGATCCCCAGGCCAGGACTAAATGGGCCGACGGCTCGAGGGCTCTCAGTAGTATCGGGACAGGTGGACACCACCCCCAGCCTCGCCCCCTTCCCACTCCACCAGCCACAAGCTGGGTACGAGCGAGACAAGTCCCCAGGCTCCCAAACCCCCAGCCACCTGCTCGTGCCACCCGGAAGGTGCCTCCCCCACGGTCTGGGGCCCCAGGCCCTCGTCATGTCTCCCCAGCTCATCATCATGCCCCCCCCCCCACCCCTCGGCTGATCCAGCAGCCCCCAAGGACCCAGCCCCGGAGTCAGCATCACGGGTCTGGGGCAGGTGCTGGGCATCCCCGAAGGCCACATCCGACGCCACTTCCTTCCCTTTCTGCTCATTCAAGCCCGGGTGCTTTCTTGGGTAACAGAGGAGTTCCCCTTCCCTGTCCGTCATCACGTGCATGGGGATGGGGTGAAAATGATGATGGTGCAGGCATCTGGGCAGAGGACTGGGCTTTCACGGGACCCAAAATCACAGGGCTGTAGAAAGGGGGATCATCTGGCTGCTCCCTGGACCAGGACCAGAGAGGAAATGCCCTGGTTTTAGGGGGCAGCCACCCCTTCCACGGAACAGGCTGGCCTGGGGGGCCGTGACCATCAAGCCCTGGCTAAGGCCACTTAGTCGCGTCAGCCTGGGCCTCACAGCCCCGTCTCCCACCTGCCCCTGTCCAGGGAAGGGCAAGCCCGCAGTGGGAAGGGGACCTCTGAGAGTTGAGGGAGGAGCCGGGAGGTGCCAGCTGGCACAGGGCCACACTGCCAGTCCTCACCCGCAGCTGGGAGTGTGGGTCACTGCCCCGACCCGAGGTGGGCTGCAGCTTACAGAAGACCCAGGCGAAAGTGCCCTCCCTGAAGCCCTTGGCCTAAGCTGGGCCCCACTGCGCCCCTGGGGGCAGCGATGGGGCGCCTGGGCCTCTGGCCTCCTGCCCACCCTTGAGGGCCCTGGGGGGGCTGCCCTCGGGAAGGCCACTTCCTTTGGCCTGTGGCTGCCCTCCCACACTGGGCACCATGCCAACGGGGAAGCCACTGCGATCACATTCTCTCCAGAGAGAGGGCCAGCCGGCTTCTGGGAAGCCAGGGGGAACCACAGGCGGAGGTCACCCCAACCCCGAGCGGCACCTCCCACGCCCACGCCCGTCAAATAGCCGGGACACGTGGAGGTCCGGCCTTTCCACTGAGGAAGGGAGATTCCTGAAGCAGAAAAGCTGAGCCGTAGGCTCACTTTCCCTTTCCCTGCCTGGAAGAGGCCTCAGAGAAGACAGGCTTCGGGAACCAGCTGTCCCCCTGCCGGACTGGGGACCCACCACCCAGGCACGTTCTCAGGGGTCAGAATGCTTCCTGCAAAGGCCGAGGCTCGAGTGGAAGCACCTGCCCTTCTCCAGGGTTTCTGAGCCACACTTGGCCCAGCTGGGAACCAGTCCGTGTCCAAAACACCCAGGTTGGTGGCAGCGATTTGGAGGTCCCGTGCAGGACCCACCCGCCAGAGGGCACTGCACTTGAACTCCACATAGCACCTGGCTCCCAGCGGGGCTCCGTCAAGGCCTGCCCTAGCAGGGGCCTCGCCAGGCAGTCGTCCCCCCCCCCCCCCCCCCCCCCCCGCAGGGCCAGAGAGCAGGCCCTGCACTCAGCCACCCGCCTCGCTGGCAGAGCAGCTGGCCTGCGTGTCACATGGTTCCTGAGCCCCTCCCCCACCCCCTGGGGCCCCCTTCTGAAGCCAGTGGGGGGTGGGGGGCAGGGCCGGACACTGAGAGGGACAGACCGGGAGTCGCTACCCTGTCACACAGATGCGGGACTGCTCTGGCCCCTTCATGCAGCAGCCGCCACAGACACAAAACCAGACGCTCAGAGCAATGCCGAGTGCAGGCGCCATTGAAACCATCTACTAAGAGACAGAGGGCCAGGTTCTCAGGCAAACTGCCCTGGAACCTGGGCAGAAACTGGCAGACGGGTGGTGGGGGTGGCATTTGTTTCCGGCTCCTACTCCCTTCCAGGGACAGAGAAGGAAAGCAGCCAAGCCTGGCATCTGCCCCCCACCCCCGACCCTCTAGGGCAGGAAAGGCAGGGCCCTGGCACCTGTGGGTGACCCTGGGCCACCCTGTTGGCAGTGTGCACAGCATGCAGGCCCAGGAGCAGGCAGCCCGAGAGGGCAGGTCTGTGGCGAGGGACTGGGGGGCTCCTGGGGGAGAATGGGAGCTGCCCAGCAAACAGCAGATGTCCTGAGGGGAGGCTTCTGTAGGGAAAAGAATGCCACAGGGATGGCTGTGTCCTTGGGGGGCCAGTGTCCCCGGGTCCCCGAGACCCAGTTGGCAGCCATGCCCCACACACTGTCTGACCTTCCACGGCTTGGCTCAAGTGGGGAGAGGGGGGAGGGTACCCCCAGGCCCCGGGAAGCGGAGGCTGGAGGCATGGCACCTCTGTGCCTCACCCTCTGCTGTCCCTCTGAGTACAGCTCAGAGCCCCAGGGACAAGGAGAAATGGCCTGGGTGGCATCTGGTCGTGTGTCACCTGATCAGCCTTCTTAGGGTGACAGGCCAGCAGGATGCCTGTCCCCAGCTGACTTCAGGCCAGGCCCCATTTGCTCAAAGGAGAAAAATGGGGTCGCCCGCCCCTCCTCCTTTGGGATGGACCTGAGGGGACCTATTGGTCTTTCCCCAGCCCTGCCATCTGTCCCACAAGGCGGCCGAGGCCCACACATCTGGAGACATCACAGCACCTTCATTCCAATCGTCCCTCTGCCCTCCTTGGGTATACATTTCCCGTGGAAGCCACAATGAGGGGCCATAAGGGGCCTCCAGACCCACAGGGGCCTCCACCTCGGACTGGATGCTCCTAAGAGACCTGGTTGAGGGCTGGGGCGGACAAAGAAGGGCCCGAGCTTGTACCACAGTGTCCTCCTGTCTCCTCTTCAGGCTACACATGGAGACCCGGTCACACTCAGGCAGGGTGGGGGCCGCTGCCCAGGGACTGACTCACAGAGTTTACCCCAGGCCCTCACTGGACACTGACCGGCACCCTGCAGCCCTGGGCACAGGAGGCACCCACCAGACCCCAGGGCACTGCCTCTTGTGAAAGGCTCTGACTTCCAGCTCTGCTGAGCCTCTCTGGCCCTGGCCTCAGTGAGCTCATCTGTGAAATGGGAAAAAGAGCAGCAGCTTCCTACAGGGCAAGAGTGGGTGTTAAGAAAATGGACGCAGCATGCCCAGCTTGGCGCCTGGCCCGTGAAAGCTCCCAGGAAGCAGGGACAGGTGGCGCCCTGGAAGCGGGGACAGGTGGCGCCCAGGAAGGGGGACAGGTGGCGCCCAGGAAGGGGGGACAGGTGGCGCCCAGGGAGGGGGGACAGGTGGCGCCCAGGAAGGGGGGACAGGTGGCGCCCAGGAAGGGGGGACAGGTGGCGCCCCGGAAGGGGGACAGGTGGCGCCCCGGAAGCGGGGACAGGTGGCGCCCAGGAAGGGGGACAGGTGGCGCCCAGGAAGCGGGGACAGGTGGCGCCCAGGAAGGGGGGACAGGTGGCGCCCAGGAAGGGGGGACAGGTGGCGCCCAGGAAGGGGGGACAGGTGGCGCCAAGGAAGGGGGGACAGGTGGCGCCCCGGAAGGGGGGACAGGTGGCGCCCAGGAAGGGAGGACAGGTGGCGCCCCGGAAGGGAGGACAGGTGGCGCCCCGGAAGGGGGACAGGTGGCGCCCCGGAAGGGGGACAGGTGGCGCCCCGGAAGCGGGGACAGGTGGCGCCCAGGAAGGGGGACAGGTGGCGCCCTGGAAGGGAGGACAGGTGGCGCCCCGGAAGGGGGACAGGTGGCGCCCCGGAAGGGGGACAGGTGGCGCCCCGGAAGGGGGACAGGTGGCGCCCCGGAAGGGGGACAGGTGGCGCCCCGGAAGGGGGACAGGTGGCGCCCCGGAAGCGGGGACAGGTGGCGCCCAGGAAGGGGGACAGGTGGCGCCCTGGAAGGGAGGACAGGTGGCGCCCAGGAAGGGAGGACAGGTGGCGCCCCGGAAGGGGGACAGGTGGCGCCCCGGAAGCGGGGACAGGTGGCACCCAGGAAGGGGGACAGGTGGCGCCCAGGAAGCGGGGACAGGTGGCGCCCAGGAAGGGGGGACAGGTGGCGCCCAGGAAGGGGGGACAGGTGGCGCCCAGGAAGGGGGGACAGGTGGCGCCAAGGAAGCGGGGACAGGTGGCGCCCCGGAAGGGGGACAGGTGGCGCCCAGGAAGGGGGGACAGGTGGCGCCCAGGAAGGGGGGACAGGTGGCGCCCAGGAAGGGGGGACAGGTGGCGCCAAGGAAGGGGGGACAGGTGGCGCCAAGGAAGGGGGGACAGGTGGCGCCCCGGAAGGGGCACAGGTGGCGCCCCGGAAGCGGGCACAGGTGGCGCCCCGGAAGCGGGCACAGGTGGCGCCCCGGAAGCGGGCACAGGTGGCGCCCAGGAAGGGGGGACAGGTGGCGCCCAGGAAGGGGGGACAGGTGGCGCCCAGGAAGGGGGGCAGGTGGCGCCCCGGAAGCGGGGCAGGTGGCGCCCCGGAAGCGGGGACAGGTGGCGCCCAGGAAGGGGGGACAGGTGGCGCCCAGGAAGGGGGGACAGGTGGCGCCCAGGAAGGGGGGACAGGTGGCGCCCCGGAAGGGGGGACAGGTGGCGCCCCGGAAGCGGGGGCAGGTGGCGCCCAGGAAGGGGGGACAGGTGGCGCCCAGGAAGGGGGGACAGGTGGCGCCCAGGAAGGGGGGACAGGTGGCGCCCAGGAAGGGGGACAGGTGGCGCCCAGGAAGGGGGACAGGTGGCGCCCAGGAAGGGGGGACAGGTGGCGCCCAGGAAGGGGGGACAGGTGGCGCCCAGGAAGGGGGACAGGTGGCGCCCAGGAAGGGGGGACAGGTGGCGCCCAGGAAGGGGGGACAGGTGGCGCCCAGGAAGGGGGGACAGGTGGCGCCCAGGAAGGGGGACAGGTGGCGCCCAGGAAGGGGGACAGGTGGCGCCCCGGAAGGGGGACAGGTGGCGCCCAGGAAGGGGGACAGGTGGCGCCCAGGAAGGGGGACAGGTGGCGCCCCGGAAGCGGGGACAGGTGGCGCCCCGGAAGGGGGGACAGGTGGCGCCCCGGAAGGGGGGACAGGTGGCGCCCAGGAAGGGGGGACAGGTGGCGCCCAGGAAGGGGGACAGGTGGCGCCCCGGAAGGGGGGACAGGTGGCGCCCAGGAAGGGGGACAGGTGGCGCCCCGGAAGCGGGGACAGGTGGCGCCCAGGAAAGGGGGACAGGTGGCGCCCCGGAAGCGGGACAGGTGGTGCCCAGGAAAGGGGGACAGGGCGCTGTTGCTACTGGGCAGTACCCAACAACCAGAGCCCCCAGGAGCTGCCGACAGACATTTAGCAGGAAAACCCTGAGGGCACCTAGGGAAACCTGGAGGAGAGCCAGTACGGAGAGGGCAGGTGTCCTAAAACTGCCCGAGCCAGCCCTGCAGCCTTCGGACTTTTTGGCGTTTTGCTCAAATGCAGGAACCACAGCGGGAGACAGATCAGAGGGCCTGATCAGCCCTCCTGGGATCCAAGTCTCCTGGGACAGTTTAAACGCGGCACCCCACACCCATTCAGAGTGGAAACTGAGGATCTGGGCTGAAAAGAAACAGGGACTTCTCAAGTTCAAGTCCTGGTTCATCTCTTAGACCATAAGCTCTAAAAACTGGGGGAGAAGAAAAAGGCTGCTGTGTGCGGCAGGGCTCCGCCTTCAAGCTCTGGGTGGGTGTCCTGCACCCTGAGTCTGAGGGCACAGACAGGACTGAGTGGGGGACCAGAGGTCAGCCCTGGACATGGGCGAGCCACACTCCTGCCCTCCCCCCCACCACTGCAGCCGTAGAGGCAAGGGGACCTTTGCTGGGGACCATGCAAGGTGCCTGGTTGCCAGGGCAACCGGGGAGCTTGGGGACCCCAGAAGCTGAGTTTGGGGACCAGCCTCGTGGAGCCCCCAAAGAGGCTGTCCCCAAGAACCCTTGCCATCAGCCTGAGTCCAAGTTACTCATCAGCATTTAAAGAGGAGAAAGTTTGGGGCGCCTGGTGGCGCTCAGTCAGTTAAGCATCGGACTTCGGCTCAGGTCATGATCTCCCGGTTCGTGGGTTTGAGCCCCGTGTCGGGCTCTGTGCTGAGAGCTCAGAGCCTGGAGCCTGCTTCGGATTCTGTGTTTCCGTCTCTCTCTCTGCCCCTCCCCTACTCATGCTCTGTCTCCCTCTCTCTCGAAAATAAATAAAAAACAATAAAAAAATTTTTTAGGAGGAGCAAATGTGCCTTGAGCGGGGAGGGGTGAGGGCGCCCCCAGGCTGGCCCTGCCCACCACCCATCCTTCTGTCCATCCAGGGCCAGCTCCTGATTGTCAGGTCAGCAGGCCACCACAGACCAGGCCTTTGAGGGAGTGTAACTGGTGACAGCTGAGGAGGAGGGTGGTCTGGTCCCGAAGGGGGTGCAGGGCAGGGCCGGCTGAAGGTCCAGTCTAAGAGCAACACCACCAACCACAGCGCCCAATGTCTGCGGGCACTTGCTGGGTGCCGGGCTTTGCACACACTCCTCACGTTTAGACCCCGCAACGCCTCACCTGACGCGTGAGGGAAGAGCTGGGCAGGGAACTCACTCAGGTCAGCAGCCAGGACGCGGCGGCCGGCTGGGGCAGGGATTTCAACCTTGGCCTATGACCCTCCTGGCCGGGCCTGGCCACCACCCTGATCCACTGTGGCTGCTGCAGTCACAGCCTCAGAGCAGAGTCCAGAGAGGGGAAGGCCTTCTTTAGAGGGCGCAGCCCGTCGGGGATGGCGGGGCCCGGCGCCCACACCTTTCCACGGAGCGGGTGGTTGGTTAGGGCTCCTGCCGCGGGGCCCTGAGGTCAGCTCCAGGACCCAGGCCTGAGAAGCACCACGCCAGCTGCATCAGACAGCCGTGTGGCCCAGTCCAGGGCCCGGGCACTCCCCTGGCACCTTGTCAGACCACACGACCGTGGCAGTCATGACCTGCCTGGCTCTGACACTGCATCAGGCACCGTGGGGACTGCTTACCAGGTCGCCTCTCTCAGTCTCCACCTGAACCCTAGGGGAGGAACCGGTGTCAGGTCCATTTTCCAGATGGGCAACCAAGGCTCAGGGATGGGGAGCAGGTCTAGGGTTTTGAGGGGTCAAGCTGGCACTGCCCGCAGCTCTCTTCCCTAGAGACCCAGCTCTGGACCAGCACGCACGATGCTGTCCCCCGGTTCAAAAGGACATTCTGCCTCCAGGTGTGACTGGCCAACCAACAGTTCCCCAGGGCGGAGAGGGAAATGCCGAGGCAACACCCACGCCCGAGAGCTCCCCAAACGCGGGCCCTTGAGCCTTATGTCCTGGCCCCGCTCACCAAGCAGTCTCCCAGCCATTCATCTGCTCGCTCCCAGCCAGGGGATGCAGGCCCGGGACAGCTCAAAGTTCTGCTTCTCCTGCCCGAGGCTGCAGATTTCTACTCCCATCCCCTGAGAAGCAGAGTGGGGAGTCGCTTCGCTAGAGCTGTGTGTCCAGGAACATGGTGTCTCGGAGCCCGGGAGGCCGGAAGCCCGAGCCCGGGACAGGGTGGCCACAGCATGGTACTGAGCCATGGGAGCTATCCGGGTGGCCACTCAGCAGCCCCGGGAGCCAGTCCTCGACTGCCTGGGGCCAGCGCAGGATTACTCCAACCCCTTCTAGCAGCCGTGAAGGCTGGGCCTAGAAACACACGTCCGACTTCTAGGTTGAGGACGGAACGGAGCCCCGCCGGTGAGCAGTCTCACCTCGGCTGCCCCAGGGAGGCAGGCAGCTTGGCAGAAGGCACGAGGACCCGGTATCAGCCAGCCTGGGCCCCCCCTTCCTCCTCTCCTGGGGTTCATGGGGGCCCAGCAGGTGGCAGTCAGTCCCCTCCTGAACTTGATTCGGCCAACAGCCTGGAGCCTGCTCCCTCCGAGTTAGCTAAGGAGCCCTCCTCAAAGATTGCATTGTGCAGATAGAGACTCCCTCCCACCCAAGGCTATGCCTCTAGGGCCTCCGGTGTCAAAGGCAAATGAGCCCTGGGGGTGAAACTGAAGAGCTGCACAAAGCTGATCAGGAGACCAGACAACTGGGAAGGAGGCAGGAGACTGGGGGTGGGGACTCTCCTATTTATTTCTACCAGAAGAACAGAGAAGCCCTCCTCACTCCATTCCATCCAGACTGTGCTCAGGCCTTATTGTCACATGCTGTGGGTCAGAATCCCACCTCTGCCACTCACTAGCTTGGGGCGTTTGTGCAGTCTAACTTCTAGGGCCTCAGCTGTTTCATCTGTGAAATGGGCAATCCGATGATCCTGGCAGCAAAGAGAAATGCTGCCTGTGTGTTACTTAGCACAGGGCCTCCCACAAAGCGCTGGCTGGCTCGTATGAGCTATGACTTTAAACCTTTGGGGTCCAGCTGTGGGCTCGCTCCTTCCTAAAAGCTCTCCCCGGTATCCTCTGGCCCAAAGGACTTTTGCCTTCTCTGGTCTAGAAGCATTGCTACCCCTCGCTTGCCCAGGGGCTTCTGAGCTGCCTGGACGTGGTTCTGTTCCCCTGACAGCTCCACTGCCCTCCCCATGAACTTATAATTGCCTCAGCAGTGAGCTCTGCCCTATCCTTCTCTGATCCTTGCGGTGGGCTCTCAAATACAGCAGGCCCCCAATAAACAACAGCCCACATTCAAATCCTGGCTGCGCGTCCTCGGCTGGGTGTACGTTAAAATCAGGGACCTCATTTCTCTGCCTCCCTTTATCTGCTATAAAGTGGGGCTGGTCAAAGCCAGCTGGAGAGAGGGGTGGTGCCTGCAGCCAGTACGTGCTGCACCCTGAAAACTCCTCCCTGCCTGGCCAATGTAGTGGCCTGCCCAGAGACGAGGGCATGGGCCAGGTGACCTCCAGAAAGCACAGAACTCCTCAGGCCAAGCTGGGTCAGCAGTGACTTGGCTTTCTCGATCACGATGACGAGTGGATGCCCAGATGTGCAAGGACATCTGGCAGCCCAGAGAGGGAGGGCCTGGGTGGAGGCGTGGTGGGGAAATGGGGGTTGGGGGGGGTTGGGAGGGGGCAAGACAGAAACTGCCTGGTGGTTTCCAGACAGGACAGGGCCACGAGCAGGGCCGCTTCAGCTCTGGCTCGCTACAGAGACCAGGAAACCAGCCCCAGGATGGTGGTGGGGGGGGGGGCACTGTGTTGGCAGGAGGGACAGGGACTTCCCTGGCCCCCCTCCCTTCGGCCCATGGTAAATGGTCATTGTGTTTGGTTTCCGGCAGTGGCCTCCTCTTCTGCCAGGACCCTGGTTTTCCTGCCCCAGCCAGAAGCTTCCCCTTTGATTTCTAAACAGCGGCCATGGCCTGGATCTCAGCGCTGAGGCCGGGTGAGGGAGAGTAGCAGCTAAAGAGGGAGACAGAAAGGGGGAGGGGAAGCAGGGAGATGGAGGGAAGGCAGACCCTGGGCAGGAGTAAGGGCTCAGATCTGCCTCTCCCTCGGTTCCTCGACCCTCCAGGATGCAGATGGACAGGGAGGGAAGCATAGAAGCCACAAAGGCCCGCCCCACCCAGGCCAGGAACCTGCCCGGCCCCTGTGCGCACGCACGCCGGACCCTCCCAGCACACAAAGCCGGAGCCACTGCCAGACATAATGAAAGTCAGATGAGCACTGGGCTGGTGTCAGGCCTCCCACCCCCACCCTCCCTGGGGGGCTGCTCCAGCCGCCAAAGAAGACTGGAGCTGTGGGTGGATGAGGGTTGGAGGACTCGCCTGGCCCCGCCATCCGCCAAGCTCAGGAGGAGTCTCCCAGACCCACAGTCCCCTCAGCAAGAGCTCCCCGCCCCATCTTTCCCCCATGCGGGGCACGGAGACATGCTTTATCCTCGGGCAAATACCTATCTAGGCCCCGTCTAGGCACTGGGGATGCAGAGGCACAAGACCCAGGCTGGCAATCTCCAGCAATGACAAGGTACTGTGGCCCTAAATGATGGAAGGGGAGGGGGCGCCAAGGGGGAGGGGCTCTAACCAGCAGGGGGCTCAAACTTCACTCTTAAGGCTCTGGCTTGGCCTAGATGTGCCCTGAGCCCCGGGACCCAGGGACAGCCTCTGTCCAGGCCCCACGCTCAGGCAGAACGGGGCGAGGGGGCCCATCCCTGGATTCTGCCAGACTCCGCTGCAGAGTCAGGTGCACAGTCAGGTGGCAGGTGGAGACCCCATGAGCCACTGAGCCTCACTGCCCAGAGCACACCGGAAACGAGGAACCCAGCCCTCACCTAGGTATCCCCAGCCCCCTTCGTGGCAGGCACATGCCCCTTCTCTGAGCCCTCCTAAATCCTTATGAATTCAGGGTGTCGGTATATTTTCTCGTCAACCAGAAACGAGTCACCCCTTCGGCCTGAAAGGCCCTTCTCCCAACCTCCCTGCCTGGACACCTAGAGGCACAGGCGGGAGGCCTGCCTGTCTGCCCTCCACCCTGCTTCTCGGGGCAGCTCTGAACCTCGGATCCCTGTCTGCCCCCAAGGGGTGTTGTCTGGAAGGCCCTTGTGGTCCCAACTGCCTGGGAGGACTCTGTCATCCTAACCACTCGTTCACCTCCTGCACCGTCGAGCCTAACCGCCGGTGCAGGCCCAGCCCCTGCTGTCAGAAGTTCGCAGACGTAAACAGTGACAGCGCGCGGGAACAGATCTACCTGGGCTGCAGGGGGCGCGGGACTGGCACACCTAGAAGCTCGGTGGGGCCAGGTCCCGGGACAGATGGTGGCGGTGGGGGGAGGGGGGAACCACGAAGTCTCGGCTCTGGCCCCCAAAGCGTTGGACCTTTTGTGCGGCAGCCCCCACGCCCCCCTCGCCGCCCCGGGTTTTGTGCGGAAGGCCCCTCCCCGGCCCGCTCACCCACCTCCAGGCGCGGCAGGTCCGGGTCGAGCTGCGTGAAGCTGTGCAGCACCACCGGGCAGCTGTCGGGGCCGCCCACCTCTAGGCGCACTGCGTCCCACACGCTGCGGCTCCGCCGGGAGCCCGGAAACAGCGGCTCGGCGCCGCCCGCAGGCCCGGCCGCCTCGGCCCACATGCGCTGCACCATGAACGGCTCGCGGGCGCGCGGCCGGCCGGCCGGGCCGCGAGACCCGGGGCGGCGCGGGCGCGGGCGCGGGGCCGGCCCGGCGCGCGGTGGCGGCGGCGGCGGCGGCGGCCCGCGCGGCTCGGCGCAGCCTGCGCTCTGCGCCGGCGGCCCGGCCCCGCGGAGGTCAGGCCGGGGGCGGGGCCTCAGGGCGGGGCCGGCAGCGCGGGGGGGCGGGGCCGGCGATGCCGGGGGCGTGTGTATGTGTGTGTGTGCGCGCGCGCGCCCTCGCGAGCCTGCCCTAAGCGTGGCCCGGAGTGCACGTGCTGTGCGTGCCGTGGGCCCGCGGTTAGGCGCCCTGCGTGGGCTCGTGCGCTGGTGCAGTGCCAGCGTTGTGTGGGCGTTGAGACGTGGTGGAGAGGCCCTGGTGTCAGACCTGCCTCCCACGAATTCCAGTTAAGCCTAGCTCTGTGGCCTCGGACAAATTGCTAAACCTCTCTGAGCTTGTTTCTGCTTCGGGAAGGATCGCAGCGGGGAAGTCATGCACAGCCCTCAGCCGCTGCCTGAGCCTGGCTCTGTGCTCCTGAGTCCTGAAATGGTAACTGTGCCTTCGGTACACCCGTGCGTAAAGTCCTCAGTGCTGTGTGTGTGTGTGTGTGTGTGTGTGTGTGTGTGGTGTGGGGACAAGCCCTGTCCTTGCGGGGGCCTTTGCTGCACTATCACCTGTCAGCCCTGGCAATGCTACCGACCTCCCCAGAACCGGTCTCCCACCGCCGGGCCTCGCTTTCTCTATTTGTAAGAGGAGAGGGAAGGCCAGACTGCACATTCCGTAAGCGTATCGTGTGTACCCACTGTGTGCCAAGCCTCAGCTATCCACGGATAGTGGGGCCCCCGGCATGCCCCACCCACACGGCAGCTTGAACACCGTCCAACCCTGAAGCAAGGCCTCGACAAGGACTGGCAGAAAACCATCCGGCAGTTTCTATGAAGGGTATTAAAAAAAATGCTCATGCCCTTTGATTCAATGATCCACTAGTAGGAATTCACCCGAAGGAAGCAATCAGGGGGAGGGACGTGGGTCTCTGTCAATACAAGCTTATTTATGGAAACGTCGATTACAGCTGTGCCGAACTGGGGCACCTGGGTGGCTGAGTCGGTTAGGCATCCGACTCTCTATTTCAGCTCAGGTCATGATCTCATGGCTCGTGGGTTTGAGCCCCGCATCTGGCTCTGGGCTGACAGCATGAAGCCTGCTTGGGATTCTCTGTCTCCCTCTCTCAGAAATAAATAAACAAACAAACATACATTTTTAAAAACCTAGGGGCTCCCGGGTGGCTCATTCGGTTAAGTGCCCGACTCTTACTTTCAGCTCAGGTTCTGATCTCACGGTTTCGCGAGTTGGAGCCCCACATGGGGCTCTGTGCACTGATTGAGCAGAGTCTGCTAGAGTCTCTCCGCCCCCCTTGCCCCTCCCCCGCGCGCATGCACGCTTGCGTGCGCGCTCTCTAAATAAATTTAAATTTTTTTTTTAAGTTAAAAATAAATAAAGCAAGATGGGTAGATTTAGTTTGGGGTGGAGATCCCTAGGAGGCTGTTTAGGAAGCTTCTGGGCTCTGCCACCAGGGAGGGCGAGAGGTGGGTGGTGCGCATTTAGAGGAAGGAGGGCCTCAAAGAGCAACAGAAGGGTGACCTGCTCACTGGCCCCTGCTCTCTGACTAGCAACTCCTCTTCACACTCCTTCCCCTGGGGCCACGCTCTCGAGGCGCTGCTGGGAATTCCGGGCTAATCCAGCAGGAGCCTGCCCTCACTTATCTCTCTGCTCTCTTTATGTCCTTCTCCCAGGGAGGGGCCTGGAAAGCAGCTCAAGTCCATTTTACAGCTGGAAAGGGGCCCGTGCAAGCCTAGTGACTCAAGGGGGTTGGGGGATTCCACCTGCTCCCAGCACGTCTCCAACCTTGAAGGTCCAGGTGCTGGGGTTGGGGCCCAGGTAGGTTGGAGAGGTGAGGAGGGGGGGGATTCCATCCCGATACCACCTGCCCCCAGCACGGCTGGAGGGGGGGTGGGGGGGGGGTGCGCTTCACTCAACCAATCTCTCTGGTTCACATCTGTCTGTTTTTACAAAGTCCCCTTCCCTGCCTTGTTCACCCCCACTTTGGGGCTCCCCTCAGGGGTCCTGGCCAACCTGCCCACTGCTCCAGCTGCACGCACTTGAGTGTGAACACAGGCGCGTGCACACACGCCTTAGCTCCCAGGGTGCTGGTGGAGCACAGAGGGCAGGTTCAGACGCTGAAATAACCTGGGTTTGAAGGCCAGCTCCACTTTTCTCTTCCTAAGTGACTCCTTTACCTGTGGGCAAATCACCTCCCCTCCAACGCAGTTTTCTCCCCTGCAAAGGGGGCATAACTAATGAGACAGCACAGGTGAAGCACCTCACAGAGGTGCTTGGTGCCCCCGAGTCAAATGGGCCAGAGACTCTCTGCCCCACACGGTCAGTGACGGGGGCCGCGAGTCACGGCACACCTCCCGCATGCAAGACCCTCTCCTGAGCCCTGACGCGCCTCCCTTCCTAATCCTGCCCCAAAGCGGGGAGGTGCTGCCTGATAGAAGAACAGAGCCATCCACAAAGTGTTCCTGGCAAAAACTAAACACGCATCCAACCAGGCTTGTGTGTGTAACTACCGTTTTGGGGAATTACAGGGGACAGGGGACCACGTTAAACACAACCCTTGAGGATGCAATCCACAAACTCCAGACTGTGGGAATCTCGACGGGACAAACCACCCAGTTTCTTCAACAAATGCATTTCGGGGGAAAAAGTAATGGGAAAACCACAGATTAAAAGAAAGGTAAGAGACATCACCAAATGCAACATGTGGGTTTTGTTTAGTAGGGCAACTATTATAAAAAAAAACAAAAAACAAAACCCAAGGGACCACTGAGATTATGTGAACCCTGTTGGATATTTGATGATATTCCGTATCATTTTCTGGGTGCGATCACGGTATTGCAGTTGCTATTAGAGTAACATACTGGGATTTTTACGGATAGAACGACGTGCCCGGGACTTGCACAAGCCTTGTCCGCTGCGGGGGACGGTAGGGCACGGGGGTGGTGAGCGGAAACAAGAGAGTCCCCGCCTGGAGTTGTTAGAGCTGGGGATGCGTTTATGCACTTTGTCCATTTTTGTGTCTGTTTGGAATCTGCCATCGTAAAAGTTAAAAAGAAAAAGGACAGAGTTTGAGACTCACCCTCAATGCATGCGCCTAGGCTCTCAGCAGCCATCAAGGGAGGGCAACAGTCTTCAGACCCCCGGTCATGGCAGTGACACATGGCCAGCCCCGCCATCTTCCATGTTTATCTATCACTCGCCCCAGGCCCACAGGCGCTCCCAGTGTCCTTAACATCAAAAGAGGCCGGGGGGCCTCACTTTGGGGGGCACGGCAGTGGGCGGCTGGGAAACCGAGTCATACTGGGCACACGGGGCTCATGGCAGCCCAGTGACCTTGGGTGGGTAAAGACCAAGGTTATAACCCCTGCCCTTGGAGGGTCTGCTGGGAGAAACAGAAAGGGCACTGTAGAAAGCAGGGGTGGGGGGGATGTTAGAATCGGGGCCCTCCTTTCATCCCTCATCCCGCTCACAGCTCACCCCACCTCCTGCAGTCCCAGCTTCCCAACCTTTCCCTGGGGAGCGCACCTGCCCTTCCCCGGGGGTCACAAGCAGCCCCGAGAACAACCGTATGCTGTTCAGACCGTTCCACCGCCAGGATGCTCCCCACAGAGGAAGCTTACAAGACGGGCAGAGAACTGGCAGTCAGGGGCTGGAGGCAGGCCACATCGGCCCACACGTGTGTTTTGTTTGGCTTGCAAAGTATTTTTACATTTTTGAGCCAACAGTAAAAGGTCAGGTGATTTCATATGAAAATCCGCAGTTCTGGCTTCTCCCGTAACTTCAGACAATCTGGCCACATGGGGTCTGTGTTCCTGGGCAACCGGAGGCTGGGTGGGGGCTGGTGGGCAGCTGTCCCCTTTGGGCAGGCCCTGTGCTTGTGGGTTTGCCACAGACCCCACCGGGCCTTCCATCGCTCCCTGGCTTGGAGAACCCCTGGACAGCCAGCCGCCCCCAGTTGAAGGGAGAGGGGTCCAGAGGCCAAATCTCTGGGGCACTTTTTCCTTCCTGCTGGTCTTGACCCTTCAAAAGTGCCCCTGCTGCCCTCGGGGCAAGCCAGGCTCACACAGGACCGCTACGTCCCCGGCGCCTCAAGCCATCCCCTGTGGGCCGCCTGGCCCTGCTTCCTACCCACTGCCCACCCCTTGCCCTCCCTGTACATGGAAGGGGATTCATCAGTGCTGCTCCGGTGGTCGTTCAAATCAAGACCCGGCCCTGCCTCTGCACAGGGTCTCGGGGAATGGGGTTGGGGTCTAGCTGCTGCTCTGGGGAGGTCTCGGCGCGAGAATTGGGCTCCAGGCCACGTCCAGGCGGCCACGCAGGCCTTGCCCGTCACCGCCTCCAACGTGGGCTCAGCCAAGGCCACAGAGGGCGCTGGTGGCCTAGTGAGAAATAGCAGCCAGGTACCCGGACTTGGGCCGGCCCTCAGTGGAAGAAGACCTTTCACCTCTTTCTGAGCAGGTGACCACCTGTGTTTTGAGGTCTATATTTAGAGCCTGAGGAGGACACGAAGAGGGTGTAGCCTGGCCAGGCTCCTGGGTCATTTCCCGACATCAACGTCACCATTCCTGGCCTGCCTGGCTCCCGGGTTGGCCCTCTGTGGGCGGGTGAGCACGCACCTTGGCAGGAGGTGACGCACCTTGGCAGGAGGTGATGCACCTGGGCTAAGAGCGTAGGCTTAGCCCCACCTCCTCCGTCACTGGGTTCCTGGGAACCTCCAGGGGCCTCCTTCTCGTCCTCCAAGTCCTCCTCCTCCTCCTCAGGGGGAGGGGGTTTCCCACAGGCTGGAGGCTGAGCTCCGGGTTGGTCAGGAGGCGGAAAATGAAGCATCCAAACCTCCCGGAGACCATCCTGGGTGGAGGGGTGTGATATCACTGTCACCCCCAGTCTCTGACCTCACAGGGCGTTACTGTCCCGGGGCAACTAGAACAAAATACATCAACGCCTGGAGCCATGGAAACGGCCCAGGAGGGGCAGGCCGAGGGTTCCAGACCAGCCTGGAGCTTGCTGTGGGGCCTCCCCGGCCTCCCCAGGAAGTGGGCTCTCGCCGCCCCTGACACTGACTCCCAGGGTGTCGGGGGGAGGGGGGTCATTCAGAGGAGCACAGGGCAGCCGGCTCACCCTGATAAACAGCACCCACACCGGTGGGAGCCAGGGGCCACTCTGACAACGGTCCCCCACGCCTGGAGCGTTGGGGGCCCACCACCCCAGGGGTCGCTGACCCCTGACCCTTCTGAAGGCCACCCAGCCACCCTGCGACGGCTGGAGGTGAAGGGAGGAAGGAGGAAGAGGCAGAAAGAGACACAAGTAGATGGAAATGCAAACAGAGACTGCAGGGGAGGCCGCAACACAGAGAATCATGGAGAGGGGAGCCCTGGGAAAGGAAACGGAGTCGGAGGCCAGGTCCCGACCCTCGCAGAGCCCGCACACACACGGCCGAGGGGGAGCCCCGTAGGTCTGGGAGACTCTCTCTTGAGATCTGGAGCCTAGAGTTGTGCTCGTCCCTGCTCTGCACCTTCCCGGCCTCAGTTTCTCCATCAGTAGGATGGGGTGATAATAATAACACCACCACCGGGCCCTCAGGAGAGCGGATGATAAAACAATGCCCAGGAGCCCTTGGTAATCTGAGAAGCACAAGAGGAACAGGAGACGCTGGACGCACGGCTCCCCGGCAGCGGCCGCCCAGGCAGGGGGCGGGGGGACAGGTCGGCCTGGTGGGGCGCACATGGCCACCGCCGAGTGCGCCCCCTCCTCTCAGACACGGATGGCAACGCCCGCTGGCTTCCGGCCAGACTCCTTCAACCAGTTCTGAGGGGGGGCGTCGGGCCCTGGCCGTGACCCACCCGGCCTCCCGGCAGCGGCCCCGGTTGCCCTGGAGACTCACCTCGGTGGCTGGAGCTGGCACAGGTGCCGGCCAAGGTGCGGGGCTTCGGAGCGTGGCGCGGCGGGCGATGGCCCAGCGCCTGGCAGTCACCACAGAGACACAGGCAAAGAACACCCAGCCCTTCCGCACCCTGGGCGCAGCGGGCCTGGCTTCCCGGGCCATGGCGGCACGGGAGCCAGGCAGGGGCTGGGCTCCCAAGGAGGCCCTCTGCCAATCTGCCAGTCTGCCTGGCTGCCCCGGTGGAGTCCAGCACCCGAGTGCCTAGGCCTGGTGTCACCTGCGTGGCTGTCATACCTGCTCCCATGATGGGCAGGGCCAGGAATTCCCACTTGTCCCAGGCCGTGGGCCAGCCGAGGCTGTGTGAGCAGCTCCAGCCAGATCGGCCCCTCCAGGCTGGGCCCCGCCGTCCCCTCCAAAACCCACCCCAAGGCCCCATCCCCATTCCCCAGAGTTACAACAGTGGCAGGTATAAGTCACCGAGATCAAAACAGGGCTCAGCCAGCGGGGCCACCAGGCAGGTGTGAGCCTGGCCAGGCGGCGTTGGAGGGAGCACAGGACATCCTCACTTATTCAAAGCCACCGCCTCATTCCTGAAGCTTCCCTGCACCCTGCCCTCAAGCTCCTCGGCTGTGGCCCCCAGATACAAGACTTCACTTTAATGTTTATTTATTTTCGAGAGAGAAAAAGAGAGAGAGAGCATGAGCAGGGGAGGGGCAGAGAGAGAGGGAGACAGAATCCGAAGCAGGCTCCAAGCTGTCAGCACAGAGCCCGACGCGCCGGGGCTCGAACTCAGGAACCACGAGATCATGACCTGAACCGAAGTCAGTCGCTCAACCAACTGAACCACCCAGGCGCTCCCTACAAGACTTCATTTTAAACTGCAAGACGAACCGAGGGTTGACAAGTATTTACTTTGCCAAGTAGCGTAGAAAAAAAAAAAAATACCATCGTTCCAAAAAAGATGCCACCAAAAATAACTAGGAGACACCATCAGAAAAGAGGGCAGTTATTAAACGAGTGCATTTGGCTTTAAGAAAAGCGCACAACCCTGTGCCCACTTTTCTCACTTTGCTGCAAACCAGCCATCGGAAAGCACTGAACGAGTCCAATACACCCATTTGACGAATGGGGAAACCGAGGCCCGGGGGGAGCAGGGGCTTGCCCGAAATCTCACAGGGAGAATTCAGGACTTGTGTCTGTCTGAAGCTCTGCAGAGCCCACAGATGCTCCTTCCATCAGTGCTCAGAGCCCAGATCCCCAAACCCAGAGGTCCCAGGGCAAAGAGAGAGGTTGAGAGGCGGGGCTGCTTCCTTACCCTGCAGGCCCCTGGCCGGGTGGACGTCCTGCCCCTGGCTGCGAGGGGGCTGACAGGGGCTGGGAGCAGAGAGGGCTGCGCAGGGGCTCTGGAGCCGGTCTGCACGCACATCGGGTCCCCTGGCTGTGGTGGGGTGGCGAGGGCCCAGTATGCTGCCCTGACACAGAGCCACACCAGCACTCACTCTGCCTGAGTTTCACATCCTCTTCCGGTGGTTTTGTGAGGCGCAGGGGACCCGGCTGAGCAGGCTGCTCGAAGCCCAGGGGCTGAGACCTGGTTCCTGTCCCCGCCTAGCACTGCCTCCCTGTGGGACCTGCATGTTCCTCTTCTCTTTGAGCCTCGGTTTCCTGATCTGTCATGGATGTGGGGGTGGGAGGGGCAGACACAGAGGTTTTCACACTTGAACCCTCCCACCCCCTGCCCCCCTTGCACCTCTTGGCCTCGAGCTCTCATTGCTGGGCTCCAGAGGAAAATTTCTTTCAGGCGCAAAAGAATCCCTGTGAGCACAAGTTAGGAATCCGTTGGGCCGCCTGGGTGGCTCAGTCGTTAACGTGTCCCACTTCAGCTCGGGTCATGATCTTCATGATCTCACAGTTGGTGAGTTCGAGCCTCATGTCGGGCTCCGTGCTGACAGCTCAGAGCCTGGAGCCTGCTTCCGATTCTGTGTCTCCCCTCTTCTCTCTGCCCCTCCCCTGCTTGCGCTCTGTCTCTCTCTCTCAAAAATAATAAACATTAAAAAAAAATAGGAATCCCTGGGGAAGTGGGCATCCAGGAGTGGGGGGCTGGGCGGGCATCGGAGAAACAGAGCTGGAAATCCCAGGTGGAACCTGCCTCCCGTGCCACCCTCGTGCCCACCGTGACCTTTGAGAAACGGCACAGGCGACGGGGCTCTGAATCAGCCAGTGCTGAGACCCTGGGCCAGTGACTTAGCGTCACTTACTGCCTCAGTTTCCTCATCTGAGGATTTGGCAAGACCTCAGCAGGGGCCTGCTGGTGGCTGGCACCCAAGGTATGTGCATTCTGATCCTCTCCCACAGTCGTAAGCCTGCTCCCGTGCTGGGCTCATAATAAACACCCAAGGGATGTTGGCGGGTGCTGTTGCCTGGCTCCCATCTCCGAGGGCCAGCTCCAAATGGCAATCTGGGGTCTGTCCAGTGCTAGCATGGGCCCCGCAACTGGATCCCAGTGGATAACCCAGGAACGTCTGCTGTCTACAAGCAGCAAAGAGGCCCGGAGCGCCGGTGGAGGCGCCAGGCCCCCGGGAGTCAGTAGAGCTCCAGGGGGCAGACAGCCCTGGGGTGGGCAGGCTGTTCAGAACCTCGGCCGCTCAGCCCCCCGTGCTGCCGGCTGCCTGGCTGTGGGACCTCGGGCGTTGCCTGATGCAGCCTGGCTGTCCTCCATGCATCCCGGGGAGCTCTCCTGAGCCTTTGGGGGCCTTAGCTGAACTGAGGGGGTGGGGAGTGCCTTTCCTGAGACCTGGCCTCCTCATCCCGGTGCTGTGGAAGGAGTCAGTGGAGGGGAAAGTGCTTCCGACTGGGCGAATGTGTTTGGGGGCGGGGGAGAGCTTCAAGAGGCCCTTGGAGGAAGTGGGGGTGGGTGGTGGGAACCACGGGGGTACAGGCTGCCCCTTAGGTGCATCCGTGTGTTAATGCCTCTGATTCCACGAGCATTTACCGAGCCCTTCCCAGGTACCAGGCCCCTTGCAAGGCACCACATCTCCCTTCCGTAGTTCCTGAGTGTCACACAAGGGTCCCTGTGATCTTCTCCAGCGACCCCCCCGGACATCTCGGGCTACTGCCTTTGGAGCCAGGCCGCCAGGACAGGGCTCACCGGGAAGGCCCAGGCTGGGGAGACCAGCTGCGGGCAAGAAAAAAACGGGAGCCCCGGGAAGGCGGGGCAGGGGAGGGGAGGGGCAGGGCGCATCCACCCCTCCTCCCACCCGGGAGGGGGAGAGCAGAGGCGCCTTTGTTCCCTGCCAGTCTGGTGTCACCACATGGTGCGCCATATCACTGTCACTGCCTGGAACGAAAGACCGGCTGCGGAGAGCCAGGGCTCTGGGGGCTGGGGACAGTTAGGGGCACTTCACCTGCACCCCCACCCCTTTGCCACCTTCGGGGGCTGGGCCTCCTGAGGACTGAGGCGCACGCAAGCATTTCCTATGCACGCCCACTGTGCACGGAGCTCTGCGTGAACTCGGCACCCGGGGACACTCACGCCAGCCCTGAGATGCTTGTCCCAGGACCCGAGGTCACGTGACCTGCCAACAGTCCTGTGCTCTGCCCACCACACCAGATGGCTCTGGGTTGACGCACCTGGCCGGCCACACACAAGCCCAGACGCAGCAAAACCCCACTCCCGAGCACACATGCATGCACAGACGCGCCAACGCTCCCCGCCACCCAGACCTAAGCCCTTTGGCAGGGGAGGGACTCCTGGGTGGGCCCCTGCTACATCCCACATCTGGGGGGGTTCCTCTCACGCTTTGCGGGCTCCTGGGGGGCAGGCCCTGGTGGGTGCAAAGCACATTGTTTATAAACATGTGTGGCTGTCGCTAGGAGCTGTGACTCAGAGCCCGAGCGAGCCGTGACTCTTCTCGAAGCTGTTTACTCGGCACAACATCCTGTCCAGGAAGCAGATAGGAGAGGCCTGGCTGGCTTTGGCTCCTCTTTCGGCAGCCTCCTGACCCGACTCGGGGTCCTGCTGGGGGCGCGGGACAGCCCAGTTCCCCTCCCCCTCATCTCTGGGAACCTGCAGCCCCATCATCACACGGTCACTGCCAAATTGCTAGGTCAGAGCCATTGCCAGACTGCTAGGTCAGGTGACGCTGCAGCCTGGCGTGTGAGGGACCAGCCTTCGGAGCCAGGAACAGGGCTCAGAACCAGGGTGCATCTCCTCTGGCTTCCCCTCCCTCTTCAGCTCTGAGAGAGGCCCCTGGCCCGGGACACTGCAAACACTGCCACCCTGCAGCCAAAGGCAAAAGCTGGCCTGCACTTAGAAGCCTTGGAGGCCGGAGTGGCTCCTGATGCCTCCTGGGCACCCAGGGCCCAGCCCGGCTCCGCCTTTGTCCCTCCTCCCTCCTCTCTGGGGACAGAGGACTTTTCCACGCAGCATCTGCGAAACAGACGCAGCCGCAGTGATCATCTCTGCCGTAAAACTAAGATCAAGGCCCAGAGAGGGCAAACAACTTGCCCAAGGATGCACAGTGGGTCACTACCAAGGCCAGGTACATACCCTGGCCTGTCTGGCCCCCGAGGCAGCTCAAGTTCCTCCACTCCGTGCCGGGTCAAAGACCACACGTGGGGCCGCCGGGTCCCACGTGTCACAGGTGGGTGGTCTGTTCCCTGTATGAGGCCCAGATCGGGATTCTGACTTCAGTTTCCCCCGCCCCTCTGCCCCCCCCACCCAGTGTGTAAGCTGGACTCAATGACCCGCCGCCCTAGATGTTTCTACCATTCACTGATGTGCCGCTGTGGATATAACATGTCCCCATATGTGAAGCAGATTTACAGGTGGGCTTGGGGACAGAAGCTTGGAGACCCATCAGATTCAAAGTCACACGGCAGTCTGGCTTTGAGGCTGCTGATACTATTCTCCTGGTGCCCTTCTGTGAGCAGAGGACCCCCCCTCCTTTATAGAAAGGGGCCAGAGGAAGGCCATGGACGCAAATGGGGCAGCCCTTTCCTCTGCTCCAGGCTGGGGAGACCTGGGGACCCCCTGGAACGGTGGGGCAGAGCTGGGAGGCAGAAAGGCGAGGAGGGCCTCGTTACTTCGGCAGCTGAGGCTCAGCCCCGCCCCACGCAGAACAGTAACCCGGCGGTAGGGAGGTAGGTCGCTGGACCTCTCCAGCTGCTGACTCACCTGCCCAGGACTCCCCTGTGCTGGCTGCCCGCCCGCCCGCCCGCCTGCCTGCCGGCCCTTTATACCGGCCCACTGAGTCACCCAGGTTGCCAAGAAGCTGAGGATACGAGAATCCGGGCCCTGCCCCAGCTGCTGCTGCTGGCTTCATGCCTGGCAGGCTCCAGCCCCGCCAAGGGGACCACAAGACCCCCTCTCACGGCAGCCGAGGACACAGCCCCCTGCCCCTCTGGGCCTGCTCCTTGTGCCCGTCTTGCCAACGAGCCCAACGTCTAACTTTAAGGATCAGAGTGGCAGCTACGAGCTGGGGGCCCTGGGTAGACGGAATCCAGGTTCAAACCCGCAGCCTGTCACTTGCTGAGACTTGTCCGGCCCTACACAAGGAGACGGCTTCTGTCTCCAACGGATGGGGGCGCTTGGGAAGAGGGCCTGGCATAGGCCCCGTGGTCAAAAAAACATTACCCCAAGGTGGCCCGGGACGTGCCAAGTCAGGGACAACTGATACTTCATAAGATGCCACAGAAAGTCCTCCTAGCAGAGTCCAGCTGCCGTAAAAATCTCCAAACAAGTTCACCCCACCCCACGTCCCCGAGGACCAGCAGTAGTTTCGAGGACATCATCGCAGACCCGCCCTGGGGAGTCTACAGGGCACCTGCCAGGGAGGGACCAGGCCATGTGCAAGTGCCAAAAACACACGAGGGAACCAAACGGGTCAAAGTCACCTTCTGGTCGGGGGTACGAGAAGTAAAATACGGCGTTGGGGGGTGGGTGTGCTGGAGAAGCAAAACCAGAAGAGGGTTAAGAGGGGTGGAGCGTCACCGCAGCCTTTGATAGGGTGGGGGAGCCAGGAAGTACCCTGTGGGGGAAGACTCACAGAACAATTCATCCACTGTGGGGTGGCTTCTTACCCCCTCTCCCACCCAGCCCCCGGGCTCCCAGCTCTTCATACCCAAGTGCCCAGAAGGATGCCTGGCCCGTGGTGCTTTCTCGTAACTGCCAACAGGTAGGTGGGTGGCCATGCCACTCATGTATGCACACGCCACCCCTGGGCGTCCCACGTGTTTTCAGTTCTTCCCTCTTTTTAACACTGGAAGGGGCGTAAGCCCTGGGAAGGGCAGGGACTCTGTCCCCGCTGACGCACCAATGCCTAGGGCAGCTCCAGGCACACGGTGGGCTCTCAACCAACACCTGGATGGTCCACCCAGTCTCTCCAGTCTCAAGTTCCTGGACTCGAAAAATCTTCGGGGTTCAGGGCCAAAGGGTTCCTTGTGGGGAGACCGCCAGAAAAGCTTCCTGGAGGAGCCAGCAGGGCTGGAGAGGAGCCCGAGGGATGCCAAAGAGCACAGGAAGGGCAAGGCCCTCTCTGCCAGCCTGTCATGACAGCGCCTTCCGGAGAGCGAGGCTGGAGGCGAGCCAGGCTTTCTGGGAAGCAGGAGCCAGGAGGTTCCCAGAAGCCAGCCTGCCGTGGGGTGTCAGGGCGGGGAGGCAGGCAGTCGGCTCAGCTCTGGTTCAACCTGGGGTTTTTTTCTCCTTCCGCAATTCCTGGGGAATGGGTCTCCGCTGATCGGGTAAGTAGAGGTTTGGCCTGCGCTAAGGAGCCTCTCCCTGAAGTACAGGCAGGGCTTGCTAAAGGTTGGGTGGGTGGGGGGAGCGGAGCCCACAGTCAGGCCGCTGTGCCCGGCAGGGCCTGGTCACTTGGGGCCTCAGGGCCAGGGGAGTTGGGACAAACGGGCCGTTGTGGTGAGGAGGGTGCCCGCCGTGCCAGGGACACTGTGTGCCCGGTGCTGCCACCCGCCTGCTGTCTGCATGCGGGGGCCCAGGGCCTGGGAAGCAGGGCTACCCTTTCAGAGGGGGGCCTCCTGAGCTGCCCTGGCCTCTGGAAGGGACCCGGGGCTCCAGCTGGCTGCCGGGAGGTGCGAGGGGGGGGTGTGCTGGTGCCTTTCCCACAGTCTTCCGGCAAGGAAGTTTCCCCAGGTGCGGAGGGGGCAGGAGAGGATGGAGGCAATGCCTTGGGTTCCCAGGGCCTTGGGGCTGACAGCTTCGGAGACACAGCCTGTGTCCCAGCCTCCTCCTGCCACCCACGGTCCCTCTGCCAGTCCCAGGACTTGGCTCCTTCCTTGGTTTCTCCTCCTTGGCAAGGTTCCAGGGACTCTCCTCCCTGCCTCCACCTGCTCGTACATGAGATATGTGCTGAGCTCTGCAAGGCACCGGGTGGACCCCCCCCCCCGCCGGGCACCCGCCAAGAGCGGTGCAGATCTCCGGACGCCAGCAGGCAACAGAGCGGCTCTGTGCGCCGGGCACAGGGCTGAGTACTTTAAAGCCACCCAGCCTTGTAAGCTTTTGTACATTTATTAACCCCTTTAACAGATGAGGCACGTGGGGCGCCTGGTGGCTCAGTCGGTTAAGCGTCCGACTCTTGATTTCAGCTCAGGTCATGGTCTCAAAGTTGGTGAGACCGAGCCCTGTATCGGGCTCTGCGCTGGCAGCACTGAGCCTGCTTGGGATTCTCTCCCCCGTTCCTCTCTGTCTCTCAAAATAAACTTAAAAAAAAAAACAACAAAAAACCCAATCAAACAAACAAACAAAACCCATGAGAAACTGACACTGAGAAGTTGAGGGGGTAGGAACACTCAGGGTTCCTCATGGTCAAGACCCGGGGGCTGGCTCCTTGAAAATGCAAGATGCAAACACACGCGCGTGTGCGCGCGGATGCACAAACACACGCGTGAACTCGTGCCGCACACGCACCCCCGTAACCAGTCGTGTTTCCACACGAGCCCCCTCACACAAGCCCCCTCACACTCGTGCTCACTCAGCCACCGCTGGGCTTGTCGTGCACACCGGGGGCACACGACGAGGCACGTGGATACAGATGCACTCAAATGTGCCGGCACCCAAAGGCATGGGGCTCCTCCCAAGTCACGCGCACCCACACTCCCACGCTCAGGTGCAGGACCGCACAGACAACCCCAAAAGCCCCCACACATCTGCCAGCCAGTGACGGCCACCTGGTGTCCCCAAACCCTGAGCGTGTGCCCTCGGGGCCCACCCCGCACCTGCTTCTGGCTTGGGGAGAAGGGAAGGAGCCCCGTGTGCTGCACAAGGGTCTCCCGGCCCCACGTGGCTGCGAAGAAGATTCCTTGACATAATGGAGAACCACTGTCCCCTGCTGCAGCGAGGGGGGCAGGCGGGGGCAGCTCAGCCTGTCCAGACGGGGCACTGCCTGCCTACCTTTCTGCTCCCCGCTTTCGGGAGCCCACAGCTGTCACCTCTCCGGCCGCCCAGGGCCTCAGGCCAGGAGGACTGCCTCACCCTTTTCAACCCTATCAACTAGAGGGCCAAAGGGCACCCCCGGGCAACTTCCTGGTCAGCACACCCCGCGGGGGGAGGGGGGCAGGGCGGGGACCTAGAACTCTGGCCTCAGGGAGGAAGGCGATCCAGGTGGGGCTCCCCCTCTGGCCTGGGCAATCTACTCAACTTCTCTGGCCCCCACGCCATCTGCCTACCTTGGAAGAGACCTTTCCTGTCACCTGCGGAGGGCTTACTGGTGCCAGTACCTGGTTCCCCAGGCACATTCACACACCTTGACATCCACAGGTGAGGCAGCCAAGGCACAGAGGAGTCAAGGAAAGCACCTGCCGGGGGTCCAGCAAGCCCCAGCCAGGGCTCCCACCCGGCCTTCCCAGACCTCTCTCTCCCCGTTGACCTCCAGACAGACTTGATCTCGCTGAGAGGTCCGTGCTGAGAGCAGCGGACAGAGATAACCAGGGCTGGGCTCCTTATGCTCCCGCCTCGGCCCAGCCGCAGTGGCTGCAGCAAGAATCAGGCAGAGAGATTCAGTTCGGGTGGCGGCAGCCCCCAGGGCCCGCACACTCCGGTCCTCCCCACACACGCTCCCCCGCCCAGTTTTGACCCGCATGGTTCCAGGGAAGGGAGCTCCTGGAAGGAAGGCCTGCGCCCGCTCGCCCAGATCTCAAGAAGGGAGGGGAGGGGGGGGCGGGGCAGGTTTCTGGCCTCAGCCCCTCACTGGCCCGGGCCACGCCCTCCCTACCCCAGCGCGGACCCACAGGGCAGGTGGGCACACTTGGAACCTCAGGCGGGGTCCAGAGAAGATGCCTTTTCCCTTCCCCAAGGGAGCCCACTCCGGATCCCAACCTAGAAAAGGGGGGGGGGGGGACCCGAGGTGGAGCGCGCCCGCCTCAGTCGTGGGGGCGGGGCAGCGCTCCGGCCTCTGGGCTCCCGCCACCTTGCGGCCCCTGCCCCTCCTCCCCCGGCAGCCCGCGGGGCTGGGGCTCACCTCGTCCGCCCGCACGCTCGGCGGGACCACCAGCATGAACGCGGGCAGGGGCCGCACCCCGCCTGGGGCCGAGGGCTGGAGCGCGCCGCCCGCGGTCGCCGGGCGCCCGGCTCGCAGCGTCCCGCCCCGCTCCGGGCACCGTCGTCGCCACCCGGGCCCGGGCCATTGTCTGCGCCGCCCTCGCCCCGCCCCCTCCTCCCGCCGCGCACGAGTGAGGGGCGGCGGGGCACAGCGGGCAGAGGCGCGGGAGCCACGGGAGCCGCCGCCCCCGCCCCCGCGCCGAACGTGCGTGCCGGGCACTGGGCAGAGGAGGCCACCACGCCTCCTCCCAACGCCAGAGGTGGGCACGCCCCCTCCCCTTTGGGAGGCCAGGGAGGCTCAGAGAGTGGGATTATACTCGAAGGTCACAGAATGAGTTGAATGGTCAAGGTCAGACTAGAATCCAGGCTCCCTGAGGGCACCCGGGACCCCTCACCGACGAGACCACCCATCACCGCCCTCCCCAGCGGGCACCTGGGCTTCACGACCTTCCCAGCTCCAAAATCTACGACCCACCCCAGGGCAGTCTGGCTCTCAGAGGCCCTCTCTCCTCCATCCCAAGGCATGGCAGGGGCTCCGGGGCTTTGCCCCCTCCCTGCTGGACACAGCCCCGGCCGGTGCGCTCACTGATAGGTACAGGGTCAGCACCCACGAGGGAAAGCAGCCCCTAACAGCCCGCAGGGCCAGACTTCTTTCCATTCCCATATTTTGCTCACAGCTGGAGGAAAAGCAAGGGGTTTGGTGACCATTCTAGGCCATTCAGTAACAAGCATTGTGCTGGGATATAGACACAGGTTCCAGTTCCAAAGCCAATGGCCTTAACCGTGAGGCCGCCTGCCTCCCCCCAGCACCCTGATGGAATCAGGCCAGCGGATGAGCAAGCCCAGAGGCCCCTCCCTGCCCCACCCCCAAAGCCCCAGTAGGTGACATGATTTACAGGGCAGTGTTCGTGCACTGAATGGTGAACACACAGGCACAGGGGAAGAAGGGGCCACAGATGGGGAAACTGAGGCTGGTGAGATGGGACCTGCCAAGGTCACAAAGCTAGTCTCAGCTGGCTCAGACCAGAACCACAGCCCCCTATTGCAGGGGCTCTACCCACCCCACCCTCCCAGCCACACCTCCCTGCCGCTGCACCACCCTGTCCCCAGGCCCAGGTCACTCGTGGCTGCTGTGGGTACAAAGTACAGGGCACCAAGCCCAGCTCCCCTTACTCTGGCTGGCGCCTGGCCCCATCTACGGTGCTCTCTGACCCTACATTTTCTGACGTTGTGCCACCATCAACTGTCACTCAGGTATCCAGGAAATAGCCTCTGTTGCTAGGGGACCGGCCTGATACAGGGTGGCCGGCTGGCAGGGTGGAGCTACAGGGAGGGAGGAACAGACCAGGGTTTCCCTCAGGAAGGATCCAGGGTGGGGGCTGCTGGGCGGGGGCGGGGTGGACCAGACTCCACAGCTAGCGTCTACACACAGGCCATCGGAAAGCCCCAGCCCTGAGCCTTCCCGCAGGCAAGTATTTTGGGGGCCTGTAGTTGCCAAGCAACCCCTCTAGGTTACCATGGGAACTCTCCCTCCTTCTGGGGCTTGTCATTTTTAGGGGGATGCCCTCTCTTTTCCACCTCCTCACCCTGGCTTGGCCGCCCTGGAGGGAGATATCCAGGCTCCCTAAGCTCATTCCCCAGCCCCCACGGAGACACAGCCGGCAGTGACCCTAAGTGAAGAATCTGAGCATCAAACACCCAGAACTCCGAGAAAATGCAGAGCCCAGAGCCCAAGGCCTTCATTAGAGCCAGGGGAGGGGGCGTGGGGGCTGAGGAGGAGGAAGGGGCTCATTAACTCTGTTTATGTCTCCACTCCCACTGTTAACCATCACCTTGGGGCCTGCCCAGCCCAGACTTCGGAAGCTTATTGTAATTGCAAGGAATTTGGTCCCAGCACCTACGCCCAGCCCCTCCCAGGCGTGTCTGCACGCAAGGACACGTCCCCACCAGCCCTGCCACTACCTAGTCGGGGAGCCCGTTCACCTTCCAGTGCCTTAGTTTCCCCTGCTGTAAATAAAGATGGCTGTGGTACCTATCTTGTGGATACAATGAGACAGTGCAGGCCAAGGCCAGGGCCAGGGCGGCAGGGGGGGGGGCGGGAATGTGTGTGTGTGGGGGGGTGGCGTCCATACCACCCAGCAGCAGTGTGGGACGGTCCGGGGGTTATTCTGCAGAGCACAGTCCAATGGCTGGTGTGCAGGTCCCCGGGGTCCCAATGCCTTCTCCCAGGATCTGCGGTCGGTCCTACACCCCTTTTCCTGTATTTCTTCTCTACGGTCTCATCCTCCCAGAGTGAAGCCCAGGCACGATGCTCAGAGGCCCTTGGGTAAGTACCTCTCGTAGAAATCAGCGAATGACCCACTGTCGAGGGCTGGCGACTTGAGCCTTGTGGGACCCAGAGGTGCCCAGGGGGCCACAGTAAGAAATGGCCTCTCTTCTGGGGCCAGGCCACCCTGGGCACTTTGCTTCATTTCACTGATGCCCCTAGGAGCCTACTCGCCCGTGGGGAGTCCAGGGCCCCTGTTCCTCAGCCCCAGATGGCCCTCTCCGGTTTGTATGAGGACAGGGCAGAACCCCAGCAGGTGAGCAGTGGGGGGACCCTTTGGGCAGGGTCTCTGGGGACAGGGACCCCTCAATCTCGACAGCCCACCCATCCAGACGGCTGCCTTCTGCGTGCTCCTCAGACACAGCCACCCTGCCCTTCGGTAACGGTAACGGGGGAGCTGCCCAGAAACCACAGAGCGTAATCATAGCTGCAGGGCCCTTGAAAAATGGCTGAGTAGGGCCGGCTCAACTCGCAGGTGTAGGAGGAAACGCAGACTCTTGACCTCGGAAGGCCTGTTCCTGCTAGGTTCCCTGGCCTCCTGTCCAAGGTGTCACCGGCTCACCATCCCATGGCCCCACCTTGTTTGATTTTGATGGTACGTGTCACCCCTGAAATGACGGTGCTTCTGGTGTTTACAGTTGAGTGTTGTCTCCTCGCAACTGAGAGGTGAGATCTTTGTCTGCTCTAGCCCCACTCCAAGCCTCCGAGCCCTGCTAGGGCGGCAGTAAGGAGGTCACAGCGCCACCTGCTGTTGGTGACAGCACACCCTCAGGCTCCCCTCACACCCACAAACTGGGGGCAGAGTCCCCGAGACCTCCGCAGACACCAACTGTGCCCCCTATCCCCGTGGGCACCTGGGTACCTGACCTTCGGAGGGGGAGGGAGAATCACTCCAACGCCCCTTGTTGTGGGTTGAACTGTGTCCCCAAGAAGCTATGCTGAAGTCCTAACCCAGCACCTGTGCATAAACCTTACTTGGAAAGAGGGTCTTTGCCTATGTCATCAAGTTAAGATGAGGGCACGCCGGATCTGGGTGGGCCCTAATCAAACGACCGGTGTCCTTACACAAGCAGGGGATAACCGGACACAGACGCGCGGAGAAGGCCGTGTGAAATGGACGCAGAGTTCGGAGCAATGCATCCCTGAGTCGAGGAACACTACAGCTTGCTGGAGCCACCAGAAGCTGGAAGAGGTAGGAAGGATCCCCTCCTAGAGCTTTCAGACAGAGCACAGAACTGCAGACTCAAAGTCCTGCTGATTCTGGACTTCTGGCCTTCAGAACTGACAGAGAATACATTTCTGTTGTTTTGAGCCACCCAGCTTGTGGTCCTTTGTGACAGTGGCAACAAAAAATGAATATCACCCCTCCCCCAGGAGCATCTCCCACCGCTGCTACCCTAGCCAAGTGCAGGCAAGCCAGTGTCCCAGGCAGAGCCCCAGGAACCTGATGGCAATGCAGGAGGTGACCTAGGCAGCGAGGACAGAGTGCATGTGAGCACACAATAGACAGAGGCCCCAATTATCACCCTCATCTTCAGCCTCCCTGCCTTGAATCAATCCTGACCACAGGATACTTCCTTCTGGAATATCTCTCTGCCCACACCCGTTGCCCAGATGAATCCTGCCAAGAGCATGTGCATGGTCGCATTCTTGGAGGCAGACCCTGCCCCAGTCGAGCCTCAGCTGAGCCTGCAGCCCTGGCCTCCTGGGTGACCGTGGGGCTGAGGCTCCCAGCCGAGCAGAGCCAGGAGACTGGTACAGAAAGTGTGAGGTGGTCCAAGTAAGGTGAATGTGTCCCCCAGCACAGACAACAGTCCATCCTCCAGGCTGGGGGCTGGGCCCACCCTCCTCCCTCCCAAGCTCTCTCTGGCCACACTGGCTCCTCTTCAGCTCCTCTCCAGAAAAACCCTCTGTGCCTCCGAGTCTCTGCAGCTTTGCTCGTCCCCGCAGCACACTGCTTGCAGACATGTGCGGGACTGGCTCCTCTTGTCCTTCGGGGTCCCAGCATCAGGGCCACCCTGGAGGCCTGTGAGACCCCACCCAGGGGCCCCTGGCCGCCCTCCTTCACCTTGCTTCATTTCCCGACAGTGTTGGTCTTTCCTTTCACACGGATTCGCTCTTGTGCCTTGACCCACCTCCCCCTCTGGGCTGTGAGCTCCTGGAGGGCTGGGACCTCGCGGGACCTTTGACTCCAGCCCCCAGGCCCAACACATCCCCTGCTCAGGGTGAGAGGCACAGGAGCTGAATGTGTCCAGAGAGGATCTCAGAGTCCCTACCTGCCTCTGAGCAGCTCACGCTGTGCACATGCAGACTAATAGTAAGAGGTACATGTTGGGTTGGGGGCAGGGGACGCCCAGCATGACCCCTGAGCTTCCCTTCCCGCTCCAGAGGCTTCACTGAGCACCGTGGACACAGCCTGCCCCCTGGTGGTCAGCAGCGGCATGACAGCCCCAGGCAGGGAAACCAGAAAACAAAACACACACCTTTGTTTGGGTGTAGTCAAGGCAGCAGCCCTCCCTCGCCCTAGAGGGGCACAGGGGCAGGACCTGCAGGCTCCAGGGGCGATGTGAGGACTTCAGAAGCCTCCCTTGTCCCCCGTTCCACCTCTCCCGTCCCGGTGCCCCGTTCATTCCTAAGGCTTCCTCACCCCAGCCAGGGCACTGCCTCTGGAAACCCTTCCTAATGAGGCCCCGGGGCTCCAACAAGGAGGGTCTTGACCTCGGTGTCCACACCAGGGTCCATGCTCCGCCACGTGCTGCCCACCCAGGTCCTCGGTCCTCCAAGTCCCCAGGCTGCCCTCCGCTCAGAAGGACCTTGAGGGAGGAGAAAGCATTTTCCCAGGACCAGGAGCATCTTGGGGCAGGGGTGGAGGCCCAGGGCCAGCAGACAAGCCTGTGGGACCCTTGGGACACCACGTCTATACAGCCCAATTTACACAGGAGTAAGCTGAGGCCTGTCCCGTAGCCCCCTCCCACTAGGGGGGTGTCTCCTTCTAGCTCCAGGCTGGTGGTAGACACAAGACCCCAGACCCCGACTTCTCCGGGTGCCCCGGGGAAGTGCCCAGCCCAGGCAGCCCCCTGGGTACCCTGGAGACCCCGCTGGCCATCAGGCTGGCACATCTCCCCACCCCACGTATGAGCCCTGGTCATGCTGCCAGCCCACTGGGCGCCCCTGCCCCGTGGCAGAGCTGCCTCCAGTCCCCTTCTTCTTGCCCCCTTGTCACCTCCCCAGTGTCCACTCCTCCTCTGACCCCATCCCATGGTCCCCATGTGTGAAGTCAATGTGTGTATGTACTGCGGGCTCGTTGGGATGTCGAGAGGAAAGGGCCCCACATGGTAAGGGGTGGACGGAGTCCCTCAGGATCTTAGGGGCTCTTGTTTTCATTGGAAATCGTATGGGAGGGTGGAGCCGTGGCCCCGGAGCCGGGACCCTCCCTTCTCCTCTGGACTCTGCTCACCTCACGGCTCCGGGCAAGTCCCCGCCTCTCCTGCTCTCAGTTTCCCAGTTGTACCAAGAGGGGTCGGACGCGGAATTGCGTCAGCGCGCGCTCCGCGTGGACCGGGTGCCGTGCACCCTCCTCGCCGGATGGGGTGTGGGCCGGGGACATGTGGTCCTCCTTCCACCCCCGCCGGCCTGGAGGGCGGCCGGGGCCGGGCGGGGGCACTCACCTGGCAATCTACCATCATCCTCGGCCCTGGCAGCGCATCGCCGGCCCCAGGGCGGGGCCCGGGGCTCGCAGAGGCCGCTCGCCTCGGCCCGCGCGCGGCCCAGGGGGGCGCCCGGCTGCGGGGCTCATGGCGCGGCCTCCCGTCCTCGCCGGGCCCGGGACTCCGCGACCACCGCCGCCTGCGTCGCCGCCGCCGCCGCCGCCGCCGCCCGCGCCGCTCCCATTGTCTGCACCGCCCTGCGCCGCCGGCCGCTCGGGCCCCGCTGCTCGGTTCCGCCCGGGCTCCCGGGCTCCGGCCGGGTGGGCGGGGACAGCCGCGGCCCCGCCCCGCCGCGCCCCGCCCGCCCGCCGCAGGTGTGAGGGGTGGGCCGCGCTCGCGCGCGCGCGCGCTCGGGGGCGCGCTCGGCCTCCCTCCCGCCGGCGAGGGTGGGGGGACCCTGCCGAGGCTCCCGGGCCTCGTCCACTGTCGCACGCGCACGGGGCCCGTGCGGGCCCGCGGACAGCGCGTGCACGGGCGCCGCGCCTCGCCGCAGCACAGCGAGGGTTCAGCGCGCGGCGGGTCCCACGCGTCGCTCACGCCCGCTGGGACCTCGTGCCACACCGAACCCAAGCGGGCGGGGGCCGTCGGGCGCTGGGCCGGGTTGGCGCGGAGACCTGGAGACTTGGGAGTCTCTGAATATACAGCACTGTCCTTCTGTGCTGGTCCCCACATGTAGCCTGCAGTGGCCAGTGGGTGCATGGCTGGGCCAGGGGACCTGGAGGCGGCGGTCGACACGGAGCACGGGCAAGAAGGTCAGTGCGCCCCTTCCCCCTCCTCCTCTACGCTTCTTCCCCTAATCTCTCTGGCGGGACCCCGGGACACGCGATGCAGCGTAGACCTGGCTGCAGCCCTGGTTGGGGTCAGGGGTGTGGGAGGGAACCCAGGGAGGAGGGGGCCCTCCTCGGGGGTGCCGGAGGGATGGTCCGAGTGTTGCAAAGGACTTCCCTGGGCAATCGGTGATTTCCTCCTCCTTTTTTAAACAACCAAAAAAAGTGTATTTATTTTGAGAGAGAGAGAGAGTGCAGGAGGAGGGGCAGAGAGAGGAGAGAAACAGAATCCCAAGCAGGCTCTGCCCTGTTAGCGCCACCCCGTGGTGGCAGGGCTGGAACGCACCAACGGTGAGATGGTGACCCCCGCAGAAATCAAGAATGGATGCCTGACTGACTGAGCCTGATTTTTTAAAAAAAAAATTTTTTTTCAACGTTTATTTATTTTTGGGACAGAGAGAGACAGAGCATGAACGGGGGAGGGGCAGAGAGAGAAGGAGACACAGAATCGGAAACAGGCTCCAGGCTCTGAGCCATCAGCCCAGAGCCCGACGCGGGGCTCGAACTCACGGACCGCGAGATCGTGACCTGGCTGAAGTCGGACGCTTAACCGACTGCGCCACCCAGGCGCCGCATCACCCCTTTTTATACATGAGCAGTGCCTCCAAGGGATCAAGGTCACTTGGCTCTGGGTGACCAAGTCCAGCCGTGAACATGAACAGGGGGTTCAGAGTTGTCTGCACCCTCACTGAGCCCTGCACTAACCATCACAGGCGTTGTCCTGGGTTAGGGCTCCCCCTGTGCCTCCAGGTCACTCTTCTGGGGTCGGGGCCACAGACCCCATTTTCAATGAGGCTCTGAGAAGCCACCACAGGAGCTTGTTGGTCACAGGGCTTTGTGTGACAGAGCCCCACTGTGGGTTTGAACTCAAGTCAATCTGACCCAAAGGTTGTGGCCTCTGATCCCAGCCTTGGATGTGAGGATGTCCTGGGTGGGAGCCATGGAGAGGGGCACTGGTGGCAAGGGGCTCTGAGGGGCGGGCTTCCTGGGGGAGGAAGGCTCTAGGGAGGCTGGAGTAGGGTGACGGGTGCACACTGGGGAGGGCGTCTGGACCAGTTGATGCAATGCTCTGGATATCAGGTAAGGAGTCGGGGGTCATCGCAGGTTGGGGAGGGAAGGGGACACAATTCAGGCAACCTTTTTGTTTTTTTTTAAGTTTATTTATTTTGAGAGAGCGAGAGAGCGTGTGTGATCAGGGAAGGGCAGAGAGAGCAGGAGAGAGAATCCCAAGCAGTCTCCACGCTGACAGCTTGGGGCTTGAACTCACGAACTGTGAGATCATGCTCTGAGCCAGTATCGGGAGTTGGATGCTTAATGTACTGAGCTACCCAGGCGCCCCCGGGCAGTCTTATAAGAGCCACAGCATCCTTGATTTGGAGGGAGTTTGGTGGGTGTGTTATTTGGCCCCACTCAAGCATGGATCCCCAAAACCAACCAGGGAGGAGGAAGCTGCCTCAGTTTCCTCCTGTGTAATGGGGGCTCTGGGGGTCATCTGCTGTCTCCTTCCAGGGTGGGGGCACGCTGCTTGGAGGGCCCAGACCTAGCCACGTCTCAGAAGCCACATCTCACCAACTGCCCAAGAGGAGTGGGTGTCCCAGCCATAATCTCATTTGGCCCTCACCCCAGGGCCTCAGATGACCTGTCCAACATCCCACAGGTGCTGTCTCCCCTCCCACAGTCATTCAACATTTATAGGACGCCCCCCTGGGTTCCAGCTACCAGGGGAATCTGGACCGCCCCATTCTATCCCCCCTTAGAGTTTACCAGCTGGGGCGAGGGGTGCACACAGGCAGACGTCGTAAGTGACACAGGGTTGCGGAGGGTTCGTGGAAACACTGAAAGGCACCCACTCTGGAGGGGGGCACAAATCAAGGCAGACTTCCCGGAGGTGATGTCAGGCACGAGTCCCCAGAAATCAGCCGGGTGATGGGACTGGCAGACCCGAGTGGTGGGTAGTGTGAGCAGAGGTGTGGGGGCCAGGCCCGATGGCCGAGTGATAGCGCGGGGAGGAAGCCGCTGGCCGTGAAGGGACAGGAAGCCTAAGTTTCAGGGGCCTCCATGGCAGACATTTTGTATTTGGGCTATTGTCTGTTTCTTAAAGAAGTACCTTTGCAATTGAGAAAACTTCGAAGCCCCCCAGACTGATGGGCCCTGACAACGTTGGTGCCTGGGGCTCAGATCCGATCCTGCCAGTCAGGGGCTGAGGACCGCTGGGACTGTCTCTGAGCCCTCTCACCTCTGTCTGCCAGGTCAGGCCCTGTCCCCGTCCCCCCTGCACCCCCGCCAGGCCCCTCACTTTTCCCCACCCGTGGAGCAGCTGTGGCTCTAAGCCCTCAGCCCTTCTTTGGCAAGTAGCTTGGACCCTGGTTGGGGTCTAAGAGTTGGGTCCTGTCACTCCCTTGTGTCTGAGAGCTGGGTCCTGCGATGGCGGTGTCAGCCGTACTCCTTGGGGGCTCGGGCCGCGGCTGGGAAGGTCCGTCAGCTGGGGCCAGGAGGGGCCGGGCTGGGAGCGAGGCAGGGGCTCCCCACCGGAACACGTGGACTGTGGGCCCACCCTGGCCCTTCTGCCCTGCAGGCACCTCAGCGCCTTTCCCTGACCTGCCCTCCCCTCTGCTCATTTTCTAGTAATCTGTCCTTGCCCGCTGGACAGACTGCAGGCCACAGGAGTGCGCCTTGGGCTGACCCCCAGCTTTGGAGGGGGGCCATGTGGCTGGGTGCCTGTTCCTCCCTACGTGGCCAGAACGTACCCCTCTGTGCCCCGCTTGGCAAAGGTGATGCTGCCCCCAGAGGGGACACTGGGCCACCAAACCCTGAACCCTCCCTCCCCCCCATCTCCGTCCTGCCAGGCAGACACGGCCACCGAAGGAGCTCTGAAGTCCCTCTGCGGCTGCCACGCTGGTGAGGCTGCCCTCCCGCGCCCACTAATCCTGGGCCTGCACCATAGCTGTGGAGCCCGACACCCGCAGGTGGCCTCACAGGGCTGAGGCTGCCCCAGGGTCAGGAGGTGCCGCCAGAGGGCCGACATCAGGGGCCATGCATCAGGGGCTGAGAGGCCACCGTGGTGTCCAGCTGATGAGCTCTGCCCCCCTCGTGGTCGGGGGGTATGGCTCGCTCTCACCTCACCCCTCTCCCAGGAGAACAGGAACAGAATCTCGTCTGCTGCGGCGGCCGCTGTAATGCAGGCTTTCTAGAAGACCGGACCCTCCCTCCTCCACCCCCACAGGCTGACTGTATGTGGAATCCAGGCTGCCTGGATCCCCGGTGGCTGGCCGCGCAGACGCTCGGATGCGTAGGTGAAAACACCCCGGTGAGGACTTCGTGCACGCCACCTTTATTAAAAACTGCCCAAACCCCCTTACAAAGGTGGGGCTGGTGCCATAGAGTGTGGTCCGCCGTGGGGTGCGGGCTAGACTCAACACCAGAGAGGGCCAGGCCTGTTCTGTTGCAAAGACTCACTCCAGGGCCGAGCGCTGTGTGGCTGGGGGCCGTCCCAGCACCCGAGACCCCTACAGCCAGAGAAGAGGCGTCTGGATGCCTTTCACACCGGGGTCTGAGAAGTGCAACTTTAGGGGCAAATAGGCAACAGAAGTGGGGCAGAGGCGGGGTTTCAGGCACTGAGTAGGGCTGACTCCGGAGCCTGCCCCGAAGGCACGTCTGCTGGGCCAGGCCTGCGGCTCTGTCTCCTTCACCTCTTCCCGCCTGACCATTCTCGGGCCACGCTGCCGTGTGATCTTGGTGTTTCGCTCATGTGGGCGCAGCCCCTCACAGTTTACAAAGGCCCTTCCACATCCATTTCCCAGGTGAACTTCTGCTAATAGACTGAGGTAGGCAGGACCGGATGGATCTCACCTGAGGCCTGAGAAGGGGGGGCACTGGTAAAGGGTGCTCTGCTGGGACAAGCTGGGGTGCTCCGCCGGGGGCGAGCGGGGTGCTTGCTGGGGACGAGCCGGGTGCTCTGCCGGGGCGAGCTGGCTGCAGGGCTTGGGGTCCCCATGCACAGCAGCCTGGCTCAGCCATCAGCTCCTCAGCCAGCTGCTGTCCTTGTCCAGCGTAGAAAAACGGATCAGCTTCAGGCTCGGTGGCTGGGGCTTCCTGTCATCCCAGAGGTACTCAGGGGACAGCACTCTGGAGGGCTTGTAGGAGATGAAACGACGGTTCAGGTGGCTCTCCTCCTGCCAGGCGGCCATGATGCCATTGGCCTTGTCCGCCAGGATGGCCATGTGGCAGCCTCTGGTAAACTCGTACACCCTGGCCACCCGCCCCCCAAAGACCGCCCCACCATAATAGAAGTCCCCCTCGTCGTCTGCCACAAAGGCGGTGGAAGCATGCCTGCGCTCGTAGGGAAAGTGCTGGCGGGGCACAGCATAGTAGCCCGGGTGAATGGCCGCCACCAGGTCCCCCAGGGTCTCAGGGCCCCACGGGTTCCGGAACACCATGTCCACGTCGAGGCAGAAGATGTAGTCCACCTCCCGGTGCGCCCTCTCGGCGATGTGCCGGCTGATGGTCTCCATCCGGCGCATGGAGATCTCCTCCCAGCGCGAGTGCCTCTGGATGAGGACGATGCTGAGGAGGCGGCCGGGGCCCAGCGGGACCCGAGGAATGGCTGCGGGGTCGTTGGTAAAAACATAGTAGTGCACCCGGTGACCCTGCATAAAGAACTGCTCGGCCGACTCCAGGAAATGCTGGACGAAGCGGGTGTACCTGGCAGGAAGAACCCCGTCATCCACCCCGGCCCCATGGGGCCGCTGCCTATGCAGGGCGTGGGGCTTGGGGTCCAGCTCCCCACCTTGAGAAGCCACGCAGGTGTGACCCTTGGGGCCCTTCTCTGTCAAAGCCCCACAACTGCAGTGTCAATCTCTTTAAATTTTTTTTTTTTTTTTATTTTAGAGAGAGAGAGAGAGAGAGAGGGAGAGGGAGAATCTTAAGCAGGCTCCACACTCAGCATGGAGCCCCATGTGGGGCTCAATCCCACGACCCGGGGATCATGACCGGAGCTGAAATCAAGAGTCGGATGTTCAACTGACCGAGCCCCCCGGGCGCCCTGCAGCACCAGCCTCTTACAGCCCTTGTAGGAATGATACCTCCCGAGGATTCCTAAAATCCGCAAACTCGCAAACTAAGCTGATTTAGTTTACGGAGTACCTCCTACGCGTCAGGCAGTTTCAAGGGATTCTTAGCTCCTTTGAGCCTCTTAAACTCCCTGAAGGCAGGCACCGTACTCCCCATTGTAATGTTAATTTTTTTCAGGCTCCACCAACTGAGCCAGCCAGTGCCTCCCCCATAATCCCCCTTTTAGAGGCAGAGACACTGAGGCTCAGAGAGAGGAAAGTGATCACATGGCCCGTATGTGCTGCCTCAAGGCCAGGTGAGTGGTGCTGGGGGCTTGGGGCTCTTGAGGTCCCAGCTGGAGGAACCCACAGGGCCGCACCCCCCAGGTCGAAGCTGATTGGACCAGAGGGTCACCTGACATCCCACCCCACCCCACCCAGCACTTTAGGTACTGGGGCCCCACTGGTTTCTCTCTCAGGAGTCCCAGCGAGAGCCCCGGGGGGAAGCTGTCAGGTGGTATCCCCTAAAGGAAAGGCCAGGTGGGGTGAGGGACAGGAGAGGAAAACAGGGGGGAGGCCCAGAGTGGGAGAGGGGAGAGGGCCCTAAGGGCAGGCCTTGACCTGCCTGTAGCCTGACCATGGACCCCCAGTTATGTTATGGTCTTGAGGGATTCTGTTCCTTCCTACCTGCCCAGACCGTTCAGGGGAAGCAGAGAGGGGTAAGGAGGCAAGGGGGTGTCGTCACAAAGTCTCCTGCTGCTCCGTCACCGGGGCTGGCTCCCCGCTTCCATGCCAGGGCCAGGTCCCCTCTTCCAGGAAGCCCTCCCATCATCACCCTCTACCCCCTATCTTCCCTGCCCCCCCCCCCCCCCACGGTGCCTGGTTCAGGGCGTCCCTGCCGTCCAGGCAGGGTCCTGTGTCCAGGTCCTGTCTCTTCCCAGACCGGCAGCTCCCGTGGCTCAGTGAGAACCACCCACCCGGCCCACTACTCACTTGCCCACGGCAAACACTGTGAGCCCAATGGTCAGGTTCAGCGGCTGGTAGATGTGTTGCAGCAGCTCGGGGTTGAAGGTTCCCTCCGAGACAATGGGCGCCAACCAGGGCGTGAGGGTCAGCAGCTCTGCAGGCCTGGCAGTGGGGGAGGCCGTGGGCACGGAGGCCCTTTCCCTGTGAAAGCCTCAGCCTCTCCCCGGCCAGGCCTCCTATGCTGTGTGACCTTGGGCAGCTTCATCCCTGTCTCTGGGCCTCACTATCCTCATGTGGAAGGCGGGGTTAGGAACAGTTCCTTCCCAGCACGGTTGAGAGGACCGGGAGTTAATGCACACCGAGTGTCTAAGGGGGCCCAGCATCTCAGGTGCCTGCTAAGTGCCGAATACATGAGGGGTGTAGACTGGGCACCTGCTATGGAGCTGTGCTTCTGCAAACACCGTCCCATCATCCAGTCCTCCAAGCTGCTAGGAGGTGGCTCTTATTAGCCACTTGCATAGAAAGAAGCCCAGAGCTGTTGAGTAACCTGCCCAAGGTCACACAGCCAGTGGCAGAACCGGGCTGGACCCCAGGGCCACCTGATACCCCCACCACCCCAACTTACAAATCAGAGCTCTGCCCACCCCAGCCTCCCTCCCCACACCAGATCTCCCCGTCCCCAGGCCATGCCCAACACCTACCTTTGCTCCAGAAGCTTGGGCTGAGGGTACAGTGACCTGTGACCAAAAAGGGCCAGTGGTGAGGGGAGGCAGCCCCCAACCCCCCGGGGCCACAAAGGGGGGAATGACGGTCTGCTTACTGTGTCACAGGCTGAAATGGCTTCTGCCCCTTATACTGCAGTTTCATGTTGCTGGTGGCAGAGGACAGAGAGAGCTGTTAGTGCCAGGGCTGGGGACAGACGTATTCGGGGCGGGAAGGACAGAGTGGAGAATAACCAACCACCCGCCCCCCCCCCCCCCCCCCCGCAAGGGCAGGCACCCTTCCAGGTTCCGTGCAGACTCCCTCTGCGCGCCCTTCCCCAACTGCATGCCCACTCTGCTAGGGGTGGGGGGCTGGGCTCCTACAGAAGCAGCCTGTCCAGGGTCACTAAGTGGCAAGGCCGTGATGGGTACCCGGTGCCGGCTGTCTCCCAAGCTGATGCTGTCTCACACACGTCACTCTGGAGGGGCCTGGCAGCGGACAAGTCTTGAGAAGCTGCAAAGGCCTGGTGAGCGCCATTCTGTTGCTTTCTAGCCTGGGGACCTTGGGCGAGTCCCTTTACCTGAGCCCGCGGTTATTGTAACCAGTTACACCAACACCAATCACCAATCGAGGGAGGCCTCGCGGTGATGGTGCATGGTGGGTGTGATTAACATCTACACCCGCTGCCCTTAGGTAAAGACTATCCCAGGGCGCCTGGGTGGCTCCCTCGGTTCAACGTCCACCTTCGGCTCAGGTCATGGTCTCGCGGTTTGTGAGTTCGAGCTCCACGTCGGGCTCGCTGCTGTCAGCATGGAGCCTGCTTAGGATCCTCTGTCCCCCTCTCCCTGCCACAACCCCGCTTGTGCTCTCTCAAAAATAAATAAAACATTAAAAACAAAAAAGATATTCCACATGGCCTGGATGGGGTTGGTACAGCCAGGTGAAAGGCGTTGAGAACAGAGCTGAGGTTTCCGTGATGAGATTCGGTCAGTGTCCACTCCCGGGGTCCAGCCTGCTCCGTGGAGTCCAGACTGGCTTAGCCTAGTGGGTCAATCTTTCTCCCTCCCGCCTCCGCTGTTTCTTTAGTGGAACCCTGACTGATGCCCCCACTTTTCCTCATCTGTAAATGGGTAGCCATCCTTCACCCTGAGAGCTGCCTTGAGAATTAAACAAGGTGTGTGCCCAGGCCCAGCACAGAGCAAACGCTTGTTAAGACCAGGCGTCTTGTCCCCTTCTTAGCAAGTGGTCTGGGTGGCCAGCCTCCGCCAGCAACAACCAGGGTTAGCCTGGGTGGGCAAGTAAGAAGGAGGTCCCTACGGACGGAGGCTGCAGGGTGCAGAGAGCCTCTGGGTCTGCCATTAACTGGCTGGAGATACCTGGGGCCAGACATTTGACTCCTCGGGCTCTAGAGTCCTCCTGATAAAGTCCTCCCCCGAGGGTAGAAGTGAGGTCCAGAGAAGGCAAACCCCTGCCTGAGGACCTTTGGAGTGGATCAGCTCCTGAAGACGCCTGAAGTTGGCTGTAAGGGGCAGACCACCTGAGGGGATGGTGACTGCCGCTCGCTAAAGAATTTTCTTTTTGTTTTTTAAATGTTTATTTATTTATTTTGGAGAGAGGGAGAGCATGCGTGAGCTGGTGGGGGGTAGGGAGAGAGACAGAGAGAGAAAGAGAGAGAGACAGAATCCCAAGCAGGCTCCAGGCTATCAGCACAGAGCTGGACGCAGTCCTCGATCCCACAAACTGTGAGGTCAAGACCTGAGCTGAAGTCCAGAGTCAGACGCTTAACCGACTGAGCCCCCCCAAGAGCCCCGAGAATTTTCAATATGGCATATTTGAGAGGATAGCTTAAGCCTCCTTGAGCTTTCCTTCCAATGTTTAGTCTACGCTTCTGCTGCTGCTTTTTTTGTTTGTTTTTGGTGGTAAAATGCACAAAACAAAGATTTACTACTTTAACCATTGTTAAGCGTGCCCTTCAGGGGCATTAGGCACATTCGCACTACTGTGCAGCCGTCCCCGCCATCCATCTCCAGAACTTTCTCATCTTCCCCAACCCAAACCGTGTCCCCTCTCAACACCGACCCCCCTCTGCCCCATCTGCCAGGGCCCTGGTAACCATTATTCGAGAGCTCTGACTGTTCTGGAGATCTCTTACAAGTGGAATCCTGTAACAGTTGTCTTTCTGTGATTACTTTGACCTCTTGAATCAACAGTTTTTAGAAGTTGTCCATCAAATTGGCCGCCCGTGCCCGCAGACAAGCACGCTTCAGGTCCCTGTTCAGAAAGTGACGGCGTTCTGGGAAGGCGGGAAGTGAACAGGAAAAGGGCCCACAGCCCTGGCGGCTGGACCCCCACCCCCGCCTCCAAGCCCAGCCACGCTCCAGCCGCCTTAAAGAGCACGGTCAGTCGTAAGAACACCGAAGCCACATGTGAGCCAGAGCGAAGAAAAAAAATCAGCTTCATGCTTTCACACTGGAAGGTAGGAAAACTAAAAGTGGAGATATCCAGAAAGCAGGGAAGGTGTGACCATTTAACACCAACCAAAATCTCCACCTTCAATCCGTTAAAAAAAAAAAAGAGCCAAGTCGAACCCAACGATAGACGAGCTGGAAGGGAAAAAACGTAGCAAATGCTTTTGGCCAAGGGTGATGCTTAGAGAAGCCGCAGACGGACCAAGGGGAGAGGCCAGTGGAGCAGGTGCATCAGGGGAAGAGGAAGTCCAGCTCGTGGGAGGCGGGTGGGAGAAACGAGGCCCTCGGTAGGAATCGAGGAAATGAAACTGAAACCCAACAGCTAGCATTCCCGGTCTCTCGAACCAGCAGGGTGCTTTGGTTTTTGCTTTTTGCAACACCTAGCGCTCCCCCCAGCACAGGCCCGCGAGAGGCATCTCTGTGAAGGTGACACTGAGAGCGTGGTCCTTTTGGAAAGCAACAGACAAAATGGACCAAGACTCTCTCCATGGCCTCTGGCCCAGGGAGGGAACGTACCAATGAGAGGATTTTTATTGTTTTTAATCTAAAAAAATTTTTTTTTAACGTGTATTTGATTTATTTTGAGAGAGAGAAAACACACGCGAGCAGGGGAGGGGCAGTGAGAGGGAGAGAGAGAATCCCAAGCAGCCTCCGTGCTGTTAGCGCAGAGCCCGACACGGGGCTCAAACTCATGAACCGTGAGATCATGACCTGAACCGAAATTCAAGAGTCATACGCTCAACCGACTGAGCCACCCACGCACCCCATGAAAGGATTTTTGATATGGAAAAAGCTTTATATCCAAAGCTGCTCATTATAAACTAATTTAGGACACCGGGGAATTGGACGCAACGAAAATACCCGCCCCGGTTGTTGGAGGGAGAGGGGGAGGGGTTCAAGAATTAGGACCCAGTTCCTGGGGGCGGCAAAATGATGGTGGCCATGAAGAGTACACATATGCCAATTCTGGGAAAACAGGATAAAGATTGCAAAAACATTATGATCATAGCTTTTTTTTTTTTAACGTTTATATATTTATTTTTGAGAGAGAGCGCGTGAGTGGGGACGGTTGCAGAGACAGAGACAGAGTGACGCCAGGCTCGAACTCACGAACCACGAGATCATGACCGAAGCCGAAACCAAGACTAACCGACTGAGGCCCCCAGGCGCCCCAATCACGGCTCTTTTCAACAGCAAGCAGGCTTTCTGCTCTTAGAACCAAGTAAGAGGCACCGTCTGTTCAATTGGAAAGTAGAGCAGCCAACAAGTTGACAAGGAACTTTGGAAGCAAAGTATAACTCAGACCCGTAGGACACAAGAGCGTTTTGTTTTTGTCTTTTCTGCTTTCTAGCTTCCTAATTTTCCATACTCTGTGTTTCTAACCGCAAAACCCGCCTATTGTTAATTAGCAAGCAGTCTAGGATCCGGATTTTAAACATCCCTTTAGCTATCATGAAGACACCCCCTTGAGACTGTACCAACCTGTTTTTCCACTCTAAACTGTCAAAGCATCAGGTTCCTTATGTGGGGGAAGACTGGTCACATGTTCATTTGTTCCTTGTATCCTCACTGAACACAAAATTTAGCCAAAAGGTCAGGTCCTAAGAGCACTGTTTCCTGAGCACCTCCTATGTGCCACCTGCTACAGGAGGCTATACAGACGTCCTCACACTGCATGCTCCAGACGGCCAGGAGCAACACCTCTATCAGCCCATTTCACAGATGAAGCAAGTGAGACTCAGCCGTGTGGCAGGATCAAGGTCAAACCACGGAGGGGGCGCTCAAAGACACTGGAGAACTGAAATAGGAACTTTACTCCATATTTGTGGCAGCCCATAAATTACCCAAATACTTCTCAAACTGATCGGAATCATGAGCTTAGGAACTAATAATCTGCAAACTGACCGTAAAACTCTCCCACAGCCTCCACTCCAGACAGCCCACAGGGCCCCAAATTCTCCCAGCCCCATACTTACAAGATCTCTGGGCAGGGGAGATAATAGGGAACATAGGAGACCCGCAGCCAGTTCTCAAAATACATCCTGGGAAGGAAAAACAACCTACCTGTTGACTGTGCACACGCTTGGTGCACGTTAAGGGAGTGGAGGCCTGCAGTGCAGAGCATCTGGGGATCCCCCCACTCCTTGGGCCTGGCTGACCTTGGAGGTCAAAGCCTCCTGGTCTTCTGCAGTGCAGTCTTTCATTTCCCAGGGAAGGAATGTTCTTAATGCCAGCCCCCCCCCCCCCCCCCCCGTCCCCACAAGAGCGTGGTGGTGAGTGGGGCGGGGGTGGTGGGGCTTCAGAGAAGGAACACATGAGGTGCATTCTGGGGTGTGGACACGAGTGCTTCATTAACGTGGCTAGAAGAATGGTCCAGGCAGAGGAAGAAGCAAGTGCCAAGGCCAGGAGGCCAGTGCAAAGCAAAATCCAGAAGCCAAAACCAGTTTGGTCTTACTGGGGCTGGGGTTGGGGGACAGGTGTGCCGAGAGGTGGATGGGACCTGGGAATCCATAAAGGGGTCAAGGTTTGGGGGTTGCAAGGCCAAGAAAGGGAGGAGTCAGGGGTGAGGGGTGGGCTGCATGGGGCACGCTCACCACAGCGAGCAGAGAGCAGTGCCCAACAGCAGGCAGAATCCTAGGCCCAGGGCCAGTCTGTGGCCGCGCATTGCTGGGTACAGCATTGGAGCCCGGGCTCTTGCAGAGACTGAGCGTGCCTCGGTGAGTCAGTCCACCTCTCCCGGGGCTGGCAGGCTCTAAAACCCGTGTCACCTGCAAAGGAATGCGCCCTATTCAGGGGAGAGCGGCCCCATCCTTGCTGCCCTGCCCTCCCCTGGGTGGCTCCAGCTAGGATAGCTGCTCTCGGATCTGCCTCCCAACCGCCGCCCTCCGCGGGACGCCGCCCTTGGCGGGCCAAGGGACCCGCAGCAGCGAAGGGCAGGGCGCTTGGGCGGGGCTGGGAGAAGGATGCCCGCGGGCAACAGCGGGGACACCGGAAGTCGAGTCCCGAGTCGGCCCGGCGGGACACACCCGGCCTGGATGGGGGCTGCGCGGAGAGGGGCGGCCGTGATGCCCCCGGGGTGGGGTGGGGGCAGCCGTGTCCTCCTCCGGGAGGCCGAGCCAGGGCTCTCCAGGGGGCGGCGGGAACGCGCTTCCGCTCTCAATGGCCCGGTACCCGAGGACAAGTCACTTTACTCCCCCTCGGCCGGTCTCGGTGTCCTCCTCGGCCAAAGCGGTCCGCACCCCGCGCCTGGGGCCGAGACGCTCAGCCGACTTCCGCCGGCCACTGCGGGCGCGGGGCGCTCGGGTGCGGCGCGGGGAGGAGGAAGCGCGACTGTCCCCGAGGGCTGTAGACTCACCCCTTGCCGCCAGACCAGCTTGAGGACGGAGGGTCGCGCCGAGGCCGGGAGAGCAGGGACTCGGCTCGCCAGGGCCCCGGCGATGCCCGGCGGCCGCGCGGCGCTGACCCTTGGGGCAGGGCCGGCTTCCCGGCGAGCGGTCTCCGGCTGGGGGCGGGGCCCGCGGGGGGAAGGGAACCGCGCGCCCCTCCCCCTCCGCTGCCCCGCCCCCGCCCCGCGGGCCCAGCCTGCAAGCCGAGCCCACCCGCCCCTCGCGCCCTGTCCCCCGCCCCGGGGTCCTAGGGAGCGGAGTGTCCCCTGGGCTCTGCCGTCTCGTGGCCCTCTGGGCGGCAGCCGCTGGCGCAGCGGGCCCAGCTCCGGGCGAGAAGAGCCGATCCGGGAACTCGGGGTGGGGGTGAGGGCCTGAGAAGTTAGAAACACTTTCGTGTGTTTAGAACAGCGTCGAAACAATCACAGGAAGGCAAAACCAGCTGAACGGTGCGCGTATTCCGCGGTTTAGGCATTCCCCCTTTGCTCAGGGCTTAGCTGCCGGCACGCTGGCCTCGGGCGCCCGGTGCGTTCCCGAATCTCCCTGAGCCTGTTTCCTCCCCTGGAAAAGGAGTCGAAATAGTTTCCTCCCAGGCTTGTTGGGGTACCATTGCCCTTTGTTCACCGCAGAGACTCTAGAGCCCCATGGGGACCCTCTTACGTTTCAAGAGGCCTTTGCTTAGGTCTGGATGAGGGAGGGGTCATAAAGAGGGACAAAAAAGGAAGGCACCCTAATGGTAAGTAAAGGAGTAGCAACAAGGGAGAAACAGAGAAACAGCAGGGGAAAGTAAGGACCCATGCAGCTCAGAGAGGTTACAGGTTTGCTCAAGGTCACAAGGAAGCCACTTGAAGTTGTAACTCTTCCTGGACCCTGGGCATAGCCTCTCAGGTCCTTTGGAGGTGTCCCCGTGTCCTTAGGGTTTCCCTTGACGACCGTAGGTTTCCATCAGGTGGGGCTAGTGTCCCCAGAATACGTAGGAGCCTGGCACATGACTGGGGAAGCTGGTAAGTGCCCGCAGAAAGGTCATGCTTCCATTTTTAGCTGCAAACACTGCTTCCCTGGGACCTGGTCTGGGACTGAGTGGTTTTTTTTTTTTCTTTGTTTGGTTTTTTTCTTTTTTTTTTAATGTTTATTTTTTATTTTTGACAGAGAGAGACAGAGCATGAACGGGGGAGGGGGAGACACACACACACACACACACACACACACACACAAACACACACACACGCACAGTATCTGAAACAGGCTCCGAGCTGTCAGCAGAGAGCCTGACGCGGGGCTTGAACTCATGGTCAGCAAGATCATGACCTGAGCTGAGGTCAGACGCTCAACGGACTGAGCCACCCAGTCAAGTGTGTTGTTTTTTTCTTAAGTAAGCTCTGCCCTAAAAGTGGGGCTTTGAAGACCCTCACATCAAGAGTCGCATGCTTTACTGATTCTTGACAATATTTTGCTGATTCTATTGCAACTGTATTGCCAAGACACATAGCCCAGAAATAGTCTAAGGGCCTCCAGACTGAGGCTCAGGAATCACCATAGTCTGTCAGCGGAACCAGAGTGAACTGTCGAGACGGGGACAGCCCTGTGCCTCCAGGAAGCCAGGCACAAGCCACTCTCTGAACCTGAGTGGTTTTTCCTCAATCAGTTTTCCTGGTGCGCATTCAGGACAAGGATGCCACCCAGTAAGAAACAGGAGAGCCGGGTGGGGCTCACCCAGCCCGGGGGCCCTGGCAGACAAGCCAGCACTTGGCCTGTGGGCCACGACCCTCTCCTGCCCCCACCGGCACCGTCTGCCCTCTGTCCCCTGACCCCCACCTCACAGGAGACAAACCAGCCCGAGGACAGCCTCGGGGCCGGCCTGGGAAGAGCTGGGTGGAAGGACAGGTGAGGGAAGACACAAGGGGTGTTCTCGACTCCCAAATCTGACGACCGAAGTCTGGGAGGCGAGAGGAAGATGGGAGGAAATGCAGGGTGTGCATTTGCACGTCTTCCTAATAGGAGACGTGAGTGGGTGACCCAGGACTCGGGCGGAGACCTGACGCCTTCAGGGGAGCCGGGAGAAGGATCCGAGAGAACCAGAGCAAACCCACAAAAGCACAGGGGCGGCGGGAGGTGCCGGAGACATACGTGTGCGGGTCCTCCAGGGCCCCCACTCTTCGCTCTATGTGTGTGTGTGTGTGTGTGTGTGTGTGTGTGTGTGTATACCGTGGTTAAAAACCTTGGTGAATATGGCTTACGTGTCTTCTTAGGGGGAGGAGGGCTATGGGGACGGTGCTCCCCCTTGCTGGCTGCGGGTGAGAGGCCGTACCACCTCCTGGGTGGGGTCCAGGGCTCGCTTTTGGGATCCAGGTGCGTGCACACAGCGGGGAGCAGACAGGGTGCTGAGGGCAGGCATGGACGCATCCACAGAGGAACAAGGACAGAAGCGATTTCTGTCAATGACAGCACCTTACGCATATCAATTCACCTGGTTATTCGAGAGAAGGTAAACGTCCACTACATTGCGGGAAGGTTCTGGGGGCTTGGACTTAGAGCAATGAGCCAACCTAGTTCCTGCTCGCATGGAGCTGACTAAAGCAGGGAGGGGTTCACTGAGGAATTCTGGTGACAGCCGTGTGGTCTCGCTGGGATCAGCGGGCTCGTCCAGCAGCTTAGGACCAAGCCAAGTGAGGCCCGCGGTGGAGGGGCTATGCCCCAGCTACCCCGGAGAAGCAAGCCTCCGTTCCCTTGGCCTGTCCTTAGATTTCCCATCTGTCAAATGGGTGTGTAGGGCAACACGCCCCTCGATTTGTCCGTGAACGTGGTCTCGACTCTTCCGGGCAGATGAGGAAGAACTTCCTGGTGGTCGGTCTCCCCACTGGTAACTTCAGGAGAGGGGTTGATGTCACCAAGGGGATGGGGCGGCACCCCCGGGGGAATGGCTAGGGATCCTTTTCTGGTTAGCGGCCAAGCTGGACCGGGAGCCCTGGCCTCCAAACTCCGTCCTCAACCTCCCTTCCACCCACATCCTCCCGCTCGATCCCTTGCTGTGACCTCCGCCTGAGATCCCGGAGGAGGCCTGGGAATGTCTCCCAGAAGAGAAGGGATCTGTGGTCGAGCATGTCTTAGAACCCTGGAAGCAGCAGGAAGACAGGGCTCCCCAGACCTTAATCTCCAAGGGCAGGTGGGGGCAGGGCCTCTAGCCCAGTGAGTGCATGCACCTCCCTTTTCTTACCGGAGGGCAGAACCTTCTGTCTGGAGCAAGGGCCAGCGTTTTCCCGGGAGCCCAGCAGACGGCTCTGGAAAACTCAGGGTAGACCCAGACAGCCATGTCAGGCCCCGCGGGGCCTCGGTACTGGGACCCGGTGACAACAAGAGATGTGTCTCTGTGGACAGATGCCAGGTCTCAGGTCACCTGCCACGGGCTCTGCCCTTGAAGTTCTGGGTGACCTTGGACAAAACCTCAGTGTTGCCTGCTATAAAAAGAAGTGATGGGTTCCTCATGGGCTCTTCAAGCTGTGCTTCTGGGATTGGGGGTCGGGCCTCTAGGGGGCCGTGGACGTTCGGGGAGTCCACGCCTCATGCCGGTGTCACCCTGAGCAGCTCTGTCCTGTGTTTGCCACACAGGGCTTCTGCCTTAGGTACCGTCGGGACAGAATTTGCCCTCCCCCATATAGGTGAGGTTTGAAACTGTAAGGGCAGGTGAGCGCTGGGCCAAGCCTGTCCCTCCGGGTCTCTGCTCCTCTGTTCCGTGTTGTCCTGTGTGCTCAGGGGGGACCAGTGGGTATGCAGTCTGGTGGCTCCGTCTACAGGAGTCCAGCTGAACCTGCGGGTCATTCTTTTACCAAATCCCATCGTCCCGCACTCGCTAGGGCCTGGCCTCGACCCACAGCCCCCATCCTGTCCCTGATCCCACGCTGGTCACAGGGAGCAAATCTGCAAGCTCTTCTGAGACCAGCAGGCCGGGACCCCAGGAGCAGACCCAGGGAAGGAGAGGGCTCCCCCTGCATCCGGCAGAGGAGCTGAGGGTGGGGCAAGGGGCCCAGACCCACATGTGAACGAGGGCATGTTCGGAGGGGTCTGTGTGCCCAGCAGGCTCACCCTGGGCTGGAGAGAAGGCCTTGCACTTTGGAGAAGGCTGGGAGGGACGAAGGTCCAGCCTCCCTCATCCACTGTGGGGGTTGGGGCCACCTTGCCGTTCAGGCTCCACAAGGTGGGACCTGGGACAGGTGGTCTGGACCTTCTGGACTCGTGCTTCCTTGCAGGGACATGTGCAGCGGCCTCCCTCGCAGACTCGCCAGAGGGGACACAGCGCAGGAAGATTCAGACCCTGCAAAGGAAGATGCCACGTGGGGGACCCCGTAGGGTCATGCTCACTGAAGAGGTCACAGTGCTCAGCATCTGAGATCCCCGGCTGAATTAGGGAAGGAGGGAGGGAGTGAAACCACAGTAGCAGGGTCCACACCAGGCCAGGTCAGAGGGTGTCACAGCTCGGGCCCTGGAAGGGGGCACGGGACACGTCTGTCTGTCCCTCCAGCACTGACCTTCCTCCACATGGGCCCTGCTGACCTCCTGGATCATGTCTACCTCCTCCGCAAACAACGCTGAGTGTTCTCAGACGAGGGAGAGCAGGCAGGGGCCAAGGACGGGCTTCTGGAATCCTGTGTCCTGGGGGACTCTGGGACAGCCTTCCAGGTGGCCCTTTGTGTCCTGCAGGCACCAGGCCACGATTCCACCTCATCTCTCAGGGAATGCGACAACCCATCTATAAGGCCCATTACGTCCCCATGTCACAGATGGGGACACTGAGGCTAATAGCACATCCTGGGTCACTAGACAAGCTGGGTCAGGAAGCCCATCTCCCTGACTTTGGATTGTCCTACCAGCAGGCATGAATCTTGGCGTCCTGGGGCTCGAGTCCCTCCTCCTGGGGGATCCCACCACCAGCCGAGGCCCCCCCCTACCCACTGAATCAGGGGAGCAGAGCTGACCAACCTGCCTGGGGCCCCACCTGGGGCTGGGGAAGGGCCGACTCCGGGCGCTGGGGGCTCTCTCAGTATCGGGCCAGCCGGTCCCCTGCAGGACGAGGACTCCTCGCTGTGGATCGGCTGGGGCTTCTGCTTCCTCACATTGTCACCTGGGCTGCCGGTCCCTAGACCAGAAACCTGCCCGTCTGAAGGTGACCACCGGTGCCTCCCTTGGGTTTCATTTGCCCGAGTCCCTCCCCGGGACGACCCGCATCTCTGACGCCTGCTCCCGTGGGGGTCGCCTCCCCTTGGACTGGGACGGGTCTGGCCTCCATCCCGGGGAACGCACTGGCTTTGGCGCATTATTTGGCCCAGAGGCCTGTGAACCTTCTGGCCCTGGGTCGTGAGGGATGCTCTCCCCTCTGTGGTGTGACCGTCCGGCCTTCTGCATCTCCCGGTTTCTGTTTGGGCCACGGGAGGACCAGCCGTGTCCTCTCTGGCGTCAGGCTGTGGAGTCACGGCACAAACAGGGGTCTCCACCCGGAGACCATTGTCACCGAAGGGGCCTCCTTTTTCCCCCCTAATCTTTAATCCATCGTGATTTCAATATCAAAGGAGAAAAAGTCTATTTCAAACGACCACAAAGTACAAAAATGAATCTGTCCCATCTGAAAACACGATGCGGACCCAAAGGTATCTCTTACAAGATTCCACTTGAAGGAAACCTCCAGACTAGGTAAGGAAACACGGAGAGAAAGCAGACTGGGGGTTCCCAGGGGCTGGAGGGGGCACGAAAGGGGAGTGAGGTCTCTGGGTACACGGTGACCCTTGGGGATCGAGATATTCTGCAGCAAAATTCTGTGGCGTGGTTCACAGCGTTGTGAGCGTACCCAGTGCTGAGGAATTGAACAACGTAAAATAAATAAAACATTTTATTGAAGATTAATATAGATTATAACTAATGAACAAATAACATAACAGCTAAAAAATAGAAGAGAAAAAGGATAAGGGAGAAGAGGAAGAGACATTTTGGTGGGGGGTCGGGGTCAGGGATTGGAGAATGCATTTGAAATAAAATATAATAAACAAAAAATGAAATAAGATGAAAAAAGCACCCTGTATAGGTCTTCAACCCCTTGATTTTTGGGCGACATCCATGTGGGATCAAGGGCAGTGGCAGGGGCGGGGAGAAGGGCGATGGCAGGAGCAGTGTTGGGAGCAACAGCGGGAAGAGTGGAACCAGCAGAAGCAGGACCCAGCTGACTCTGCTCAGGTGCCCGCTGTCCCCGCACAGGTCCCAGGTCACCTGCTGGCTCCCGGGCCCCTGCAGGAGTCGCTCCAGATACCTCGCCTGCCTGCAGATACGCCGAGGCCCCTGATGCCTTTGGGCCGGGCTCTGGAGCCGACCCGGCTTTTGCTCCTGCACCGGACTCTTGAGAAGGAAACAGAGTGATGGTTGCAGCGGCTCCAAGGCCTCACGGTGAGAGGAGGGAAGGTCCCCCACCCCACCCAGCCCCGGCCTCTCCAGGGGCCCTTTGCAGAGACACAACTCACCCCGGAGCCTCCCCGAGAAGCCGCGGCCAGGAACCCACACGAGGACCTCTGCCCCCTGCAGTCCGCAGCCCGGGGCTCTCAGTCCGCTCCTGGCCCCACACCAGCCCGCGGGGGCTCCTCCCAGGGTGGCCCAGCACCACCCGGGCCCCGTGCACCCCCTTTGCCCACCCCCAGCCTTCTCACCCTCGGGCTCTGACTCTGGGGACTCCAAGTACTGGTCCCAGGACCGGTGAACGAAGACCTTACGGTGGGGCCGGGGCGCTGGAGGAGGCCTTCCCAGGCCAACTCCAGGCTCTGCTTCCCAAAACCTCAGTGCAGCCACTCTCTCCACGGGTCCAGGGTGGCCCTCCTGGGCGACGGGGCACACGCACAACTCTGTAGGGCGGGTGAATCCGGATTCGGCCAATCGTTTCCCGATTTCATCGGTTGATTTCTGTAAAGACAGTGACCCGCGGACGGCCCGGAGACATCACAGCCCCGTCCGGCCACCTCAGTGTCCTTCTGCCCTCTCCCCCTGAAGCTCTCAGATCGGACACAGACCTGAGTGTGCACAGCCCTGGGCCTGTGACACAGTGACATCCACCTACAGGGCTGGGGATGAACGTTGGGGACAAGAGGGCCACCCCAGCACACCCTGTCCCTCCTAGCCAGCCTTGACCGGGGTGTGAGCATGACCCACCCACCAGGCATCTGACCCCTTCATCAGCCAGCACCTGCTCAGGTGGGCCCTCCAAACACGACCCCTCCTTCCACACACACACACACACACACACACACACACACACGGGAGGGGACCTGGGGCCGCACAGGTCAGATCAGAGCGGTGTCGGGCTGGACTGGATGTCTCTGGGTCTCCTGTGTAACCTTTGGGTCCCTGCGAGCTAGAGACCTGAGGCGTCCTGTGCACGACCTGACCCACTGTCTCCAGGGTCGGGAAGCATCGCGGCCACAGGCTCCCCTGAGCCGGCAGCCGCGGGACACGGGCACACAACAGGAGAACATGTTCGTCAGGCGAAGGTGTCCCAACGAATGAGCCCAGTCGGGCGCTGTCTCCAGAAAGTGGATGCCTGGTGACCCGGGTTCTGAGTTCAATTGGGCTCTGTGACCAGAGGTGAGGTCACTTCCTGGGGTCCCCTTACCCGGCTTCCTGCTCCTACAAGAGCCCCTCCCAGGCTGCAAAGGGGCTCCCCTCCGCCCCATGCCCTGTCCCTACAGTGACAGCAACACAGCCCAGACGCGTCCCCACGAGGCCTGGTGCAGCCGGGGCCGCGGCTTTGGGGCCACAGAGCTGGGTTCAGACCTGGGTTTTCCCCCTGACCAGTGCTGGGACCCTGCATTGTGCCTCGCGGGGCCCCAGTCACCTGTCTGCACAGTGGGGTCCTTGTGGCATCTACTTGTAGGGGCGCCATCAGGGAGCCACCTGTAGACACGTCCCATGCCTGCTATCTCATGAGGCTCGTGGGCACACGTGATCGTGGAAGGATGAGGAAGGGGTGGGCCTGGCACGGACACACTCACGCGGGCCTGGGTCTTCTCTGGGTCCAGGCACAGCCACCCCTCCTGCCTGGGTCCCAGGCCCGGGGGAAGGTGGAGGTGAACTCGTTCACAGCCTGTGCCCTCCGGACATGCACTCCAGGGGCCACATTACATTTGGGCTCAGGTCCCAGGGCCTGGTCTGGGTCCACGTGCCTGGCAGTCCCCACTGTGGCTCCCCGCCTTCCCGATTCCTGGTCCCACGTGCCTCTGACACCCCCTCCCCTCCCAGGTGGACGTCCCATGTGACCGGGTTCTAAGAGCTAGAATATGATGACCGGGTGTCATTTCTGGGCCGATTCATGGAATTTCTGGTTTCCTCTCTCGTGGGTCCATTCTCTGTCTCTGCCTCGGACTCTGTCTGTCTCTCTGTGCCTCGCGGTAGCAGGGCCTGTGTGCTCCAGGGTCCAGGTGACAACCCTCAGAAGCCTCCCTTGTGGCCCGTGTCCCTCCCCAGGCCTAGTGCTCAGTTCCCTCATGAGGCCTCCTCGGCCCAGCCAGGGCACTGCCTGTGGAACTACTTCCTAATGAGGGCCCGAGGCTCCATCAAGGATGTCTTGACCTCGGTCCCCACACCAGGGGCTGCTGCTCGGCCACGTGCTACAAACCCAGGTCCTCGGTCCTCCAAGCCCCCAGGCTGCCCTCTGCTCAGAAAGACCTTGAGGAAGTAGGAAGCATTTTCCCAGGAGGGGAGAACAGAGGGCCAGGGATGAAGATCCCAGGACACAGAGTCATCTATGAGCCTGTGGGACCCTTGGGACACTGTCGACGCAGCCCAGTTTAGGAGGAGGAAGCTGAGTCCTTCTGTGCCGTAGCCCTGTCCACACTTCCTAGCTCCAGGGGCCCAGCGTGGTGGACACAGGACCCCAGACCCTGTCTTCCCTAGTTCTTGCCATTCCTCCTGGACACCTTGGGGACCCACTGACCCTCAGCCGGCATGTGTCCCTTCCTATGCTGTGGGTCCCGGGCTATTGCCAGGAATCCTGATGTCCCTGCCCCATGGCCCCACTGCCTCCAGCCTTTCTCTTCTTTCCCCCATATTACCCACCCCCTCCCAGTGTGGACTCCCCTCTGATCTCCAGTGGGACAGTCACAATGTGTGTCTGTGTGCACGCGCCTTTCTGGAGATGCCCAGAGGTCACAGCCTCACAGGGACGGGGTGGATAGGGACCCCCAAGCATCTTAGGGGCTCTCATTCCCAGGGGGAACCCCATGGGGGTTAGAGGCTGGCCTAGGACTGGAGACCAGCCCTGCTCCTTGGACCCTGCACACCTCACTTGTGCTGGGCTAGTCCTTGCCTCTCCTCAGGGTCCCTCTGTCCCTGGGGGTCAGACGGGGAAGTGCATCAGTGTAGCCAAGCCCCAGGCTCGCCCCAGGGGTAGGTGGAGGGGAGGTGCTCCAGGTACACAGGCCTCCCTCCACAGGGCCAGATGGGTCGTGCGGAGGCCAGGTGTGGCCAGGGACCCGCACTCAGCACCTGTAGATGATCCAGACGGACCGGTGATGTGCATGAATCCAACTGCTCCCCACCTGGCTGGTCACCCACGTTCCCACCTCTGCCAACTGCTCTGGGAACCAAACCTCTCCTGAGCCTCAGAACCACGCTCGCCCTTGCCAGGCAGGCCTCAGGGTGCGAGGCAAGGTTGGTTGAATATCTGGGGACACGATGGCCAGTGACTACACCCGCCCCACCCAGCTGGCCTGGACCGCAGACTCCACCCGGGGGTCCAGGTGCATGGACCCTGGGGCATGGCTGGGCCAGGGCTCCTGGAGGCAGCAGTGGAGGCCGACTCAGGGCCGGGAGAAGTCGGTCCGCCCCTTGCTCTTCTCCTTTCCTCCTTCCGCCTTGTCTTCCTGGCAGGACGTTGGACACCGTTCCAGCCTGTGCCTGGATGCAGCCCTGTGAGGAGTCAGAGGGTGGCAAGCTGCCCGGGGAGGCCGGGGGCCAACTCCAGGATGACCAAGTGTCAGGGGGCTACTGTAACTGGGCATCCCCCGGGCACTCAGTGATTTCAGCCCTTTGTATACATGAGCCGTGACCCCCGGGACCGGGTATCAGCCCATTCCTCACCCCAAGAGGCATGTATCGTCCCCAGCCGAGGCCCCGTCGGTGGCCCGTCCTCCCTCCAGCCCCAAGAGGTCCAGCTGCTCCACAGGCTCTACATCTTTTGCCACTGGAGCCCGAGCAGCCATCAGGGGCTTGGATCCGGGCCCTGGAGCCCCTCAGGGAGGACAGGTGAGACTGGGCAGGAGCCAGCAGAGGGCTGAGTGGAGTCTCCTTGAGGTCATGGCCTCCTGCTCAGCCCAGACCCGCTTGTGTGCCGACCCCTATGACACCTGGACCCCGGCTGCCAGGCAGGCTTGGGGACAGAGACCACAATGTGGCTCCTGGTAGCTCACAGGTGTCCCTGTGTCCTGTAGCTAGACCTGTCCTACCAGCTGGACTCCCTCCTGGTCGGCCAGCAATATCTGTGGCCAAGAGGAACAGGCCAGTGTCAAGGTCTGGGAAGAATGAGTGGCCAGGCAGAAGGGGAAGGCTCACCCTCGGCTCGGGCAGTCCCTGCTGGGCTGGCAGGAGCTCCGGAGGTGGTATTCCAGCTCTCTGCTGACCAGCCCTGTGCCCAGAAACACCTGCCTCCCTTCTCTGGGCCTCACTCTCTTGCTCTGTGAAATGGGTGATGCAGAGCAATCACTCCCATGGCAGGAACAAGGCGGGTACCGGTGACGGATGGAGCACCCGTACAGGACCCGGATCGCAGACCACAGTGGGGAAGCGGGGAGGGGATGCCATTGAGGCCCCGCCCCCAAAGCCATCCAGCCTTTCCATGCAGCCACCAGGGCCTGGCATGGCCCCAGGAGCGGTGGCCGACCAGACTCCTGACACAGGTCCCTGTGGCCTCTTTCTGAGCAGTGGGGACCCGGGGGCGGGGACACCCAGGGTGCAGGGGTGCTCGGGGCAGCTCCTCCCTTGGAGGGAAAGAGAACAATGGAGACATTCTCTGGGGTCCCCCCAGGCCAGGAGAAATGGGAGGAGCGCTCCCCCAGCCCAGAGAGCTCTTCCCTGTGACTATTTCCCTGGCGGGGGTATGGGGTCAGCGGGTTATACTGGCTGTAAACAGTGAGTCTACACCTGAATGTGTGAGCCCCCGAATTCACCGTATACACTGAAAGGCGGTTTCACTGAAAATTCGGCAGGAACTTGCTTCGGCAGCTTATGAGTCTCAATTTGGAGCCCTGTCCGTCCCAGAGACCCCAGGACCCGGGCTGTCCTCCCAGACCCTGCCGGAGACCCCAGGGCCCGGGCTGTCCTCCCAGTCCCTGCCGGAGACCCCAGGGCCCAGGTTGTCCTCCCAATCCCTCCCAGGGACTCCAGGCCTGGGCTGTCCTCCTGCTCCCTCCCAGGGACCCAAGACCCAGACTGTTTCCAGGTCCCCTCAGGGGCCCCAGGGCCCGGGGTGTCTCCTGGTTCCTCCAAGGGACCCCAGAGCCCGGGATGCCCTCCCAGTCCCTCCCGGAGACTCCAGGTCCTGGGCTGTCCTCCCGGTCCCTCCTGGAGAGTCCAATGCCCTGGGTGACCTCCCGGTCCCGCCAGGGACCCCAAGGACCAGACTGTCTTTCCGGTCACCCCCTGGAGACCCCAGGGCCCAAGCTGTACTCCCAGTCCTTCCCAGAGACCTCATGCGTCAGCTCAGCCTCAGCCTCCACACGCCCCGGGGCAGCCTTGGGCGCTCATGAGCTCTGTCTCTCAGGGTCCGCAAGCACAGCGCCTCACTGCCCCTGTCCCCCCAGCCAGCGGGCGACACCGCATCACCGGTGCCGGCCTGGATGTGACGATCAGCAGCTTGGACGAGAGCATCCGCCGAGCTGGCAGGGGGCACGTCCCTTGGTCCCCTCTCCGAGACCTCTCCGGGTACAGACCTCACTTGAACAACTCCTTTGACAGGAGACCATCTCTGGACCTGCCGGGGAATCCAGCCCCGGGAGGAGGCGACGACCTGCTCTGCTCTACAGAGGAGGAGACTGAGGCAACATCATCCTCCCAGGCCGGTGCCTGGAAATCCATGCTTATCTGGGGGCCAATACCAAGCCCGCGAGCTCCCTCCACATCTAGGATGCCGTGGCTCTGACGACACTGACTGGTCACGTCCCCTGCACCTGGCAAGCTACGGTGGTGACCCCCGACTCCTTACCTGACATCCGAGCCCCGAGTGAACTGGGCCAGATGCCCTCCCCAGGGTGTTCCCCTCCCCCCTCCCTAGTGTTTTCCTCCCCCAGGGAGCCCACCATCCCTGCCCCTCGAGCCCCCTGCTACCACCGCCCCGCTCCATGGCTCCCATCCAGAGCACCCTCATCTCTAAGGCTGGCTTCAGAGGTCACCTCCTCGGGGTCCTGAGAAGCCCACGCTTCAGGTCAGAGCGACCCGGGCTCACAACCACAGGGGGGCCACGTCAGAGTCCTGTGACACGCAAGCTCTATGCCAGCTTCTGGGACCTCGGTGCTCTTTTTTGAAGATGAGTTCGGCGGCTCGCACCTCAGGTGGGTGTGGGGGGGATGAAAGCAAGGGAGGTGAAGGCGTCCGAAGTGGGGGAGCTTGTGGGGGGAGGGGGCTCTCGGGAAGGCAGGAGGAGGGGATGGAGAGGAGGGAAAGTCGGCCTGACCTCTCCCTGCCCAGACTGGTGTCCACCTCCCCCTCCCCCTGCTCAGCCAGGCGCCCGGATGAACAGTGGAGTGGAGTGTGGGGGCCAGGTCATCAGGGTGGGGGTCTGTCTCACTTCCCTCTTGCCCCCATGTTTCCATACCCACTGCGTCCAGCCGCCTTGCCTGGGTGGAGTGGCCATGGTCCCAAGTCTAAGAGGATATGAGGGTCACTGAGCGGGCGGTGGACATCGGATACGTGCGACCCCAGGTGTCTGTGGGCTCCTGCCGCGAGGGGGTCCCGTGTGCGCAGTCCCATTGTCCCGGTGCACCTGCGCAGGCTCCACCTGCCTCGACCTTTGGTGGGAGCACCTCCCCGCCCACAAGGCTCCTGCGCCACATCCTGCCCGAAGGTGGGAGCCAGGGGCCACTCTAGCCGGACTGGTGAAGCTCCTCCTCCAAGCGCTCGTGGAACAGTCGGGAAACTGAGGCCAGGAGAGGCAGGGACTGGCCGGGGACCCACCAGGTGAGCAGAGCCTAGAGGGGCTGGGGGAGGTTTCGGGCTCCTAGGCCAGGGCTTCACTTTCCCAGGGGGTTTTCAAGGGAATGAGAGCCTCTAAGATCCTGAAGGACCACTGAACCGATCCCGTGTGGGGTCCTTTCCTCTGGACATCCCCGAGTGGGCACAGGTCCACGCAATTGCATGGAAACACAGTCCCCCGCCCCCCAGTAACTAACCACCCGCATGGGGGTCAAAGGATGAGTGGACCCTGGAGGTGACAGGGGTTGGGGAAGAGAAGAGGTGTGGGGCGGGGACATTGTCTCCAGGGAACATGCCCATGAAGGGAGCCACGCCGGGCCGATGGCCAGGGGATCCCCAAATGCCCCCGTGTGTATCACAGGCACCCCCATTCTAGAGAAGCACCCCACTCAGCCCCTGTGGTTGGAGACCTTCGAATGCGCAACGTGTTCTCATGCTGTGTCCTGATAAATCGAGGCTGTGGTCTCAGGAAAGCCCCCAGGGAGAGCCTTTTCCCACTTGCATACGGTGGGACCGGTCTCACCCCCGAAGCCTCTGGTCACGTGCCCGGAGGGACGCAAAGGTGACACCGGGAGGCCAAGGCCTGGCCGGTCTAGCCTGACACGGCCCTGATCCGACTTGTGAGATGCACGAGCCTCCCTGTGTCTGTGAGTGTGTGTGAGGCTGTGTGTGCTTGTAAGGATGGGACGTGGGGGGGAAACCACCCAGACAGCAGCAGGCTGATGGGAGGGTCATGTCCACACCCCAGGTCAAGGGTGACTGGGAGGGACAGGGTGAGTTGTGTAGAGCTACAGGACACAGGGACACACTCTGGTCTCTGTCCCCGAGCCCGGCCGGCAGCTGGGGTCCCGGTCCCCTAGGGGTCAGCGCAGACCTGGGTCTGGGATGAGCAGGAGGCCATGACCTCAAGGAGACTCCACTCTGCCCTCTCCTGTGTTCCGTGCCAGGCCCTCTCCTTCCTCATCATCCACGGCCACGTGTGCCCACGAGCCTCATGGGATAGCAGGCACGGGACGTGTCTACAGGTGGCTCCCTGATGGCGCCCCTACAAGTAGATGCCACAAGGACCCCACTGTGCAGACGGGGAGACCAGGGGGCCCCGGGAGGCACAGGGACTGTGCGGGGTCCCAGCACTGGTCAGGAGGAAAACGCAGGTTTGAACCCAGCTCTGAGGCCCCAAAGCCGCGGCCCCGGCTGCACCAGGCCTCGCGGGGACATGTCTGGGCTGTGTTGGTGTCACTGTAGGGACAGGGCATGGGGTGGAGGGGAGCCCTTTGCAGCCTGGGAGGGGCTCTTGTAGGAGCAGGAAGCCGGGTAAGGGGACCCCAGGAAGTGACCTCACCTCCCTGGTCACAGAGCCCAACAGAACTCGGAACCCGGGTCACCAGGCACCCACATTCTGAAGACAGCGCCCGACTGGGCTCATTCGTTGGGACACCTTCACCTGACGAACATGTTCTCCTGTTGTGTGCCCGTGTCCCGCGGCTGCCGGCTCGGGGGAGCCCGTGGCCGCGATGCTTCCCGACCCTGGAGACAGTGGGTCAGGTCGTGCACAGGACGCCTCAGGTCTCTAGCTCGCAGGGACCCAAAGGTAACACAGGGAGACCCAGAGACATCCAGTCCAGCCCGACACCGCTCTGATCTGACCTGTGCGGCCCCAGGTCCCTCCCGTGTGTGTGTGTGTGTGTGTGTGTGGAAGGAGGGGTCGTGTGTGGAGGGCCCACCTTAGCAAGTGCAGACTGATGAAGGGGTCAGATGCCTGGTGGGCAGGTCAGGCTCACACCCCGGTCAAGGCTGGCTAGGAGGGACAGGGTGTGCTGGGGTGGCCCTCTTGTCCCCAACGTTCATCCCGAGCCCTGTAGGTGGATGTCACTGTGTCACAGGCCCAGGGCTGTGCACACTCAGGTCTGTGTCCGATCTGAGAGCTGCAGGGGGAGAGGTTGGAAGGACACTGAGGTGGCCGGACGGGGCTGTGATGTCTCCGGGCCGTCCGCGGGTCACTGTCTTTACAGATATCAACCGATGAAATCGGGAAACGATTGGCGGAATCTGGATTCGCCCGCCCTACAGAGTTGTGCGTGTGCCCCGTCGCCCAGGAGGGCCACCCTGGACCCGTGGAGAGAGTGGCTGCACTGAGGTTTCGGGAAGCAGAGCCTGGAGTTGGCCTGGGAAGGCCTCCTCCAGCGCCCCGGCCCCACCGTAAGGTCTTCGTTCACCGGTCCTGGGACCAGTACTTGGAGTCCCCGGAGTCAGAGCCCGAGGGTGAGAAGGCTGGGGGTGGGCAATGGGGGTGCACGGGGCCCGGGTGGTGCTGGGCACCCTGGGAGAGCCCCCGCGGGCTGGTGTGGGGCCAGGAGCGGACTGAGAGCCCCGGGCTGCGGACTGCAGGGTGCAGAGGTCCTCGTGCGGGTTCCTGGTTGCGGCTTCTCGGGGAGGCTCCGGGGTGAGTTGTGTCTCTGCAAAGGTCCCTGGAGAGGCCGGCGCTGGGTGGGGTGGGGGACCGTCCCTCCTCTCACCCTGAGGCCTTGGAGCCGCTGCAACCATCATTCTGTTTTCTTCTCAAGAGTCCGGTGCAGGAGCAAAAGCCGGGTCGGCTCCAGAGCCCGGCCCAAAGGCATCAGGGGCCTCGGCGTATCTGCAGGCAGGCGAGGTATCTGGAGCGACTCCTGCAGGAGCTCGGGAGCCAGCAGGTGACCTGGGACCTGTGCGGGGACAGCGGGCACCTGAGCAGAGTCAGCTGGGTCCTGCTTCTGCTGGTTCCACTGTTCCCGCTTTTGCTCCCAACACTGTTCCTGCCATCGCCCTTCTCCCCGCCCCTGCCACTGCCCTTGATCCCACATGGATGTCGCCCAAAAATCAAGGGGTTGAAGACCTATACAGGGTGCTTTTTTTATCTTATTTCATTTTTTGTTTATTATATTTTATTTCAAATGCATTCTCCAATCCCTGACCCCGACCCCCCACCAAAATGTCTCTTCCTCTTCTCCCTTATCCTTTTTCTCTTCTATTTTTTAGCTGTTATGTTATTTGTTCATTAGTTATAATCTATATTAATCTTCAATAAAATGTTTTATTTATTTTACGTTGTTCAATTCCTCAGCACTGGGTACGCTCACAACGCTGTGGACCACGCCACAGAATTTTGCTGCAGAATATCTCGATCCCCAAGGGTCACCGTGTACCCAGAGCCCTCACTCCCTTTCGTGCCCCTCCAGCCCCTGGGAACCCCAAGTCTGCTTTCTCTCCGTGTTTCCTTACCTAGTCTGGCGGTTTCCTTCAAGTGGAATCTCGCCAGAGATACCTTTGGGTCTGCACTGACTTTCTAAGATTGGACAGATTCATTTTTGTAGTTTGTGGTTGTTTGAAATAGACTTTTTCTCATTTGATATTGAAATCACAATGGATTAAAGGTAAGGTGGGAAAAAAGAGTCCCTCTCACCCACAGCCAGCAAGGGGGAGCGCCGTCCCCATGGCCCTTCTCACCCTAAGAAGACACGTAAGCCATATTCACCAAGGTTTTTAACCATCATACACACACACACACACACACACACACGCACACACATAGAGCGAAGGGTGGGGGCCCTGGAGGACCCGCACACGTATGTCTCCGGCACCTACCGCCGCCCCTGTGCTTTTGTGGGTTTGCTCTGGTTCTCTCGGAAACTTCTCCCGGCTCCCTTGAAGGTGTCAGGTCTCCGCCCGAGTCCCTGGGTCACCCACCTACCTCTCCTCTTAGGAAGACGTGCAAATGCACACCCTGCATTTCCTCCCATCTTCCTCTTGCCTCCCAGACTTCGGTCGTCAGTTGGGAGTCGCGAACACCCCTTGTGTCTTCCCTCAACTGTCCTTCCACCCAGCTCTTCCCAGGCCGGCCCCGAGGCGGTCCTCGGGCTGGATTCGTCTCCTGGGAGGTGGGGGTCAGCGGACAGAAGGCAGACGGTGCTGGTGGGGGCAGGAGAGGGCCGTGGCCCACAGGCCGAGTGACAGCTTGTCTGCCAGGGCCCCCGGGCTGGGTGAGCCCCACCGGTTCTCCTCTTTCTTCCCGGGAGGCATCCTTGTCCTGAACGGGCACCAGGGAACCTCAGTGAAGAGACCACTTTGCTTTGAGACGAGGGGCGGAGTGGCAAGGGCTGCAGAGGACGTTGGCCTTGGATGGGGAAAGCGAGGCCGGCCACGCACCGCTGTCCCGTTCAGGGCCCCTCTGGCACCTGGGTGCACCTGCAGCCGGAGGGGCTGGTTCCCGGCAGGCTGGCCGCGTCCCCTGGAGCCCCCGGACCCTCCTCTCTGCCTGAGGACGCTCTCCCAGAGACGCGAGCCCGTCACAGCTGTCTCTGGGGACTGTGCTTCCTCACCTTGTCACCTGGGCGGCCGGTCCCCAGACCAGAAACCTGCCCGTCTGAAGTGACCACCGCTGCCTCCCTCGGGTCTCACTGGCCTGAGTCCCACCGGAGGGCGTCCCGCATCTCAGACGCCTACTCCCGTGGGGGCCACCTCCCTTGTACAGCGACAGGTCTGGTCTCCACCCCGGAGAAAGCACTGGCTTTGGTGCAAAATTTGGCCCAGAGGCCTGTGAACCTTTCTGGCCCTGGGCCGTGAGGGATGCTCTCCCCTCTGCGGTGTGACCGTCCGGCCTTCTGCATCTCCCGGTTTCTCATTGGGCCACGAGAGGACCGGCCGTGTCCTGGCTGGCGTCAGACTGTGGCGTCACAGCACGCACAAGGGTCTCTGTCTCTGACATGTGCCCTCTTTACTAACACAGCCTCTTGTATCCTCGTGACATCTCCTCCCCTCCCCGGTGGAAGGACCGTGTGAGCGGTTCTGAGGGAGAGAATATAACGATGGGTGTCGCTTCCAAGGTGGTTCATGAAAGCCTGTGGTTTCTCCAGGTTCCTTTTCTCCCGGGTCCATTCTCTGGCTCTGTGTCAGTCTGTATGTCTGTGTGTGTGTCTCTCTCTGATGAAGCAAGAGTAGATAATATGAGCTGCCCCAGGAGGCCCAGTGCCAAGAACCTGCAGAGGCTCCGGGCTGAGACACAGAAGTCCTGAGACTTCCCAGGCCCAGCCGAATCCTGCCAAGAGCACGTGCCCGGTCGCAGTCCTGGAGGCGGACCCTACCCCAGTCGAGCCTCAGCTGAGGCTGCAGCCCTGGCCTCCTGGGTGACGGTGGGGCTGAGGCTCCCAGCGGAGCCGAGCCGGGAGACTGGCACAGAAAGTGTCAGGTGGTCCAAGTAAGGTGAATGTGTCCCCCGGCACAGACAACAGTCCGTCCTCCAGGCTGGGGCCCGGGCCCGCCCTCCTCCCTCCCGAGCTCTCTCTGGCCACACTGGCCCCTCCTCAGCTCCTCTCTGGACAAACCCTCTGTGCCTCCGAGTCTCTGCAGCTTTGCTCGTCCCCGCAGCACACTGCTTGCAGACGTGTGTGGGACTGGCTCCTCTTGTCCTTCTGGGTCCCAGCATCAGGGCCACCCTGGAGGCCTGTGAGACCCTCCCCCACCCAGGGGCCCCTGGCTGCCCTCCTTCACCCTGCTTCACTTCCCGACAGTCTGGTCTTTCCTTTCACACAGATTCACTCTTGTGCTTTGACCCACCTCCCCCTCTGGGCTGTGAGCTCCTGGAGGGCTGGGACCTCGCGGGACCTTTGACTCCAGCCCCCAGGCCCAACACATCCCCTGCTCAGGGTGAGAGGCACAGGAGCTGAATGCGTTCAGAGAGGATCTCAGAGTCCCTACCTGCCTCTGAGCAGCTAACGCTGTGCACATGCAGACTAATAGTAAGAGGTACATGTTGGGTTGGGGGCAGGGGACGCCCAGCATGACCCCTGAGCTTCCCTTCCCGCTCCAGAGGCTTCACTGAGCACCGTGGACACAGCCTGCCCCCTGGTGGTCAGCACCGGCATGACAGCCCCAGGCAGGGAAACCAGAAAACAAAACACACACCTTTGTTTGGGTGTAGTCAAGGCAGCAGCCCTCCCTGGCCCTAGGGGGGCACAGGGGCAGGACCTGCGGGCTCCAGGGGCGATGTGAGGACTTCAGAAGCCTCCCTTGTCCCCCGTCCCACCTCTCCCGTCCCGGTGCCCCGTTCATTCTTAAGGCTTTCCTCACCCCAGCCACGGCACTACCTCTGGGAGCCCTTCCTAATGAGGGCCCGGGGCTCCGACAACGAGGGTCTTGACCTCGGTCCCCACACCAGGGTCCGCTGCTCGGCCACGTGCTGCCCACCCAGGTCCTCGGTCCTCCAAACCCCCAGGCTGCGCTCTGCTCATAAAGACCTTGAAGGGGTAGGAAGCATTTTCCCAGGAGGGGAGAACAGAGGGCCAGGGATGAAGATCCCAGGACACAGAGTCATCTATGAGCCTGTGGGACACTTGGGACACTGTCTACACAGCACAGTTTAGGAGAAGGAAGCTGAGTCCTTCGGTGCTGTAGCCCCGTCCACACTTCCGAGTTCCAGGGGCCCAGCGTGGTAGACACAGGACCCCTGACCCCGTCTTCCCTAGTTCCTGCCAATCCTCCTGGACACCTTGGAGACCCTCTGACCTTAGCTGGCATGTCTCCCTCCCTATGTGGTGGGTCCTGGGCTATTGCCAAGAATCCTGATGTCCCTGCCCCATGGCCCCACTGCCTCCAGCCTTTCTCTTCTTTCCCCCGTATTACCCACCCCCTCCCAGTGTGGACTCCCCTCTGATCTCCAGTTGGACAGTCAGAACGTGTGTGTGTGTGTGTGTGTGTGTGTGTGTGTATGTGTTTGTGTGTGTGTACACGCGCCATTCTGGAGATGCCCAGAGGTCACAGCCTCACAGGGACGGGTGGATAGGGACCCCCGAGCATCTTAGGGGCTCTCATTCCCAGGGGAATCCCATGGGGGGTAGAGGCTGGCCTAGGACTGGAGACCAGCCCTGCTCCTTGGACCCTGCACACCTCACTTGTCCTGGGCCAGTCCTTGCCTCTCCTCAGGGTCCCTCTGTCCCTGGGGGTCAGACGGGGAAATGCATCAGTGTGGCCACGGCCCAGGCTCGCCCCAGGGGTAGGTGGAGGGGAGGTGCCCCGGGTACCTAGGCCTCCCTCCCCAGGGCCGGCTGGGTCGTGGGGTGGCCAGGTGTGCCCAGGGACCTGCACCCAGCACCTGTAGATGATCCAGACGGACTGGTGATGTGCATGAATCGAACCGTTCCCCACTTGGCTGGTCACCCACGTTCCCACCTCTGCCAACTGCTCTGGGAACCAAACCTCTCCTGAGCCTCAGAACCACGCCCGCCCCTGCCAGGCAGGCCTCAGGGTGCGAGGCAAGGTGAGTTGGACATCTGGGGACAAGATGGCCAGTGACTATGCCCACCCCACCCAGCTGGCCTGGACCGCAGACTCCACCCCGGGGTCCAGGTGCATGGACCCTGGGGCATGGCTGGGCCAGGGCTCCTGGAGGCAGCAGTGGAGGCCGACTCAGGGCAGGGAGAAGTCGGTCCGCCCCTTGCCCTTCTCCTTTCCTCCTTCCGCCTTGTCTTCCTGGCAGGACATTGGACAGAGGTCCGGCCTGTGCCTGGCTGCAGCCCTGTGAGGAGTCAGAGGGTGGCAAGCTGCCCGGGGAGGCCGGGGGCCACCTCCAGGATGACCAAGTGTCAGAGGGGGCCATTGTAACTGGCCATCCCCGGGCACTCAGTGATTTCAGCCCTTTGTATACATGAGCCGTGACCCCCGGGACCAGGTATCAGCCCATTCCTCACCCAAGAGGCACGTATCATCCCCAGCCGAGGCCCCGTCGGTGTCCGGCCCTCCCTCCAGCCCCAAGAGGTCCAGCTGCTCCACAGGCTCTACATCTTTTGCCGCTGGAGCCCGAGCAGCCATCAGGGGCCTGGATCCGGGCCCTGGAGCCCCTCAGGGAGGACAGGTGAGACCGGGCAGGAGCCAGGAGAGGGCCGAGTGGAGTCTCCTTGAGGTCATGGCCTCCTGCTCAGCCCAGAGCCTCTTGTATGCCGACCCCTATGGCACCTGGACCCCAGCTGCCAGGGAGGTTCGGGGACAGAGACCACAATGTGGCTCCTGGTAGCTCACAGGTGTCCCTGTGTCCTGTAGCTAGACCTGTCCTACCAGCTGGACTCCCTCCTGGTCGGCAGGCAATACCCATGGCCAAAAGGAACAGGCTACTGTCAAGGTCTGGGAAGAATGAGTGGCCAGGCAGAAGGCGAATGCTCGTCCTCGGCTTGGGGGTCCCTGCCCGGGCTGGCGGGGGCTCCGGAGGTGGTATTCCAGCTCTCTGCTGACCAGCCCTGTGCCCAGAAACACCTGCCTCCCTTCTCTGGGCCTCACTCTCCTGCTCTGTGAAATGGGTGATGCAGAGCGATCACTCCCATGGCAGGAACAAGGCGGGTACCGGTGATGATGGAGCACCCCTACACGACCCGGATCACAGACCGCAGTGGGAAGGGGAGAGGGGACGCCATTGTGGCCCCGCCCCAAAGCCATCCAGCCTTTCCATGCAGCCACCAGGGCCTGGCATGGCCCCAGGAGCGGTGGCCGACCAGACTCCTGACACAGGTCCCTGTGGCCTCTTTCTCAGCAGTGGGGACCCGGGGGCGGGGACACCCAGGGTGCAGGGGTGCTCGGGGCAGCTCCTCCCTTGGAGGGAAAGAGAACATTCTCTGGGGTCCCCCCAGGCCAGGAGAAATGGGAGGAGCGCTCCCCCAGCCCAGAGAGCTCTTCCCCGTGACGATTTCCCTGGCGATGGTAGGGGGTCAGCGGGTTATACTGGCTGTGACTCTGCACTTGAATGTGTGAGCCCCCAAATTCACCATATACACTGAGAGGAGGTTTCACTGAAAACTCGGCAGGAACTTTCTTCGGCAGCTTGTGAGTCTCAGTTTGGAACCCTGTCCTTCTCAGAGACCTCAGGGCCTGGACTGTCCTCCTGGTCCCCCCCCTCCCAGAGAACCCAGGGCCCGGGCTGTCCTCCAGGTCCCCCCAGGAGCCCTAGGTCCCAGGATGTCCTCCCAGTCCCTCCCGGAGACTCGAGGGCCTGGGTTGTCCTCCCGGTCCCTCCTGGAGACCCCAACGCCCTGGCTGACCTCCCGGTACGCCCAGAGACCCCAGGGCCTGGACTGTCCTCCCGGTCCCCCCCGGAGCCTCCTGGGCCCGGGATGTCCTCCTGGTACCCCCCAGAGACCCCAGGGCCCGCACTGTCCTCCCATTCACCCCCAGAGACCCCAGGGACGAGGATGTCCTCCCGGTCCCTCCCGGAGACACCAGATCCCTGGCTGTCCTCCCGGTCCCTCCCGGAGACCCCAGGGCCCGGGCTCTCCTCCCGGTCCTTCCCAGAGACATCAGGTGTCAGCTCAGCCTCAGCCTCCACACGCCCCGGGGCAGCCTTGGGCGCTCACGAGCTCTGTCTCTCAGGGTCCGCAAGCACAGCTCCTCACTGCCCCTGTCCCCCCAACCGGCGGGCGACACCGCATCACCGGTGCCGGCCTGGATGTGAGGATCAGCAGCTTGGACGAGAGTATCCGCCGAGCTAGCAGGGGGCATGTCCCTTGGTCCCCTCTCCGAGACCTCTCCGGGTACAGACCTCACTTGAACAACTCCTCTGACAGGAGACCATCTGTAGACCTGCCGGGAATCCAGACCCGGGAGGAGGCGACGACCTGCTCTGCTCTACAGAGGAGGAGACTGAGGCAGCATCATCCTCCCAGGCCAGTGCTTGGGAATCCATGCTTATCTGGGGGCCAATACCAAGCCCGCGAGCTCCCTCCTCATCTAGGATGCCTTGGCTCTGACAACACTGACTGGTCACGTCCCCTGCACCTGGCAAGCTGCGGTGACCCCCGACTCCTTACCTGACGTCCGAGCCCCGAGTGAACTGGGCCAGATGCCCTCCCCAGGGTGTTCCCCTCCCCCCTCCCTAGTGTTTTCCTCCCCCAGGGAGCCCACCATCCCTGCCCCTCGAGCCCCCTGCTACCACCGCCCCTCTCCATGGCTCCCATCCAGAGCACCCTCATCTCTAAGGCTGGCTTCAGAGGTCACCTCCTCGGGGTCCTGAGAAAGCCCACGCTTCGGGTCAGAGCGACCCGGGTTCACACTCACAACGGGGCCACGTCAGAGTCCTGTGACACGCAAGCTCTATGCCAGCTTCTGGGACCTCGGTGCTCTTTTTTGAAGATGGGGTCGGCGGCTCCCACCTCCGGTGGGTGTGTGGGGGATGAAAGCAGGGAGGTGAAGGTGTCCGAAGTGGGGGAGCTTGTGGGGGGACGGGGCTCTCGGGAAGGCAGGGGGAGGGGATGGAGAGGAGGGAAAGGCGGCCTGACCTCTCCCTGCCCAGACTGGTGTCCACCTCCCCCTCCCCCTGCTCAGCCAGGCGCCCGGATGAACAGTGGAGTGGAGTGTGGGGGCCAGGTCAGCAGGGTGGGGGTCTGTCTCACTTCCCTCTTGCCCCCATGTCTCCATACCCACTGCGTCCAGCCGCCCTGCCTGGGTGGAGTGGCCGTGGCCCCAGGCCTAAGAGGATATGAGGGTCACTGAGTGGGCGGTGGAGATCGGATACGTGCGACCCCAGGTGTCTGTGGGCTCCTGCCGCGAGGGGGTCCCGTGTGCGCAGTCCCATGGTCCCGGTGCACCTGTACAGCAGTCTCCACCTGCCTCCACCTCTGCTGGGAGCACCTCCCCGCCCACAAGGCTCCTGCGCCACATCTTGCCCGAAGGTGGGAGCCAGGGGCCACCCTAGCCGGACTGGTGAAGCTCCTCCTCCAAGCGCTCATGGAACAGTCGGGAAACTGAGGCCAGGAGAGGCAGGGACTGGCCATGGACCCACCAGGTGAGCAGAGCCTAGAGGGGCTGGGGGAGGTTTCGGGCTCCTAGGCCAGGGCTTCACTTTCCCAGGGGGTTTTCGAGGGAATGAGAGCCTCTAAGATCCTGAAGGACCACTGAACCGATCCCGTGTGGGGTCCTTTCCTCTGGGCATCCCCGAGTGGGCACAGGTCCACGCAATTGCATGGAAACACAGTCCCCCGCCCCCCAGTAACTAACCACCCGTGTGGGGGTCAAAGGATGAGTGGACGTTGGAGGTGACAGGGGTTGGGGGAGAAAAGAGGTGTGGGGCGGGGACATTGTCTCCAGGGAACATGCCCATGAGGGGAGCCACGCCAGGCCGATGGCCAGGGGATCCTCAAATGCCCCCGTGTGCATCACAGGCACCCCCATTCTAGAGAAGCACCCCACTCAGCTCCTGTGGTTGGAGACCTTCGAATGCGCAACGTGTTCTCATGCTATGTCCTATTATCTCGAGGCTGTGGTCTCAGGAAAGCCCCCAGGGAGAGCCTTTTCCCACTTGCAGACGGTGGGTCAGGTCTCACCCCCGAAGCCTCTGGTCACGTGCCCGGAGGGACGCAAAGGTGACACCGGGAGGCCAAGGCCTGGCCGGTCTAGCCTGACACGGCCCTGATCCGACTTGTGAGCCGCACGAGCCTCCCTGTGTCTGTGAGTGTGTGTGAGGCTGTGTGTGCTTGTAAGGATGGGACGTGGGGGGGAAACCACCCAGAGCAGGAGCAGGCTGATGGGAGGGTCATGTCCACACCCCAGGTCAAGGGTGACTGGGAGGGACAGGGTGAGTTGTGTAGAGCTACAGGACACAGGGACACACTCTGGTCTCTGTTCCCGAGCCTGGCCGGAAGCTGGGGTCCAGGTGCCCTAGTGGTCGGCACACACCAGGGTCTGGGCTGAGCAGGAGGCCATGACCTCAGGAGACTCCACTCTGCCCTCTCCTGTGTTCCGTGCCAGGCCCTCTCCTTCCTCATCCTTCCACGGCCACGTGTGCCCACGAGCCTCATGGGATAGCAGGCACAGGACGTGTCTACAGGTGGCTCCCTGATGGCACCCCTACAAGGAGATGCCAGAAGGACCCCACTGTGCAGATGGGGAGACTGGGGGGCCCCAGAAGGCATGGGGTCTGTGCAGGGTCCCAGCACTGGTCAGGAGGAAAACCCAGGTCTGAACCCAGCTCTGTGGCCCCAAAGCCGTGGCACCGGCTGCACCAGGCCTCACGGGGATGTGTCTGGGCTGTGTTGGTGTCACTGTAGGGACAGGGCATGGGGTGGAGGGGAGCCCTTTGCAGCCTGGGAGGGGCTCTTGTAGGAGCAGGAAGCCGGGTAAGGGGACCCCAGGAAGTGACCTCACCTCCCTGGTCACAGAGCCCAATTGAACTCAGAACCCGGGTCACCAGGCACCCACGTTCTGGAGACAGCGCCCGACTGGGCTCATTCGTTGGGATACCTTTGCCTGACGAACATGTTCTCCTGTTGTGTGCCCGTGTCCCGTGGCTGCAGGCTCAGGGGAGCCCGTGGCTGCGACCCTTCCCGACCCTGGAGACAGTGGGTCAGGTCGTGCACAGGACGCCTCAGGTCTCTAGCTCGCAGGGACCCAAAGGTAACACAGGGAGACCCAGAGACATACAGTCCAGACTGACACCACTCTGATCTGACCTGTGCGGCTCCATGTGCCCCCCCACCCCCCCGTGTGTGTGTGTGTGTTTGTGTGGAAGGAGGGGTCGTGTGTGGAGGGCCCACCCAAGCAGGTGCAGGCTGATGAAGGGGTCAGATGCCTGGTGGGCGGGTCAGGCTCACATTCGTCAAGGCTGGTTGGGAGGGACAGGGTGTGCTGGGGTGGCCCTCTTGTCCCCGAGGTTCATCCCGAGCCCTGCTGGTGGATGTCACTGTGTCCCAGGGGCAGGTCTGTGCACATTCAGGTCTGTGTCCAATCTGGGAGCCACAGGTGGAGAGGGTGGAAGGACTCTGAGGGTGGCCGGGCACGGCTGTGATGTCTCCGGGACAGCCGCGGGTCACTGTCTTTACAGAAATCAACCGATGAAATCGGGAAACGTCTGGCCGAATCCCGATACACCTGCCCTACAGAGTTGTGCGTGTGCCCCGTCGCCCAGGAGGGCCACCCTGGACCGAGGGAGAGAGTGGCTGCAGGGAGGTCTTGGGAAGCAGAGCCTGGAGATGACCTGGGAAGGCCTCCTTCACCGCCCCGGCCCCCCCACAGGGTCCTGGTTCACAGTTCCTGGGATCAGGATCCGGAGCCCCCCGACCCAGAGCCCGAGGGTGAGAAGGCTGGGGGTGGGGGATGGGATGCTCGGGCAGGGCGGTGCTGGGCCACCCAGGGAGGAGCCCCCGGAGGCTGGTGTGGGGCCAGGAGCAGAGACTGAGAGCCCCGGGCTGCGGCCTGCAGGGGGCAGAGGTCCTGGTGTGGGTTCCTAGCCGTGGCTTCTCAGGGAGGCTCTGGGGTGAGTTGTGTGTCTGCAAAGGCCCCTGGAGAGGTCTTCGCTGGGTGGGGTGGAGGGTGGGGGACCGTCCCTCCTCTCACCCTGAGGCCTTGGAGCCGCTGTAACCATCACTCTGTTTCCTTCTCAAGAGTCCGGGGCAGGAGCAGAAGCCGGTGCGGCTCCAGAGCCCGACCCAAGGGCATCGGGGTCCTCGGCGTCTCTGCAGGCAGGGGTGGAGTCTGGGGCGACTCCTGCAGGGGCCGGAGAGCCAGCAGGTGACCTGGTACCTGTGCTGGGACAGCGGGCACCTGAGCAGAGTCAGCTGGTTCCTGCTTCTGCTCCCGACACCGTTCCTGCCACCGCCCTTGTTCCCCTATGGATTCCGGCCACAAATCAAGGGCCCAAAGGCCTTCGAGGGGTGTTTATTGTATTTCTAATTGTTGCTCCAGTACCAGTCCCCGACCCGTCCACCAGAATGACTCTTCCTCTTCTCCCTTATCCTTTCTCTCCTCTACTTTTTAGCTGGTACATTATTTGTTCATGGTATGTTTAAAATCCACATTAATCTTCAATAAAAACTTATTTATTTTACGTTGTGCAATTCCTGAGCACGGGGCACGCTCACGATGCTGTGAACCTCGCCACAGAATTTTGCTGCAGAATATCTCGATCCCCAAGGGTCACCGTGTACCCAGAGACCTCACTCCCCTTTCGTGCCCCCTCCAGCCCCTGGGAACCCCCAGTCTGCTTTCTCTCCGTGTTCCGTTACCTAATCTGGAGGTTTCCTTCAACTGGAATCTTGTAAGAGATACCTTTGGGTCCGCACCGACTTTTCAGATGGGACAGATTCATTTTTGTACTTTGTGGTCGTTTGAAATAGACTTTTTCTCCTTTGATATTGAAATCACAATGGATTAAAGATTAGGGGGGAAAAAGGAGGCCCCTTCGGTGACAATGGTCTCGGGGTGGAGACCCCTGTTTGTGCCGTGACTCCACAGCCTGACGCCAGAGAGGACACGGCTGGTCCTCCCGTGGCCCAAACAGAAACCGGGAGATGCAGAAGGCCGGACGGTCACACCACAGAGGGGAGAGCATCCCTCACGAACCAGGGCCAGAACGGTTCACAGGCCTCTGGGTCAAATAATGCGCCAAAGCCAGTGCGTTCCCCGGGATGGAGGCCAGACCCGTCCCAGTCCAAGGGGAGGCGACCCCCACGGGAGCAGGCGTCAGAGATGTGGGTCGTCCCGGGGAGGGACTCGGGCAAATGAAACCCAAGGGAGGCAGCGGTGGTCACCTTCAGACGGGCAGGTTTCTGGTCTAGGGACCGGCAGCCCAGGTGACAATGTGAGGAAGCAGAGGCCCCAGCTGATCCCCAGCGAGAAGTCCACATCCTGCAGTGGACCGGCTGGCCCAGTACTGGGAGAGCCCACAGAGCCCCAGTCGGCCCTTCCCCAGACCCATGCCTGGCCCCAGGCATGTTGGTCAGCTCTGCTCCCCTGAGTTCAGTGGGTGGGGGGGCCCTCGGCCAGTGGTGGGATCCCCCAGGAGGAGGGACCCCGAGCCCCAGGACGCCAAGATGCACACCTGCGGATAGGACAATCCAAAGTCAAGGAGATGGGCTTCCTGACCCAGGTCATCTTACTAGTGACCCAGGCTGTGCTATTAGCCTCAGTGTCCCCATCTATGACATGGAGATGTAACGGGCCTTGTAGATGGGTTGTCGCATTCCCTGAGAGATGAGGTGGAATCTCTAGCAGGCTCATCCTGGGCTGGAGAGAAGGCTTTGCACTTTTGAGAAGGCTGGGAGGGATGAAGGTCCAGCCTCCCTCATCCGCTGTGGGGGTTGGGGCCGCCTTGCCGTTCAGGCTCCACAGGCTGGGACCTGGGGCAGGTGGTCTGGACCTTCTGGACTCGTGCTTCCTTGCAGGGACATGTGCAGAGGCCTCCCTCCCAGACTCACCAGAGGGGACACAGCGCAGGAAGATTCAGACCCTGCAAAAGAAGATGCCAACCGGGGGACCCCGTAGGGTCATGCTCACTGAAGAGGTCATGGTGCTCAGCACACAGCAGGGACCTGAGTTCCCCAGCTGAATTAGGGAAGGAGGAACGGAAGGAAGGAGGGAGGGAGGGAAACCAAAGAAGCGGGGTCCACACCAGCTCAGGTCAGAGGTCCGGTCAGAGGGAGTCACAACTCGGGCCCTGGAAGGGGGCCGGGACATGACCTTCTGTCCCTCCAGCGCTGACCTTCCTCCACGTGGGACCTATTGACCTCCTGGATCGTCTCCACCTCCTCCGCAAACAACGCTGAGTGTTCCCAAAAGGGGGACAGCAGGCATGGGCCAAAGAGGGGCTACGGGAATCCTGTGCCCTGGGGGACTCTGGGACAGCCTTCCAGGTGGCCCTTTATGTCCTGCTGGGCACACAGACCCCTCCGAACATGCCCTCGTTCACATGTGGGTCTGGGCCCCTTGCCCCACCCTCAGCTCCTCTGCCGGATGCAGGGGGAGCCCTCTCCTTCCCTGGGTCTGCTCCTGGGGTCCCGGCCTGCTGGTCTCAGAAGAGCTTGCAGATTTGCTCCCTGTGACCAGCGTGGGATCAGGGACAGGATGGGGGCTCTGGGTCGAGGCCAGGCCTTAGCGAGTCCGGGACGATGGGATTTGGTAAAAGAATGACCCGCAGGTTCAGCTGGACTCCTGTAGACTGAGCCACCAGACTGCATACCCACTGGTGCCCCCTGAGCGCACAGGACAACACGGAACAGAGGAGCAGAGACCCGGAGGGACAGGCTTGGCCCAGCGCTCACCTGCCCTTACGGTTTCAAACCTCACCTATATGGGGGCGGGCGTATGCTGTCCCGACGGTACCTAAGGCAGAAGCCCTGTGTGGCAAACACAGGACAGAGCTGCTCAGGGTGACACCAGCATGAGGCGTGGACTCCCCGAACGTCCACGGCCCTCTAGAGGCCCGACCCCCAATCCCAGAAGCACAGCTTGACGAGCCCATGAGGAACCCATCGCTTCTTTTTATAGCAGGCAACACTGAGGTTTTGTCCAAGGTCACCCAGAACGTCTAGGGCAGAGCCCGAGGCAGGTGGCCTGAGACCTGGCATCTGTCCACAGAGACACGTCTCCTGTTGTCGCCCGGTCCCGGTACCGAGGCCCCGCGGGGCCTGACATGGCTGTCTGGGTCTACCCTGAGCTTTCCAGAGCCGTCTGCTGGGCTCCCGGGAAAACGCTGGCCCTTGCTCCAGACGGAAGGTTCTGCCCTCCGGTAAGAAAAGGGAGGTGTGTGCACTCACTGGGCTAGAGGCCCTGCCCCCACCTGCCCTTGGAGATTAAGGTCTGGGGAGCCCTGTCTTCCTGCTCCTTCCAGGGTTCTAAGACATGCTCGACCACGTAGCCCCTCCTTCCTGGGAGACATTCCCGGGCCTTCTCCCGGATCACAGGCGGAGGTCACAGCAAGGGATCGAGCGGGAGGATGTGGGTGGTAGGGAGGTTGAGGACGGAGTTTGGAGGCCAGGGCTCCCGGTCCAGCTTGGCCGCTAACCAGAAAAGGATCCCTAGCCATTCCCCCGGGGGTGCCGCCCCATCCCCTTGGTGACGTCAACCCCTCTCCTGGAGTTACCAGTGGGGAGACCGACCACCAGGAAGTTCTTCCTCATCTGCCCGGAAGAGTCGAGACCACGTTCACGGACAAATCGAGGGGCGTGTTTCCCTACACACCCATTTGACAGATGGGAAATCTAAGGACAGGCCAAGGGAACGGAGGCTTGCTTCTCCGGGGTAGCTGGGACATAGCCCCTCCACCGCGGGCCTCACTTGGCTTGGTCCTAAGCTGCTGGTCGAGCCCGCTGATCCCAGCGAGACCACATGGCTGTCACCAGAATTGCTCAGTGAACCCCTCCCTGGTCCAGTCAGCTCCAGGCGAGCAGGAACTAGGGTGGCTCATTGCTCTAAGTCCAGGCCCCCAGAACCTTCCCGCAATGTAGTGGACGTTTACCTTCTCTCGAATAACCAGGTGAATTGATATGCGTAAGGTGCTGTCATTGACAGAAACCTGCTTCTGTTCTTGTTCCTCTGAGGATGCGTCCACGCCTGCCCTCAGCACCCTGTCTGCTCCCCGCTGTGTGCACGCACTGGATCCCAAAAGCGAGCCCCGGACCCCACCCAGGAGGTGGTACGGCCTCTCACCCGCAGCCAGTAAGGGGGAGCGCCGTCCCCATGGCCCTCCTCCCCCTAAGAAGACACGTAAGCCATATTCGCCAAGGTTTTTAACCATTGTACACACTCACACACACACACACACACAGACGCGCGCGCGGGCACACACACATAGAGCGAAGGGTGGGGGCCCTGGAGGACCCGCACACGTATGTCTCCGGCACCTCCCGCCGCCCCTGTGCTTTTGTGGGTTTGCTCTGGTTCTCTCGGATCCTCCTCCCGGCTCCCTTGAAGGCGTCAGGTCTCCGCCCGAGTCCCTGGGTCACCCACCCACCTCTCCTATTAGGAAGACGTGCAAATGCACACCCTGCATTTCCTCCCATCTTCCTCTCGCCTCCCAGACTTCGGTCGTCAGATTTGGGAGTCGAGAACACCCCTTGTGTCTTCCCTCACCTGTCCTTCCACCCAGCTCTTCCCAGGCCGGCCCCGAGGCTGTCCTCGGGCTGGTTTGTCTCCTGGGAGGTGGGGGTCAGGGGACAGAGGGCAGACGGTGCCGGTGGGGGCAGGAGAGGGCCGTGGCCCACAGGCCGAGTGCCGGCTTGTCTGCCAGGGCCCCCGGGCTGGGTGAGCCCCACCGGTTCTCCTCTTTCTTCCCGGGAGGCATCCTTGTCCTGAACGGGCACCAGGGAACCTGAGTGAAGAGACCACTTTGCTTTGAGACGAGGGGCGGAGTGGCAAGGGCTGCAGAGGACGTTGGCCTTGGATGGGGAAAGCGAGGCCGGCCACGCACCGCTGTCCCGTTCATGTCCGTCTGGCACCTGGGTGCACCTGCAGCCGGAGGGGCTGGTTCCCAGGAGGCTGGCCGTGTCCCCCTGGAGCCCCCGGTCCCTTCCTCTCTGCCTGAGGACGCTCTCCCAGAGACGGGAGCCTGTCACAGCTGTCTCTGGGGACCTCTGCTTCCTCACCTTGTCACCTGGGCGGCCGGTCCCCAGACCAGAAACCTGCCCGTCTGAAGCGACCACCGCTGCCTCCCTCGGGTCTCACTTGCCCGAGTCCCACCGGGGGGCGTCCCGCATCTCAGACGCCTACTCCCGTGGGGGCCACCTCCCTTGGACTGGGACGGGTCTGGTCTCCATCCCGGAGAAAGCACTGGCTTTGGTGCAAAATTTGGCCCAGAGGCCTGTGAACCTTTCTGGCCCTGGGTCGTGAGGGATGCTCTCCCCTCTGCGGTGTGACCGTCCGGCCTTCTGCATCTCCCGGTTTCTGTTTGGGCCACGGGAGGACCTGCCGTGTCCTGGCTGGCGTCAGACTGTGGTGTTACAGCACGCACAGGGGTCTCTATCTCTGACAGGTGCCCTCTTTACTGACACAGATTCTTGTATCCTCGTGACATCCCCTCCCCTCCCCAGTGGAAGGACCTTGTGAGCGGTTCTGAGGGAGAGAATATAACGATGGGTGTCGCTTCCAAGGTGGTTCATGAAAGTCTGTGGTTTCTCCGGGTTCCTTTTCTCCTGGGTCCATTCTCTGTCTGTGTCAGTGTGTGTCTGTGTGTGTCTCTCTCTGACGAAGCAAGAGCAGATAATATGAGCTGCCCCAGGAGGCCCAGTGCCAAGAACCTGCAGAGGGTCTGGGCTGAGACACAGAAGTCCTGAGACCCCCCAGGCCCAGCCGAATCCTGCCAAGAGCACGTGCCCGGTCGCAGTCCTGGAGGCGGACCCTGCCCAGGTCAAGCCTCAGCTGAGGCTGCAGCCCTGGCCTCCTGGGTGACCGTGGGGCTGAGGCTCCCAGCTGAGCCTAGCCGGGAGACTGGTACAGAAAGTGTCAGGTGGTCCAAGTAAGGTGAATGTGTCCCCCGGCACAGACAACAGCCCATCCTCCAGGCTGGGGGCTGGGCCCGCCCTCCTCCCTCCCGAGCTCTCTCTGGCCACACTGGCTCCTCCTCAGCTCCTCTCCGGACAAACCCTCTGTGCCCCCGAGTCTCTGCAGCTTTGCTCGTCCCCACAGCACACTGCTTGCAGACGTGTGCGGGACTGGCTCCTCTTGTCCTTCTGGGTCCCAGCATCAGGGCCACCCTGGAGGCCTGTGAGACCCCCCCCTACCCAAGGGCCCCTGGTGCCCTCCTTCACCCTGCTTCATTTCCCGACAGTGTTTTGTTTTTCCTTTCACAGGGATTCACTCTTGTGGTTTGACCCAACTCCCCTTCTGGGCTGTGAGCTCCTGGAGGGCTGAGACCTCGTGGGAACTTTGACTCCGGCCCCCAGGCCCAACACAGCCCCTGCTCAGGGTGAGAGGCACAGGAGCTGAATGCGTCCAGAGAGGATCTCAGAGTCCCTACCTGTCTCTGAGCAGTTCACGCTGTGCACATGCAGACTAATAGTAAGAGGTACATGTTGGGTTGGGGGCAGGGGACGCCCAGCTTGACCCCTGAGCATCCCTTCCCGCTCCAGAGGCTTCACTGAGCACAGTGGACACAGCCTGCCCCCTGGTGGTCAGCACCGACATGACAGTCCCAGGCTTGGAAACCAGAAAACAAAACACACAAGTTTGGGTGTAGTCAAGGCAGCAGCCCTCCCTGGCCCTAGGGGGGCACAGGGGCAGGACCTGCGGGCTCCAGGGGCGGTGTGAGCACTTCAGAAGCCTCCCTTGTCCCCCGTTCCACCTCTCCCGTCCCGGTGCCCCGTTCATTCCTAAGGCTTCCTCACCCCAGTCAGGGCACTACCTCTGGAAACCCTTCCTAATGAGGCCCCGGGGCTCCGACAAGGAGGGTCTTGACCTCGGTCCCCACACCAGGGTCCATGCTTGGCCACGTGCTGCCCACCCAGGTCCTCGGTCCTCCAAGCCCCCAGGCTGCCCTCCGCTCAGAAGGACCTTGAGGGAGGAGAAAGCATTTTCCCAGGACCAGGAGCATCTTGGGGCAGGGGTGGAGGTCCAGGGCCAGCAGACAAGCCTGTGGGACCCTTGGGACACCACGTCTATGCAGCCCAATTTACACAGGAGTAAGCTGAGGCCTGTCCCGTAGCCCCCTCCCAGTAGGGGGGTGTCTCCTTCTAGCTCCGGGCTGGTGGTGGACACAGGACCCCAGACCCCATCTTCTCTGGGTGCCCCGGGGAGTGCCCAGCCCAGGCAGCCCCCTGGGTACCCTGGACACCCCGCTGTCCATCAGGCTGGCACGTCCTCCCACCCCACGTATGAGCCCTGGTCGTGCTGCCAGCCCACTGGGGACCCCTGCCCCGTGGCAGAGCTGCCTCCAGTCCCCTTCTCCTTGCCCCGGTGTCACCTCCCCCCTCCAGGGTGTACTCCCCTTGAGCCGCTGCCGGGTGGTCAGTGTGTGTGTGTGTCTGTGTGTCTGTGTGTGTCTGTGTGTCTGTGTGTGTGTGTGTGTGTGTGCCTGTGTGTGTGTGCGTGTGCTTGCCTGTACGGTCTGGGGACATCCAGATATAACAGCCCCACCTCGTATGGGGTTGATAGGGATCCGACGGGATCTCAGGGGTCTCATTCCCAGGGCGAACCCCAGGGGAGGACTGAGTTTGGCCTAGGACGGAGACGCCCACTACTTGGACTCTGCCCACCTCACGTAACCTGGGCCGGTCCCTGGCCTCAGTCTCCCACCTGGCCCTGAGGTTGGGCGTGGAGTGACGTCAGCGTGGACAGGGCCCAGGCTCTCCTCCTGGGTGGATGGAGAGGAGATGTGCCAGGCACAAAGGCCTCCCTAGCAAAGGGCAGCTGGGTCTCGTGTCCTCGGCCTGGCACGGCTGTGTGCCCTCCCCGGGGGGCTCCGTGCCGCTGATCCCGTGTGCGCCCTGCCTCCAGACCGCTCCCTGTACCCCAAATCCTGTGAACCCTCAGATCAGCCTCACCCCAGCCAGTGGGATGCAGACTTGAGGGCCGGGTGGGTTGGACACGCGGGTACACGAGGGTCGCCGAATGTACCTATACCGTCCCAGCTGTCACAGACCTCACGCTCCCCCCCAGGGTCCAGCTGGGTGCACGGCCGGGGCAGAGGGCCTGGAGGAGACGGTGGACACCAAGTACGGGCAAGGAGAGGATCGGCCTGTTACCTCCCGCCTCTCCCTCCTTCTCTCCACCTCCTCCCACGGTCTTCCTGCCAGGACCCGGGACACAAGGGGCAGCCTGTCCCTGGCTGCAGCCCTGGCCGGGTCAGAGGGGTGGGAGGGAGCCCAGGAAGGAGGGGGCACATCGTGGGGATGTCTGAGTGTTGGGGGTGGTTAGAGTTGCTAGGGCCCCCCCGGGGTGCTCACTGACTTCACCCCTTCTTATACATGAACTGCGGCCCCGGGATCAAGGGCACTCAGCTCTGAGTGACCAAGTCCAGCCGTGAACGGGAACGAGGGACTCAGTCTTCACCCTCATGGAGCCCTGCCCTGACCATCACAGGTCTTGTCCTGGGTTGGGGCTCCCCCAGCCAGGTGATCCCCGTGCCTCCTGCTCACCTTCCTGAGATGGGAGTCACAGACCCCATTTTCAATGAAGAAAATGAGTCTCTGACACCCACCACGTGAGCTTGTGGGTCACAGGGCTGGGACATGGCCCTATTGTGTGTTTGTCCCCCGGAGAATCCGACCCAAAGCCTGAGCTCGCACGGGAGTCTGAGGAGGCTCCAGCCTTGGAGATGACCACGTCCTGGGTGGGGGCCATGGGAGGGGCGGTGGTGGCTGGGGCCTCTGTGGGGCCGGGGCTCCGTGGGCTCCCTTGAGGGGGAAGATCCTAGGGAGGCCGGGGTGGGGTGAGGGGTGCCCACGGGGGAGGGCGTCTGGACCAGCTCACGCAGGGTGCCTGATGTCGGGCCAGGAGTCGGGGGTCACTGCAGGGTGGGGATGCTCTGCCTCTGTGGCCCCCAGCTGCTGACCGTGGGGGAGACGCCGTCCCACCGCTTAGGCTGTGAGCTCGAGGGCAGGGTGTTTTTTGGGCTTCACCATCGTGTGCGGGTGCCTGCACACAGCAGCAGACAGACACGGGTGCTGACGCGTGCGGGGATGAGTGAATGGACACCGGGCTGCGGCTCCCATCTGTCGCTGTAAACAGCGGGGCCCGCGTCATGCGGCTCTGGGACGGTCCCAGTGAGTCAGCGAGATGTGAAGTGTTATTCCTCACCCGGCACAGTTTGAGGGCTGAGAATCCAGCAGGGGACGGGACGGGGTGTGTGCGCATGGAGCTGACCGGAGTGGGTGCCGCTCGAGCCGGGCACACACACCAGAAATACGTGGCTTGCGGGTGTTCTCGTCGGCCCTCCCTCTCCGGCTGGGGACGTGGTGGCCGCCGGCCTGCAGCAGAGGGAGTAACGGGAGGGAGCGGAGTCCACACGGCCCCCAGGCGAGGGGCAGGGGCAGCACAGAGCTGACGCGGAGGGGCAGGGAGAAGCGCCCGGGGCCTGCAGCCTGCCCGTCTGGACACGTGTGTGGGCTAAGCAGGTGACCTCTAGCCGGTCAGTCCCTGGAGCCACGACACTGGGGCGTCCGAGGGCGATGCCGCGGAAAGCCAAGCACCCTTTCCCAGTTTGATGCCGACTCAAACTCCCAGGACCCACCTGGGAGCCAGGGGAGGTGGAGGTCAGCGGTGGGATTATGGGGTGACTCCGGGCCCATCACTGTTCTTTTCCTCATTTCTAACATCCTGTAGGAAATATGCCAGTAACTGGAACAAGGTATCACACACGATGTCTGCATAACACCCTGTTCTAGATTTTCTGAAACAAGGTCCTCTACAATTAGGGTCATGGCAGATGCTGGACCACGGCCAGCACCCCGGCGGCAGACACCGTGGCTGGCGTGCAGGGTCTGGGGCGGCAGGGCCGCCTGGAAGGGGCGGGGATGTTGGGGGACGCACATCTCCACCGGAAACCTGCTGTGTTTCCTGGGTCTCAGCCCTCCCCGCAGTGTCTACGTTTTGTATTCCACCTGAAACTGGCCCAGCCTTTCGTTCCAGAATTTCACACGTCCAGTAACAGCCAGGACAGAGGAGTGAGCGCGCAGGTGTTTCCTACAGCTGCCCTGGGCCAGTGCCCGCCTTTCCTGGCTTGTTTCCCAACTGTCCCTGAGGGCCTGAGGTGGAACCACATCGCTCACCCAGCCTGGGGGCAGTGTGGGCTCTCAGCAGGGCTGGAGGGTAGCAGGAGGCAGGGGGTGGGGACGCCGGAGGCAGGGGTGGGGACACTGGGGCAGGACTGGGGCCCTCCAGCCAGGGCAGGGGAGGAGACGCATGCCTGGGGCAGGGGAAGGGAGGCTCGGGCTCAGGTGGAGGGCCTCAGTCCTCACTTAGTCGCGTCCTGGGACCCAGCCTTGAGGGCGCGCACCCCGCCACGGAGACTCCGCTCCTCCTGTTCCCGCGTGGTGCACGTCCGTGGGGGTGTTGGAAGGGTTCCTCCAGCCGCTGTGGGGCCTCATCGTGCGCACTGGGTGTGCGCAACCTGTTGCAGGGCGACCCGTGCCCGCCCACAGTTTGCAGCCCTTGCACGGGGCTCAGTCGGTGCCCAGGGTCCACTTAGGACTTTCCGGTGCCGGGGCAGGTCTGGGTGCCCTTCGACTGCCCAGCTGCCCCGGGGGCCCGGGGATCCTTTGCCTGTCTCCGGGCCTTTGTCTTGCACTGTCCTTGTTTGTGTATGAAGGGACCGGCTGGAGACCTCCGTCCCTCCATGGAGGATCGGGGACCCCCGTCATCCAGCAGGTGAGAGGGCGGATCCTCGGCACCAAGGGGAGCGCCGTCCACCACCACTGCCCTCGACCCCCTCGGGGCGCCTGGGGGCAGGGGCACACCTGAGGTCATTTTTCCTGTAATGACCTGGTAGCAGGTGCCCAGCTGTAGCTAGGGAGGCTGTGTTGGGCCTTTTCTGTACACAGAATAACGCAGATGTGCTGGTTTCCGGAGGCTCCTTTAATGCAGCTGATGTTGTCAAGGTTCACCATGAGTGCGGCATGGACCGGGAGTTCAGTCGGTCTCAAGCCTAATAATGTTCTTCAAATCATTTTTATTGTGTAGATAGGCCGTGTTCTGTATCCACTCAGCAGTCGATGGACATTGGGGGTGTTTCTACCTTTGGGCAACTGTGAGTGACAATGCTGTGAATGTTCACAGTCAGGCTTTTCACAGGTTTTCATCCCTGGATCATATGGATACTCCGTGTTTACGTTTTGAAAAATGGCCAGACTGTCTCCCAAAGGGCTACATCACTTTATATTTCTGCCAGCAAAGGAGGAGGACCCCAACGTCTACGGATCCTTGCCAACACTTCTTAATATCTATCTTTTTAATGACAGCCGTCCCGGTGGATGTGAACTTGTATCTCATTGTGGCCTTGATTGGATTTCCATCCTAAAGAACGATGTGGAACATTGTTGGTCACTTTCTTATCGTTTGTGGAGAAATGTATCCTCAGCTGCATTTCCCATTAAAAAAAAATTTTTTTTAATGTTTATTTATTATTGAGAGAGACAGAGACAGAATGTGAGTGGGTTAGGGGCAGAGAGAGAGGGAGACACAGAAGCAGAAGCAGGCTCCAGGCTCTGAGCGGTCAGCACAGAGCCCGACGCGGGGCTCGAACTCACGAGCTGTGAGATCATGACCTGGGCCGAAGTCGGCCGCTCAACCAACTGAGCCACCCAGGCGCCCCTGCATTTCCCATTTTTAAATTGGATGCGTAGTTTCTTCCTACTGAGTTGTAAGATTTAATATGCATTCCACATGCAAGTCTCTTAGGATATATGTCCTTAGCCGATTCATTGTCCCATTCAGTAGGGTGCCTTCTAGCCTTCGTGATGCCGTCTTTCAGTACACTTACTTGTAGTGTTTCTTTTTGAGAGAGAGAGAGAAAGACAGAGTGCAAGTGGGGAGGGGCAGAGAGAGAGGGACACGGGGAATCCGAAGCAGCTCCAGCTCTGAGCCATCAGCGCAGAGCCCGATGCGGGGCTTGAACCCACGAACTGTGAGATCATGAGCTGAGCTCAAGTCGGCCGCTTAACCGACTGGGCCCCCCGGGCGCCCCTGATTTCGTTTCACTGACGCGTGGCATTCAGTCAGTTCCGTATATACCTCGATGATTGGGTAGCTGTGTGTATGGCCGAGTGATCACACAGCAGGTCCTGTTAACGTCCATCTGCACACGTAGTTGCACATGTTTTCTTGTTACAGAGACTTTTCAGATTTACCCCTTGGCAGTTTGCACACGTGCAATGCAGTATTAACTATAGTGACCACGCTGCACATCACGTCCCTAGACTTATTTCTTTTATCACCGGCAGATTGTACCTTTCGACCACCTTCCCCGGTTCGCTCATCCCTTAGCCCCTGCCTCTGGCAACCACCGGTGTGATCGCTCGATATGTGAGTTCTTTGAGCTCTGTTTTTAAGATCCCACTTACAAAGGAGATATGATACTTGTTTTTCTCTGTCGGACTTATTTGACTTAGCATAATATCCTCGTTTGTGTTGTCACAAACGGGTTTCCTCCTTGTTTATGACTGACTAGTATTCTATGATATGTACGTTTCTGTGTGCGCACACTCCCACATCCTCTTTATCCGTCCATCCATCGTGGACGCTTGGGTGCCTTCCACGTCTTCACTCTGTAAGTAATGCTGGAGAGCGGGGGTAAGATATCTTTTGGCGTGAGTGTTTCGTTTTCTTCCTATAAATACCCATAAGTGGAATTGCCGGGTTACATGGTGTTTCTATTTTCGGTGTCTTGAGGAGCTTCCATGCTGCTTTCCGCATCGTCTGCACCAGTTTACTGTCTCGTACAATTTCTTTCTTGGTACTGTGCTTGTATCCTGCAGCCTTGCTGAACTATTTTATTACTTCGGAAGATTTTCTGTGTATTCTGTACGATTTCCTGTATACCCAGACATGTTGTTTGCAAGTAGAGACGGCTTTCCTTCATTCCCTCTGACCTAGATGTCTGTTATCCCCCTTTCTTGCCTCGTCCACATGGCCGAGACCTCCAGGACAGGGTGGGCTGCAGCCGGGGCTTGGGACCTCGTCTGTCTTGCTCCTGACCTCAGGGTCTTGCTCCTGACCCAGTCTTTCCTCCTTTCCGGGTGACAGGAGCTGTGGCTTGTTCGCAGGTGGCCTGTAGGAGGGCTCAGGAGGTTCCCTTCTGTTTCTGCTTTGAGCGTTCGTATCACGAAATGGTGTTGGATTCTGTCAAGGGTTTTCTGTACTTAGTGGCGATCAGATTTTACAGCAGATTGAAAACCACGAAGTCGTGTCGCTTTCCCTCTTCTTCTGTCTTTCTCCCTCACACAAACACACAGAACTTCTCTGGAAGCTCATCAGATCCGGATGGGAGCTCTTGGGTCCTGGTTAGCCTCGTTCGGGCCGCTGTGTGCCTGGGGGTGGGCCCGTTCAGAGGACACGCCCCACAAGGGACAACTAGAAATCAAAATAGTAATGATAATCTTCCAGGTGGTGGCTGCCTCTGGCATGCGTATGCCATAATTTCCTCTTCTCTGTCCCGACTGTAGAGTGAGAACTTTTAGCATTAAAGGAGACAACTGTACGGGAAACAGAGCATATCAATCATGTGTCCTAACGGGTAATGACCAGGAGGCAAAATCCCCTGCTCACCCGACACGCATGTCAGAGGGAATATAGCATCTTCTGTACTGACTTCCTTTGTGGAAGTCCACGTTCCGAAAAGACCGTTTCTGGCTTGTTTTCTGAGGCCTCACGTCGGGAGGCCCGCTTTTCTCTTCCAGGAGTCTGGGTGCTGACGATGTTTCTGGCCGGTCTCACGAGCGGCAGCTTGAGCCCACAATGTGGCCTCTTCCAGGTAAGAGGGCTTGGGGGGTCACCTGTGTCCTCAGCCAGGAAAGCATCAGCCACGCACTTCTCGGCATTCCCAGGAGGTGCCCGCAGAGCCCAGTATGCAGCGCGAGGCCTGGACCGGGGAGGCACTTTGCACGCTACGTGGCGCTCGGTCTCTAAGGCCCGCAAGTGACAGAGACTCTTAAAGTGGGAACGGGAAGGCAGTTTAGTGCTGTGGTAGTTGAGGTTCTCCAGGTTAAGCTCCAAATAAAGAGAGTGAGACAGTCATCCTCCCTCCTAACGTAGCACAGCTGTCCCACGTACAGTTCAAACCATACAAATCCTCTCCCGAGGAGGATGCTGAGCTCTCAGGGGACGTCCACGCTTGTCATTGATATCCTGTGACTTACATCCTATGATGTGAAGTGAGCCATTATTAATGCATCTTATGTTACACGATTAGAAGACAAGGAAGGGAAGAAAAGAGAGGTATTTGATATTCACGCATACGGTCTACAGGTGAGGAAGACGCCCTGGGGTGGATCCTCGGGCTGGGGCTTCTGTGCGTGGCGCTGGAACGTTTTCTGGTTTTGCAACGGCACGTGGGAAGGCACTCACGTGGCCAATTTTCGTCCTCTTGCGGCACCAGTGCCGACCACGGTGCCGGCTCGACCACCGGCTCCAAAGCTCGCACCGCCTTCAGGGCCAGCTCTTTGGTACCGAATCCGGAGTTAGAGCCCTCTCCGGCACAAGCCCAGCAGCAGACAGAGCGGCAGCCACGGAGCGCGGGCCGGCTCTCCCACCTGATCCAGTGTCAAGTCCAGAGCCGTTGTTCTAACATCAGCTCACGTGAGAGCCCCGGAACCACAGCCAGCTCCAGCACCGGCTCCAGGACCAGCGGAAGGGCTGCAACCAGCACAGGCACCCGCGGTATCACCGGCTGCAGAGACAGAGGCAGCTCTGTCGTCAACCGACTTGCCAGGTCCGGCACCAGCCAGCTCTGGAGTCTGGGTCGGACCGACGTACATTCCAGAGCAACGGACAAGGCAGGAGTGAACTAGACCTGGTCCTCATCGCTCCCGGCAGCACGACTAGAGCTACAGGCATCTCTAGGGCTGGAACCGTCTCCAGAGCCAGCATCAGCACTGGAAGTGGCCTCAGCGCCAGATCCCGCCCTAGAGCCAGCTCCGGCACCGGCTCAAGAGCTTGAGAGACCTGCAGAGCCAGCCAGCTCCCACCGAAGCGCCAGACTCAGAGTCGGTCTGAGCCCTGGCCTCTGCGTCTGAGCCACTGCCACAGCCGGTTCTGTCACCAGCTCAGAACTAGAGCCAGAACCAGCTCCAGAGCCAGAGGTCAAGCCCCTTCCCAGCTCGAGTCAACTCCAGGTCCGGCACTGATTCAACTGCTGAGATCGAGGCCGCTTCAGCTTTGGCTCTGGTGCCAGGTCCAAGGTCAGGGTCGGTGTTCTCCCACCTCCAGCCCTGGCTCGATGCCATTATAGCGCTGCCTCCAGAGGCAGCGGCCGCTCTCTCGCCAACTGCAGTGTCAGCCCCAGTGGTCGTACCAGTGCCCACGTTAGAGAGATAAGCTGCTCGAGGCCATGTAGCGTCGGTGCCAGGTTGCAAGGAAGAGCCAGCTCCAGCATCGGCTCCAGCATCGGCTCCAGCATCGGCTCCAGAATTAGAGTCAGGACCGAGTTCAGGGTCAGAGCCTGCAACAGCAGCAGTTCTCATTCCGGGTCCGGAGCAGAAGCCCCCGCAAATGCCGGCTGCTGCGCCAACTCCAGAGCGAAAGCTGCCTTGGGCACCAGTGGTAGACGCAGAGCCGATGCCACCTCCGGACAAAGAACCAGCTCCGGCGCCGACATCCCAGTCACGTCCTGCTCTGGCACCAGCTCCATCACCGCCCATGTCCACTCTAGTGCTGGCTCTGGTGTCAGCGTCCGCTCGGACACCGGTTCCACAGGTGGAGCCAACGCCGGGGCTCCGACCAGCTCCCCCGCCGGTTTCCCCACCAGCCGGAGGGCCAGATCTAGGACTGGCGATGCAAGCCGGGCCCCCGGCACCGGGTCCAGCATAGCAGCCGCGACGAGAGCCAGCTCCGAACCAGAGCAGCTCCAGCACCATGGACAGCTCTCGCAGCGGTTCTGGGATTGGATCCCCCGGGACTCTGGCACCAGCTGTGTCGCTCACACTGGCTGCACAGCCAGCTGCAGTTCCAGGGCCAAAGCTGAAGCCGCTTCAGCACCCACTCGGGAGCCAGAGCCAGAGCCAGAGTCTACAGCAGAAGCTCTAGCTTCAGCTCCAGAGCTATATCCGGCTGCAGAAGCAGGTCTGGGTCCTCTCTGGAGGTGCCTGCCGCTCTAGCACCTTCCCTAGAGCTGCAGCCAGGTCCAGCACCACCTCTTGCCCCAGCTGCAGACATGGGGCCAGCTCCAGCTTCAGCCCTGGGGCCAGTTCCGGGATTAGAGCCCCCGTTCGAGCCAGAGCAGCTCCAGCACCAGCTGTGGAACTACCCATACGAGCGTCCGCTCCTTCTTTGTCAAGGCCACCGTCGTGGGGGCCAGTATGGGGCCGGGGTCAGGACGGTCCTTGCTGGGCCGGCCACCCCAGGTACCCTGGTCACTCCACTCAGAGCTCGCCTGCCCGATCCCTCCTGGAGATCATAGTCCCTGGGGCTCTGCACCCCTGTTTTCCCAAGCAAGGCTCTCAGTGGCCCAGGAGATCGTGGAGGCTGAAAGCCGAGGCTTGTACCTGACAAATGATATAAAATGTGACCCAGAAACTCCACTTGATGGCTTGTGTCCTGAAAAAGGAGAGATTTATGGACACGGTTGATCCCTTGAGGAAGCTGGGAGTGAAAACTCAGAAACGGCCCATGTTCCAGGGCCTGGGCGATTTGGAAATTCTGATGTGGGGACACAGGATGCAGAGGAAGAGACTTGAGTGGCCAGCACTCAGCCCTGGGGAAAGCTGGTTCGGGAAGAGCACACACCTGGCACCCGCCTCACCCCACACGCTGCACCAGAGTTTCTCCGTGGTCCTGGTGTGAGCCCTGCTGGGGGAGGGTCCGCGCCTGAGGCTGTGGATGGGAGCTGAGCTCTGTTGTCCCAGAGAGGGGTGCCGGTCACTCTTCTCGCTGTGGATAGGCTGGGGCCTGTGCTTCGTCACATTGTCACCTGGGCTGCGGGTCCCCAGACCAGAAACCTGCCTGTCTGAAGGTGACCAGCACTGCGTCCCTTGGCTCTCACTTGCCCGAGTCCCTCCCCGGGACGCCCCGCATCTCTGACGCCTGCTCCCATGGGGGCTGCCTCCCCTTGGACTGGGACAGGTCTGGCCTCCATTCCAGGGAACGCACTGATTTGAGCATTATTTGGCCCACAGGCCTGTGAACCGTTCTGGCCCTGGGTCGTGAGGGATGCTCTCCCCTCTGTGATGTGACTGTCCAGCCTTCTGCATCTCCCGGTTTCTGTTTGGGCCACGGGAGGACCAGCCGTGTCCTCTCTGGTGTCAGGCTGTGGTGTCACGGCACAAACAGGGGTCTCCACCCGGAGACCATTGTCACCGAAGGGGCCTCTTTTTCCCCCCTAATCTTTAATCCATTGTGATTTCAATATCAAAGGAGAAAAAGTCTATTTCAAACGTCCACAAAGTACAAAAATGAATCTGTCCCATCTGAAAAGTTGGTGCGGACCCAAAGGTATCTCTTACAAGATTCCACTTGAAGGAAACCTCCAGAGTAGGTAACAGAACATGGAGAGAAAGCAGACTGGGGGTTCCCAGGGGCTGGCAGGGGCACGAATGGGGAGTGAGGGCTCCGGGTACACGGTGACCCTTGGGGACCGAGATATTCTGCAGCAAAATTCTGTGATGTGGTTCACAGCATCGTGAGCGTACCCCGTGCTCAGGAATTGCACAAAGTAAAACAAAGAAAATTTTTTTTGAAGATTAATGTGGATTTTAAACATACCATGAACAAATAATGTACCACCTAAAAGGTAGAGGAGAGAAAGGATAAGGGAGAAGAGGAAGAGTCATTCTGGTGGAGGGGTTGGGGACTGGGACTGGAGCAACAATTAGAAATACAATAAACACCCCTCGAAGGCCTTTGGGCCCTTGATTTGTAGTCGGAATCCATACGGGAACAAGGGCGGTGGCAGGAACGGTGTCGGGAGCAGAAGCAGGAACCAGCTGACTCTGCTCAGGTGCCCGCTCTCCCAGCACAGCCACCAGGTCACGTGCTGGCTCTCCAGCCCCTGCAGGATTCGCTCCAGACTCCACCCCTGCCTGCAGAGACGCCGAGGACCCGGATGCCCTTGGGTCGGGCTCTGGAGCCTCACCGGCTTCTGCTCCTGCCCCGGACTCTTGAGAAGGAAACAGAGTGATGGTTACAGCGGCTCCAAGGCCTCAGGGTGAGAGGAGGGACGGTCCCCCACCCACCCAGCGCCGGCTTCTCCAGGGGCCTTTGCAGAGACACATCTCACCCAGAGTCTCCCTGAGAAGCCGCGGCCAGGACCCACACCAGGACCTCTGCCCCCTGCAGGCCGCAGCCCTGGGCTCTCAGTCTGCTCCTGGCCCCATACCAGCCCCCGGGGGCTCCTCCCTGGGTGGCCCAGCACCGCCCGGGCCCCGTGAACACACACTCCCACCCCAGCCTTCTCACCCTCTGGCTCTGTCTCTGGGGGCTCCGGGTCCTCATCCCAGGACCGGTGAACCAGGACCCTGTGGAGGGGCCAGGGCGGTGAAGGAGGCCTTCCCAGGTCATCTCCAGGCTCTGCTCCCCAAGATCTCCCTGCAGCCACTCTCTCCCTCGGTCCAGGGTGGCCCTCCTGGGCGACGGGGCACACACACAACTCTGTAGGGCAGGTGTATCGGGATTCGGCCAGACGTTTCCCGATTTCATCGGTTGATTTCTGTAAAGACAGTGACCCGCGGCTGTCCCGGAGACATCACAGCCGTGCCCGGCCATCCTCAGAGTCCTTCCACCCTCTCCACCTGTGGCTCCCAGATTGGACACAGACCTGAATGTGCACAGACCTGCCTCTGGGACACAGTGACATCCACCTACAGGGCTCGGGATGAACATCGGGGACAAGAGGGCCACCCCCGCACACCCTGTCCCTCCCAACGCCTTGACCGAGTGTGAGCCTGACCGCCCACCAGGCATCTGACCCCTTCATCAGCCTGCACCTGCTCGGGTGGGCCCTCCACACACGACCCCTCCTTAAGCACAGACACACACACACACACACACACACACACGGGGGTGGGGGGACATGGGGCCGCACAGGTCAGATCAGAGCGGTGTCGGGCTAGACTGGATGTCTCTGGGTCTCCCTGTGTTACCTTTGGGTCCCTGCGAGCTAGAGACCTGAGGCGTCCTGTGCACGACCTGACCCACTGTCTCCAGGGTCGGGAAGGGTCGCAGCCACGGGCTCCCCTGAGCCTGCAGCCACGGGACACGGGCACACAACAGGAGAACATGTTCGTCAAGCAAAGGTGTCCCAACGAATGAGCCCAATCGGGCGCTGTCTCCAGAACGTGGGTGCCTGGTGACCCGGGTTCTGAGTTCAATTGGGCTCTGTGACCAGGGAGGTGAGGTCACTTCCTGGGGTCCCCTTACCCGGCTTCCTGCTCTTATAAGAGCCCCTCCCAGGCTGCAAAGGGCTCCCCTCCACCCCATGCCCTGTGCCTACAGTGACACCAACACAGCCCAGACACATCCCCGTGAGGCCTGGTGCGGCCGGTGCCACGGCTTTGGGCCCACGGAGCTGGGTTCAGACCTGGGTTTTCCTCCTGACCAGTGCTGGGACCCCGCACAGACTCCGTGCCTCCTGGGGCCCATCAGTCTCCCCATCTGCACAGTGGGTCCTTCTGGCATCTCCTTGTAGGGGTGCCATCATGGAGCCACCTGTAGACATGTCCCGTGCCTGCTATCCCGTGAGGCTCGAGGGCACACGTGGCTGTGGAAGGATGAGGAAAGGGTGCGCCTGGCACAGAACACAGGAGAGGGCAGAATGGAGTCTCCTTGAGGTCATGGCCTCCTGCTCAGCCCAGACGCTGGTGTGTGCCGACCACTAGGGCACCTGGACCCCAGCTTCCGGCCGGGCTCGGGGACAGACACCAGAATGTGTCCCTGTGTCCTCTACCTCTACACAACTCACCCTGTCCCTCCCAGTCACCCTTAACCTGGGGTGTGGTCATGACCCTCCCATCAGTCTGCTCCTGCTCTGGGCAGGTTCCCCCCCATGTCCCATCCTTACAAGCACACACAGCCTCACACACACTCACTGACACAGGGAGGCTCGTGTGACTCACAAGTCGGATCAGGGCCGGGTCAGGCTAGACCGGCCAGGCCTTGGCCTCCCGGTGTCACCTTTGCGTCCCTCCGGGCACGTGACCAGAGGCTTCGGGGGTGAGACCGGACCCACCGTCTGCTAGTGGGAAAAGGCTCTCCCTGGGGGCTTTCCTGAGACCACAGCCTCGAGATAATAGGACACAACATGAGAACACGTTGCACATTCGAAAGTCTCCAACCACAGGGGCTGAGTGGGGTGCTTCTCTAGAATGAGGGTGCCTGTGATGCACACGGGGGCATTTGAGGATCCCCTGGCCATCGGCCTGGCATGGCTCCCTTCATGGGCATGTTCCCTGGAGACAATGTCCCCGCCCCACACCTCTTCTCTCCCCCAACCCCTGTCACCTCCAGGGTCCACTCATCCTTTGACCCCCACGCGGGTGGTTAGTTACTGGGGGGCGGGGACTGTGCTTCCATGCAATTGCGTGGACCTGTGCCCACTCGGGGATGCCCAGAGGAAAGGACCCCACATGGGATGGGTTCAGTGGTCCCCCAGGATCTTAGAGGCTCTCATTCCCTCGAAAACCCCTGGGAAAGTGAAGCGCTGGCCTAAGAGCCCGAAACCTCCCCCAGCCCCTCTAGGCTCTGCTCACCTGGTGGGTCCCTGGCCAGTCCCTGCCTCTCTTGGCCTCAGTTTCCCGACTCTTCCATGAGCGCTTGGAGGAGGAGCTTCACCAGTCCGGCTAGGGTGGCCCCTGGCTCCCACCTTCGGGCAGGATGTGGCGCGGGAGCCTTGTGGGCGGGGAGGTGCTCCCAGCAAAGGTCGAGGCAGGTGGAGACTGCACAGGTGCACCGGGACCATGGGACTGCGCACACGGGACCACCTCGCGGCAGGAGCCCACAACACCTGGGGTCACACGTATCCGATCTCCACCGCCCGCTCAGTGACCCTCATATCTTCTTAGGCCTGAGGCCACGGCCACTCCACCCAGGCAGGGCGGCTGGACGCAGTGGGTATGGAGACATGGGGGCAAGAGGGAAGTGAGACAGACCCCCACCCTGCTGACCTGGCCCCCACACTCCACTCTACTGTTCATCCGGGCGCCTGGCTGAGCAGGGGGAGGGGGAGGTGGACACGAGTTTGGGCAGGGAGAGGTCAGGCCGCCTTTCCTTCCTCCCCATCTCCTCCCCCTGCCTTCCCGAGAGCCCCATCCCCCCACAAGCTCCCCCACTTCGGACACCTTCACCTCCCTGCTTTCATCCCCCACACACCCACCGGAGGTGGGAGCCACCGACCCCATCTTCAAAAAAGAGCACCGAGGTCCCAGAAGCTGGCATAGAGCTTGCGTGTCACAGGACTCTGACGTGGCCCCGCTGTGGGTGTGAACCCGGGTCGCTCTGACCCGAAGCGTGGGCTTTCTCAGGACCCCGAGGAGGTGACCTCTGAAGCCAGCCTTAGAGATGAGGGTGTTCTGGATGGGAGCCATGGAGCGGGGTGGTGGTAGCAGGGGGCTCGAGGGGCAGGGATGGTGGGCTCCCTGGGGGAGGAAAACACTAGGGAGGGGGGAGGGGAACACCCTGGGGAGGGCATCTGGCCCAGTTCACTCGGGGCTCGGACGTCAGGTAAGGAGTCGGGGGTCACCACAGCTTGCCAGGTGCAGGGGACGTGACCAGGCAGTGTCGTCAGAGCCATGGCATCCTAGATCTGGAGGGAGCTCGCGGGCTTGGTATTTGCCCCCAGGCAAGCATGGATTCCCAAGCACTGGCCTGGGAGGATGATGCTGCCTCAGTCTCCTCCTCTGTAGAGCAGAGCAGGCCGTCGTCTCCTCCCGGGGCTGGATTCCCCGGCAGGTCCAGAGATGATCTCCTGTCAGAGGAGTTGTTCAAGTGAGGTCTGTACCTCGGTGGTCTCGGAGAGGAGCCAAGGGACGTTCCCCCTGGCAGCTCGGCGGATGCTCTCGTCCAAGCTGCTGATCCTCACGTCCAGGCCGGCACCGGTGATGCGGTCTCGTCCGCCGGTTGGGGGGACAGGGGTAGTGAGGAGCTGTGCTTGCGGACCCTGAGAGACAGAGCTCGTGAGCGCCCAAGGCAGCCCTGGGGCGTGTGGAGGCTGAGGCTAAGCTGACGCCTGATGTCTCTGGGAAGGACCAGGAGGAGAGCCCGGGCCCTGGGGTCTCCGGGAGGGACCGGGAGGACAGCCAGGGCCCTGGGGTCTCCGGGAGGGACGGGGAGGACCGCCAGGGCCCTGGGATCTCCGGGTGGGACCGGGAGGACAGCCAGGGACCTGGTGTCTTCGGGAGGGACCGGGAGGACATCCTGGACCCTGGGGTCTCTGGGGGTGAATGGGAGGACAGCGCGGGCCCTGGGGTCTCTGAGAGGGACTGGGAGGACAGAACGGCCCTGGGGACTCTGGCAGGGACGGGGCTCCAAACTGAGACTCACAAGTTGCCGAAGCATGTTCCTGCCGAGTTTTCAATGAAACCGCCTTTCAGTGTATATGGTGAAGTTGGGGGCTCACACATTCAAGTGCAGAGTCACAGCCAGTATAACCTGCTGACCCCCTACCATCGCCAGGGAAATCGTCACGGGGAAGAGCTCTCTGGGCTGGGGGAGCGCTCCTCCCATTTCTCCTGGCCTGGGGGGACCCCAGAGAACGTCTCCATTGTTCTCTGTCTCCATTGTTCTCTTTCCCTCCAAGGGAGGAGCTGCCCCGAGCACCCCTGCACCCTGGGTGTCCCCGCCCCCGGGTCCCCACTGCTGAGAAAGAGGCCACAGGGACCTGTGTCAGGAGTCTGGTCGGCCACCGCTCCTGGGGCCATGCCAGGCCCTGGTGGCTGCATGGAAAGGCTGGATGGCTTTGGGGCCAGGCCTCACTGGCGTCCCCTCCCCCCTTCCCCACTGCGGTCTACAATCCAGGTCCTGTACGGTGCTGCATCTGTCACCGGTACCTGCCTTGTTCCTGCCATGGGAGTGATCGCTCTGCATCACCCATTTCACAGAGCAGGAGAGTGAGGCCCAGAGAAGGGAGGCAGCTGTTTCTGGGCACAGGGCTGGTCAGCAGAGAGCTGGAATACCACCTCCGGAGCCCCCGCCAGCCCGGGCAGGGACCCCCAAGACGAGGACGAGCATTCCCCTTCTGCCTGGCCACTCATTCTTCCCAGACCTTGACAGTGGCCTGTTCCTCTTGGCCACAGATATTGCTGGCCGACCAGGAGGGAGTCCAGCTGGTAGGACAGGTCTAGCTACAGGACACAGGGACACCTGTGAGCTACCAGGAGCCACATTGTGGTCTCTATCCCCAAGCCTGCCCGGCAGCTGGGGCCCAGATGCCCTAGGGGTCGGCACACACCAGGGTCTGGGCTGAGCAGGAGGACTCCTCACAGGGCTGCAGCCAGGCACAGGCTGGAACCGTGTCCAACGTCCTGCCAGGAAGACAAGGCGGAAGGAGGAAAGGAGAAGGGCAAGGGGCGGACCGACTTCTCCCGGCCCTGAGTCGGCCTCCACTGCTGCCTCCAGGAGCCCTGGCCCAGCCATGCCCCAGGGTCCATGCACCTGGACCCCGGGGTGGAGTCTGCGGTCCAGGCCAGCTGGGTGGGGTGGGCGTAGTCACTGGCCATCGTGTCCCCAGATGTCCAACCCACCTTGCCTCGCACCCTGAGGCCTGCCTGGCAGGGGCGGGCGTGGTTCTGAGGCTCAGGAGAGGTTTGGTTCCCAGAGCAGTTGGCAGAGGTGGGAACATGGGTGACCAGCCAGGTGGGGAACGGTTCGATTCATGCACATCACCGGTCCGTCTGGATCATCTACAGGTGCTGAGTGCGGGTCCCTGGCCACACCTGGCCTCCGCACAACCCATCCGACCCTGTGGAGGGAGGCCTGTGTACCTGAGGCACCTCCCCTCCACCTACCCCTGGGGGCGAGCCTGGGCCGTGGACACACTGATGCACTTCCCCGTCTGACCCCCAGGGACAGAGGGACCCTGAGGAATGGCAAAATCTGGCCCAGGACAAGTGAGGTGTGCAGGGTCCAAGGAGCAGGGCTGGTCTCCAGTCCTAGGCCAGCCTCTACCCCCCATGGGGTTCCCCTGGGAATGAGAGCCCCTGAGATGCTCGGGGGTCCCTATCCACCCCGTCCCTGTGAGGCTGTGACCTCTGGGCATCTCCAGAAAGGCGTGCACACACACACACACACACACACACAGACACACACACACACATATTCTGACTGTCCCACTGGAGATCAGAGGGGAGTCCACACTGGGAGGGCGTGGGTAATAGGGGGAAAGAAGAGAAAAGCTGGAGGCAGTCGGGCCATGGGGCAGGGACATCAGGATTCCTGGCAATAGCCCAGCACCCACCACATAGGGAGGGCAGATGTGCCCGTTGAGGGTCAGGGGGTCCCCAAGGTGTCCGGGGGGATTGCCAGGAACTAGGGGAGGACGGGGTCTGGGGTCCTGTGTTCACCACGCTGGGTCCCTGGAGCTAGGAAGTGTGGACGGGGCTACGGCACAGAAGGACTCAGCTTCCTCCTCCTAAACTGGGCTGCGTCGACAGTGTCCCAAGGGTCCCACAGGCTCATAGACGACTCTGTGTCCTGGGATCTTCTTTCCTGGCCCTCTGTTCTCCCCTCCTGGGAAAATGCTTCCTACTCCCTCAAGGTCCTTCCGAGCAGAGGGCAGCCTGGGGGCTTGGAGGACCGAGGACCTGGGTTTGCAGCACGTGGCTGAGCAGCAGCCCCTGGTGTGGGGACCGAGGTCAAGACCGTCCTTGATGGAGCCTTGGGCCCTCATTAGGAAGTAGTTCCCCAGGCAGTGCCCTGGCTGGGCCGAGGAGGCCTCATGAGGGAGCTGGGCACCGGGCCTGGGGAGGGACATGGGCCACAAGGGAGGCTTCTGAGGGTTGTCACCTGGACCCTGGAGCCCACAGGACCTGTGCCTATGAGACACACAGAGACAGACAGAGCCCGAGGCAGAGACAGAGAATGGACCCACGAGAGAGGAAACCAGAAATTCCATGAATCGTCCCAGAAATGACACTCAGTCATCATATTCTAGCCCTTAGAACCCGGTCACACGGGCCGTCCACCCGGGAGGGGAGGGGTTGACAGAAGCACGTGGGACCAGGATTCGGGAAGGCGGGGAGCCACAGTGGGGACCGCCCATCACGTAGGCCCAGACCAGGCACTGGGACCTGAGCCCAAATGTAATGGGGCCCCTGGAGTGCATGTCCGGAGGGCACAGGCTGTGAACGAGTTCACCTCCACCTTCCCCCGGGCCTGGGACCCAGGCAGGAGGGGTGGCTGTGCCTGGACCCAGAGAAGACCCAGGCCCGCGTGAGTGTGTCCGTGCCAGGCCCACCCCTTCCTCATCCTTCCACGATCACGTGTGCCCACGAGCCTCATGGGATAGCAGGCATGGGACGTGTCTACAGGTGTCTCCCTGATGGCGCCCCTACGAGTAGATGCCACAAGGACCCCACTGTGCAGACGGGTGACCGGGGACCCCGGGAGGCACAATGCAGGGTCCCAGCACTGGTCAGGGGGAAAACCCAGGTCTGAACCCAGCTCCGTGGGCCCAAAGCAGCGGCACCGGCCGCACCAGGCCTCACGGGGATGTGTCTGGGCTGTGTTGGTGTCACTGTAGGGACAGGGCATGGGGTGGAGGGGAGCCCCTTTGCAGCCTGGGAGGGGCTCTTGTAGGAGCAGGAAGCCGGGTAAGGGGACCCCAGGAAGTGACCTCACCTCCCTGGTAACAGACCCCAACAGAACTCGGAACCCGGGTCACCAGGCACCCACATTCTGGAGACAGCGCCCGACTGGGCTCATTCGTTGGGATACCTTCGCCTGACGAACATGTTCTCCTGTTGTGTGCCCGTGTCCCGCGGCTGCCGGCTCAGGGGAGCCCGTGGCCGCGACCCTTCCCGACCCTGGAGACAGTGGGTCAGGTCGTACACAGGATGCCTCAGGTCTCTAGCTCGCAGGGACCCAAAGGTAACACAGGAGACCCAGAGACATCCAGTCCAGCCCGACACCGCTCTGATCTGACCTGTGTGGCCCCACGTCCCCTCCCGTGTGTATGTGTGTGTGTGTGTAAGGAGGGGTCGTGTGTGGAGGGCCCACCTGAGCAGGAGCAGGCTGATGAAGGGGTCAGATGCCTGGTGGGTGGGTCATGCTCACACCCCAGGTCAAGGCTGGCTAGGAGGCACAGGGTGTGCTGGGGTGGCCCTCTTGTCCCAACGTTCATCCCCAGCCCTGTAGGTGGATGTCACTGTGCTCCGGGTGCAGGTCTGTGCACACTCAGGTCTGTGTCCGATCTGAGAGCTGCAGGGAAAGAGGGCAGAAGGACACTGAGGTGGCCGGACGGGGCTGTGATGTCTCCGGGCCGTCAGCGGGTCACTGTCTTTACAGAAATCAACCGATGAAATCGGGAAACGATTGGCGGAATCTGGATTCGCCCGCCCTACAGAGTTGTGTGTGTGCCCCGTCGCCCAGGAGGGCCACCCTGGACCCGTGGAGAGAGTGGCTGCAGGGAGGTTTTGGGAAGCAGAGCCTGGAGTTGGCCTGGGAAGGCCTCCTCCAGCGCCCCGGCCCCGCCGTAAGGTCTTCGTTCACCGGTCCTGGGACCAGTACTTGGAGTCCCCGGAGTCAGAGCCCGAGGGTGAGAAGGCTGGGGGTGGGCGATGGGGGTGCACGGGGCCCGGGTGGTGCTGGGCCACCCTGGAGGAGCCCCCGCGGGCTGGTGTGGGGCCAGGAGCGGACTGAGAGCCCCGGGCTGCGGACTGCAGGGTGCAGAGGTCCTCGTGCGGGTTCCTGGTTGCGGCTTCTGGGGGAGGCTCCGGGGTGAGTTGTGTCTCTGCAAAGGTCCCTGGAGAGGCCGGCGCTGGGTGGGGTGGGGGACCTTCCCTCCTCTCACCCTGAGGCCTTGGAGCCGCTGCAACCATCGCTCTGTTTTCTTCTCAAGAGTCCGGTGCAGGAGCAAAAGCCGGGTCGGCTCCAGAGCCCGGCCCAAAGGCATCAGGGGCCTCGGCGTATCTGCAGGCAGGCGAGGTATCTGGAGCGACTCCTGCAGGGGCCCGGGAGCCAGCAGGTGACCTGGGACCTGTGCGGGGACAGCGGGCACCTGAGCAGAGTCAGCTGGGTCCTGCTTCTGCTGGTTCCACTGTTCCCGCTTTTGCTCCCAACACTGCTCCTGCCATCGCCCTTTTCCCCGCCCCTGCCACTGCCCTTGATCCCACATGGATGTCGGCCAAAAATCAAGGGGTTGAAGACCTATACAGGGTGCTTTTTTTATCTTATTTCATTTTTTGTTTATTATATTTTATTTCAAATGCATTCTCCAATCCCTGACCCCGACCCCCCACCAAAATGTCTCTTCCTCTTCTCCCTTATCCTTTTTCTCTTCTATTTTTTAGCTGTTATGTTATTTGTTCATTAGTTATAATCTATATTAACCTTAAATAAAATGTTTTATTTATTTTACGTTGTGCAATTCCTGAGCACTGGGTACACTCACAACGCTGTGAACCTCGCCACAGAATTTTGCTGCAGAATATCTCGATCCCCAAGGGCCACCGTGTACCCAGAGACCTCACTCCCCTTTCGTGCCCCCTCCAGCCCCTGGGAACCCCCAGTCTGCTTTCTCTCCGTGTTTCGTTACCTAGTCTGGAGGTTTCCTTCAAGTGGAATCTTGTAAGAGATACCTTTGGGTCCGCACCGACTTTTCAGATGGGACAGATTCATTTTTGTACTTTGGGTCGTTTGAAATAGACTTTTTCTCGTTTGATATTGAAATCACAATGGATTAAGGATTAGGTGGGAATATGGAGGCCCCTTCGGTGACAATGGGCATGGTCTCGGGGTGGAGACTCCTGTGCGTGCTGTGACACCACAGCCTGAAGCCAGACAGGACACGGCTGGTCCTCCCGTGGCCCAAACAGAAACCGGGAGATGCAGAAGGCCGGACGGTCACACCACAGAGGGGAGAGCATCCCTCACGACCCAGGGCCAGAACAGTTCACAGGCCTCTGGGCCAAATAATGTGCCAAAGCCAGTGCGTTCCCCGGGATGGAGGCCAGACCTGTCCCAGTCCAAGGTGAGGCGACCCCCAAGGGAGCAGGCGTCAGAGATGCGGGTCGTCCCGGGGAGGGACTCGGGCAAGTGAAACCCGAGGGAGGCACCGGTGGTCACCTTCAGACGGGCAGGTTCTGGTCTAGGGACCGGCAGCCCAGGTGACAACGTGAGGAAGCTGAGGCCCCAGCAGATCCCCAGCGAGAAGTCCTATTCCTGCAGGGGACCGGCTGGCCCAGTACTGGGAGAGCCCACAGAGCCCCAGTCGGCCCTTCCCCAGACCCATGCCTGGCCCCAGGCAGGTTGGTCAGCTCTGCTCCCCTGAGATCAGTGCGGGGGGGCCCTCGGCGGGTGGTGAGATCCCCCAGGAGGAGGGACCGCGAGCCCCAGGACGCCAAGATGCACGCCTGTGGGTACACAATCCAAAGTCAAGGAGATGGGCTTCCTGACCCAGTTCGTCTTACTAGTGACCCAGGCTGTGCTATTAGCCTCAGTGCCCCCATCTGTGACATGGGGACGTAACGGGCCTTCTAGATGGGTTGTCACATTCCCTGAGACATGAGGTGGAATCGTGGCCTGGTGCCTGCAGGAATAAAGGGGCCACCTGGAAGGCTGTCCCAGAGTCTCCCAGGGAACAGGATTCCGGAAGCCCCTCCTTGGCCCCTGCCCGCTGTCCCCCTTCTGGGAACACTCAGCGTTGTTTGCGGAGGAGGTAGAAATGATCCAGGAGGTCAGCAGGTCCCACGTGGAGGAAGGTCAGCACTGGAGGGACAGAAGGACGTGTCCCGTGCCCCCTTCCAGGGCCTGAGCTGTGACGCCCTCTGTCCTGACCTGGTGTGGACCCCGTTTCTGTGGTTTCACTCCCTCCCTCCATCCCTCCCACCTTCCCTCCCTCTTTCCGTAATTCAGCCGGGGATCTCAGGTGCGTGCCGTGTGCCGACCGCCGTGACCTCATCGGTTTGCACGACCCAACGGGGTCCCCCACGTGGCATCTTCCTTGGCATGGTCTGAATGTTCCTGGCCGTGTTCCCTCTGGCGAGTCTGGGAGGGAGGCCTCTGCCCATGTTCCCGGCAAGGAAACACGAGTCCAGAAGGTCCAGACGACCTGCCCCAAGTGTCAGCGTGTGGAGCCTGGACAGAGGGTGGTCCCTGAGCAGAGGAGGCCTTGGGCCCACGCAGCCTGGAGGAGGAAGGGGAGCACCGTGGTGGCCTGGAGCTCAGGGCTTCTGGGAGACGGTGTCCTAACCAGACTGGCTCTGTCCCCAGCGCCGTCGGGGTACCCGCGCTCCCTGGGGCACGTGGCCCTGGCTGGCAGGAGAGGAGGTGCCTCTGGGGCAGGACAGAGCCCTCAGGCAGAGCGGAGGGTCGCAAGTGCTCCCCAAGGGGCAGGTGGACCCGGGCGCCCTGAGGTGGCATCACCGGGACAGCAGTGCCTGCGGCTGGGGTCCCCATACCTGTCCCCTCCTCGGGCCCAGCAAAGGCCCGTCTGCATGGCGTTGACCCCCAAACACAAAGTCTGGGCCAGGAACCACCCTCTTCAAGGCCTTGCCCCCAGTCTCTCTGCCCACCTCAAGTTACAAAAATGGACAATAGTTCAGGTGGTGGTGGATGCCCTGAGATGTTTGTGTTTCTGACCCACGTTGTGACGTCGCTGTGTCCGGCCGGTTGTGGAGTCGCGGAGAAGCAGGTGGAACATCTGGCAGCCACCAGGACCGGCCCTGCAGGGGCGGGGCTTGGCTCCAATGGAAGGTTGGCGACCCGCCCACCGTTCAGTTCTGCAGCCCCCGCTCCCCGAGCCTCATCATTGCTGCTCTGTGAAGCTGCTACTGTTTGCTTTTCGGGGCTGTGACTTGTCTGAGCCGCGTGAGGTCTGTTTCCTTTGTTGTGTGTGGCCCCTGGAGTCTCTGTGCGGCCAACTCAGGGGTCCCTCAGCGGCCGGGCAGAGAGGTCGCCCACATCTCTAAGTTATAGAGAGGAGGTTCCCACAACCCTGCCCTCCGGTTCGAATAATGTTGGAGCGGCTCAGAGAACTCAGACAAGCCTGTCACCTCCTAGATCGCCCGTTTGTCACACAGGACAGCACTCGGGACCAGCCGGGCGGAAAGGATGGGGAGCACGGGGCAAGGTGCGGCGGAGGCTCGGAGCCCCCCTGCTCTCTGCCCATCATCTGTGCTTCCTGACCGATCGGGTCCTTCCTCCCAGCTCATCTCGTAACGCCAGCCAAAGACCCTGAGGGCAGCCAAACTAACCCTTAAGCAACAGGGACGGACGTCCCTGACGTCAGCAAGACCCCGCGGGATTGACCCCAAGACAGCGATCGACCCGACCTTCACTGTCCACCTCAAGCACCCATGACCATTGTCCTAGATTGTCCTCATGTAAAATCCTAGGAATCAAATAAAACTTCACAAGGGGGGGGGGGCACCTGTCATGATCTCGCAGCTTGTGAGTTCGAGCCCCGCATCAGGCTCTGTACTAACAGCTCCGAGCCTGGATCCTGCTTCCGATTCTGTGTCTCCCTCTCTCTGCCCCTCCCCTGCTCACACTCTGTCTCTCCTGTCTCAAAAATAAATACACATAAAAAAAATTAAAAAAAGAAAGAAAAAGAGAGAGAGAGAACCACCACCAGGACTGTCTGCAGCACCTTGAGATGTCAGCCCCCTGTCTTCCCAGCACCGGCCTCACCAAAATGGATCCTTCTTGAGTCACCACCCTTTCCTGTGTCTCTCTGCCCTTGGCTTTTGTCAGCGGTGAGTGGCCGAACCTGGTCTGTTGGGACCCTCGAAGCCAGTGCCCGTGCACACTCGGGCCCCCGTGACAGTAACCGAGCATGTCACACTCTCTGCTATCTCCACGTGTTCACCAGTCGGATGGGCGTTCAGGGAGGTTTCATTACACGGGCACGATTGATTGGATCACTGGTCACTGGGGACTGAACGCCGTCTCTGGCCCCTGTCCCTCCCCAGAGGTGGGGGGAGGAGATGGAAAGTTCCAGCCATCTAATCCCAGGGTTGGCTCCCCCAGCAGCCAGCCTCCCCCCTCAGGTAGAGTCCAAAAGCCACCCATGAACACAGCAAAAGGCAGTGTCACGGTTTTCATCACTCAGGAAATTGGAGAAATCTGTGCCACAAACAGGGGCGAAGACCAAATATATATTTACCGTGAAGCACAGTATCACGGTGCGTATTCAGTGGTGCACAACCGATGCCCAGATCTTTTGCATCTTGCAGAACTGGAACTCTATACCCAGTGGACAACTCCCGGTCTCCCTCTCCTGCCCAGCTCCCCAAAACCACACCGCTCCTTCTGCTTCTGTGAGGCTGACCACCCTACATACCTCATCTCATAGAAGTGGAACCATGCAACGTTTGTGTTTTCGTGACTTCCTTAGTTCACTTCGCATCCTGTCCTCAAGGTTCACCCACTTGAGGCAGGTGTCAGCAATTCCTTCCCGCTGAAAGCTGGGTGATGTACCAATGCACGTTCCTACCACATTTTGTTCGTCCATCACTCACTGGTGGAGGTGGACACTGGGGGTGCTCCTGCCTCTTGGCTGCTGGGAATTGTGCTGCTGCAAACTTGGGTGTGCAAATAACTCTTCACAATCCTGCGCTCAATTCTTTGGATGTGTATCCAGAAGTGGAAGGGCTGCATCATATGCCGGTTCCATTTTTAATGTTTGAGGAAACACCACACTGCTTTCCAGAGCGGTGGCAGATTTTACTTTCCCACCAACAGGGCACGAGGGTTCTGATTTCTCCACATCCTCACCAATGCTGGTTATTTTCTGGTTTTTCTCTTTGCTGCTTATAATAGTAGCCCCATCCTAGACTGATCGGGGTTGGGGGGGAAGTAGATTCAAATTGTTAAAATCAGGAATGAACATGGAGACATCACTACCAACCTTACAGAAATAAAGAGGATTATAAGACGATACCACAAAGAGTTTTCCACCAGCACATCAGACAGTCTAGATAAAACGGGTAAATTTCTGGGCGCCTGGGTGGCTCATTCATTAAGACTGACTTCGGCTCAGGTCATGATCTCACAATTTGTGTGTTCAAGTCCCACATCAGGTGAGCTCAAGCCCCACTTCAGGTAAAACACAAGTTCCAGTGAGCCCCACGTCTCCGTCTCTCTCTCTCTCTCTCTCGCTCTAAAAAAAAAAAAAAAAACCAATAAATTCCTAGAACTAAAAACACTACCAAAAGCAACTCAAGAGTAAATAATAAATCTGAATAGACCTATAGTAAGAGATTGAATCAGGAATCAAAACCCTCCCAACAAAGAAAATCTCAGTGCCAGGATTCACTGCTGGTTAATTCTACCAACCATCTGACAAAGAATTAACACGACTTGTCCCCAGATTCCTCAAAAAGAGAGGAGGGGACACTTCCTAATGCATTCACCATTGTTATCTTCTCCCTGGGGGATACTGTTCTCATGGTTTCCTTTAGGTATTTGTGCATATTTGAAATAGTTGGTTTTAAGTAAGTCTAGAGAGTCTAATGCATGAGCTTCCTCAGGAACGGTTTCCGTCAATTGCTTTGTTTTTAACGGTCTATGGGGTCCATGTTCTTGTTTCTTTGTACACCTCAAAAGTGTTTTTTAGTTGGGGTGCCCGGGTGGCTCAGTTGGTTAAGCATCCGACTTCAGCTCAGGTCACAATCTCATGATTTGTGAGTTTTGGCCCCGCATCAGACTCTCTGCCGTCAGCACAGAGCCCACGTAGGATCCTCTGTCCCCCTCTCTCTCTGCCCCCCCCATTCAATCTTTCTCTCTCTCAAAATAAATAAATAAACTTTTTGTAAAAAGTGTTTTGGGGGAGGCATCTGGGTGGCTCAGTCGGTTAAGTGTCTGACTTCAGCTCAGGTCATGATCTCATGGTTCGTGCGTTTGGGCCCCACGTCGGGCTCTGTGCTGACAGCTGGAGCCTGGAGCCTGCTTCGGATTCTGTGTTTCCTTCTCTCTCTGCCCCTCCCTACTTGCACTCTGTCTCTGTCTCTGTCTCTCTGTCTCTCAAATAAACATTAAAATATTTTTAAATGTTTTTTTGTTGAAAATTGACATTTTGAATAGTATAATGTACAACTCAAATATCAGTCTTCCCCTCCAGGGTTTACTGGCACAGCTCGCAGTAGTTGCTACTGTACTGAGTTTTCTGCACTAATTGTGTAAAATCTGTATTCCTTGTCGTGTGTGGTCACCGAAGTGTCTGTTCTGTGAATGTAGTGCTCATTGGGCAGACATTGCCTTAAGCACCCGAAACCACCGCCCCCCCCCCAAAGAAGACAACAACCTCCAGTCTTTACAGATGGGGAGGAGATGGTCTGCAAAGATCAGGATACAACTTCCACACCACCCAGGCTGTTTACAACTCTGCCTTGACCTTTACTTCCTAATTGCAGAGTCTGACAGTCACCAGAGGGGAGAGCCGGGGCCCTTCTCAGGTCTTTCCTGAACATGCACCCGGCCCATGCACGCAAGCGTCCTAGAGGCTCAGGCATAATGGGCCAGAGGTTCTAGGTCCTTATTCCCTAAAGCTCCTCACCACTCGGCCTTTCTTCCAGTCGTTCTGCTCGGTTCAGCCATTGCCTTAGGCAGCCAAGACTAACATATGCCTTGAAATGTTTTGAACATTTAGTGCCCTCCAGTAGCCACCTCACCACTGGGAGAGTTGGTGGCCAGCAAGAAGTCACAGATGACACCAAGGGTCTGGACCTGGTGTCTCTCTCCTGACATGGGGGCACCTGCGGGCGGAGCAGATACCTGACACGGGCAGGTGGGCAGGGGAGGCCCGAGGCCCCCAGGGGTGTGTGTCTGGCATCTGGACTGAACAGTTCGGTTCAGATGGGGTGGGATCGGTGAGGCCTAAGGGATGGGGTCCCGGGGTCCTTCAGGCTGAGGAGGAAGATGAGGGGAGCACAGGGGACTGAGGAGGCTCAGGTTAGACAAGACAGAGCTGAGCAACTCCTCTGGGGGAAAAGTGGGTCAGGTCCAAGCTCACGGGGACAGACCTTGAGGCCACTGTGCTACGTGAAATAAGCCAGTCCCTAAAGGACCGATATTGGAGGATCCCGCTCATGACGGACCGAGAACAGTCAGATTCAGAGGGGTGGGAGGAGCAGTGGGTGCCGGGCCTGGGGAGGGGGATGGGTGTGGGAGGGTTAGGGTCTAGTGGGCAGACCCAGAGTTTGGAGTGACGAAAAAGTCGTGAAGATGGACGGAGGGGACAGTTGCAGAACAGTGAATGTACCTATAGCAGTGGCAACGCGGATCGCCATGTCCTTGATGTGAGAAGGGAGACGCAAGGCGGAGAAACTGCAGCACTCACCCTGGCCGGGGCTTCGAGGATGCGCATAACGCAGGTTTGCGGGACAACCCGCAATTCCCTTCATCCGCCAGAAACATTTTAGTGGCAGTGACAGGGCAAACGCGACACCCACAACACCGCAGTGACCGAGGGAGGCCAGGGGGTGGGGGGACTGTCCTGCCCCAGCGGGCGGCGGGCTGTGCCTCAGGCTGCCGGGAAGCCAGGCGCCAGCCAAGGGGGTCCTGATCCGGCCTCACCTTCACGTCCTGCCCGCGGCCGCAAGCGACCTTTCAACTCTGACCAGGAACCCGAAGAGCAAGGGGTCTTGCTGGAGCCACGCCCCCGGCAGGCCCCCGGTCAGGCCTAACTGTGCCCGTGCCCGATGCGGGCGGCGCCGGGCCTCGGCGATGTCCCGCGACCGGACAGAGAAAGGGAGCGGCAACAGCCCATCCGCTCTGACGGCTGGGGTCAGGGTGGCACCCCTGACGGACACTAGGCCAGCCCGTCATCAGTCCCGGATGACCCGGTGACTCTTGGGCACGGTCACATACCTCAGCTTCTTCACGACGGCGGGCCAGCCCAACAGTTGTTCGTCCCACAGGTACTCGGGGGACAGCACCTTGGTGGGCTTGTGGTCCAGCAGGTACCTGTTCAGGTGGCTCTCGTCGTGCCTCACGGCCTCGATGCCGTGGGCCCGGTCGACCACCGTGGCCTGGTGACAGGCCGACGTGAGCCGCAGGACCTCGGCCACCGACCCCCCGAAAAAGCCTCCCGCGTAGTAAAAGTCGCCCTCGTCCCTGGGGACGTGCGCCTGGGACTGTGGCCGGCGCTCGTAGGTGAATGCCTCGCGGGCCGCCCCGTAGAAGCCGGGGTGCAGGGTGCCGAAGAGCGGGGACAGGATCTCCACGCCCATGTGGTCGCGGAACCTCATGTCCACGTCCACGCACACCAGATAGTCCACCTCGTGGAGGAAGCGCTGCCGGGAGAAGTTGCTGATCATCTCCATGCGGTGCATGGACATGTCCTGCCAGCGCGAGTAGTTCCGGACCTCCAGGACCACCACCTGCCTCCCTTCCCCGAGGGGCACGCGGGGCACATCCCCCGGCCGGTCGGTGAACACGTAGTAGGTGACCCTGTGTCCCACCATGAAGTGCTTCTCCGCCGTCTGCAGGAACAGCTCCAGGAAGGCCACGTATCTGCAGGGACAGGGGACAGGGCGGGAGGAGGGTCGCTGCCAGAGGCTGGCGGCAGGACCCCAAAGCCGGGGGCCGCGGACCTGTGCGCCTTATCGAGGAGGCAGACCCTGGGCTGCTTAAGGAACAGCCGCTGTCCTGGCCTGTCCTGGGCGACTCTGCCCGCGGCGCCTCCCTACCCTCTGCCCCCGGGGGACAGGGGACCATCAGCTCCCCATCTTACAAAGGGAAGGAGCCTGAGGCGGAGGAGGCTGGAAACCCGTGCAGCCACGAGTCAGCGTGCTGGAGCCAGCAGCGCACCCCCGTGCCGAGCTCCCCTGGCAGACCCCCTTCACCCGCAGGACCCGCCCCTGGCAAATCCCCTGCAGGTTCCCACGTGCTGTGAGGGAGTCGAGACCCTTCGGGCACAGCTCTGGTCAACGTGGCCTCGCAGACTTCGCAGAACCTGCAGGGCCGGCCACCTGCCCCTCTTGGCTCAGTGGTCGGTCCCTGGCCCCCCAGGACTGTGTCTGCCCCTGCAGGGCCCTCCCTTGAAGGCTACTGGGCCCTCAGTCAATGGCGGGTATTCCGAGAAGGCGTCACCCCCCCTTCTCCCCAGATCAGGACTCAGGCCCAGCATGTGGCCAGGGGAGGCGAAAGAGGGTCCCTGGAGGAAGAGGGGGCTTGCTCGGGCCCCAGCACTGAACCCGAGCGTGTAAGCTTCCGGGTCCAGGTCTGTATCTCCCCAACCCCAAGAGGTTGGAAGTCTTCTCCAACCACCTCCCAGGGCTGGTCCCTCTTCGAGGGGGCTGGCTGCTCCCCACCCTGCACACAGCAGCTCCCCCGTCATCGGGCAAGTGCGGTGAGCCCCTCGGTGACAGTTTTTTGAGCAGGCCCTAAGGCTACTTCCTGGTGCCTGGCCCAGAAACCCCTCCCACAGGGAAGGTGGGTACTCCGTGTCAATAGGGGACTTGCACACACACACACACACACACACACACACGCCTGCCCAGCCACCAGTCAGGTCACCAGGGGCAAGTCCAGACCCAGCCGATGTGATCGTGGATTCACAGCTCGACTCGGGGAGTCTGGTTTCGTCTGAGGACATGCCCACCACCTGCCCACCCCCTGGGGACTGCACTCGGAGCCCAGAGGGGACACACGCGGACAGCCAGCGTATGCGCAGCAGGCAGTTCTGTGTCAGAGCTACTGGCACTAGTCCGATGGTGGTGTTCCGGAGCCGGAACCGCTCATTCAGGATGTCAATGTTGAAGGTCCCTTCCCAGATGATGGGGGCCAGCCAAGGGGTGAGGACAAGGACATCTTTCCTACTGCGGCACAAGAGAGCCACCTGGTGTCAGTAGCATGACAGTGAACACACGGAGGGCCCTGGTGCATCACCACCCCCACCCGGGACCCCACCCCACCCACCCAGCCTGTACCCCATCAGGGACCCACAGGGCTGACCCTCCTTCCAGAAGGCCTTCACATGTGCAAGAAACAAATGGCATGGAAATCAAAACTCAGACTCGTGCAAATCACTCGCAGCCCTTAGCGAACACTGGACCCTGCTGGACCTCAGCGTGGGAGCTGGGATTTGCCGGCGAGGGGCGGGGGCCATCCTCCGGGAAGGAGGAGGCGCCCCTTGGGCATTCTTTGGTGGAGAGAGAAAGGACGGAGAATAATTGGTGGGCTCCAAATTCAGACTCAGAAGCTGCCGAAGCAAGTTCCCGCCGAGTTTTCAGTGAAACCGCCTTTTAATGTACATGGTGAGTTTGGGGGGTGTTCAGCAAGTTAGTGACGAGGGTGTTAGCACCTTGGGCTGGGGGTAAACCATCCTGAGATAACACAACACGATGGGAGTGAGTCTGCAGGAAGATGGAGACCAGACACGTCCCAGTCCCAGAGAGGGCAGCCCCCATGGGAGCAGGCGTCAGAGATGTGGGGCATCCCAGGGAGGGACTCGGGCAAGTGAAACCCAAGGGAGGCAGCGGTGGTCACCTTCAGACGGGCAGGTTTCTGGTCTGGGGACCGGCAGCCCAGGTGACAACGTGAGGAAGCGGAGGCCCCATCAGATCCCCAGCGAGAAGTGTGACCGTCACCCCTCTCTGGGACAACAGAGCCCAGCCCCCATCCACGGCCGCAGGCGCGGACCCTCCCCCAGCAGGGCTCATATCAGGACCAGCGGAGAAACTCTGGTGCAGCGTGTAGGGTGAGGCGGGTGCCAGGTGTGTGCTCTTCCCGAACCAGCTTTCCCCAGGGCTGAGTGCTGGCCACTCAAGTGTCTTCCTCTGCATCCTGTGTCCCCACATCAGAATTTCCAAAGCGCCCAGGCCCTGGAACATGGGACGTTTCTGAGTTTTCACTCCCAGCTTCCTCAAGGGATCAACCGTGTCCATAAATCTCTCCTTTTTCAGGACAGAAGACGTCAAGTGGAGTTTCTGGGTCACATTTTATGTCATTTGTCAGGTACAAGCCTCGGCTTTCAGCCTCCACGGTCTCCTGGTCCACTGAGAGCCTTGCTTGGGAAAACGGGGGTGCAGAGCCCCAGGACTATGATCTCCAGGAGGGATCGGGCAGGCGAGCTCTGAGTGGAGTGACCAGGGTACCTGGGGTGACCGGCCCAGCAAGGACCGTCCTGACCCCGGCCCCATACCGGCCTCCACGATGGTGGCGGTGACGAGGAAGGAGCGGACGCTCGTATGGGTAGTTCCACAGCTGGTGCTGGAGGTACTCTGGCTCGAACAGGGGCTCTAATCCCGGAACTGGCCCCAGGGCTGAAGCTGGAGCTGGCCCCATGTCTGCAGCTGGGGCAAGAGGCGGTGCTGGACCTGGCTCCAGCTCTAGGGAAGGTGCTAGAGCGGCAGGCACCTCCAGAGAGGACCCAGACCTGCTTCTGCAGCCGGATATAGCTCTGGAGCTGAAGCTAGAGCTTCTGCTGTAGACTCTGGCTCTGGCTCTGGCTCCCGAGTGGGTGCTGAAGCGGCTTCAGCTTTGGCCCTGGAACTGCAGTTGGTCTTGAAGCCAGTGTGAGCGACACAGCTGGTGCCAGAGTCCCGGGGGATCCAATCCCAGAACCGCTGCGGGAACTGTCCGTGGTGCTGGAGCTGCTCTGGTTCGGAGCTGGCTCTCGTCGCGGGTGCTATGCTGGACCCGGTGCCGGGGGCCCTGCTTGCATTGCCGGTCCTGTATCTGGCCCTCCGGCTGGTGGGGAAACCGGCGGGGGAGCTGGTCGGAGCCCCGGCGTTGGCTCCACCTGCGGAACCGGTGTCCGCGCGGACGCTGACACCAGAGCCGGCGCTGGAGCGGACACGGTCTCCAGCACAGGAGGCGGTGATGGAGCCGGTGCCAGAGCAGGACGTGGCTGGGATGTCGGTGCCAGAGCTGGTTCTTTGTCCAGAGGTGGCATCGGCTCTGCGCCTACCACTGGTGCTCAAGGCAGCTTTTGCTCTGGAGCTGGCGCAGCAGCCGGCACTTGCGGGTGCTTCTGCTCCAGACCCGGTATGAGAACTGTTGCTGTCGCAGACTCTGGCTAAGAACTCGGTCCTGACTCTAATTCTGGAGCCGATGCTGGAGCCGATGCTGGAGCTGGCTCTTCCTTGCAACCTGGCACCGACGCTACATGGGACTCGAGCATCTTCTCAGTCTAACGTGGACACTGGAACACCACCGGGGCTGACACAGGAGTTGGCGAGAGAGTGGCTGCCGTCTCTGGAGGCAGCGCTACAGCCGGCATTGAGCCGGGGCTGGCTGGTGGGAGAACACCGACCCTGACCTTGGACCTGGCACCAGAGCCAAAGCTGAAGCGGCCTCGATCTCGGCAGTTGAATCAGTGCCGGACCTGGAGTTGACTCGAGCTGGGAAGGGGCTTGACCTCTGGCTCTGGAGCCGGTTCTGGCTCTAGTTCTGAGCTGGTGACAGAACCGGCTGTGCCAGTGGCTCAGACGCAGAGGCCGGGGCTCAGACCGACTCTGAGTCTGGTGCTTCAGTGGGAGCTGGCTGGCTCTGCAGGTCTCTCAAGCTCTTGAGCCGGTGCCAGAGCTGGCTCTAGGGCGGGATCTGGCGCTGAGGCCACTTCCGGTGCTGACGCTGGCTCTGGAGACGGTTCCAGCCCTAGAGATGCCTGTACCTCTAGTCCTGCTGCCGGGAGCGATGAGGACCAGGTCTAGTTCACTCCTGCCTTGTCCGTTGCTCTGGAATGTACGTCGGTCCGACCCAGACTCCAGAGCTGGCTGGTGCCGGACCTGGCAAGTCGGTTGACGACAGAGCTGCCTCTGTCTCTGCAGCCGGTGATACCGCGGGTGCCTGTGCTGGTTGCAGCCCTTCCGCTGGTCCTGGAGCCGGTGCTGGAGCTGGCTGTGGTTCCGGGGCTCTCACGTGAGCTGATGTTAGAACAACGGCTCTGGACTTGACACTGGATCAGGTGGGAGAGCCGGCCAGCGCTCCGTGGCTGCCGCTCTGTCTGCTGCTGGGCTTGTGCCGGAGAGGGCTCTAACTCCGGATTCGGTACCAAAGAGCTGGCCCTGAAAGCGGTGCGAGCTTTGGAGCCGGGGGTCGAGCCGGCACCGTGGTCGGCACTGGTGCCACAAGAGGACGAAAATTGGCCACACGAGCGCCTTCCCACGTGCCTTTGCAAAACCAGAAAATGTTCCAGCGCGCGTAGAGAAGCCCCAGCCCCGAGGATCCCCCCCAGGGCGTCTTCCTCACCTGTAGACCGTATGCGTGAATACCAAATACCTCTCTTTTCTTCCCTTCCTTGACTTCTTATCGTGTAACATAAGATGCATTAATAACGGCTCACTTCACATCATAGGATGTAAGTCACAGGATATCAAAGACAAGCGTGGACGTCCCCTGAGAGCTCAGCATCCTCCTCGGGGAGAGGATTCGTGTGGTTTGAACTGTACATGGGACAGCTGTGCTACGTTAGGAGGGAAGATGACTTTCGCACTCTCTTTATTCGGAGCTTAACCTGGAGAACCTCAACTACCACAGCACTAAACTGCCTTCCCGTTCCCACTTTAAGAGTCTCTGTCACTTGCGGGCCTTAGAGACCGAGCGCCACGTAGCGTGCAAAGTGCCTCCCCGGTCCAGGCCTCGCGCTGCATACTGGGCTCTGCGGGCACCTCCTGGGAATGCCGAGAAGTGCGTGGCTGATGCTTTCCTGGCTGAGGACACAGGTGACCCCCCAAGCCCTCTTACCTGGAAGAGGCCACATTGTGGGCTCAAGCTGCCGCTCATGAGACCGGCCAGAAACACTGTCAGCACCCAGACTCCCGGAAGAGAAAAGCGGGCCTCCCGACGTGAGGCCTCAGAAAACAAGCCAGAAACGGTCTTTTCGGAACGTGGACTTCCACAAAGGAAGTCAGTACAGAAGATGCTATATTCCCTCTGACATGCGTCTCGGGTGAGCAGGGGATTTTGCCTCCTGGTCATTACCCGTTAGGACACATGATTGACATGCTCTGTTTCCCGTACAGCTGTCTCCTTTAATGCTAAAAGTTCTCACTCTATAGTCGGGACAGAGAAGAGGAAATTATGGCATACGCATGCCTGAGGCAGCCACCACCTGGAAGATTATCATTACTATTTTGATTTCTAGTTGTCCCTTGTGGGGCGTGTCCTCTGAACGGGCCCACCCCCAGGCACACAGCGGCCCGAACGAGGCTAACCAGGACCAAAGAGCTCCCATCCGCATCCTGATGAGCTTGCAGAGAAGTTCTGTGTGTTTGTGTGAGGGAGAAAGACAGAAGAAGAGGGAAAGCGACATGACTTCGTGGTTTTCAATCTGCTGTAAAATCCGATCGCCACTGAGTACAGAAAACGCTTGACAGAATCCAACACCATTTCGTGATACGAACGCTCAAAGCAGAAACAGAAGGGAACTTCCTGAGCCACCTGCGAACAAGCCACAGCTCCCGTCACCCAGAACGGAGAAAAGACTGGAAGCCTTGGCCCTGAGTTCAGGAGCAAGATGGACGAGGCCCAAGCTCCCGGCTGCAGCCCACGCTGTCCTAGAGGTCTCGGCCGTGTCGACGAGGCAAGAAAGGGGGATAATAGACATCTAGGTCGGAGGGAATGAAGGAAAGCCATCTCTACTTGCAAACAACGTGACTGGGTATACAGGAAATCGTACAGAATACACAGAAAAGCTTCCGGAAGTAATAAAATAGTTCAGCAAGGCTGCAGGATAAAGCACAGTACCAAGAAAGAAATTGTACGAGACAGTAAACTGGTGCAGCCGATGTGGAAAGCAGCATGGAAGCTCCTCAAGACATCGAAAATAGAAACACCATGTAACCCGGCAATTCCACATTTGGGTATTTATAGGAAGAAAACGAAACACTCACGCCAAAAGATATCTTATCCCCGCCCCCCAGCATTACTTACAGAGTCAAGATGTGGAAGGTACCCAAGCGTCCACGATGGATGGACGGATAAAGAGGATGTGGGAGTGTGTGCACACAGACACATACATATCATAGAACACTAGTCAGTCATAAACAAGGAGGAAACCCGTTTGTGACAACACAGACGAGGATATTATGCTAAGTCAAATAAGTCCGACAGAGAAAAACAAGTATCATATCTCCTTTGTAAGTGGGATCTTAAAACAGAGCTCAAAGAACTCACAGATAGAGCGATCACATGGGTGGTTGCCAGAGGCAGGGGCTAAGGGATGAACGAACCGGGGAAGGTGGTCGAAAGGTACAATCTGCCGGTGATAAAAGAAATAAGTCTAGGGACGTGATGTGCAGCATGGTCACTATAGTTAATACTGCATTGCACGTGTAGAAACTTCCAAGGGGTAAATCTGAAAAGTCTCTGTAACAAGAAAACATGTGCAACTACGTGTGCAGATGGACGTTAACAGGACCTGCTGTGTGATCACTCGGCCATACACACAGCTACCCAATCATCGAGGTATATACGGAACTGACTGAATGCCACGCGTCAGTGAAACAAAATCAGGGGCGCCTGGGGGGCCCAGTCGGTTAAGCGGCCGACTTGAGCTCAGCTCATGATCTCACAGTTCGTGGGTTCAAGCCCCGCATCGGGCTCTGCGCTGATGGCTCAGAGCTGGAGCTGCTTCGGATTCCGTGTCTCCCTCTCTCTCTGCCCCTCCCCCACTTGCACTCTGTCTTTCTCTCTCTCTCTCAAAAAGAAACACTACAAGTAGGTGAACTGAAAGACAGCATCACGAAAGCTAGAAGGCACCCTACTGAATGGGACAATGAATCGGCTAAGGACATATATCCTAAGAGACTTGCATGTGGAATGCATATTAAATCTTACAACTCAGTAGGAAGAAACTATGCATCCAATTTAAAAATGGGAAATGCAGGGGCGCCTGGGTGGCTTAGTCGGTTGAGCGTCCGACTTCGGCTCAGGTCATGATCTCACAGCTCGTGAGTTCGAGCCCCGCGTCGGGCTCTGTGCTGACCGCTCAGAGCCTGGAGCCTGCTTCTGCTTCTGTGTCTCCCTCTCTCTCTGCCCCTAACCCACTCACATTCTGTCTCTGTCTCTCTCAATAATAAATAAACATTAAAAAAATTTTTTTAAAAATGGGAAATGCAGCTGAGGAGACATTTCTCGAGAAACGATAAACAAGTGACCAACAATGTTCCACATCGTTCTTTAGGATGGAAATCCAATCAAGGCCACAATGAGATATAAGTTCACATCCACCAGGGCGGCTGTCATTAAAAAGATAGATATTAAGAAGTGTTGGCAAGGATCCGTAGACGTTGGGGTCCTCTTCCTTTGCTGGCAGAAATATAAAGTGATGTAGCCCTTTGGGAGACAGTCTGGCCATTTTTCAAAACGTAAACACGGAGTATCCATATGATCCAGGGATGAAAACCTGTGAAAAGCCTGACCGTGAACATTCACAGCATTGCCACTCACAGTTGCCCAAAGGTAGAAACACCCCCAATGTCCATCGACTGCTGAGTGGATACAGAACACGGCCTATCTACACAATAAAAATGATTTGAAGAACATTATTAGGCTTGAGACCGACTGAACTCCCGGTCCATGCCGCACTCATGGTGAACCTTGACAACATCAGCTGCATTAAAGGAGCCTCCGGAAACCAGCACATCTGCCTTATTCTGTGTATAGAAAAGGCCCAACACAGCCTCCCTAGCTACAGCTGGGCACCTGCTACCAGGTCATTACAGGAAAAATGACCTCAGGTGTGCCCCTGCCCCCAGGCGCGCCGAGGGGGTCGAGGGCAGTGGTGGTGGACGGCGCTCCCCTTGGTGCCGAGGATCCGCCCTCTCACCTGCTGGATGACGGGGGTCCCCGATCCTCCATGGAGGGACGGAGGTCTCCAGCCGGTCCCTTCATACACAAACAAGGACAGTGCAAGACAAAGGCCCGGGGACAGGCAAAGGATCCCCGGTCCCCCGGGGCGGCTGGGCAGTCGAAGGGCACCCAGACCTGCCCCGGCACCGGAAAGTCCTAAGTGGACCCTGGGCACCGACTGAGCCCCGTGCAAGGGCTGCAAACTGTGGGCGGGCACGGGTCGCCCTGCAACAGGTTGCGCACACCCAGTGCGCACGATGAGGCCCCACAGCGGCTGGAGGAACCCTTCCAACACCCCCACGGACGTGCACCACGCGGGAACAGGAGGAGCGGAGTCTCCGGGGCGGGGTGCGCGCCCTCAAGGCTGGGTCCCAGGACGCGACTGAGGACTGAGGCCCTCCACCTGAGCCCGAGCCTCCCTTCCCCTGCCCCAGGCATGCGTCTCCTCCCCTGCCCTGGCTGGAGGGCCCCAGTCCTGCCCCAGTGTCCCCACCCCTGCCTCCGGCGTCCCCACCCCCTGCCTCCTGCTACCCTCCAGCCCTGCTGAGAGCCCACACTGCCCCCAGGCTGGGTGAGCGATGTGGTTCCACCTCAGGCCCTCAGGGACAGTTGGGAAACAAGCCAGGAAAGGCGGGCACTGGCCCAGGGCAGCTGTAGGAAACACCTGTGCGCTCACTCCTCTGTCCTGGCTGTTACTGGACGTGTGAAATTCTGGAACGAAAGGCTGGGCCAGTTTCAGGTGGAATACAAAACGTACACACTGTGGGGAGGGCTGAGACCCTAGTAACACAGCAGGTTTCCGGGGGAGATGTGCGTCCCCCAACATCCCCGCCCCTTCCAGGCGGCCCTGCCGCCCCAGACCCTGCACGCCAGCCACAGTGTCGCCCGCCAGGGTGCTGGCCGGAGTCCAGCGTCTGCCATGACCCTAATTGTAGAGGACCTTGTTTCAGAAAATCTAGAACAGGGTGTTATGCAGACATCGTGTGTGATACCTTGTTCCAGTTACTGGCATATTTCCTACAGGATGTTAGAAATGAGGAAAAGAACAGTGATGGGCCCGGAGACACCCCATAATCCCACCGCTGACCTCCACCTCCCCTGGCTCCCAGGTGGGTCCTGGGTGTTTGAGTCGGCATCAAACTGGGAAAAGGGTGCTTGGCTTTCCGCGGCATCGCCCTCGGACGCCCCAGTGTCGTGGCTCCAGGGACTGACCGGCTAGAGGTCACCTGCTTAGCCCACACACGTGTCCAGACGGGCAGGCTGCAGACCCCGGGCGCTTCTCCCTGCCCCTCCGCGTCAGCTCTGTGCTGCCCCTGCCCCTCGCCTGGGGGCCGTGTGGACTCCGTTCCCTCCCGTTACTCCCTCTGCCGCAGGCCGGCGGCCACCACGTCCCCAGCCGGAGAGGGAGGGCCGACGAGAACACCTGCAAGCGATGTATTTCTGGCGTCTGTGCCCGGCTCGAGCGGCACCCACTCCGGTCAGCTCCATGCGCACACACCCCGTCCCGTCCCCTGCTGGATTCTCAGCCCTCAAACTGTGCCGGGTGAGGAATAACACTTCACATCTCGCTGACTCACTGGGACCGTCCCAGAGCCGCATGACGCGGGCCCCGCTGTTTACAGCGACAGATGGGAGCCGCAGCCCGGTGTCCATTCACTCATCCCCGCACGCGTCAGCACCCGTGTCTGTCTGCTGCTGTGTGCAGGCACCCGCACACGATGGTGAAGCCCAGAAAACAACCTGCCCTCGAGCTCACAGCCTAAGCGGTGGGACGGCGTCTCCCCCACGGTCAGCAGCTGGGGGCCACAGAGGCAGAGCATCCCCACCCTGCAGTGACCCCCGACTCCTGGCCCGACATCAGGCACCCTGCGTGAGCTGGTCCAGACGCCCTCCCCCGTGGGCACCCCTCACCCCACCCCGGCCTCCCTAGGATCTTCCCCCTCAAGGGAGCCCACGGAGCCCCGGCCCCACAGAGGCCCCAGCCGCCACCGCCCCTCCCATGGCCCCCACCCAGGACGTGGTCATCTCCAAGGCTGGAGCCTCCTCAGACTCCCGTGCGAGCTCAGGCTTTGGGTCGGATTCTCCGGGGGACAAACTCACAATAGGGCCATGTCCCAGCCCTGTGACGCACAAGCTCACGTGGTGGGTGTCAGAGCTTCATTTTCTTCCATTGAAAATGGGGTCTGTGACTCCCATCTCAGGAAGGTGAGCAGGAGGCACGGGGATCACCTGGCTGGGGGAGCCCCACCCCAAGATAAGACCTGTGATGGTCAGGGCAGGGCTCCATGAGGGTGAAGACTGAGTCCCTCGTTCCCGTTCACGGCTGGACTTGGTCACTCAGAGCTGAGTGCCCTTGATCCCGGGGCCGCAGTTCATGTATAAGAAGGGGTGAAGTCAGTGAGCACCCCGGGGGGTCCCTAGCAACTCTAACCACCCCCAACACTCAGACATCCCCACGATGTGCCCCCTCCTTCCTGGGCTCCCTCCCACCCCTCTGACCCGGCCAGGGCTGCAGCCAGGGACAGGCTGCCCCTTGTGTCCCGGGTCCTGGCAGGAAGACCGTGGGAGGAGGTGGAGAGAAGCAGGGGGAGGCGGGAGGTGACAGGCCGATCCTCTCCTTGCCCGTACTTGGTGTCCACCGTCTCCTCCAGGCCCCCTGCCCGCCCATGCACCCAGCTGGACCCTGGGGGGGGGAGCGTAGGTTTGTGACAGCTGGGACGGTATAGGTACATTCGGCGACCCTCGTGTACCCGCGTGTCCAACCCACCCGGCCCTCAAGTCTGCAGCCCACTGGCTGGGGTGAGGCTGATCCGAGGGCTCACAGGATTTGGGGTTACAGGGCAGCGGTCTGGAGGCAGGGCGCACACGGGATCAGCGGCACGGAGCCCCCCGAGGAGGGCACACAGCCGTGCCAGGCCAAGGACATGAGACCCAGCTGCCCTTTGCTAGGGAGGCCTGTGTGCCTGGCACATCTCTTCTCCCTCCACCCAGGAGGAGAGCCTGGGCCCTGTCCACGCTGACGTCACTCCACGCCCAACCTCAGGGCCAGGTGGGAGACTGAGGCCAGGGACCGGCCCAGGTTACGTGAGGTGGGCAGATTCCAAGCTGTGGGGGTCTCCGTCCTAGGCCAAACTCAGTCCTCCCCTAGGGTTCGCCCTGGGAATGAGACCCCTGAGATCCCGTCGGATCCGTTTCAACGCCATACGAGGTGGGGCTGTTATATCTGGATGTCCCCAGACCTTACAGGCAAGCACACGCACACACAAACAGACACACACACAGACACACACACAGACACACACACACACACACAGACACACACACACACACACTGACCACCCGGCAGCAGCTCAAGGGGAGTACACCCTGGAGGGGGGAGGTGACACCGGGGCAAGGAGAAGGGGACTGGAGGCAGCTCTGCCACGGGGCAGGGGTCCCCAGTGGGCTGGCAGCACGACCAGGGCTCATACGTGGGGTGGGAGGACGTGCCAGCCTGATGGCCAGGGGGTCTCCAGGGTACCCAGGGGGCTGCCTGGGCTGGCACTTCCCCGGGGCACCCGGAGAAGACGGGGTCTGGGGTCCTGTGTCCACCACCAGCCTGGAGCTAGAAGGAGACACCCCCCTACTGGGAGGGGGCTACGGGACAGGCCTCAGCTTACTCCTGTGTAAATTGGGCTGCATAGACGTGGTGTCCCAAGGGTTCCCACAGGCTTGTCTGCTGGCCCTGGACCTCCACCCCTGCCCCAAGATGCTCCTGGTCCTGGGAAAATGCTTTCTCCTCCCTCAAGGTCCTTCTGAGCGGAGAGCAGCCTGAGGGCTTGGAGGACCGAGGACCTGGGTGGGCAGCACGTGGCCGAGCTATGGACACTGGTGTGGACACCGAGGTCAAGACCCTCCTTGTCGGAGCCCCGGGGCCTCATTAGGAAGGGCTTCCAGAGGTAGTGCCCTGGTTGGGGTGAGGAAGCCTTAGGAATGAACGGGGCACCGGGACGGGAGAGGTGGAACGGGGGACAAGGGAGGCTCTGAAGTCCTCACATCGCCCCTGGAGCCCGCAGGTCCTGCCCCTGTGCCCCCACTAGGGCCAGGGATTGCTGCTACCTTGACTACATCCAAACAAACGTGTGTGTTTTGTTTTCTGGTTTCCAAGCCTGGGACTGTCATGCTGGTGCTGACCACCAGGGGGCAGGCTGTGTCCACTGTGCTCAGTGAAGCTCTGGAGCAGGAAGGGACACTCAGGGGTCAAGCTGGGCGTCCCGGGCCCCCAACCCAACATGTACCTCTTACTATTAGTCTGCATGTCCACAGCGTGAGCTGCTCAGAGGCAGGTAGGGACTCTGAGATCCTCTCTGGATGCATTCAGCTCCTAGGCCTCTCACCCTGAGCAGGGGCTGTTGGGCCAGGGGGCCGGAGTCAAAGGTCCCGTGAGGTCCCAGCCATCCAGGAGCTCACAGCCCAGAGGGGGAGGTGCATCAAAGCACAAGAGCGAATCCGTTTGAAAGGAAAGACCAACACTGTCGGGAAATGAAGCAGGGTGAAGGAGGGCGGCCAGGGGCCCCTGGGTTGGGGTGGGGGTCTCACAGCCCTCCAGGGTGGCCCTGATGCTGGGACCCAGAAGGACAAGAGGAGCCAGTCCGCACATGTCTGCCAAGCAGTGTGCTGCAGGGACGAGCAAAGCTGCAGAGACTCGGAGACACAGAGGGTTTTTCTGAGGAGGAGCTGAGGAGGAGCCAGTGTGGCCAGAGAGAGCTCGGGAGGGAGGAGGTCGGACCCAGTCCCCAGCCTGGAGGATGGGCTGTTGTCTGTGCTGGGGGACACATTCACCTTACTTGGACCACCTGACACTTTCTGTACCAGTCTCCCGGCTCGGCTCGGCTGGGAGCCTCAGCCCCAAGGTCACCCAGGAGGACAGGGCTGCAGGCTCAGCTGAGGCTCGAGTGGGGCAGGGTCCGCCTCCAAGACCGTGACCGGGCACGTGCTCTTGGCAGGATTCGGCTGGGCCTGGGGGGTCTCAGGACTTCTGTGTCTCAGCCCAGACCCTCTGCAGGTTCTTGGCACTGGGCCTCCTGGGGCAGCTCATATTATCTGCTCTTGCTTCGTCAGAGAGAGACACACACACAGACACACACACTGACACAGACACAAAGATTGGACCCTGGAGAAAAGGCACCCGGAGACACCACAGGCTTTCATGAACCACCTTGGAAGCGACACCCATCGTTATGTTCTCTCTTTCAGAACCAGTCACACGGGTCTTCCACCGGGGAGGGGAGGGGATGTCACGAGGATACAAGAGTCTGTGTCAGTGAAAGAGGGCACGTGTCAGAGATAGAGACCCCTGTGCATGCTGTGACGCCACAGTCTGACGCCAGCCAGGACAGGGCTGGTCCTCCCGTGGCCCAATTACAAACTGGGAGATGCAGAAGGCTGGACGGTCACACCGCAGAGGGGAGAGCATCCCTCACGACCCAGGGCCAGAAAGGTTCACGGGCCTCTGGGCCAAATAATGCACCAAAGCCAGTGCATTCCCTGGGATGGAGGCCAGACCCGTCGTAGTCCAAGGGAGGCGGCCCCCACGGGAGCAGGCGTCAGAGATACGGGGCGTCCCGGGGAGGGACTCGGGCAAGTGAGACCCGAGGGAGGCAGCGGTGGTCTCTTCAGACGGGCAGGTTTCTGGTCTAGGGACTGGCCGCCCAGGTGACAAGGTGAGGAAGCAGAGGTCCCCAGAGACAGCTGTGACGGGCTCCCGTCTCTGGGAGAGAGTCCTCAGGCAGAGAGGAGGGACCGGGAGCTCCAGAAGGACGGGGCCAGCCTGCCGGGAACCAGCCGCTCCGGCTGCAGGTGCACCCAGGTGCCAGAGGGGACCTGAACGGGACAGCGGTTGCTGGCCGGCCTCGCTTTCCCCATCCAAGGCCAACGTCCTCTGCAGCCCTTGCCACTCCGCCCCTCGTCTCAAAGCAAAGTGGTCTCTTCACTCAGGTTCCCTGGTGCCCATTCAGGACAAGGATGCCTCCCAGGAAGAAAGAGGAGAGCCGGCGGGGCTCACCCAGCCCCGGGGCCCTGGCAGACAAGCCGGCACTCGGCCTGTGGGCCACGGCCCTCTCCTGCCCCCACCGGCACCGTCTGCCCTCTGTCCCCTGACCCCCACCTCCCAGGAGACGAATCCAGCCCGAGGACCGCCTCGGGGCCGGCCTGGGAAGAGCTGGGTGGAAGGACAGGTGAGGGAAGACACAAGGGGTGTTCTCGACTCCCAAATCTGACGACCGAAGTCTGGGAGGAGAGAGGAAGATGGGAGGAAATGCAGGGTGTGCATTTGCATGTCTTCCTAACAGGAGACGTGAGTGGGTGACCCAGGGACTCGGGCGGAGACCTGACGCCTTCAAGGGAGCCGGGAGGAGGATCCGAGAGAACCAGAGCAAACCCACAAAAGCACAGGGGCGGCGGGAGGTGCAGGAGACATACGTCTGCGGGTCCTCCAGGGCCCCCACCTGTCTCTCTATGTGTGTGTGTGTGTGAGGAGGGCCATGGGGACGGCGCTCCCCCTTGCTGGCTGTGGCCAAGAGCCCCTGGGTGGGGTCCGGGGCTCGCTTTTGGAATCCAGGTGCGTGCACACAGCGGGGAGCAGACAGGGTGCTGAGGGCAGGCATGGACGCATCCACAGAGGAACAAGGACAGAGGCGGTTTCTGTCAATGAAGCACCTTACGCATATCAATTCACCTGGTTATTCGAGAGAAGGTAAACGTCCACTACGTTCAGGGAAAGTTCTGGGGATCTGGACTTAGAGCAATGAGCCACCCTAGTTCCTGCTCACATGGAGCTGACTGGACCAGGGAGGGGTTCACTGAGCAATTCTGGTGACAGCCATGTGGTCTCGCTGGGATCAGCGGGCTCGTCCAGCAGCTTAGGACCAAGCCAAGTGAGGCCCGCGGTGGAGGGGCTATGCCCCAGCTACCCCGGAGAAGCAAGCCTCCGTTCCCTTGGCCTGTCCTTAGATTTCCCATCTGTCAAATGGGTGTGTAGGGAAACACGCCCCTCGATTTGTCCGTGAACGTGGTCTCGACTCTTCCGGGCAGATGAGGAAGAACTTCCTGGTGGTCGGTCTCCCCACTGGTAACTCCAGGAGAGGGGTTGACACCACCAAGGGGATGGGGCGGCACCCCCGGGGAATGGCTAGGGATCCTTTTCTGGTTAGCGGCCAAGCTGGACCGGGAGCCCTGGCCTCCAAACTCCGTCCTCAACCTCCCTTCCACCCACATCCTCCCGCTCGATCCCTTGCTGTGACCTCCGCCTGAGATCCCGGAGGAGGCCTGGGAATGTCTCCCAGGAAGGAGGGGCTACGTGGTCGATCATGTCTTAGAACCCTGGAAGGAGCAGAGAGACAGGGCTCCCCAGACCTTAATCTCCAAGGGCAGGTGGGGGCAGGGCCTCTAGCCCAGTGAGTGCATGCACCTCCCTTTTCTTACCGGAGGGCAGAACCTTCTGTCTGGAGCAAGGGCCAGCGTTTTCCCGGGAGCCCAGCAGACGGCTCTGGAAAGCTCAGGGTAGACCCAGACAGCCATGTCAGCCCCCGGGGGCCTCGGTACCGGGACCGGGCGACAACAGGAGACGTGTCTCTGTGGACAGATGCCAGGTCTCAGGCCACCTGCCTCGGGCTCTGCCCTCGAAGTTCTGGGTGACCTTGGACAAAACCTCAGTGTTGCCTGCTATAAAAAGAAGCGATGGGTTCCTCATGGGCTCGTCAAGCTGTGCTTCTGGGATTGGGGGTCGGGCCTCTAGGGGGCCGTGGACGTTTGGGGAGTCCACGCCTCATCCCAGTGTCACCCTGAGCAGCTCTGTCCTGTGTTTGCCACACAGGGCTTCTGCCTCAGGTACCGTCGGGACAGCATACGCCCGCCCCCATATAGGTGAGGTTTGAAACCGTAAGGGCAGGTGAGCGCTGGGCCAAGCCTGTCCCTCCGGGTCTCTGCTTCTCTGTTCCATGTTGTCCGGTGCGCTCAGGGGGCACCGGTGGGTATGTAGTCTGGTGGCTCAGTCTTCGGGAGTCCAGCTGAACCGGCAGGTCATTCTTTTAACAAATCCCATCGTCCCGCACTCGCTAAGGCCTGGCCTCGACCCAAGGCCCCCATCCTGTCCCTGATCTCACGCTGGTCATGGGGAGCAAATCTGCAAGCTCTTCTGAGACCAACAGGCCGGGACCCCAGGAGCAGATCCAGGGAGAGGAGAGGGCTCCCCCTGCATCCGGCAGAGGAGCTGAGGGTGGGGCAAGGGGCCCAGACCCACATGTGAACGAGGGCATGTTCGGAGCGGCCTGTGTGCCCAGCAGGCTCACCCTGGGCTGGAGAGAAGGCCTTGCACTTTGGAGAAGGCTGGGAGGGATGCCGGCCACAATTCAAGGGCCCGAAGGCCTTCGAGGGGTGTTAATTGTATTTCTAATTGTTGCTCCAATCCCAGTCTCCACCCCCCCACCAGAATGACTCTTCCTCTTCTCCCTCATCCTTTCTCTCCTCTACTTTTAGGTGGTACTTTATTTGCTTATGGTTTGTTTAAAATCCACATTAATCTTCAATAAAAATTTTATTTATTTTACGTTATGCAATGTCTGAGCACTGGGCACGCTCACGACGCTTTGAACCACACCACAGAATATTGTTGCAGAATATCTCAGTCCCCAAGGGTCACCGTGTACCCAGAGCCCTCACTCCCCATTCGTGCCCCCGCCTGGTCCTGGGAACCCCCAGTCTGCTTTCTCTCCATGCTCTGTTACCTACTTTGGAGGTTTCCTTCAGGTAGAATCTCGCCAGAGATACCTTTGGGTCGGCACCGACGGGACAGATTCATTTTTGTACTTTGTGGTCATTTGAAATAGACTTTTTCTCGTTTCATATTGAAATCACAATGGATTGAGGATTAGGTGGGAAAAAAGAGGCCCCTTTGGTGACAATGGGCATGGTCTCGGGGTGGAGACCCCTGTGCGTACTGTGACACCACAGCCTGAAGCCAGACAGGACACGGCGGGTCCTCCCGTGGCCCAAACAGAAACCGGGAGATGCAGAAGGCCGGACGGTCACAGCACAGAGGGGAGAGCATCCCTCACGACCCAGGGCCAGAACGGTTCACAGGCCTCTGGGCCAAATAATGCTCCAAATCAGTGCGTTCCCCGGGATGGAGTCCAGACCCGTCCCAGTCCAAGGGGAGGCGACCCCCACGGGAGCAGGCGTCAGAGATGCGGGACGTCCCGGGGTGGGATCGGGTAAGTGAGACCCAAGGGAGGCAGCGCTGGTCACCTTCAGACGGGCAGGTTTCTGGTCTAGGGACCGGCAGCCCAGGTGACAACGTGAGGAAGCAGAAGCCCCAGCCGATCCACAGCGAGGAGTCCTCGTCCTGCAGGGGACCAGCTGGCCCGATACTGAGAGAGCCCCCAGCGCCCGGAGTCGGCCCTTCCCCAGCCCCAGGTGGGGCCCCAGGCAGGTTGGTCAGCTCTGCTCCCCTGATTCAGTGGGTAGGGGCCCTCGGCGGGTGGTGGGGTTTCCCAGGAGGAGGGACCGCGAGCCCCAGGACGCCAAGATGCACGCCTGCGGGTAGGACAATCCAAAGTCAAGGAGATGGGCTTCCTGACCCAGGTCATCTTACTAGTGCCCCAGGCTGTGCTATTAGCCTCAGCGTCCCCATCTTTGACATGGGGATGTAACGGGCCTTGTAGATGGGTTGTCGCGTTCCCTGAGAGATGAGGTGGAATCTCCAGCAGGCTCATCCTGGGCTGGAGAGAAGGCCTTGCACTTTGGAGAAGGCTGGGAGGGACGAAGGTCCAGCCTTCCTCATCCACTGTGGGGGTTGGGGCCGCCTTGCCGTTCAGGCCCCACAGGCTGGGACCTGGGGCAGGTGGTCTGGACCTTCTGGACTCGTGCTTCCTTGCAGGGACATGTGCAGAGGCCTCCCTCCCAGACTCGCCAGAGGGGACACAGCGCAGGAAGATTCAGACCTGCAAAAGAAGATGCCACCCGGGGGACCCCGGAGAGTCGTGCTCACTGAAGAGGTCATGGTGCTCAGCACACAGCAGGGATCTGAGTTCCCCAGCTGAATTAGGGAAGGAGGAACAGAAGGAGGGAGGGAGGGAAACCATAGAAGCGGGGTCCACACCAGGTCAGGTCAGAGGTCCGGTCAGAGGGCGTCACAACTCGGGCCCTGGAAGGGGGCATGGGACATGTCCTTCTGTCCCTCCAGCGCTGACCTGCCTCCACGTGGGACCTGTTGACCTCCTGGATCGTCTCCACCTCCTCCGCAAACAACGCTGAGTGTTCCCAGAAGGGGGACAGCGAGCAGGGGCCAAAGAGGGGCTACCGGAATCCTTTGCCCTGTGGGACTCTGGGACAGCCTTCCAGGTGGCCCTTTATGTCCTCCAGGCACCAGGCCACGATTCCACCTCATCTCTCAGGGAATGCGACAACCCATCTACAAGGCCCGTTACATCCCCATGTCACAGATGGGGACACCGAGGCTAATAGCACAGCCTGGGGCACTAGTAAGACGACCTGGGTCAGGAAGCCCATCTCCTTGACTTTGGATTGTCTTACCCGCGGGCCTGCATCTTGGCGTCCTGGGGCTCGGGGTCCCTCTTCCTGGGAAACCCCACCACCTGCCGAGGGCCCGCCCTGAACTCAGGGGAGCAGAGCGACCAGCCTGCCTGGGGCCCCACATGGGGCTGGGGAAGGGCCGACTCCGGGCTTTGGGGGCTCTACCAGTATTGGGTCAGCCGGTCCCCTGCAGGACGAGGACTTCTCGGTGGGTTAGCCTCTGCTTCCTCACGTTGTCACCTGGGCTGCCGGTCCCCAGACCAGAAACCTGTCCGTCTGAAGGTGACCAGCGCTGCGTCCCTCGGGTCTCACCTGCCCGAGTCCCACCCCGGAACGTCCCGCATCTCTGACGCCTGCTCCCGTGGGGGTTGCCTCCCCTTGGACTGGGACGGGTCTGGCCTCCATCCCGGCGAACGCACTGATTTGGAGCATTATTTGGCCCAGAGGCCTGTGAACCGTTCTGGCCCTGGGTCGTGAGGGATGCTCTCCACACTGTGGTGTGACCGTCCGGCCTTCTGCATCTCCCGGTTTCTGTTTGGGCCACGGGAGGACCCGCCGTGTCCTGTCTGGCTTCAGGCTGAGGTGTCACAGGCTGAGGGGATCTATACCCCAAGACCATGCTCATTGTCACTGAGGGGGCCTCCTTTTTCCCACCTAATCTTTAATCCATTGTGATTTCAATATCAAAGGAGAAAAGTCTCTTTCAAATGGCCACAAAGTACGAAAATGAATCTGTCCCGTCTGAAAAGTTGGTGCAGACCCAAAGGTATCTCTGGCGAGATTCCACTTGAAGGAAACCTCCAGACTAGGAAACGGAACACGGAAAGCAGACTGGGGGTTCCCAGGGGCTGGCGGGGGACGAATGGGGAGTGAGGGCTCCTGCTACACAGTGACCTTGTGGACCGAATTATTCTGCAACAATATTCTGGGGCGTGGTTCACAGAACCGAGAGCATGCCCAGTGCTCAGGAATTGCACAACGTAAAAGAAACAAAATTTTTATTGAAGATGAATGTGGATTTTAAACAAACCATAAGCAAATAAAGTAACAGCTAAAAAGTAGAGGAGAGAAACAATAAGGGAGAAGAGGAAGAGTCATTCTGGTGGGGGGGCGGAGACTGGGATTGGAGCAACAATTAGAAATAAAATAAACACCCTTCGAAGGCCTTCGGGCCCTTGATTGGTGACCGGCATCCATGCGGGAACAAGGGCGGTGGCAGGAACGGTGTCGGGAGCAGAAGCAGGAACCAGCTGACTCTGTTCAGTTGCCCGCTGTCCCAGCACAGGTACCAGGTCACCTGCTGGCTCTCCGGCCCCTGCAGGAGTTGCCCCAGACTCCACCACTGCCTGCAGAGACTCCGAGGACCCCGATGCCCTTGGGTCGGGCTCTGGAGCCGCACCGGCTTCCGCTCCTGCTCCAGACTCTTGAGAAGGAAACAGAATAATGGTTACAGCTCCTCCAAGGCCTCAGGGTGAGAGGAGGGATGGTCCCCCTGCCCCCCACCGAGCGCCGGCCTCTCCAGGGGCCTTTGCAGACACACACTCACCCCAGAGCCTCCCTGAGAAGCCATGGCCAAGAACCCACACCAGGACCTCTGCCCCCCTGCAGGCCACAGCCCGGGGCTCTCAGTCTCTGCTCCTGGCCCCACACCAGCCCCCGGGGGCTCCTCCCTGGGTGGCCCAGCAACGCCCGGGCCCCGTGAACACACATCTCCCACCCCAGCCTTCTCACCCTCGGGCTCTGGCTCCGGGGACTCTGGGTCCTCATCCCAGGACCGGTGAACCAGGACCCTGTGGAGGGGCCAGGGCGGTGAAGGAGGCCTTCCCAGGCCAACTCCAGGCCCTGCTTCCTGAGACCTCCATGCGGCCACTCTCTCCCTGGGTCCAGGATGGCCCTCCTGGGCGACGGGGCACACGCACAACTCTGTAGGGTAGGTGAATCGGGATTCCGCCAATCGTTTCCCGATTTCATCAGTTGATTTCTGTAAAGACAGTGACCCGCGGACGGGTCAGAGACACCACAGCCCCGCCCAGTCATCCTCAGAGTCCTTCCACCCTCTCCACCTGTGGCTCCCAGATCGGACACAGACCTGAATGTGCACAGACCTGCCCCTGGGACACAGTGACATCCACCAGCAGGGCTCGGGATGAACCTCGAGGACAAAAGGGCCACCCCAGCAGACCCTGTCCCTCCGATCCAGCCTTGACGGGGATGTGAGCCTGACCCGCCCACCAGGGATCTGACCCCTTCATCAGTCTGCCCCTGCTCAGGTGGGCCTTCCCCACACGACCCCTCCTTCCACACAGACACGCATACACACACACACACACACACACACACACACAGGAGGGGACCTGGGGCCGCACAGGTCAGATCAGAGCAGTGTCGGGCTGGACTGGATGTCTCTGGGTCTCCCTGTGTTACCTTTGGTTCCCTGCGAGCTAGAGACCTGAGGCGTCCTGTGCACGACCTGACCCGCTGTCTCCAGGGTCGGGAAGCGTCGCGGCCAGGGGCTCCCCCGAGTCGGCAGCCGCGGGACACGGGCACACAACAGGAGAACATGTTCGTCAGGCGAAGGTATCCCAACGAATGAGCCGTCGGGCGCTATCCCCACAACGTGGGTGCCTGGTGACCCGGGTTCCGAGTTCTGTTGGGCTCTGTGACCAGGGAGGTGAGGTCACTTCCTGGGGTCCCCTCACCCGGCTTCCTGCTCCTACAAGAGCCCCTCCCAGGCTGCAAAAGGGCTCCCCTCCACCCCATGCCCTGTCCCTACAGTGACACCAACACAGCCCAGACACTTCCCCACGAGGCCTGGTGCAGCCGGGGCCGCGGCTTTGGGGACACAGAGCTGGGTTCAGACCTGGGTTTTCCCCCTGACCAGTGCTGGGACCCCGCACAGAACCCGTGCCTCCTGGGGCCCCCCAGTCTCCCCATCTGCACAGTGGGGTCCTTGTGGCATCTACTCGTAGGGGCGCCATCAGGGAGCCACCTGTAGACACGTCCCGTGCCTGCTATCCCATGAGGCTCGTGGGCACACGTGAGTGTGGAAGGACGAGGAAGGGGTGGGCCTGGCACGCAACACACTCACGTGGGCCTGGGTCTGCTCCGGGTCCAGGCACGGCCCCCCCCCTCTTGCCTGGGTCCCAGGCCCAGGGAAGGTGGAGGTGAACTCGTTCACACCCTGCGCCCACAAGACACGCATGCCAGGGGCTCATTACATTTGGGCTCGGGTCCCATTGCCTGGTCTGGGCCTACGAGCTGGGCGGTCCCCACTGTGGCTCCCAGCCTTCCCGATTCCTGGTCCCACGTGCCTCTGTCACCCCCTCCCCTCCCGGGTGGACGGCCCGTGTGACCGGGTTCTAAGGGCTAGAATATGATGACTGGGTGTCATTTCTGGGACGATTCATGGAATTTCTGGTTTCCTCTCTCGTGGGTCCATTCTCTGTCTCTGCCTAGGACTCTGTCTCTGTGTTTCTCGCGGGAGCAGGGCCTGTGGGCTCCAGGGCCCAGGTGACAACCTTCAGAAGCCTCCCTTGTGGCCCATGTCCCTCCCCAGGCCCGGTGCTCAGCTCCCTCATGAGGCCTCCTCGGCCCAGCCAGGGCACTGCCTGGGGAACTACTTCCTAATGAGGGCCCGAGGCTCCATCAAGGACGGTCTTGACCTCGGTCCCCACACCAGGGTCCGCTGCTCGGCCACGTGCTTCAAACCCAAGTCCTCGGTCCACCAAGCCCCCAGGCTGCCCTCTGCTCAGAAGGACCTTGAGGGAGTAGGAAGCATTTTCCCAGGAGGGGAGAACAGAGGGCCAGGGATGAAGATCCCAGGACACAGAGTCGTCTATGAGCCTGTGGGACCCTTGGGACACTGTCGACGCAGCCCAGTTTAGGAGGAGGAAGCTGAGCCCTTTTGTGCTGTAGCCCCATCCACACTTCCTAGCTCCACGGGCCCAAGGTGGTGGACACAGGATCCCAGGCCACGTCGTCCCCTAGTTCCTGGCAATCCCCCCGGACACCGTGGGGAGCCCCTGACCCTCAGCCGGCATGTCCTCCTCCCCATGCTGTGGGTCCCGGGCTATTGCCAGGAATCCTGATGTCCCTGCCCCATGGCCCAACTGCCTCCAGCCTTTCTCTTCTTTCCCCCGTATGACCACCCCCTCCCAGTGTGGAAGCCCCTCCGATCCCCAGCTGGGCAGTCAGTGTCAGCGTGTGTGTATGTTTCTGTGCGTGTGAGCCTTTCTGGAGATGCCCAGAGGTCACAGCCTCACACGGGTGGGGTGGATAGGGAAGCCCGAGCATCTCAGGGGCTCTCATTCCCATGGGGAATGCCATGTGGGGATAGAGGCTTGCCTAGGACTGGAGACCAGCCCTGCTCCTTGGACCCTGCACACCTCGCATGTCCTGGGCCAGTCCTTGCCTCTCCTGCCCTCAGTGTCCCCACTGTCCCTGAGGATCAGATGGGGAAGTGCACCAGCATTTTCCTGCACCTGGCAAGCTGCGGTGACCCCGACTCCTTACCTGGCATCCGAGCCCCATGAGAACTGGTCCCGATGCCCTCCCCAGTGTGTTCCCCTCCCCCTCCCTAGTGTTTTCCTCCCCCAGGGGGCCCACCATCCCCGGCCCCTCAGAGCCCCCTGCTACCACTGCCTCACTTCATGGCTCTTCTTGTTCCCCGAGCGCAGAAGTCACCTAAGGCTGTGAGTGGTCCAGGGAAGCCTGGTCAGCATGATGCCGGGCGCCCGGCCTGGCAAAAGGAGGGGTCCTGGACACAGCTGCAGTGGGGGGGTGGCCTGGGATGCCAGTTGAGGTAGAAATTGCCTGGAAGCCTCATCTACTCTTGTCTGTAGTTGCTTATCTACCCAACAACCCAGACCTTGACAGTGGCCCTGTGGATGGCTGGTGTCCACAACAGGTAGAAGATTCCTCTGGGTAACTAGAAAAAGAGATCAGAGTCAACCTTTAAAATATTAGATCGAAAGAAATTATAACGATATAGGAAACAGACGAGCCCTCGAGAAAATCGGTGAAAACAACATTCTTTCTTCTAGAGATTTACAAAATTGACAGAATAGACAAAAACTGAATAATTTCGCGCCAAGAAATTGGCTGAGAGGAAACGTCTCAATTCTGAGACACACACAAACTCCCAGAACTGACTCCAGAAGAAATGGAAACCGCGAGCAGACCTGGAATAAGTGCAGAGACTGAGGCGGGACCAAGAGCTTTCCGACAAAGCCAACCCCAGAGCCTGACGCTCTCACTGGTGGTTTGTCCCACACGGTTCAAGAAGGAGCCATTGTTGCAGGATGAGCTTTGACAAAATCTACAACCTTTCGTGACTAGTGCTGCCGATGAAACAGAAATAGGAGATTGCATTATGACAAAGGGTATTGAGGAAAAAACTCACATGTGTGTCATTCTCAGTGGTTAAACACTGACCGTTTCCCCCTTATGATGGTGAAGAAGGGAAGGATGCCCTCTTCCAACACCTCATTTCAACAGCGTAATGGAAGTTTGGTCAGAGCTACTACACAAGATGGATAATTTAAAAGTTCTCGAATGGACAAGAAGAAGGAGAATACGTGTATATATTCCATGACCTCACGGGCACAATATCATGGAATAAAAACAGTCTGTGTGAGATTATAATACTTTCACCAAGCAATGGGCACAGAAGTCCAACACCTATGGATCAATGGAATCCAACTGGGAATCAATGAATAAATCCGTACGGGTACGGTCACTTGTTTATGAACATGGGTACCAAGACCGTTCCGTGCGGTAAAAACGGAGTATTCGCAAACGGTGTTGGGAAACCAGATTCCACACAGAAAAGCGTGAACTCAGAACATTACCCGACACCACGGAAAACAATGATCTCCAGGGGCACCTGGGTGGTTCAGTCAGTGAGTGGGTCATCCAACGTCAGCCCAGGTCATACCTCACAGTTCAGGAGTTTGAGCCTTGTAGCTGGCTCGTTGCCATCATCATGGACCCCGCTTCGGAGCCTCTGTCCTCCCCCCCACCGCCGCTTGCCCACTCATGCGATCTCTCTCTCAAATATAAGGAAAACATTTTCTCAAGTGCAAAAATGTTAACGCCCCAGAAATCAATAAAGAGCACTTAGAGGGTGATCTTCATTCCCTTGGGTTTGGCAGTCGTGTCTCTAATGTAGCACCGGAGGCAAGGCAACCAAGGAGAAAAGAGACACACGGGACTTCATCATTGCCAAAACGTTTTGTGAGTGACTGACAATCTCAAACGAATGTAAAGAAAACCCAAAGAATGGTAGGAAATATTGGCGCACCATAAATCTGATAAGGGTATTGCATCTGGAATATACAAAGAAAGGGAAACGCACCCCGACACCGCACCACCACAGTAACACGCCTTCCCACACCCACAAGGAGGGGCTCTACTGAATACACCGACAACACACCTGTTGGGGAGGATTTCGAGAACTCGGAACCCGCTTACGTAGCTGGGAGATGAGAAATGGTGGAGCCTCTGTAGCAGAACGTTTGGCACGTTCTCGAAGAGTTAGGCGTACGGGTAACATTTCACCCAAGTTCTCTATCGTATAACCAGAAGAATCGAGGTCAGGTGCTCTAACGAAAGCCTGTACGTAAATATTCATAGCAGCCCCATTCACAACAACCCTTTATTCGTTCGGGCACAAAGGACTGAAGTGTGGATACGGGCTACAGTGTGAGGAACTCGGTGTTTGTTTCTTCAGAGAGAGAGAACGTACACACAGTGTGAGGGGCAGAGGGAGAGGGAGAGAGAATCTGAAGCGGGGTCCACGCCCAGCACAGAGCCCGTCTCTGGGTTCCACCTCGTGACCCTGAGATCATGACCTGAGCGGCAGTCAAGAATCTGATGTGTAAGCAACTGAGCCTCCCAGGCGCCCCCGACGTAGGTGAACTAGAAAACGTTATACCGAGTGGCAGAAACCAGACACAAAATACCACACGCTGTAGGATCCCGCCCGTGTGAAAAACTCATAATGATAAGTCAAGAAATAGTGACGGGAGCCACGTCGCTGGTTGCCGGGGAGCACGGGGGGTCGGCAAGAGCGAGCGCCTGACCCCTCGGCGGGGACTGGTTTTCTGCTTGGGGTGATGCGGATGTTCTGGAACTAGATAGTGGTGATGGCGCCCGGCAGAGGAAGCGTAGTTAAGGTCAGGGACTTGTACCATGTTAAATGTTTAAAGGAGAAAGTCGAGGGGCACCTGGGTGGCTCAGTCGGTGAAACGTCCGACCTCGGCTCAGATCATGACCTCACGGTGCGTGAGTTCGAGCCCCGGGTCGGGCTCTGTGCTGACAGCGTGGAGCCTGGAGCCTGTTTCAGATTCTGTGTCTCCCTCCCTCTCTGCCCCTCCCCCGCTCGCACTCTGTGTCTCTCTCGGTCTCAAAAATAGACGTTTAAAAAATTAAAGCGAGAAAGTCGACTTTATATTACATTTAAGACATAAATACACGTACTCGTGAAAAGAAACAAACCAAGAAAAAAAGAAAGAATGCCTTCCCGGGTGAGGACGGGAAGACTCCGGTTCTGGAGCTGGCACTGGCCGTGTCTCGTAAGCGGTGCCGAGGCAGGCGGGAGCCGGGTCTGGCTGTGGAGCTGGTTCTGGCGGGGGTCTCGCCGTGTCGAGGGCACCGGCGCCGCGTCAGGAGGGGATACGAGGGCGAATGCGGGGCCGGCCCTAGTCTGGGCCTTTCGCCAGCTCTGTCTCCGCGAACGTGCCGGAGCGGGTCACGCCCCTGGAGCTGGGAGCCCAGCCGACACCGGGGCGGGTGACAGAGCGTCTCTGTCTCTGGAGTCTCTGGGCAGTGAGCTGGGACCTGTGCGGGGACAGCGGGCACCTGAGCAGAGTCAGCTGGTTCCTGCTTCTGCTCCCGACACCGTTCCCGCCACCGCCCTTGTTCCCGCATGGATGCCGGCCACAATTCAAGGGCCCGAAGGCCTTCGAGGGGTGTTAATTGTATTTCTAATTGTTGCTCCAATCCCAGTCTCCACCCCCCACCAGAATGACTCTTCCTCTTCTCCCTCATCCTTTCTCTCCTCTACTTTTAGGTGGTACTTTATTTGCTTATGGTTTGTTTAAAATCCACATTAATCTTCAATAAAAATTTTATTTATTTTACGTTATGCAATGTCTGAGCACTGGGCACGCTCACGACGCTTTGAACCACACCACAGAATATTGTTGCAGAATATCTCAGTCCCCAAGGGTCACCGTGTACCCAGAGCCCTCACTCCCCATTCGTGCCCCCGCCTGGTCCTGGGAACCCCCAGTCTGCTTTCTCTCCATGCTCTGTTACCTACTTTGGAGGTTTCCTTCAGGTAGAATCTCGCCAGAGATACCTTTGGGTCGGCACCGACGGGACAGATTCATTTTTGTACTTTGTGGTCATTTGAAATAGACTTTTTCTCGTTTCATATTGAAATCACAATGGATTGAGGATTAGGTGGGAAAAAAGAGGCCCCTTTGGTGACAATGGGCATGGTCTCGGGGTGGAGACCCCTGTGCGTACTGTGACACCACAGCCTGAAGCCAGACAGGACACGGCGGGTCCTCCCGTGGCCCAAACAGAAACCGGGAGATGCAGAAGGCCGGACGGTCACAGCACAGAGGGGAGAGCATCCCTCACGACCCAGGGCCAGAACGGTTCACAGGCCTCTGGGCCAAATAATGCTCCAAATCAGTGCATTCCCCGGGATGGAGTCCAGACCCGTCCCAGTCCAAGGGGAGGCGACCCCCACGGGAGCAGGCGTCAGAGATGCGGGACGTCCCGGGGTGGGATCGGGTAAGTGAGACCCAAGGGAGGCAGCGCTGGTCACCTTCAGACGGGCAGGTTTCTGGTCTAGGGACCGGCAGCCCAGGTGACAACGTGAGGAAGCAGAAGCCCCAGCCGATCCACAGCGAGGAGTCCTCGTCCTGCAGGGGACCAGCTGGCCCGATACTGAGAGAGCCCCCAGCGCCCGGAGTCGGCCCTTCCCCAGCCCCAGGTGGGGCCCCAGGCAGGTTGGTCAGCTCTGCTCCCCTGATTCAGTGGGTAGGGGCCCTCGGCGGGTGGTGGGGTTTCCCAGGAGGAGGGACCGCGAGCCCCAGGACGCCAAGATGCACGCCTGCGGGTAGGACAATCCAAAGTCAAGGAGATGGGCTTCCTGACCCAGGTCATCTTACTAGTGCCCCAGGCTGTGCTATTAGCCTCAGCGTCCCCATCTTTGACATGGGGATGTAACGGGCCTTGTAGATGGGTTGTCGCGTTCCCTGAGAGATGAGGTGGAATCTCCAGCAGGCTCATCCTGGGCTGGAGAGAAGGCCTTGCACTTTGGAGAAGGCTGGGAGGGACGAAGGTCCAGCCTTCCTCATCCACTGTGGGGGTTGGGGCCGCCTTGCCGTTCAGGCCCCACAGGCTGGGACCTGGGGCAGGTGGTCTGGACCTTCTGGACTCGTGCTTCCTTGCAGGGACATGTGCAGAGGCCTCCCTCCCAGACTCGCCAGAGGGGACACAGCGCAGGAAGATTCAGACCTGCAAAAGAAGATGCCACCCGGGGGACCCCGGAGAGTCGTGCTCACTGAAGAGGTCATGGTGCTCAGCACACAGCAGGGATCTGAGTTCCCCAGCTGAATTAGGGAAGGAGGAACAGAAGGAGGGAGGGAGGGAAACCATAGAAGCGGGGTCCACACCAGGTCAGGTCAGAGGTCCGGTCAGAGGGCGTCACAACTCGGGCCCTGGAAGGGGGCATGGGACATGTCCTTCTGTCCCTCCAGCGCTGACCTGCCTCCACGTGGGACCTGTTGACCTCCTGGATCGTCTCCACCTCCTCCGCAAACAACGCTGAGTGTTCCCAGAAGGGGGACAGCGAGCAGGGGCCAAAGAGGGGCTACCGGAATCCTTTGCCCTGTGGGACTCTGGGACAGCCTTCCAGGTGGCCCTTTATGTCCTCCAGGCACCAGGCCACGATTCCACCTCATCTCTCAGGGAATGCGACAACCCATCTACAAGGCCCGTTACATCCCCATGTCACAGATGGGGACACCGAGGCTAATAGCACAGCCTGGGGCACTAGTAAGACGACCTGGGTCAGGAAGCCCATCTCCTTGACTTTGGATTGTCTTACCCGCGGGCCTGCATCTTGGCGTCCTGGGGCTCGGGGTCCCTCTTCCTGGGAAACCCCACCACCTGCCGAGGGCCCGCCCTGAACTCAGGGGAGCAGAGCGACCAGCCTGCCTGGGGCCCCACATGGGGCTGGGGAAGGGCCGACTCCGGGCTTTGGGGGCTCTACCAGTATTGGGTCAGCCGGTCCCCTGCAGGACGAGGACTTCTCGGTGGGTTAGCCTCTGCTTCCTCACGTTGTCACCTGGGCTGCCGGTCCCCAGACCAGAAACCTGTCCGTCTGAAGGTGACCAGCGCTGCGTCCCTCGGGTCTCACCTGCCCGAGTCCCACCCCGGAACGTCCCGCATCTCTGACGCCTGCTCCCGTGGGGGTTGCCTCCCCTTGGACTGGGACGGGTCTGGCCTCCATCCCGGCGAACGCACTGATTTGGAGCATTATTTGGCCCAGAGGCCTGTGAACCGTTCTGGCCCTGGGTCGTGAGGGATGCTCTCCCCTCTGTGGTGTGACCGTCCAGCCTTCTGCATCTCCCGGTTTCTGTTTGGGCCACGGGAGGACCCGCCGTGTCCTGTCTGGCTTCAGGCTGAGGTGTCACAGGCTGAGGGGATCTATACCCCAAGACCATGCTCATTGTCACTGAGGGGGCCTCCTTTTTCCCACCTAATCTTTAATCCATTGTGATTTCAATATCAAAGGAGAAAAGTCTCTTTCAAATGGCCACAAAGTACGAAAATGAATCTGTCCCGTCTGAAAAGTTGGTGCAGACCCAAAGGTATCTCTGGCGAGATTCCACTTGAAGGAAACCTCCAGACTAGGAAACGGAACACGGAAAGCAGACTGGGGGTTCCCAGGGGCTGGCGGGGGACGAATGGGGAGTGAGGGCTCCTGCTACACAGTGACCTTGTGGACCGAATTATTCTGCAACAATATTCTGGGGCGTGGTTCACAGAACCGAGAGCATGCCCAGTGCTCAGGAATTGCACAACGTAAAAGAAACAAAATTTTTATTGAAGATGAATGTGGATTTTAAACAAACCATAAGCAAATAAAGTAACAGCTAAAAAGTAGAGGAGAGAAAGAATAAGGGAGAAGAGGAAGAGTCATTCTGGTGGGGGGGCGGAGACTGGGATTGGAGCAACAATTAGAAATAAAATAAACACCCTTCGAAGGCCTTCGGGCCCTTGATTGGTGACCGGCATCCATGCGGGAACAAGGGCGGTGGCAGGAACGGTGTCGGGAGCAGAAGCAGGAACCAGCTGACTCTGTTCAGTTGCCCGCTGTCCCAGCACAGGTACCAGGTCACCTGCTGGCTCTCCGGCCCCTGCAGGAGTTGCCCCAGACTCCACCACTGCCTGCAGAGACTCCGAGGACCCCGATGCCCTTGGGTCGGGCTCTGGAGCCGCACCGGCTTCCGCTCCTGCTCCAGACTCTTGAGAAGGAAACAGAATGATGGTTACAGCTCCTCCAAGGCCTCAGGGTGAGAGGAGGGATGGTCCCCCTGCCCCCCACCGAGCGCCGGTCTCTCCAGGGGCCTTTGCAGACACACACTCACCCCAGAGCCTCCCTGAGAAGCCATGGCCAAGAACCCACACCAGGACCTCTGCCCCCCTGCAGGCCACAGCCCGGGGCTCTCAGTCTCTGCTCCTGGCCCCACACCAGCCCCCGGGGGCTCCTCCCTGGGTGGCCCAGCAACGCCCGGGCCCCGTGAACACACATCTCCCACCCCAGCCTTCTCACCCTCGGGCTCTGGCTCCGGGGACTCTGGGTCCTCATCCCAGGACCGGTGAACCAGGACCCTGTGGAGGGGCCAGGGCGGTGAAGGAGGCCTTCCCAGGCCAACTCCAGGCCCTGCTTCCTGAGACCTCCATGCGGCCACTCTCTCCCTGGGTCCAGGATGGCCCTCCTGGGCGACGGGGCACACGCACAACTCTGTAGGGTAGGTGAATCGGGATTCCGCCAATCGTTTCCCGATTTCATCAGTTGATTTCTGTAAAGACAGTGACCCGCGGACGGGTCAGAGACACCACAGCCCCGCCCAGTCATCCTCAGAGTCCTTCCACCCTCTCCACCTGTGGCTCCCAGATCGGACACAGACCTGAATGTGCACAGACCTGCCCCTGGGACACAGTGACATCCACCAGCAGGGCTCGGGATGAACCTCGAGGACAAAAGGGCCACCCCAGCAGACCCTGTCCCTCCGATCCAGCCTTGACGGGGATGTGAGCCTGACCCGCCCACCAGGGATCTGACCCCTTCATCAGTCTGCCCCTGCTCAGGTGGGCCTTCCCCACACGACCCCTCCTTCCACACAGACACGCATACACACACACACACACACACACACACACACACAGGAGGGGACCTGGGGCCGCACAGGTCAGATCAGAGCAGTGTCGGGCTGGACTGGATGTCTCTGGGTCTCCCTGTGTTACCTTTGGTTCCCTGCGAGCTAGAGACCTGAGGCGTCCTGTGCACGACCTGACCCGCTGTCTCCAGGGTCGGGAAGCGTCGCGGCCAGGGGCTCCCCCGAGCCGGCAGCCGCGGGACACGGGCACACAACAGGAGAACATGTTCGTCAGGCGAAGGTATCCCAACGAATGAGCCGTCGGGCGCTATCCCCACAACGTGGGTGCCTGGTGACCCGGGTTCCGAGTTCTGTTGGGCTCTGTGACCAGGGAGGTGAGGTCACTTCCTGGGGTCCCCTCACCCGGCTTCCTGCTCCTACAAGAGCCCCTCCCAGGCTGCAAAAGGGCTCCCCTCCACCCCATGCCCTGTCCCTACAGTGACACCAACACAGCCCAGACACTTCCCCACGAGGCCTGGTGCAGCCGGGGCCGCGGCTTTGGGGACACAGAGCTGGGTTCAGACCTGGGTTTTCCCCCTGACCAGTGCTGGGACCCCGCACAGAACCCGTGCCTCCTGGGGCCCCCCAGTCTCCCCATCTGCACAGTGGGGTCCTTGTGGCATCTACTCGTAGGGGCGCCATCAGGGAGCCACCTGTAGACACGTCCCGTGCCTGCTATCCCATGAGGCTCGTGGGCACACGTGAGTGTGGAAGGACGAGGAAGGGGTGGGCCTGGCACGCAACACACTCACGTGGGCCTGGGTCTGCTCCGGGTCCAGGCACGGCCCCCCCCTCTTGCCTGGGTCCCAGGCCCAGGGAAGGTGGAGGTGAACTCGTTCACACCCTGCGCCCACAAGACACGCATGCCAGGGGCTCATTACATTTGGGCTCGGGTCCCATTGCCTGGTCTGGGCCTACGAGCTGGGCGGTCCCCACTGTGGCTCCCAGCCTTCCCGATTCCTGGTCCCACGTGCCTCTGTCACCCCCTCCCCTCCCGGGTGGACGGCCCGTGTGACCGGGTTCTAAGGGCTAGAATATGATGACTGGGTGTCATTTCTGGGACGATTCATGGAATTTCTGGTTTCCTCTCTCGTGGGTCCATTCTCTGTCTCTGCCTAGGACTCTGTCTCTGTGTTTCTCGCGGGAGCAGGGCCTGTGGGCTCCAGGGCCCAGGTGACAACCTTCAGAAGCCTCCCTTGTGGCCCATGTCCCTCCCCAGGCCCGGTGCTCAGCTCCCTCATGAGGCCTCCTCGGCCCAGCCAGGGCACTGCCTGGGGAACTACTTCCTAATGAGGGCCCGAGGCTCCATCAAGGACGGTCTTGACCTCGGTCCCCACACCAGGGTCCGCTGCTCGGCCACGTGCTTCAAACCCAAGTCCTCGGTCCACCAAGCCCCCAGGCTGCCCTCTGCTCAGAAGGACCTTGAGGGAGTAGGAAGCATTTTCCCAGGAGGGGAGAACAGAGGGCCAGGGATGAAGATCCCAGGACACAGAGTCGTCTATGAGCCTGTGGGACCCTTGGGACACTGTCGACGCAGCCCAGTTTAGGAGGAGGAAGCTGAGCCCTTTTGTGCTGTAGCCCCATCCACACTTCCTAGCTCCACGGGCCCAAGGTGGTGGACACAGGATCCCAGGCCACGTCGTCCCCTAGTTCCTGGCAATCCCCCCGGACACCGTGGGGAGCCCCTGACCCTCAGTCGGCATGTCCTCCTCCCCATGCTGTGGGTCCCGGGCTATTGCCAGGAATCCTGATGTCCCTGCCCCATGGCCCAACTGCCTCCAGCCTTTCTCTTCTTTCCCCCGTATGACCACCCCCTCCCAGTGTGGAAGCCCCTCCGATCCCCAGCTGGGCAGTCAGTGTCAGCGTGTGTGTATGTTTCTGTGCGTGTGAGCCTTTCTGGAGATGCCCAGAGGTCACAGCCTCACACGGGTGGGGTGGATAGGGAAGCCCGAGCATCTCAGGGGCTCTCATTCCCATGGGGAATGCCATGTGGGGATAGAGGCTTGCCTAGGACTGGAGACCAGCCCTGCTCCTTGGACCCTGCACACCTCACATGTCCTGGGCCAGTCCTTGCCTCTCCTGCCCTCAGTGTCCCCACTGTCCCTGAGGATCAGATGGGGAAGTGCACCAGCATTTTCCTGCACCTGGCAAGCTGCGGTGACCCCGACTCCTTACCTGGCATCCGAGCCCCATGAGAACTGGTCCCGATGCCCTCCCCAGTGTGTTCCCCTCCCCCTCCCTAGTGTTTTCCTCCCCCAGGGGGCCCACCATCCCCGGCCCCTCAGAGCCCCCTGCTACCACTGCCTCACTTCATGGCTCTTCTTGTTCCCCGAGCGCAGAAGTCACCTAAGGCTGTGAGTGGTCCAGGGAAGCCTGGTCAGCATGATGCCGGGCGCCCGGCCTGGCAAAAGGAGGGGTCCTGGACACAGCTGCAGTGGGGGGGTGGCCTGGGATGCCAGTTGAGGTAGAAATTGCCTGGAAGCCTCATCTACTCTTGTCTGTAGTTGCTTATCTACCCAACAACCCAGACCTTGACAGTGGCCCTGTGGATGGCTGGTGTCCACAACAGGTAGAAGATTCCTCTGGGTAACTAGAAAAAGAGATCAGAGTCAACCTTTAAAATATTAGATCGAAAGAAATTATAACGATATAGGAAACAGACGAGCCCTCGAGAAAATCGGTGAAAACAACATTCTTTCTTCTAGAGATTTACAAAATTGACAGAATAGACAAAAACTGAATAATTTCGCGCCAAGAAATTGGCTGAGAGGAAACGTCTCAATTCTGAGACACACACAAACTCCCAGAACTGACCCCAGAAGAAATGGAAACCGCGAGCAGACCTGGAATAAGTGCAGAGACTGAGGCGGGACCAAGAGCTTTCCGACAAAGCCAACCCCAGAGCCTGACGCTCTCACTGGTGGTTTGTCCCACACGGTTCAAGAAGGAGCCATTGTTGCAGGATGAGCTTTGACAAAATCTACAACCTTTCGTGACTAGTGCTGCCGATGAAAGAGAAATAGGAGATTGCATTATGACAAAGGGTATTGAGGAAAAAACTCACATGTGTGTCATTCTCAGTGGTTAAACACTGACCGTTTCCCCCTTATGATGGTGAAGAAGGGAAGGATGCCCTCTTCCAACACCTCATTTCAACAGCGTAATGGAAGTTTGGTCAGAGCTACTACACAAGATGGATAATTTAAAAGTTCTCGAATGGACAAGAAGAAGGAGAATACGTGTATATATTCCATGACCTCACGGGCACAATATCATGGAATAAAAACAGTCTGTGTGAGATTATAATACTTTCACCAAGCAATGGGCACAGAAGTCCAACACCTATGGATCAATGGAATCCAACTGGGAATCAATGAATAAATCCGTACGGGTACGGTCACTTGTTTATGAACATGGGTACCAAGACCGTTCCGTGCGGTAAAAACGGAGTATTCGCAAACGGTGTTGGGAAACCAGATTCCACACAGAAAAGCGTGAACTCAGAACATTACCCGACACCACGGAAAACAATGATCTCCAGGGGCACCTGGGTGGTTCAGTCAGTGAGTGGGTCATCCAACGTCAGCCCAGGTCATACCTCACAGTTCAGGAGTTTGAGCCTTGTAGCTGGCTCGTTGCCATCATCATGGACCCCGCTTCGGAGCCTCTGTCCTCCCCCCCACCGCCGCTTGCCCACTCATGCGATCTCTCTCTCAAATATAAGGAAAACATTTTCTCAAGTGCAAAAATGTTAACGCCCCAGAAATCAATAAAGAGCACTTAGAGGGTGATCTTCATTCCCTTGGGTTTGGCAGTCGTGTCTCTAATGTAGCACCGGAGGCAAGGCAACCAAGGAGAAAAGAGACACACGGGACTTCATCATTGCCAAAACGTTTTGTGAGTGACTGACAATCTCAAACGAATGTAAAGAAAACCCAAAGAATGGTAGGAAATATTGGCGCACCATAAATCTGATAAGGGTATTGCATCTGGAATATACAAAGAAAGGGAAACGCACCCCGACACCGCACCACCACAGTAACACGCCTTCCCACACCCACAAGGAGGGGCTCTACTGAATACACCGACAACACACCTGTTGGGGAGGATTTCGAGAACTCGGAACCCGCTTACGTAGCTGGGAGATGAGAAATGGTGGAGCCTCTGTAGCAGAACGTTTGGCACGTTCTCGAAGAGTTAGGCGTACGGGTAACATTTCACCCAAGTTCTCTATCGTATAACCAGAAGAATCGAGGTCAGGTGCTCTAACGAAAGCCTGTACGTAAATATTCATAGCAGCCCCATTCACAACAACCCTTTATTCGTTCGGGCACAAAGGACTGAAGTGTGGATACGGGCTACAGTGTGAGGAACTCGGTGTTTGTTTCTTCAGAGAGAGAGAACGTACACACAGTGTGAGGGGCAGAGGGAGAGGGAGAGAGAATCTGAAGCGGGGTCCACGCCCAGCACAGAGCCCGTCTCTGGGTTCCACCTCGTGACCCTGAGATCATGACCTGAGCGGCAGTCAAGAGTCTGATGTGTAAGCAACTGAGCCTCCCAGGCGCCCCCGACGTAGGTGAACTAGAAAACGTTATACCGAGTGGCAGAAACCAGACACAAAATACCACACGCTGTAGGATCCCGCCCGTGTGAAAAACTCATAATGATAAGTCAAGAAATAGTGACGGGAGCCACGTCGCTGGTTGCCGGGGAGCACGGGGGGTCGGCAAGAGCGAGCGCCTGACCCCTCGGCGGGGACTGGTTTTCTGCTTGGGGTGATGCGGATGTTCTGGAACTAGATAGTGGTGATGGCGCCCGGCAGAGGAAGTGTAGTTAAGGTCAGGGACTTGTACCATGTTAAATGTTTAAAGGAGAAAGTCGAGGGGCACCTGGGTGGCTCAGTCGGTGAAACGTCCGACCTCGGCTCAGATCATGACCTCACGGTGCGTGAGTTCGAGCCCCGGGTCGGGCTCTGTGCTGACAGCGTGGAGCCTGGAGCCTGTTTCAGATTCTGTGTCTCCCTCCCTCTCTGCCCCCCCCCCCCCGCTCGCACTCTGTGTCTCTCTCGGTCTCAAAAATAGACGTTTAAAAAATTAAAGCGAGAAAGTCGACTTTATATTACATTTAAGACATAAATACACGTACTCGTGAAAAGAAACAAACCAAGAAAAAAGAAAGAATGCCTTCCCGGGTGAGGACGGGAAGACTCTGGTTCTGGAGCTGGCACTGGCCGTGTCTCGTAAGCGGTGCCGAGGCAGGCGGGAGCCGGGTCTGGCTGTGGAGCTGGTTCTGGCGGGGGTCTCGCCGTGTCGAGGGCACCGGCGCCGCGTCAGGAGGGGATACGAGGGCGAATGCGGGGCCGGCCCTAGTCTGGGCCTTTCGCCAGCTCTGTCTCCGCGAACGTGCCGGAGCGGGTCACGCCCCTGGAGCTGGGAGCCCAGCCGACACCGGGGCGGGTGACAGAGCGTCTCTGTCTCTGGAGTCTCTGGGCAGTGAGCTGGGACCTGTGCGGGGACAGCGGGCACCTGAGCAGAGTCAGCTGGTTCCTGCTTCTGCTCCCGACACCGTTCCCGCCACCGCCCTTGTTCCCGCATGGATGCCGGCCACAATTCAAGGGCCCGAAGGCCTTCGAGGGGTGTTAATTGTATTTCTAATTGTTGCTCCAATCCCAGTCTCCACCCCCCACCAGAATGACTCTTCCTCTTCTCCCTCATCCTTTCTCTCCTCTACTTTTAGGTGGTACTTTATTTGCTTATGGTTTGTTTAAAATCCACATTAATCTTCAATAAAAATTTTATTTATTTTACGTTATGCAATGTCTGAGCACTGGGCACGCTCACGACGCTTTGAACCACACCACAGAATATTGTTGCAGAATATCTCAGTCCCCAAGGGTCACCGTGTACCCAGAGCCCTCACTCCCCATTCGTGCCCCCGCCTGGTCCTGGGAACCCCCAGTCTGCTTTCTCTCCATGCTCTGTTACCTACTTTGGAGGTTTCCTTCAGGTAGAATCTCGCCAGAGATACCTTTGGGTCGGCACCGACTTTTCAGACAGGACAGATTCATTTTTGTACTTTGTGGTCGTTTGAAATAGACTTTTTCTCGTTTGATATTGAAATCACAATGGATTGAGGATTAGGTGGGAAAAAAGAGTCCCCTTTGGTGACAATGGGCATGGTCTCAGGGTGGAGACCCCTGTGCGTGCTGTGACACCACAGCCTGAAGCCAGACAGGACACGGCGGGTCCTCCCGTAGCCCAAACAGAAACCGGGAGATGCAGAAGGCCGGACGGTCACACCACAGAGGGGAGAGCATCCCTCACGACCCAGGGCCAGAACGGTTCACAGGCCTCTGGGCCAAATAATGCGCCAAAGCCAGTGCGTTCCCCGGGATGGAGGCCAGACCTGTCCCAGTCCAAGGGGAGGCGACCCCCACGGGAGCAGGCGTCAGAGATGCGGGACGTCCCGGGGTGGGATCGGGTAAGTGAGACCCGAGGGACGCAGCGCTGGTCACCTTCAGACGGGCAGGTTTCTGGTCTAGGGACCGGCATCCCAGGTGACAACGTGAGGAAGCCGAGGCCCCAGCCGATCCACAGCGAGGAGTCCTCGTCCTGCAGGGGACCGGCTGGCCCGATACTGAGAGAGGCCCCAGCGCCCGGAGTCGGCCCTTCCCCAGCCCCATGTGGGGACCCATGCAGGTTGGTCAGCTCTGCTCCCCTGATTCAGTGGGTAGGGGACCTCGGCTGGTGGTGGGATCCCCCAGGAGGAGGCTGGCCGCGTCCCCCTGAAGCCCCCGGTCTCTCCTCTCTGCCTGAGGACGCTCTCCCAGAGACGGGAGCCCATCACAGCTGTCTCTGGGGACCTGTGCTTCCTCACCTTGTCACCTGGGCGGCCGGTCCCCAGACCAGAAACCTGCCTGTCTGAAGCCACCTGCTGCCTCCCTCGGGTCTCACTTGCCCGAGACCACCGGGGGGCGTCCCGCATCTAAGACGCTTACTCCCGTGGGGGCCACCTCCCTTGGACTGGGACGGGTCTGGTCTCCATCCCGGAGAAAGCACTGGCTTTGGTGCAAAATTTGGCCCAGAGGCCTGTGAACCATTCTGGGCCTGGGTCGTGAGGGATGCTCTCCCCTCTGTGGTGTGACCGTCCGGCCTTCTGCACCTCCCGGTTTCTGTTTGGGCCACGGAAGGACCAGCCGTGTCCTGGCTGGTGTCAGACTGTGGCGTCACAGCATGCACAGGGGTCTCTGTCTCTGACACGTGCCCTCTTTAATGACACAGCCTCTTGTATCCTCGTGACATCCCCTCCCCTCCCCGGTGGAAGGCCCGTGTGAGCGGTTCTGAGGGAGAGAATATAACGATGGGTGTCGCTTCCAAGGTGGTTCATGAAAGCCTGTGGTTTCTCCGGGTTCCTTTTCTCCCAGGTCCATTCTCTGTGTCTGTGTCAGTGTGTGTCTGTGTGTGTGTCTCTCTCTGACGAAGCAAGAGCAGATAACATGAGCTGCCCCAGGAGGCCCAGTGCCAAGAACCTGCAGAGGCTCGGGGCTGAGACACAGAAGGCCCGAGACACCCCAGTCCCAGAGGAATCCTCCAAGAGTACTTGCCCGTTCACGGTCTTGGAGGCGGACCCTGCCCCAGGGCTGCTGCAGCCCTGGCCTCCTGGGTGACCGTGGGGCTGAGGCTCCCAGCGGAGCCGAGCCGGGAGACTGGCACAGAAAGTGTGAGGTGGTCCAAGTAAGGTGAATGTGTCCCCCAGCACAGACAACAGCCCATCCTCCAGGCTGGGGGCTGGGCCCGCCCTCCTCCCTCCCAAGCTCTCTCTGGCCACACTGGCTCCTCCTCAGCTCCTCTCCGGACAAACCCTCTGTGCCTCCGAGTCTCTGCAGCTTTGCTCGTCCCCGCAGCACACTGCTTGCAGACATGTGCGGGACTGGCTCCTCTTGTCCTTCGGGGTCCCAGCATCAGGGCCACCCTGGAGGCCTGTGAGACCCCCCCCCCCACCCAGGGCCCCCTGGCCGCCCTCCTTCACCCTGCTTCATTTCCCGACAGTGTTGGTCTTTCCTTTCACACGGATTCGTTTTTGTGCCTTGACCCACCTCCCCCTCTGGGCTGTGAGCTCCTGGAGGGCTGGGACCTCACGGGACCTTTGACACCGGCCCCCTGGCCCAACAGCCCCTGCTAAGGGTGAGAGGCACAGGAGCTGAATGCGTCCAGAGAGGATCTCAGAGTCCCTACCTGCCTCTGAGCAGCTCACGCTGTGGACATGCAGACTAATAGTAAGAGGTACATGTTGGTGTGGGGGCCCGGGACGCCCAGCTTAACCCCTGAGCTTCCCTTCCCGCTCCTGAGTCTTCAGTGAGCACAGTGGACACAGCCTGCCCCCTGGTGGTCATCACCGACATGACAGCCCCAGGCTTGGAAACCAGAAAACAAAACACACACTTTTGTTTGGGTGTAGTCAAGGCAGCAGCCCTCCCTGGCCCTAGGGGGGCACAGGGGCAGGACCTGTGGGCTCCAGGGGCGGTGTGAGCACTTCAGAAGCCTCCCTTGTCCCCCGTTCCACCTCTCCCGTCCCAGTGCCCCGTTCATTCCTAAGGCTTCCTCACCCCAGTCAGGGCACTACCTCTGGAAGCCTTTCCTAATGAGGCCCCGGGGCTCCGACAAGGAGGGTCTTGACCTCGGTGTCCCCACACCAGGGTCCATGCTCGGCCACGTGCTGCCCACCCAGGTCCTCGGTCCTCCAAGTCCCCAGGCTGCCCTCCGCTCAGAAGGACCTTGAGGGAGGAGAAAGCATTTTCCCAGGACCAGGAGCATCTTGGGGCAGGGGTGGAGGTCCAGGGCCAGCAGACAAGCCTGTGGGACCCTTGGGACACCACGTCTATGCAGCCCAATTTACACAGGAGTAAGCTGAGGCCTGTCCCGTAGCCCCCTCCCAGTAGGGGGGTGTCTCTTTCTAGCTCCGGGCTGGTGGTGGACACAGGACCCCAGACCCCGTCTTCTCTGGGTGCCCCGGGGAAGTGCCCAGCCCAGGCAGCCCCATGGGTACCCTGGAGAACCCCTGGGCATCAGGCTAGCACGTCCTCCCACCCCACGTATGAGCCCTGGTCGTGCTGCCAGCCCACTGGGGACCCCTGCCCCGTGGCAGAGCTGCCTCCAGTCCCCTTCTCCTTGCCCCGGTGTCACCTCCCCCCTCCAGGGTGTACTCCCCTTGAGCCAATGCCGGGTGGTCAGTGTGCGTGTGTGTGTGTGTCTCTGTGTGTCTGTGTGTCTGTGTGTGTGTCTGTGTGTGTGTGCGTGTGTTTGCCTGTAAGGTCTGGGGACATCCAGATATAACAGCCCCACCTCGTATGGGGTTGATACGAATCCGACGGGATCTCAGGGGTCTCATTCCCAGGGCGAACCCCAGGGGAGGACTGAGTTTGGCCTAGGACGGAGACCCCCACTGCTTGGACTCTGCCCACCTCACGTAACCTGGCCGGTCCCTGGCCTCAGTCTCCCACCTGGCCCTGAGGTTGGGCGTGGAGTGACGTCAGCGTGGACAGGGCCCAGGCTCTCCTCCTGGGTGGATGGAGAGGAGATGTGCCAGGCACAAAAGCCTCCCTAGCAAAGGGCAGCTGGGTCTCGTGTCCTCGGCCTGGCACGGCTGTGTGCCCTCCCCGGGGGGCTCCGTGCCGCTGATCCCGTGTGCGCCCTGCCTCCAGACCGCTGCCCTGTAACCCCAAATCCTGTGAACCCTCGGATCAGCCTCACCCCAGCCAGTGGGATGCAGACTTGAGGGCCGGGTGGGTTGGACACGCGGGTACACGAGGGTCGCCGAATGTACCTATACCGTCCCAGCTGTCACAGACCCCACGCTCCCCCCCAGGGTCCAGCTGGGTGCACGGCCGGGGCAGAGGGCCTGGAGGAGACGGTGGACACCAAGTACGGGCAAGGAGAGGATCGGCCTGTCACCTCCCGCCTCCCCCTCCTTCTCTCCACCTCCTCCCACGGTCTTCCTGCCAGGATCCGGGACACAAGGGGCAGCCTGTCCCTGGCTGCAGCCCTGGCCGGGTCAGAGGGGTGGGAGGGAGCCCAGGAAGGAGGGGGCACATCGTGGGGATGTCTGAGTGTTGGGGGTGGTTAGAGTTGCTAGGGACCCCCCGGGGTGCTCACTGACTTCACCCCTTCTTATACATGAACTGCGGCCCCGGGATCAAGGGCACTCAGCTCTGAGTGACCAAGTCCAGCCGTGAACGGGAACGAGGGACTCAGTCTTCACCCTCATGGAGCCCTGCCCTGACCATCACAGGTCTTGTCCTGGGTTGGGGCTCCCCCAGCCAGGTGACCCCCGTGCCTCCTGCTCACCTTCCTGAGATGGGAGTCACAGACCCCATTTTCAATGAAGAAAATGAGGCTCTGACACCCACCACGTGAGCTTGTGGGTCACAGGGCTGGGACATAGCCCTATTGTGGGTTTGTCCCCTGCACAATCCGACCCAAAGCCTGAGCTCGCACGGGAGTCTGAGGAGGCTCCAGCCTTGGAGATGATGACATCCTGGGTGGGGGCCATGGGAGGGGCGGTGGCAGCAGGGGCCTCTGTGGGGCTTGGGCTCCGTGGGCTCCCTGGGGGAGGAAGGCCCTAGGGAGGATGAGGTGGGTGAGGGGTGCCCACGGGGGAGGGCGTCTGGACCAGCTCACGCAGGGCGCCAGATGTCGGGCCAGGGTCGGGGTTATTGCCGGTTGGGGAGGGTGGGGATGCTCTGCCTCTCTGGCCCCCAGCTGCTGACCGTGGGGGAGTCTCCGTCCCACCACTTAGGCTGTGAGCTCGATGGCGGGGTGGTGTCTGGGCTTCACCATCGTGTGCGGGTGCCTGCACACAGCAGCAGACAGACACGGGTGCTGACGTGCGGGGATGAGTGAATGGACACCGGGCTGCGGCTCCCATCTGTCGCTGTAAACAGCAGGGTCCGCGTCATGCGGCTCTGGGACGGTCCCAGTGAGTCAGCGAGATGTGAAGTGTTATTCCTCACCCGGCACAGTTTGAGGGCTGAGAATCCAGCTGGGGACGGGACGGGGTGTGTGCGCATGGAGCTGACCGGAGCGGGTGCCGCTCGAGCCGGGCACAGACACCAGAAATACGTGGCTTGTGGGTGTTCTCGTCGGCCCTCCCTCTCCGGCTGGGGACGTGGTGGCCGCCGGCCTGCGGCAGAGGGAGTAACGGGAGGGAGCGGAGTCCACACGGCCCCCAGGCGAGGGGCAGGGGCAGCACAGAGCTGACATGGAGGGGCAGGGAGAAGCATCGGGGCCTGCAGCCTGCCCGTCTGGACACGCGTGTGGGCTAAGCAGGTGACTTCTAGCCGGTCAGTCCCTGGAGCCACGACACTGGGGCGTCCGAGGGCGATGCCGCGGAAAGCCAAGCACCCTTTCCCAGTTTGATGCCGACTCAAACTCCCAGGACCCACCTGGGAGCCAGGGGAGGTGGAGGTCAGCGGTGGGATTATGGGGTGTCTCCGGGCCCATCATTGTTCTTTTCTTCATTTCTAACATCCTGTAGGAAATATGCCAGTAACTGGAACAAGGTATCACACACGATGTCTGCATAACACCCTGTTCTAGATTTTCTGAAACAAGGTCCTCTACAATTAGGGTCATGGCAGATGCTGGACCCCGGCCAGCACCCCGGCGGGCGACACCGTGGCTGGCGTGCAGGGTCTGGGGCGGCAGGGCCGCCTGGAAGGGGCGGGGATGTTGGGGGACGCACATCTCCCCCGGAAACCTGCTGTGTTTCTTGGGTCTCAGCCCTCCCTGCAGTGTCTACGTTTTGTATTCCACCTGAAACTGGCCCAGCCTTTCGTTCCAGAATTTCACACGTCCAGTAACAGCCGGGACAGAGGAGTGAGCGCACAGGTGTTTCCTACAGCTGCCCTGGGCCAGTGCCCGCCTTTCCTGGCTTGTTTCCCAACTGTCCCTGAGGGCCTGAGGTGGAACCACATCGCTCACCCAGCCTGGGGGCAGTGTGGGCTCTCAGCAGGGCTGGAGGGTAGCAGGAGGCAGGGGGTGGGGACGCTGGAGGCAGGGGTGGGGACACTGGGGCAGGACTGGGGCCCTCCAACCAGGGCAGGGGAGGAGACGCACGCCTGGGGCAGGGGAAGGGAGGCTCGGGCTCAGGTCACGGGCCTCAGTCCTCAGTCGCGTCCTGGGACCCAGCCGTGAGGGCGCGCACCCCGCCCCGGAGACTCCGCTCCTCCTGTTCCCGCGTGGTGCACGTCCGTGGGGGTGTTGGAAGGGTTCCTCCAGCCGCTGTGGGGCCTCATCGTGCGCACTGGGTGTGCGCAACCTGTTGCAGGGCGACCCGTGCCCGCCCACAGTTTGCAGACCTTGCACGGGGCTCAGCCGGTGCCCAGGGTCCACTTAGGACTTTCCGGTGCCGGGGCAGGTCTGGGTGCCCTTCGACTGCCCAGCCGCCCCGGGGGCCCGGGGATCCTTTGCCTGTCCCGGGCCTTTGTCTTGCACTGTCCTTGTTTGTGTATGAAGGGACCGGCTGGAGACCTCCGTCCCTCCATGGAGGATCGGGGACCCCCGTCATCCAGCAGGTGAGAGGGCGGATCCTCGGCACCAAGGGGAGCACGTCCACCACCACTGCCCTCGACCCCCTCGAGGCACCTGGGGGCAGGGGCACACCTGAGGTCATTTTTCCTGTAATGACCTGGTAGCAGGTGCCCAGCTGTAGCTAGGGAGGCTGTGTTGGGCCTTTTCTATACACAGAATAACGCAGATGTTTCCGGAGGCTCCTTTAATGCAGCTGATGTTGTCAAGGTTCACCATGAGTGCGGCATGGACCGGGAGTTCAGTCGGTCTCAAGCCTAATAATGTTCTTCAAATCATTTTTATTGTGTAGATAGGCCGTGTTCTGTATCCACTCAGCAGTCGATGGACATTGGGGGTGTTTCTACCTTTGGGCAACTGTGAGTGACAATGCTGTGAATGTTCACAGTCAGGCTTTTCACAGGTTTTCATCCCTGGATCATACGGATACTCCGTGTTTACGTTTTGAAAAATGGCCAGACTGTCTCCCAAAGGGCTACATCACTTTATATTTCTGCCAGCAAAGGAGGAGGACCCCAACGTCTACGGATCCTTGCCAACACTTCTTCATATCTATCTTTTTAATGACAGCCGTCCTGGTGGATGTGAACTTGTATCTCATTGTGGCCTTGATTGGATTTCCATCCTAAAGAACGATGTGGAACATTGTTGGTCACTTGCTTATCGTTTGTCGAGAAATGTCTCCTCAGCTGCATTACCAATTTTTAAAAAATTTTTTTTAATGTTTATTTATTATTGAGAGAGACAGAGACAGAATGTGAGTGGGTTAGGGGCAGAGAGAGAGGGAGACACAGAAGCAGAAGCAGGCTCCAGGCTCTGAGCGGTCAGCACAGAGCCCGACGCGGGGCTCGAACTCACGAGCTGTGAGATCATGACCTGGGCCGAAGTCGGCCGCTCAACCAACTGAGCCACCCAGGCGCCCCTGCATTTCCCATTTTTAAATTGGATGCGTAGTTTCTTCCTACTGAGTTGTAAGATTTAATATGCATTCCACATGCAAGTCTCTTAGGATATATGTCCTTAGCCGATTCATTGTCCCATTCAGTAGGGTGCCTTCTAGCCTTCGTGATGCTGTCTTTCAGTTCACCTACTTGTAGTGTTTCTTTTTGAGAGAGAGAGAGAAAGACAGAGTGCAAGTGGGGGTGGGGAAGAGAGAGAGGGAGACAGGGAATCCGAAGCAGCTCCAGCTCTGAGCCATCAGCGCAGAGCCCGATGCGGGGCTTGAACCCACGAACTGTGAGATCATGAGCTGAGCTCAAGTCGGCCGCTTAACCGACTGGGCCCCCCGGGCGCCCCTGATTTTGTTTCACTGACGCGTGGCATTCAGTCAGTTCCGTATATACCTCGATGATTGGGTAGCTGTGTGTATGGCCGAGTGATCACACAGCAGGTCCTGTTAACGTCCATCTGCACACGTAGTTGCACATGTTTTCTTGTTACAGAGACTTTTCAGATTTACCCCTTGGCAGTTTCCACCCGTGCAATGCAGTATTAACTATAGTGACCATGCTGCACATCACGTCCCTAGACTTATTTCTTTTATCACCGGCAGATTGTACCTTTCGACCACCTTCCCCGGTTCGCTCATCCCTTAGCCCCTGCCTCTGGCAACCACCCGTGTGATCGCTCGATCTGTGAGTTCTTTGAGCTCTGTTTTTAAGATCCCACTTATAAAGGAGATATGATATTTGTTTTTCTCTGTCGGACTTATTTCACTTAGCATAATATCCTCGTCTGTGTTGTCACAAACGGGTTTCCTCCTTGTTTATGACTGACTAGTATTCTATGATATGTACGTTTCTGTGTGCGCACACTCCCACATCCTCTTTATCCGTCCATCCATCGTGGACGCTTGGGTGCCTTCCACGTCTTGACTCTGTAAGTAATGCTGGGGAGCGGGGGTAAGATATCTTTTGGCGTGAGTGTTTCATTTTCTTCCTATAAATACTCGAAAGTGGAATTGCCGGGTTACATGGTGTTTCTATTTTCGATGTCTTGAGGAGCTTCCATGCTGCTTTCCGCATCGGCTGCACCAGTTTACTGTCTCGTACAATTTCTTTCTTGGTACTGTGCTTGTATCCTGCAGCCTTGCTGAACTATTTTATTACTTCGGAAGATTTTCTGTGTATTCTGTACGATTTCCTGTATACCCAGTCATGTTGTTTGCAAGTAGAGACGGCTTTCCTTCATTCCCTCCGACCTAGATGTCTGTTATCCCCCTTTCTTGCCTCGTCGACACGGCCGAGACCTCCAGGACAGGGTGGGCTGCAGCCGGGGCTTGGGCCTCGTCCGTCTTGCTCCTGACCTCAGGGCCAAGGCTTCCAGTCTTTCCTCCTTTCCGGGTGACAGGAGCTGTGGCTTGTTCGCAGGTGGCCTGTAGGAGGGCTCAGGAAGTTCCCTTCTGTTTCTGCTTTGAGCGTTCGTATCACGAAATGGTGTTGGATTCTGTCAAGGGTTTTCTGTACTTAGTGGCGATCAGATTTTACAGCAGATTGAAAGCCACAAAGTCGCGTTGCTTTCCATCTTCTTCTGTCTTTCTCCCTCACACAAACACACAGAACTTCTCTGGAAGCTCATCAGATCCGGATGGGAGCTCTTGGGTCCTGGTTAGCCTCGTTCGGGCCGCTGTGTGCCTGGGGGTGGGCCCGTTCAGAGGACACGCCCCACAAGGGACAACTAGAAATCAAAATAGTAATGATAATCTTCCAGGTGGTGGCTGCCTCTGGCATGCGTATGCCATAATTTCCTCTTCTCTGTCCCGACTGTAGAGTGAGAACTTTTAGCATTAAAGGAGACAACTGTACGGGAAACAGAGCATATCAAGCATGTGTCTAACGGGTAATGACCAGGAGGCAAAATCCCCTGCTCACCCGAGACGCATGTCAGAGGGAATACAGCATCTTCTGTACTGACTTCCTTTGTGGAAGTCCACGTTCCGAAAAGACCGTTTCTGGCTTGTTTTCTGAGGCCTCGCGTCGGGAGGCCCGCTTTTCTCTTCCGGG